>NC_133974.1:115245986-116462445 GCF_047716275.1 Strix uralensis | reverse complement strand
ATTTCCAGCAGTTTTGAAATGCACTCTTCAACCTCCTCCTAATCCTCACCAGCTTTAATTCCCCAGTTTGAAATACATTTTAAAGGAGATTAAAGTTTACTTTATCGCTTCTCATATGTTTTAAAATTCTGATGTCAGAGTAAGGCCAACTTCCCCACCAGCAAGCTGAGTTCCTGCAGCCCCGGGCAGGGAGCCACAGAGGATGCTGCAGCTCCTCATCAACAGCACTGCTGCTCCTTGCAGGGCTTTGGTCTGGGGAGCTGCTGCTCTTTGTGCCTGGCAGAGCCTGTCCCCATCTCCAACTGTCTGTTGGCATCCCAGGTGGGTTGCGGGGTCAGAGCATTGCCCCTGCACAGTACTCCTCAAAAAAATTTATTATGTTTCTGACACTTTTCTTTGGGAGGAAAAGTTCAGATTAGGGTAAGGCTGTTTTCTCTCAGTGCTATGAATTTATTTTCTTTTTTTTTTTTTTTTAAAGAAACAATAGTATTGCACTTTTATGGGGAGCTGGGTTGTGTTTTGGGTTGATCAGAGTTGAGGGAGGAATTTCAAGCAGTTAAGCTTTCTAGCCTGCCCTGCTCGGGAGAGGGAGGTGAGCCACCGTGATCCCTGGGATCCCTCTTTCTGCCCGTCTCTCCCAGCAATTTTGAGCCCCTTTTGCCCATCACTGAACCTGAGCATCTCAAAATACAAATTCACTCCAGATTTGTGAGGGCATGGAAGTGGGCAGGTAAGGGAGACACTATTTCTGCCTTAGCTGAGGACAAGGCTGATGAAGGAGCACGGCCCTTATTAGACACCACATGGTTGCAGGGAAGACGAGGCTGCAGTTCCTAATTTCAGGGAGGGAGAGGATGCTGCTGGTGCAAGGAAGGCAGCGTGCCTCTGCTCCCAGGGCACATCCCACCCAGCATCTGCCCATATGCCCAGCTTCCCCGTCCTCCTCCTCTCTTTTCCCTTCTCATAAGTAAATAGATTATCTGAAACTGCTGCATCCTGAGAAAGAAAAAAGAAATCATTTGTGCATTCCTCTTTTTCTTTCAAATAAAAGAAAATATGATATTGGAGTTTTGCACTAAAATTATTGTAATATTCTTTCTTTTACAAGCGCCTTTAAAGTTCATCTTTACGGTTCCGATATTGAAACCATTGCAAAGGAATTGTTTGTGGGGATTATTTGACTTTTTATTAAAAAAATCAAAAACAGGTGGGTTCCTCGTCATCTGCACTTAAGTTTTTAATAAAAAGTAAAAGTTCTGGCACATCACTGACTCTTTTTTCTTTTTTTCATTTTCATTCTCTCTTTGGCCAAAGATAGGACACATCTTTTTCACTTTTGTGCTGAGGAATATGATTCAGAGTGCACATACCTATAGACTTGGAAGTACAGAGAAACTCTGAGTTCATCACCCCAAGATTTGTTAGCTGGGTCTCCAAAGGAAGCACGGCTTTTGCAATCATGCTGCCTGTCTGCCTGTAATTCCCCTGCCCCTGCCCCAAATAACTTCTGGACCTTTTGGTGCAAGAATATTAGACAGAGGAACTGACATCTGAGATGTATGATGTACCCAGAGGCTTTGGAGGAGCTGAGGAGGGGTAGCCCAGCTGCGCAGTAGGAGCTCAACCCTACCTCAGACACCAGAGAAGCTACAAAAGAGGTGACCCAACTTCATGCAGACCTGGCTCTCAGGAGAAGATTAGGGACCTGAGTCTTGGAAGGACCAGGCTGCAGTTGTGCACACCATGCCACCAAACCGCCCAGCTTGTGGCTGCTGAAGCTTCACGCAGCTTTGAGGAGAGGCTGAGCAGACTTATGGGACAGTGATCTGCTGAGGGTGACTGAAAACATTGAAAAATACCTCTAACCCAAGAAACAGCTGTGAAATGTCAGGGGGGGTTCACATGCACCCTTGCTCTTGCACCCTTCTCCAGGCAAGGGCATGGCAATGGAGATACTGCCCTGCTGTCTCCATCCCTCTGCCTGCAGGGCTCCAGGGCAACCTGGCATCTCGGGACATTGCCCTGGAAAAGTGGATCCCCCTAATCTCCCAGCCCCAGCGACATCCCTGAATGCTTTCCGCAGGTGGGAGCTATCTGGAGAGCAGCCTCTGCAGGCTCGTGGCCCTGGGGAAGGGGCTGGTTTTGGTTTGGGAATGGTGCTAACACCCGCTAGCTGTTTCATTACCCTGAAACTCTGCTTCTTCCCAGCTTTTTCCTCCTGCTGCAAGAGTTTCCTGTATTCTGCTTATCACATTTTATTCTGTCTCCTAAATTCAAAAGGAAATAAAACTTGGCTGAAACTAATAAAGCTCATATGAAACCCCGAGCCCTGAAATGCCTGGTGGGGCCAGGTTGTTGCACAGGCACCCACGAGCAGCAGCTGGCAGGGGTTCAGTGGGCAGAAGCCCCCAGGCACTGCACCGGGGCTCCAGCCCATGCTCTGCACTCCCTGATGTGTTATTTTAGCTCCGAGTAAGAATTTCCCTGCCTCAGTACTGTGGTCTGCCTGTCAGCTGTTGGTTGCCATCCTTGTAGGAGCAATGGGAGAAGTGGTGATGCTCCTGCACACACCAGATGTATTAATTTCTTACGTGTTTATTGTGTCTTTTCTCAGCCTGCTGAGGAAACAACACTGATGGATTGGAGTTTCCTTGCAGGTTATGGTTTCTGGATCTCGCCTGCTCTCTGTGGTTCCTCCTGGACTCCCTCTCAGTCTTCCCACCAGCCAAACAGGATGGAATAAAATCACCGAAAATACAGATAGGGCAGATGTGAGGCACTCAGCCCACTGTGTGCTGTACTGCAGACCTGCCCTGTCACACACCACAGCTTGACAACGTAGCTGCCGCCTTCATCATGCATATTTGAGCTTTTCCCTTGCTTACCTGTGCTGAAGATCTGTATTTCTAAGAACTCAACCTGCAGCTGCTGGCTTCAAAATCTGACATGAATTTTAGCCATTGGAAACCCTCAGTGATCGGTTTTGTCTGCATCACAAGCAGCTGGCCAGCTTTCTGAAGGACATAAAAGAATATGACGCTGTTTCACAAAGAAAATCAGGTTAGTTTGTATGCGCCTTTCTTTGAAGCCAATCATGTCTAAATCCGAGTGGAAGCAGCCCATCGGGAGAAAGGAGAAGAGAGGCCCCAGGATTACGTGGTTCTGTAAACACAACTATTTGACAATTATCAATGCAATACACACACGTGCCAGTATTTTGAGGTCAGATAAATATGAGTAAATAAAGCAAAACTGAATCATTTTAAGATCTTGACCAGCTCTTTATTAACCCAGCTACAAATTACTTTAACTCTTCCCAAAGCTAAAGAGGGTTATGAGAAGTCTTTGCTCAGCAAGCCCGCCCTGTGATGTGTTTCTAATAAAAAATAACATCTTCAGAAGATGACAAATCTTTCTATTTGCATCCCAACAGCTGAAACCCCTCTGTTAATGTTGCTGTTGAAAGAAGTGAGGACAGCCTTCCAAGCACAGAGCCCATACAAACTACATTTTCACTTGTAGATGGTGGGGTTATCCACTGACCTCAATAAACCTGCTCTGGTCCAGCC
Organism: Strix uralensis; assembly: GCF_047716275.1. Lineage (NCBI taxonomy): Eukaryota > Metazoa > Chordata > Aves > Strigiformes > Strigidae > Strix > Strix uralensis. The sequence goes on along the minus strand of NC_133974.1, from coordinate 116,458,876 downwards.
CAGGGACCTGGATGTCACATCGTTCTAAGAATGTCACGTCCTAGGCTTTGTCTAATGTGCTTGGACTCTGGCACATCATTTATATTGTCCCACAGCTGCTGTCTGTGCTTTTGCCTAAGATTGGTGATCGAAACCTGGCACAACTGCTCGGGAATATTTTTCAGTGATCTGCCTGGAAAAAAACCCTATAAAATAAATAGTTCTTTGAGGTATGGAGTCAGGTCTGTACAGGGAAGGGAAATAGAAATATTCATACCATTGCAGCAGGAGAAAGATTGGGTGACACTGAACGAGCAAGCATACAGTATCACCAAAAACAAGCTCCAACTTGTTAATGAGCGAACTGATCCAAAACCAGGCAAATTCAACTCAGTTTCCACAAAGGGATCCTGTTTGCTGCCAGCTTTCATCTCCTGGAACTGATGGTCCTTATGTATGCTGGAGAGATGGTGCCTCTTATGAAGCATTTGTGGTCTAAACAGAGCAGGGAAGTACTGGGGAGCAGCAGAGATCTTGTCCACAACTGCAGGTGTCTGAGAGCTGGAAAAAGCTGCTGGGTGAAGATGTAAATCTGTAGGTCATGACATCAATGTGTTCCTGCAGGGCGCTGAACTCCCACCTATCAGCAGCCAGGAGCAGGTTGTCTCCATCAGACCGGGAGACTTTGTTCTCTCTTGACAGATGAAGACCTGGCCATGGTCATTCATGCCTTTTCCTAACCTGGGCTGCATGGAAGGAGTCAAAACACAGGTGTGAAACCTGCAAGACTTAGAAACTCCAGCTAGACATGACCGAAGGCTAAGGCAGAAAGTGTATCAGGGTATCTTACCTATTATGTTCTTCCTCAGCTTGTGTAGGAGGGAACTGTAATTAAACAACCAAGGAACAAAGCATAAGAGGCATTTGGCTGACAGTAGACCAAAACCTCTTCACTCTCGCCACTTAATTACTGTGAGAAACTGGACAGTGGTGGGCACATTAAGGTGGCTGTCCTGGAGCAAGAGCCGTGCTAAGAAAGCAGCCCTTTGTGTCGGGGGTGGAATCAAAGCCAAAGTAATGATGTGTGGGGCTCTTTGTCCGAAAGCCAAATGCCCAGTCTGAGAGATCCAGTCTTTTTGGGCTATTTCCACATTATAAACCTAGTAAAAGATCATGTTTCTGTAGTCTGAAACCCATAAATGGCCATTCTCTCTCCATGCTCCAGCAAAGGCTGTTTTCTCTGGCTGGAGCACTCGGCTCTGGTTGTGCCTCGTCTTGTCTACACCGGGGCTTGGGTTTGGCCAGGAGCACTGGCCACCAAGGCATGAACCAGGGGCATGAGCGAGAGACCGGCTTTAACTGAGTCGGTGGGACAAACGAGTGCCAGTACAGCTTGCACAGCAGGGTCCAGTGGCAAGCTGGAGTGATGCTGGCTGTTGTTCCTAGCTCTGCCATCAAACCGTTGCATGTCCTGTGGCAAAGCATCTCATGTCACCTGCGTGGAGCATCTGCTCCTCTCAACAATGAAGGCTAACAAAAAAAAAAAAGAGAAGCAGACCATGCCAGGGCAAAAGTACTGAGTTTCTGTTTTCCTGAAGATGGCTATTCTTCAATAGGATAACTGACCTGACCATCCCCTGAACTCGGGCAATACCCAACAGCCGACTGTGCTTCTATAAATACAGCTATAGCAAGGGTGTTGGAAACCAACGGGACGAAGCCATTTTCTTCTAAAATCTGAATTATTGTGAACATCTTAATTATATTTTCAAGGGGTTGAATTCCAAATGAAACTTCAAAACCTTTTGTTGGTTGCATCTGAAAACCTTTTCAAGCTGTCAGTCCCCTCCAACTTTTTCCTTTGAGATTTTGACTTTTCAGCACAGTTCAGAGGACAGGGGAAGTGTTTGAGGTCTCATAAAACTTTGTGCCCAGCTTTTGCACTGAATCACGACTCCTTTTCATTTGCAATTAACATTTATACCCAGGAGCAAGCTGTCTTGCCTAATCACACTCTGTGAAGAGGGAGGATGCTGTCTAACATTCACACCAGAATGGGGTTACCAAAGACAGTCAGAACATCTGGAGAGAATAAAACCTCTGAAAAATCCCTGTTCCCAGAGTAGACAGTCCTATAAAACAGATCTGCTGGGAGCCAAATTAAATAAGAGGAAGGTGTAAATGGATTCCTTTCTCTGCATGGAGAAATGGTAAAGCCAGTGGACATTTTTCCAGCCTAGTTCGCAGGGAAGGAGCAGCTCAGCTCCCGTTGGCAGGTGATGCCCAGGAAGGATGTGCTGCTGAGGGACTGCGATTTCATCCCCTGGCTGGATGGCTACCAGGATGGGCAGTGGGTCTCCTGCCTCCCATCGCCAGAGAGAGATGTTTCCTTTCTGCTTGGGGTTATTGACACTGGTGGGTCTGGGAGCTGCAAAGAGGCTCGGTGTCTCAGGCAAGACTCGATGTTCAGCAGAAGTTAATAGAAGGGCACCAGGAGGGAATTAAGGGAAGATCCAGCAACGCAGGAGCACGTGCCTTTTGCAGCACTGAGGATTAGCTCTGTGTATTTTCCTCACATGAGGTGATGGCAGGACAAATTTGAAGCTTCAAATAAAGCAATGAGGGGAAAAAAAGTCATGAGAGTGGATGGATTAAGCAGTGACAAATCATGGGGTAAACAAAGGGTTATTGAGTGACAGAGCTGCAACTATCCCCTTTCGGGGGACACTGCTGGTGGCAAGGGGGAATGGAGAGAGCTTGCTGTTGTTTGAGCTGGAAGGGGCTTCTCCATGTCCAAGTTTACTATCCCTTACAGGGATGAGAGAGATAATTACATCAGTGCTGATGAGAAATTTTGGGGAAAAAAGCACCCTTGCTTCTAATCCTGGCTGCTTTTTGTAAGCTGCAAATGCATAATGAACTCTGTGTTCCTGGGCAGAACATCCTCTTTTAGAAGAAAAAAAAAATCGATATTTTCAGATATTTCTATGAAAAGGCCCAGAAAAAGAACCCACAAAATGTGGGCAAAAAATAAAGGCAAAACCACACTGAAAACGTGCACCCAACCAGCAATTCCTATTAAGCTGGCCACAGACTTCCCCAACATGACCCAAATCCGGGATTTCTAGTGTCTGTTACCTCGCCAGCCCATTTGCCGGCGAGATCAGCCGAGGACTCTTCTCCCCCTTTTCCACCCTCAATCACTTTTTTTCCTCTCAGAAATCTCATCGTTTCTCGGCTTTGCACAGCATGTGGTCACCTGCTTGCCTTTGCCTCGTTATTGGGTGCAATCTTGGGATAAAACAGATCCAGAAGCGTCTTCCACCCTCGACTGCTGAAGAACATGGGGGAAGAGATGTTTTTATAGTGTCTGTCAGTAATTCAGGATTTAAAAAAAAAAAAAAAAAAAAAGGAGAAAGGGAGGGGGACCAGGTCGGAGGCAGAAGCAGAGACATTTCTCTCTTCCACCAGGCTTCTCCAAACAAAGGATGCCTTAGGTTGCCACCTAGTGACTCTGAAGACGAAGGACCAGCACTTTTAGAGGGTTCACTTTGTAGAGTTGGATGAACTTGTTTGTTCCAGGTGCTGGGCACATAGCATCACCCAAACCCCATTGTGCTCCCAAAGCCACCCAGGCAACAGACCCCCATCCACGGAGCTGCAGCTGCCCAGGAGTCTGCTGCAGCACTGGGTCATCTGGGCCCTCCTGCCTGCTCCCTCTTCAATCTCAGCTACCCACCAAATCTGGGCTCAGGAGTGAGCTTTGGGAAGCCAAGGCCACCACTGATGGTCTCCTGGTCTCCCCTGAGACCTTGGCATGCAAGGACAGGCAGGCTGGGCAGCTCTGCCTCCAGCCGCCCCGGTTTGAGCTCCTGGTGTGTGGGAGCCAACAGCTGGAGAAAACGTCTTTTGGCAACAAAATTATAATAAAGGTTTGGCAAACAGTTTTCATTTAGAAATCATGCCTCCCTTTGTTTTTTAAGAACCTGGAAATATGTGGTGCTGAGCACTGCACCTCCAGCTGCATGAAATGGCCAGCTAGGTATGAAAACAATAGTTTCAAATTCACATTATTTCTTTTACAAGGTTTTGGATAAACGTAACTTGGAGAGGGAAAAAAAGAAGCGTCAGAGGGGGGAGCTCTTGGATTTTCTCGTGGTCTCTTGGTTTGTGGGAGATGCCCGCTGTGTCCCCAAGCCAATGGCACTGCAGAGATGCATCCCTGCTGGCTGTGCATTCAGCCTGGTCACCCTCCCCAGTGCCATTAATCAAACACACCGATGGATGCTGCCATTTAATAAAGCAGTCTTTATGCCCCAGGAGTGGCCAGGGGTTTTAAAATTTATTTATTCAGGGCAGGGGTGCATGTCCCCCATTGGTGAATGAGGGGTATGTGACCCGCTGCTACCCAGCACCCCATAACTCCCATGACCTGACAGCACCCTCAGCTCCCCTACACCACAGGTGACAGCCCCGTGGGAAAGCTCATTCCTTGCCTGTGCTTTATGGGGCGAGGGGTGATGCCTGGGCTGTCCTCCCCCAGGCTGCCTGGCCAGGCATGCTAGCCATCAGCCACACAGGCAGGCTGTGGCCAGGGGGAAATACCTGCTGCGGGTAATTTAATCCCTGCTACATCAGAGTACCTGCTGTAATGAGGCTCATTATGAAGCCCTATTTAAAGCCCCATTTAAGCCAGACGAAAAATAGCTCTTTCTGTGGCACGGAGCAGGTCAGCAGCCCCAATTAGAAGCGTGCTGCTGACGGCGGGGCTTCCTCCTCCAAAAACTGCAGAAACTCAAAGTATCTCCAGAGTCACTAGAAATGATTCTCCAGAGATGCCATGCCAGCAAAAATAGCACCAATAGAAAATGAGACACAACAGGGTGTCCAGGTGCATGCATGGGATGGATGGGGAATGAGAAGCGATGTGATGCTTTAATACATGGAAGATCCTGGAGGAGGAGAAGCAGCTGAGAGCTTGTGTCCCTGAAGAGATGTGGGGCGTTTCAGAGCAAGTTGGCAACCAGCACTGTAACCAAAGCACTGAGGATGGGCTTCGCCTCCAAGCAAACCAGGAGCTGTGAGAGGAGGACAGGGCAAGGGCAGGTTGGGAGGGGTCTCTTCCCTGGATCCTGCCTTGCATGCAAGACACCCAGAGGTGTCACCCTCCCAGCACCAAAAAACACTCCAGGGAGCAACGCTGCAGGCTCTGAGCCCTGCTGCAACCCGGGGAAGGTCCTGCTGCCTCCGCCCAGCTCAGGACCAAGCATCTCTTCCGAGGAGCTGTCTCATTCCTTTGTCCCGAGCAAATTTTACAGCAAATAAAAAGGCTGCATGAAGTATTTGGTTATTTTTACATTGTTCCTGGAGTGATGAAATTTCAGTTTCCTCTAAAATATTAGAATCTCCCTAAACTCTTGTTTACTATGCAGGGATGCAGAAGGAGAATTACTCAAGTTTTTGCAATAAAAATAAGCTCGGTTTTGTGAACACCTGCTTTCCGCTGTTTAATAATGCTGAGCTCCTGTCTTGTATGCTCTTCCGTTTACTCTCCCACAAATTATTTTTGTTCTCAGTTGACAAAGATAAATGATGGGATTAATATATATTGGAGAAGTCCCAGTGAACAGTTTGCTAGCAAAGAGAAAGGATTGATATTATTTCCCTCAGGTAACATAACACAGACAAACTGGATTAAGGGTAATTTGCTGTGGGGCTTATATGTGATCATGAGCCATTAGTGGAAGACCATTTATGAAAATTGCTTTTTCTAAAATAAAAATTGGACTGACTTTCATTACCTTGCTGGCACTGGGCAAAGAAGAATCATTCCTTTTCAGCGAGAAAAGAAAAATTAGAGATCACTAACTGTGCCATGACAGGTAACTAGGAACTGCTAAATATTAGGGTGGAATAGGAGAAGAAAACCCAGCATCCCTGCCATTAAACCTGAGTCAGGAAGATTAGTTGTGATGAATCTATAAGTAGACATGATGTTTACCTAATTTTCTTTTAACAGCTCTGCATGTCCTAGGCCTGCTATGCCCTCTCCATTGAGCCTCAAAGGGTAATTTTTTTCTCAGCTTGTTTGCTGGAGACACTTCTTAAAAGCAGAAAATTCAGCTCTGTTGAGTAAGAGGAAAAAAAAAAAAACAGGAGGTCACAGGCAAAGCCCTTTCCCATCTCACAAAGCATCACAGAGTGGCTGATCCCTTCCTCGCTGGGACTCCCAGGTTGCTTCAGACGTTGGGACAGGTCTAACCCCCCCCTCCCCCATATTGCTCTGGCTTTCCTGTGCCAGACTTATGCCACTTGAAAATTGCCAGCCCTGCTCCATGCTGCCACAGGGGCAAAGACCTGCTGGATCCTCCCTCCAGTTGTCACTGATGATCAGGTGTTCACACTGCTGGCATCCTCCTGTTCATGCACACAGGAGGAGCTGTAATTTAGCAGTTAATAATATTCTGTTTACTTCCAGAAGTTTAATAAAGATGAGACTAAACCTTGCCTCAAAAATGCTGAATTATATAGTATTCATGGGAAGTGCCTAAAATAACTGTTTTCAAATGCGGTGTTGCCCAAACCTTTAAAATGCAGGCTTGCTTTGTGTGGCCAAGGGGAGTTTGTTCACATTGGAAGGAGGAACAAACTCTAAAAATAAAATTGGCCAAATAATAAGAGTTGAGCTGTCTTATTAGTCTGCTCAATATAAACACAGAAATCAGGAGTTTCCCAACTCACTCAGCCCAGAAGCCTGTCTTTTTTCCAACTGTCTGATAAAAAATATTCACCTCCCTGCACAGCCTCCTATGTGGCTTGTATCTCTAGACCTTTGCAGGCCTCGTGACACTGCTGGTTTAATAATAACCCGTTGCCACTTCAACACACTTTCCTTCACAGAGCTGCCTTGCCTGGATGTAGATTTGCTCACAGGTCACCCTCCTGCCCCATCACCCCGAACCAGCCTCACCTCCTGCTTTGCCGGGGGAAAGGAGGATGAAATGTTATCCCATGCCAACCAGCGAGCCTGGAGCAGATCTACAGCTCCTGCTCCCGTAAGGACCTACCCCACTAAATCGTGCAGGCGGAGCAAGCAGCATCAGCCAGGAGAGCTGCTGCATGGAGCCAGGGGGCTGTGAGGCCCCAGGGGTCCAGACCCCTCACCCTTGAGGTCCTGTTGTATCTTACCTGAAATAATGCTTGCATCCAGTTTAGCTTTAACATCTTCACGACAGTGGTTTTTTTGCATTATTTTGGCAATGCAGTGACCAGTCACTAGGAGGTGCAGGTAGGATTAAGGAGAAATGCCCATGTTATTATAAAGCACCTTTGACTTCTTTGCTCTCTAAAGCCTTCCTTCACATTCTGATATCTTAACAAAGCTTCTGAGGTATAGGAGGTAAAACACCTGGCTCTTATATGGTGTGCTTCAGTGGGTGTTCCCAAAGGGCATTCCAGAGGTGATTGCCACAACCCCTGACCCTTTCACAGGTGGGGAAACTGAGGCAGTCAGCATGATGAGCCCAACTGTTTGGCAGAAGAGCTGGGTGCAGCTCTGGGGCTGCAGGGCAGGGGTTTCACACTGTGATGCTCAGACCGAGAGCGATACCCACCCGCTGTGGGTACCGGAGCAGCCCACACTCTCTGCATCCAGCCCTGCATGCGATGCTGCTGCTCTCACCCCCTCTGAGAGGGGAAGCAGGTTGTGCAAACCATCATGCAAAGATATCTGCAAAATTATGATTCAGCCTTTGCCAAAGCACGCCAGGGAAGCAGACAGAAATCAGAGCTGAGCCTGCTGAGGTATCTTGCATTGCCGTCCTGGGACACCCAAAGCCCCCACCATGGAGGGGTGCTGGACGGTTGGCATCCTCCGGCAGCCTGGCACAGGCGCTGCGGCTCGGCATGCCGGTGGCGGTGGCGGTGGTGCAGTATCATAATTCTGCCAGCCCTGAGGGTTTTTGAAAACAATACTGGAAGTAATCCCTTTTGATCTGATGCTAATCCCAGATAATTGCTTTCAGGCTTAATAGGAAAACTGCATTTTCTTGGGGGGAATTGGTCAGTTTGAAAGGGCTTTGATTTAACTAATGCTGTAGGTGCTTGTTTTAGCAGAGGGAGCTCTATTGTTCCTGGGAGTGCAGGATGCCAGGAGTAATGACACAGGCCGTGATCCCACAATTAAACCCGTCTGTCTGCAGACTTCTAGCCACATGGGCAGAAAGGAGCCTTTCTAAGCCACACTGAACTGGGGGAGCACTGCGAAAATACAATATAAACGAGAAATTAGAAAAACTGCTGCCACGGGATGTTGAAGAGATCAAATACATCAGTGGTTCAGAAGGAGATGGGATAAGGTTATGGCTAAACAAACGTATGAGCAGCGCAGGATGATGTGCTCTTCCCCACCCTATGCTTGTGCCTGGGGGTATCACAGAATTACACACCCCTTTTAGGGTACAGCATGGATGGGGGATATAGTCAGCTTCCTTAGGCACCTTGACTGCCCCACAAGACAAATTTCAATCTCTGAGCACGCCATAAGTTACAAACCTGAGCAACCCAGAGGTGTAAAAGCACCGGTCTGAGCACACGTGTCACTTTAAGGGGAAAGCTGGTTTTGGATGGCAGCTTGTGGGTCACTGTGCTCTTACTCTGTTCCCTCTGAGACCCAGAGCCATGCTGACAGTGTGCATTCTTTCTGCCTAGCCTCTAAAACTACCAAACAATGGGTTTCCCATTGTTCATTAACCAAAGGTCTCCATTTTGCAGCTGTGGGTGTTGAAAAGTTAGTTATGACCAAGGCAAGAGGAACAAGGTGATTTTGTAGCTGCATGAAGGCTGCACACCAGGGTTTTTTTTTCGTGAAATATTGGCTCTCCAAGAAAGAATTAGTTTGTGATGGTTTATTTAGGCAGTGAAGGTCCTGGTTAAGGCTTTGAAGATGCTCATGTGGATGGGTGGGTGAGGGATCCTAAAAAGTCACCCCAAAACCAGCCAGGGAAAATAAACAGAGAAGAAATGGGTCGTCTGAGACCTCCTGAGCTCAAGTAAGGCTTGATTGACCAATGCTAAACAAGCCCCAGCAAAACTTAACCTTCCTCCTGCAGTTAAAGGTGGATTTTTAGCAGGGCAAACACAGAAAAGTCTGCTGAGCCCTTGGGTGTCAAACCCAAACTGGCCCCAGCTCTTTTGGCTAGGTAAGGTTTGCCGTAGAGTCCCAGAGCAGAAAGTCGGAGCATTTCTGCTGTCTTTGCTTTGAGGTCCTTCGCCCACTGGAGGGAGCATACGGCAAACGATTCGATACATGGGGCATGGGTTTGAAATAGGTTTGCATTTAAACGAGGGCTAGGGAAGCATGCTTAGGTCTTGCTCAAGCAAAAAAAAAAAAAAAAAATTAAATAAATTAAAAAACGGAGAGAAGCACGATTTGTTTAATTCTCGTCTCTGATTTCTTGCCTTTCAAAGAGCTTTTCCTACAGGGAAGGCAGTCGGGAGGGGAACTCCAGGCACCCCATGGAACTTCCCCTTAATTTAGTTTATTACTCAACACAGTTACCTTGATTTTTAAATAAATTAAATATATATTTACACAGATATAATGAAATCAGCTGAAATCCTGGGGGAGCTATAGAAGTCACCTAGTCCTGCACTAGGGAACCTGCATAATTTCAATATTTTCCAAACTCTTTCGGTGAGCCACACATTAGCATACGCTTCAGTTTTATCTAGTGGTATAGCAAAAAAATATGTGCTGGTCCTCACCCTCACTGCCATGTCCCTGGGGGGCCTCAAAACCTCGGTGACACGAAGGAAAGATAAGAGAAGATGAGAAGCATTCCCCCCCCCCAAATTTACACGTTGTCACTCACGCCCCAGTCTCATTCTCACGCACCCCGAGCATCCCTGTTCTCCCTGCGTCAGATGCAGTCCTCAGAACCCTCCTGCATGGAGGCATCAGTGTTGGGAAGCGCTGAGTGATGCTGACCACACCACACAGGGGGTCCTGCGGCCTCCCACCAGGAGATCATGAGGTGCCTGAGTTTTTGCAAAGCCTGCTGTTTCCCCAAATCTTTTCCAGCCTTTGCCCATCTCTCGAGGTACTTAAATGGTTTTCACAGTCTGTCTTTTAGCTGTTGTGCCCAAAACGTGCTCTGGGTGTGTGAACTGGATGCTGGATAGAAGCCCTCTCCTTGGTCCCAGCAAGGTCTTCCACTCCTGAAGCCTCTATGCTTCACCACAGGTTTGAATGCCTCTGCTGCTTTAGCTGCCTGAAGGTGTTCAAAAATTTGTGGGCAGCATCCCCAAACATCACTTCTTGGTGAAGTTCCATGGGTTTTAAGTTCCATGGAAGCTCCATGCTTTTGAGGAGGACATGATGGGGCTTCAAATGTTTTTGTCGGATCCTGCCTTACTTTGAAGGTGTGTTTTATGCCTGTTTTGTCTGAGGACATGCAAAGGGCAGAAAAACCCCAACCTGCTGTAACACCCTCACAATAACACTGCATATGGCACCACTCGCTGTTATTAGTACAGTAAACTGAACAATATTGATTCAGAGGATTTGTGGTTTACCGGCATAGTTTAGTTGTTAGCCTTCACACTGTTGCCTGACTCATGAATACACATTAAGTCCCAAATAGTTCGTTTACAGTTTAAACAGTTGGGTTTGTGTGTGTGTGAGAGAGATTTATTTATTTGTATTAATTCAGGTCACATTTCCCTCGAGACATGACTGCCTCTGTAGGGCCTGATCCAATGCCCATTGACACCCGGTGGAGCCTTTCCAGGGAATTCAATAGCACCTGGATTGTGGCCACCAGGCCACCATTTCCAGAGGTGCTGAGTAAACAGGGCTCCCAAGGCCTTTAATTTGCCTTTGTGAGCACACTTGCCTTTGAAAATCAGGCCCGATACCCTCTACTTTATCTAGGCATGTGGTTTGAGGGTAACACGCCACTTGGTTCTTGACAGGTTGTCTATTAAATATAGATGATGCTTTCACATGCAATTGTCTGCTAGATGTTTCTGGAGGAACAAAAGGCTCCTATTCACAAGCTCTGGCATGCCATGCGGGGATGATTAAAAAGGTTAAGGCTTAAAGATAGTTCCCGTTTACTTCAATGACTGCAGGACTATCCCTCTAATAGCCTTAATTAAGAATTAGCCCGATATAATACAGTTATTATAATAGAGTCTGATTTTATTTCATTTTTTTTGGATACATATGGTGCTGCCACAATGCCCCTCATTCTCCAGTGGTGCCTCTTCCCCTACAATTAACTATAGATGGAGCCAAGGAGGAATATGCTATTGGATAATGTGCTCTGTTCCAGTGTCCACCCAAAGCTCCGTGTCCACGGCTATGTGTAAACTGAGAGACCAGGAACAACCACAGCATGCCCCAAAGTATCCCTCACTGCAGAGGAGCTGCTTCTGGGACAAATCCGGGGCTCCCTCATCCCTAGTTACCCACCCCAAGGTCTCAGTGTCATGGTTTTAGGGAGACAAGCAAGTGTGGGATGTCTCTCCACTCCTTCTCTTTCTCTGCCTGTTTGCATCCCAGCCAAGCACCAAGCACCCTATGAACTTGGGCTGAAATCACAGGTTTCCCTTCCCACCCCATCTCCTGCTCCAGCACTTCACAAAGCTCCCATTTGTGTGGAACAGACCCTGCTCAACCAAGGCTGTGCCATTTGCAGGACAAGCCCTGCTGACACGATGGTGTCCCAGGAGGAGACAGCTGACATTCTGCACACCGGCTGCCCTCCCGCTCGCTCAGGACTCATCGCCCTGCCACGGGGATGACCCTGCCCTCATCTAGCAAGCAGATGCCCCTGTTTTAGGAATGGAAAATAATCCAGGGAATGTCTTATTTTATTCAGGAAAAATGCCTGAAATCCCCATTGGGAGCTTGGGACCTGCGGGATGTCCCAGCTCAGGATGCTCTGCAATGGGCAGCTGGCACTGGTCCAGCTCCCCGCCAAGTGCCTGCAGCTCCTGCCCACCTGTCAAGCTCTGCTACAAATTTCCTCCCTCCTTGCCACAGCCTTAGCTGTTTGATATCAGCTTTTGATTGAGAGATTCTTCCAGCGCAGTCAATATCTTTCAACTCCCATAATTTGTGTCAGAAACTCCCCATTGCTCTGGCGACATATTTTCTTTTCCATGAGATATTCCTGATGCGGAGACCAAACACTTTTATTAAAGGAAGTAGCTGAGAGTCTCAGCTGCCACAAAAGTCCTGCCTCCAGTGACTTCAGTGTTTTACTGTACGAGCCTTTAACAAAGAGAATACACTGAAGCTGATGATCAGGATAGCTCTCTCTGGAAATATGACTGTTTTTCTTGGACTTTTAGCATCTATCTTCAAGTTTGTGAATGTGTGACATGTTCCCTAGCATCTTACAGAAAACACAAACAGGTACAACAAGACAGTTTATAGCCTGGCATCCCCTCAATTCTTCCCATAACTGAGGGTCTCACAAAGGTCTTTTGACTCAGAGCAAAGCCTTGAAAGAGCCCAGCTCAGTCTGACATTGCAACATCACTTAATTATATAGTAAGATATTAAGAAAACATCAAAATTTCCTCACCAGGTGTGGCGAGGGGAGCTGCCGGGTGCAGAGCAGCAGGCACACCAGCCCCAGGGAGGGAAGCTCTGCAGCCAGACCCTACCCCCGGCTGGGTAGGAGGTCCATTTTGGGAAAAAATCCTGTCCATACCTGAGGGGTTTGCTTGCATGTGGTGCTTTCAGCAGTATAATCCACCCCATCTCACTGCTGGCACCAGTGGGAGATTTCCCACAAGCTGGTCTAATGCATCTCGACTTGATGGGATGGTCAGGCTCTAAGTCAGTCACTGGAGATGCACATCATGAATGCACAAAGCAAGGCCATATGTTGAGAAGACAGAAGAGTGTCTGCATAGCATGTCTGGTACCTATCTGGCATGGAAAAAACTTCCAGATCTTAGTGCTTATTGAATTCATTTAATAACGCGGTTGATAATCTTAATTGGAAACATACTTTTCCATATTCCATTGCTCCAGACAGAAAGAATCTGTGGAGAGAAATCTGGGAGCAGAGATGTGGATAGTTATTAAATGCAGGGCTGAGAGTGGTAGTTTCTGCAGACAGTGTGAAATGTTGGCGAGTTCCTAATAAAACTTCCTAATTAGTGCTGAACATCTCTGGGATATACAGTTCTCTTTTTCAGGAGAGAGAATGGGAATGGATCTGGCACCAGGAAAACACCTTCCATTAACTTCAGCTTGCTGTTGCCTCTAAAATAAAGTTTAAGAAAAATAAGCTTTCTTTTTCTGGTGCCAGGAGTGCCGTGGTTATGGCAGATCTTTGCACCCTGCCAGAGAGAAGGCAATATAGGCTCAGATAAGACAATGCCAGCAGAAGGCTGGAGAGGGTGCGGGCAGGTTCGGGGCACATCTGGGAACATCTGGAGGCACCGGTAGCCACTAAAGGGCTGCTGTCACAGCTGCCACCACCTTATATCGCTGTGCTTTCAGAGGGGCCAAAGACCTTCCTGGACCAACTGACCTGTGGTATAGCCTCGTCCCTTCCCAGTACCTCTCCTACAAACCAAGGATTAGTTTCAGAGGTGCCCAGGGGACTTCAAAGGGGACCTTTTGTCATCCAATTTATCTTTGATGCAGTAAACTAGGAGGTTTTCTTGTTTTGGAACCAGAAATGTCCATCTTGTCAACTGAGTATGGGCAAGGTACCATTTTAAAAGGTTGTATTAGGAATCATAGAATATCTCAAGTTGGAAGGGACCCATGAGTATCATTGAGTCCAACTCCAAGGAAGATGGTCTTTCATTTCATTTGTCTTTTCCATGACCAAAACCATTTTTTGGTGTGGGGAGAAGTGCAGGAGAATCGCCTCCTTCCATCACTCACCCCTTCCCAAAGGAGGAGCCTTTCCTTGTGAAGAACCCCAGCTAGTGCTGGCCAGAGTCCTCTGCTGTAGCCTGGTGCTCCCAATGTTTTAACAAGAGGCCCCACAAATATTTAATTCCAGCAAAGGGAGAAAACCTGGTGTAGTGGGGTGGGATGGATATGTTTGCTGAGAAGAGAGGGTGAAAGACTGTGGAATCTATTGATTGGATTCCCGTCAAAACACAAATGCCTTCTCATAACCCAGGAGTAGATAATGGCTTGGCAAACAAGTACATACTGACTGCACTTGGCTGGAGGTATTTATGTTTTGTCCCAGGGAACTGAAAGGAGAGGGAAAGGTGAGGACCCTGTTTCACTCTCCAAGGATGCTCTCTTGTCTGGAGGGGGTGGGCACATTCCTGGGAGGGATGAGCTGCTCCCCGGCAGGTCTTCCCGCAGTGCAGAACCTCTGTGACAAACCCTGCCTGCTCCCAAAGCCCAGGCGGCAGCTTCAGTGAGGATGCCTGGGCTTGAGTTCAGCATCCCCAACGACTGCAAGTCATGTGCAACTCTGCTGAATTACTGCTGGTCCTTGTCTTTGCAGGGGAGGTGGGAGAATGGCCGAGAGGAGGGAGCTGCCTGTTAGCAGGACTGGTTTCACTTGTTCTCCTCCTGTCCTGCCAGCAGGCATTGCTACAGGGGGTCTGAGCTGCTGGAGCACATGGTACCTTGCTCTCCTGTCAGACAGAATCTCTGCTGTTAGTCCTCTATCGTGAGAGTGTAAAAGGAAAACTGGCAATTTTCTTTGAAAAGCCAGAAATTTATGAATCCCATATGGGGAAAAAAGCTGTATCTATTGGATAAATTTTAGAACTACTTTTTAATTTTATTTTGCAAAATGAATATCATTTCTAGATAGAGAAATGGGTTTTCCTCTGTTTCTGTCTTCTTTTCTGACCATCCCAGCAAAGTTCCTGGCTCTTGGGAATTTTATATCATTTTTCTGCCCAGATTTCCTTGATATGAGAAGCAAGCATCCATCCAAGAGTGTGCTGAGGCTTCCTGATCCCCTTGGTGCATCTCTGCTGACCCACTGGTACTCCAGTTTAACCCAGTTAGTGACTGGAGAAGGCACAGCTGGGAACAGCACTTTTACTCTTGGTCACCAAAGTTGAGGGCAAGGACTTTGTTAGCAAGCGTACAGAGGCCCAACACCAGGCTGGGTGAATTTTAGGTAAAGCAAGCTTTCCCTAAATGCACACATCCAAAAGGATTGCCCCAAAAAGTTTCAAGAAGGCTGGTGGCTGAGTGTCCACCTTTCAGCCATGATCAACCATTCTCCCCCTCCTTATCTCCATAGAGACACCATTGTCTGCTCATGCCTGCCATGAGCTGTCTTGTCTTTTCTTTTCTTTTCTTTTCTTTTCTTTTCTTTTCTTTTCTTTTCTTTTCTTTTCTTTTCTTTTCTTTTCTTTTCTTTTCTTTTCTTTTCTTTTCTTTTCTTTTCTTTTCTTTTCTTTTCTTTTCTTTTCTTTTCTTTTCTTTTCTTTTCTTTTCTTTTCTTTTCTTTTCTTTTCTTTTCTTTTCTTTTCTTTCTTTTCTTTCTTTCCTTTCTTTCCTTTCTTTCCTTTCCTTTCCTTTCCTTTCCTTTTCTTTTCTTTTCTTTTCTTTTCTTTTCTTTTCTTTTCTTTTCTTTTCTTTTCTTTTCTTTTCTTTTCTTTTCTTTTCTTTTCTTTTCTTTTCTTTTCTTTTCTTTTCTTTTCTTTTCTTTTCTTTTCTTTTCTTTTCTTTTCTTTTCTTTTCTTTTCTTTTCTTTTCTTTTCTTTTCTTTTCCTTTCTTTTCTTTTCTTTTCTTTTCTTTTCTTTTCTTTTCTTTTCTTTTCTTTTCTTTTCTTTCCCCCTTCTCCAGTCCGTGTATTTGCATGCAAATCACTGAAATTTCCATCTCATGAACATCACCTCTCTAAAAGTGGGCTGTCCCAGAGCTAGTGGAGAACATCCCGATGGAAAAACTGCACCCAACCTAAGTACATCACCTGCTCCTCGCTGCCACCAGCAAATCGAGCTGGTCCATGGGTGCAGGTGGAGCATGGCTCTCCCCGACTGGCTCTGTCCTCCTGCTTCCCAGGAGCAAACCTCTCCCCATGCCCACTCCTGGGATGATTCCTACCCTTTGCCAGGACATTTTGCAAGCCCTTGCCTGCCTTTTGTACAGGCAGGGTTTTCAGGACAGGTGCAGGCAGGAGAACGGGCAGGAAAAAAAAAAAGAAGACAAGACTGACCTTTAAAGTTTTGTTCCAGCTATGTCTTCCTGCTGAAAGCATACCAGTTTACACAAATAACTTTTGACCTCCGGCCCCCTTGCTTGTGTCACAGCATTGTGCCAGGAGCATTTGTCTCAGGGCTGTGACACATGGCCTTTTTGTCTGGGGGTGCGAGTGAAGGCTGGGGCATTGCGACTGCCTAGGTAGTGAGTTATTAGCATGCCGGCTTCTCCTTTAGCAGCCCCTTTGTGGATGCAGGAATAGACAACGGAGAATGCAGCTGTAAGGGAAAGAATTAAAGGGTTATTAAAAAAAAAAAAGTTGTATTGCAATTTTTCAATTCTGGTTGCAGGCAGAGGTCTGGGAGGCATCCTAGCGGCTGTCCGGCCGCATAGTTAATGCTTTCATCCTGTGGAGTGGGTTTTCAATAAGGGTAAATTAGTGGGGATGCGGTGACATCCATAGGGCTACGCTGAGTTACACCATTTTATGAGCTGACCCAGGGCCCCGGAGGGGAACGGTGCCAATTTACACCAGCTGAGGGTCTGCCCTTTCAGCACCACCGCCGTGAGAGCCACCACAAATCAACGTCTAGTACCTGCACGCCAGGCTCGTCTTATCGAAACACTTGATTTGCCTTGGAAAACGTTCCTGGCGTTCGCCAGCATCCTCCAGACAAGCAGCCCATGCTGGGGCTGCTGCAGACAGGAGTTATAGGGCCAATCTCAGTGGGCTGGTGTGATTCATACCCACCCAGGAGGTGGCTGGAGGCATCCTTGTACAAGAGGAATGTGCTTATTTTCAAGACAAATACAGTCTTCATAACTCAGGGAATGTAATAAGATGCTACTGGATCAGCAGCAGTGGGATGCAGGGGCTGCATCCCCTTCTCAGTCCCGAAGCCGGCAGGTATTGTAGCTACAAAGGAGGAGTAAAGGTGCTTGGGAGGCTGATGGGGGATAGCTGTCTTTCACAGCATGCACCTTACAGACGCAAAGGGCTGGGATAAGGCCAGTGTGTTGGAGGGCACATTTCAGCCCTTCAGAAGCGGCAGGAGAGGTCGCCTCTCCTCGTGGCTTGCTGAAAGCCGCAGGCATCTTCAAAGACTGAAGAAACAGGGGTTTACAGGATTATCCCTAAGCACCTGCAGACCTTTGTAAGCCTGGCCCTTGGCTCAAAACGATATGATTCATCTGTAACTTACACTCCAATTAGTCACCAAGTGCTTCTGGTTTTAGCAACAGGGAGTTGGTGTTGGTTTGGCCTCTGGCTCGAGCCGCCGGACACCATGATGCCACAGCGGCACGGTGTCAGCTCGCCTTCACTCTGCCCCTGGCAACCACTGCCGCGCAGTAGATGCCCAGCTCTGCTCCCAGCTGCCCCTCCGCTTGCCTGGTCAGACAGAGCTTCCTACCCGCCTTTTCCAGGTTGTGCATTATTTGCTGTTATTTCACCACGTCCCTCCTTTCCTGTTTCTTTCTGAAATTAAACAGCAGCAGCATTTTCACCCTCTTTATATCGGGGTCCTAATAAGATAGCATTATTAGCTTTAAAGATGGCTTTAACTTTCCCTGTTCTTGCTTCGGTCTCCGTATATTCCTCAAAAAACAAACCCACTTTCCAAGACCTCCGGGCACTCTGCTGCTGATATAATACTGCCTTTACAAGTCGCTGTAATACGTACAGTACCAACCTTACACCATAAGCACATAAGCCTCCTGTTATTTCTTTTTTTTATCCTTCTAAAAGGATTATTTCAAAGCCAATTTTTATAATTGCATCCAGATAAAGAGCGTGTTTCCCAGGGGTGTTTAGTGAGGGAAGAAAGGAAAGCATGGGAAGTATTGCATGCTCACTCACCATGGCATTCAGAGCATCCTGCAGCTCTCCCTGCCAGCTTAATAGCTGGGATGATGCCCTGCTTTTCCAACAGCAACCTCCAACTCCTGCTTCTTGGGATTGCATCTTGCTAGGTGGTGCTTTTGGCCATCTGAAATCCAGAGGAACCCTGCACAGCAGCAAGCAAACATTTCGTTTGGAAGTGTCCCCCTCCAAAAAATATGAGCCATCGCAGGCCGCTGCTTGCATGATGAAGGAAAATAAAGATTATTTCATAAAAGTCAAGCCAGTTTAATTTTATAGCATTTAAGTCAGCGAAAATGCATCGGACAATTATATTGCACTTAATACTCGGATAATGGAACAATGAAAGATGTATGTTTGCATTTTGTAAAATTAAACTGTATGCAGTTATTTATCTTTTACCTTAATTGTTTGAGCTTGTTTCTAATGTAAACTGTTGTAATTTTAAATAAATATAATAGAAAAAACTTTCCTAGGTATCGGAAATCCAGAGTAAATTTACTTTGCAAATAGGCTTTGTTGGGTATGTTTTATGCTGAGGATCTCGAACTGACGCTTTCATTCAAAAATATTTTGAATACTTCAGCAGAGGCTCTATTGCTCCTGGCAGGCTGTGGAGAGCTTCAGAAGAGGAGATGACCTGGCTGGGTGAAGGACTGCAGGTGAGATGGACCCCACAGTGGGTCTGGTGTAACCCTGGCAGTCCTGGGTGCTCCAGGTCTTGACTTGTTGACCTTTGCATGACTCTTCTATAAGAGACACATAAAAATAGGACGGAGGCATGGTGGGGCCTGTTTTATGGGTCCATGTTTTACGTGTTTTGGGTGTCTGAAAGTGAAGGACTCCAGGTCTTTCATCTTCTGTTGCACCACAGCCAAATATTAATGGTTTGGAATACATGCCTGAGCGCGTCTTCATGATGCCATCGGGTATCTGAGTGCTTGTTTCAGTTTGGGCAATGACTTTAGGACTCCCAGCAGCGAGAAATGATGTTAGGATAGCTTTTTTAATTAAGTCTATCATCATGCCATGAAATATCCTTATTATTTGTACTGGGAAAGTACAGTTACTGCTTTGTATCTCTTTGAGGAGTTTAGAGATGATCTTGGTTAAGCCCAAGATGTTGATTAAGGAGGTGAATGCAACTGTTGACTTAGCCCTAAGGGGTTGTTATAAATGTGTCTGTTTGTTTTTCCAGTACCTCAAGGGAAGGCTCCAACAAAGGAAACACACTGGGTTGAAAGGTACCTCAAGTGATTAATGACATATACATTCAGCATGACGTCTTTATCATGTGGTGGTCTTATTGATTTCGAGTTGAGCAACCTGGGAAGTGGAAAAAGAGGTTGTAAAAGTGAAAGCCTGGTGAAAATTAATTAATTGCCAAAACAAAAGTGTCAGCCTTCCTCACATACCTGGAACTTGGCAGGCAGTCCCATCTTGCTGGGTTCTTGCAGTGGCTCTGTAAATCATAACTGATATTTCTTTCATAGTGTGCAATGAGTCAAAAAAGTAAAATAGGAATGCTGGGGTTGGTTTGGGCTTGTTAGCTGCATATGCCAAGAGGATTTTTTGGATGACTGCAGCCCTCTTGACAAAGGGAATTCATCAGGCGGAGTTTAAGCTTGGTCAGAGCACCAGCAGATGTGCCCATGGGTTGACTTTGACTGGTTAGCTCAAAAGCTTTTCTGTGGAGGTCCCAGTTTCCAGAGCCTGTACTGTAACCATCCCTGATGCTCCAGCAAGGCTACCGGAGCAGGACCAAGCTTGTACACATGGGGTACAGGCACTTCCAAAACCTGCTTCCAAAGACCCTAGGATCACAACAGCTTGGCTGTGGGGTGGATGGCCCTGCTTCACTTATCAAGGATCCCAGGCAGTCAGATGTTACCCTTGATTTCCCTGGTATCACCTATCTACATGGTGGAAACAAGAAGATGCTAGGAGGAAAATACCCTTGAACGTCAGCTTTGTAGGGAATAGGCAAATTTTATGCAAATGAGGGCTCTCATTATCTCTAAGGTGGCATGAAACCATCAAACACCCATCAGAAACTTCCTCTGGAAGCCTCTGCTGAGCTGGGACCCTGTTGCTGAGCCACCTCACAGCAGCCAAAATGATGCCGCCAGTCCCTCTGTACCCTCTCGGTGGCGGCTGCTTCTCTTCTTTGCCTCTGGTTCCTTTAGATGGCACCATCCTCCTGCGCTGGTGCTGCGCTGGAGCCCATCTCAATTAGTATTCAAACTGCAAAAGGAGGAAAATTCCTTCATTATGGGGCAGCAGGTAGCGCAGCAGTAATTGAGGTTGTGTCAGCAACTCCATTATAAGCCCTGGTTTCCACCAGGGGGGAAGGTTTGTGCTTGCGATGCTGAAAGCCCAGAGCAGCCACCTTTCTCCTTTTTATAGGTATCACTGGGCAGGATGATGCTTCAGGTACGACCTTCCGATACGGCAGCCTGTGGGACCAGTCCTGGTTTTAGGAGATTGGTATGAGGTGTGAAAACCGGTGGGATTACACCAGCTACAGAGTTGGGCTTTCTGCTGGAAAGAACTGGGAATGGGCAGCAAAGGGCATCCTGGACTGCAGGGCCCTATCTGGAACCCACCAAGGTGCTGGTGGATGCCATGAGCTGGGCAGTGGGTGCCAGGGGCTTCTGTGAGATGTGCAAGAAGTTGAGCCAGGCAGGTTTTGCAGCGCTCACTGGGCCCAGCCCTCAGATTAGCAAGAGGCTGGACAAGTACCAAGAGGAGAAGAAGCAGGAGAGAAGGGGGGTTTTTGGGCAGCTGGTAAATGCATGCATCCTTCTGTGGGGGCTGGGAAACCACAATGACCTGGAAGGCTGTTCTAGAGTAGCCTTGGTGTCCTCCAGGGCAGCCCCAAGGCGTGACGAGCACCTGGTCCCATGCACACCATGTCCTGGGTGCTCTCCATGGAGCTGAGGTTTGGCTGGTCCTCCCTCTAGCCAGCTGCTTTGGAATCAGGCTTTGGGAAAGCCACCTGGGAGTCAGAGGATTAAAGTGAAAGATTTGGACTGTCATGGAAGTGGTTGGTCTTACAGGGACCATCTTTAATTGGCCTTTCTTCGTTAAGCATGCTCTTGATTCCTGCCTTGGATCTGAACATCAGCAAAATCCAAATCCTCCTTTAGCAAATCCCATCTCATGCTTTGCAATCCAGGAAACAGGCTCTTGCCTTTCTCGCTGGAAAGTAGCTCATCTCCGCAGAGCACCCTTAACATCAACATCTCCAGGGCCCATGTGGCCAAGCCCTCACTCACACCTTGTCAGATTAAATCTCAGAAAGAGCAGGTATGTCCTTTTGCAAAGAAGATAGAGCCATGGAAAGTTGCCTTTGTGAGCAAAGGGGTTAAAAAGGAGGGGAAGGCAAATCCAGGCAGGTTTTGCTCATGTCACTCAAGATCAGAGAGAGCAACTGAGTGAGCATTGCGTCAAGGCAATTGCTCACTGAGGAAATCCAGGAAAGGGCTGCGGGTGCTGGTACCTGCATTACTGCAACCCCAATAAAACACAGGACCAGCTGTGCCAAGGGCCAGATGTCCCCTGGGTAGGGAAGAAGAGGAAAGCCACAAGTTTATTTATTTTAAAAACTTTTATCTCTCTTAAAAACAAAAAAAACCCATATTTTTGAAAACATAGGAAAATAATCTCATTTACGATTCAAAATTTAGGAAAAATGTGGCCAGCTCTGGAGCAGGGAACCCTGAGTCTTTCTCCCAGTAACTTTTTCCCCCTCCTGGGATTTTTTTAATTTAAATACAACATCAGAATAGACAACACATGAATCTTTCTACCCAGCAGAATATGATTTTCCCCAGCTAGGGACGATGCATCCCCTCCCTCCCCTGAAAGGCAAAGTGCCCCCTTTTTGCTAATTCTTGGCTGCCCTGAAACAATGCAGCAGCCGGAATTCCTGGGGTCAACCCAAATCCCTTGTTCTCCCAGCCTGCTCCCGGCCCCCAGGAGCTGCAGCCTTGTTCAGGCTTTTAGAAGTGCAAATAATCTCTATAAATGGGGGGAACAGATCAAGCGATGGGGCAGGAGCTCTCCCCATGCAGCCTGGGAGAGCACGGGGCTGTCCTGGGGAAGAGCTGCCTCTCCCTGGTTTTTCATCTGCTTTGGTTTATTTTTCCTGCTTTTTTTTTTTTTTTTGCTGTTTTCTATCAAGGGGTTAGGCTGCCAGCTCTGAAGCAAGAGGTGCATTGGGGCTGTAGCTCCATACCATCAGGGGCCAAACCCAGGCTGATGGGTCTCAGAGCTCTGCCTCCACACCCGTCCCTCCTCTGTGGCTCCCGAAGGGGAACTGAAACTGTCCCCACATAGCAGCTCAAGGCTTTTTGACTTTTTGAGGTTCCCACATTACACCGATGCTCATGAGTCAAAAAAAAAAAAAAAAACTAAACATGTTTTGGGCCCAGGTAAACAGTAATTTCAAAATGTTACCGTGGCAGCCGTGGTTTGGGCTGTCGTTAAAGCATGAATCAGCCCCAGATACGTGGCGTGGATGCCAGAGTCTGGGGCAACTGGTGCATCACCCGGACATGGTATGTTTTACCCATGGTATGTTTTACCCGTGTTGATAGCGTCTGCGAGCAAAGGGTCCACTTGTGGAGTAGCACCGACAGCAGAACAGTTCCTGCAATCTGGCCCCTGGACACACAGTTTCTAGGCAGTCAAAATAAACATTAAAATGCGATGTTTTTACTGATGAATAACCAAACCCCACTACCAACCCCATCCACAGCAAGACCAGCGACCCCGCACGAGTCGCCTTTATTTCCCTCTGCCTTTTGTTCCCCTCCAGTCTTTGTCTCTGCCGAGCCCAGGCTGCTCCCTGGGCCGGGGCTGCTGCCAGTGCCTGGGCTCTGCTGGGATCAGCTGCCCGCAGTGCTGCTGCCGGGGCCCGAGGATGCTCTGCCCTCCCTGCCTTCCCCAAACCAGGGGTCCCACCAGCCTGTACCTTGCCTGTACCTTGCTGCGAGGGGGGTATGGAGCCAAATCAACCCCGCTGCTCACTGTCTGCTCATTTCACTTCAGTCCTGTGCCTTGCGGGCAGCTCTGCGTTTCGGGGGAGAGCCCACGGCATCATTGCACTAGCCGATTTGTTTAGTTACCTGGAAAAACAGATTGGGCTTCCTCTTGTTTCTGTGTGTCGGTTCCGATTACTTTCTTATTTATTTGTTCAGTCATTTTCACTCATCTCTCTGTTAAATACACAAAGTCATTCATTAAGCATCACGGTCCGTGTTTTGAGCCTTTATTAGGCATCGCTTAGCTGACAGCGAGAGAAAATCTCCGTTTCTTTGTACATTATTTTCCTTTTGGATGATTTGACGGAGCAGGGGGAAAAAATGCTCAGTGTAATTTAAATAGCCTGGAAGTATTGCAGTGGAAGAATCTCCATTAACCATTAAAGTTTCATATTTCTTCCCCATAACTACAAACCCCAAAGCAGCAGAAAAGAAATAAAGGGCTGTTGAATTGTGTGCAACCTGAAGTGCAGTTATTTGTAGGTGATGTTGAGTAAAGGATGACTGTAAACTTAAGGAAAGTGAAACAGCCAGAAGGTTAAAAAAATTGTTGAAAAAATCAGAATACCAAATGTAGATTTTAACATAATTTTGTCCAAATAAATTTGCCCTCCACATATTGGTGTCCCTCGCCTGCTTCATCACAGAGTTTGCAATTCTGCAGATTCTCCCTTGAGCTTGCAGCTGGAAAAAGGCACCGTGGTTTAGGAACAGCCTCGGCGGGGGAAGCTTCTTCCCTTTCCCACCTGCTCGGCAGCTAGAAAGCCATGGAGATTTTCATTTCGGAGTCGACCGGAACAATTTTGTCCTGGCGACCCCGCTGTCTAACCCTGTTTGCTGAGTTACGCTGGGTTTGCTGACAACTTCTACTTGAGTAAATTGTATTTAGACAACAATATATTTCATTCAGGTCTTTTGCAATGTCTGGACCAAGGTCAGTTTTATATTCTACTGAAATCATAAAGTGACACTTGAGATAAACAGAATGTTTACTCTCTCCATGTGAGCCGAAGCTGATATGTAAATTTATCCTTATTCTGTCATCAAATTTGCATTTACCCTCTTAGTCAAACACTACAGGGTTCCAAATCAAACAGCTTTAATGGTGGTCAACCCTTTATGACCGATTGCCATATCAGAGAGAAAGAAACGGCAATTTAGATTAAAATGAAAAGAGTAACACAACATAATGAGTGTCATCCGGTTTGCCATAATTGGATAAACTTTTCATACGAATGCCTGTGTTTGGATGCTTGGCTGAACAGAAAGCAATTGCCGTATTCTCCCGGTGTTATTCTAGTCCCTTTATCTGACCCACACAGACCGTACTCACCTGTCATTATTTTTTCCTTCTGATCGAACAAGCCAAGTGCCACTAAACAAATTCTGGCATGGGCTCTTTTTTTTTTCCCCCTTACATTTACATAAAAGAAGGGAACTTGATTCACTGCAACAAGCCATTGGGTTTCCTTCTATCTTTAAGGCTCGGGTCAGGACGGAATAAAATGGGCAAATAGGAAACCCGAAGGTGGGCTTTCAGTTTCAGTTGTTTTTTTAATGAAGAATTACATTATGCCAGTAGGCAGCTCGTTTCCAGGAATTGCAAGCTATGTGGTGCCAGTGCAGCCTGATGCCACGGGGATGGGCTGGGGGTACGGGCAAGAGCTTCTGCAAAGTCTGACCGTAAAATAACAGATGGAAAAACACAACCAAGGATGCAGGATGACCATAGAAATCCTCCAGGAAAAAAAAAAAAAAAAGGAAGATATTTAGCACTTGAGCTAAATATGCACATAAAAATTGGTTTTATGAAACAAGGGGGATGGCTTCTGTGCCCTGAACGCCCCACGGTGCTAAGCTGAGACTCCACAACTCACTTCACATGTGCCTTGGACGTGTGTCTTCAGAGGAGGAAGATCACTACTTTATTAAACTCATACCCAAAGGAAAAAGGGGGCTTTTTTGTCACAGCTAACATTCTGGGAGGTGCTCACATTTTGGCTGATCTGAGGAATGAAAGAGCAAAGGGGTTTGAAGCCAAGGCCCGTGCCGTGGCAACCCAGACAATGCCGCAGGAGTGCTGTCCCCAAAAAGGGGAACCTGGGATCTGCCTCCTGTGCCAGGCAGGAAGAGAAAGAAAGGAAGAAAATAAAATGAAGGCATGTTCGGTCGCAGCTTTCGCTAGGTAATGGCAGGTTTGGTGCCTGGAATGCCGGAGCCTCCGCTGCTGAACGGCTTCATCCAGCACTGTTGCCGCACTGGCGCGGGCTTTGCCCAGCTGCAGCTCTTCCCTCCCTCAAACAAAACACCACCAAAAAAAACCCCACAACTAAGGCAAAGAGAGAAGAGAGAGAAAAAGAGAAGGGCTAAAAAAAAAAAAAAAAAAAAAGACTAAAAAAATTTAAAGAAAAAAAGCAGGAGGAGAAGGGAAAAAAAAAAAAAAGAGAGAATTTTCCTTTTCATGCGGCTGTCAAATGGATATCTTATAGTGGGAGGGCTGGGAGGGAACAGATATCTGCCTCTCTCTGGAGCCTGCAAGTATTTCTGCCATTCATGAAGCCAAGGGATGCCACACACATTCTGTTTGTTCAACATAAGCAAACAGATTGTAAACTGGCTGATAATTTTTGTACTGACAATGTCATTTACAGCTGTCAGCCTTTTGTCTGTCATGTTTGCTTTATTCAAATATGAACCAAGTGGACCTCCCTTCCACCGCTTTCTTCTGCATTAAAATCACATCAATTCCGTTCCATTCTGTCTTATCTAAAATTCATTGGAGGCCAATCACTTGGATGAATGCTTTGGGGTTTCCATGGAGGCAAGAAGTCTAGTGTGGACTTCAGGGGATTAGGAAGTTTCAGATTTAAAGCCTTGAAGTGCACGTTTCTTTCAGTTCTTTCTTTTGATTGCAGAGGAAGGGGAAGGGGAAAGAAAAAAGAAAAAAAGTCAGGAAATTTCAAGATAATTTTATTTTTCCAAAGCACCCCAGCACGAAGCAATCCCCCCTCTTAGTGCATGTGCGTGCATGTCTGGACATGCTCAGCTGCTGAGATTTTGCTTAAGCACAATTTATGGCAGTGATATTTCCAGCTGAGCTAAAAGAATGATACTGTACCGGCATCTATTCCCCCTCAGCATCCTCAACAGGATGCTTGCCACCGGCTGCTATAATAAATTCAGGCCCGTCTTCAATTAGATTGATTTGGATCCAGCTGCTTCCCATGGTGCTGCCCGCAGGTCTGGAAGCATCTCCCTTTGTTAATAGAGGTCACGGCATTTTGTGTTAAATAATTCACATCAGTCTGTCTGTCTGTCTGTCTGTCTGTCTAGGGGCAGCTGCAGATGTTGCCCATTTGTGCGGAGGCTGCGAACCCCACGCTTGTCCATGCATGCACCTGTATTATAGATAGTTGGACGCAGAGGATATTTATTTCATATTTGTTGCCTAAGCACTGAGCTGATGTAAATCAGGAGAGAGACAGTGCAAGTGGGATGAATTTCTGTTGACTTGTCTCGCTTTTATCTTGGAGCCTTCAGACATTATTTCTGGTTTGCAGGTTTGATTTTTGGTGTTGGGCACCATTTTGGAGCCAGTTTTCCTGGGCTGTTTGGGAGCCAGACCTCTGCTGCCAATCTTGGGTCAAGATAGCCAACAGTGGAAGTAGCCAAATCACAAACTGTGCATAAATATCTTGTTTTTACATATTGTGGCAGAGAGGGAAAGGAGCCATTTGCCAGGGCTGGCTGTCCCACCGGGGAGAGGATGCAGGTGAGGATTAAAGTAATTTTTTTCCCATCTGGCCTCATCTTCCTTTCCCTACGCCTAGTGTTTAAAAACCTTGAGTCAAACCTCAAAGAAAAAAAGCTCCAGACTGGTTTGGTAAGTATGGAATCTTAAAAAAATTTTATTTACCTTCTGGGTCCTGAAACTTGATAAGTGCTCTTGAAGCACAGCTTGGAGCCCCCACTGCCGTGACAGGGAGGGAGAGCCAAGCTTCCTGGCACAGCACTTGTCACCCAGCACGGAGGCGACGTGCCCCCCGAGCAGCCCCAGCTCTCCTGGCACTCCTATGGTCATGGTGACAACGATGGCAATGGCCATGGCGATGGTAATGGCAATGGTGATGGTGATGGCAACGACAAGGATTGTCTCAGGCAGCCCCACAGCTGCTCCCAGCAGCAGAAGTTCCCCTACGAGCCCCTCAACTGTGACCTTCCCCTTCTCCTCCCACCAGCCCATGGGATGAAACTTGACAGGTCAATCTGGTGGTTCTGGCCAGATTTTGGGGAAGGCTGAAGGGTTTCCCTCTTCTAGCCCTGTGCCTGTGCCTTCCTCGGAGCTCCACAAAGTACATCTCAGTCAAAACTAATATTGCAATGACCCTCCTCGCTGATGCAGATTGAACAGAGAATGTAAATGCCATATCTATCAATCCAGCCAGCCTGCTTCTCCTCCTCGATGCCTCCCTATAACCCCACTTATGCGTCAACTTAGCGTTCAGTCAATAAAGCCTACACACACCTACAAATACACAACACACATCAACAAACAAACAAGCCCAAGCAAACAGGCAAACAAAAACTAATCAAGACATTTCCCAGCATCCAGGAAGGAAAGGAAGGACTAGTGTTGCATTTATGATTTCTGCTTGCAAGTACTGCCAAGCCGCTCACATACTAGGCGGTGGGATGTGCCCCAGCCAATACTAAAGGGCCTTTCTAGGATTTCTCATGGCCCTTGCCTTCAGCGGCTCCGTGCTCCACTGTGCAGGCCTGTGCAGAGGTGATGCTTTATCTGGTGGTGGGATCAGATGCTCTTCCCCATTATAGTTTACTCATTAATAAACATATTCTGCTAAGAGTTATGAAATGACCCAAGAGGGTGAGGTGCTGGGTGTCAAGCCCACCCACCCATGCAAACACCTTTCCATGCTGAAATTTCCAGGCAGCAGCCATGCTCAGAGGTGATGCACCAAGTCAAGGATAGGCCGTGCAAAAACCGAACTGGCGCTCTGGCAATCAGGGCTTGCTTCAAGAGGACCAGCCTGCAGCTGCAGAAGAAACTTTAGAAGAGGTTGGAATAAATCAGCACTGCAAGGGGAGAGTTACTAAATATTTACAAACCACTTCTAGTTAGAGAGGTCCCTTCTCAAGGAATATTTGGGAAGGGAACTTCATGTGCTGACCCTCCTCTTACTGTTGTGCCTGGACCATCTGCCTCATGTTGCTGTTGCAGGTGGGGCAGGGCAGGAGGGACCTTCGGTGGGATGCTTGTTGCACCCACCAGGTTTCCCACCCCATGCTGCAGGGAAGGGAACTGGTGTGGGGGGCATTTTGGGTGCCTGAGTGATTTTGATGATTTTGACGATTTGGGGCTATCAATAGGGAAAGTAGGAGTAGCAATAGAGTCCTTGTAAAGCTCCCGGTAAATTCATGCCTGTCTCAGATTGAATCAAGGTTACTCAGTTTTCAGGCTCCATTCCAGGTCAAGACCATGATTAACTGGGCTGGGGGATGCGGGGCCCCTGTGTCCTGTGAGCAGGACTCAGGATCAGCTCATCTCCAGGGGAGCAGCTGCAGAGACCAAGGCAGCACATGCCTTCCTCTGAATGAATTGTCCTAAAAATGAATCTGAAGTTTGAGTCTAAATTCACTTTTCACATTTGATCCTTCATATTCAGAAATTGTCATTATTTCCCTCTTTTTTTTCCTTCACCTCTTTTTCCTTTCTGCAGCTCCTCAAGCTCAGGGAAACTTTGGAAATGACAGAGATTGTTCCCTTGTAACCCTGGTGCATTTAAACATTTTAAAATCCCAGCAATGGAGTTGCTGATGGTTTTTGTTCCCTTGCTGCTCTGGCTCATCTTCCTTTCAAGTTGGGGGTCTTTTTTCAAAATTACAAAGGGAAAAAAAGAAAAGAAAAAAGTGGGAAGGAGCTTTTCCCCATCATTTGTCTTACTGCATATAATAGCAGAAAAGAATGGAGGGAGAGGAAAGGAAACTTTTCCTTTGTCTCAATAATGTCTCATTTCAATTTGAAACAAAACTCAATATGCGTGTGTGCTGCCTTATAAACTCCAAACCCAAGAGAAAATAACAGAATGGAAATGTCACCCTCCATGGATGCTAGCTTGAGAAAAGGGTTTTAAACTGGTTCCACCTGAGTGTATGTTTTGAAGATGATGACAGGTATTTCTCCAAGTATGGATTGCTCTGTTTTACCCCAGAATGGTGTCAGAAGTCCAGGAAATAATGAAATTCTGTTGCTTCAGTACAACTCACTGCTCAAATACTGTCTCTTTGGAAAATTGTATTTTGTACCAATTGTACCATTTTATCTATAACCGTTGTTTCCAGGTATTGCCAAGCTGTTCAGATACTGTGTAATTGGGCAGAGCAACACTATGTACTGGTGTCTGTGCCTCTGGGACCTTCTCGTCTCCATCTTCTGCTCCCCATCTGCCAGGATGCGGTTGCTCCTACGTGCTGGATGGGGTGGCTGTGGTGGGAGCCACTCCACCTCTGCTCCACGGTCACCAAGGACAGAAACAGGCCAATAACATCAATGGGATTCAGGATGGCTGGGGGCTACCATCGACCAACATGCCCCAAAACCTGGCTCCAAAGGCTCTTGTAGCCAGCAGGACCCTGTGCAGTGCTCGGTAAGACGCTGCCCTGGCTTTGACAGGCTTTAGGTCAAGACTTCACTTTGATAACGCTCCTTCTCAACATCCTGCCTGCTCAGATTTAAAAGCCCGTCCTCCACTTCAAGTCATGAAAAGCCTTGGCTTCACCTTCTGCAGCAGCTCAGCCTTGGGGATGGGGAATAGATATCTCTGAGTCTTTAAGAAAACCACTGGTTGATTGACGGTTTTCAGCCGGCTGGGTCCTTGATCGCCATGAGTGATCCCACAACTGCAGAGAGTCACAAAATCAACCAAAAATAATGTTTACTCTTTTTACATTTTTTTTTTCCTTTCTTTCTTATTTCTTTCTTTTACAGACAAAACCACAGCAAACCCTGCTTGGCCACCGGGACGGGCTGAGGGCTCAGCCACATGCCGTACAATACCACCCGTACAATCCAGCCCCACAATTCCTGTCCACTCCTGGGATATTTACGACATATCCCACAGTTGTCATGTCAACACGACAAGCGAGGGCGGCCTTAAATCAAGCTGTCAAGGGGCCAGAACAGTACTGCTATGCAAAATAACGCTGCTGACTGACACCAGGCATTGCATCTGTCATTTCAGGAGGTTTGCGGCTGCTCCCTTGCTACGTTTGGGTTGGCCCTTTAGAAGAGGAATAGGGCAGGGGAAGAATTTCAATGAGATGGAAAAGATGGCCTCTCTTTTTAAACAAAAAAAAAAAAAAAAAAAAAGAAAATTAGAGTTCGTTGGCATATCAGGTGATTATTTTCCTTCAGATTTTTTTATGTGTAAGCTATGTGCTGCGTGCCTCCCAGGAATGGGGCAGCCACATCAACAGCTCTGCTATTGAGTCTTAAAGCTATTTACCTATAGGTACCACAACTTCTTCACTCAGTTTACTCTCCTCAGACAGCAGCAGTAGGACATCTTCATCCTCACCCTGCCCAAAGCAATCTTCCTCCTCTTCCTCTTCATCAGGTGCACAGGGCAGCAGTTATGAAAGAGCACATTTTTATTGTAGCCAGCTGGCTTCCCCAAGGAAATGGAGCAAATACGCTGATTTGCAGGGCATCTGCACATCAGTCTCTATAATAACTCCGGAGGCAGTAGGGCTCTCACGTAGATCGCACTCCTTCAAGTTTTGTGCAAATACATTAGCTGTCTGGAGGAGGGGTTTGCTGGGGAGTGGTGGAGAAGCTGCACTGAGGAGAACATCCCCACCACGGGAGGAGCCAGGAGCTGGTTCCAGGGAGAAGACTAATTTTCTATACATTTGTACAATTTATTTTTAATTTTTTGATAAGAAGAAGAAATACCACCTGCATTTCAAACCCCCTGCCCCAAAAGAAAAGACTATTTGGGCAGAACATTTAATTAATGCTTCTGAAGCACAAAGATTAAGGAGGAGCTTGCAAGTTTGTTAAATACATCAGGACAAATAAAAAAATAAAACCCTTCTGCATTCATGTGGGATTCATGGGAAGTGCTGTATTTTTCAATGCTCGAAATCTACTTAGCCTTTAATCAAGCCAAGCTTGAATGTTTGAAAATATATTTTCCAATGCATATATCATAAGTATCATATATAAGTACCTGTGTAGGTGATGTTTATATTAATTGTGACTGTATTTGTTTTCATTCTATTCCTTGTAATGTTGTTTCACTCAGAGGATACTCATGCCCTTAAACACTTTATCATACACTTGCTGTGAAGCACCCGCGCACCAGCCTCCACCTAAACCTCTACTTTAGTATAAGACCAGAGTGACTGATTATCCCACATCTGCCCATCATATTTCCATATATTTCCATATATTTTGTTCCACAGCATCACTAGGAAAGTGGATGGCAACCAGGGCTGGCAGGAGTTTTGCCTTCGCTGGTGCTGTGACCTCTTGCAAGTTTGTCACTGCTTTGCAGGCAATGCTAACCTCCTTCCCCACAGCTTTGCATTCGCTTATTAAATTGTGGGTAAGGCGAGGAAATCAGCCTGGGCAGTAATTTGCACCATTAGCAGAGGTGATAAACTGAGCAGGGGGGCGAGGGGGGGACAGACGGAAAGGTGTAAAGCAATTAGCGGTCTTGTCAGGAACCTTCTTCCTTATGTTTGTTCCCTGAAACCAGGGAAAGGTTTCTCCTGCTGCCACAGCCCCTTGCAGTCCCAAGAGCGAGCAAGGACAGAAGTTGGTCCCCAGTACTTTGGTCAGTCTTCATGTTTTGGCTTTTGCTGCCATACCACCAATAAACAGATGGCTTCAAAGGCCATTACAGCTTTGGGTGACTATTTTGCAAGCATGCAAATGATATTGCTGTGTTGCATAGCGAGGTTATTTACTGCTAATTGCTAAGCTGTCGATCATTATTATATTCTGTGGTGACAGGGTTTGTATTTGCATAGTTTAAGCTATCTATCCTATCTAAAATTAGCATGTGGCTTGATTTTTTTTAAAAAAAAAAAAAGTTATCAGTGCTAAAAGAAACCATCACGGAATTGACTGGGGTAAAATATCTCAGGGCTTTTTTGTATGCATACACCGACACTTATCTGCGAGGAGGATGAAAACCAGCACGATCTGACTGTGAAGTTTGCAAACAACGTCCCACCCCAGGGTCTGCATCACATTTCCCTTTGTGTCCTGGCTAAGGGCACGGAGAGGATCACAGACCCCATCCTCGCGCTGTTTACTTTGGGAACAATCAGTAATGTATGAATAATAATGCCACCCTCTGACCATGACTAATTGAATTGCAGCATGCTGCGGAGGCAGGCAGAAAGCTTTGCTCCCCGCTAGTCTATCAGCGTTGTTTTTCAAGTAGCAGCAGACAATGATTGATGCTGATGTGCTTTCAAACAAGTCGCCTTAAACACCTAATGCTAGCACGTATGGACCTGCAGCTTGAGCCCCTATTAAACGCGAGCCTGGATTTAGCCATTTATTTATTTATTCCGTTAAAGGTCCTTCTGGAGGCTGACTTTTCCCCTTGGACAAGGTCCCCTTTGCAGCAGCCTCCCGGTGAGGAGCAGCCCTGGAGCGGTTGGGGTTTACCCCAGCGATCCCTGCTTAGATGGCCCCATTAACGTCATGAAACCCAGGGAATCAGGCCTGGCTTTCTGCAGGGATGTGAGGAAAGCCGGGATGGCACAGCTGCCCCTTCCTGATGGAGAGGTGCCTGCGCCTGCGGGCAGCAGCAGCTCAGCATGGCCAGCCCCAGCAGGGGCAGGGAAAAAGGGAAGGGGCATGCAATTTCCTTTATGCCTATCTGTGTATCTATCTGTCTATTTACCCAAGCGGCTGAGAAAACAGTTTGTTTGGAAATACAGAGCCAAAACCAGGACCAATGGAAAAAGCCAGCCACAGCCATTACAGCCACTTAGCACAAAGGGAGAATCCAGAACTCCTTTTGGCTCAGCACTGAGGGGACGCTGAGAGCGATGCTGCCTGTGACTTCTCTGCTCTGGGAACCTGCAAAAAACTGCTTGGGAGAGCACAGGAGAGGAGCTCTGTGCATTTTCCCCCTCAGCTCCAAAAACTCCTTATTTCTCCATCCCAGCCTGGCTCTGTAACAACGTGCAAATAATGCCAATAGCAGCAAGGCAAGCGATAGCAAACCCCATATCCCAGGGGCAGCACAGGTCCCGAAGCAGCATCAGCAGAGAACATAGGTGGGTCATGCATTGCAGCAGCAGTGTTCCCCAGCCTCTCAGTTCGGACTCCTGCCCCAGGCCCATGGGAGCTGAAAAATGAGGATTTGAGCCCAGGGTGGCTGGCCCGAGGTTTTATCTGGCTCCCCCCAGCACACACTCCAAGTTGGCTCCCTCACCGTGCTGGCGAGGCAAATGTCCAGGCTTGGCCCCGTGCGGGCAGGATATTTTATTTGATTTAAAGAAGGATGGGAAGTCCATTAAATCCTTTCTTTAGCAATACGATTAAGTGAAACGTTAGTGATTTATTTTCTTCTTCTGTATTTGGGTTTTCAGGGCCTGGGTGCCAGCCGCTGGGGTCGGCTCCAAATCTCGAGCACTGGGCTTGTTTAGGAGTCAACAAAAGCCATGTTTAGCAACTGAAAGCCAAACGGAAATCTGTACTTTGGACCAAGTCTAATGATCGCTCCTCGGGATAACAAGTCTTGTGTCAAAACCTTTTGCTAAGCTTCACCTTGAAGCTTTTTCCAACTTTTTTTGGCCGTTGCCATGCAGAAAGCATTGCACAGCAGCCGGTGGCACGAGTGCAGCCACTTGCCTCCAGCCCCACCGTGGCATTACCACTCGGCATCCTGCCCCCTTGGCCTTACGCCTCAAGGCACCCCGCCAACGACGCAGCTCCATGCAGGCTCCTTCATGTACCCGGGGCAAAAACCTGGGAGAAGAGAGATTTATTTCCCTCCTGGAGAAGGAAGAGGTGGTAAAGTTGCTCTAAGTGGGACATGGAAGCTAAGTTCAGACTGTTGTGGGAGCATACTAGTGCGGGAGTATCCCAGGGCCAGTCCCTGATGCCTCGGGGGAGCTGGGGATGCAGCAGAGCATCTCCATCCCGGCTGGGCTCAGCCAAGATCTGCTGTTTGCTTTGGAATAATTCGGCTTTAACCCGCTCCCCGGGAAGGCGTCACATTTTGGGCTGTGGTGAGCGGCACCTGGGCAGGGGACTCGGTCCCTGAAGCAGCATCCCTGCCGGCACGGCCCTATGGAACTCGGCGCAGCGAGGCCCTCGCATCGCCCGCACTATATGTACACTTGGTCAGGCTGTGTAAACTTTGACATGTGGATGTCAATCTTTCTCATATTTGCAGATGGCTTTATCAGAGCGTGATTAGTTTCTAGAACAAATTTGAGCAAAAGAAAACATTACCTACAGTATGTAAGCCAACAGACCAGCTAGTTTTCAGATTTGTCTATTTACATGGGCACTGGGTGTTTTGCTAAGGCTCTCTAAAAGTGATGGTAATTGAACAGTGCCAGTGTGTTAGTAGAAGCTGATGAGTTGTAAAGGTTTTATAAACAACCACGGTGGATTTGGCTATAGCCTTTCGAGTAATGTTTGTTAATCTCGCTGAGCAAGTGTGCACCTAACACAATGTAAATACTCCCGAATTTGGAGGTGTCAATAGTGTAACTTTTACTGTTTGTAAAATCATTCTCTGATATCATCAGTAAGTTTACCAAACGTCCCATGGCCAAATATAATAAAAGCTTAAGTAAGCGCTTGCAGAAGAATAGGGGAAAAACATGTTTGCTGTTTTTATTTCCACTGCCTGTTTGTTAAAGGATTGCAAAGAAAATAGGACGCCGACTAATAAATACAGTCATTACCCCCACATCTCTGGAGGTATCCATGGGTCTTCCCGGTCACTTCACGGAGAGGGCAGCACGTTTGGATAGCTCAGGCTCTGGGGAGGGTGACGTGCCAGACCTGCTCCAACTTTTCCAGGGGAATCCCTGGGCAAGGCGGACTCCCGATGAAGCCGTCTCTGCTGTTTTCTTTATACGCGCTTGCTCAGCAATCACATTATCCAAACACAGTCCCAGCTTTGCCAGGAGGAAGCCACAGCTGCTCACACCGCCACGACCGCAGCACCAGGGATATGCCGAAATTTCATCCAAAAATGGCATTAACCACTAGAGGGCCCAAAAATTGTACAGAGCCACACGCCCGCACCAGGGAGACGCACTTTCAGGAGGTATTTTCCCTCGGTGGGGAAGTAACTCTATTTTTCCTTTTTTGCTAATAAAAAGGGGTCTGGAAAGGAGAAGTGCGGTACATGTGTGAGGAGCCGCCCTCGGCACCGGGGGTTAATAAACAGCCCCCGTGGCTGGAAGTATTGATGGCAGAGGGAGATGAAATGGCTGTGACATTTAAAGGAGGAATTTGTGAACCACAAATATGAGCATGACTGACACAGCATGGCAGCACATAAAATCAATACAAATAACCTAAACCTTAATACCTTGATCCTGGGGAAGAGCATTGCATTACCAGGGACTTGGAGGAGCGGCAGCAGCCCTGGATGTGCCTGCTGGGTGCTATTGACTGTCTGGCGTGGGGACAATGACAATTAGGATGCTCTTTAGGAGGGAGGCTTTCCCTTCACTTCCCCCCCCACCCCCCCACCCCCCCGATCTTTGGGGTGAAACATGGAATAGGAGACAGCGGCAGCAGAGCCCACGGGGTCCCTTTGCTTTTCCTTTTCCCCAAATGCAGGGCTCATTATTCAGTTCGATATTTAAAGGCAGGTTTTCAAAGGAGATCATCTCCCACTTCATTCCTTAAGCAGTAGGGCCTGGGGGAACATGACCGTTTCAGCTTCAGGAAGGAGAGCCTTGATCTCCCTCCACACATTAGAAACACGCAGCCCCAAGGACGACTGCAAAGCTATGGAAAATCAGACTTCAAGCTGTGCCCAAGGCACTTCGTCTCTGTTAGCAGCAACCGTGGCTTCTGCTGAAGCAGTGACACTGGATTCAGGCAGAGCCAGTGTCCGTCTGCCTGCAGGTCCAGCCCTCCTATGTCACCACCAACATCTACCTGCAACCCACTCAGCTGCCCTGCACCCACAGGTGCAGCACAGGCCAGGGCAGCCTCTGCCCAGCCGCTGCTGTTCGTGCTCCTGCTCCTCACCGCAGAGCAAACCCGAGGAGCAGCAGCAGCAGCACCCAGCTGAGAGCAAGGTCCAAAACCTTTTAAGCAAACAGGGAAGGGAGCCTGCACCCTTCCATGCTCCACCACGGGGCTCGCACGAATGCTGACAGCCCTGCAGTGAACTCTTCTCCGCCTTCCTGGACCCAGAGGGACAAAACCCCAGAGGATGTGCTAAATCCAGGGCTGTGCTCCCCAAAGAGGCTCAACAGGTAGAGAAGAGGTGGCTGGATGGAGGTGAGTGGGCAGCAAGAGCCCTCCGCAACGCAGCCTCCCCCGTGCCGGGAGCCACCAATAACCACCACAATGCCCGGGTAGAAGACAGAGGCAGTGAAAAGGTGAAAGCAGCCATCATCATCTGAGCTGTGTTTGTTAATGTGTGTACAGAGGAACTCTGTTTGTTTGTAGGCCCTTAGTAGAAGTGTGTCTAATGTTGACTTTTTGAGTCTAATATTGTTTGAATTTTCTATCATGAGCCTAAGCCACACTACCCAAGCGCTCTTTCCCTCCCACGTTTGTACATTCGTTACCTTTTAAAAACATCCTGGAGTAGCAAAGAGCCAAGTGGGTCTCCTGGCCACCCCCTCAGCATCAGTGGGCTCACACCCACCAGCACAAATTTGGCTTGTGTTAGCCACCACTGTTGAAGCCTTTGCCATCCCACCCTGAAAGCAGGGCTCTTGCCAGGTTTAACCTGCACCCAGCTGCAGACAGGGACCCTGACCGCACACTGCCAGCGCGGGGCTCATCCCCGCACTGGGTTCAGCCCGGGCCAGGGCCATGCTTGTTTTCGCAGTCAACAGAAAACATGCTGTTCTAGCCAATTCTTCACTAATCTTAAAGTAAATACAAAGCTTGGTACGTCTCTTATCCATCCCCACAGCTCTTTTAAGGTAAAAGTTTACCATACTCCCCATATCGGTATCACTGGGAATATTCCAGCCCTCAAATCCAGTGCGACGCAACCCCTTGGCTCTGCAGTACTTCTGCAAAGTTAGAAATCACAGCCTCATCCAGAGGCAAAACTTGTAATCACTGTGAAAAAGCTGCCAGGGTGCAGGGGGACCTTTCTGCTGGACACCCATCACCCCGTCCTGCTCCCAAGAGTTGAATTTGCTTTAGAAATGCTTTGCTGCTAACAACCAGAATTCATAAAGGACTCCATGAAACTAATATCCAGTGATGGAATGACCTTTAAAAGGACATAATTAAAAAAATCCTGGATGGCTATAATTTTTACTTCCCTCCTTGGTTTTGAGGCTGTAAAAAGAAAAAAAAGAGGGAAGCTTATTTTTCTTTAGGTGAATGTGAGAGGCTCTTTGCAGAATGACACAACTCTGGAAACTGACATTTTAAAATCAGCAAAGTATGCAAAAAAAATGAGAACTGCTATAATTTTTATAGTCACGGGCACTCCTGCAATTCTTGCACTGTGCATCGCTGAGCTGAACACCGCAGGGGCCCAGAGAAAAACTGCTGCCAGATTTGCACCATCTTTCATTGCAGGGGAGAAAAGACCTATCGCAAAAAAAAAGGAGAGGGGGAGCGAGGAACCCCCAGGGGAGGAGGACACAGCAGGGTAAGGCGGTGAGGGCAAACACGGTCACCGGCTGTACTATGGACTCACCGGTGCCAGACCCCCCTCCACCCCTCCCGGGCCAGCACCAGGTGCCTGGCCACTGGCCCTGGGGCCATAAACGTGCGTGGTGCAGGTGGTGCCGCCGGCATCTCCCCCCGCCGCTGCCAGGGCCTACGGATAAACATCTATAGGGGGAAAAACATAGGGACAGTGCAGTTCCTAAATAAGCAACTATATGGTCCAAAAAGAAAACACATTTTTTTGTGTAAAAGCAGAAAATCAGCACTTTGAGCTCGCAGCACTTAAAACTGTTTCCATCCCTCTACCTCACCACTGCCATCCCATATTTAGCCAGCCAAACGATGCCTAGGCAAGAATATTTCAAGCCGAGAGAGAGCTGGTGTTCCAGGGCCTGTCCCCTCAAGCTTCCGCACCCCTCAAGTCGCTGCCCCCAGCCCCATGCATTTCTTGGCTCCAAAAAACCTGGCTACCCAAAGAGCAAATACCAGCTACTCTCGGGGAAGGGGTTGAAGCATTATTTTCATGCGTTCCTTTGCAGTCTGTGGTCCAGCATCAGGATTCTAACAGCGTTAACGTGTCTTACTGGGTTGGGGATGAAGCGCAGTCAATAATACATCCTGTGCAAGGAAACGGAAGGGAAAAAAACCCAAGACAATAAGAATTATAGGGCTACTTCATTTTTTTTTGTGCCATGCAACAAAAGTTGCTGCCTGCAAATTACTGTTGTGAATAAGAGCCTAAAGCAGGTGCTTAGAGAGCAGCTGTCACATGAAAGCCAATATTTAAAGCCATTATGTTTACATTACAATTATATTTACCTTTAGCGTCATCTGGGCATTATTAATTTCCTCCATTATCACACGGTTTAACATTTTATTTTATATAAAGAGGTTTTTACGTCTCAGTGGGGTCCCTAATTGCTCCCCACCGCCATCTCGTCAGGGAAGGCGCGGGAGCAGGCACCTGGGATTGGTGTTTTCCTG
Source organism: Strix uralensis (assembly GCF_047716275.1). NCBI lineage: Eukaryota > Metazoa > Chordata > Aves > Strigiformes > Strigidae > Strix > Strix uralensis. The sequence continues at coordinate 116,419,954 of NC_133974.1, read as the reverse complement.
GCAGCTCCATCACTCCTGGGGCAGCGGGATGCAGTGATGCTGGCATCGCAGATCCAGACTGCCCGTGCACATGGGTCACTGCAGTGAGAGAGCAAAGGGACTCCTGGCCACAGACAAGTTTTGGGCTAGAAACCCCTTCAAAGCTGCCAGGCACCAATACTGAAGCTGATGGGAGCCCACTGGGTCTTGCCCCAGCTCCTGCACCTAATCCCATGCACCCATGGTCTGCCAGAGCCAAAAACTGCAGTTTTACACAGTGGTTACAGAGCAGAAATAGATAAAAGCATCTGTACACACACATGCACTAAAAAAAAAAGCTGAAATTTTTTTTGGTCATTGAAGACGAGTTTTACAAGGGAAAGAAAACACTTTGTTAGTCCCTGCCTTTCCTATGCAGAAGGCTGTTTGGTTAGGTGCTGCAGACACCTGTGATACAGCACACAGGGGCTGAGGGAAGAGGGTTTTGTTAGGGGTTTTTTTTGTTTTCTTTAACTGTAGTCTTTCATCTTTCAAGTAGAGAATTTATTGGCTTGCTCACCATCCCAGATTATTGAAAACCCCAACGTCTTTCTTTTTTTTTCCATGGGAAGTACAATCTTTGGTGAAGGGGAAAGTATCTTAGGAACAAGGCAAGTGGGTAGTTTCGAAGGAAGGAAAAAAACCATCTCTCCCAAGCTGACACAAGTCAAAATTCAGGTCCCCCAGCCCAGCACGGAGTCACTGGCAGCCCCAGGAGTGGGACATGGGGGTGGCATTTTGCAGAGGGCCATTTTTGCTGTTCTTCCTGGGAGCGCAGGGCCTTTGGGACCTCATCCAGCACCGCATTTACCCATGCACACACCACTTAGCCACTGGGTAATCCCATTAACCTCCTAAATAAGGAGGGGAGGTGACCAGTGTCTGTCTGTTTAGTGGGGTGGAGGGGATGGAGTAGGACCGGGCTCTGCAGGGAGGCCTCCCCTCCACCAGGATGGGATGGGTGAGTGCTGGGAGTGCAAGAGAAGAGGGGGCTTATAACCCCCCCACAGTGCCTACATGTCTGAGCATGCAGTGTCCGACAGAGGGGTCGGACGAGGGGACCCATCCCCTGGAAATAAGGCAGCAATGCCTGGCTCCCCCACTTTGCCACGCTGCAGTGTCATGATGGAGAAAATCAGCATCCCAACGCAAAAACATGCCCTAAAACCCTGTGCTCAGCAGCTCTGGCCAGAAACCCCACACGGGTACTAAACAGCCTCAAAGCACCAAAATCTGATGTTTTCTGATGGCAGGACAAGCCCACTGCAGCAGTTTCATGTGAAACTGTCTCGGCCAGGACCAGAGGCCCCACAGAACCATCCAGCTGCCTCTAAATGCACAGTGTAAGTACAGTATATCTCCGTTAAATTATGGGCACTCAGATTAGCATGTCCTTGTCCTTGCTCTGATAAAGGAGCCCAGGGGCTGGGTTAAATTATAGGAGCAAATCAAGCCTTCTTTTGATTCTGACCCTATAGACACAAGAGTCCCAGAGGGTCCCAGTTTTCTTCTGCCCACTTGCCTTTATTTATTGCTAATTTCCCCTACTACAATAAACACGTCCAGGGTCATCTGATCCCCATACTGTTGGCATTTTGTAGACAACATAAACCATGATCGGCCGGCGGCATTCCTGCTCCCTGGTTGCTGCGAACCAACAGAAAGTCCTTTATAAACTGGATGGGGAGACAGAGGGTGTCAGAAGGAGCAGGGGCTGCTGAATGGATGGCATTTCTTTCTCCCTTTTCAGAGGCCTCCCTGAATAGATTTGTGACGGGACGGGTCGGACTGGGAATGGGGCAGGACGGAGCCAGGCAGGAGTGGTATGGAAATACCCAGAAAGAGGCCGGCCAGCCTTATACGTCTGAAAAAAAACATGTGTTTGGAAATCGGGGGCTTCCAGGCAGCTGGCGTGGTTGTATTTAATTGGGTGAGAGAAAGTTCGCTGGGAAGGTTTTTTCTTGTGGCAGGTGGGGCAGTGGGGATGGGATACCTGTGAGCCAGGGCACACCAGCCCTCAGCACACAAACCCTGCCACAGGGCAAAGCAACATGCTGCAAACCAGGGCAGCCGGCTTGGCACCAACCACCACCTTCAGTATGCTTCATACCCCACCATCCCATTCATTTCAGGGCTGGATTGATTTCAGCCACAGAAGGAGAAATTATTCTTTGCATTCTTTTCCCCTTTTACAGGCTGGAAAGGCTAGAAAAGGATTGTACAGCGCCACATCTGAAACAGCCTTCTTGAGAAATAACCACCCAGTAACTCTTCCTCTCAAGATGTTCTTCGAAACAACACTAAAATAGTTTTCTCTTCCCAGCAAGTAAATCAACTTTCAACCAAAAAAAACGAAAACCCCACACCCTGAACAAATGGAGGTCTACTTGGAGCTCCAGGACAGTGTTTTCAGCTCACCTAAATGACTTAGGAATGTAAGTCTTGGTGATTTTTGAGGCTCCTAGGGAACCAGTTTTAAAAGATATTTGCATGCCGAGATGGCCAGTATCCAGGGAGCATTTCCAGAATACCCTGGCACTGCTGCAGACCCCACTAAAACTTCAGGCGCCCTTTAAAAGTCTAGCCCCTCAGTCACTTTTTAGAATAAAACCTGGGTGCCCAGAAGAATCTGGGTATTTTTTTGACATTTTCTCCTGTGATAACTTAAGATGGAGTTTTATTGTTTGTTTGGGGGTTTGTTGGGGTTTTTTTTAAACAAAAGGCCTTTCAGTTTAGGGAATAACATCTCCTGGCTGACACACTGGGAGGTCTGAAAAAAACAGGAGACTGGGAGGGAATTAAAAAAAAAATTTAAAAATAGTAGCTTGTTTCCAGTGAAGGTGCTTCAGTACAGCTTCATCGCCTTGGTTTTGGTTTCCCTTTGCCTTTGAGACTGACAAACTCATGGCTAACACATTTCTGGCCCTTGCATGTGTATCTGGGGTCACTCCTTGCTCTCCTCTCTGCAGCTCGGGTCCCACTGGGACACAATTGCCAAGCCTAGTTTGGAGCCCCAGCATGCCAGGCCACCCGGGAGGATGTTTGGGAGGATGCTTAGGATCCAGGTGCTAGGGGTAGAGGCGCATTTATGCAACTACATCTCAAATTCACTCAAACATCACCCAGGAGGGTCAAAAGTTCATCCAACCAACACCAAAACCGTCAAGTTTTGTTTCCTGCTCAGGAAAGCGGGTGAAGGAAGGAACTGAGGAGAAAGAAGAAAGAAGACAAATCCAATAAATGCAGCCGTGAGAAGGGAGAGGGGCAGGCGGTGAGAAAAGCAAACAAGGGCTGCAACAAAAGGAGGAGAAAGGGAACAAGAACCAAGGAAAGCAGGAGGACGACAGGTTAGGAGGAGCCGGAGGGGCAGGCAAGGGGCTGCTTACACAAGTATCTGAAAAGCAGCAGCCCATATGAGGCAACAATGTCACGGTGTTTAAAAGTGTGTACTGGCACTCTTGTTACCATGAGCCTGTTTTTAGCAGGTGTGACTGCACCACCATCAGCTCTGCCGACCTCTGGGGTGGCCAGCACAGACCAGTGTCCCCAGCCCCAGGATGCTGGGGATGGGCCCATTCACCTTCCTTAGGGCATTTTATTTTTTTCCCTGCAGCAGCTCTTAAGGAACCCGATGTGCAAATGGAAAGGGGGTGATCTTTTGGGCACAATCTTATTACTTTTTGCATGAAATACTAACCTCATTGCTTCCTACCACCCACATCCTCCACATGACCAAGCTCCCTTCTCTTCTCACCCATGTCCCATGCAGGCTGGACCTCTCCAAGGTGTGGGACATCTACCCCGTCCTCTCCATGGACAGGGAGACTTCACAGCAGCACATCCTGTCCCCAGCATGGCTGGGGGAAGCTCCATGTTTCCTCCCTGGACCCCCGCCAGTAAGGTGTCCTTTTTTGTGCCTCCTCCTGGCACAGACGCCAGCTGCTTCTTGGGTTTGCAGAGGCAGGATAGTTCATCAGAAGAGGAGAGCATGCCCTAGCATGTGCGCCAGCTTTATCGAGGCACTCATACATGGGCATGTGCACCTCAGAGGTGGAACAAAGGCTTTATGGCTCTCACATCACACACGGCAGAGCCCTGCCAGTGGCCTTCCCCGCACTCTCCGGCGACCTTGGATCTTTATTGTTTCTGAGAATGGACCCTTTATAGGCTCCAGATGGAAAGTGTAAAATTAATAACCCCTGGTTGGCAAACGCCCATATGTTTTCCACCTTCTCCCGAGATACAAGTTGTTTATAGTGACATTTATTTAATGCAAATTAACATATAAATGAAGATACATGACTCTTCCTAGAGACTTGCAGAAACTGCTTCACACTGTGTTGTTAAAGCCCATCATGTATAATGATAAAACTGATGGGAGGGGACTATAAAATAAATCAAAATGTTTTGCTGGGCTGAATCTCCATGCTCCAGCCCCCAAACCCCTCCTGCCACCCACCCTAGATCTGCCCGGGGCAGCAGCCAGCTGGGTGTACCAGGACCACACCATGGGGAAGTAAATGAAAGATGTGTTTGTTTGGGTTTTTTTTAATGCTTGTTACTAACTTTTCTTCCATTCTCAAGAGACCACAACAACTTGTTTACCAAAACCTAACTCCTGGCCTAAAGCTGCAAGAAAATATGGTTTTGTTGTCTGATTTTCAGAAAAAAAGCAATATCTGCAAATCTGTAGGAGAGGTTTCCTTTGAAATAACCTCAGCCTTTTTTTTATTCTTCCCAGCCGGGAGGAATTTTGCCAGCCTCCTGCAAGGGCCCTTTTCTTTAACAATATATACCAAGTCAGCCTGGGAGGTGCTAATTGTTTTTTATCTAAATGGACTGTTTCTCCTCATGCCACCAATGCTTTTGGTGGTGGAAGGAATACAATACATTATCAGGGAGTGAGATACATGTGTACAAAGGGTATTTACTTGTAGGAGGTTAAAGATACCACACAAAGAAAGCCAGCCTTGCAAGGGTACCCTGTTAACTAGTGATGGATGAACGACCAAAAGAAGAAAGGTCTGAAAGCAGTGAGCAGATAAGACCTTCCAGGCCTTATCTGAGCCCATGGGTACCTCCTGGAGCTGCAACCACCAGGACTTGCCCGTGGAGCAAATTTCTGAGGTCTCAGCCCAAAGCAGAAGGTTTGGTGCAATCAGTGATGACCACCTGGGAATGAGGTGGCATCAGGTCTGCCTGCACCTCTTGGGCTGCCCTGCAAACCAAAGTGCCTGGATGGGTTTGTGACCACTTTAGGGCAGTGATGAACATGGTGTCTGCAACTCATTTGGGTGCCTTGGGACATTTTAGTCCTCTGCTGCCTGCCTGTGGTGATGTCTTCTTCTCAAATCAGGGACCAGCCTGCATCATGGGAGCAGAGGGGCAGGGTGGGGTAAGCCTGGCACAGCAACTTCTTAATAAAAAAAACCCAACACAGTTACATCCCATTTGTCTGCCAATGACCTTAGTTAAACCAGTGCAAGTTTCTTAATTCAGAGCCAGCCTAAGCCTTTAAAAACTGTTGACTTTCCAGAAAAGCAGGAAGCAGGTAAACATGGCAATTGGCTGCTCTTTCTACTGCCCACATGTCACCATAAGGCAGGGGAAAAAAATTCTATTAGGCTTTTATTTAACATGAATTTGAATGTATTCCAGGTCACTGATCACATAAGCAATCATGATATGGGTAATAAAGAAGTTCCTACCATACCTTTATTTGCTTTCTACCTGTAATAAATCTTTATCACACACCATGCTGATTGCAACAGTATCACTTCCTTTCCCCCCTATTCTTTTTTTATAGAGCAGTGAAAAAATAACTTGACCCAGCTGCAAGCACATCCCAAACCCTCTACTGAATATCTGAGGCTGGGAGAGCGTGCTCTGGGTCACGGTTATTTCCCCAAAGGCTGCTGATGAGGCTAGGGTGGGCAGGGATGTTGCAATACCCATGGTGACTTTCCCTGAGTCCTTCATGCAGATGGTGACAACCCTGTGCAGGTTGCAGAGCTCAGCATGCCTCCGCACAGCTTGCCTTGCAAGCTGTGCCCATTCCTGCCTGCCTCTGGACCCTCCTCTCCGTTTTTTCCATGCCCTCTCCGGGACAAATCCCAGGACAAGGCAGAACACCCCCACACCTCCCCTGTACCTTGGCATCTCCCTCTTCACCCTCCCGGGTCTCACCCTGCAAGAGGTACTGACACACACATCCTCCCCCAGCTCTACCTGTACCTGAGGTGAAGTAGTTTTGCTGGAGGACGGTTTGCATTACCTCTCCGCATCCTCCCAAGTACCAGCTTTGCAAAGAGTCCTCCTTGTCCCAGATGAGTCAGGTAGAGATGGGTTCAAACCAAGAAAACCCCTAGGAATCTCCCCACAGACTCCAGCTGGGGACAGAGACCAAGCCCCCTTAGTGCCCACAAGCATATCAACTATCACGGGACAAAGTCAAACAATTCCTGCTCGGAGGGTCTATAGTCACAGAGAACCCAAGAAGAAAGTGGTGATATTTATAACTATATCAGCAATCATTCTACAAGCAGGAAAATTTGGAACTGCTTCATCTTTCCATGATGCTGGGAAATACTAATCTGCAAGCTTTCTTAGAAAGCAATCACTAAAATGGGTTTATAAAAGATCCAAGTGATGACCCTATGCTAGAGCAGCCCAACACACCCCAGACCCAGTTTTTTCTCCACTAGAAGACTTTTTTCTTCTTCTAAACCAAAAGCAGCGTGTCAAAGGGAAATCTAGTCAGACTTTCAGAGTCTGATGAAGCAGAGGATTTACAGAGGGAAGAGAACCTGGCACCCAGCTCTGTCAAGTCATGATAGTGTTACATCACAGATCAGAAACTGCTTGGCAGAAAAATGAAGAAAGCAAATGGATGAGCACATTTCAGCGTGCTGAAGGAGGAAAAGCATGTTGCTGCTAAGTTCAGTACTGGCAACATGCCTGGGTGGTGAGCTGCGGCTCAGGCAATGGGACGATGAAGGCTGCAGTAAGCAGGCTTCTTGTGTTACACTGCACAAGGAAAGGTGGAGCATGTATTCAATAGGTAGTCATCAAAACCAGTTTAATTGCTGGTGGAATAAAGAGGAATAAAAATAGATAGGAAAAAATTCTTAACTAGAAAAAAAAAACCAACAAATCAAAGACCGCAACTATTTAGCTTAGCGAGGAGGCAAAGGAAGGGTTAAACAGTACCTGTGCATCTGTTACAGGTGGCAACCAGAGATTTATCTTTGGCCTATCCAAACACAGAAATAGGGGGGCATTCACTGAGACTGCATGGAAGTGAGTCTGTAGTGGATAAAAGGAAGTGTTTGGGGTGTTTTTTCCCTGCTGTGATACTACTTGTAAAATTCATTTATATGAATTCTGCTATCAACCCAAAAACTTACTGTAATTTATAAAAATATCAGACATTGTGTTCACTAAGAAAGTCTTGTTAGAAATGACAAAGTTTCCCAAACTCAGGAATATTTAGCTCTTCAAAAACTATGCCAAGAACTCAAAAGCCAGAAGTTATGACAAACCACTCCTGTAGATTCTTTTAAAATTTTGCTGGAAAACAAAAAGTTCCAACACCAACAGATTTGAGTTGACAAGAGAATTGCTTTTAAGCTTCTCCTTCAATAAGCCCTAGCTTGACTTCCAGGTTGGGAAGGCTTGTGGGTGAAGCTCTTGGCAGAAGACCCTGTCACAGATGGCACCAGGCTCTGGTCGCCCCAAAGTTTCCAACGTCCAGAGATGGGACGTGACTCTGGCAACCCTGGCTTTAATAGACCCGGAGATCTGGGGTGTCTCAAAGGGGCCAACACCTGTGCACAAAGGACAAAGTTTTCCCAGTCTCCATGCCCCCATTCTTAACTCCTTCAGCAAACACAACCCGAGCAGTTTCCCACTCTTCCCAGCATCGCATTTTCCAGATCCCGTTTTCTCTTGGCCCCTGTTGCTTAATCTGTCTCATTTGGATGATTTGCATCCAGATCTCCACGATTTTGTCCTTTCGTTCTTGAGCACACGATGTTAGTTCCTGCTAATGCAAGGGCATCAATCGCCTTCATCTTTTCCTATTTAATGATATTTATCCACCATCGCATGGGAGAGAAATTGGCTGCAGCTCAATTTGGCAAAATAAATTGGTACCAGTTCAAGCATAATCTCACTGAATACACAGATTTTAATTTCCCCCCTAAGTGAACTATGCTGCATCTGCAATCATTGTCCTTGGTACAAAATCTGGACACTGGTTTCAAACTCCTGCATTTTTCACTGCTTGTAGAAGTCCACTTTCTGACTGAACTGCCTTCTTGCTTGGCCCTATTGGGTGTTTGACCTGCAACGATATTGCAAGGGCAGGTTTGCAGAACGGTTGCTCTGCCAGAGCCTCCTGACAATGCCATCCAGTAGCTGAACCACAATAAATTTTTGCTTATACAACTTTAATCCACTTTGTGCTTAAGTCACTTGATCTGAGACAAGGGATGCTACCACCATCAACTCACCCCACACTTGCCATGGGCTGCGACCGGTCTCACAGATGCTGCCCAGCACTTGGCTGGCATATGGGGCCTTGCCGGTCTCACTGGGCATTTGCAGCAAAGACTCAACACAAGCCCAAAGAAAACTCTTGGACATTGCAGATGTTTTGCACAACCAGCCTTAGCATTGCATGGCCAACCCCTTATCATCCCATTGAATTTGGCAGTCCCCTAAAGCTGAAGTCCTCAAGGGTCTGTGGGAGCCTGGGATGCTGTGAATTACTGTAGTCCCTCTCCTGTCATAGCTGGGAGAGTCAGGGGAGGCTGCCGTCTGGATTACCCAACCTCTGAAAGGCTGCAAATCCCTCCTTTGGAAAGGCAGGATGCTTTACTCCTCCTTCAAGGGCCTGAAGAGGCGGCAGCATTTCAATTCAATAGCACAGCTTGGGTACAATTTCACCCCTGTTGTTGTTAATTGCTTCAATATCAGGCAGGCTGATATAGTGATTATTTGTAGACATTTATACCATCCCAGGCCTTCTTTTTTATAACTTTATTTCATTTTCTGCTGTTTACCCAAAGTACCTTTATCATCACACTCTGATAGTCTGTTCTTTATTGCCCCGCTGTGATTGCAAGGAGTCTAAGCATAGTGCAATAACACACATATATAAATATTTGAACAGGAAAAGAAAGTCTGTCTGATTTGTGCTATGGAAGGAATAAATTAAAACAAATAATACCACTAGAGGGACCTTCACTCTGAACGGCGGCACCAGGGAGGTCACACACACAGTCTGAGTTGTAAGTCCCAGCAAAGCTATGGCAAACCCCCCCCAGCCACCCCCATGCCCGGCAGCCGCCCAGCCCAGACCCCTTCCCTTCTTCCCCACCAGCAACACGCTGCTCTGGGCTTATTAGAAACTGCAATTGCAGCACCCTGCACATGTTTGCAGGACTTTGTGTTTGCTGAGGATCACTAAAATAATTCCACTTGAGCACAATAAATGCGTTTTGTTTTTGCAGTTAAAGACCTGAGTAGTTTTAATTAGTTTACTCGGGTCTTTTGCATTCGGTCCCCATGCAACGTTGTGGATTCAAAGAAGAGCCTTTCTGTGTGTTTTCGCTTTTCTTCTCTTTTTCTTTTCTCTGTCTCTCTCTCTCTTTTAACTCTGCGTGTGAATAGTCGAAGACAGGAGCGAAAGACGCTGGACTTAGAAAGTAAAATCTCCAGGAAGGAAAAATGGAGGCAAACACAGGAGCTAATTTAGGCAGGCATAGCTGGTGTTGTTTGTGGTTGTCCCTGACAGCGCTGCTGACTCGAAAGCACCTGTGTTTGCTCACTAGCTTTCCCCAATCTGCTAGAAAATGGCCCAAGCATGTCACATGGCAGCGAGATAGTCCAAGCGCCATGGGAATAAAAAAGCCTGAGCTTTTAGCGGAGTTAATCATTAATGCGCCTTTTCTTTGTCCCATTCAGGAGTGCTGACAAGCGCTTTGATATTTCATATTTGCCATCAGGTCAGCGGCAGCCATACCCAGGTACTAATGAACAGCCTGGCTCACGCCTCCCTGTTTCATTGCCCGCCTGCCGTCTGCAGATTTCCTTTCACCTGCCCTCAGCTCCCTGGGCATATGTCTATCTGTGTGCATACACCCATGGACATATATATAACCCCTTTTCCACCTGGGTAGGACTCCCAGCAGGTCCAAGCTAATGCAGAAGAGCTCCTGTGATTTTACACCATCAAGCATGCAGCTTCCTCTGCTCCAACCTCAAACTCTTTCCTACTTCCTTTGGGATAAAACATGGGGCTAGCACGTTTGAGACATCAGCAGGCAGCCCATACACTCCATATTGGTCATCTGAATACAGCCCTTTGTATTTCTTAGCAGCTGTCAATTTGTGTGTGTGCGTGCGCTTTGGGCTTGAGCAAATAATCCCTCGCAAATAATGTATGGATGGGGAGGAATGCAGACTGCCTTGCTCCTCTCCTCCCCCCCGGTGTCACCAAGGGGCTTGAATATTTTCTGCATTGCCTTTCTTTTTCCAAATTGTTTGCTGAGGGCCTGATTCTTCCAGGTGTTGGGGATTTTTAGGACCTCACCTCTTAAGGATGTGGTTTAAGAGGAGAGTGAATGGTCCCCCTTCCTGGACACACTGATAAATGCACTAGTGGCCGGTTCTGCTTTTTCTGACTTAGCAAATAAAATGCTTTTGTTTGTGCCAGTTTTGAACAGAAACCCCCATTCTGTAGCATAAAGGACAGGTAGGTCCCCAGGCCCCCATAAAGCTGCTGGGAAAGGTGATTTGTGCCAGCTTAAATGAGAATCACAGTCAAACTTCGAGGTGCTTGAACTTTTCCCTTGACCCTGTCAAACCCTGACAGCACATTTTGTTTGTCCGCCCCAAAAGCAGAGCCTACCAAAACCATGTGGTGATGGAGAGAGAACCATGCCAAGGGTCTTCTCAGTGCTTTGTCCCTCCATTTATCCCACCCAGAAATGGAAACCCAACAAAAACCCCCTGTGCTCCCAGTTGGAAAGCTTTCAGCCCCAATGCTTTACTGATTCTGCAGCTGACAACCACACCAACATTAAAGAAACAAATGCTTCCTATTAACTGCAGCTGCATGTAAGAGAGCCCTGATATTGCATTTAAACACAGGCAGGTAGAAAAAGCCCTTGCTTAGCCAGAGCACAGATGAGTGCCCCTTTTCACTCTGCAGTTATTTCCAAGTTCAGACACTCAAGTACCTTTACGGACTTCATGCAAGTGAGGTTTTCCTCTAGCACCCCTGCAGATGGAAAGCATATCAAATACCAAATCTAATGAGTAATTAAATGACTCCTTAGCTTTTTGGTCCCCTGTTGCTGAGACGTGCTACCTGCATCCCTCTTGGTCACAGAGGGCTGTCTATGGAAGCTGGATGGAGCTCGCTGGGAAAATACGGTGGGTTCCTCTGTTTGCTCCATGGATTTACATGCTGGTCACCCTGGGATGCCCATAGCTGAACGGTGGAAAAGGCAACCTGGGCTTGCAGACCATCCTCCTGGCAAGAGGAGAAACAGGAGCTCCACTCAGGAGATGCAAGGCAGCAAAGAAATTTGTGCTCAAGAGGTTTTTGGCCCAGGGAGTCCTGCCACCAAGTTCCTCATGATCTTGGCACGCCCCAAAGCCACCAGAGGAATGTGGGGCCGGGCCACCAACTCCTTGTGCCAGTTTTTTTTCAGATCAAAGAGGCAACTCCCTTAAACAGATTTGTACAGGCCAGCTAATGGTGACTCAAGGAGATAAGGTTCCCAAGGACGTTGAAGGAGCCTGAAAGCTTCTTATGGGACTGAGCTCTGTCTGGAGAAGTTGCCAAGGTCACCAATATCCAGAGAGCACCCCACGACTGGCTTAGGTCTCTAGTGCCTCATGGGATGAAACATGCCATGTGATGAGACACTGCACCGTTAATTCTGCCAGTGGTGTAGATGTTGGATGTACAACTGGGCTCAGAGTGGGACTTGTAGGTGAAGGAAGAGCCCATGCAAGAACATAAGCATCCCCCAGACTGGTCAGACCAGAGGAACAAATAGTCCATACCTGGCCTTTCAGTAGTAAATAATAGGTATCTAAAGATTAGAAGGATAAGATACATGCAGTGATATTTTTCCTAAGTGCTCATCCTCACACCTAGAGACCCCAATGACTGAGAGAGGGGAGAGATTTTGTATGCAATAGCCCCTGTAAATAGAACCAATCCCTTTCTAAGCACATGTGCTTATAGCAGCCTGCATATGTACTTCAAATCAAAGTATCCCTGGTGTGAGAGGCCACATGCCATGGTTTGCATCAAACACATGGGAACACATCCCGACTTCAGAGCAAGTTCAGGGCAGCAGCACACTCTGCAGCCACATTTCCTAAAAAAACAAGTGAGCATTGCAGCCCCAAGGCCACCGAAAGCTTTGATCTCCACCTAGCCTTTTGAAACATCCAGGTAGGCACAGCTCTTTTGTAACAAGGGTCTAACAGAACAGCTATAACAAAGAATGCAACTTAAAATACTCTCGCGTAGCTAAGAGCCAGCTTCCACTCCTTGGAGGCAATAAAACCACCCGTGCACACACCCGTGAGGCCAGATCTCAGAGGGCTCTTCTGTCCTTGAGAAATGCCTGCACACTCACGTCACAGCCAAGGGCTTGTTGGCAACAACAATGAAGTTTATCACACTCAAAGACACCATTCCTGAACCCCCATCTTGTGCTTAGAGCTAGGTCAGGATTGGTCCCTTTAGCCATTCGTGCTTACTCACTCCTTTACTTTTAACTTTTTCAAAACAGCCAAATAAACATGAGGGTTTTAAAGTCAGACCATGGGAAGCACCTAGGCTAGGATGGAAAGCCCTGCTACAGAGGAAGAAACCAGAACCTGGTGCTTGCTGCTACTCACAGTCACCTCTCCCCACCCTGGAGCCACCACACAGCTACCTTCCCCTTCTGCATCCCAGGTGGGATGGGTCCCTGGGCCCTCTTTGTAGGGTAGGGCTCCCCAGGATTGGCCGAGAGGACAGTGGGAAGGGCTGGACCAGTGTTTACACTCCCTTCTGCAAAATCCCACCATCGTGGAGGTGAGAAGGGGTCTCTGGACTTCTTCCTGGTTGGCCCATAGCTCCCCACATTCTCCTGCTCAAAACTGGCAGTGGTGTTTGATTTGAAGTTCCTGCTTTGCTTGGTTATTGAGGTGCTGCAGCTTGCTCTGCTCTGAGTTAAAGCTTTTAGAAAGCTAGAGGGAAGATTTTCGTGCCTTTCTGTAGGCTTTAGCTTGGAGTGGGCTATGTCTTCCAGCTGAGGATGCAGAGCTGGGCTCTGCTGCAGGGGAGAACTGTGAGGTTAACGCAAGGAACTAATGTGCCATACAGGCAGGGACTGGGGCTTGACATCTTGACATCAGGCTGCTCAGGAACATTGAGAAATTAGTTGACTGTAGTATAGGAGCAGCTCCCTGGGCAGAAAATCCAGGGTGCTAAAAGGCTCTTTAATCTGGTGAGGAGATGATAAATGGGAACTAGTCGGCAGGACCTGCTCCCAGGCATACCCACACTGGAAGCGGAGCACAGCTTTCTAGTAGCACAAGTGATTAATGAGCACAGCAGACTAATTATGGTCCTCTCTGGCCACAAAGCTCTAATCTAAGAGGCGTTCTTAATGAACTCCTGAGACTGCGATTGGACTTCTAGGGTAAATCACTTACATTTTAACACAGACGTAGGAAACTGCTCTCTGAGTTAGCAACCAAAGCTCATTCATAATTGCTTGTTTAAATATTTTTCCTTCTTCATCGCTGCAGTCAATTTGCCACATGCATCCTACGCAGAGGTGAAGCCAGCCAAAAAGGAAGCTTTCCTGGAAAAATAACAAAGGTACTTTCAGCCACAGAAATCCCCATCTCAAATCCAAACAGGGAAGCCTCTGTCCCTTGCCAGTGTAGGCAGGGTTTCCGCCCGCCTGTTATTTGACATAGCAGAAGAGTTAGCTTAGGCAGGGGAAGGGGAAGGGGCCGCTTCTCCTGCTGTGGGGTGGAAATCCTTGTCTTTCTAGGTGCTCTTTCCAAGCTCAAGTCTCACTCTCGGTGCTGGCGGGCTATTTATTAGTCCCTGCATTTCCTTGTGAGGGTGGATAATAGCCGAAAGCAATGCAAACACCCCGGGAGCAGGCTGCAGGCAGGAACCGGCAGCTGCTGCCTGGAGATGGCGTGTTGCATGGAAAAGCCGTGTCACCCCTATTAGCTGCTTCATTTTGACTGAAGGAATGAAAAAACTGGTTTCTGAAGCTGGGGGCTTGATTGCAATCATCCAGCTGTTTGCAATGAAGGCACGGTTATTTCATGTGAGTTTGGGGTGCAAAGGGAAGGGATGTGAGGATGTTCTGCTTGCCCCCCTGCTCGCCCATGCATGGTACGCTGCATCCAACCTGCCAGAGCAAGCCAGGGGCATGCAAGGGAGAGGGAATGTCCTGCCTGGCTTGGGAAGGGATGTGGCCACAGCATCCTCAGGATCAGTGCCTCAGCACCAAAATAATGCCAAGCCAACGAATGAATCTGAACCCTTCCTAGCATTGTTAGTGACCTTCTCGGTGACCCAGAGCCATTTGGTTAACCTCTCATGATAATGAGATAATGAGAGCCTCCGATGGGTAAATATGCAATTACAGGGACTGCTTCAAGAGGGCAGGGATGGCTGGGCAGCAGCCGCTGCAGCCCATCACATGCACAGGTAGTCCCAGGCACCCTCCAGCTCAATTAATGGGGAAGAAAAGCATCTTTGCCCCCATGGCGAGGCAGGGTAGAAGGAGCCATGCACTCATCTGAGTGCCCAGCAGGTACATCTGAGCAGGTCAGTGGGCCAGGCATGTTTGCTTTCTTATCTTCTATTATTAATAAGGAGCTGGACATTTCCCACGGCGCTCATTACAGCCGAGAGAGGAGAGGGCAAGTGGCACAGACGTGCTGGAGGAATGCCCTGGTTTTGCTCAAATAAAGGTTTTACTCTCCTTTCTGCACTGGGAGGGGATGTATCTGACATCGCTGAGATCAGGGGTCTTAGTAACAAAGGGAATCATGCAGTCAGAGCCACCCCCTCCATCCTGTAGCACCCTGAGCTGATTCCCACCCGCCTCCTGGGACCTCCAGATCCCGTCTGTCCCCTTACCTTCACCCCACTGGGTCTGGGATGAAAGGGCTTGGTTCACTTTCAGGAAACCCAGGCAGGCATTGGTCATCTCTATGTGTAGCACCAACATTTCCACGGCAGACCCCTTTCAGAGGGGATGCTTCACAAGCTCAAGAGGATGCAGAGCTGGTGTGTGAATGCTGGGGTGTCTCTAGGTGATGCTTGTGGGCTGCCACCCCTCTCTCACAAGAACTGGGCAGTGCAAATAAAACAGGCAGGTACTGGTTTTGTGCTTGGTGCTTGGGTGGACCTCAGTGCCATCAGGTATGGCTGTGATCAGAGATATGAATGACCTTCTGTATCACATGCGATGAGACAAGTCACGGAGAGTAGGTCCATCAAGGATGCTAAAGCACCAGGAGAGACCAACCTCTTGTTAAAAAGCCTACAGCAGCACACCAAATGCCTAGAGACTCTCCTTGGCATGTGGGTCTGGAAGGGACTGGAGCTGGGGGGCTCCTGCAGGTGCTGGCTGTCCTCCCCCTCTGCCGGGGCTGCTGGCTCCCCGCTGTGTAAACATGGCTGGGCGAGATAAGGCATGTGTGCACAGCACTCCACCAGGAATTTGGGCCCAGCCCCCCGCTGCCGCCTGCTTCCCAACAGCCTCCTTCGCCCAGCTCACTCCCCATGCCCCCTCACTCTTCAGGTACCTGTCGGGGAAGCACAGAGATGCTCGACCCACAGCATCCCTGCCAAAAGCCATCGTGCTGGGGCAGTGCAGGAGATGACATGGGACACGCAGCCTTCCCCCCCCAAGAAAGCCAATGAGAACATGAGCATCCATGGAGCGGGAGGAAGTCGGGATTTGCTGCCCCATGTTTGGTTTTTAGCATGGGTGCAGGTGACGGGGATGTAAACATGGAGCCCAGCTTCCCCTTCAGTGGCAGAAATGCCTCCTTGCCCTCCTGCAGCCCCAGTGGAGGACTCAGAATAATAAAGGCTGGTTTTAAAATTAATATGGTGATACCTAGGAGATTAATCTTCCCGATAAGCAGACAGCAGCATGACTGAATAGGCCTGTGGTTCAAACAAAGGTTTCTGTTGAGTAGGACCAGGTAAAAGACGGATGGTTTGTTAAACATTGCCAGCATACTTTGCTAGTGCCATTCCCCGGTCACAGCTAATGGCAGTCAGGGCATTGTGTGGCAGATGCAGTTGCTAATTTCAGCCACCTTAAACGCTATTTCTTATCTTTGTTGTTCTTGCTGAGATGAAGGTGGTTTCAGGATTTTGAATGCACTACACTCGTGCATGGAAAACATTCCTGACTGTCTCAAGATGTAAAAAAAACCCCACCCATTGTGGCTGGCCAGAGAGGAGTGGAGTGGGGTCTGCTGGCCCAGGGCCCCCCAGCTTTCACAGCAGAAGCAATTTGGGGGTGGCGGAGCTGCCCTCTGCTTCACCTTCCCCCTTCCAAATGCATTAGGCAAGGTCCAAGGAGTGCCCAAAATGTGTTGAGCAATTTGGACTTTGCCCCAGACTCTTGATAAGGGCTGTTCGTCCTCCCCATGTAGCTGCTGAGCCTTTTACCTGGGGGCCCATCCCATGGAAGCAATTCTCCCTAAGAGCTGGAAAAAAAATGTGGAACCAAAATTGGCTTTGCAAACAAAATCGCTGCGCAACCTCTTTCTTATTTCCCCAACAGTTCTGTAAGCAAAAGTATGTGCTGGCTCTACCCAGGGAAGCTTGGACAGCAAAATCCGGGCAGAGTACATCAACTTCTCCGCTTCTTCATCAACTTCTCTGCTTCTTCCTTCCCCATGTTGGCCACCAGAAATTAAAACACTAAAGAATGGCATTTCAAGGCCACTCGGGTGCTCTTCAACATCAATTATCATCACTCCAAAGGTCTCTGCAGCTCACACCTATGTAAGAGCTCCATCTATTTTGATTTCCACCCAGACGGGCTTTCTGGTGTCACCCTGTCTGTGTGTCCCTCCCCTCCTAACCCTTGAACTCCTTGGCTGGTTTCAATCAGATTTGTCAAGACAATAGCTGCCTGGAAGCTCGTTAAGTCCTTAGGGGGGTTTGTGGACATAGGCATCTGTGCACAAGCAAGAGGCTGGGAGACGGCTGTGGGGTAAAGTCCTCTCACCCAGGACCCCTGTTCCTTCCTGGGAGAGCAGGAGCACATTGCCCTGTCACATGAAACACTCCCCAGGTTTTTCCCCTCACTTTTTGAGGGAGTTTTCCCCTCCTTTGAATCCTTCTTGGTGTTTTTCCCCAAATTGGACATTAGCAATACCTCTTTTTTCTGTAGCAGGGCAGCTGGGATATCTATGTGGGAGGATAATTAATGGCATTATAACACTTTTTATTACTCTCTTAGGCATCTTAACAATACTGAGTCACACCGGGGGATTAGGACAGCTACAGGAATATGAAATCCTTTGCAGGGCCGGGCCAGTAGGCTCTGCCAGAGGCTGTAGGCAGGCAGGCAGGCAGATTTCTGGAGGCTGGGATGGGGCCAGGAGCTGGAGCTGTCTTGTGGGAGGCATCCTTGACAGGCAGGACCTACCTGGAATAACATGAGTCCAATCACGGGTGACGAGGAGCTCTGACCTGGCTGAGCCATGGCACGGGCCACTTCCCTTTCTCAGCTATAGGCTTCAATTTATAGTAGGGAAGAGGAGAATGAAGCTCAGCTGAACTACATGCATGTGTATGGATACACATTAGACTGGATATTAGGAAGTATTTCTTTCCAAAAGGGGTTGTTAGGCGTTGGAATGGGCTGCCCAGGGCAGTGGTGGAGTCCCCATCCCTGGAGGTGTTTAAGAGTTGGGTTGACATAGCGCTGAGGGATCTGGTGTAGTTGGGAACGGTCAGTGTGAGGTTAATGGTGGGACTAGATGATCTTCAAGGTCTTTTCCAACCTTGATGATTCTGTGATTCTGAGATTCTGTGATCACAGGCCAGCTCATCTCATGTAATTGCTGCATGAAGCATCTGTGGTTTGGTTAACACCAACACCTCTGAAAAAAAAAAGGAAAATATCTGACAGGGGTCTTTTCTCCCCTGTCTTCTCTACTGTTCATCCCAGCCACTCTACTGTGCACCCCAGGGAAAATGGGTGGAGGTGAAGCCACACGTGCTTGCTCTTGCCCTGTCCCAGCACCATCTACAACCAGGCTGCATGGGACAGCTTGATGTGAAGAACTGTTAATGCTATTTCAGCACGACCTCTCCATCACGGCTTGCCTCCCCCACTGGTTCCCCCTGCACCGCATTTGCAGGTGTTGCCCGGGCCCTGGGGACGAGCCCTCCAGGAGCAAGGCGACCCGAGAAAGAAGCAGCGTGCCCCAGTGCAGCTCAGGCTGGCTCGGTGAAGCCTGTCCCCAGCCCTGGGCGAGGGATCCGTGGGGGTCGGGGTCAGGTCCCAGTAGCCAGCCAGGAAGCGGCCACCCTGGTTTGGAGGGTGAGTGAGCCCTGGCATCGCCCAGGCAGTGGCAGAGATGATGCCTTATGCCAAGGCACCTTATCTCATGGCAGAGAAACCTGCAGCAGAGCCATGCTGGCAGCATGTTCCTGCCAGAGGCATTATATTCGCTTTGAAGAAAAGACAGAAGAATTCAATTGCCAAATATATTGTTCCGGTAACTGTAACAGAAATGACTCTGGGTCTTGCCAGGTTACAGAGCTCCTGTTAAGTAGTTCCTGCTGTGTTGCAGTTAATGGCTATTGTTATTGCAGAGCACCCATGATCCTGTTCAGGATCACCCCGCTTTGAAGTAGGTGAAGCAGGCTCCGCTCTTTCGTTTTTGCTTTGCTTTTTTTCTTTCTTCTTTCTTTTTTAATTTTTTTCCCCAAAGACCCAAGTCTACAATTGAGGCTGGAAGCAGAGCCTTCAAAAGCAGTGGGGAAATTTGGCAGGTGTTGACAGAACTCCCCAGAATTTGTGCTGCACAGGCACAAAGTGGGAGAGGAGTAGCATTGGCTCCAGTTAGAGAAGCTCTGGCGTTTGATTGTTAGGTTTATATCTTATTTTGCATGACTCAGACAGGGGTGGGGATTGCCTGTGCTACCATGAAGTGTGACTGCAATGGATGTAGGAGGGTCAGAGAGATGTCAATTTTCAGAGCAGGGCTCTAGCCATGTTGGGAAGTCCCAAGGGGGGCCACGGAGGTGCTCCCCCCACCCCTCTCCAGTGGAGGAGGTGCCCTGAGCCAGGCACAGGGTTTCTAGTCGCTACCCTGTGGTGGATCTCCCCTCCAATCAGTTGTACGACTGTCCTGTGAGCCCAAGTACCAGTCCTGCGCCCAGGGCATCCCTCCACAGCCAAACCTGCAGACTTTCTTTCTGATGCTCCTTTTCCCAGCTTATGGATTTTATCCAATTTAAATGGCAAGGATTTAAAATGCCACCTGAGTTAAAAGGACCTGATTAAAACCACAGCCTCATCATATTTCTTAAACATGCAGTTGCATTGCTGTATTTACATTAGTGTCAACTTTAATTTAAATTCTGCATAACTATATTTGCTCCCCTAAATTCATTCGCCAGTAACACAGCACAAATTACTCTGCACTAACTGCGCTTTCTCTTTGTCTATGGCGGAGTGGTTTGGAAATTAGCACCGTAAGTGAGTGGTGGGAAGTGTCATTCCACCTCTTTAATGTCTCATTAATTAACCCATCTGGGCTGGGAGCAGATTGATGCCCCGAGGTGGGTGAGATGCCGGCCGGGGTCTGGTAGGGGCAGGGGTGCTGCCTGGGATTATTCTGCTTTGGCTGCTTGTAGGGCTGCACCAGCTGAGCCTCTGGGCTTATTCCTCACCCTTTCAGGCTGGGCTTGGTTTGGGCTGATTTGTCTCATTTTAGGGGCTGCTCCATAGCTGTCAAGTATGAGGCTCAAGCTGTCAGTGAAACAACAGAGCCTGGGCACCCTAAAATGAACACCAGCATCAGTTTTTCTTTAGCGCTGTGCCTTCAAAATGGAAATCATATTGGACTCAAAATCGTTATGGGTCCCTTCCAACTTGAGATAGTCTACAAAATGTGAAAACAATTAAATAAAATAGTGCCCCAACCATGAGGGGTGAGAAGATACTGCTTGGACACAAAAATACTGTTGCTGTGAAGTCATAAAAACTCTTCTTGAGGGATTGCATGACTGGACACCTCTGGACTGCTCTCATCTGCCTGCAATGGGTTTGTCCCATCAACGCAGGGCTAGTCAGGCCTCTGCAGCATCCCCTGGTACGGGGCACAGCCAGGTGCTCAGCGACTTCAGGGACACGTGGGGTCAGCTCTTAATGCAGTGCAGAGACAATAGGAGCCCTCCTGCTTTTCAGCCTGTCCTGACCACCCACCAGGGAAGAAGGGGGAAAAAAAAAAAAAAAGCCACCAAGAAAAAAAAAAGCCCCATCGGTTTCTCAGATTTTGGTGACAGAAGCAGTGTTTAAACTCAGTGTTTCCTGCAGGTGTGCTCTGTGACTACAAACGCTGAATGTGAGCTCAGCCAGGCAGGCATTTTCTTTAGTCCTCAGCGGTTTGCCTTTTCACCTCGTAAAACCCTTTCAAGCTAAATAAACCTTATTACAACAGAACCGTGCGGTGCAGCCTGGCTCCCAAAACCAACAGCCTGGGGTAGGACAAAGAGTAAAAATAGCAAAGCATCCCCATCGGCACCAGCGCTTAGCTCAGACGGTGAGACCAGCCTGCGCCTTAGCGTCCGACCTTGCTACGTATTTATTTTTAATTACCGCATTTGCCTGCCCGATCAGCAATGACATCGTTAAAGCAAAACAAGTGGTGGCCTGGGTGGATTAGAGGAGGGAGGGTGATCTTCAGGGACACTGGGCACAGGGAGGGAAGGGGAATGGAGGCAGCTGCCTGAATGCAGCAGGACCTGCCCCTGCAAGCATATTGCCATCAACACTTGCCATCGTTTATATCCAGGTCACAGGAGATGGATCCCACCACTGCACGGCAAGGACAACGCATGCTTATGCTAGTAAAACACTCGAGGCTGGTTGAGCCTTAGAGAAATATGAAATACTGCTTTTTGCAGCTCTGCATCTCCAGCCCCTGATGGCAATGATGTCCTTTATGTTTTGGAGCATGACACCTCTGCAGCTGGGACTGCTTGTTCTGAACGAGGATGCAGTTGCATGTGTGTGAGGAGGGCTGGACAGGGGCACACACAAGGGCACATGTGCAAGGGTGCACCACCAGTGCCTTGGTTTCTTTCCCAGCCGGGCAGCCCCGGGCAACTCAGTGGGAGAAGGGAGACCTGAGCAGGGGACAAAGGGACATAGTGACAATGGTAGGTGCCCAAAAACGCTTTCCTAGCCATCCGCAAAGAAGAAAAAGCAAGCTGCAGAAGGATGAATTGCCCTTGAGTGTTGGCAAGAGGCCCTGGGGGCAAATACAGCGTCCAATACACCAGAGAGGATGTTTCGTAAGGGGGAATACAGTAAAGGCAACATGAGATTTGGGTGGATAAGTAGAAGGCCTGACTTAGCCATGACGCCGCAGCTGTGCTCTTATCTGGCCGGAGGAAGAGGCTGAACAACAAAAGGGGCTAAGAAGCCGGGTTGATGCATGGGAAAGCCATTGGCCGAGCATTGTGGCTGCCCTTCTGCTGAGCAAATAGTTCAAACTGTTCATTCCCATCTCCTATTCTCTCCCTGGTACATTGTTTGTGTCCTTGCATTTCATTCTGCGAGGAAGATTGCTCTCTGGGCCTATAAGCAAACAGTCCAGAAAAGAGCCAACTATCCTCTCCTTTTCCCTGGAGAACTAGCATTTTTATTTCAGCTCCAAGCTGTCAAAGAGCTGGAGAGTTTATGTCAGTATCCTGAATTAATTGCTTTAAGCTGGAGCAGCCTATACCAGCCACCAAATGTCCAGAAGATGTTTATTAATAATGTTTCCTCTAGGTTTTTTGGTGGGGTTTTTTTTTGTTCCAAGCTGTGCTCTCACATACAGTGCCCTCTATTCACCGCTGAGGCGGTGCACCTGACGCCGGGCGAGGGTGGCAAAATGAAAGCCGCTTATAAGGAATTAATAAAAGCTCCCGAGGTATTGTCAGCCCCGGTGCTCAACATGTCGACGCGGTGGGCACGGCCGGTGGCTCAGAAATCTCCCGTTAGGACTTTTTGGGTGATGGGAACGAGAGGAGGAAGATGAATTGCTGGAGGGATGGAGAAGAAGTGAGCCCTTGTTTAAACACAAATATCTTTGGTAATTAACAAAAGTGGCAAGGAAATTACTGATGGAAAAAAAACCACATGAAAGGTAAATGGTTTTGTGTTTAAACATGATATATTTTAAAGTGTTCCCCAGTGTGAAAGCCCCCGTTTAAGGGAATGAAGTAATAAACCAATTTATATACCAATAGAAAGTCGAGATCCTGAGTGCCTTTGTGTAAATTTTCCACTTGACTTTTCATTATCTACCTGAACAAAATCAATCTATATGTATGGGATCAACATGCAATATGAGAGATAAAAGACGAAATAAATGTGCTTTGCATATCCCGCAGATAAAAGCCACAGGGCTCCAGGCACTGCCTCCTTTCCAGGCAGACGCATTTTAGAAAATAAATTATTTTGCAAAGGAAAAGAGAGAAAAGCAGAGTGGTGCTTCTTAAGTGTTTACTCCCTCGCTTGAAATATTGATCCTCAAATGAACAGTGGTTAATAAGTAACTCGGGAAAAATATGCCGGCTCTCTCTTTGCTCCCTGCTGTAGCACAGACCCATCTCTCGTCCCTCTCTGGCTCCCGGGCAGTAGAGCCCCGAAGCATCCTTTCTGCAGTCTGGACCTCTGGGCAGAGCCCGAACAGTGGCTGCAGGGCCCTTTGCAGTGTGGACCAGATTAAGAGGAAGGCAACAGAGGCAGCAGAGTGGGGACAGATCCCCCACACCCTGCAGGAAGCCCTGAAACCCCTGGTCATTTCAGCATCTCGAGACCTTCCACATCCCAAATGCTGTCACATCCCAAACCCCACTGCATCCCAAACCCTGCTGCATCCCAAACTCTGCCACATCCCAAACCCTGCCATGTCCCAAACCCTGACACATCCCAAACCCTGCTGCGCCCCAAACCCTGCCACAACCCAGTCCCCTTGCTCATTCCTCATGGCTTTGCCTGCAAACAGAGCTAGGAACCCATCTCATAGGGCACTTGCACACTGAAAAGGTTCACCCTCGCCTCGCCCCAGCAGGACCCATTCCTGACCCCAAACATCCCATTTCATCTGAGAGAAGAGTATTGCTGTTGGGTGAAGGATTTGCTCTACTAAATGGGATTAATGTGCAAACCAGAGTAACATTTCTGGGGTGTGGGAGCAGAGGACATAGTGCAGAACAAGGAAAATGCTCCCAATTTTAAAAAAATGCATCACTGAGTACAGATTTTGCTAAAGCAGCCTCCGCATCCCCAGTGAAACCAGCAGTTGCTGGTGTTACAACCCAGAGCCTCGAGATCCCAGAGCAGCTCGGGCTCAGTGACTGTCACTGCAATTTGGGTGATTTCTCCCTCCACCACCACCTTCTTCTCCCCTCTCCCTCTCCCAGGACGTGTCTGGCGCTTGGCTTTATCCTACATCTGGTTTCATGGATCTCAACATCTTGGAGAGCTGGGTAATAACATCCTCTCTCTTTTTTTTTTTTTTTTTCTTTTTTTTTTTTTTCTGATCAGGTGAAGAGGCAGGAACTCCTCATGTGTTTTTTTCCCCTTTAGTAACAGGATATAGAAAAGGTTAAGAGGCACTTCAGCAGGTACAACCCCCTCCTGGGCACAGGGGGTCTTATTTCTGTGGAAACCCCAGCCCCATTTCTGCAGTGGCAGAGCCTGTCACCCTAATTGATGTATTCCTCCTCCTAGCATCCCCGTGCCGGGGGAAAGCAGCCCCACTCCTGCCAACAGGCAGGGAAGCACCTGCCTCCCCCTGGTTTTATTTTTTTGAGGGTCCCTACATGTCTCCTGGCTCTGGCAGCCGTGCTGCAGTGTTGGGCATGGGCATTTTTCCAGGTCAGGCATAAGATTTTTGCCTTTGCTTATTCAAAAGGCCCTTTCCAGTCTTTATTCTTCTCCCCCTAAAAAATCCAGATAGGAAGGAAGCGATAGGAGAGGAGGGTGGGAAAAGAGATGAAACAAAGAGAAAAACAGTGGCAAGCTGATGGCTTTCCAAACCAAAGAGTTTGTCAGGATACTCCCAAGAAACATGCTCTGCCGTTGGCTCAACATCTGCAGCTATTTTATTAGTTTGCTAATGATATCTCCGATTGGACCCAAGGGTGACAGAAAGTCCTGGCAACCCCTTTTGAAATGAGCCTCACCTTCTGCCCCCGCCCTCCGCCTCCCCCGCCAGGGCCATTGAGTTTGTCCCCCCCATCTTCTAGTCCATCCGCTCAGGAGCAATGAGCAGCCCCAGGCAAGGCACTAAGGCAGTGACACCGCTGAAAATGTGTCACGAAGAAAACGGGCTGATGCATCCACACATCTGTCCCTTCTCGTGGGGCACCTGTTTTCTTGCCTCCAGGGATAGAAATATCTGTGACATGTACAGTGAGTTACATGGTGCAGAGGAAGCTGGGGGAACTCCAAGGTGGGGCATGGTAAAAAAACTCTGGTATAGGAAGGGGTCTGATCATCACTTTGGGGGTATTTTTGGTTGTTGGAGTTTGTTCTCCTCTTCAAAGCCCTTCCTGATCTTGCTCTTATCATAGCACCAACATGTATCCCTCAAAGATCTCCACAAATTAACTCACTCCTCTACTTTTTCAAGGTGCTGTTACGATTACTTTTTTTTTCCCGCTTCCTTGAAGCCTAAAAGGATCCATCCTGGCAAAGCAGTTTCTTAAGTGTCCTCCAGGCCACAGGATAATGCTTCTTCCCATTCCCGTCAGGAATTACTGAAGCATGACACAGGTATCACACACAAGTACAGACACAAAGAGACAATCGGAGATGGGAATCTGTGGCTTTAATAAGGGATGCCTACACAGCAGCAGCACACTCCGTGAAGCCCAGAAGTTTTCCCCAGCTACCCCTGACACTGATTTCTTGTGCCATTACTAAAATAAATAAAGGAGAGTGAAGGGGAGCGTAGGTACAGGCAGCCAGCAACACACCGTGCGGCCACTTTGCTGCATGCCGAAGGCTGTCAGTGACAAGCAGAGCATTTCAAGGTCTCCAAAATCCTTCAGTATCGATGACTCCAGTACCAAAGTGGGAGGTAAAATCACCACATTTACACTCCTCTGCGCTGTTGGCATTCGGGAGCTGCTTTCCAGCAGCAGAGGGATGAGGCTTATTTTTTTCACTGCTTGTGTGAGTCAAAAAACCTGTAGCAAGCCACTCCTTCTCCAGGCAGGGGTGAGCACCTTGCTCTGGCCTGGCATGGGTGGTGCTGGCAGTGATGGATGGTTTGGACAGGTAGAGATGTCCCAGCAGCAAGGATCTGGCTGCAAAAATCCCTGCTGCCTGCAGGAAGTGGTATGTCGAGGGCTTTTCTGCCCCCTCGGTTTGTAAAAAAAAAAAAACAAAACAACTTCTGGCAGGTGGGGGGCAGCAGGAAGGACCCGCCGCTGTGGTCCTCACCCAGTGCCCACCCCGTGGCAGCGAGGCTGCCCGCAGTCTCACCCAGCTGTGGGCTGCCTTTGCCCTGCCAGGGGAAACAGACCCTCTCCCCTGGAACGAGGAGCTGGAGACGGTGGAGCGGGAATGAGGTGGGCTGCGAGGAGAGGTGTGAGCTGTTGGCATCACGGCGGGGGAAAGGGAAAGAATGGGAAAAAAGGAAAGAAAGGGGAAAAAGAAAGAAAGGGAAAGAAACTGAAAAGAGGGAAAGAATGGGGAAACATTAAAGAAAAGGAAAAAAGGAAAAGAAATAGAAAGAAACTGAAAAAAGGGAAAGAATGGGGGGGTGGAAGAAAAGGAACAAAGAGAAGGAAAGGGGGAAAAGGAAAAGAAACTGAAAAAGGGGAAGAATGGGAAAAAAGGAAAGAAAGGGAGGGAAAGGGAAAGAAAGCAGGGGAACGAAACTGAAAAAAGATAAAGAATTATTAAAAAGGGAGTAAAGCGAAAAAGGGAAAGAAAAGGAAAGAAAGGGGAAAAAATGAAAGAAACTGAAAGGGGGAAATAAAGGAAAAGTAAGAAAAGAAATGGGGAAAAAATGGGGGAAAATAAAAAAGAAAGAAAGTGAAAGAAAGGAAAAGAAAGGGAAAGAAATAGAAAAAACGGGGAAAAAAGATGAAAGAAAGGGAAAGAAGGAAAAGGGAAGGAAAGAAAGGGGGGAAAGGGGAAATAAAATGAAAGAACGGAAAGAAAGGGAAGGAGAAGAGCCCGTGCGGCACGGCAGGCAGAAGGGCCGTCCCCTGCCCGCGCTGCCTGCGCTCCGGCCCGCGGGCTGCGGCAGCCCCACTGCGGGACGCGGTCCGGCACACCCCAGCGCACACGCGTGTGCAAACGAAACCCCCGCCTCGGGTGGGGTGGGGGTGGGAGCAGCCGCCCCCTCCCGGGCCCCGCTCCAGCGGCTCCCTCGGAGGAGCCGTCTCCGAGTCATTTACGGTTTTTTAAAAACTTTTTTTTTCTTTTTTCTTTCTTTCTTTTTTTTTTTTTTTTTTTTTACATGCAATTTCACGCCCGGCTGCACCTGCAAACATAACGGCCCTGCGGAGCCGCCGCCCCCCCGGCCCCCCCGCCGGCAGCCGAGCCCCGCGCCCTCCCGCCGGTTTCCCGGCCCGCTCGGGGCCCTTGTCGTTAGCCCTGCCCGGGCCGCTGCCCAGCTCGCCCGGGCCGCTGCCAGGCTCGCCCGTGCCTCCCCGGAGCCCTACGGCATGGGGGGGGCCAGGCCCTGCGGGCAGCAGCGGCTGAACAAACCGCTGTCCGTCCCTTCATTCCTCCCTCCCTCCATCCCTCGTTCCCTCCATCCCTCCCTGCATCCCTCCATCCTTGCATCCCTCCGTCTCTGCATCCCTCCCTCCATCTCTCCATCCCTTCACCCGCCTAAAACAACGTCCCGGGCTCGATGCAGCTTTTCCTGCCCTCCTGGGCCCGATCCGCACCCCCCGGCTCTGCCCGGACACCCCTCCCGGCCCTGCCATGCCCTTGGCTGCTCAAGTGCACGGCAGGATGGCGGGTCAAACCCCCCCCGACCGGCAAAAACACCCACCCCTCCGTTGTTTAGAGTCAAGCCCCGTGTTTATAGGGGCGCTCCGCAGCCCCTGTGTCTCTGGGGACAGCCCGACCCCCTGAGACACAAGCGCTCCTTAAAGAATAATGGGGGGGGGGGGGGGGGGAATTATTGCGGTGCCCGGTCGGGGCTGCCAGCGGATTCGTGTGTTAGTTTTGGGTTTTTCCTTTTTTTAAAAAAAAAAAAAAAAAAAATTCTCAATAAAAATAACTACCTACCAAATTCACCTTCCCCCCCCCCCCCCACCCCGGCTCCGTCGGGAAAGAATAAATATTTCGCTCTCCACCGTGGGAGCCCGAGCCTGAAGAACGACCGCAGCGAGAGAGGGAAAAAATAAACCCAAACTCCTCTCCTCCCGAAACCCGCCGGCCCCAAAGCCCCGTTTTTAGCTACGCTGGCGACGAAGCTGTCCCGTAAATAAAGAGCCGGCAGACTCTGCATCATCCTTTAATATTTACTCTTTTGAAGGTTAGGTAGGGCAGAGGTAACAAACTTTGAACGATTTTTTTTCCTCCTCCCCTTTTCCATCCTCTTCCCTGCCCGGTTTTATGTGGTTTCTGGATTAATCTAGTGCGGGGCAGAAGCGGACTTTTCCCGGCCGAAATATAGGATTAGGACTATTTCTAGAAGAAAGAGGATAGTGTGAACTGCCTTTAGCCTGCAATAGTCTAAAGCAGAATTACAGCTTGTAAAATAGGTCTCCATCAGTTTCCCAGGAGACGAGTTAAGCCCTACTTGGGTGTTCCAGCTCTTTTTAGAACCAGCAATAATTAGACTCATCTCACCCCCGAGTTGTCCGGTGTTGGTTTTTTTTGAGGGGGGAGTGTTTTGGGGTTTTTTTTTAAGATCATCCATAAATGCACTTTTGCCGCCAATCCCGCCGGCGGGCGCGGGCAGGGCAGGCAGAGCCGGCAGCTGCCCGCACCGCCGTTACCGGGGGAGGAGGCAGGCTCCGGGGGCGTTTGGGCGAGGGCAGTGAGCTCTCCTTTGCCCAGCGTGGCTAGCGCCGAGCTTCCCCACCAAACCGCTGGCCGTGCCATCTTCTTTGTGCTTTGATGTCTTTTGAGCCATCACTGCATGTCATTAGGGGGCCCGAACAATTAAAAGAAGTGCCTTTTCCCCCCTCGCGTATGGGAAGTCAGGGGAAAAAAAATAAAAATATAAATAAGTGAGGGAAGGCGAGCCGCTCGGTCCCCCCGAAAAATAAAGCTGTATTTGGGGGGGAAATTAACGGTCGAAACGGAGCCCAGCGCTCTGCTCCGCTCTTGGCCGGGGAAACGGCTCGGTACCCCCCGGGGAGGGATGCTCGGGATGCCTCGGGGCCGGGGCTGGGCCCTTCCCACTCGCGTCTCCCTCCCTGCGCGGGCGACAGGCGCTTAATGACAAGTAATTGGCGAGCACGTAGAGCTGTATTACGAGCGGGCCGGGCTGTTATGAATTATTGAGAGCCCATTAGCGGCCGTGTGCCTTCCCCTCTTGCCGGAGAGATGTAACCTGTCACAGCAGCGGGGACACGCACCCACCCGCGCCCGCCCTCGCCTTCCCGGGCTCGGAGACCCTGCCACCGGAGCGAGGACCCGGCCCCGGGGCCACGTCCCCCTCCCCGGGCCCTACAGCCCCCGCGAGAAGCATCCCGGCGGCAGCCGCCCCGGTCTTTCGCGCCGTGGGCGACGCCACTCGTGTCCGTGTCCAGTGCGGGCGTCAGAGCGGGCGAGCCTCGGGAAGGGTCGCCGTCCCTGCCAAAACTCCCGTTTTCCCCTGTAACGAGGAAATACGGGCGGGGGGGATTTTATTTTTTCCCTTTTTTTTTTTTTTTCCCCTTATTTTTTTTTGCCCACGCGGGTGCAGGCAGCCGGGCCGGGTCCTGCCCGCTGGCACCGGCAGCGGCACGGGCAGCGGCGCTTTGCCGGTGTCACGGACACAGGACAAATGCCCCTCCGCGAAGTGGACACGGTGTGGTCGCTCCCAGCCCGGAACAAAAGAGTATCACGGAGCGGGGGAGCATAACGGGGGCGGGGGGTAAAGAGGGGGAAATAAAAGGTAAAAAAAAAAAATAAAGGTAAAAACCAAGTATCCGTCTCGGAGGAGCGAGAGAAGGGCAGGAATCTGGCCCTGCACGTCGCCGTCCCTCTCCCACCCTCCTCCGTCCCAGCCACAACGACTCGCCCCCTCTGCGAGGGATTTGGGGGCTGAAACGGTCAGGAACGGCGCTGCGAGCCGGTCCGGCCCCGGCCGCACCCCGCTCCCGCACGGGCTGCTCCCCCCGCACCCCCAAAGAACATCCCTTTTCTCCCCTCCCCTCCTCGCCGTCGCGCTTTTCCCTACTCAAACGGCTCCTCGGCTGGGAGAGGAGCGGCGGGGTCAGGACCCAGCCAAAACTCGGGGCCGAGGTGGTGGGGAGCATCCATCCATCCATCCATCCATCCCTCCCTCCCTCCCTCCATCCATCCTCCCCCGGTCTCCCCGACTGCTTCCCTCGCCCCACTCTTCTCCCCGACGGCCCTAAGGCGAGCTGGGGAGGAGGAGGAGGAGGAGGGAGGAAGGGAAGCTGAAGGTGGGGATTAAAATAGAAGGAGAAGCAGGAGAAGGAGCGGCGGGTGTCACCTACCTGCGCCCCGGCCGCCGGCCCGGCTCTGCGGGAGCTGGAAGCATCCCGGCATTTATTGGAGCTGAAACTGTGCTACTGTTGACTTTAGCACAAAGCAAAGATTTCGCTGCCCGCTAGTTTAAAAATGAATATTTTACCAAGATATCGATCAGCTTTATAAAATTCAGTTAAGCACAATGGCTCAAAAGGAGAGCGGGGGGTGGGGGGGAAGGAAAGGGACGCAATATAATATCTGTGTAAATTTGCTGAAGTATGACGTGGTGTTGAAAGTTTACCCTCCTGGAATTTGGATCTAGATTTTCCCCCCCTTTTTCTCCCCCCCCCTTTTTTTTTTTTTTGTTTACTGACTTTGTTTATTCACAGATCACGGTTGCTTAAACCGGCAGGAGCAGAATGCACTTGCAGCAAGGCTGGGGGCGGGCGGGTTGTGTGGGGAGGGGGCGAGAGAAAAATGCCAGAAAAAGAAATAACGTCTAATGTGGGGATTTTTTTCCTTCTCCCCCCCACCCCCCCACTCCCTTAAGCCCCCATCCTTGCATTTCAGCGTGAAGCCGGCCATACGAAGGGGAAAATTAATTTTAAAAAAAAAAAAAAAAAAAGGCGAGGTGGGGGGAAAGACCTGCTTCTGGAGCGGGATGCAAACGGCACCTTGCGGGGCCGGGGCGGCGGGGAGCGGGGGGGGGAGCGCGGCGGGAGGCGGGGGGCGACAGCGCCCGTCACCCTCTCCCCAAACCGGCGGCACCCCCACGCCCGTGCTCCTTCCCCGCGGGAGCCTTTTATGTGCTAATGAAACACATTGCATGCCTTGGTTCACAACGTGTGTGTCCTTGCTGTATAGAGACGGACAGATTTCTGGCTGGATCCCTGTTTTGTTTTTGGGACGGGGTTTTTTTTTTGTCGTTTCTTTTTTTTTTTTTTTCTTCTCCCTCTCCCCTCCCGTCTCTCCCCTTCTCCTCTTTTCTCTTCCCGCGGACAATGCGGAATTTTAAGAAGGATTTGAATGTTATTTCGGAAAGTAACATCTATGACTGCCATAAACGCGTGGGAAAAACAACAAGTGGTTGGGAAGACGGGCAGGGTATTTACGGTGGGGAACGGGGAGGGGGGAGGAATAAATGAAAATAAGCTCTGGGGTGTCGCTGGGGCGGCCGGAGGGCTCCGCTCCCGGGCCGGGCCGTGAGGTGTTGAAAGACAAAATAAAAAAATTTCCGTTTTTTTCGCCGCGGGTTTATCCCCTCGGCGGAGGTACCGGCGTGTCTCCCCGGCCCGCCCCGGGATGCGCTGCCTCTCCGACCCCCAATCCACCTCCCCAATTAACGCTGCCCGGTAACTGCGAAGCGAGAACTCTCGCGGCGAGGCCGGCCGTTCCGTCCAGGGTCCCGTGCAGAGTGGTTTTGCTCTCCCCGCTCCCGACCCCCAAGTTTTGCGGGGGAACAGTGGCTCCCCGACCCCCGGGCCGCCCCTCTCCGCCCCCCCCCCCCCCCCCCCGACTGTGTCGAGCCCCCGCCGAGGGAAAGCGGCGGGGAGCTGCGGACCGGCACCGCCGCGCCGTCGGGGCAGCACGACCAGGGATGGCGGGGGGGTCCGGCGGGCCGGTGGAGGAGACGGGCGAGTCCCGACGGAACAGAGATGCAGGGGAAAAAAACCGCCAATAACACTTTAATAGAGTTCTGTGAAAATCTGGCTAGTCGCTACCAGAATACACATTTATAAGCCATAAATAAAGCATACAGAAACGATAAATTAATCAGATCCAAGTAGTTTACTCTCCCGGTAACATCAAGCGTTTGTTTCAATTACAACGATCTATCCTGCCTTTTTTTTATTATTATTTTTTTTTTGGTAGATTTTTTACTCTTTTCCCCCCCCCCTCTTTTCCCCCTTTTTACAACGTTACAAGACTTTTGGTCCTCGGATTCAAAACTAGCATGGATTTCACAATGAAGGAGGGTTTCGTTTTGTTTGTAGTTTTTTTTTTCCCCCGTCACTTCCACACAAAAAAATAGATATATTTATACCTCCTTGCGACGACGACAACGAAAAAAAAAAAGCCCAACAGAAATCCCCCCTCTCCCCGTTCCCTCGCCCCCAACCCGCCCCTCTCCACCAAAACAAACCACCCTACAAGGCAAACCAAGGGAATCGGCAGCCCCCCCCCGGGCACAGGTGGCTTTGGTCTGGGGGAGGGGGGATGACCAACATGCCTGCCCTTGGCGCACGCTGAGATGCTTGCAAGACACACGGCTGCTGTTTCCGAAACAGATGCAAACATCTGGAGCCAACGGGGAAAAAAAAAATATATATATATATATGTATATGTACCGTGCTCTACAGCGTTCATAGTCCATCGCTCTGCTGGGGGGCTGCGCGGGAGTACGGGGGGCTTTCCCCCCTCGCCAGGGGAAGTTTTCCCCTCGCCCCTTTTAGGAGGAGTTCATGATGGGCCGGGAATACACACCTTGGTAATAAGAAGTCTCTCCGGCTAAAGGGGAGGACTCTAAGCCATTTTTGTTCGTTACGGGCCCCATGGCCAGGCTGCTGGGCATGGGCGAGGCGTAGCCCGAGTAGTGCATCACCTGCTCGTAGGCCTTCAGGTCCATTTTGTGGTGGTGGTGGTGGTGGTGGTGAGGGTGGTGGTGTTGCTGCTCGGAGGAGGACATCAGGTTGTTGATGGAGAAGGGGTGGTTGAAGGCGTAGTGGTGCTCGGGCTTGAGATGGGCGTCATGGGGCAGGCCGGCATGTGGGGGGGCCAGGAGGTGCTGGGCTGGCGAGGCCGCTGGTTCCCCGGGGCTCAGCCCCGGCGTGCCCTTCAAGTCGGCCAGGGCACGCTTGTGGTCCTGGCACGGCGAGGCACTGGCCGGGGACTCAGCGCCAGCTGAGCCCTCGGACCCCCCCGAGGAGCTGCCTTCCCCCAGAGGCTGGCTGGGGGGCTGCCCGGGCCCCTTCTTGCCCCCACCACCTGCCCCGCCACCTGCCCCACCGCTGTCCTTGGCGGCCAACTGCTTCTCGCACTTGAAGCGCTTCTGGCGGCGCAGGTAGCAGCCGTTCTCAAACATGTTGCCTGAATCGGGGTGCAGGGTCCAGAAGGAGCCTTTGCCGGGCTTGTCCGGGGAGCGGGGCACCTTGAGGAAGCAGTCATTGAAGGAGAGCGAGTGGCGGATGCTGTTCTGCCAGCGCTGCTGGTTCTGGCGGTAGAAGGGGAAGAGGTCCATGATCCACTGGTAGATCTCGCTCAGCGTCAGCATCTTGTTGGGTGACTGCTGGATGGCCATGGTGATGAGGGAGATATAGGAGTAGGGCGGCTTGGCATGTGTGTAGCTCCGCCGGTAGGTCTTGGGATCCCGTGAGCGGTTGAGGTTGGATTGCCCATAGATGGGGCTCATGGAGTTCATGTTAGTGTAGGGGGCCAGGGCGTTCATGGAGCCCGCTTGGCCTCCCATGGGGCTCATGCTGGGGCTCAGGTGGGTGCCCATACCTGCCACACCGGCCGAACCCATGCCGGGCATGGCCCCTGCGCCCGGGGACATGCCGGTGAGCGAGGGGCTCATGCCTGTGTTGGCGTAGGACATGTTCATGGAGGTGGCAGCCGTCATGTTGGCCGTGGTGCTCATGGCCGACATGGTCATATACGTGTTCATGCTGTTCATGCCCAGCCCCGCGTTCATGTTGCTCACCGAGGAATAGCTCTGCAGGGGCAAGCGAGAGAGAGGAGGGGAGATATTGGGGGGGGGGGGGGGGGGGAGGACGGGGAGGAGGCAGGTGGGTAGCCCCGTCGGGGACAAGGGCAGCCCAGCGTGCGGGGAGCGGTGCGGGGACACCCCCAGCCCAGCCCAGATCGCTGCCGGTGAGAGTCTCTGCAGCCCCGGGGCTCCGTGTCCCCCGGGGCAGGAAGGGTTAAATCCTGGAGCCGGGGGGGGTGGGGGTTGTTGTTTTTCTCGTTAATGAAAAACAAATATATATATATATATATATATAAAAAGAGACGGGATGGCAGCAGGATCGGCGGATCCGTCCTGGAAAGCGGAGTTGGAGGAAGGGGAAGGGACATCCCTCCCCGGAGCGAGAAAAATATCTTTTTTTGAGGGCGTGGGGGAGGGAGGAAGAAAAAAAATAGCTAACTGCCGCCCGGCAGCACCCCACTGCCCCGCGCCCCCCCGGGTCCCCCCACCCGCGCTGTCCCCGCACCCCTGCCCGCAGCGGGCAGCGCCCGGGCTCAGCATCTGATGCCAAAGTTAATCTCGTCCCGGGGCTGGGACGGCGTGGGGGGGCCCCGGCCGGGAGCGGGGCAGGCCGGGCCGGGGGTGGGGGGGCGGGCGAAGCCCCGTCTCCCTTCCTTACCTCGGGCTCCCCGTAGTAGTTGCTCCAGTCCGTGTGCTCATGGCCTTCCATTTTCACCGCTCCCAGCATACTGGAAGTGGAGTGCATGGCAGTTTAAAATTTAACAGCCACAACAAACGACGACAGAGGCAACCCCCCCAGAAAAAAAAAAAAAAAAAAAAAAAAAGTCCCCAGCCCTCCCTCCCCTCCGTCGGAGCCTGTGGAGGAGGAGGAAGAGGAGGGAGGGAGGAAGGGCGGGGGGGATCGAGCGGTGCTGGGGCTGGGGTGGTTTTTTTTTCGCTGCTGCTCCTTGGGTGGGTTTTCGCAGTGCTTCGCGGCGAAGAGTCGCCCGGAGGCGATGGAGGAGCCGGAGGAGGAGGAGGGAGGAGGGAGGAAGAAGAGGAGGAGGAGGAAGAGGAGGACAAGTGCTGCAGTGACGTGGGTGCCAGAGTGATATAGCACGGAGCGGCCGGGCGAGCCTCCAATCCCCAGGTCCTCGGCTGCCCATTTGAATAATCAGCTCACACCTAGGCGGGAGCGGCTCCTCCGCGGCCCCCCGCGCACCTATCCGCACCCCGCCGCCGAGCACGGGAGGCCCGGCAGCACCCCGGGGCGCCGGCACGACCCCCCCCACACCCGGGCTTCCCCCGACATTTGCAGGGGGATCCTGTGGGAGCCGATTTCCAGCACATCCCCCACCCTGGGCAGCCCCGATGGGAGCCGACCCCCCCCAACCAGCATCCCCGACGGGAGCTGCTTTCCAGCGCCCCCCCCCCCCCCCCCGCCCCCGCGACGGGAGCTGTTTTCCACACACACCTCCCCCGGGCACCCTCGACAGGAGGCAGCTCCCAGTCCGGCCCCACGCACCTTTTCTCCCCGCGGCTGCTCGGCGGAGCCCCCGGTGCCGGGGCTCAGGCCACCGCCCGCCCGGCCGTGCCGCGGCTCTGCCCCATCGGCGGGCCCGCCAGCCGCCGCTCTGCCTCTTCCCCGGGCTCAGGTACCTACAACAAATTCGTAACTAAAACAAACAGGGAGGGCAGGGAAGGAGCGGGGAGGGGGGGACGGGGAGACGCGGCGGGCGGCGCGGGAGAAGCGCCGTCGGGGGGCCGGGGGCTCCCCCGGCGCCGGGCTGGGCGGTGCGGGATCCCGGTGGGCGCCGTCGGGGGCAGCGCCGCCGCTCCAGCTGCCGAAACGCCCCCGGGGTGGGCGGAGGGGGAGGAAAGAAGGAAGGACGGACAGACGGACGACAAAAATCACCCGGTTCCAAAACCCACCCGGCTCCGCCGCCCGCCCCATCGGCGCTGCGGGCACGGCGGCTCCCGGAGGGGTCCAGCCGGCGGAGAGGGACCGGGAGCGGCTCCTTCCCGGGCAGGAGGGAGCGGGGGGGCTTCCCTCCACCTCCCCTCTCGCACCCCCCGGGCTGGGGCCATGCCTTCCCCGGCAGCATCCCTGCCAGCCCCCCCCGGTGCCGCGGTACAACACACGGCCCCGGCCGCCTCTGCCGCGCCCCGGGGATTTGTTTTTGCCTGTTTCATAGATCCCCACCTATATCTACCCACCTTCAGGGAAGAAAAAAAAAAAAAACAAACCAAAAAAAAAAAAAACACCAAAAAAAACCCCAAACAGAAACCGCTGGGTTTATTTATTATTTATTTATTTATTTATTTATCGCTCCCGAGAGGGGAGGGGGGAAAAAAAACCAAAAAAAATCAAAAAAAACCCCAACAACCCATCGATCGGCGAAGTCTGGCGATAGTTTTTAAATATTAACACAAAGACAACAGAGAGCAGGATTTCAGCTCACCGCAGGGCTCCCGCTCTGGGAGGAAACCTAACCCCCCCCGCAGGACACAGCACCCTTAGGAGTCATCGCCAAACGAAAACAGCCGCCCCCTCCGCCTCCAGGAGGGTCCTATCGCGATAGCCGCCGCGATAGTGGCAGCCCGCCTCCCTCCCACCCCAGCCCTTTTCTGCCCGTATTTGGGGATTGGTTGGGGTATGGCGACTGCCCCCGCCGGGAAAGGTGGGGGGGTACCCCCAAAAGTGAGGGGAGCTGCGGTGTCCACCCCCCCCCCCCCGCCGGGAGGGGCCCGTCCCGCCTGCTAAAAGCGGTGGCAGGGCGCCCCCTGTCGCCTGCTGTAGGGCCGCAGGGCCGGAGGGGGGTTTGGGGGGGACACTCCGGGGGACCCCCGGGTGCTGCATCCCTCTGGGCAGGGGTCTCACTCCAAATGGCTCAGCCCCCCTGTCTCCCCAAGAGTCTTTTCCCTGGGGGACAGGGGGAGCACGTTGCCCATACAGGGTGCTTTATATTCACCCCCAAATCACCCACCCTGGGTGAAAGGGGCTCCTGGATTAGGTGCACCCCGAGTCGGATTTAGCACAGCCGGAGACCAGACTCTCCAACCGAATGCATTACCGCACAACTTTTTGATCCTTTGGAGTGCAGTCAAAAGGCTCAAGAAGGGAGAATTCAGGGAGAATTCAGTAAAATTAGTGACGTGGCTGCTGGACGTGACGAAGATCATCAGTGCAGAGATCCTGTCCGCTCAGCTCCCCACTGGCAGCTGACTTCAGCCGTTGAGGACAAGGTGTGGTTATAGCGTTAGCATCGTTTTTTCCCTCAGTGCGTGAGGTGTGGGAGGTGAGCTTGTGTTTTCAGCAGGGCTGGATTTGGGATGGAAGTTCCTGGTGAGCTCCATGGGAGGAGGAGAGAGGCCATCGTGAGAATTTCCCCATTCAATAAACTCACCCACCTCCAGGCCTTCGTCCTGCAGTGGCACAGATATTAGTGTGCTCTGAGCACATCTGGCACCTCAGCACGAGGGTCGGCAGGAGGCTAACGCACGCCTAGAGCTCTGCGGGTCCCAGTCTCGCACCACTCCTCGTGAAATGTCATTTCCCCCTTAGATCAACAGGACTTTGAATTTTGTTGCCACCGAAGATGAGCTTTTTCTGCCTCTCGTCACCCCACTGTACATGGACTGGAAGCTGTGGAGCGGCAAATGAGAGTTGCTTTCATAAGAGTCCCGTTCACTTAGATTTTAAACCCAAAATGTTCACTTGAGGCCACTCCTCAGCTACAGAAGATGCTCCTACTCTTGTTGCTCCAGCCCCAACACTTAAATTCAGTTTTGCCTCCTTGGTCTTCTATCACACCCTTCACTGCCTGTCCCATGATCCAAGCCTCTCTCCCTGCCCAGGACATGAAGGACCTTCCATACAGCATGTGCTGGACAAGGAGAAGCTCCCCTCGTCTAACACATCCCCTGCATCACAGGAACAGTGGTGTCCCTCCTGGTCTGCTTGCCCAGAGCGTTGCTGGCGTGCCCATCTCAGGGGCATGGTGCCGAGGGCGAATGACAGCAGCCATGTCCCTCCTGCTCAGACAAAGGCTTTGTCTCTGTAACGCAAGGACACGCACTTTCCAAGCTATGCAAGCATTTGCATTCATAAACGGGGGCCTGTAAAGACGGCAGCTTGTCTGGAGGTGGCTGGATGTGGGACCAACCCAGCAGGCAGCAACAGGGATCTCTGCTCCTGTAAATAACGCGGGTCCTGCCGCTGCCTCCTCCTTCTCCATTCTTTCACAGGGGCAGCTTTCCATGCCTCTAGCCTGAGGAAACCTGCTAAAATTAATACCTATTAATACCTAAAATTAATAAAGTAGAAAAAGAAGCAGTAAAATACATCTAAGAAACATTTTTTTAAATATCTAGGATGATAAAAATTGAAAATTTTCAGCGGTGTCTTATTTAAACATACCTGGTTGGGTTACTGAGAAATACACTGGCCATTTGAAAATTATTTCTTCTCTTTAATATTTAACTAATCTTTATTTTAAATTTAATTTTTAAATTACGTTCTTATTTGCATTAGAAGCCATGACTGGAGGAGCTACCTCGGCCTTCCCAGGGGTAGGAGGTTGGCGACTGACGTGAAGCTTTGCCAGGAGTTGGGGCGCTTTTCAGCTGCCTCCATCACTTGCAGCAACGCTGCTGGCAGCGAGCGCATCCTGCTCCCTCTTCCCGGTGCTCCCAGGGATGGGCACTTGCCTGTGCAGCTGCCTGGGTTGCGATGGCAATTTCGTATAAGGGCCAGGGCGATGCAGGGCGTTGCTGGGAGGGGGAGGATGCTTCCAAGCTGAGACCCGCAGCCAGCCTTTGGTGACAAGCAAGTGAGAGAGGACGTAACTGCAGCCGGAGGCCAAGCAGTGATGAACCACATACCCTAAGGTGGGAGAGGGTGAAGCCTCTCCTGTGCTCCCCCCACCACACAGCCAGGCTGGTCTGTGCAAAAGAAAATAATAATTTAAAAAAAAAAAAAAAAAATCCCTTACCTTGTTCTCAACAACAAACAGGGTAATTATCTCCCTTCTACTGATAATTATCATAATTAATCCAATATAATGAACTCTCCCAATTGCACTGCTGTTTCAAAATAAATGCATTGGCTTTTTTTTTTTTTTTTCTTTAATTGAGGAAGGGGCTCTCCTGTGAGATAGAAGCAGTCATTGCCCTCGAGAAGAGAGGCATTTCAATAACAAGGAAAAGGAGTCCGTGCAGCTGCAGATCTTGTTAGAGACAAAAGGCAACCAGCCTGCCAGGAAGGAATATGGTCCGGCGTGCTTGTACAGTGCCACCGCAATTACCGTCAGGATTTATCGAGGCCTTCCCCTGATAAGACATGAAAATCACGGAGGAATCGATGCATGGAGGTACTTGAAGAAGAGGGGGGAGCAGTTGGGTGAGGGAAGGGTGAAGGTGGAGCTGGGGCAGGGGAGCTGCCATCGCCCCTGTGCCACGTGGCACCTGCAGCACTCTGTCCTGCCGACTTTATTCTCAGTTTGTTCCTTGAGGATCCCTGGAAGTAGAAATTTGCTAGGCTGGGAGCAGAGCATCTCCACTCAAACTAGAACAGAAAACTGGATGATGGTGTTGATGATGATGATGATGATGATGATTCATATTTCTGAACTGGGGAAATACACCCGAGAGAGGTTGAACATCCTCACCAAAGCCCTCTGGGCAGTCCCGTGGCAGAGCTAGACAGAGCCCGGCTCTCCAGCATGGCCCAATCCCAAGGTCACGTTCAGTATTGGATCGATAAGGTGCGCCAGGGTCCCGCTCCTGAGGATGCCTCCAGAATTCCTGTAATGTCTGCAGGGCATGTCAGGAAACAATATCTTTTGCTCATTCAAGGATTCAGATGGGAACCATTGAAATAAGTGACATTCCGTGGTGGGGAGAGTTTTTTCCCCATCTGTGGAGTTACTACGAGCTAAACCAGGCCGTCATCAGCTGCAGCACCACCAGGGAATTACCACAATTACACCGTATAATATTGACTTAACTATTTGAAGAACTCTACAGCCAAGTCTCTCCTAATTAGATTCAACATTTAATGGGGCTTCTTAATTCATGAAAATATTTTCCAAGGCTTTAAGAAGTCTAACAAAGGAAGAGTCAGGAGTATGCAAAATTTTTGTAATTTTAATATCTGATCAAGAGCCCAAGGATACCTATCTTTTGCATACTGGAATGATTTCCCCCAGTCTCAGGTTCTCAGGGACTCCATCGCAGAAAAACTCACCTCATCCGCAAGCATACATGAGGATCCAGCTGGTCAGGACATGTCTGCCATCCCTATTTTTGGTGTATTCACTCCTTCAGGTGCTATTTTAACGTTCCTCCCCATTCTGTAATTATTCAACACGCCAGTGAAGGTAACGAGATGCTGCAATCAGTGGTTAGCACCACAAGGTAAAATAAAACCCTGGAAGTGCCAGAAGAATGTGACTGGGGGGAAATAAAGTCCCATTATTGTCCCCCTTGGGGATGGAGGAAGTCTCCTCAGCTCATGGCATCAGCAGGATGCTCGGTGTCAGCCCCAGTACCAACTGGGACAACAAGCTCCCAAGAGGCAACTGGGAAACCTGAAAGCATTTGCTAATGGCCCCTGGGCACAACGACAGCCCAAGGTAGGGACCTTGCCGGTCCACAGCACCCAGGATGATGTTATGGGTGCCAGAGGGACCGTACCTGCTGCTGAGCCCTGTCAGGACTGCCAGCAGCAGGTATCTGCCATTGGGTAGGATGCGGGTATGGGTAAAAACCCCCTCTGAGGAGCCCACCAGAAAAATGGTGCCTTCTGGAAAGGCTCTGAAGCAAAATAAACAGAGTGCATCTGCTGGCTGTTTACCATGGCCCACGTGACACCCCGGCACTGGTTTTCTCCATGAGCACATTTTGCTGAGTAAACAAGATGCGCAGGCATCTGGAATGATGTCTGGGGAAGAAGGCTTGGGATGAAAAACCTGGAGTTAACGGATTCATCCCAGCGCCTGGGGCATGTGGGGCTGCGCCAGCTCCCCTACTTTCACACAGTGGAGGAAGAAGAAGGTGCGCAGGGAGATGCCCAGTGATGCTGGATTTCCAGATCAAAAAAAGAAAGGAAGAAAAGAAAGTCTTCCTCACCTCCCAGGAGAGTCCTGCCATGGACGTTTTCATTAGCTCAGTCCCCAAAAGGCCCTGGCAGGCAGGGGAAGTTTTACCTGGCTGACCAAAGTATTCAGGTTTTGGTTTCATTCAGGGGAAATATTTTTTATGTTTAATCATCAGTTTCTGAAAACTGAAATGT
Source organism: Strix uralensis (assembly GCF_047716275.1). Lineage (NCBI taxonomy): Eukaryota > Metazoa > Chordata > Aves > Strigiformes > Strigidae > Strix > Strix uralensis. The sequence goes on along the minus strand of NC_133974.1, from coordinate 116,379,024 downwards.
CTTTGGTTTTACAATAAGAAAACAAACAGAAAAACTGAATATAGAGACTCCTCCCAAAACCCTCTGCTTTAAAAATTCCCTGTTATTTCCTAACAAAACCCCTTTCTGCTGGAAACCTTCCAGCCTGGCGTAGTCTGAAGGTGCTTCAGTTCCCACAGGGGCTGAGGGAGGAGGAACACCACCTTTCATTACTGAGTGGGATAAAGCAACCCCACTGCAGCCCAAGGTGGTCTAGCACATCGCCCAAGGGCCAACACATTGTCCCCATCACCTTAAATGGGGACCCAGTTACAAAAGACTTAACATATCCCATCAAACTGAAGAGATGTAACCAGCCAAACCAGTCACTGGGGCATCCCACCAAGCCCAAGCCCGTCACAATTCTTGACCTGCAGCAGGGACGTGGCTGCACAGCCTCAGGCTGGAGGATGGAGACAGGGGGACCGCGGAGCCCATACCCATGCAGAGCTGGAGATAACTGTGGAGCAGCCGTGTCTATGAACCCCCAGGCTGTGGATGAAGGGAGTTTGAAGGGGTGCTGGTGGTGGGGCTGGTGTTGCAGCATGGGGACAGGAGTGTGCACAGGCTGCCTGGGCTTTCGCATCGCAACGGGAGGCTGTTTGCCGAGGACATCAATCCCCGGCAGCTTCGCTGAGGACTGATGGACATTTATAGCCCTCTGAGTCATTACCGGCCTTGTTTAAACCAGTTATACCTGGCCAAGACCTTTAAAATAGCTTCATTTATACTCAAAGGCTGCTCTCGCGCGCGGCGGGTATAAATAGCAGGGCGAACCGCTCGCGGAGCGCGATGGCTCCTCTGAGCTCGGGGAGCGAGGCGGCATGCTTTGCTCAGAGCCCCTGTGTCTCCCCCTCTCTGTATCACCCCTCCCCCAGCTGCCAGAGGGGTGCAGGAGGCCAGGGGAGCCTGCTGTTCCCAAGGGACCCCGTCTCCCCGGGTGCCCCATCCGGAGCCGGCAGCTCGCGGGAACGAGGTGTCCCTGGCAGAGCCACCAGCAAAACAGCTGGAGCAGAGATTTCTGCTCCGAAAAAACACAGGAGCTTGCCTGGGACTCAAATCCTGCCTGTGAGTCTGCGGTTCCTTGACCACTAATAGCAGCCCAGGATCACCCCATAAATCTGCTCGGGGTCGGCTGCGGGCGCACAAGCCCATTTCTGTGCCATGAGTGCGAGCAGGATGCAGAGCTTGGACCCAGGTGAGGGGTTGGTGCCATGCTGGTGGGGAGAGCCCAGGTCTGCCAGGACATCTGAACCCCTGCCTCCTCAAGCTCAGTGCAGCCAGATTACAGTGGTGTTTTTGGTCCAGGATGGGCACCCCATCTCAGGGCACCCTCCTCTGCCATTGGCCAGCAACACCCATCACTAGAGCTATGGGTTGCTGCCACCTGCGACAATATTTTAATTCCACCCCACTCATTTCCAGGCAAAAAATTTAATCTTGACCTGCTTTGTTAGGATCTGGGAAAGCTTTGACTACACAATTGGCTAAACTTTTGCTAAACAAATGTTCATCTGGCTCAGCAATCCTTTCCTTCTGCTCAAGAAAAACTCCTTCCAATGAATAAAACCCACTTCAACTTGAGGACAAGCGTTTGGCACCTGCTCTCGGCCCTGAAAATGGCTGCAATAAGGCTGGTGGGAAATGGGGTGTTTTAGGAAAAGGCAGCCCGAGAGCTGAGGCTGCCTGTCCCAGGTGGGACAGGCTGATGGAGCTGCAATGCCCACTGGAACGGCTCATCCCAGCCAGGCTTTGTGCCAGGGGCTGGCTCCTGAATGCTGCCGAGAGCCTTACCCCCCTAAAAGCCAGTGTTTCCCTCCCAGTAAAACTCACATTCCTGTGTCCTTGGGGTAAAAGCATGGAAGCAGCAGAAGCATCCCCACCAAGGACCAGCATCTTAGCCAAGTCTGCAGCAGACGATCTTGTTTTGCCCCCTGCGACAGCAGCACGTACCAGGCAGTGGGCTGCTAAATAAAGTGCATTTAGGCTGCTAAATAAAGTGCATTTCCAAGGGAGAGCCATTCTGCAGTGGGGTTGGAAAAGCTCCGCTGAAGGTGGAGGCTCTGGCTCTCTCCAAACATTTCTCCCTCCTTGCTCTGATCTTTTTTTTTTTTTTAAGAGGAAACATTGCCCAAATCAACACATGCCCAAGGAATGATTTTACATGGGTCGGACAGCACTTTCTGCTGGAAAAACTTCCAATCAGCGGCATTCACAAGCTGGGTTTATTTTTCACAGTTTTCTGAGTACGTTTTGTTTTGGTGCCAGAGTAAAGACCTGGAGGTACATATTTCAGCCCAACCTGTAACACCATCATCGTCACTGGATTTCAGTGAGGAGAGGGCTTTGACCTACATTCACAGCCCAGCCTGGGAAGGAGCTGGGGCATCCCTTAACGTCCCCGGATCTGCCCTCCTTTGCGATGTGTGAGACCCTGCTTCTCCTCCCCTCCCCTGGGACGCAATGCTGAGCAGGGGAGGTTGAGCATCTCAGGCAGACGGGAAATCATCTCCCCCCCCTCAAGCAGCCACCGGGTGTTTTGCAGCCTCTAAAGCCCCACTCTAGCAAGGGACAGCCAGGGTGGAACAAACTTAACCAGAGCTTTTTAAAGCTCTCCCACCTTCGCCTCCTCTCTTCCTCCGGGTATGTGTCCCGGCGGCGGCAGAACAAGACGGCTACAGAGGGCTGCTGGAAGCCGTCAGCATGAAATACACTGGGAGGCCTTTTTTTGCTTGGAAAATATTTCCTCGCCGCGGGCTGCGGTGACAGCAAACATTCCTGCCGGGGCTGGCGTGGGGAGGCATCACCCTGCGGTGTGGCTGGGGCGGCCGGGGCCAGCTCCGGGGCTGCCACCACCCGCCAGCCCTTTGCCAAGGTCCAGCAGCACCCCTCAGCTCACCATCACTTGCTGCCTCTCTCAGGGGGGAGCAGGGATCACTGCAGACAAAGCCCTTTTATGCTCATAGGCTTTGGGTTTGTTCTTTTCAAAGGGGAGATGAGAGCAACTCGTGTGTACCCCCAGCATGCAGGGTGAACCCTTGCTTCCCATGCACCCTTGGTTTGAGGAGCTAATGGGTTGCATACAAGGAAAATAAATTTTTTTAAAAAAAAGAGAGGCTTGTTAAAAAAAAAAGACCAAATCTGTAGCTGTCGGGGAGCAAAAACAGCCCATTAAAGTCAGGGCTGTGGTTGTAAATCAACAGAACTGCTGCTATTTCCATCTGCCGCTAGCGGTGCCCATTTGGGAACGGGGGCAGAGGCAGCAGCCCCCCCTGCCCCAGGTGTGTGCTGGGGGGATTTTGGCAGCCGCAGGGCCAGCAGCACGTGGCACACACGTGGGCCGGTGAGCAGGCAGCTCCTCGCAGGGTCTGGTAGCTTCTGCGAGCCTTTGCGGGCAGTACCAGTCCTATGGAGGTGAAGCCATGGGTCAGGGGCTCAGGGTTGGTCCTACAGGCACCTGAGCATCCCCAAGTTCTCCTTAATTTTTCTTTTTTTCGTGAATAACCAAATGATTAGAGCTTGGGGGAAAAAAAAAAAAAAAAAGACATCTGAGGTATCCATGGATATTTTCCTCCAAATCTTTGCAGATGCAAAGCTGCAGAAATGAGTGCAAACTGCCGAATCACCTTGTCCATGTGGGAGAGCGCCAGCCCCACGAGCCATTCTGGTGACGGTCTGAGGGGCTTGGCTGACTTGCTCGCACACAGCAGAAGGGAGCGAGCAGCGGGACTGCTGGTTCCCCTTCTCTTCCCAAGCTAGGGACACCCATTCCCTGGGGACATACAGTGATCCAGTCCCACCCAGCCCTCATTCCCGCTGGGAAGTAAGGGCACTGCTTATCTCCAGCAGCAGCCTCCCAGTCTCCGTACCCTGGCCCTTTTCTGTGGCTGCAGCAGCCAGCCCCATTGCCTGGATAATTCAATCTCTGCACAGGAGACAGAGCTCCCCAAGGCCTCATGCTGTGAGTTAATCCACTCTTGCAGGGACACAGGACCACTACACACCTCATCAGCTGCGGCTCCGTATGCAGACTTCAAGGCTTGCCCTTATCTCTGCAGGTACCCAGCTGTAGATGTGCTGCGTGTACATCCTTATCCCAACAGCATTTACTAAATGAAGTACATGGATTACAGTTTATATATCAAGCTCTATACTTTGGGTATGTTTTTATACACTAAAGCAGTAAGAACGGGTGTGTGGACATGTCACACATTTATTTTAATACCAGAAGATTCACCAGAGAACATGTTTGTTCTTTAATCAGAAACAAAGGTCAGTGTAGTGATGAGTGAGCATCAAATATACAAGAAAAGACCAGACCGCAAAAAGCTGAAAAGATAAAAAGGAAAGGAAGAGGCATGATTTCTCCTTAGCTCTTGCACTTGAGATCTCTCTTGTGCCTGCATGGGGAAGGGAGAGAGTCCATGGACCCTCCTGGGCCAGACCTCTTTCCACCAGTACCCACGACTGCTGAGGGCTGGTTGTGCTGGTCCCAGGGTCCCTTGCAGGCGCCTGCACCCCCCCAATCCCTGTCTCCATCTCAGCCTGCCCTCACTGGCGGGCTCTGCACGCTGTATCGGAGGGGACCTGGCCTTGGGAGGCATCCCCTTCCCAGGCTCCGTGAGCGAAGTTCTGCCTACGTGCACAGCTGTGGGGGTTTGCACCGACACCGCTGCTGACAGCAGCCAAATCGCTCTGCTTTGCTCTCCCAGGCCAAACACGGCAGGGTTTGAGCCATGCCCCGTGCAGGCAGCTGGCCAAAGCCCCTCGGCAGCTCCCACACGAGCATCCTCTGCTTTGCAGGGTGGCTTTTGCCAGGCCAAACCCTCCACGGCTCCTGCCATCTCCCTGCCCATGCTGCAGAAAGCAGTCGGGTACCCGAGCATCACAACTTTCACCGCAGCACACAACTTTCACTAACCCCACCCTTTGCCCCTCCACTTCCATCACAAAAGACCCACTTAGGGGACAGCTTTCCCAATCCACAGAGGCGATCCCTGCCCTCTCCAGGTGCAACCCCCACCCTGCTCCCTGCCTTGCCCACGGCTCTTTAGGGTTTTCCCACTGCAAAATGAGGCTTCTCCCCTGCTGGCCGCTCCCCCCGGCCCAGCTGCACTCTCATGTGGGGTGTTTGCAATGTTGCCGCGGCAGGGGTGAGCCCCTCGCTGCCTCCTGCCACCCCCCCGGCACCCCCCTCCCAGCCCCACCGGCGGTTCGTGGGCTGAAAAGCCGCCGGCAGTTCTCACATTAGCACCTCATCAGCTTCCCGGGGACCCCGCAAACACAACCCCCCCGGCCGAGGAAATACCCTGGGCCTTGTGATGCAGAGCCCCCGGGGGCAGGAGGATGAGGAGGAGGAGGATGCTTCCTGTCCCCGGGGGCACAGCTGCCTCCAGCCCCAGCATCTCGGGTGGGCAAACAGCACCTGGGAGGGCAGGGATGCCAGGATGTGGATTCAGGACCCCGCTGCTCCCCGCATCCCCACACATACAGATGCTAATGGGCTCCCCCATTATCCCTGTCCCCCAGCTGCAGAAGGGGACATGCTTTCCCTCCTTTTGCTGTTCCACAGGATTAGGCCCAGCGCGGGGGGCTTCACTGCTGGCACGCACCTGACGGCCTTGGGAGGAAGGCTCCCCACTGCTGGTGAGGGGGGCACAGGATTTATTCTCCAGTGGCAGCTCACAGCCATGAACGACGCCATGAAAAACGGCAGCCGCTGGCACGTCCTTTGTTTGGGATGCTGCAAAAAAGCAGCCCCACGGTTGCGAAGGAGATAAAGCAGTGTGTCAGTGCTACAGAGGTCAGGGCTGGAAATGTAGCATGCTGATACCTCCCCTGCCCGCTTTGCGGGGCCAGCAAAGGTAAACAGACACTCTCGGAGGGAGCAGAAGAAGGTTCAGGAATTGCATGCTTTCTGCTCAGGCAGAAACATCAGCCAGGGCCTGGAGAAAGGTGCCCACAGCCCTCCCTGCTGCTGCTTGTTCTGCTCCTTCAATCCCCGCACGGATTAAAGCCCTCTGGTCCTTTCAAACCCCTCTGACTTGCCTGCACATGGTCCCAAGCCACCTGCAATCGCCTTCAGGCTCTCTGGAGGTTCTAGGGGTGACCTGACACAGTTTGCCTACGGAAAAGCCTTTCTCCCAGCTTTTGGTGACCCTGTGTGTGAAGAAAGGTGTGTGTAAGAGTGTGGCCACGGGCAGGGAGGCAGTAGTACGCCAACACGCTCACCCAGTGCCTGCCATCCTCTGTGATAAAACTTCCCTGTGTGTTCCCTCACTTCCAATAGCGGGGAGCTTGGTGTGCTGGTGCCTGTCCTGTTTGGGAAAGCAATCCTTTAGGTTGCCTTGCAAAGCAAACTGCAGGCCAGCTGGACGGGCATGCTCGGGAAGCCCTCCAGTACAGACAGGTCCCTGCACAAAGCTCCTCGTTAGGGCAGACGGGAGCCGATGCTCATCCCCCCCCCAGCCCGAGATGCAATTATTATTACTGTTGCTCCCTTGTAAAGGTGAAAAGAAGTGCTTTCTTTACAAAGAAATAGAGGCTGGCTCGCAATCTGAACTTATCAAGAAGGAGAGATGGTAGTCTCAGAAAGGGGAAAATAAACAAATTTGGAAGCAAACTAACTGAGCAATCCTCCACTTATCTCTGAGTCACAAGTCCTGCTTTGCCAGGTGCCTGCCGATAACATCGCTAAAGCAATATAAGGCATACAGCTCTCCACAGCACTTTAGCTGAGTGATGCAATCAGAAACAATCCCGAACTCGACTCTTGGCAGATAAAACCTTTTCTTGTCCCTCAGACAGCTGAAATCAGCTCCTGCTGCCGCGTCTGCCCGATACTCCGTGCTGGCATTTCGACAGAGCAGGGGGAGCTGTTTCCAAAGCTGGGTGCCTCGTGTTAAGAGCGGGCATCCCTTTGGAGAAGAGCTGATTTAGGGGGCTCACACACCACAGTGAGAGGCTGTGGCCTGTGGGACGGCAGGGATGGGAGCCCCACAGGGACCAGTGCTTGCTCCAAGCTCACGGCCACCCTGCGCTATCTTCTCCCTCCTCCAAGCAAACGTGTTGCTTAAATCAAGTCATTGACCTTGTCAGGGGCCCTCTACCCTGCCGACTTGTGAGATCCAGGGCAAGGCATGCCCTAAGGGCAAGCCCCCACCCCACACAGGCTGTGTCTGTGGGGCCCACGGGTGGCCAGTCCCATTGCCACTTCAGCTACCTGATAGTATCAGGGCGACGTGCCGGGCACAGCAGGCGTGCTCCCATCGGATCCGCTGCCACTTCTGGAGCACTTCCACTGTTGCAAGAGCTGCGCCCTGCGCTGCTCTGCCTGCGGGAGGGAGCCTCCAGGTTTGTAAAATACGTGTTACATCCACAAAGTCCTTTTTGACTTCCAAGCTGATGAGCAGACCCCAAACACCATCTCCAGTTGGGCACCCAGGACTACCAGCCACTTCAAAAAGCACATGGCAAACCACCATTTTCAAGAAGCTGTTCAGGGTTCAGCATGCCACATAAAACACCTGAAAATACACCACAGCTTGGGTGCAGCCACATTACCCGATATTTCTGGGAACAGACTGCTGCTAAGCATCGCATTCTTCCCAAGCTGCAAGGGGAAGGCTAACGAGTCTGTGCCACATCCCTCACACAAATGTGGCCACGTGTTCACCAGTCACACCTCTGTCCCCAACATCGCCACCCAGGGATTTGTCCCAGAGAGACCCTGACCAACGTCACTATGGTCCTAAAACACGGCAGACACCTTACGTTGTATGACAGCACGTGGCTCCTGGCACAGACGCTCGCTGAGACACACAAGGTATCGGCGGGTGAGAGCTTCTCGCAGCCTTGTTTGACTGAAATAATTTTATTTGAATACAATATGCTATTTCAACAATTTTAAGTTGCATGGGGTTATTTAAGATGGATTCAGTTTTAATCAGTTTAATGGGATTTTCTGTTTTTAGATATAGCACCTCCAAATTGTCTGATTAACTTTTCAGAATCAATACGCTTAACAGCAAATGTTAAGCAATTAGACAGGCAAATGATCTCCTCCATGGCTTCTGCATGAGCAATTGCCCAGCTTCAGCTTGGACTGTGGGGGTGCAGATCTGCCCCTGTCCCCACTACCCTGGCTCAGCGTGGCAGCTCGGCCCCCCCTCCCCAGCTCATGTTCCCTGAGGATGAGGGTCTCCGGGGCAGCATGGCTGGTGGGATGCTGGAGAAGGCCACCGGTCAGTTGGTTTTGCTTTCACACACCAGTTTTTAATTGCAACATTAAAGACCCAAAGCATCCCTAGAAAAGCTGGGCTGGGACTTCATCCACTGCAGTGTCACCAGCAGACAGCCCCAGTTTGGCTGGCACTGGCACACAGGGATAGCCCCAAACCATCCCATCCCCTCACCTTGCCCTTTTATACCTCCCTGTCCCCCCAGATTTGGATGCAGGAGCGGGCCCCATGCAGCCCAGCTTGCACCAGCATCACTCCCCACACGGAGCATGGGTCACGTACTGCCTCCAGCTCCTGATTTATTCCACCAGCCTCAAATATCGCCCTTGCTTTTGTCAAGTTGCATAATTTTTTTGAACTTACATACTTGAAAAATTCTTTTAGAAATGTCAAGGTGACTGGCGTATTAAAAATGAGCCAGAGCAAACAGGAATGACATTATTTTAATTCTTTCAGTGCCAGGTCATTTTCTCTGTAATAACATAGCTTAGATACCAGCCTCCTGCCCCTTGCATCATCCTTCCCGTTACTTTCTTGGTTGTTTTTATTTGTTCATCTGCTAGATAAAAGTGAGGGGGGGGAAGAAAAGCCACTGCTGTTGTAGAAACCCCTTTCACCAGGATTTAAGAGATTTGTTTCCCAAATCCCACTGAAATTTCACAGGATTTGGGCAAATTCAAACTCCCTTGAAATCTCTGACCTAACACAGTAAAATCCCATGTTTTCTTTTAGTATCTGGGTGATTTTCTTTAGGGAAGCATTCCAAATTTACACACCAGACCACGCATTATTGTAATAATCTGTATTAGTAATACCTGGCGCATTCCCAGCCACAGAGTACAAGGCGCATTGTGTCGGTTTGAGGATGAAGAAACCAAGGTCCAGAGAAGTCAGGTCCATTAGCAGAGCCAGGACAAGATGATGCTGCTTGAAATTCTGCCCTTTCCACTGGGCTATGCTGCTCCTGGAGGTAGTCAGCAAAAATGCACACCTGTATCACTCTAATTGTAGGTGGTGCCCTTCCCCTGGGGCTATAAACACCTTGCAATTTACAGAATATTTATAATTAATGCACCACAGAGTGAAGGAAATCCTGTGATGGGTCAAGGCACAGCAGTACTGTGATCCAGGTGAAGCCATTTGGTTAAAAGAAAAAAAAAAAAGACATTTCTTTCTCCAAGCCCCGCAGCAGCTTGTGGCAGGGCACAGGGGGATGCTCCTGGCTCCACTTTCAGCTGCAAGGTTTTACTCCTCTCCTTGCACCACCTCTCCAACCACCAGCCCAGCTGCTCTAACTCACTAAACCAGCAGAAGATCCACCTTCTCCCAGCCGGATTTGTTTTCTGCTGGATCAGTGAGTTGAGCAGGCTCGTGGAGGAGCAGCGGAATGGGAGCGGCAGTAGGAGCATGCCGCAGGGACTGGAGGCGTACCTTCTTCTGCCAAACAGAGCTGCATTACATGCATCCACCTTCTGCAGCACAGGTGGCTGGGTCACTGGGCTCAGAAGGGCTTGTGGCTTGGAGGCTTGATGAGGTGAAAAAAGCAATCTTTGAGCATTGCCCACCCTCCCAAGCCCCTGGCAGAGGATGTTCTGCAGGGACAGCAGGAGGGCAGGCACCCCTGGACTACAGTATCCCCACTGCGGAGATGCTGAATGACATGTAAAATGCTGAATATCAAATAAGGAGGAGAGGGCAGCTTCCTCGCCTTCTTGTCCGGCACAGGGATGCTGAGAAGCAACCAAGAGAGCTGGTAACATCCGACACTGCCACAGCTGTTTGCTTGAGCAAACAGCAGCCAAGCCTTAAGGCCTCTTTCTGCTCGCCCAGCTGCCAGACCTTGCTCCAACTTGAGGCAGGAAAAAACATTTCCTCAGGTAGGGCATTAACTATGCAATTGAACTAGGGAGGTTTTTTTTCTCCAGCTGTGCATACAGTAAGTAAAGCCTGTGAGTCAATGAGTGCTAAGCTCACACTTCAACACTAAGCCTGTGCCGTGGTGGATTTAAGCATGTTCCCAGGCTCTCCATGGAACATGCAACCAGATCGGACAGGGGCACTTGCACATGCACCAGCATCCCCCCCCACCGCTGGGAAAGCAAGGGGGATGCTGTCTCCAGCCCAGTTTGCATCATCTTAAACAATATGGACGGTTCTTCTCCAATCCGCTCTCCCCACCACTGCAGGTGGGTAAGAGGGAGAGCAGAACACAGAAAAGCCAGGTTAAGGGCAGCATTTGCGCTGCTTGGGGAAAATAGCTCGTGAAAACCTGATGAAACTGTGGCCGGCTTGAAAGCAATTAGAAACGGTGCTCACCAGCACTCAGGGGCTAAGCCTGGGCTCAAGCGCAGAGGGCAATAACACACTGCTTCAAGAAGAAAAAAAAAAAAGATATATTTTTTCCAGTGTTTGTCTGAGCAAACAGAAGCTATTTGCAAATGGTTTTGAGGTGGTAGTGGCCTTCCTCTGTGAGTGCCAGAGACTCGAGAAAGCACAGGGGGTGTTTCCTTACCCAGTGCAAACAGGGTGATGCACAGCCGGTCTGGGCACCCCCACAGCCTCTCCTCCCTTCAGCAGGTGAGCTGGGCCGTACCGTTTGTGGGGAAGGAGGAAAGAGGGGAGAGTCCTTCCTTCTGACCGTGAAAAAAATAAATAACAAAAAAAAAAAAAACCCAGCAGTGTGTGGGTGCACAGCCCTGCAGACCCAGCTTTCCAGCTAAGGGCACATGTCCACAGCCAGGGACATTTCTGGGTGTCAGAGACCATCCCTGTGGCTAGTAGCCACCGTCCCCACAGAACTGACCCGCCCCAACGGGGGCGACCATGGTCAGGGCGAGATGCTTTCCGGCTCTCTGGTTTCCTGCAGCTGGAGCATGCCTGGGCAGGGTCGCTCTGGAAGGGGAGCTGCTCCAGGTTTTCTATTTATGGGCTCTATTCATCCCCAGCTAAGTTTCAGCGGTGCCCTGCCATAAAAGTTGCCTGCTTCTCTGTCTTGGCAGCCAGGAAACCTCAGCCGTCTTGAGGAGACCATAGGAAATGGCAAAGCCTCAGGCTCCAGCTCTCCAAAATAAGGTGCAGCTAAATTAATATGGTGTGAGTGACTGGCAAAGTGATGTCACCTCGACCTTACAGCGAGTGGTAGGGGGGATAAATGCATCCCTCTGTCCCAGCTTCTTCCCACTCTTCGCAGAAACTCCCTGGCTGGGATGGAGGAAAGGCACCACAAAAAGCCATGGCCAGAGATGGCGAACACACCCACCCAGGGAAAAATTGGTGAATATTAGGGGATTTAACAGAAAGCCATCATTGCCTTTCTTTCACAACAAGAAGGGAAATCGTCCTCTTTCTTTTTTGTGCTAACAAGGGAAACCCTCATAGTAGGACCAGGGGCTCTAGGAAACATCCCCATCATTTCCAATGAGGCACTTAAGAGAGTTAATTGTGAGATTTGGTGACCACAAGCACCTTTTGAGTCCCACCTATTTTCAGTACTTTCCCCTTTCTATTGGTTTTGTCCATAGCTAAAGGGATAAACTACAAATATAACTTCCATCAGAAGAAAAGCACCATAACCCTTGTACATCAGCACCTGGACCAGATACTGAAGGCACTGCAGCTTCTGAGCACTCATTTAGCCACTGTATTTCTGTATAGCACAGCTTGCTGCTATTTCCATTGGAAATTCAAGCTCATCTATTACCATGCCTGCATTTAATCTAGCAGGATTTAGACAAATTCCACCACGCTATTTAAATATTAATTAAGATTTCTCACTCAGCGCATCCTGCATATCTTTTCAAACAGCTTTCATTCCTCCAAATCTGTGAGGCATTTTTTGAGGAGGTTTATGGCAAAGAGGCAGGGGCTGGCAGGCAGGGGCTGGCAGGCACCGGGGGATGAATGGCAGCCTGGCTGCCTTGCCATCCATCCCCCAGACCCCTTGAGAGCCCAGAAGCCTGGCGAAGCCCTCACTGCGGGGACAGGACCAGAGCGGGGCAATTAGCTGAATTACTCCCCTCTCCATTCTCAGTTCTTCATGGTAAAAGGTTGGTCCAGTCCAGTCTTGGGTGATCTGCCATTAAGGGGTTGCTTCCTGTTGCTGGAGTGGAGATAAATCCATCTCTTTGCTTTTGCTGCTCTGCCGGCTTGTGTAGCCAAGCCCACATACCCACTTAGCCCTCTGCTTGGGTTACTCATCTTGCTTTGAGTTTGTTAAATACACCTGTAGACATAAGCCCTGCAAATCCCCAGGGTTCAAGTGACAAAGGGGTCCCCTCCCACTCAATGCCATGCCTCTGCCCCTTCCCCACTTTGTCAGGACAGTTTTTCTGTAAGCCTTATTCAGCATCTGCAGTTCATGGACCAACCTGAATATTTAAATCAATAAAGCCAAGGTTTGGGCACACAGAGGGAACATGTACATAAAATCCTGCAATTTGGTGCATGCAAACAAAAACCTAAGTTATTAACAGGTAAGAGTGAGGGCTGAACTCAGCAGGTCTGAGCAACAGGGGCTCGGGGACGGGAAGGAGGGGATGCAGACAGGGCATCCCTGCCCAGGCGGCGGCCGTGCTTCCCGCAGCCCGTGCCACGTCTCCTGGCCCGCAGGGAAGACGTGAGAGGCATTTGGATGGAGCAGTCACTGAGAAGCTGGGTCAGACGGGGCACAGTGAGCCGACCCTGGCCAGTGCTCACTCCGAGACGTGTCCTGTGTACCTTGGCCACAGCCCCAGCCCAAATCAGTGGCCGAACCCGCACTATGTTCCCCCTCCACAACAGCTTGCAAGGGGAGGGGGGGATGATCAAGGTTTGGGGACACCCCTGAAGCCTGGAATTGTCCCCCATCCCATGCACCCCATGACAGCAGCTCCCCCATCCCCAGGCTGCTGTGGAGGTGTGAATATTTGGAGGAGCAGACACAGGGGCATTGAGCGGGACTGTGAAACACAGCAGTGTCTGCCGTGCTCCCAGCCGGCACCACTGAGCTGCCAGCGTCCAGGAGCTGCCGGGACACCAGCCAGGGCAGGAATAAGGAACACCACTGTGGTTCCCCAGACTGTGTAAACAAATACCTGCTCAACCCAGCTCCCACCCCAGCTTTGCCGGCTGGCATCGGGGGGGATGCACAGAGTCCCGACCTCCACCCCTCCCCATGAAGGGAGATAATGCCACCTCCTCACCCACCGGGGAGGAGAAAGGTATTCAGCTATTTGTATACAATCCAGGTATTCTGGGGATAAAACAGTGGCAAAACACCCCAGAAGGTGTTGGCAACCTGCCAGAGAGTGGGGCTGAGGAGCAGGCAGCTCCATCCATCCCGTGCATGGTCCAAGAAGGACCCACATCAGTGATACACCAGAGGCTGACAGTGGGAGTGGGGGCCGTGGCCCACACACATGCACCAAAACACCACCAACCTTCCAAGCTTCATCTGCACTTCCCCTAATTTTTTGAGATATTCACTTTATAAATGCACAAATTGCAATAAAGGCCTTTTCCCCTTATCATTTGTACGGGGATGCACACGTTAGGGACCCTCCCAAAACACTTCTCTAGTAGCAAGGTGGCTTTTAAACTACATGGAGTTTCTTTTTGTTAATGCCTTTATTCACCAAAAATAGCCATTTTTCTGAAAACTCTTTTTCCCTATGAGGTAGCAGAAACCCCAAAGTTAAGATGTGCAGAAGTTTGACGAGTTTAAAGAAAACCAAAAGGCAGCAGCTCTGCTGAAGATGTCTGCAGGGTACTGGCCATTAACTGAGCTGGCCAAAAGCCTCCAGCCAGTTACATTTTGGCCAGAAAACTGTTCCTAATCAAAGGTGCAGTTTTACCACATCTCCCAATAACATAGTATTTTAGGAGGGGAAAGAAGTTTTAAAATTAGTCAGTACCTGCTTGTTTGGCGTTTTGGAAGGCTCATATTCTGGTACTTCTTAAGTTTTCTTTACTGGAAATGACTTTTTGCTTTGAGTTTGCAAGTGATGTTAAAAACCCCTAAAGCATAAAAATAAAATAACTGGAAAGTGCCAAATTCGGAGTGGCGGGGGCGGGGGGGGCGGCTCCCAGGCAAAGCTAACAGGAGAGGGCAGCAGATATTCACATTTCGAGCTCTCTGCAGGCAGCTGCCCGCGGCTGCAACGCCAAGCAGGAGAGGATGGCAGGCAGGGAAATGGGAGCAGCTTCGCAAGATGCCAGAAGTGTACAGATAAATGGGGCTCCATCATCCACAGCCACCCCGCAAGCGTGGGGACGGGGACAGATGGACGGTCTTGCAGATCTGTCCTGGGGTGCAGACCCCAAGAGCCAGGTTGCACGGCAGGCAGCTGTCCCTCAAAACCAGGCACAGCTCCCCAAGGGGGGCTCGAGTGTATGCATTGCCAGCCACTTAGTCACAGGGTGACCACAAAGCCTTCCCTGATTCACACTGTCCCCAGGAAAGTCCCAAACTGTCAAAAAGCCCCATCTGAAGTGATCACAGCCACATGGCACAGAGGGCTTACCAGAAGAGGGGAGCAACACCACGTTCATTTCGCAAACAGTTGGTATCAGCTAAAGTGTCACCTCCTCCAGCTGTTTGTCACCAGTCCTCAAGACCACACAAATGGGCAGCAAAGGTCAGTCAGCTGCATTAGCAAAGCCTGGCTTAGCAAAGCCTGCCGGCAGGATTTTGCAGCAGCAGTCCATGCACAGCAGGCAGAGGCAGCAGTTCCCCTGCCAGGGATTAAGCGTGATAAGGAGCATGAGCGGCAGTTGCTGCATCTCTCCCCTCACTTCGTCAGCAATGTGGCTCCACTCAGCACCCTCTTCATTTGGCACAGTCACAGGAAAAGCAGCAGATTTTGGAGAAAAAACACAGAATCATAGCATGGCAGCTAATAAAAGCAGGCAGCAGCTGTCTGCAGGAGACCTGCATTTCTATAAGGATCCTGAAAGCATTTTTCTCTTTTCTCTGCCCAGGAAATACCATGTCAGCAGCAAAAGAATTACCATGGCAAGGTGATGCCAGCCTTGCTTGTGCCCTGTATTCCACAGCCACCACAAAGGAAGGGAGGGCACAGCCCTATCCTCAGCATTTATCAGGCAGAAGCTGGAAAAGCAGCTTTGGGAGACTGTCAGCTCTGCCAAGGACAAGCATGAAACAAAACCCAGAGCTGCAGCTAGCAGAATGCAAAGGGGCTTCATTGCAATAGCAGCACTGAATCAGTTTGCAATACATCTAGACATACAAAGCAAAGGCCAAATCCTTCCTCCTGTTGGGAAATAAGTCCCTAGTCTGAAGGCAGAAGGAGAAGGTCACATAGGATTTCCCTGCAACAGATCAGAGACTCCAGGGCCCAGGCCTGTGCTTCATAGTACAGCAACACAGATCTCCAGAGCTCTTTATCAGAAACCACTGGGGCAACAAGCCCAGAATAAAGCAAGCCAGCACTGCAAACACCCCTCAGCAAGCTGAGGGCAGGAGCACCTAGCAACTTTCCCCAACAGCACCATCCCTACACAGCCTCCCCCAGTCCCTGGTCTCCTAGGGCTACTGAAACTAGCCTGAGATTCAAGCCAAGGAGTGATGCACTAACCCTTATCTGTTGGATCTGCTTCCTAGGTGCACTTAAAGTCCAGCCAGCTGATATAACAACAAAAAAGTACATCCAGCTCTCTGCTCCCCTCAGCCCTGACAAGCCATCACACCCAAGGACCCACCAGCCTCTCCCAAGACCACTCATCCAACAGGAAGATGCCCTTGGCACCCTTTAAATGGGAGTTCACCCTGATGAAAACCACCTGAGGAGTCCTCATTTAGCCATTAATTAATGCCCCAGCTGCACCCTCTGCTATGCCCTCAGCATCCATAGGCTCCCCTGCTCTTTTCCCACCTGGGCCTGACCCCTTGGCTGCAAATTTGGGGTTCAGCTGCGGTGGGGAAGCAGTCCAGGTCTGCAGGGATGAGGTGGCTAATGCAGGCTAAAGAGAATTAAACCAGCAGTTTCCTAACACTGGGGCTGAGGGAAAACCGTATGCCTCTTAAAAAACAGGACAATTTCCTTGTAATTTGTTGACTTAGAGGTTTCCTACAAACACTGGATGCTGCAGATCTTAAAACCTCAAAACTGGTGATCCCAAGGTCCATGGCTCGCCTGGGACTTGCAGCATCCCTGTGCTCACAGGATGCATGCAGCCCTTGGGAGCAAATCCAGCTTTTCCCTTTGCACCGAAGCAGGCTCAGAGAGCTGATCGGGGTGGTCTGTGTGCAGCAGGGCAGCTCTCCAAGTGTGGAGTTTGGGGGGAATTTAAAGATTAAGCTCAAGGATGTTTCGATGAAGCAGGTAGGAAGCAGAAGTTTCCAGAGCACTGTGAAATGGGGACAGATTTTCTTCTCTGTGCCAAATCCTGATTCTAATAATACTATTGTTATGCTGTAGTATCTCAAAAAAACAACCACCCAACCCTTAATTCTTGTGAATTAGGAATAACTGAGGCAATTCCTCAGTGTTGCAAGAGGCAGCAGTACATAGAGAGCGAGACCCTATGCAAGGTTATTCCCCTCACTGACAGGCTAGAAAAAATGAGGGAGGTGAGCTGGCTGGTGGTGGGGAGGGGCTGGGAAGGGTGTCGGTGATAGGGAGCAGCCTTTGCAAGGGGCTCAGCATCCCTGTCCCATAGCAGCGTGTGCCCCAGAGGGGACAGAAAGGAGGAGGGGACGCGACGGAGGGGTCATATCGCGGTCCCATGAACTGCGCTGGCAGTGGAGCCGATGGGACGTGTTCGCACCAGGATGTTTTACTTATGAGACACGTCTCACTGACTGCCAGGAACTGTTCTGATTCAGCTGAAATTTTTCAGGGTTTTTGATAACTCAAACTATTTAGGAGGGAGGGCTGCCCTGGGGCCTGTCCAGTTCCCCCCCCTCCCTCCAGCAAGAGGAAGGTACTTTGCCCTGTTTAGCAAATCAAGCATTTTTTCAGTCATTGAACCCTGGGCTTGTTTTCTTTCCAGTTTGGCTGGGAAGGCGTAAATGCTGTCAAAAATCTGAAATACAAGCAGGGTGGGGGTTTTTTTCTTCTTTTTTTTTGACACAAAATAACTCATGCTGCTTTTCTGTTACCCTTAGGTTCACACCCTCCTCCCACAAACACGGCCATGGAGATGATCCGGTGTTTGTTCTGGGAAGGAGAAAATGGTTTGCAGTCCCTGCAGAGTCCCCCCAAGAGCCCCGCATAGGGTCGCAGGCTAAGGGTTGGCTATGATCCCCTGCCTGAAAGGGGGGATGTGATTTTCTGTGGTCCCTCCAGCTCTGACGGAGACAGATGGGCAGGGCAAAGACACGTTCACTTCATTCTTCCAAGCTGGAAGGGTGTTAAAATGAACTCAAACCATCTGTTGGAATTAGCGTTTCAGGATGAGGTCATACAAATCACTAAGGCTTATTTATTTCTTTGTAATTCTGAGCAAACTCAGCATGAAAAGAAAGAAATTGGATCTGCAGCTCAGGAAAATATGGGAAGGGTGAGGACATGGGCACAGCAGGGACAGCTCTAGGAAATACTTTTTCAAACAGTTTATTCACTTAAAAACGTGTGTGTAGGCCAACAGTAAACAATTAGTGAAATTTGGATCCTGATAGTACTTAGGTGCCAAGGAAGACTTTATGACCTGGGCTTTGAGGGTTTTAACAGGGCACACACATCATTAGCCTGGGCGCCGCCTGGTTTGGCAGACCCTCCTTGGATTTTCTTTGCAGCCACGAACGGAAGAGACTCACGTTTTATTACCATGCTCTTGCAGCAAAGCCGGGGTGCTGGCATGCGAGTGGAAGGAGAGGAGCAGCTCCTGGCTCCTGTCCTCAGTCACAAGTCCCATGCTGAGAAATGCTGCCGTGGGGAGGAACAAAGGCTGCCCAGGCTTGGGAACCTGCTGAAAGATGCCTGTAGCAGAGGCTGGTACCAAAGCAGTTATTCCAGGGTCATTTCCCTGGCTACTTATTTCAGGGAATTTTCCCAATGTTAGAAAACATCTTCACGGCTGCCCAAACTAATTCCCAACTGATTCAGGGTAAAGACAAATGCTCCCTCAGCTCTATCAGAAAATGATGAATTTACCTACAGCTCCAGTTGCCTGCAGGCAGCAGTGCTCCAGAAGGGGACAGAGGCACAGCTCCAGCTGTGTTGTGTTCGATGCTCCAACACCATTTCACAGCAAAAAAAAATCACATTGAACATCATTCCTCCTTAGCATACCACCCAGATGCAGAGCATCACTTTAAAGTGAAGTTTCAAGGTGGTACCAAGATGCTCTGAGCCAGCCACGGCATCTGACGGTGCTTGTGAGGAAGGTCAGACTCCATTTAGGACAGCAAGGGAAGCAGAGCTCAGCAGAGGAAATCCCCAACTCTCTCAGCAAAAGCAGGTCGTTATCTTTGTTGGCTGTGGGATCAGGATGCGAGCAGCCCAAAACCAGATCTTGTGTAAGGCACTACCACTCCTTACGTCGCTGGTCCTGGGCTGGTGGAGGAGATTCCCAGATTATGATGGAAAAGATAACAAAAAGCAATCCGGAGGTCGTATGGAATAGTGAGGGCTTGTTCTAGCTCTGCACATCGCAGAAGGGACCAAACCCATGATGTCATTGCTTGGGAGGAAGCTTCATCCCTGGGCCAGGGTGAGCCCTGGGGAGATGCTCTAGCACTGGAGGCATGCATCCTAGCCTGCTAGAGCTTGCCTGGCCCCAAGAAAGAGCAAAAGGAGGGATCCCATGGCCTATTTCTGACCTAAAACTCCCCATCGCTGCTGTCAGCTGGATGAAATGATGCCCGCTGTAAGGCTGTGGGCGCTCATGCTGCTATCGCAATATTCTGGTGGTTCAGGTAAGAGCTGGGCCACACCAGGCAAAGGTGTGGGACTTGGCCAGCCATCTGCAGAGCCCCTGGGCAGCAAATTGGACTGGGCCTCTTTAAAGATGAAAGGTAAAAAATAATTCAATAATTTAAAAATATATTTATCCCATTTTTCCACATTTTTTTACACTCATTTTTCCTACCAGAAAGTCCTCACTGCTTCCTAAAGCACACTGCTTTTCAGCACGAAGCAGGGAATAAAGCAGCTGCTGTTGGATGGACCCAGCATCGATGGAGAACCGAGCAGCTGAAATCCCAGCACCCTCCCCGCACCCTCCATCTCACTGCCCTTTCCTTCGTGCAGAAAGATGCCGGAGGGGAAGAAGGAAGCCAGTGGGCTGGGGTTTAGCTGGCTCCAGCACTCAGCACAAATTAATAGCAGACCAACTGCAGGGAGGAACAATTTTGTAGTAATTTATTTTGTTTTAAGGGCCTAATAACTTCCAGCTGGTGATTTGTAAATGAACTGGCTCCTCACAAAAACCTGAAATGAAGCATTTGACACCAAACCCTGTTTTCCTAAGCTAGGAATTTAACACTCGCGTCGCAGCAGAGGGAAAGGAAACGCAGCAGGGACACCAGAGGAAGGGGGAAATGTCTTTCCAACACGTATTAACAAACCTATTAAGGATGGGGAATAGTTGGACATGCCTGCATCCATCCCATGGACCTCAGCTCCGATTACCCCAATGTCATTAACAATTACACCTCAATGCATCATCCGTGGCCCCCGCGATGGAGGAGACTTCTGCACCAGCGGACACCTCCCCAGTGCTGAATTAACTGTGGCTCCTGTAACCAGAGCACTCAAAGCCCCTGCAAAACACAGCAGCCCCACTGTTTGTGCGGTGGGATGCCATTCACACGCTTCAAGAGAGAGGAGCTGTGGGATCCAGCAGGAACTCCATCTTGCTCAGGTCACTCGGGCTCAGCACGCTGCTGCTT
This sequence comes from Strix uralensis, assembly GCF_047716275.1. Lineage (NCBI taxonomy): Eukaryota > Metazoa > Chordata > Aves > Strigiformes > Strigidae > Strix > Strix uralensis. The sequence continues at coordinate 116,358,933 of NC_133974.1, read as the reverse complement.
TTCTCCAGCGATACCATCAGTTGTCTGGGCTGAAGCATTACTGAGCAAGCACAGCCCCATCCATAGGGATGCAGAGTATGGCCAATGCTAAGAGAGGGAAAAATTTAAAAAAATACATATAATAAACCCACCTTTGTTATTTCAGGGAAGGAGCAGAGAGAAATAATAATTTTCTTCTAAAACTCACATCTCAGTAAAAAGTGCAGTGATATGGATGTGCTCAGTTAACCCCTACAGCAGAAACACTTGCAGCGAGGCTGAAATACTGGCTCCTCTGAAAAAAACAGACTTCTCCTATGTGTGAAACGCCAGGGAACATCCCAACATGTCATACTTGCTCTGGAATTTGGGTGTTTTTCTGAAAAAGCAAGTTTGCAGGAAGTTGCAAAGCAAAAACCAAGTCCTGCGTCCAGTGTGGGGTGCGGGCAGCAGGTGCAGGCAGCGGGCGCAGGCAGCTCTGCTCTCATGCAGCCACCCCTTTGCCACCCGTGGTGGTGGTGGGGGTCCTGGCAGAGGCCCTGCCTGTGTCTGAAACAGGGTGGGGGCCTGGGACCTGCCCTGGCTGCACAGGACCATGCCAACCTGGGGCAGCCCACCTTCACCCCCCGCCCCACTCATTGTTTCCCTGAAGGTTCCCAGTCCTGGAATTTCCTTTAGAGATGCAAAACAATATCAGGAAAATCAGTTTGTCTTTTCATTTTCTTTTTTTTTGGGTTTTTTTTGGTTTTTTTTGTTTTTTTTTTTTTTCCTAAAAAGCTGATGGAGGCCTCTCTCCCCTACATGGAATAACATCCTCTGCCATCCAGTCTCCCTGTCCCTCTCTGCTCACCCCCAGCAGATTGCTCACAGTCAGAGCTACACTGGTTTCCTCCCCTCTCCCCATGCCAAACTCACATCAATAGGCAAACGTACTTTCAGTGGCTTTTCTTTTCAGAGGTCCCACCTCATATGAAAGTGAAGGATTTTTCAGAGCAAAAGGCTCTTTTTTTTTCAGAAAAAAGGACTTTTCCTCTACACTTTTGCTCTGAGTGGTTAACAGTTGTCATTAGAAAGTGCTGGATTTCCTTTTGTTACCTCACTCAAGCAGTTATTAAAATCAGAAGTGACACTGAAACAACACTTGGGGTTCCCCCCCACCACAGCCCAACACGTGATTAAGATAATATCTTGATGATGTTTTCAGCACAGATGCTGGTGCAGGAAAGCTGGTACACACGGAACGTGCTGCCCTCAGGCAGAGACCCCCCCTGGCACCTGCCTCCCAGCCTAAGCTGCCCACACGGACAAGGCAAAACCTCTCTGTCATGCTTGTGTGCTCGGATAAACCTCCGACATGTGTCTCCAGCACGAGATATCTGAGATATCTATCTCTGAGATAACGCAGGGAAAAAAAAATTAAAGATCCTTTTCTTGCTGTAGAGGCCAGCTCTCCCAGGGCCGCTCCCAGATGCTCAGGCATCTGCCTGCTGCAAGGGAGGGAAAAGGCCGCAGGCATGAAGGCTGCCCTTGATGCTGCCAGAACTATTAGACAGGGTCTGGGCTGGCTTTCCCAGCCCCCCTAAAAATGCATCCCCACTTTCTGATGGTGGTGGGACTCAAAGAGACACCCCGGAGCTCAGCATCGCTCCTGTGTCTCCTCCCGTCTTTCCCCTCTTGGTTATTCTGGCAGACGGCTTGGAGCCAGCCTGCTTTCTGGGAAGGCTGCAGACCCCTGGGCTAAGACCCAGCTCCATCCATAAAAGCCAAAGCCTTACTTAAGATCCTAAGTTTTTCCTGTGGGACGCTGCGGCAGGTCAGGGGCTCGCACGTCCGGGTGCTGGCAGGAGGAGCATCCCATCTGGCAGCTCAGCCCAGCACCCAGGGGCATCGGGGGGGACATCCTCCCAGGAGGGGGACATCTGTAACTCACCTGCTGCAGATCGATTGGGCTTCTGTGAACAAATGAGTGCAAAAAAAGCTATTGCAACACCCTCCTGGGGTCTGACCTTTCCCTGCTCCACAGACCCAAGCACTGCAGGCACCTCGGGACACGATGGAAAGTGTAGCGAGGAAATCATCCCATCCCTGGGGGAACCAAAATGTCAAGAATCAGTTTTATTTGCTGTGCCTGGGAACATAAGCAGGTTTTTGGGGACCCTAATAACGCTTCCTTTCCTTGTTTTGCATAAGACATGTTGCTCCACACAGCATCTTTTGGGGATCTTGGATCTGGCTTTCCAACCGAAGCGGCTCCTGCCTGGGGGCCCCAAGGCCAGAAAGAAAACTAGCAGAATATGTTCAGCAAATAACCCAACCCAGCGAGGATGGGGCTCTCCAAGGGCTGTTCCCAGTGTCGGCACAGCTTGCTTAGCCCCCGCAAAGGTGTGCTGTCCCCACCGATGCCTGCTTTCCAGAACAAAGGGTACGTGTGCTCTGCCAGGAAATCCCTCGCCCTGCAGAAACTGGCCACATCTCCACAAGCTCTGTTGTCATTTGTGTGAAATGCACTTTTTTTTTTTTAACAAAGACAATTTGTAGGAATGGCCGTGTGCCGCAGGAGAGCAAAATATCCATAACACGTTGTGTAACATCCTGTCCTCTGGCAATGGAGTTGGGCTGGATTTTTCAGCGAATGATTTTTTAAGTGTGAGAAAGAAAGCCGTAACAGCCTTCAGGGCAGAGCCTTGTGCAAATTCTTAATTTTTTTCATTGTTTTTATTTTGTTAGAGCAAAGCATGTGCAGAAAAATTCATACACAGACAGCAACCATGATGTTGCGAGATGATTTTATTCACCTGTTCCCATTAAATCCCTTACCACACAGGGATTTTTTGATGCTGCTCTTTGCCTCGAGCTGCTGGTTCTGACAACACGGCTGCAAAGCATCTCATATCTTCTCTGTAAGAGCCACAGATTTTCAGGAGGAGACTTGTGTTACTCTGTACCGTTACACAGTCAGAAGCCCAGAACCTATATTTGAATTTCATTGGTTTCAACTCATTTTCTGCCAACTCTTTTTGAAAGTAGTAACTGAAGAAGACGCACGTTTGCAGGGGAAGGGTGGGATAGGCAGTGTGATGGCTGCTCCCGCACAAAACTGGAAGCAGCAAAACCCAATCACCCTATAATATGATTTAACGCATTTTAAATCTGTGCTTGACGATTATGCTCCAGTGGTAACGATATTATCTCATTTTGTGATTTTTTTTTTTAAATTGAAATTGTGAAATCAATTGACATTTTTCTAATTGAAATTTCATTGAAATCCCTTAAACAGTAGGGCATTTTAAACATATTTTTCCTTCTGATCAGAAAGGTGCATGGACCAAAGTTAGACAACTGTGGCTTGCAAGCCTTGCTGGCCATCGCTGCCATCTGCCGGGATGCAGCTACTGGATTAGGGTGCACCAGGCCCTCGGAGGGCCACATGCTCAGAGGCACGCACCACCCTTGATGATGACGTTGGTTCTGCTGAGCAGTCCTCTTAGGAGATCGCTCTTGTTTAATGAACTGATGCAACCACTAATTTCATAATGCTAAAACTGAAGTTGGACAAGAAGGGTCAGGCATTTGAGTCTGATTTCCTGCTCCTCCTTCACAACTGCACAATATTCCAGTGGAGGGTTTGGCATGCAAAGGGTTTTGGCTTCTGCATAAATAAAACCAGAGGGGGATGTATATAATGGCTGCAAAGCGAAGATGTTTGGGTTTTATATTCAATCGTGAAAGGCTAAGAATTTTGGCAGTATCATTTTTATATTCATTCAGCTCTTACTGCAGGGATTAGCCTATTTTTAGCTGAGAAGGCAGCTCCTGGATGCTGACAAAGTGGTTGCACTGTGTAATGGCGAGGCAACCCCCAGATCCCAAGTGCAGGCCTTCAGCCCTGGCAGTCCCCTGGGTCCAGCCCAGCAGCGAGGAGTCTTCTCGGGGCGGGTTTAGCCCTACAAAGCCCTCAGCGTGTCTTTGCTTCTAATCAGATTAGAAACCAGATGTAAATGGGTAATAATGAGATAATCAGCCATGGGGACCGTTAACTGAAGGAAATTATATGTCCCTCATTGTGAGGAGTGTATACATCAGCGTGGAGGTATGGAAACGGGACTAATTCCATGAAGTCTCGTTATTGCCTGTATGTATGTTCCAGCTGGGTACCTCTATATGCGGCTCCTCCAGACCAGCATCCCTGGTGCGAGCCTTCCCAGCCATGCCATGGAGCCCAGCATGGGCTGGAAACCCCCTTTGCCCTGTGGGGTAATACCTGAGTACCATTTTAAAGTATATTTTTCAGACATTTTCAAATCAGAATGTTTGACCTGTTCCATTTCAAAAGTACATTTCTTTTTTTAGGAAATTATTTTTAAAAAAAACAGCCTAAAAGGAAAAAAACCAAAAACAGTCTGTTCTGCCCAGCACTATATTTCATTGATTTTGATCAGAGAAGAACAAGGCATTTTCACTGGCCATTTTTAACTCTTTTGGCTGTACTTCAAGGTGAATTTTTTTGTTGCAGCCAGAAGAAAAAAGCCAGCATGAACTGCCTTTTGCTGGAAGACCCGGCAGGGCAGGGTGAGGCTTGGGTTTACAGATATTGAGCTGGCAGCTATCGCAGGTTGGTGTTAGAGAGAAAGCTGCCTGTGGGAGCACGTGCGTGCACACAGCCCCTGTCACAGCGGGCAGGCCTGGAAAAGGGCACTCTTTCACACCCAGCTTTACATGGCTGTAAAGCAATAGGGTGCAGACTCAGGTGAGTGGAGACTTGGCATCCAAAAAACATATCCCTGTGCCAGCTTGTCATGTGCTTGCAATAAGCTGATAAGGGAAGGCTTTAGATTTCACCTGGCAAAGCCAATTTTTATTATTGCAGGCTGTGGGTGTTGAGGTAAGGGTATTTTCTAACCTATTTAAATATCACTCGATGTTATCTTGGGGAGGAGGGGGAAGAACTTGTGTTTTAAAATTAACCATCTGCAGAGCTTCACTTGCGGGAAGTGAGGTTGATTTTGCTTCTTAGGCGATTCAATTAAAATAATTTGGTGAAGAGTCTCTCATCTCAAATCTCTCAGCTCCGTGAGGTTTGGAAGGAAGGATGGAGGGAGGGAGGGTACAGGCTGGTTAGCTCGGCACAGAGGGCAGCACCAGGAGAAAGGTTTAAAGCCATTACTGCTGATCATCCTTCCAGCCATGGGGAGCACTTTGGCTTAGAAAAACTCATCTTTTGCAAGCACTGGGGGCAGGATCCCCTAGGAAATCACCCCAAGCAGGAGAGCTGCTCCTAAGCTGCTGGAGAGGTACTTTCCAGGGCACTAACAAGCTGCGCTGTGTCAGGGCACCCTCAGCCACCTACAAGGAGGCTCTCATGGCACCAGCCACCACAAAATGTTCCCCTGCAGCCAAAGCAGTTGCTATTCATCCCTGGTTCTCCCCACCCAAAGCTTTCCACGGAAGGACTAGTACCAGCAGTACAATGTGGGCAAAAGTCCTGCTCACTGCGAAGGAGTTTCCTCCTTTACAGTAAAAGAGCATTTAAAAGTTTCCTGTTCCTCCTGGGAGGTGGAGGGGGTCGATGTAATCTGCAGGCAAATTCATTGTTTTATTACACATTTTCCGGTCGCCGGTTGCAACAGGAACCCCAGGAGCACGACGTCCCTCCTGGGCCTCCGTGCCCAGCCCAGCAGCCACTGACGCTGGGAACTTTTGTGTCATCACACGGGATCAGAGTGTCATTTTTCCCCCATTAAAACACTCTACAGAGATGGGGGCGAGGGGAGCAGCGTGCAGCAGAGATGAGGTGCTCCACTCCCTGTGCCACGGACCCTACAGCTCGGGTACCAGCACTTTCTGTGCTTTTCCACATACGTGATATTTAAGCTGGGATGTCGTAGCCAAAACATCTTTGCCAGCTGCACAATTAACTATGGTCATATATTTAAGCACCAAGAGAAAAAACGCACCTGCTTTCCCATGCATGGCGATGCTGTTCTCAGTAATGGAATACATGTGTTTATCTATATCCCCATCCCTGTGGTCAGAACCCCTTCCACACTAAAATGAGCTAATCCAGCCAGGTTCCTGTCAGCTCACAGCTCCACCCTGGCTTCCCAAAACCTCGATGACCCACGGGTGCTCACCCAACACTGTGATTTGGGAGCATAAGGTGCGGACAACTGAGAAAAAGGGTCCTTTGCTCCATCACTTGATGGCCCAGACTGGGAGGGTGGGGTTAGGGCTGCACCATCAGAAAGTCCCCAGTCCCACAGACAAGTGGTTCTCCCTGCCCCAGACCTGGGCTGTCACTGAGCTGAGCTGCTGCTGGTGATTTCTTGGCACAAAGATGTCTTGATCCCTCTCACCACAAAAAAAAAGCGCCAAACAAAAAAACCCCCGAACACTACAGTTGCTTAAAAAACAAACCAACCAACCAACCAAAAAAAACCAAACAAAAGGAAAGATGCAATCTCTACCCCTTTTTACTCGTTGCACCATGAAATTCAGTGTGGATTTGAATTTGGGGTGGGATTTTCAGTGCATAACCTGTTTCAGGGCCAGGCTTGGGCTGGTCCTCACCCTGCCACCTCCACGTCCCCAGGTTTTGGAGCCCCGGTGCTGCGGGATGCTCCTCTCCTGCCAACGAAGGTGGAGGGGGCACCAGCCAGCCGGGGGTTCCCGCCTGCATCCTCCTGCTTTGCGGCGGCTTGGCGGGGAAGGGCTGGCCGGGGGGAGCGCGGGGATGCGCGGAAGGGATGCGGGAGCGAGCGCGGGGAGGGGGGGCGGGCTGCCGGCAGTCGCCAGGGCAACCTGCCTCCATCTCCTGCCTTGCCCGGGCGGGGACACCCCGCCGGCCCCCCGAGGGACCCGCCGCTATAAGGGGGATGCGAAGGCGGGGTGCGCGGGGAAGGGGGGCCCCCATCCCTCCCGGACTGCAGCATCCCGCCCGCCGCAGTGCTGCCGGCTGGGGCGGCAGGAGGGCTCAGCACCGGCACAGCCCCGGAGGACGGTGTGACCCCCGCCGAGGCCACAGCGAGCAGAATCCTGCACACCTAAGCGAGAAGGGGGAAGGGTACGTCTGCTGCTTTATTTTCGTATCGGAGAGCGTAAATCAGAAACCTGCATTATTTTTATTTAACGGGAAAGCTGATTTTCGTAGCATGGGTGATGGTGGTGAGGGAGAGCAGCCTGTATTCCCACACGGCAAGAGTGGTCTGTGTTTCACTTTAAAAGGTCCAGATCCTTCTGGTCATCTGATTCAGGTCAAGCAGGACTTCCCATTGCCAGCAGCCCGCAGATCCCACTGGAGCAGCTCCCAGCGCCTGCTGCTGCCCCCCGGGAGGGAGGTGGGATGCTCTTTCCATCCCTGGAAGACTGAGAGGTAAAAGATCCCCAGCTCGGTTTCTCCTTCTGTCTGCTTTCCCCACAGGGGTTAATGAAACCGTTGAAATTTGTAGAGGTTCATTAGGGTGGATGGCGGCACTGGTTTTCAGGCCATGCCACGGGTTTGCCACTGTGCCCCCATGCGTGGTTGGTGCACACCCCACGCCCACAGCCCCTAAGACCCCAAACATCTGGGTATGCTCTGGCCTGGAGAGCGATGCTGCTGTCCTGAGGAATGACGTGAAGGTGCCAGGGCAGGGAGGGGGATGGATGGAGGGAGGAAGGGGACCATGGCTGGAGCTCTTATCCCCTTCTCTCTCTGCCCGTGCCTTGCTGCAGGCTGGGCCCCGTCCCCGGCGGTGTCCTGTCCATGGACCACCTCCCAGCATGAGTGCCGATGCCGAGCATCTCCTGGCTGGGGCCCAGGTGGCTGGTGTGCCCCTCTGGACTGTATCCAGCTGGGCTGCCTCTGAGGTGCCCCCCAACACCAGCGCAGCAGCTGGGGAGGCCGGCTGGCAGCAGGGGCAGGCGGAGTGGGGCGAGATCACAGGCATGGTGGTGATCCAGTGCATCTACGCCCTGGTGTGCCTGCTGGGGCTGCTGGGCAACTCCCTGGTGATCTTTGTCATCCTGCGCTACGCCAAGATGAAGACAGCCACCAACATCTACCTGCTCAACCTGGCCATTGCCGATGAACTCTTCATGCTCAGCATCCCCTTCGTGGCCACGTCGGCTGCCCTGCACCACTGGCCCTTCGGCCGGGCCCTGTGCCGCACCGTGCTGGGTGTTGATGGGCTCAACATGTTCACCAGCGTCTTCTGCTTGACCGTCCTCAGCCTGGACCGCTACATTGCTGTGGTGCACCCACTGAGGGCCGCCACCTACCGCCGTCCTCGGGTGGCCAAGATGGTCAACGGGGGCGTGTGGCTCCTCTCATTGCTGGTGGCTTCGCCCATCCCCATCTTTGCCGGTACGGCAACCACCCGCGATGGCCAAGCAGTGGCCTGCAACCTCCTGTGGCCAAGCCCGGCCTGGTCGGCCGCTTTTGTGGTCTACACCACCTTGCTGGGCTTCTTGCTGCCGGTGTTGGCCATGGGGCTGTGCTACCTGCTGATCGTGGGCAAGATGCGGGCGGTGGCGCAGCGGGTGGGCTGGCAGCAGCGTCGGCGCTCTGAGGGCAAGCTGACGCGCCTGGTGTTGATGGTGGTCGCCATGTTTGTGGTCTGCTGGATGCCCTTCTATGTGGTCCAGCTGGTCAACCTCCTGCTGCCCGGCCGTCTGGATGCCACCGTCAACAACGCCTCCCTCATCCTCAGCTACTCCAACAGCTGTGCCAACCCCATCCTCTATGGCTTCCTCTCTGAAAATTTCCGGCACTCCTTCCACGGCGTGCTGCGCCGCTGCCTCGACGCCAGCCTCTGCTGCTGCCACGCCGAGGAGGGGGCCACCGAGGAGGAGGAGGAAGAGCCCCTTGACTACTGCGCCGCTCCCCGGGGGGATGACAAGGGCAAGGGCTGCATGTGCCCACCCCTGCCCTGCCAGCAGGAGCCCATGCACCCCCAGCCCTGCTGCAAGCCCGGACCCCTCCTTGCAAAGACCACCGCTTTCTAGGGTGCCACCACGCCTCGCCAGCCCCCCAGATGTGTGTCTCCACCAGGCGTGGGCAAAGGGGACCCTGGCTGGAGAGGGGACAGACTGCCGTGTCCTGCACAGCTGGTCCTCGCGTGTACTGTGCAGTTTTACAAAATAAAAAGCCATAAGACTGGCCTGTGATACAGTTAATAACATCGACTGAGTAATTATTGCCATTCCCTTCACTGGGATCAGGGACACTGAGGATTTACAAATGTGTTAGCAAACAGTGACCAGCCACGAGGCAGGTGCCCCTCCAGAATAATAAAATACAAACTTTCCTGCTCCTTCCCAAGACATGCTCTGAAAGATGGAGAAAAGTCCCAAAGCCCATCAGCCCCTCTGCGTCTACAGCAGAGTGAGGGCATAGGACCAGACCAGATTCTCCATCAGCTCTGCAGGGCATTGGGAGCACAGGATCGATTTGACCCCTTTGGGTTCCCCTTATGTAAAAAAAAAGAAAAAAAAAAAAAAAAGAGTTTCTGAGCAACTGAGATCAGAGCTTGACACTATGCAAACTGAGCCTTGGCAGGTGCCAGGGAGTCCTAAACCTCCCTTCAGCTAAAGGGGAAAGGAAAAACCTTAGGTCCCACCAATTAACTGCCCCTGCTCCCCAGCCCCCCCCCCCCCCCCCCCCCAATTCCCAGGCAAAGGGACTTTAGCACACACAGGACCATAATTGTATTTTCCACAAGAAAACTCGGGAGGACTGAATCCCACTCTCTTTGCCACAGGTAAACATCAACTCCAGTGGTACCTGAAACACATACCCATGGAAACTTCAGAGCCCTGGGGCTGTACCAGCTTGGCCACACTGAAGTAGTGTTAAATTAGCCATTTCCAGCTTCTTTGGTTTTAATTTTGTCCTTTTAATGTTATTCTTGTTCTCCATTATTTATGGCTCATTCCTTCTATTTTAATCATGCTGGTGAAATAACCAGCAGGGCAGTGTTTTCAGCCTGATGCTCTGCTAAGAGCCTGAAGCTCCTTTTTTTTTTTCCTCCAGTGGGGTTTGTGACTTCTGGAACTCTGGCTGCGAGATGGGCCAGTGCTCAGTGAGGAGAAATAGTCATTTTAGGGAAGGGGAGAAAGAATATGTCATTAGCAGCTTTCTATAAACCAGACTGTAAAAGCTTTATTAGTCTACACACAAAATCACCATGTGATTGTGCACTGCATAGGGTATATTTCCAATAAATAAATAAGTATTTACAAATGTGCCGGGTATATAAAACAGTGGGTTGAACCATTTACATTAGGAAAGCTATGGTTCATACAACACATATCTTTTTATTTGCCTTGCTGCAATGTAGCTCTATCATATCGTGAGGGGAAAATGCCACGTGATAGCAAGCTCACTCAGCACATAAGGGGGGGGATTTGGCGGGACACAACCCCCCAAGCTCTGCAGCCCCTCTGCAGTATCCAGCCCTCCCAAGTTCTGACCCTAGGCTCGCAAAACTTCCTGTGGGAAAGTCATGTGCTGCTGCAGGCTGATATTCCCCGGGCATAAGGCTGTCAGTACTCACTCACGCCGTGCCCGCACCAACAGCCACAGGCTTCACCCCACTACGGCTGCTGGAGCCGGATGCCCGCAGCCCCACCAGCTCTGCCTGGCAGTGTGCTGGCTTTGCAGAACTGCCCTTCATCTCCTTGTCAAACGATGGAGCTGGAAAAAGGCATAAAATACTTTTCCAGATTTGCCCCCAATCCATGGCCAGGAAGTAAGCAGCAGGCCAGATCCTGCCCCCTGGGAAAGTTTTGCCATGAGCGGTGAGCATCAACATGGATTAGACTCAGCTCTGGACAAGCCTACAGGAAAACCAGGAAAAGACCCTGAAGACAGGAGGGGTCAGTTAAGTGGGTTTGTAAAAAAAGAAACAAACATTTTAACCCAACAATGGCAGAAAATCATGGAAGAAATTGCATGGGGAACATGAGGCTCACTGGTGCTGCAAATAACTTTTCCTACCACGGAAAAAATTACCCTGGCATTCTCAGTATCCCCATTTAACCTCCATGACCCCCCTCAAAAAGCTCTGAAATGGTAAGAGGGGAATAGAAATCAGGCATTTTAGCCCTCACACAGAGACACTCAGCAGAGTTCCCACTGTTGCTAGTGATTTAAGGTGAAAAGTGCTCAGCTGCCAGAGGTGAGAGGCAAAAGATGGGGGGGGAACAAAAACTGGGATTTCTGCCGATGAGGCAGAGCAGGACAGAGCAGCGAGGCAAAATGCTGACCACAAGATCTTTGCTCCTTCTTCCATCACCCATCAGTTTAAAAAAAACTAAACTGAACCCAGACGAAGGCAGGAGCGTCCCAGCTCCTCCCCACCCTGGGGAAACCATCATCTCGAGCCCAGCGGCACGTTTCCCGGCTGAGGAGAGGCGGCTTTGGGGCCAGGCGACCTTCCATGGTCCACAACACCACGGCCAGCTGTGGCAGGGGTGCTCTCCTCCCATGGTCGATACAGATTTAAACAGTTCCAGACAGAGATGTCCCTCCTGTAACACATGCACGGTTTTTCCTTGAAGCTCCCCCCAACCGCTGGCTCAGGGAAAGGAAAGCCGAACGCCCACTGCTGCCTGTGAAGGGAGCAGAAACGGAGCAGCGCTCCGTGACTTCCACCTTCCCCGCTCTCTGGCGCAAGTATTGCAAGAGCCGGCTGGAAAGGAGTGAATGTTTTCGGTAATGTGGGTGATCACAGCTTTTTCCAAATTATCATTAAAAAATTGCTGGGGGGGGGGGGGGGGGGGAGGGGGCAGGCAGGGGGGCAGTAAATGTTACCCAGTTTCATCCACCTCCCTCTCTCCATGTTGCCTGGTCTCCTTATAGTTTCTGGCCAGAGGCGGCACACCCTGAGGTGACTGGCTGAAGTCCCATCTCCTTTTCGTGCGGGCTGCTGCACTTGTAATCCATGGTGGTAGGGGGCCTGCAGCACTTCTTTGCCAGGTGGTAGCCCAGGGCCAGCAGAGCCAGGGCTGCAGAGAGGACGCCCACAGCAATGCCCACCAGCACGCCAGGGTGGAGATGCACTGCCTTTGGTGGGGTCCGGCTGGGGATGGGTGTCTGGGGTTCAGGCCTGAAATCCCCTGAGAACGCTCCCTCCTCGTCCTCCTCCGAGATTTTGATGCAGTCATTCTTGTCAAAGAGACGGTAGCCGGCAGGGCAGTGGCACTCGTAGCCGCCGGGGTGGTTGGTGCAGTTGTATTGGCAGTAGTTCATATCACACTCGTTCATGTCCACACAGGTCTCCTCGCTGTTGGTTTCTTCATCCAGCACGAAGCCGTCGGGGCACTCACAGGACCTGGTGTGAGGGTCGCACTTGGCTGGGCACTGGCTGCGGTTGCAGTGCAGCATGCAGCGGGTGGGCACCTGCGGGTCCACGGTGTAGCCAGCAACGCAGCTGCAGCGGTACCCGTCAGGCACGTCCTCGCATTGCTGCTCGCAGGGCGCCTCGTAGCAGTGGGAGATGCGCTGGCAGCGCCCGTCCAGCATCTTGTAGCCAAGGTGGCAGTGGCACTCGAAGCCGCCCTCGGTGTTGACGCAGACTTGTTCGCACAGCCTTGGCACCACGGCACAGTCGTCGTCATCCTCGCAACTGCTGCCATCAGCGGCCAGCTGGTAGCCTGAGTCACACATGCAGACGAAGGTGGTGCCAGTGACGATGCAGTGATGCTTGCAGGGCGCGCCAGCGCAGGGCGACCTGCAGTTGCGGCCATCGGCTTCCAGCACCTTGCCATCGGGGCAGGAGCAGTGCGGCCTGTCACCCTCCTCATGACACGTCCCCTCGCAGCCCCCGTTGGCCAGGCGGCAGGGCCAAGCTCCCGGGGTGGCGCAGCCCCAGCACAGCCCCCCGCTTTCCTTCTCATCGCAGCGTAGCTCCAGCCTCATGGCCGGGATGATGGCAGTGCTGTGGGGCGGCAAGGCCAGAAAGTCCCCGCCCTGGGCGCCGAAAGGAGTGGTGTAGGTGACAAACAGCCCCTCAGCGGGAGGCAGGCGAGGGCAGCTGCCGGCGTAGTTGTACTCGCAGAGGAAGCCGTCGGCTGGCTCCTTGCAATGCCGCTCTTCCCACCGCAGCTCCTGCGACACGGTCACGCAGCGCTCTCCACACCGCCGCCCCAACGACGCCCAGTTGGAATAATCAGTGTGGTGATCGCCCGTCACCCACTGGAAACCACGGAGGCGCTGGGCCGGTTCGGTACAGGGAGGAGAGAGATGCAACCCAAGCCACAGATGCCCACTACGGTTCTGCAGCAACACGGCGATAGCGTCCTCGGCCACGGTGGAGCGGACAGTCATCAGGTGCCCGCCGCCCCGTTTGCAGGCCGCGCTGGCCTCCGCGAAGGGCCGCCTTGCCCAGAAGATGCTGAAGCAGTCGTGCTCCAGGCACTGCGTGCCTGAGGGGGCGACCGGCTCCGGGTCCCCCCCCAGCCCCAGCCCCAGCCCGGCCAGCAGCAGCAGCAGCGGCGGCGGCGGCGGCGGGACCGGGACCCGCCGCATGGCAGGCGGCGGAGGAGCCGGCCGGCGCGGCAAATCTCTAGCATGCCGCCGTCGTCTTCCCGATTTATAGGCGCTCCGGCCCTCCCCGCCGCAGGAAGGAAGCGCCTCTGGGGACGGGCCGCCGCCGCCGCCGCTGCTGTGCGGAGGGATTGCGGCGGGGGCGGCCCCCCGGTAAATCCCGGCGGCGGGGCGAGGGCGGCCCGTCCAGCTGCTTCCCCCACCCTCCGCCTCCTCCTGCCGGCTCCTCCCCGCCGAGCCGGGGTCGGGCTGGTCCCGGCCGGGCGGCGAGACAGGGACCGCCCGGCGCGGGGATGCTCCCCCCGGCGCTGCCGGGCTGCCAGGAGCGGGGCTGGAAAGCGGGGGGAGCTGAGCGGCGCCCCGCGTACCCCGCGGGATGCTCCGGGGACGAGCTGAGGTGCTGGGCACCTGCGGCAGCCGGGGGACGGGGGCTTTAGGGGCTGAGCCGAGTCGGGAAAAACATGTTTTCTCCTTGCGCAAAGTGGAAGCGAGCGCTAGAGGGACGGCGACTTGCTGAGCGGCAGCTCAGGAGGGCAGCCAGGCATCTGAACCCCGGCTGTAAGGCTTAGCACAGCCTCGGCTTTACTGCAGTCAGCACCATTCCAAAGCCCACCCAGCCCCCCAAGCTGACGTGCGACAGTGATGGCAGCAGCCCCGCAAGCCGTCCCCACTGGGGATGCCCCGTCAGGGCCCGATCGGTGGCCTGGTGGTCTCTTCCAACCTAAGCACCACCACTCATCCCCTGCCTCACCAAGCTTCAGCATCTTGATTTCACACCAGCTCTTTTCCCAGGGAGGCTGCTGCTCAGCTGCGGCCCATGCAGGACCACAAGATAACTTTATACCTTCAAGGCAGCCAGGATGAGGGGCTATAGGGCAAGTGGCTGTGCCTGCCTGTACCCTTGACCTCTTTCCATCGCTTGCTGCTCTCCAGGGGCTGGGCAGGGTCCCCAGGAGATGGTGGCACAGCGCAGGGTGATGTCTACCGCTGGCAGTGGGTGACATGTGGCTGGGAGGCTGCAGCAGGCACCCACGCTGCCAGGAAGAAGTGCCCATCGCCGCTCTGGACTGCAGACGTGGAGTGACGGCAGCTCCCAGTCCTTATCTGGGCATTAAAGATGCTCTAGAGTGAAGGCAGGGGTCAGGCTGTCAGCCCTTCCAGGGCGAAGTCAGGCTTTAAAGAAAAAAATATGGGTTTTTCAAAGAGAAATGTCTTTTTTCTCAAAATTTTTCTCAGAATTTCTCTCAAAAGAGAAATTTCTTAAAAGAGAAGTTCTGAGGCGGCCCCGGGGATTTACTGATTTTTGCAATAGCAGTGAGGGACTTGGGAGAGCCCTTCCCTGCGCTTGAAGGATGCGGTGTTAACAGCGATGAACCGCCATCTCTGCGTGTCTTATAATTTGCAGCCCAGCAAAGCAGTCTGGAGGATTTGAGGTAAGATGGGATGCCAGAAAAAAAGTGGCATTTCCCCCAGGCTTTGCAAATCAGTCCCCAGTTAAGTGTAGAAACAGGGCTGTTGTGGCCTCACTCTTGAAATTAGAGAAAATCAGCATGGAGAGGGGACAGCATCCCGGCTCCTACACTGCTGGAGAGCTGGGGCTGAGCCCCGGGAGAGGGGCCCCATCCCTGGTGCTCCTGCCTGGCCAGGGTTGCTGGCTCCCCTTCCTTGCGGGCGCCTCTGCTGCTGTTTTCTGAATAGCTGTACCCTTTCCATGGTTTTATCTTTGCAGGATCCACCTCTGCTGTCAGAACATAGCCAAGAGCAAAATAAAAATGAAAAGCAAACACCCAAAGCTTCACCACTCAAAGGAAAGGGTATTTGACCCTTTTTTTTTTTCAATTTTGAGAGCAGTGATTTTACCAGAAGATTCAGCCACTGCAATTAGACCTCAGGATCCCCTGCAGAGAAGCAAATCCATATTTCCTTGCTTCACTCATTGCAAGGAGAAGGTTACTTTATTAAACTTTTATGGTTTGTCTTGTCCTCTTCCAGCCCTGTGTGGTTCATATAGCTCATGCAAGGCTGTGGGCTGTGGAGAAAAGGAAAGATGTGGTAAAGAGCAATAATAATCAGTAATAATAATAATAATAAACATCACCAAACAAGATGTGCTGTTTGGTAGCTGCGAAGCTAGCCTGATGGAAACGGGAGTGGAGGAGTTCATGCTCTTTATCCAAAGCCTTTCCCCCTGCTTGTCTTTGGCCTCTGTTGTACCGTCATCCACCACCTCTCTGGGAAGGGGAATATCAAGGAAATGCCGTTTTCTGCTCAGGCTGCAGGAGGAGCAATGGAGAGCTCAGATCTTGGCCTAGAGAGCATTCAAATCTATTATTTCATCCCCTTGGAAATTTCAGCTCTATCACCTGCACAGGAAATAAATGTCTGTGGGGTTTAATTTGATCAGCTGTACCCCAAGGAGAAAGGCAGGCTGGGGAACAGTGCAGGGCAGGTTTGTTTTCTCTGCTAATGAAGCCCAGGGCAAGGGCTGGGCTTAAGCCAGGGTTCCCTGATCTCAACCCAAAGCCATCATCCCCTCCTAGGTGACATATATCCTGTAGGTCTGATCCACTGTTCCTCTGACCTCTGGAAAAGAGGGACAAATTTGTGTATATATGGGTGAGCTTGCAATGGCCTTCTGGCCAGGGCCAGTCACTGCCCAGATAAAATAATTCACCCAGTTCCTCTTCATCACCACAAAACATGTAAATAGGATCATTCCCAGAAGTTTCCTGGAGGGCTTGGTAATGCCATCCTTTCTTTGCTTTAGTAAAACCTGTTGCTTCCCCAGTTTTCATTTCATTTTTTTCACTTCTGGTGGTCTTTTTTCCGTTTTTGGGTTGGTTTTTTTTTTTTTTCATTTTTTTCTTTTTCTGTTTTCAGAAGCAAACCAACAAAATAAGGGGGGAAAGGTCAGGGCAAACAACGGGAAAAGACAGAAGACAATGTAATGGGTGGAAAAGAAAAAAAAAAACACTAATAGATTTCTGTTCTTTTTTTTAAAAGTAATTATAAAAGCAGATAAAAAATTCCTTTTCAAGGCTGCGTGATTAGAAATATTTCAAAAATTTCCAGGAAAAAAATATAGTACTCCCGAAACAATGAGTTCCCATATTATCACACTGATGTCCTTGCCCCACCAACAGTTTGCAGGATTGATCTTGCCAGTAGAAGGGAAAGATTATCAGGGTAGGAGAAACAAGATTAATCATGTTTTAATAACTCTTTTTTTATTCTGACAATCTTTTCCCTCTGTTGCCTCAAAGCATGACGGGCGGTGGCTGATGTGGCCCTGATGGGCTGACTCACAGATACAGAAATGCCCTTCCTGCTGACATACTGCTTTTCCGTTATAAAAGTTGATTAATCATGCTCCTCCGCAATGCAAAGTTTCTGCAAGACATTACCGGCTGCCTGATGCGATAACGGGAGGGAGACCTTTCACTTTACTTGAGTCTGACTCATCTGAAATGTCACTGTCACCCTTCAGCCGGAAGAATGCTGATAGCGGGTATTTCGAATAGTCCTTTTGACCTGCGGTTATGGGGGTATGTGTCACGGATTTTCTTTGCTTGTTTGTTGGATTCTGGAAATGAGGTTCCTAATGTCAGAATGCTAACAGTTATACACAGTGTTATATAATGTAATATAATGTAATATAATATGACATAATTGATATAATTAATAGAATAGAATAACATAATCTTAAATTGTTATGTCAAGATAAAAAAAAAAAAAAAAAGAAAAGCAGACCATTAAATAGCATACAGACCATTAAATAGCATATACATGCTTTTCCATCTATGCATGACCTGCATGCAATCCCACTTGGGATCCTTAAAACTTCACGGGAGTCCCTTCTCCTGGATTTGGGTGATCTGCTGGGGGTTTCATGGCATCCACCCCCTGCATACAAGCCATGTCCCTGCAGGTCCGGGGCAGGAATCCCTTGCAGAAAAAGTGAATTTCCTTGCACTGGATCAGATGCAAAGAGAAAAATATCTCAAGGCCAGGAAGCACCAGAAAAATACACCCAAACACAAGATTTAATACCCGGTCAGGCACCCAGGCAAGGCAGGGACCTGCAAGGGGGTGTTGCTGCACAACTGCACTGAGGATGCTTAATTGGCTGCATATTAATTAAGAGCACTACTTAGGGCAGGTTTGCCCGGAGAGAGTTTTGTCAGTGATGGCTTTGGAGAAGGCAGGGCTGGGGAGGTCATGCCAGGTGGTGAGTGAGTCTTCTTTCTTGCTAAAACTGGGAAGATAAGTTTTCTTCACAGATGCCCTGGCATCTCCATAGTCTGTTACAGCCACAGTTTTCAGTTTGAATGCAGAAAATACAATTTGAGAGTAGTGGTAGGGCTGAGCTAGGTCCTATAAGCATGTCTGGTACTTTTTTTTCCCTCTGACTCATAGTTTTATGTTAATTGTTGGACTACAACAAGGGAAAGCTGCTGGTGCCAGTTTCCCACAGGGATTAAAGCCTCGAGGCTGGGTGTTTGTGATATCTGGCATGGCAAGCATGTGACTTCTCCTCCTACCATCACCTTCACCTGGCAACCTGCCTTTACCCTGTCCAACTCCTGTGCCCCTGCCCCAAGCCAGTGTAGCTGAATTAATGGGTGTTTTCTGTAATTGATGGCTCACATGTAGCCCAATTTACAGGGGATGGGGAGGCTAGACCAACCTTGTCAGGACCCCAGCAGGGAAAATATTGGAAGTTTTGCTTATTTAGGGGCATTAGACTCTTATCCTTCTCCATGAGCTTTTTGCGTTGAGCCTTGCAACATCTCCAAGACATGCACTGGCCTAGCAGCCTGAGGCACCTGAGGCTGAGTTTTCCCTTAGGAAAGCCAAAGGATCTCCCCTCTGCCCCAGGCTGGCTCTTTCCCTTCCTCATGTTGTCACTGCACTGCTCAGATCTGCTCAGCAAGACATGAACTGCACTTAGCAGCCTTGAAAGGGCTGGGGAGAGCCAAATGCCAAGAAATACTTAAAAGATAAAAATAATGAAAAGAGGAAATGAGCAGACATTTAAAACATTCGGTTTTGCAGTGGCTGATTCTTTGTGGGATTTGAAGGAAGGAGCATGGTATTTTGTAGATTGTATTTTAACATTAGTCAGTACCTTTTCTCTAAATTCTTCTGGTGGAGGTCGTTTCCTTGCAGTACCTTTCCCAGAAATGGGGAAAAATTATATCCTGGGGGGTGGCTGAATTACCATGTTGCGCTCCTTCGCTTTGGTTTGTCAGGTTAGCTGTGAGGCTCTTGCAGGGGAAACTCCATCCAACATGGCCCAGCCTCAGCAGGGCAAAATAGATAGGATTAGAGGTACCAGCAGGCTGGCCATCTCTTGCCACTCTCTGGCTGGCAGCAACGTTCCTGCTAAAATATAACCACCATCCTACCCTTGGCAGCTCCTTGTGCTTGGCAGGGACCAGCCCCCAGGGCCAGACTCTGCTGGCAAATTTTGCATGGCCAGTGCCTTATCCCTGTGGGTGCTTTCCGGGGCAGGCAGAACAGCTCTGGGAATGCTCTTTGTAGTTTGATGTGTGGAGGCACCAAACATCCATCATGGGATACAGTGTCTTTTTTATTTTTGAGTTTTCTTGTTTTTAAACACTACTTAAGGCAAATGTCAATGACTGATAAAACACCACATGAATGCCATTGCAGACACGGGTGATACGAGTGGGGGTTTTTGTGTCGTTGAGGTTTTTCCCCCATCTTTGTGACCTTTTCCCTTTTAAGGATGGGCTTGCTTTGGTGCTGCATGTCATGGAGGCAGCTCTAGCCACAGGCAACCTTGCAGTTTGAATTCATCAAGTGACTTCTGTTGTTGACAGAGCCAGCAAAGCAGATCTCAGCCCTCATACAGAACTATGCTGAAATCAGCGGGATTGCCTGTGGGCTTAGAACCTTGCTCATAGGCTTAGGATCCAACTGAGAGCATCCCAGTGCCCCCACCCCATGGTCTTGTGTCCCGATAGACTTCATGAAGACATGAAGTGAATGACCCTCGCTCAGGACAGTGGTGCCTATGAAAGGCTGAGACCCTACCGACTTCGCTACATGCACGATGAGCACTGATAGAGGGTTTGTTACCACTGTCGTCCACTGCAGGAAATGCAAGGATTACGGGTACCAAATCAATAGGTTTTGATATCATATATGTTTATTAAAAAACACAGAAGACACATTCTGTTTAGATTTTATTGGTGTTTCATCAGAAAAGCAACATACAATGTGTGGGATAACCTTATTCTTTCAGTCAAAGGCAACTGCAAAGCTGTGGTGCTGTACCATTGCCGTGTCGATGACGAAGTCAAATTTAGTCCTGACGTGCTACTTCCACAAAGGATGAGGCATGTCTTAATTCCGGACCATAAAAACATAACACCTCATTACAAACCACTTGATATGTACAAAGCATTTCAGACGTGTCAGCTAGCCCATTCCGCTGCGGTGGCAGCAGGACAGTTATAGGTCTTGTATTTAATGGCACCTCGTTTATATGGAAGGAATGAGGAACAGAGCCCACTGCGGTAAAACCCCCTTGGGCTGGGATGAACACCCCATCTCCTCTGACTGTAAGATGTGGTACCAAACTATCTGGTCCCTTTCCTATTTGCTTTAGCCTGCAGGATTCACCAGGCCCTGGATAACTCCCTGATGAAGACACAGATCCAAACGTTCCTGCTGGGTTCGTGGCAGGAAGAAAGGGAGACACGAGATTATCCAGGTGTAATTGCATCAGGGTGAAGGATGCTACATCAGGAAATATTCCACCAGAGAGAACCCAGACTAAACCTAGGCATGAATTAATGTCTTCCCTAGGCTGGACCCACTACCATACTCATACAGTAATACAGTACACATACTGGAATACACAAAGGTCGTAACAGAAATCAGGATTATAGATTTTACTCAGAAATTTCTGGAATAAATAACACCTCTCAGATTTGTACCAGCTCTGAGCCCACGCTTATGCTTCCTTTTCCCTTTTTCATAGTGGAATGAGTGTTACATACAACAATTGATACCTTAACTGAAAAATAAGGCAGAAACATTCCTGAGACTGTTAATGCCTGGAAAATGCCTCAGCTTTTGATAAAGTAAGTGAAGTAGTCCCTGCAATGCAAGGCACGTTGCTGTGACCGCTTTTTCCCCATACAGACCCTGAGTCGGCATAGCCTGCCAGCACAGGCTTAATTTAATGTATGTAGGTTGTCTCACTGATTTCGGTAGGATTATTCGTTTGCTTAATTTATTCATGTATTCTAAATGCTTTGCTGGCTTGTCATAACACAGACAGGGGATGAATTTTCTGAGGGACTTTCAAGAATGCTGCTGCTGCATTCACTGCTTGTCCCAGCCACTGTGCGGAGAAAAGGAAGCATGGACAGAACATGAAAAACATTTCTATCAGCTACATTTTCCTGTGTTGTTTTGTCTTTTTTTTTTTTTTTTTTTTAAATTTTACAACAGAGAAATGAAGACCAAAAAAACAGCAGGAAAGGGTTTTCCTCCACACATGGAAGAACAGGATGCAGGTCACTGCCTACAGCAAACTCCTTTGTGTTTGGTTCCCATTTCTGTAGCAATTAAGCCTCAAGTATACAATAAAACCAGCAGAAACTTCAGGAAACTTATGTACCCTTCAAATCACATGCCTGTTCTTTTCTTGCACCTTTTAGCCTTATAGAGCATGGGGTACATAGTGAAGCTAGCAGGACTTGATGGGAAGCAGGAATGGCCCCTGTGCCTCTCAGTCTTTTGGGGAGGATTCATGCTGAAACAGCTTGAAGAGGCTTCATTGTCAGGAGTGGCTGAGTATAAACAGCTCTCTGAAGTTAGGTACCTGGGGAAGGACTGGGGAACAACTTCGCCCTGAGAAAGTATTTGCTTTGAAGGGGATTTAAAAGTTTTATATATAATAATTAGCAAATATACAACATCCAGTGTATTCTTTATAGGGGGAGGAATGGAAAATGCACTCAGCCTGGACCCCAAGCAGTCAGGAAGGAGTCCTACCCAAAAAGTATGGTCCCACAGGAAAAATCTGGTCTCTTATCCAGCTGCATTTGAAGGAGAACATTGTTTTCTGTGTTTTGCAAGTAGGTTTAAACTGAATACACTGGAAACGGGTAGGTGGTTCTCCTAAACATAGTTTTTCCTACCTTTTTATCATATATTCTTTGCCTTGGCCCCTTGTCTACAAGGCTGAGTTGAAAAGCTTTCCCTGTGCTGTGCATCTCCTGCACTTGAGGGGTGGATTGATGTCTCACCCTTATGGGGTGCAATGCCTTGGGGGAAGCATTGCTGCCTCTCTGCCCCAAACCCCATGCAATTGCACAGGTTCATGCACAGAGCTGCAAGGATGATAGCTCCACTAACCGCACGGTGTCTGCTTCACTGGAGAAGCTCTCTGCTGCTTTAGTTTTAAAAAGGTTAATTCAGTTACCTCTGTGACATCTGTTTCTTTAAAAAAAAAAAAAAAAAAACACCACCAAAACAAAAACAAAACCCTAAAAAAACCTCCCTGCTTGTGGCTGCAGAAACCAGTTCTTACCCTGTTGAAACATGTAAGAGTTTCAAACCATTTCAATGAGAACCAGGCAAAACCAAGGGTTGAATGCAGGCTTTCAGCTGCCAGGCAGGCTATGAGGGGACTAGCATTGCTTTTGGGGTGGCAAAGGATGGGGGGGCTGTGGGGACAGGGCAGGGAAGCTGCTGCTTTTGCATGTCAGCATTTCAAATACGTGTAGAGGAGACCAAATGAAAAATGAAATTAACTGTTTTCCTTTAGGAAGACAAATCAATACTTATAGTTCACTATTTTTAAGCATGGTGAGGTTCTGCAGAGTTGAGGAGCAGCCCTGGCAGGCAAATTCAACCCCACTCCCTCTCCATCTCGTAGCACTGTCCCTGTTAACCCTTCCCTTGGAGGAGCAGCGGCTGGTTTATAAACCACAGGACTGATTTGGGCTGCCTTCCCACCCAGTGCTAACACCTGATTTTTGGGGGAGATCAGCTCCTGCTTCGCAAGGAACCCCAGGACATGCAAAAACATGTTGAACAGACAGCATCACCCCCACCACCCCCCTTTTGTTTTTCTTTTTGATTTCCAAAAACACTCTCTGCCACTCATGGTTCTGCCTCCCCCCTTGCTGCCCCGGGTGCTGTTACCTGTGCTCGCTGCCCGCCCCGTGGCTCTCTGGCTGCTCAGGCACCCAGCAGTAGTTGTCTGCGGCGCTTTTGGCTGGCCGCTTCTCCTGCTTGGCCGCCCTCTTCCTGCAGGCCAGCAGGACCAGGGCGAAGGCCAGCAGCAGCAGGATGGCTACCAGGCTGCCCAGGATGTAGTAGAGGAGCAGCCTGGGGCCATCGGTGGTGTGCTCGGGGCCAGGTGCTGACCCTACTGCTGTGGGGGCTGTGGGCATCATCCCAACGGGGATGCCCAGGGTCTGAGGGATGCCCATGGTCCGTGGGGCACTTGTGGTCTGGAGGATGCGTGTGGTCTGTGGGATGCCCGTGGTCCATGGGGTGCTCTTGGGGGTCCCTGTGGGCTCTTCTCCAGCAGTGGGTGTGGCATGGCAGCCATGTCCATCCTCCTCTGGGAGGAAGCCGGAGGGGCAGAGGCACTGGAAGCCACCAGGCAGGTTGCGGCAGGGCCCAGGACAGGGGTCCCGCAGACACTCGTCCACATCCAGACAGGCATCGCCGCCATCGGGCTGGCGCTGGTAGCCGGGCCGGCAGGCGCAGTGGAAGGAGCCAGGGACGTTGAGGCAGAGCTGGGGGCAGACGCCAGGCTGGGCACACTCATCCTCGTCGCGGCAGTGGTGGCCACCCGGCCCTGTTGGCCGGTAGCCGGGCCAGCAGAGGCAGATGAAGCTGCCAGCCGTGTTGTGGCACTCATGCTGGCAGGGCTTGGCCAGGCACTCATCCACGTCCAAGCAGTGGCGGCCATCGGGTGCCAGGGTGTAGCCGGCCTCGCAGGTGCACTCGAAGCCGCCGGGCCGGGTCTGGCAGGTCCCCTGGCAGGGGTTGGGGTGGCAGGCATCCTCGGGCAGGCAGGAGGCCATGTCAGGGGCCAGGATGTAGCCGGGATGGCAGGTGCAGCGCGGGGGCTCCCCTGGCCCCTCCAGGCAGCGGTGCTGGCAGCCCCCGTTGTGGTGGGCACAGGCGGCGGGGCAGAGGGGCCCGGGGGGGTGCCAGGCGAAGCCTCCCCCCTCCAGCGGCCCCTTGCAGAGAGTGAAGGCCGAACCCTTGCTCCCCTCACAGTTGGCCTCCGCCAGCGTGCCGAAGGGGGCCGCCGCCAGCCGGGGGCTGTGCACCCCGAAAGGGGTGGTGTAGCTGACCCGGCCGGGCCCGGCCAGCGGCAGGGGCCCACACATCCCCCGGAAGCTGAACTTGCAGAGGAAGGCAGGCAGCGGGGCCCGGCACGGGCGGTCGGCCCAGCCGATGGTGCCGGCAGGCCCGGCCAGCCGCAGGCTGACACAGCGGGAGCTGAGGCAGGTGACGGCGGGCTCGGAAAGCCAAGCAGAGTAGTTACCAGGCTCCCCGCCGGCCGCCCAGGCGAAGCCTCGCAGTGGCTCCTGTGGCTGGGTGCACTGGCCCCTCGACAGCGACAGCCCAATCCAGGCTGGGCCCAGCCAGCTGGCCGCCACCAGCAGCTCCCGCAGCCGCTCAGCCTCTCCAGGGTCGCGAACCGGAGCCAGGTTGCCACCGTTGTGCCGGCAGCGTTCCTGGGCGCCATTCCAGCCCAGCTCGGCCTGGTGCAGGGTGTAGCAGGCGGTACCAGCGCAGACCACCTCGGCGTCCTCCCCGCCAGACCCCCACACCAGCCACAACAGCAGCAGCAGCCCAGCGATGGCCATCCCGCCAGCTGGATGGACGGACAGACAGAGGGACTCGTCAGCGGCCGGCTCACATCCCCTCGTCCCGCCGAGCTCACCCTACGTGCATCCTGTGCTCCCGGGTCTCCTATTTATCACCGGAGGCTACAGTTTCCTGTAGCGTGGTAAGGCTCGCTGCTTGTTGGTGGTGGCCCAGGCAGTCGCCTCGCTGTCTTCCCCTTCTCCCTGGCACAGCAGGCTCCTTGCTCCCATCCTAAAGCTGTGGCTGTGAAGGGGCTCACTGTGCTTTGGCTGGCAACGCTTTTCTGCGAAACTACCCAGGTTCCTGCTTTTTTTTTTTGTTTTCGAGGGCTTGATCTACTCACTCACCCAGCAGACGATTTTTCTAATCCCTAATAGGGCCTGTATCATTTTCAAGCATGTATTGCTAAAAGGGGAAAAAAAAACACAAAATAAAAAGCCGTGGGATCCCTTGCTATCGGCTTCTAAAAGAAACTGAATATTTGGCGCGGTGTCTCATGCACACGCTACATTTCCAGTGCATTTTTCCCCTTCTTCGTGCGCTTTAAATAGATGGACAAGCCCTGAAATAGGAGCTAGGTCGTGGGAAGGTCCAGGCTGCCAGGATGGAGCCAAGCTCCGCCGGTCCCCGGTGCTGTCCGGATCAAACCCTCCACGCTGAGGGAAGCACTGGCTAGACACTGCCCCAGCATGCGGGTGAGGGTTGATGCTGCAATGCTCCACGTTAATAACTCACTAATCACTTGACCCTGAGCTGGTGTAGTGCAGAGAATCGGGTGGGCTTGGCTGACATCAGTGGCTCTGCAGAAGGCCATTTGAGAAAGGGCAAAGGCATTAATACAGCACGCTGTAATGTTTAAACAAACATTAACATTGTAAGAGCCCCTAAAAGGGCTTGAAGCAATTTCTCTGCGACAGTGTTTTAGGATCCAAAACACTTTAGCAGCAGGATTGAAATTTAAATATTTTTAAACATTTAAATTAAATATTTACTGGTGCAGAATTTGCTGCTGTTACCCTTTTTCAGACCAGGAAGTGCCAAGCAATGCAATGACTTCTGCCCCTGCGCTGCAGCGGGTGTGCTTACATGTAACCTGGCTGTGCATGTACGCAAACCAGTATTTTGCACATCTGAGCACCCCCAGGCATGTCCTGGTTTGGACCCATCATTTGTTATTTTACTTAAAGCTGTCATTTTCAAGCAAACTGTTGCCTGCAGAGCAGTGTCTGCAGAGAGGTCAGGATGGTGACTTGTTACAGAGGGTGATGATTCATTAATCTGAACTGCCCTGAAGAAGGGAGAACTTCAGGATGGGTCTCCAGACATGGTCCTCCCTGTGCTTTCCACCTGCTGTTTGGAGACCCTTGGATGAAGACAAGCAGGTAGAGTGGTTTGGCAACACATGTTTTACACGTGTCAGGTAACGTGGGGCAGTTTATTTGCACAGTCATCAGAATATGTGGTAGTGCAAGGAGGGGACAGCAAATGAGCAAAAAACTAATGAGTTTAAAAAAACCTATCCTGGCTCCTTCACTGACGGTCTGCCTGCCCTTCTCATCCCAGAATCTTCTCCTGGATCTTCCCTCTCACAACAGCTAACTCAGACTTTAATCCCTTGACCTGTGAGTCTGTCTTACCTTTTCCTGCTTAGCAGGCATCCATCATAACCATGAATTCAATGTTCATTCCAGTAATTTTCTTATTTGTTGATTTTTCTGGGTTTTGTGTGCTGAGTTAGCTGAGTAACGTGGTCGTGAGCGACAGCAATCCAGTTGAGAAACCAAAACAAGAAACCCCCTTGTTTTCTTTCTTCCTTTGTACCCTAAATAGAAAAGTTTCCAAAAATCCCAATACTGAAGACTACAGATTTCTGTTGTTCTTCCCCAAAGTTGTTTATGTACAGTGTTCCCGAAAGACCCCTGGTTGCTGGGATGTCCTCTGGCCAGCAGCAGGGACTGGGGCTGGGGTTTGAGTCTTGCACATCTGAAGGATGCAAAGGAGGAGGGTGCAGGAGCTGGAGTCCCTTCACCAAACTCTCCTGCACCCTACAGTTTGGCAAGCTACTGGATGGCACTGGCTTCACTAACAAAAATGGAGAGAAGCACCATTTGGGTGATGTGGATGTGTCACTCCTATCTGAGCTGAGAATAAGATGTAGGGATCCACAGCTAATGCTCCAAAACTGCAGCATTCTGGGTCAGCGGCCACACTGAAAAACTGTGTTTGGAGTCAAAAAATATTTTGATGCCATCTGAAATTGGTCTTATTCAGAATCTCCTACTGGAAGAGATGGGGGAATTTTCATTTGACCTGTACAAAATAAGAGAGCTCAACACAAAAGCATTTCCTTCCTGCTAAACCAGTACATTTCTTTGCTTTTATAAAAACACAGCTAGTGTTTTCTCTTTGGTCAGACAAGCTGAGTGCTCAACTGACATTTTATTTCAGCAACCCAAACGAGCATTTTTTGTCCAAACAAGTTCCACACACAAAAAATGGCCATTTCTAACTGTAGCTCCTCTGGACATTTCCAAGCTGTCATTACGGACAAAACCTTAAAAATAATTTCTAGGTGCATATATAAGAGGTCATTCCGGCAGAGTAATTAATGAATTGCTGGTGATATTCATTAGTGTGTGTATGAGGTCTAATCAGAAGTCAGGGCTCCTCTCCCAGGGAAGAGAACTTTTTCAAGACCATGGTGTCAGATCCTTTCCTTTGATTTGCAAGAATACAGCTAATAACTTTTTCCAGTGGCTTTATTTTTTCTTTTCCCCAACAAATGTTTGAATGTTTCTGCTAGAGCTGTTTATGGGCTGGTTACAGTTTCACGGACAGGAAATGTGTGTTGTCCCCCCCCACTTCTTAGTGAGATCTTCATCTGCAAAATCTATGCCAGTATTTTTACCCACAGTTTTGGCAAAATAATAGTTTTTTGTAACTTGAAAACACATCGTGTTTCTATTGTTTTTTATTAAATATGCCATGTTTTTTAAATCTGCTTCTCAGTTGGGTTGATGTTCCCATTTGAAAATCAATCAAAATGCTGGTTCCGAAGTTAAAAGGGGGTTTGTTTCTCAACCCCCGTGGCTGAACACGTCTATAAACCCCTGTTTCAGATAATAATGAAAACCAAATATCTTCTGGAGATCAAAAATCCTGCTGAATGGCATACAGCACTTAAAAAAAAAGAAAAAAAAAAATTTAAAAATCAGCTTGCTGAAGGAACTGGTTAAAAAAATGTTTCTCCAAGGCCAACGAAGGAAACGTGCCATCTGCTTGACATCAGCAGCGGCTGTTTGTGCAAAACCCCAAGGCTGGGACAAGGGACAATGGGGCCAGGGGTGGGGGGGGACATGACACCTGCGCCAGCAGCAGCTGGAGAAGAATAGGAGGAACTGGGCTTCCTCTGGGGATGTCTCAAGGCCATCGTGTCGAGTCAGTGGTGTGCAGTAAACCGCCCACTCCCCCAGGCAAGGAGTGGGGCCTGGCAGCCCCAGCACAGTGGGCAGGCTCTTGGGATGGGGGTAACATTTTTTTGCATGCGAAATTTTGGGGAATTTGTGTAATGTGGAACTGGGCTGATTCCTGCTAATGCCAAACGCAGGCACTTGGAGAGGCTGCTGCGTGCTCGCATGAGTGCACTTCAGTTTTGATGATTTACAGCAACAGCTTATTGGATATTGAGATTTTTATCATCTGCTTTTAAAGCAAGAAAATCTTAATTCTATCAGAGCTGATTGGAACATTTGCCAGCTAAATATTTTTGAAGGATGATGCTTAGTGGCTGGTGTTGGAGTCCCTCGCTAAGAAGCAGGAATTAGCAGGGCTGTAACAGAAACAAAACCCAAAGTAACAGGAACAGGATGTTGCTTTATGTAGTTTCTAGCTATTATTGTTATTATAATTATGGCAACAGTAGGTGCATTTGCTTGCATGCCTTGCAGTCAGGTAAAGGAGAATACTGATTTTTTTTAAGGGTCTCATAATTATGAAGCTGTAGCATGTCATTAGCTTGCTCATCCAGCAACTCAAAGCCACTATTTCTAACATACTTTCCAGATGCAGCAGGGTATGGGGAGGTGTTACTCCTTCTCTGCTTGCCCTCCCAGCAGGGTCAGCAGGGCCCCGGGTGCTGTCTGAGACAAGCACCAGGAGTTCCGAAGCTAGCTGCTTAACGCTTTAGCCAAGCTGCTGGAGACCCTGCAAGTTATTTAAAAATGCCTGGAAGTAAGTAGAAAAGCAAACAACATTGGATACAAGGCGGCGGGGGGTGGGGGGTGAGAAAACCACTTCCAAAACCAGGAGTGTAATGGGACGGATGGAGAAAGGCTTTGCAAACAGCCACGAGCACTGAAGCCAGCTACTAGGAAACATCTCTGTGACTGGGAGGGGGGCAAGTGGGATCTCACCCTCAGAGAGGATCCATTTGCACCAGGTTGTTGTCTCGTCCTCGTATTCTTCTTAAACTGTGGACAAAGTTACGAGCCTGGTTGGCTGTGTCACCCGGCCATGGGCTGCGTCCACGTTTCAAGGGAACACTGCACAGTCAAAATGGGACTTGGTGCCACTGTTTATTTGTTAATGCAATACTTGTCTTTGCAGGAAATATAGATCCTCTTCAGTTTGTTGGGGTTTTATATATATGTATATATATTACACGCACAAACATCTTCATCTACAGATTTAAAAAACATATTCTACATATTTGTATCAACAGGTATACTAGAATTCCCTTTGGGCTACAGTAGTTTCTCCTAAGTCCCACTGAGGAATATCATGCTCCACAAATCCTCCCAGGATTTTTGCAGGAGTCTTTACATGGAGAAAGAAAAATACTCCCTGTGAATAAATGCAACAAAGTCAACTTTGTAAGAAAAGCAAATGAAAATAGTTCACATTCTTTAGTGGTAATTGCTTGGAATTATTTTTGCAAGACCTTCTTTTAGTGCTGTTAGTTTTTCTAAGTGGCTGTAGCAAAGAAAGGGCCTCAGCATGGAGGAGAAGGATGTGTTTCCACCTTGCTTTCGGTTGTTAAAACAGCTGGGAAGGCTCATGAAGCACTAACGCAGTGTATGTTCCCCACTGAGATAGCAGAGGTGCTGCAAAAAGCCACTGCCGAGGGGAGGAGGCTGAGCAGCCAGCTGGGACCAGGCGAGAGATGGGACCATAGCCAGTGTTACTCAGGTTTCTTCTGGAGCAGACAGCCCGCAGAGCCCCGGAGATGCACCCAGTGCTGAAGAGCATCGGCTTCAGACATCAGGTCCACAAAGCCATTTCTGCATCAGACCTCGCAAATCCCACAGTCACCAGGATCTGGATGCTTTTGAACAGCAAGGTTTTTTTAAAATAAGATGTTATCAGCAGCCCACATGAAAGGCAGCCCCATGAAGAGAGCAATTCCATCTCCTGCGAGTCTCACCCTGCCTGGCAGAGAAGAAACAGTGCCTTTTATCCCCAAAAGTTGGGGCCAAGCATTGTGCTGTGTGCCTCTGTTTATTTGTCTTGCCTTTCCCTCTGTGCTGCGGATGATACTGCCCCTTTGAGGTGCAACGCTAGAACGGGGGGTCTGGATAAAAGCGGGGTGCTGGGGTGGGGATGCTCGAAGACTAAACAGGCATTTCAGCAGGAAAGCAGTTTGGCAGGGTCTCAGTGGATGAGGATGTGAGGCTGGATCCCATGTCCTAAAAAGCTGGTGATTTTTTTACAGGCTCTGCTAGTTTGGAGTGAGCAAACACAGGTGATAACTGTGGAGTTGGGAAGGTTATTTGGTGGTCACGGGCCAGTGGCTGTGGCTGGGGAAAATGCAGCTCATGGGCCAGCATCTGCCACTCTTCTGGGAAAAACTGTTTCCCTGGAATTTTTTTTCACCTTCAAAAACACCCTTTCCCCCTCCTCCCAAGGAAGGGATTACCGAGGGCCAGCAGCAGTATGCTCTGGTTTTCATCCCCTTCTGCCAAGATCCCTGCAGGAAGTGGCCACCTTTTCCAGAGCAAATGAACTCCTGTTTAAAGGGACATTTACTTTGAAAAGTTACTGTAATTTGGCAAGCTGGCCCTATTTCATGATAATGAAGGTAATTATTTGTTTATGTGTATGAAGGTGGCACCAGGGAGCCCTCTTCATGGCTGAGCATTGCCGTGCAGACACAAGAGAGGAAGGCACCCCCTGCTGCACAGCACCTAGGTCTCCATCCTCACATTGTCATGTGTCCTGCCTTCTGGAAAACTGCACAGAAACATCAATCCCATGCCCGGATAACACTTGGACCACCTGCGACTACTAAATAGTCTTATTTTATTAAGCTGTGGTCCTTGCAAACCTTTGGAGGTTCAGTCAAAAAAAAAAAAACAAAAAACAACCAAACACCAAAGTATTATTGATTTATTAAGCGAAGAGGGTGTTTGGGTCCCAGCTTGAAGTGTGCTAGTGGGCTGGGTGGAGGACACCAAGACCTTATATCTCCCCTGCTGTAACACAATTGCTGGGTGCTGCTGTGTGTTTCTCCATGGTTTTCCTTTCCCTGGGCTCCCCTGGTTTTTAGGAGAAATATAATGATTGATTGCTCAGGCAAGGCATGCATTGCACCAGCTACAGCTAAAGCAACTCATTTTATTTTTTCCTTGCCAAAGTGATGGGTTTTGTGGGTGTCCCCTTTGAAACTCATTCTTAGCTTATTTCATATAGGTGATACCTACAAAGAGTGGCTGGGTCCTTCAGCAGCAGCCCTAGCCTGGTTAGCATGTCTGCCCAGGACAAGGACCACGGCAGGTCACTCCAGATTGCAGATGGGAGGGCAGAGGAATTGCCCTGGGGACAGGACTGAAGCCAAAGCGGGGTTAAGTTGAATATATTTGTCCTTCTCCTGCTGTTGGCAGTTTTAGTGAGGAAAGCATCATGTTTTGTCTCCCTGGGAAGAGGAGTACAGTAAGGATGGGAGTGAGAGGAAAATTAAAACACATGCGGAAAGAACAAGGCGGGAAGGAGAGGCAGCACGTGTCCAAACTCATAAACTGTCCCCATTTCACTCATTTTTATTGCCTTCATTTATTTCCCTGGGTATGAGTTTCCCATGTAAATTGTGTATCTGTCTTTACTGGTGACTGGGGAATGGCTCCGAAATGTTATTTTTATGAAGTTTGTTCCCCAATTAAATGGGTGGTTTAAAGGGCAGATGGTTACCAGTGCTGGGTTTCTCATCGCTCTGTCTTCTCTCCTGCGATCCCCATGGTTGTGGTAGATCTATACATTTTTTCTGGGGAGATGCTTATACTACTTCATTCTTGAAACTATCAAGTCTGAGATCTGTACTTGCTTTTCCACTTATAAAAGGTTTTACTGCTGTTATTTACATGTAGTGTGGCCAAACCAAGGGATCCTGAGCTGGACTTGGGCTCTTCTGTGGCTGCTTGTGTATGTACCCAGAGCAATGAAAAATTCCCTTGCTCGGAAATATTTGTAATCTACTCAAATTCTATCTGAACAGAAGGGTTAGATACAGTGGAAGGGTTTCCATTTGCAGTCAGGGGATGAAGCAAAATGAGGTGAAGGTCCTTGCCCCTGTGCCACTGGAACAGCCCTCCTCTGCTCTTGTGCCCTCCTTCAGCTCTGTTACTGTCAGAATAAAGATGTATCATATATATACACATATATCAGCTAGAAAGATGCTGTTCCCACAACAGCACCTTCTCCATCGCTCTCTCACTGCAGGTGCTGTAAGGATGTTGTTCCTACAGCAGGGTGGAAAGTCGAACTCCGGGACATCATCCTGCACCCACCACCCAGAGCCACCCATGTATGCACATGCACAGAAGGTCAGCATGGTGGGTTTTGGAAAGCACAGCCTGTAAACCCAGCCTGCCTAAGCCACACTGCAGGGCTTGCTTTTCTGCAGCAGGCCTCTCCCCGTGGTCCCCATCCTGCTTTCGATTGCACTCACGCTTCCCTGGAAGGGTGGAAATCTGCTCTCTCTGTCCCAGGTCAAGACTTAAATCGCAGCAAGGGAGATTTAAGTTAAATATTTGGAGAATTTTTAAAGTAAAAATCCCTGGCCGGGAGGCAGATGAGGTGCCTTGCTGGGGCCCTCCTTGGGCATCCTTTCTACGTTCACTTCTGTGCACCTGCTGCACTGGGACCTGCGCTGTGTACAAAGTTAAACCCCATGTCCGAGCATCTGCAGGACCAGAACCTGGATGCGTCCTTCCAACAGACTCAGTGACAGCCTCAGCTGCAGCAGCTCAGCCTGCTCACAGCTGGCGGGCAGAGGGGAAGGGGTGTTCGCAACCCTCGGCTCAAAGTCATGGCCACAAAGCAGTGTCTTTTAAAAGGGAGCAAAAAAGTGCTTTCGGATGTAAAATGTCTTCTGGGGGCTGTTCTGAAAGTCTTTTCAAAAATAACATTTTCTGCATTCCAGCAGCTCTGATGTAGCTCCCCAGGAGCCTGGAAAACAAGATTAAAAATTTTATAGTTTGATTGACAAATGTTGGATAAAATCCAACAGGGCCAGGTCCAAAAGTGTTATTGATCTGACCTGACACTGAACTGCAGCACCGAAATTGGAAGGTCCGCGGTGTCGAGTTATTTTTCCTGTGTGTACACTATTGATTTTGAGATCTTGCTGTACTCTGTTACCTGCCAGGATTTCTATAACTGCATATGTGTTCCTATGTCATGCATATCATAAGCAATAATTTACAATAAAATTGCGTACTTTTCCATTTTTATTGCAAAGGATTTTCTACCTTGCCTCTGCAGCCTCACAGGCTGTTGTTTCTCTTCTGGGGGACTCCCTGAGCATTAGCTGAAGGGCTTTTTACTCAATATTTAAAGAAAGAATCGAAATGTCAGCACTGCGGTTACAGTCACACCTTCAGCCATCCGTGAAACCTGGGGCTGTATCACCCACTGGAAGGAGTGGACATCGTTAGGGCAGATCAATGTAACTAATCTCTCTGGGCAGACATCCTCTGCTTCTGATTCTCCTTCTAAAGGCTCCTGCTTGTTTATTTTCCAATTAAATTTAGCAGGAAGGGGACAATTAAAAGAAAGGCATGGAAACCCGGCGGCTCAGTAGGTATCACATGCTGCAGCGCAATGGAGCTGTGTTATCTCCATCTCCCCAGGCTCTGTGCTCAACAGATAAAGATTTTCTTTTACTTCCCATTTAGTAAACAGAACTACCACAGCCCACAATCTCCATCTCTCCCTTCACCTCGCCCCAACATATCTCTGTTTGCTTTCTACAGCATAACTCTCCCAGGGGACCAAGAACAATTGATGTTATTGAGCATTCTCCTCCACCTCCTCTCACCCACAGCACCTTTCCCCACATCGTTAGCATTTGGGCTGGCCCCTGCTTTAATGAGCCAGGAGAAATGGGGATGCAGAGCGCATGAGATGGGGGCCAGCACGCAGAGTACAGCATCACCAGCACAAACACAGCGCTTCAAACCCCATCATGGTGCTATACAGAGAGGTTTTGGGGGGCTGCCACTTCCTTTTCGGCATGCCTGTAACAGTTAAATGAGGCTTACTTTGCTGCTCGCCTGCTGCACTCTACCCCTTTGGGTGAATCACTGCCTTCATCCCAAAGGAGCATGTTTTCCACCTGGCGTGGCTGGGTGACACCTAGCTGCATCTGCTTGCACGGATAAAATAATACTGTATCCTGGGATAAACTCTGCAGGGCTTGCAGGGTTCAGCTGAGGAGCCAACCCAGCTACTCCCCATTTGCTAATGACTGAGATTAAGTGTCTTCCCCCCAACACCTGCACAGGCCATATTTGCTGGGAGCCCTTTGCTGGCAGCATCTCTGAGCCAGGCTCAGAGGAGAGCACCATCAGGGAAGTCTTTAAGTCACCCTTTCTGGGCAGAGCTCACGGCAAACCCCGTGAAAACATCCTGGGGCAATTCTGTGCTGTCCCAACCATCCACTGCACGGCCATAACAGAGGCACAAGAGGCAGCAACTCCCTGGGTTTTCTTGGGTTGCTGCACCTGGGTGGAGTCCCCTTCTCCAGGTGATGGGCATCAAGCAACCCTGGGGCTGTGTTCCTTAGGGCTTGATGGGCATCAGGCTTGTCTGCTGCAGCTATTTCACCCGGCTGCTCCACCAGCACCTTTCTTCAGAGAGCTTGGGCTGTGAGGATATTCTTTGTACTGTACATCAAATACTGCTCTAAATTCAGTACACATTGGTCCTCCAGATGAGTATCTGCAGACTTTACTACAGCAAGTAGGGAATGAAATAGCTGTACTGTACATTGTTAAATGATCTGGTGAAACTGCTTAGAGGTGTTTTTGTCTTGGTTGCACCGTAGCTGCTGGTTGGTAATTCCTAAAAAGCTGTTTTGGTGGAGGTTGCTGCAGGACTGAGCTATGGTGTATCCTGGGCTGCTGTGCCCAGGCTGCTGCTGTGGCTTTGGAGGTGTTGAGCTGTCAGGCTCTTCATCTTGGTTATGAGACTAATTGCTGCCTTAAGGCAGCGGGTAAGGCTTAGGCTGATGCATGGTGACCTATTGAGGGCTGCAGTAGGTTTGTCTTGGGAGAGCCCAAACCCAGAGCCACCCTCTCCAGCTAATGGCATCAGCCTCCTCCAAGGAAAAGGGAGCTGAAGTGATCTGGCTCTTTGCCTTTAGCAAGGGTGATGGGTAGTGCTGTTTCTTTGTTGGGGGCTACAGGAAAACAAGCTGCCTGTAGCTGCTTAAATGCTTGCTTGTTGGTATTCTCGGTTGTTCTCTTGGAGAATGCACTGTTTGGGAAAGTGCAGGGGAAATGGGGCCCCAACCACCTATTTCTGTGGGCTCCTAGCTGTCCAGCAAAACAATGTCGTGTTTGCACCGTGATTCAGAGTATTTATGCAATGTGTTGGCGAAATACAGGTCAAAATGGTCATGCAGCGTTTGACTTTTACTTAACTGCAAAAAGATGTGATAGTTCCTTCTTCTCAGAAAGAGCATTAATGGTCACCAGAAGTGACAGCGTGGCAAATAAAAGCATGGGACCTTGATGGTGGTTCCTGACTGTATGATTTGATTTCTGGATAGCACAAGGAACTTGCAGTGTTTTCTACTGCAGCAAATAACAAAGTCATCTTGCTAAAGGATAAAAAAATAATAATAAAAAATAATACTGGAATGAATCTCTAACAAAACACGTTAGCAGAAGTAAAATAAGCTGGGCAAAACTGGAACAAACTGGCAGGATTCACGTGCAATACAAAGGCTTCTAGTATCTAGGTGGTAATGTGGTGCTTAACTTACGTGGGGTTTTTTCCCTCAATATGCTGTTTCTGTTTAATTGTGGTGAAACAGCACAGATGTGAACTCCCCAGTCCAAGCACCCCAAGCTTGTTGTGCCCTTTAATGGTCTGAAAACCCTGTTATTAATTAAGTACAACTGGCCCAACAGATGCTGTGTGATTAATGAGTGGAAGGACTGTTATTTGGTGACTTGAAACTTTGAGAAGGGGTGGCTTGGGGATGGAGGGGGGCTCCTGGAGCTGGCCTGTCTCTGTTTAGTGCATGTTTTTCTCCCCACTTGCTACACCGTTCAAAAACAGCTGTACAGAGAGGCTTATCCTTTGGCCCTTTTACCCTGTGTTAGGAAAATCCTTGTTATTTTCCAGCAGACTTGTTTTTTTTGATGGAGTGAGTGAATGCCTGCCTGGA
The DNA here is from genome assembly GCF_047716275.1 of Strix uralensis. Classification (NCBI taxonomy): domain Eukaryota; kingdom Metazoa; phylum Chordata; class Aves; order Strigiformes; family Strigidae; genus Strix; species Strix uralensis. The sequence goes on along the minus strand of NC_133974.1, from coordinate 116,322,883 downwards.
TGGAAGGAAACAGTGAACAAGGAAAGGAAGGAGCAGTTCCCACCCAAATATCCCTTCCCTTCTGAGCATCAGCACAATGTGCATCTCTCTTCATTCCTTTCTTTTTACAGGAGGAGGGGCGTTTTGCTGTTTGCATGGCAGTGCAGATTTAAGGGCTGGTGTTTTTAATCCTGGCAGTGTGCAGTTTAAGGACCCTACCTCTAGCTTTATCAGCTTTTTGCACTTTCTTGCTGTTATCAGCGTTTCTCCAACACTGAAGCAACTTCCTGGATAAATCTGGGGGTGAGATTTGGGTGGATTTTTAACCTTCCTGACAGCAGATGCAATCAGGACACTGAGCTCGAGGTCCTGCCCACTGGCTGTGCCCACACAGGGATTATTCCCCACATGATGCTCTGTTCCCTGGCTGGCTGTGTGGCTTGCAGCTCTCCTGGGGTCAGCAGAGGTGATCAACTTAGGCTCCCACATGGGTGGGCTTTAAATGCCTCCTGCTTTTCAGCATCAATGACTAAAATCAGATTTTCCACCTATTTCTGAGCAGTTTCTAGCAGAGCTGCTCAGCTGCAAAGATACTCAATGTCCAAAACAACTTTATCAAATCAAGCAGTTTCATATCTCTTCAGTTAAAACCCAAGCTACTCTTGCCCCTATCTTGTGCATGGATCTTTGTTCGCTTGGGCAGTGTGGGTGGGTGTTCCTCCTGGCTGTGCCCTGATCCTGCTCCTCTGCACCCAAAATCCTTTGAGCATCCTCCAGCAGGAGGGTGTGGGGGGGCTGCCAGGACTGGTGGGAGTACAAAGTGCTGAGCTAGCAGAGTGCAAGGGGAAGACCAGGATACAGTGGCAGGTAAAAGGGTCTGCAGGACATCTCCAGGCAAAACAGCAACAGCCATTGGTGCTGAGATGGTATCTCCATGCTGTGTGCTGTTGGTGGCCCTGGCTGAGGTTGTTTCCTGTCTGTGTACTTCTCTGGTGAGATCCCTGTGTCTTGGCTGTCCCTCCCTGTGCTGGCTTGCTTGGGTGAGACATTTGCAGGTGCTATGTAGGGGTCTCTGCCAGGTGGGAGGGAACTGATGCAGTATGTTATTAGCAGCTCTAATGATAATGGCTAACATATGCTGCTGGAGGTTAAATAGGACAAATGTTTGGGCTGAAATCCTGCCCAGCTGGTGTGCTCAGGGGTGGGATACACCCCACAGAGGAAGGCTGAGCCATGGTACTGGTGCTGGGCTCATTGGACATGCTGTGCCTTCACGAGGGGCTGTCTAACCCTGCACGCAGTGATGTGCTTCGCAGCAGGACTAACTGTGCTGCAAAAAGCATCCGCTGAGGTATGCTCATCTGCCTTGCCCAACTTCTCCCACGGGACAGCTCCAGCTCACAGTGGTCCCACCTCAGTCCGGGTTTTGTTCCCCCTATGCTTTCTCCATCTGCTGTGGTCAGACCTCAGCAGCATCAGCCCGCTTGGACACTGTGCATTTAAACCCAGATATTTCAAATATCATCTCTCTTTTCTTCCTCTCTGTTCTAATATGGGCACTGACTGTCTCTGGCTGACTAATAAATCACGTCATGCAACAACGATAACAATAGCTTAAAAAAAGGTAATGTTAAGAGTTCCTAGTCTCCAAAAGCAACTTGTGCTGCAGACTCAGGAAGGGGCTGAGTAAACAGAGGGCTCTGGCTGCCGTCCCCGAGGGGCTGCAATAACTGGGGAAGCTGGTGGCATACCTCAGAGAGCAGGCTGTGCCCTGGGGTGGGTGGTGGGGCTGCACGCAGGGCTGCTGGAGCTTGGGGCCAGAGCTCTGCTCTCTGGAGGCTTTGGCCACGTCTGCCCATCTGTGGGAGTTGTTCAAGGGCTGCTGGCCGAGCATCCAGGGATCCATGCTGAATACTAGGAGATAAATTCTGAGTGTGCAGGTGGTTTAAATTGTTTCAGGTTATATATGGGGCACTTCTCCCAAGCTGTTTTTTTTTTTTTCTGAAGTGGAAGGACCGGACCATAGCTGGAATATTAGGCTCTCATAGAAGTGATCTGATAGCAGCAGCAGGGTCACTGCAAAAACTAGACAGCTATTACTCTGAAAGCCATAATAAAGCTGCCCAAACTGGCAGAGCTCCTTGTTGGCACAGATTTGTTTACACACAAGTCTGCCCAAAAGAAAAGGCTCTCCAGATGCTTAGGGGAACAGAACATGAGTGGGCATTCCTCCTGGAAGCTTTCAGCTCCTGGGGCTGGAGATTCACCTCCTGGGAGCCCCAGGCTCCTTGCAAGGAAATAATCACACTAAGGGATGCTTTGCCTCTTAACTTGTTGCTGTAACGTGTTGTTAGAATGCTTTTTTAATTATTATTGTATTTTTCCTCATGTCGGAAAGCTTGGTGCGATGCCTTGCAAGTGCTGAAGCTGCTGACTAGTTTATATTGGGTGGTCTGGGGCAACATATCGATGGGGTGTATAAAGCGCAGTGTCATAATAACCTCTCACCACGTCTTTCTTGCAGATGGAGTGTGTTTAAGAAAACAAGAGAATTAAATTAGATGCTGTCCCTTAGCGCTTGCATGTGGAGGGATCTCTCCTCTCACTGTGCTGGTAGGGCGAGCAATATTATACAACAAATACTTCTGGGGGAGTTACGCTGTAGTAGGGGGGAAGGTGAAGAAGAGGACAGATTTAAAAAAAAAACCAAAACACCCAAACAGCAACCCCTCCTTTTAATTTCAGAGGGAGATTTAGGGATATTAATGTTGGAATCCCACCAGGACACCTGGCTAGTACATACACAACCTCTGGCTGCAAAAATAAACCATGGGACTCCTACAGCCAAACAATCCAACCCATCCTGTTCAGTTCAGTCTGGGATTTTGAGCTCAGAGGAGTTAGAGCGAGTGGTAATTTGCTTGCTGATGACCTGCAATCTGAAGCATTTTTTGTGGCAAGACAGAGTAAGAGCCTGCACCGGGGTGCTGCTGCTGCAAAAAATGCTTCAGCTCTACTGAACACCCTGTTATTCCTGAATCTCATAATATATCCTGGTCATCTGCTTCGCTGGGTGAGCCATTAGATAATTTGGCAATGTGGGGAGGGTTGTGCTCCTCCACCTCCTCGAAGCTGCTCCCGAAGCAGTGGCTGGAGCAATGTGGCTGATGGAATTGCAAATACGCCTTCCCAACCATGGTAAAGGAAAATTGGGTCATTTCATCTGCTCCTGCAATTACTGGCCCTGAAATACAAACTGGTGAGACATAGTTGCTAATTGCAAAAGCATGGGGAAGTTTTGCACATGTTTTTTTCCCAAAGTTTGTGTGTCTGTTCTTTGTGAGACGCTGGCTGCAAGGGCAAAACATGGTAAGAAAACATTTTTAGCATACTCTAATGCCTTTTTCTGGCATAGCTTGGGATTCTCCCCTGTCAATAGTACATGCTGGAAGGGATTTCCATTTTACCTCATTCTGTTTGGTGACTGCATTTTTTTTCCCATTGAAAATACTTAAATGTTATTAAATACTCATAGCAGAGACTGTGAAGTACTGGTATGGATACTGGAAATTCAGATGTCTGCTCTTCAGAACCCACAGTAGCCCTTGTGCAACAATGGGCTTGATATTAAAAAAAAAAAAAGTAAAAATTTAAAAAAAAAAACCCTAAACCCAGAAAGCACCCTAAGCAGAAGTGAGATAAGCGTGCCCACGTGAGTTCCTGGCTAATGCAGAACCCAAGGGCAGGACCACGGACTGAGCATCCCTGCTTCCTTCCCAGAGGTGCCTTTGCTAGCACTAATTTTGGCTGAGGTTTTCCCCTCTCTGCAGCTTTTTTACCCCATCCAGCTCCTCTTGCATGGGGTGAACAACCATAACCCCTCTGCTCTTGCTCCCCACAACATGCAGTGGCACAAGGCCGTGGTATTTGATAGCAATGATGCTTCAACAGCTTTTGCTGCATTTCAAAACAAGAGGCAAAGCATTGTTTTTCTTAGAAAATATTGTGGGCTCCCAGGTTTGCTTTGGTCTCAGAGCCAGGTGAGGGAGAAATGGTTTCACTAATGTGTTTTTTTCTGAAGTTTGATTCTCCCCCCCTCCCCCCCTTGAAATTGTAAAACTTCAGCAGAACTTAAGACTGCAGGTTTGGAGTTTGAGGTTTTCCTCAGTAAACAGATACTACTTTCAAAGCCCTTATTCTCCAGTATATTGCATGAGTACAGGAGAAAAGCAGGGATGTACCCAAGCTGCTAACTGTACTGAGGTCTCATAAGGAGCTTACTGTGCACCCACAGCTTCTCTGAACCTCCTGTTCCTGCCTCCAAATGCAGCACAGGTGCCTTAATTCATTGCAGCCTCAGAAGTGCTATAAGGATGAATAATAGTTTACCAGGAGCTACAGCAGTGATGCTGGCTGTGTCCCCACAGAGGGTGTGGTATATGGACCCGGGGCAGCATCTTCTCCAGTAACCCTGCCTAAAACCCAGGTGGATCAAACACTATCCTAATCAGCTCTCATTATTCCTAGACTATAATGACATATTTCACTGCAAATGGCTTTTTCCAGTGCAGGTTTGATGCCCCTCCTGCATTGGTGAATGTCCAGCACTGATCATCCAGAGCTGGGCTTGCTGATGGTCACAGGGAGCCCTCAGAGACCAGCCGAGCAGGAGGGTGGACGTGGGCAGGTGAGAGAGTCACTGCCTGTCTTAATAGTGAGCTAACATGGAAAGACAGTATTGCACCATTTCTCTCTCAGGTGATATGTGAGGACTTGTTTCCCTCCATGGTTCGTAAGGTTTCTTTCCCATGGGGAAAAAGGTTGTCCTTATTGTGTGGGAATGTCAAGATGTGGAAAACATCTTTCACCTGGAGCTGAGCTCAGGTGGCAGGTGATGCTGAGGAGTTGTGAAGGTGCCCTTAGCTTCTGCTTTTGGTTTTGCTCTTGGACTAGGAAGGAAAATGAATTAGTCTCTGTTAGGGCTGCAAACAAGACTTGAGATGAACCAAGTGGAGAGTGTTGCAGGGCTGGCTGTCCTTGCCCTCCCAGGGACATGCAGAGCCACGGCTGAGCAAGGATGGACTGCTGCACCACCAGCACAGTGCTCTGTTTCCATTTAAAATGGGGAGCAGGGGAGTTTGAGGTGGTCGCCCATACTCTGTGTCCTCTCCATTTGGTGCTGGAGAAGACATCCCAAAGGAAGCACCATCATCCCTGGCACTTGCAGATCTGGCTTCCACCATATGTGATCTCACTAGTGGGGATGATCAGGTTCAGAAAGGGTGGTGGGGTGCAGGGTAGAGGCTTTAGGGGCTCTTGTTGATGTTTAGGACAGTCATGCACATGCATAAATTAAGACGTCTCCAAATGTCTGTGGCTTCCTTTCTGGAGCAGAGCCATGGGAGTGGTGGGCTTTCTTTATCAAATATTAATTTCCTCCCTTTAGAGACTTCTTACTCGTAATGCACAATTTGCTGCCTGCTTTCCCTCACCCTCCTGTTAGACTTTCTGCATTTGTAGCTTTTCCCTCACATTTCCTGGCTGAGGTTTGCTGCCTGGCAGTCCCAAGTGTGAAGCATGTGGATGGGAAAGAATTCAGGTGGCACAAACTGGCTTAAATGGGGTATTGGCTTGCTCTGGCTTTGCAGCCTAAACAGCAGCTTCTTGCTGCTTAGCTAAGCGTGATTTACTTGTAATTCCCACACCCCGTGGGCCTAGGAGGGACTGGTGTGACTCAGTGGGGTGGGTGCCAGTGGCACTGTCCCTCTGCTTCCATCTCCAACACACCCAGCCAGGTTGTTTCTCATTTTCCTAATTTTTTTCTGCTGTCCCAGCCCAGCTGCATCGAATTGCTATTCCTTTCCCCATTACCTCCTGCTATTGCACTTGCTTATGTGAAGGAGATGGGGTTTGGAGGCAGCCAAAACCTGCCTAAGGGAAATCTGAAGGAAAAGGCAGGATTATAAACAGATGGGGGGGGGGGGGAGCGTGACTTAGGAAGGGATTGGGTATTGTCCTGCCTGGGAAGCAATAGGTGGAGGGGATGAGGAGCTCCCCCAGACCCTCCCTGACTCACAGGAGCATCAGTCGGGGCTCAGTCAGGTGGCATGGGATGTGTTTGCTTCTTCCTCCCTCCTCTACTGCCCAGTGAGTGGCTTAAAAAATTAATATAGTCTGATTGATCAAGGGAAGTGGTGTGACAAGGTCATGAAATTCAACCTGCAGTGGTAGAAGAAGGATAATTAATTCCTTGCTTTCAAAAGTGGTGTTATCATTCTCCTAATAATACTTCCGCAAGCAAATCAGTCTTCTGTGCATCGCCTATCCCCAGAAAGATAACATTTGTAAGATGTGGACTGGATGCGCTGCCCCTTTGGGGGACTCTTGGGGGTCACTGGGGAGGGGGAATGGGGGGGGTGGTGGTGTTACAAAATGTTGTCATTAACTGAGGAGTATGGAGCTGCTGATTGCTACCAGTAGTGCAAGGAGGCTGACAGCCCCCTGCTATGGGATGCAGTCGCCCCAGCCCCTCTCCCCATCCACTGCCAAGAAGAGTCCCATTAGGGTGTGCATTAATAGGGAAGATGAGCCTAAAGTTCAAACACTTTTTTTGGAGAAGTTTGGCAGAAAAGTATCTCATAGCACATGAAAACATTGAGGTCATTCCCCCAGGGACCCTGAGCAGAAGGAGCTGATCTGAGCAATGTGTGGGCTGCTCTTGCCAAGAGCTTCACAGTTCATGCCTTCTAGAACTATGCTCTTTTCAAGGTTATTTCTTTAGTTATACCCAGCAAATCTTCATCTTCAGAAGAGGAGGAGAATGGACAGGCTGCCTGTGAGGGGCAGGTGCCTTCAGCTTGCCCTCGGAGTGAGGGTGCAGCAGTGCTTGCCATTCCAGTGATATGAAAGTAACACCAAGAAAAATCTGTTTTCCTTTCTGCTAATGAAATTTGTCACTCAGAGGCGAGAGAAATTGGATATTTATAGCTGATGTGCAGCATGAGGAGTTGAAAGACAGATCAGCCCAACTTGTTTTCTGCTTCCCTGCTGCGAGCATGGATGCTGACTCTGGGCATCTCTTCCATGGTACCTCTAACTGGGGATACTGTGGGCTTTTTATTCCTATTTCTTTCTTTTTTTCACCTTTTTCTTTTTTCATTTCTTTGCAAATTCAGAATTAGATCCTGGAAAGAGCATCACTTATGGGAGCTCTAGCCCATACCTTTCTGGGGCTGTGTGCTTTCACAGAGCATGCCCCTGGGTTTCAGTTGAGCTTCACGTGTGTCCATCTCTTTGCAAGAAACTGTTCCAGCTTTTTGCAGGGAGCTCAGCAGAAGTTATGGATGTGTCAGGAGCCAGCTGGTAAGCATTGCTGGAGCTTTATTTCTAGTGTCATCAAAGCTGGCTGAATCCAGTATAAACAAGCGAGTTATCTTTAGCTAACATTATTCAATATAAGCCTCATAATATAACCATATATAAACAGAAAGTCAAGGGGTATTCAATATAAGCCTCATAATATAACCATATATAAACAGAAAGTCAAGGGGAAGCCAAAGATAAGCCCTGTGTGAGCTGGTCCCTGTTTTTTGATGGTTTTGTTTTCTAAGGGACAAGGTTCAGCTGAAAGTCATGCTTAAGGTAGCCAGAAGTGGCATTCCTGAAAGCCTGGATGCTGGGAGGGCTCTGGATTTAAACTCCAAAGGTTTGGATCCCAAGTTGAGCAAATGCACTGGAATAACCATTCCCTTTGTTCTTCCCCATTTCTAGTTCACATCCCCTGGGATTTGGGCCTTGGAGGCTGTGAAAGCTGCTGCCAGGTCTATTTTCTCACCCGGAATGTGTGATGCTGTAGCTCCCAGTATGAGGTCATTCCCTGCCCTGCGGTATGCAGAGCCAGGTCCTGCTCTGACCCACTTCTCAAATACACAGAAATCCCTAAACTAGTCATTTACCTGCTGAATGCATTTGTTCACGTAGGAAGTATTGCACTTAACCACGAGCAAGCCACAAACTGCAGAGATATTTGCAAAGTGGGAAATAAATATCTGTTCCCACCCAGGCCAAAATAAGTAAATAAATGTGTAAATATCTCCTTCACGTCTCAGTCCCTGGAATTGCATGATGCTTCAGCTTTCATTTTAAAAAACCTGAAGTTTCTGGCCCCTTTGGTTGTGGAGAAATGCTTAGAAACAAACCCCATCCTTGCACTTAAAACCCCAAAAGCAAATAAAATGGAGCTAAAAAAACCAAAAGCTAAAAAAAGATTACCAAATGCTATCAGCATGATCCTAAGTCATAGTTTTGAGCAGAAGCTGGGCTGTGACTCACATGGCTCCTGAACAAGTGGGTGGTGCTAACCCTGCCTTCCTTGGGCAGGGGCTGGCCCCTTTCCTTTCAGACCCAGGGGGAGCATCTCCCCACACTGCCGCCTCTTTAGGAATAATAACCAGGCTGGAAACTTTTCACTTTAGTAGTTTTAACTGAAATCTGCTTGTGGCTGGACCCCTTATGAGGTGTTGCCATCAATCTGGAGCACGCTGGGATCTCCGTCCCGCAGCCGAGGCAGATGTGCCCTCTTCTGGCTGAGCTTCACAGAGGCCATCGAAGCTTGTTAAGCCTGGGATCGCTAACGGGAGAGGGGCTGCAGGGATTGTGGGGTCCCTTTTGCAGGATCAGAGCATTAAGTGGGCATCCTGCATCACTGAGAGCTGGTGTCACTGCAGAAGTCATGGAGAGCTTTCATTCTGGGGAAGCAAGGTTTGCCTTTCACCCACAGTGGTGTGTGTTTGTTTTTAAAGCCAGTGCGATGACCATGTGCAGGCTCTCCTCAAGCTCCTGGGAGTTATGTTTTGACAGCGGTTTTCATAGTTTGGGGTAGAGCAGATGGATTAAAAAAAAACCCCACCACATGTAAAACAGGAGGGAAGCAAAAGCCTTGTGCTGTTACAAGCAGTTGTTTACCTTAGCAATGATGACATGGTTTGGGGCAGGAAACAAAAAAACCCAAAAAACCAAAACAAAACCCAAAAAACTTTTCACACGGAAAATGAATGCTTCAAGTCATACTCCTGAGTACAGCTTGGGAGAGCTGCTGCAATCTGGTGGAATATATAAGACTAATTCCACCACAGTTTTCATTTTCCGTGTACTCAACTTAGTCCAAGTTTTTTTCCTTTCTTTTTTTTTATTTAACTCTTTTATCACTTACATCTCGTATTTACCCACGGAAACAGGGCTGCTCAGCATTTCAATGGCAGGAAGGCAGGAGCTGCCGAGTCCCGTGTGGCATCACTGTCTGCCGAAAGGTCAGACCTCCGCATCCGTCTTATTATTGTGCCGCTCGCAATGCTGGCGGTGGGATCCTGAGGTGCTTCCTTACATTTAAATAGAATGGAGGAGTAATCACTTCTGGGCTGGGCTGCCTCCCCCATCACCACCACCACCCTCAGCTGCAAAACTGCTGTAGGGCTCAGAAAAAGGGGTATCCCTAGAGCTGGAGCGCCTGTGCCAAGCTTCTGCTCTAGGGCAAACCGACAGCTAGGGAATATGTTTTGGGGAGAAAAAAAAAAATATCTAAAATCACCAGGAAAAGGTCAAGCAAGGTTTTATTTTCTTGCTTTGACTCTGAGCAGAAGCAAATCCCATCCCATTTGAAGCACTGCTAGGATCTCGGGTCTTTCCTGGGCGGATGCTGGTATAAGATGCCCTTTGCTTGGTGTGGGTGTTAATTTGTGTGTGCATAAAGCCCAGGTCCTGACCCCGCGCTGCTTCAAGCTACTGAAACAGACTGGGCTGGCACTAAGTGGAGAGCTAGCAAGCGCGTGTGCTTAAAGCTCCTCCAAGCAGTTTTGCTGGGGATCTGGCTCAGAGGGACAGCATTGTGGCTCTGGCAGGAGGAAGATCTCCAGATGTAGGAGGTGGCACAGAAAAATGCCAATAAATCTTCCTGTAATAGTTGGCGAAACAGAATGGATCCCATCCAGAGGTCACCACCACTGGGGCAGAAACTTCTGCTCTCTTTGGATTGGGTCCATAATTAACTTGCTCTACAACTGCATTTCCATATGAGACTAATAACCAGTGACCTGTGGCACGGGGAGCCTCTTCCCTCTCCCCAGCTCCTCACCCTGCAGGAGGTGATGAGAGGTGAGATGTGCAGTGGGATGTATCTGTGCAAGGGCAGCTGTCTCCATCCAACAGCAGCTTGCAGGTGGGTAATGACCCCATCTGCAGTATTAGTTAGTCTGGCAAGGCAATTAGTAATTAGCTGTGGTCCCGGCTGTTGTAGCACATGAGAGTTAAATGAGTTAAAGGGCATTGCTTGCAGCAACACATGGGCAAATGAATAAAAAGACTGTGTGCTCCATATTGAGGCAAGGTTGACAGCATTTGAGGATCAGGTCCCTGGCCTTAAACCTAACTTAATTTACTGGAGCTGCTAAGCTCTGCTTTAAACCACCTCTAAGGGTTTCCTCAGTAGTGCTGCTTTGGAAGGCATGGGTCACTCTGCCTTTTTTTTTTCCCCCTATGTGGACAAGGTGAAATCTTTTTCCTCTGGCTGGGTGCTGGTGGTGCGGTGTCATTGGTGGAGGGCAGAGTGGAGGGCTGGTCCCCCCGCTGGGATTTTTCAGGAAAACAAGGCACTCTGCAGTACAATGCATTATTTCCTGCAGGGTGGGACCCTGCAATACAGGAAAACATCAGCAGTTTTCTGCAGTCATCGCTCGGGAGCTGGCTGGCCTTCCTGCCTCCCTGGTCACTGCATACGCCCAGCACATAGCCAGGACGCCCAGGGCTGCACCCCACGGGCACCATCGGGGCAGGGAGGAAGGGTGCTACAAGTTTTTTGCTATTGCCGTAACAATGCATGTTGCAACTATTTTTTTTAATTATTCAGCAAGACTAGATTTTTTTTTTCTTGAATTGAGATGCTGTTCATACTTGTAGCACAACATCTTACATCCCTGCTGAGCTCAGATGTGGCTGCACCTTATGTGAGAGTGTAGGTATCTAGTGTATCCAAGGCTGGCCTTGCCGTAGGTGGATGCTGGAGGCAGCCTTGTTTATAATTATTAACCTCCAGGATAAAGAGCTTCATAAATAAAAGATGTGCTGATTGTTCGTAATGTGGGCTATAAAGATAAGAGCTGGAAATGTTGCGCAAAGTCCTCTTGGACAGTTCTAAGGCTGGAGGACATGTACCCTTCATCCAGTGTCTGCATTCCTTCTTATCACTGCACAGCAGGAGCTGGGCACTGGTGCCAGGGGATGTGCTGGCTGCCCAGGTTTAGGTGCCTGAGCTGAAATGTGACCACTTTAGCAAAAAAAAAAAAAAGTAAATAAAAAGTGAATAGCCTCTTGTCTGGTGCTGGGCTCTAAGGGTGCATCTCAGCTATAGGAAAACCTCCCCTTGACTCTGGACCCAGCTCCAGTTACTTTTTTTTTTCACCCCCTGTACTGAACTGCCAAAAGCAGCGAAGAAAATGCTTACTCGAGGGTTTAAAACAAAGGCACTTTATCTCTTTTACTGCACTATTTGTGTCCCCATAGGCAGGCTCCTCCCCTCCACTATGATAAACATGTGTCTTATAGGCATCCGCTGCTTGATTCGCTTACCATGGGGAAGGCTCATTAACAGGGTCGGAGGCTGAGGTCACTGGTATTTTGGGGCTTTGATGCAGCTATATCCTGAGACTGCTGGCACCAGGTGAGAGATGTAAACAGCGACAAGTAAGATGTATTCGGCTCTAGTCTCCATCTCCAGAGACACCTGATGCCCTTATTGTTTCCAAATCACCTCTTCTCGGGAGGACTGGGATATTCCCAGGACAGAGATGTCCCATCTTGGCTTTGGGAAGGGGAAACCCGCTGGCAGCTGCTAGAGGAGCCGCTGGAATTGGGGCCACAACCAGATCTTCTTGGAGGCCACATCTTGCTGAGAGCACCATGTGGAGGCAGCTGGTCCTGCGGTGTGGAGGCAGGATGCTCCCCTTTTTTGAATGTTTTCCCGTATTTTGGTGATTTATCAGCAGGTCAAAGCTGCATGTATGTGCACCTTTCCATAGCTGCAGCGGGTAAGGAATTTCATTGCCATCTGGTTAAATAATGGCCAACCTCACCTAATTCCCATATTTATAATTTAGTTGAGACGGATAAGAAAATTTTAGATGTCTTGGGCATTCCCTCTCCTGCAGTATTTCACAGGCTTTTTATCTTTCCCAAAAGCTGGGCTATCTGTGGATGCTTTCTGAACATCCACGTGGATTTTGGTGAAGGACGGCGCAGCCTTGGGACAGGCGAGCATGCCAGTGGAAGGGCAGGGTGCGGGTGGGAAGAGCCCTGCAGATAAGCATCTGGATCCTGCAATTGTTATCCAAAAAGGAGCAGCGAGATCAGAAAGCTGGAGAGGAACAAGGGATGGTCCCTGTCGGGGGTGGGGGGGGAGGGAGGGGGGGTGTGGGGGCCAGATAGGGCCCAAGTGGAGGCTCGCAGAGGGATAGGACTGCTGTGGGAGTGTTTGCAAACCACTGTGAGCCCTCGGGGGTGCAAAAGGAAAAATCCCAGCCATGCTGCGGTGCCTCATCCCTCCTGGACACCTGCACACCCTGGCCTGATTGAAACCCAGCTGGAGGCAAGTGCAGCCTTTACACTGCCCTCACTGGGGAAATATTCCCGCCCCCCTATTTTTGCAGAAAGGAAAGGACTGGGAAATGACTGGATATGCATAAGGATATAAGGAAAAATGCATGCCCTTGGCTGCGGCAAAACATGATGAACCTGTACCTAAAAGCTTAACCCATCCCCAAAGCTCTCTTAGGATTTCCCGATGAGCCAGCATCCCTTTTTCTCACTGCTGAGACCTTACGAGGGCTCCAACTGAGATTGGGGCTGTCTCCAAGCCGGACACCTTCTGCTACAGGAGGTCTGGGGGTCAGCCCCCCCTACCCCCCCCAAAGTAAAAGCTTCAAATTGTCTTATTCTCCCTAAGGCTGCCCTTTGGGACCAAGGGAAAGTGCTGTGCTGAGGCTGGGCTTCCCGTTACTCCTCCTGACAAAGCTAATTCAGTTCTCATTCTGGGTGGTTTGGCGTGGTTTTCAGAAAATGATCGTGAAATGCTGGAAAAGCCTCATCAGGGAGCTCTGCCTATCAATACTGCAACACACCAATAGGACAGTGAGTCTGGGGTTTCATTACAGCAGGCAGAAATAGTAACACCAAGATTATTCTTAGGGAGGTGCGCTTGCACCGGTGGGGGAGCAGGCTGCGCTGTAAATTACGCAATCTGAAAAATAGAGACTATGATTCCCATCTTGCAAAGAAACAGAGGGGAAAGTTACTTTCCCAAATAGATGCAATCAGAGTTTTATTACCACCATTACTCCAGCACCCAGGCTTGGGTGCGAGTTGGTGCTCTCCTTTCTGTGGGTGCAGCAGACCCTGGCATCCATTATGGAGCTGGGGCAGCTTGCTCTCTCTGAACCGCTGTGGCTATAGTGGGTGGGTGTGTTGCTATCAGCTATGCAAGACTTTTAATTGCATTTTAGTGTTGGCAGAATTTAAAACAGGCAATGTCTCCTTGACTCTTTGAAGAGCAGGGGTGGAAACAGCATCCCATGGTTCAGCTTGTGGTTGCAGGAATGTGCGGTGCTGGCGCCATCCTCCTCCTCTTCCCTTGGAGCTCTTCCCTGCCTCATTTCTCAAGCTTTCTTTATTTATCATTTTTACTATTAATGGATGGCACCAAGAAGAGCAAAGCCATGGGGTGACAGTGTAACGCTTCCATGGTGACATCCCACTTTACCCGAGTAGTGAAGTCAGTAACAGAGTCTCATCCAAACCACAAATTCCCTTCTAGGCAATGATAAATTTTGCCTGCTGAAATCCCTTTATGATACAAACTGCATGTCTTCTGAGAAAGAGGTTTTTAATGTAAGACAGTACTCCTTTATTTATCCTCGGCAAATTCCCATCTTGGCTCATCAGAGCGGATTTCTGCAGCCCCCCCAGTTTGCGTATAAAAGCCACAAATCACTGGATGCATTGTAACGCTGCAAACAATCTCAGATATGATCTTGCTCATACATGTGTCTCAAAGTTCATAGTGTTTGGGACTGAACTCCTGTGTAACTTGGGCTATGAATTTCACCCAGCAGTTTTGGAGCTGAGCAAGAATAATGGGTGTTCGAACTGTCACCTAGCTTTAAAAAGGCATTTGGTCTTGATTAAAATACTGTTAAGGTGGAGAATCCACTACGTCCCTGGACGATCTGTCTCGAGGTGAAACAGCCGTGGCTCCAGTAAGGGAGAGAAGAGGAAGGAGTGTTTTATTTATGTGTGATCAGTTTGTGCACATCAGCCCCAGCATCTGCCTCCAGGTGTTCCAGCTGCAGCACACATATTTGGGGACAGACAGTGCTATGCAGCAGCCTGAATCCTGCCCAAGCCTTTTGTTGCTGGCACGAAGCAAACTCCCATTTTGCTGACAGGGCATACAGCTTCTTTCTTTGTGTAAATCATCCCGTACGTTTATTACGGCCACAAACTTGGAAGGAAGGAACGCAGAAGCTTTGTTTCTGAATTTAAGTCACCAGTCGTTCATGGTGACCTCGTGCGCATGGCTTCGGTTGTGTGGCCAGCCTGCAACCTCAGGGTTTCAGAGAGCAGAAAGTCTGTGCTGCTGCCGTGCCATCCCTACACCGTTGCTTCTCCATCCTCCTATCCCACATGCTTCATCCCACTGCGGGATCCTGACCCAGTGAGCATTTTCTGTGGAAACTAGGTGGAAAGCATCCCTGAAAGGTGGTTTCTTTCCTCTGTTTGTGTACTTGCACTGGGTTGAGTTATCCCTCCCTTCCTTGCAGGATGGCTGGGATATTCTTCACTTATCCAGGACTCTTAGGGGCTGAGCAACACTGTTCATGCCCCATGGCTGCACATCAAGCACACAAGCAACCTCCATGGCTCTTGGTGCCAAAGAGGAGAGAGCAAACCCCTGCAGCCCCATGAGAACAGGCTCTCGGGTATGAATCAGGAGCTGCTGAGATCACAACGGAAAAATACATGTTGTGGTCCTCACTCTGTTGCCATGGCAATGAGCTCGTGGTTTACATCAGCAGAGTCAGATGGGGTCATCTGTGGTTTGCCTGCCCAGGTTGCTCCCATCTTCTCCAGCCCCAAACCCAACCAGTGCAGGAGGCAAATTGCAGATCTGGTTTGGTTAATGAGGATGGCAAATAGAGCGGCACTGCCTTAGGTTTTTGTGATAAAAGCTGTCTGCACAAAGGAGCTCAGAGACAAAGGCAGGCGGGGGCCTGAATTACACGCTGAAAGGAAGAGACACCCTGTCTTGAGACTCCTAGGGCTGTCCTAGGGGGATCCCCTTCATCCAGGTGGGAAACCCATCAGGATGAGTCAATGGGAGTGGCTCTGTGTGCACCTCTGGGACCAGAGGGGTCAGGGACGATCATTTGGGAGACTTGTTATATGTTTAAAGTGTGCAGGGTGGGCATTGCACTGGGAATCTGCAGAGACCCTTGCAACGTGCTCGAGGCAAACGCATCCCTTCCTGGTGCACACTCTTGCCTTCAGAGGTGAAAAAAATCCCCCAAAAGTGTGCTCAGGATATTATAGGTGGGGAACTGGGAGCATCTTGGCATCTATGGGTAAAATTTTTTATGAAAAAGGCAACTGTATTCTTTCTCCTCATTGCTTATCCTTGTTAGCCCTAATCTAAGGAAAAAATGGATTATACTGCCTTCAGCAGCCCCCCAGAAACATTGGGAGCAGCAAGCAATGGGAGGCACCTGCTCCATTTTGGGCTGCTCTCATGGGCTCTTGCTATCCCTTTTGCCAACACAAGTTCCTAAGATCGTGCTAGAAAAACAAAGTTATTTTTGGACATCTGCAAGAACAGCTTTAAACTGGCAAAGGGGACAGAAAAATTGCAAAACGAGGATGTGTTCCAGTTTTTCTTTCAAGTATCCCGACCATCTCAGGGAGGAATGTCAGAGGAGCTGCACCAGCCTCTGCTGCCAGATGCACAGGGGTGGGATCTGTCAGGCACTCCCTTTCTGCCAGGTGGGTTTGCAGAGGCACCGCAACGGCAGGGCAGGCTTGGAGCAGCCAGTGCTGCTTTTTAGGAAAGGCTTTTTCCATCTTCAAGTAGCATGGAATGGATTAGAGGGAGCAGCCTCTTTCCTTTAGGGAAATGGCATGAACATACAAACTCCAACTCTTGCAAACATTTCAAATTCGGGACAGCTTGAAAGGATTACAGAAAATCGGTGAACATGGGTCCCCCATGAGGGCGTTCGAGGAGGCATGATTGCTTTGCTGTGTCACAGCTTGCGTGCTGCCTTCGTCATCCCAGCCTGGCTGACTTTCAGCTTACTAATGGGTTAAGCATGGCATTTGTGGTGCGTAAGTCCATGCGTGTCGTGGGTGGGAACCCCCTGAGACAGTATCTCTTGCCTGGCGGTGCTGCTCCGGCGGGAGGGATGGTGGGTGTCTCAGCACAGTCAAACATATTGGCTATTTCCAAGCACAGAGCCCACGACCATCCAGCTGAGATGATCTTTCCATATTTTCACAAAACCTAGATAAGCAGAACTGTTGTGCATAGCTGTTGGGCTCTGGGTGGGCAGTCTGTTTGGAAGGAGAGCAGTTATCATGCCCATGTCACATTAGTCCCCAGGCACTCGTCTTCGCACCTCGGCTGCACTTTTGGGGAAGGCAGTGTGGTTCCCCTAAAAACGCAACCCCAGAAGCACCTGGGGACATGATGTGGTTGCTGCAAGGGCCCAACTGTGGGTGGGCCCAGTGGTTCAGGGATGGAAACTCCACCCCAGCCAGCACAGCCTGGCCAAAATAAACAGGTGGGCTGCATGCTGCTGCTCCAAGGCACTGAGGAAAAGGGAATTCCCAGGCTCGTCTTTCGAAGCTGCTGTTCGAGGGAAGAAGGGTCTTCTGGGAGGTGGTCCCCACTTGCAGGTCTCTCCCCAAGCTGCTGTGGCTGAAACAGCAGCCCTTGCTGAGCGTGATGCTTTGGGTGGGAGGCACCAGCTGAGGAAAGTGCAACCCCAGCGTACACCAGGAGTGTTTCAGGGGCGAGCAGTCACTTGGCTCTTTCCAAGGGTGCTGCAGGTGTGAGGCCATAGGGGAGGCTTGCAGCAAGGCGTGGAGACCTTCCAGCCTCTTGGTTTTATCTTTCCAGTTTGCATTTCCCAGCAAAATAACCTAAGTGACATTTTCAGCCCCATTTAGAAAGTTCAGAGGAGGGGAGCGGAGCGTGCCAAGCCATCTTCCTCTGCTCCATCCCTGCCAAAGACTTAGACACCCAGCTGCTCGACTTCGTGGTGCAGGTGCTTCACCCTGTCCTTTAAATAAAAGGGTAAGGCTACTGCTTTGTTCTGTCCAGAAGCAAAGATGAGATGTTCCTTCCCATGCATAAACATTTTCCAGAGGAACAAAATTCCCACCCTGATCCTTACGGATCAACCTGCAGTGATGGGTATGGTTCGAGTTCATGCCCCTTGTCCTGTTGCCAGTGGGTCTCTTACAGGCTGGTTAGCACCAGAAAAAGGCAGGAAACATTAGCACAGCCCAACAGTTGGCATTTACTGACGTGAGAATTCTGGGCTTATAAATGGCTGTTTGCTCATATCTCAGTTCTAGGTGTGTGTCTTGAACTCCCAACCTCTTGCTCTGAGAGGAAAGTGCTATTTGCAGAGCCACACTCACAAGGATCTGCTCATAAACTTTTCCATAACCTCTGCTGGCAAGCATGCCGTTCCCTTGGGAATTTTTAAATGTCATGTTGTGCATCCGCCATGTCTCCTGGCAGCACAGGGTGAGGAAAGGTCTGCTGTGTTCAGAGGTGGCCAGTCTGCTCCTTGGCCCCAGAGCCATGGAGTCCATCCAGGCGAGAGGGACTTAAAAATGAAAGGCTGATGTTGAGAGAGCTTTAAGTGATTTGCCTGAGACCATCAAGTCTTCTATGCCAATTGATAATTGCTGGCAGTAAACAGTTAAAACCTAGAGATGGTCAGCCTTCCGGGGCTGTGAACAAATGCAGAAAGAATCCAGGGGGGACACAGTGATTTCTGATGGCTTTTCATGGCCTCTGATTTTCCTCCACTTTACTGTGCCACCAGCATGTGCTGAGGAGGAACTCTGCTTCTCAGTCTTTTAACGTGCTGTGGCAAGCTGTGCCCTCAGAGGTCTCTGGCTGAGCTGCAATAACTCATGAGATTAGCTTGAAAAGTAGTCTTGGATCTTTTTGACTTCCTTTTGGCTTCTGAGCCTTGCTAAGGAATTTAGGTCTCTGACACTTTAAGGATACAGCCTGTTTTCTTTGTTTTTTAAAAGGATGGGTTTTTCACATCTTCATGTGTCTGGCAGCAGGGCTTAAAAATACAGACCCATCGTATTTTGGGCTGTTCTTCAGCCAACCAAAGCAAGCCTGGGCTTGGCTCAGGTGCACCCCTGAGCAGTCCCACCTCTGGTCACACAGCTCAGTGGCACCCCGACTGTGGCCAGGCTGGCACCATCCCTGCGCTTACAAACACTGCCCAGGGACCATGGAGCTGTGGCAGCAGAGATTTTGGCTAACTGTGTGTGCCAAGGAGACACATTTATTTACCCACCAACATGATGGGAAAAGCAGGGAGCGGGGTCAGCGCAGCAAGCTGTGCTTCACTTGCAGTCCAAGCCTGAGGTGGGGAGCAGGTTGCAAACGTCTCCTGAGGAGAGACAGGAAACACAGGATGTTCAGGACAGTCTTTGATGAGGAAAACAACCTGCGTGGGATCAGGGACACGGCCAGACCTGCCTGGGGTGGTGCAGGAAGGCTGCAGCACGGCTGGCACGCACAGCCAGCGTACCCTGCCCTTCCTCCCGCCCCGGCTGTCTTGCACAACACCATCATCCTGCTGCCGCCTCCTCACCAGGGTCCCCCGAAATGGGGGGCACAACCCACATCTTCTCCTGGGAAGCCCACAGCAGCCTGGTCATACCATGCAATGGCATCCAGCCAAGGTGCTCCCCTTCATCAGAGCTGAAAATTGCCCCATAGCAACAGCAATAGCGAGGTTGGAAACCTTGTGCTCATTGTTTTATCTTCAACAAGTGAAAAGTCTCTGGGGTCACCAGCATTAGTCAGTGTGGGGTGGGTGGAGAGAAAACAGCCTAGCAACTGAGCAGCACGCCAGTGGGACGCCTGTCACCTCCCTTGTCTTTCAGTAGCATGCGAGTCATCCGGGATCCGTCCTTGAAATGCTACAACTCTGTGTAATGTGTTACTTCGAGTGGCGACAGCCTGTAATTGCTTCAGAGGCACGGAAAGCCCTTGCCATGCTGCAGCACTTTTGCAGCTCAGCTGTTGGTGGGGGAAGATGACTAAGTTTCCTCTCCTTCATTGCCTCTTGAGGTTTCGAAAGGCTCATCCCCCTCAGCTGTGTGGTGACGGTAAGCAACTGGCTCAGGATGGGATGGAATGGAATGCTCACCGGGGCTTGGGTGCTGTGCACGCCTGGGGGCAGCTCTCCTTGCAAAATGTCCACAGACTAAAAGAGTGATTTTGGGATGCTCTGCTGGCATAAACAGTGCTCCCTAAATCTGTCGTCAGGCCCTGCGCTTAAGTGTAGTTGGGATGCTCTGGCACATTCATAATAAATATAATTACACTAGCAGTAGGCACCTGATGCTGATGAGTGCTTTGCAACCACAACCTAATTAATCTTCATTATATTTCAGTGTGATAGGTGAAAAATTTTCTTCCTCTACATAAAAACATGCCGCTTAACACGCTTGGAGAGCCTCCTGGAAGAAGAGCAGCACAGCTCCAGGAGAGGTTCATCATTCATGGACGCCTGGCTTGTCTCTGTTCCCCCCATGACCTGCTACCAAGATTGCAGGCATGCAGGGCCATCTCCCCAGCCGCTGGAAATCCTCATGACCCCATGTGTTCTTCTGAAGTTGAGGGCTCTGACAATTTCTGAGCTGTTAAAATAGATGCACAAAGTGTTACCCACCTCTTTTGTCACCTTTCAGTGGGGACCCAGTCTCTCTGCCAGTGTTTTTTCTTTCAAAAAAAAATAAAGTTTTTAAATAAATAGATGTCCTTTGTCAGGCCAGCATTGTTCTGCAAGCCAGTATAAAATGTTTTTGCCCTCCAGTGGTTTCATTATGTTGTTCGGCTTCTATAGGAACTGGTAATTCAAGCTGATTTATACAGATTCTTAATATAATTTTTACAGCTTTCAAACCATGACATAATTGCACCCTCCAGGACCATGTGGCAATTAAAAATACATTTTTATAAAGTGATATGACTTCTTACAGAGCCTACCATTAATGTCAGAAACACTTTATCACTGACAAGGCTTGAGCATGAAGATGGTGAGGAGCATTAGAAAAATGGCATATGCCTAGTTGTAGTTAACCAAAACCCCCTGTATTTGCCCCATTTCTGAGGCCACTTAGAGATAAATCAAGCCAAATCAAACCACGGTTTTTGCCTGCACTGGGGGGGGGGACGGACTCATTTGGGTGGCATGGCATGGGGGGGCTGCAGCTCATTATAATACTTGAGCATGTTGGTTTTGCTGTGTGAGTTTATGTAAATGGTGTGTTAGCTGAGCTGGGCAGGGGGTGACCAAAGGACGGAGCTGGCATCAGCCTGGCCCAGGATGATGAATGAGAGCACTGGCCTTTGGCTTATTTCTGAGCCTCTGGTAGGGAGTTTTATTTTGATTATTTTGAGAGCAGTAACTGAGAAATGAAGCAAACCACAGCTCCGAGGTGCAATGCATGTTCTCAAAATAAAACCAAAGAAAATCCTCAGCCCAATATAAGCCAGTATTGCTCCATCTAGCACCACTGCTGTCATTTATCTGCGTTGGGTTGTTTGGTTTTTTTTCAACTCCTGAAAAAGGCAGGAGTTCCCAAGCTGTGACTGCAGGAGGGTGGGGGTGTGTTTAAGCAAGTGTGGTGACTTGGCAGTATTGCTGTTTAGCACAGCTGTGTGGTTTTGGTGCAATGTGGATTCTCCTCCCTGCAGGTGGGAGGTGGAGGGAGCAGTAATAACAATACCCCTGACCAGCTGCACAGGGTGTAATGGCTCATTTTCCACTTAAGCAGAGCAGATTAATAAATTAACAGATGTTAGGTACAGGATAGGGAGCTGCCTGGTCGTGGCCATGCTACATGTAATTGTTCAGCAGTCCTTCCTTCTGCCTGCTGCTCAGCCCCTCTTCTCTCTGGGTTTTCCTTCCAAATTACATCAGTAGCATCCAACTGACCGAACCTAAGGGTCCTTGTCATGGAGGAATTCGAGGAAAGCTGGTTCTGTGTATGCATTTCAACTTTCTCCCTGCAAAACTCCGTGCCTGCAGTGCCGTATCCAGTGCATAGCAGCATCACTTTCACCCTTGTCTGCCATTGTCTTCCCTCGGTTTGTTTACAGTCTCCAGCCAGAGCAATCTAGGAACTGATTGAATTTACATCTTTTTATATTGATATGTGGGATTAAGAAAGCAAACCACGTTGACAGTGTTGTTGCCAGTTGTTCAGCAAGTCTATGCACACAAAACAGGGTTGCTTTGCTTATATTCATGCTCAGAGAAATTGCTTTTTTCCCTAAGAGTGCATTTTGTCTGGGGTGAGGGAGAGGGAAGGATGGTGCTCAGTGTAGGAAGGGTCAGATCCATACCTGTAGGCACTAGGGTTCATTTTGCCTGTGCCTATCCCAGAAAATTCAGCCTCGCTCGGAGCCTCCTCCAGCCCCGTGCCCAGCTGCCTGGGGTGGTCTGCATCCCTGTTGTTAGGCTCTCTCCTTGCAAAGCTCAGCATATGCACTCTGCCTTAAGTTCCTCTTCAATTTCAGGCTTTCCTAAAGCTTCTGTGAATATTTGTGTGCTGCCTTGTTTAGGCAGCTGCTTCACCAAGGAACATTTTTGGACAAATCCTGACCTTGGACAGACAGGCTCGGCCCCACTTGCAAGTGGGGGAAGCCGAGCTGCGCCACGTATACACAGCACAATTCCTCCTTCAGGTACAAAAGGTTTAGGCTTGCATTGAAGTTCCTGCAAGAGCATCTTTGCAACAGCATTGTTTTCTTATTTCTCTGCAATACTAGGTTATAATCATATAAAGAGTAATGAAATAAGAATGCAAAACCCATCGGTACATGATGTTCTGGGATTTTAATGAAGGTGAAGTAAAACTCTGTAAAATCAAACTCTGCCCAAAGGAATATTTTTACTTTCTCTACTCTGGCATTTCTACAGCTCTTGAATTTGTGTATTTCTGGCACTTTACAATCATTAAATATCCTGAAGTAAAAGCAGATGCTTTTAACAAAGAGCTCATGATCTGAACAACCACTGCTATACCGAAGGGTGTATGGCCTCTTGCTAGCCTTACCACTATTTAGGAATATTAACGTTTTAAAACAGTAGCTGAGGAAACATGCTTTTAAAAAATATCAGTTGTTTGTCTGGAAACATTTCTGTATATTTATTTTGTATATTTGAAGAGCAAGATGGCCATTGCTCTGCAGTGGGGAGCAGCAGGTCTCTGCTGAGCTTACGCTTGGCCCTGCTTCCAGCAATGAAAACCATCCCTGAGATTTAGTACTATGCAATTATTTGAAATAAGCACAAAGCTAGTAAATTATTGCGACCTTGGTGAAAAACTCTGGGACCCTTCTCCTCCTCCTTCAGCTGAAGTGAATAAAGCCCCTCGCCTTAGATGTGGATTAATTTTGACTTTAATGATTTACAAAGCAAGCCATATCTTGACAAAAACAGATGTAAAAAACCAGTCTTCAGTTCAAGCTGTTGTTCCGCCTGTTCAGTCCATTAACTCCTGCACAGACCACACTGCGCTTCACTGACCCATTGTTAATCTCCTTAGACAGATCAATCCTCCTTTTTATTAATTATTCATATGCTCAGGCAGTGCGACCCCATGGAGGGATGGCAAGCAGGGGTAATGCAGGGCAAGCACCGTTTGCTGACCTGGAAGATAAGCAGTTCTATAGCCAAGGATATGAGCTGTAAAAACAACGGGAAAAGAGGTAAAATGAAAGCAGAGCTTGGCAAGCCAAACAGCCAGAGGTCCCCTCCCCAACCCGCTCTTTTAACCCCGTTAAAAGGCTGGTGTAACCCTGAGCTACAAATGGGCACCCTGCCCACAAGCGGCTGGTGGAAATGCCCATTGCTCTCAGAGCCCTAAGACTCGGGCTATGGCTGTACTAAGCAATTTAAATCCTGCTCAAGACCTGGGAGCAAGCATTGCATCCGTGGCACTAAGATCTCCATCTCCCACACATGGTGGTCCTTTTGGCATGTCCACGTCTCATTCCCCAGTTGTTTGGTTTTCAAACTTTTCTTGCAATTCAGAAAAGATGGTAATCTCTGACTGCTTTAGTTTTTATCATAATTAATATCTGCAAGAGTGACAGTCCCATCTACACTGAGAGCTCCTGCAGAAGTAGGACATCCTGGCAGCTCTTGGAGCAAAGGACCAGGTCTGCCCATTCCTGCCCTCCCAGGAGAGCCAGTCCCACCTCCTCATCAAGCAGAAGAACGTTCTCCTTTATTTCCTTTACTCCTCTTTGCTGTTATTCTACGGGTGACATAATGAATTATTTCCCATCCAAACATGGAGCCTTGGGGACTGGAGAGGGCAAGGAGGGCTTAGGGGAAAAGCAAAACTCTCTGGGAGGAGTCCAGAAATAACTAATTTGTTAACTTCCAGCACAAAACTTCCCTCCTCCTTTTCTGTGTTTAATGACTGTGCTGGGAACAAATATTGATGGTTAAAAGGGGATTAACTGTGTTTTTAATGAGCTTGAACATTCCACTTGCACAGAAAGTGAAGCTCACTGCAGACTGTGTCAAGATCACAATGTTCCATTGGCATGTTCTGTCAGTGGTGACAAGGACAGATCTCGTCATGGCCCTTCTCCAGGCAGGACAGCTGAAAGGAGCAGGAATAAAAGATGAAGGCAGATGAGAAAACTGCATTAGGCTGATTCTGCATCCAGGAAACCTGAGTCAGGTTTTCACACTAGTGAAGTATTGCAGCTAGACTAAATGCGTCATACGCTTCCATTTATGCTAGTCTGTTATCTAATTACCCCTCCAGGAAACATAAAGGCAATATTATTTTAGCAAGTCCAAAGAAATTTTCATGTCTCTCTTCTGTTTGATACCTGGTAGATAATTATGCCCAGTGCTGTAGTGAGAGCTCTTGGTACTATCAGAGGAGTTACTGCAAATTACAAAACCTCTGGAGTTAGACTCAACAGATAATTTGATAAATTGTCGAAAACAAAACAGAGGCTAGAAAGGTACTGCTGGTTTGGCATCTAGGTGAATCACGTGTGTAAAAGGCAGGCTTCATTCCCAATCCGGCGCTGGTAAACATGACGTGCTTCATGAGCAGCCGCTGCGTGAAACAGCAATTTATTGCCAAGAGTTCCTGTTGCCTTCTTTGTAGTGCTGCTGTAATTTGCCACTAAATTGTCTCTCTGAAGTGAAAAGCAATGTGAGAACACATTTATCTGCAGGTTTACGAGCAGGAAGAGCATTCTCCGAGTCTGCAGCAAATGCTTCTGATCTCCAGTTGCAACTGTGAGATGACAGATCTATCTGATTCAAAAATAACTCATGTCAATAAAAACTAGGGCTTTCAGGCTGCATCTTACTGGCGTGTGCTGAGTGAAGCCCACCAGCCCCACCTGGTGCAGTTTTCCTGAGGGAGCAAATGCTGAGGTGATACTGGTACATAAATACAGAGTTTATCCCCCAAACCAACTCCAACCGCTGCTCAAGCAGGGTCACCCAGAGCTGGCTTTGAGGACCATGTCTGGATAGCTTTTGAATATCTCAAAAGGAGGTAGACTGCACAGTAAAGGAGAAAGGAAAAAAGAAAGGAGAAAGTAAAAGGAGATTTTTCTCAGACCACCTCCAGGACAAAAGTGGCTGGAGCTCAGTGGCCAGCAGCAGGGGCTCCCGGAGCCAGGGAAAGATGTGGATCACAACTGAAGGGTTTAACAGGGCAGCTTTTCTCCCAGTGTACCTTCTCTGCTGTAGCATCTCCTTATCCTGGTGTGTCTTCTCTGTGTTGCTCTTCTTTCCCCATCTGTAGCGTGCTTGCTTGTTGTATTTCAAAGTATACATATCAGGTTTCTTGGATGAAATCCCAGAGCTCCACATGTGGCTACTTGTGCTGACTTCAACCCAGATTTCTGGCCAAAGGAAGAACATAGCATTGCAGGACGTGGTAGTTATGACCAGGGATTGCTCACTCCCATAATAACGACTGCTTCCCACCCAGTATTTTGGACACCTACCACAGAAGGGTTGCCACCTGCTTTGGAGGGAGCTGCTTGAAACCCAGAGCTGCCCCTACCCTCAGATGACATTTCAGATGCCTTTAGTAGTTAAAGTTCATACCTGCTGTGCCTTAGCAAGTCTGTGAGCACATGCTTTGTTTTCAGACTGCAGATGTACTTGCATATTTTCAGGTCGCGGTACCTTTGAGTCCATCCTCACCTCCTCGCAGGGATTCAACGGCTGGGCAATTTATATGCATGTGAATTCATGCAAATGTGCTTTGACCAACAGTGTCAGTCCATCAGCTCTAATCAAGACACCTTGGTTGTCTTGTGATGTTTTTTTCCTCAAACCAGTGGATGTAGGAAAGGGACATCTTTAAACCAGCATCCATGCCGGAAAACCAAGGCTATGTTAATGTATAAAACCTGTTGACTACAGATGCAGCCTCCAGCATTCTGCTCCCCACCACAGCTGGGTCCGACCTTCACAAACACACAGACAATGACTAATCATGAAATTTCCAAAAATATTTTGCCAGGTGTTTATTTCTCCAGGCCTTTTGCATGTTTACTCATCGCAGGCAAAGACTCCAACCCGATCTGGTGATAAAAAGGGCATTTTCTCATCACAGGCAGGGAACAAGCAATAGCAGTTGGAGGTATGAATACGCCCACGGCAAAAAGTTCAGAGCCAGATCATAGCTCCCCGAAGACACTCGGTCCAGGACTTCAGTTCCACCCCTCCAGAGAGAGCGACCAGATACAAACCTAAATTCTCATCTTTTTCCAAATAATTTGGATTTTCTGATCATGATGAGGGCCCATCACTAAAGAAAATAATCACTGTGGGGAAAAAATATTGCTGTGAAGACAGGAGATGTGTACATACTAAAAAAAAAAAAAAGTATAGGCTAATTCAGGTGTCTAAAAGTCAAGACCCTAAGATGATAAGGCAGTGAGTCTGTTCCTTTGGACATGTTCCCATCTGCCCTACGTGAAGCACTGCGGGCTGACTCACAGCAGGGCTGAGGTGGCTATAGGAACAAGAATCAAGTCCTTTGCAAAATTAATAGCCACATTATCATTGTAATACTGAATTATGGTCAGAGGCAAGAAAAGAGGCACAATTGTCTTTTTTTTTCTTATGGTAGAAAAAGCTTGGTTGAGTAAGAGCTGTAGGAAGGTGTCCAGGTCTTGGCTTGCCCCACCACTGCCTGGTCACAAGCAGTAGCCCAGCTTCTAGGGATCCATGTTGGTGCACAGCAGGGATTTTGGTGCCAGAAGTAGCCTGCAGGCACCAGGGATGCCTTGCAGCTTGCCTGGGCTTCACAGGAGGGTTTTTGCACTGATTTCAGTGAGTTTGGGGTCTTGCAAGGCAATGCTGCTTTCAGGGGATCAAGGGAAAACACAGCTAGTCATTGCAAAAGAGCCCTAGTCCAATGTATTTGGGCTTACTTCTTTTCGTTGAAATTCTCATCAGTCGACAGCTGGGATCAGATGGAGTTTGTCTGGCATCACCTTCATCAAATCGGCAGCTATTTTAATAGAAGCCTTGGTCAAAATAAAGGATGATAGCATTAGCAAAGGCTGGGACTGTAAATTTGGCAAGAAATTGCTATTTTCTTGCCATTAAGAATAACTTTGGGTTTTTTGCTTTATTTCTTTTGGCTGGGAGAAAGGTGTTAATATTCTCTGCGATCCTCTGCAATTCATTTGGCATTATGGAGGAGAGGGAAAAAAAAAATGCTTTTTTTCCCTTCTGCTGACTGCATTTTTTTTTATTTTTAAGCACCTGTAACTAAACAGGAGTCAGTTTGTCTCCAAGAGGAGAAAGCGCTAGCATCCTGTAGCTATCAGCAGTGTCTGTCAGACAGAGACTAAACAGCATCAACCTGCTTTCTAGATTCTTGATAGAGAAACAAGATCTTTATAATCTTTCACAAGCCCCCCAGACTCAGCAAACTATTCGAATGTGGGCTTGACTGGAGATGTGAAAAGTTATGGAGTTAAAAAAAGGTTTGCATACAAAGGGAAAGCTTGCCTGAGCTCTCCAGAGCTGCATCAGACCTTCAGTATTTCCTGGAACATGCTGGAAAATAATACCCTTCCAAAGGCAACTGCTGGTTTTGATGCCTATAGTTTAGCATGGGTTAAAATATTTTGCTTCTCTGGAAGGTACAGGGAGAAACAGAAGTTCACAATGTGCCAACAGTTTAAATATGTGTAATAAACAGGGGCATGTAACAAATGAGCTGTGTGGGGGATTTATTTGGTAACAGGGAAACTATCCGCTGATGTACCTCTTACATTTGGTTTTCCATCGACCTAACAGGCCACTTGTCAAGAGCATAGTGTCAGGATTGTAGTGAATTAATTCAAAAGCAGTCGTCCCCCCCGAAGCTGTGGGAATATATCCTATCACAAATCCCTAAATGCAGGAATGAGCTACAAAGAAAAATTAGATGGGAAAAGCGCTGCTCTGCATCAGTAATTCACGGGTGAGAGCCAAAATTGCAGGCGCCCTAATGCCAATCAGGTGATGCTGACCTGGCTTGAAGTTCATTTCTGAGAGACCTGCTCAAATAAGGGTCTTGCCCAGAGCCCTTGACCTCAGCGGGAGACCTTCCAGTGACTTTTACAGGCTTTGGATGTGTCCCCACATCATTAACATGAAGTTAATATCAAAACTGTTGGCTTAGTAACACAAGGGAAAAAGAAGTGGTGAAAAGAGCTTTTCCCAGCACACCAGACCTCTCTTCACAACCCCTGCACAAAAATAGGGATCGTTTAGCAGGCTTTTTTCCCTCCTATGCAGCAGCACCCAAAATTGTTTACTGTGTTGGTTAAAGTAAGCCCCATAGCAGGAACATGCCCTGAAGTCCCTGTTAGTCCAATATCAGAGAGGTGACAAACACTGTTAATGTTTTCCAACTGACAACTTAGCAAATGATTATTCATCATCTTGGTACCAGACTAAGGCAGATGTTAAGGTCATCAGCTTCGTAAAGCCCCAAGTTCTCATAGTGGAGCCAAGCCTCAGGTAGGAAGGGATGATTTTAACTGCCCATTGAACCGACTCCTCTAGCATGGGCTTGGAGACCATCATAGATCTTACACAATCTACATAATTTATACATTCATAGTTTTTTAAAGTGAGGAGGGGCTGTTAGTCCATCTAGTCTGATCTCATTTCTCACCAACCATACAATGTTATCCAGTTACTGAGTGCAGTGGTGGCTATCTAAAGCTTCCCCTCTGGAAGGGCGCTTCAGATCATCTGGAGATGAAGAAGCCGCTATTTCCTTTTGGTTTGCTCCAGTGAAACAACCTGTACCTTGCTGAGAATTAAATTTTGCTTCTCTTTAGTATTGTAATATCTCCTTTTTAAGACAAAAAATGGGTAAGAACTTCTATCAATTCATGTTTTTCAAGCGACACCAAGATTTTGGCATTTTTTGCCAAAATATATGTAACTCCTACTTCTTAAGACTTAGCATATAAGTAGCATAAGGGGGAGTATATATGGTATGTTTGATCTGTAGCAAAATCGTATGCCAAAATGTATTATGCAGAATAGCATTAGAGGCTAACCAGTACGCACCACTGCCGTATAGATCAAGAGCCTGCTGTTTGTTTTTCATTAGGATTTTGTCTGGAATTTGCATTTTTAGACTATGCTGAAAGCTCTGTCTCTGTTTGGGGGACAGCACTAAGGTTTGCTGAGTGGTGGCTTGGCTGCCATTCAGGAGAGCTTCAGTTTCATCAGCTCCAAACTTGGGAAAAATGCATTTTGAAGCCCTCTCCTCCTCAAAGGCTCTGCAGACACGTGGTCAGATTCCTCTCAATGTAACAGGCAGTTGAACAGCATGGGGGATGAATTTGTCCACCAAGGGAAACTATTCAAATCAGCCTTTTTTTATCCTTCCCAGAATATCTGCAGCGACCGGCTGCATATTTCTGGATCCTGGAAAGGATAAGCAGAGCTGCAGCCCAGGCTGAACTTTCCAAAGTCTGCAGCATCCTCTGCCGGAGCCACAAGGAAAGGATGGCCGACCAGGGGGGAGGCACAATGAGGTTTTGACTTGTGCTGCCAGGGAAGGGTTTGGGGCCTCTAAAACTGTGTCCCAGCTTCGCTCATCTGCAACGTCACTGGGAAGAGCCAAAATCTCAAACACCGTAATGCCGACCGGGTGATGTTGTGTATGGGGAGCTACCCCCTGTGCTCCAGAGAGGAAGAGGCAGCCCGGTAATCAGCCTGGAATTTGGGGGCTGCATTTCCATTCCTTGCTTTGCTGCAGATGTCCTGGCTGCCCCTGGGCAAGTGTCTGCAAATTTCTGACAGTGCAGTGCCGTAGGAGCAGAACCTGTATGTGGAGTGGAGTAACGGGGCTGGCATAAATTCTTCCCAACTTCTCCCCCTTTTCCTGGTGTTAGTCACCACGATCAAAGCCTGAGGTGTTCCTCCACTCCCAGCCAAAGGAAGTACTTGGATAAAATCTGTGTTCCCAGGCTGTGATTCTTTCCTGGGCTTTGCTGTGTTTTGGCTTCAAGGGCAAAATGGGTTGTTGTGTCCTGTTTTATTACAACAGCCCTGCATCTGAAGCGCTTGCCCCATGCATGAGGCACCCAGGTTCAGCGTCTTCCTCAGCCCGAGGGGATTCAGACACTTCTCCACTGCCTCCCAACTGTTTCATCCCTCCCGTTGGAACTGTGCAGCAAAGAATTAATGATTCAGAGAGAGTGAATAAAACACCCTTCCTTCCCTCTCCCCACCCAGCAACTGGGATGCTTCTCAGGGATGAGGAGGAGATGGGGCTGTCTTCTGCTCTAGGAAGTCACGGGGTAACATTCACCCCTGAAGTACATCTGAGCACCCAGGACATTGGGAGAATCAAGTTCATCTCCTCCAGCCTGAGAAATCAGATGCGTGGCAGAGGGTAGCATGAAATCCAGCCTGGAGTCACACAGCTGCTGGCACACTGAAAGAGCATTGGGAGAATCCCTCTTGGGCAGCTCGACAAAGATTGACACACCAATACAACCCAGCGCAACAGCGCTGCCAACTTCTGCAGCAATTCACTCAATCCTTATGAAAGCAAGACTAAATTGGACAGGAGCCTGCACTTCATCTTCTCTCCCAACTCCTCTGGGTGAGAACTGTAGAGCAGACCAGGTTTCCGATAAAGTAAAAGCAAACACCATTCCCTTGTGCTAAGATACAGGAATATTATGCTGACATTTTAGCATGGATCACTCATATTGCTGCTCGTTCTCTCCACTCCTAGAGCTGTGTCTTGACAATAGAAACATTCCCCGAATACAAACAAAATAATCAGGGTTGAAAACCAAATTCATGGTGGAAGCATGCACTCCTTGGTGGGAGCTGTCAGGCTAGATTTGTCTCTTGGCCTGTATGAGTCTAAGCAAGTTGAGTTTGCACTAGTTATTTTTATTCTAAGTATTTTTATTCTGGTTTTGCTACAGTACTCTCATATTCACATAAATGTGTAAATATTTTCTAATATCTGGCCAGCAGCCTGATTCAGGTTCAAATTTGTGTGATAGAAAATAGCATAATAACGTTCAGTGATGCCTGCCTCGTCCTCATTTTTTTTTAATGGAGGAATTTATTTTACATTACCTCGAGGAATCACAATCATCATCCAACATTTTTACAAGCTGTTAAAACGTGAAGATTAAAACCTGCATTTAAGTAAAAAATGCTTCCAAGAAGGAATTTATCTGTGATTTGTCTTGGAAACAAGATTTGTGTGTTTAAGTACTTGGCAGTCCACAGAGTGACTTGTCCCATCTATCGGCTGTTTAAAATCATTTCACGTAATAAATGACAGTGATATGGGGTCACTGGCAAGAAACAGCAGCTTGTCTTGCAGAAACAGTGGTTCTGGGAGATGTGAGACCCTGTCTGTGCTTCTCCTAAGCCAAGATTTACCCCACCAAAATTCAGACCCTTAAACTAGTTCCTACAAACCCCTCTCCTAACATTGGCAATAATCTGCTAGTATCCGTACTGGGAGACAGTGAGGAACTGGATCTAGCTGGTAAAGGAAACGGAGCTGTAAGACATTTAATGCACCTGAGGAACAAACCCACAGCAGACAACCATTGGTAACAGGAGCAATTTAACCTGATTAAACACTGAAACAAATGTGAAAACAAATTATTTTGACTTTATTGGAATTCTTGTCAGTTTTCTGGAAACAGGTAAGCACAAGGTACAAAAGTTCGTGGATTTCTTTCAATCAGCTCTTTCTAATGAAGATGTGGATGAATTGTTGGAAAAATGAAGTTCCTGACAAGATTGTTAATTTTACTGTAGTCCAGCCTGGAAATGTAGAGAGACGGTACTGTACCACACCTGAGTGAACGGAACTGGGGCAGCCTGCTTGAATTGGTTTTCAGGTCTGAGGCCCTGCAACCTGATCTGCTGTGAGACCAGATCAAAGCTGGCTCACCTTCTCACCGGAACAAAAAAAAAAAACTTGCCCAGAGATCTGAGATTTTCTTCTGCCTGGGGTGGGTACCCTCCCCAAAATAAAACTATGGGCTGGCCTATGTGTATAAGCAACAGAAAAGCCTGGTACCCTGCGGTATTACTGACCAATGGGGGAGGTGCTGCAGTTTCTTGAGAGAATATCATTAACAGCGTAGGGAGAGAAACTCCAAAGGAAAACCTGACCCCTGCCTGGCATTTTGAGGGCTTCCTCAAGAGACCGTGCCCAGCAGCTCCTCTCCTCACGGAAAGCGGGGGCCCCCTGCCCGCGTCCAAAATGGCTCCGTGCCCCTGGCCCGCCGCCTGCCTCACTCAAGATGGCTACAAAAGACAGGCGGCCGCTGCGCTGAGGCTGGGGCGGCCATGTTGCTTTCGGGCAGCGGGGCCCTGCCAGGCGGGCCTTCCCTGAGTCGTACCATTCGCTAAGGAGGGGAGTCGCGTCGAGAGGGGGGGGGAGCGGTGGTTGCGCCCGGGCGGGAGGAGCACGGCTGAGGCGGGAGCGGGGCAGGGTAAGGCCGGGCGGCGGCCCTGAGGGGCGGCGGGGACGCATCCCTGGGGGCCGCCGGGAGGGCGGGGAGGGCGCCCGGCTGCCGCTGCTACAGCCGCCCTGCCCGGCGGGAGGGCGCCCGCCGGCCTTGGGGCGCAGGCTGGGCCTCGATGCATGAGGAGCAGGCGTGGTGGCGGCGAGGCCTCCCCAGGAGCGGGGCGTGGGGGGGCGTTGCGGTGTCTTTGGGGGCGACCTGTCCTCTGCGCGGGTGGTGGGGGACAGCCGCCTGCCTCACGTCTCCATGCCGGTGTTGCTCAGACCTCTGGCCGCCTGCCACGCCGTGAGGAGACTCACACTGTTGTCAAGCTCAGGGAAAAACGCCTTTGGTTTCTGATTTCCTGCAGGGCTTGGGGCACCTGTTCGTGCTGCAGGTCATTACGTGCGTAGAAATCGGTTGACTGCACAAAGTAAATGATAAAAATCAGAAGACGATTGCAGCTGCATTTTGTCAGCGGTGTAAGGAATAACACGGTGGGGTATCTTTGAGATAGGATTGTGTGCGTTAGCACTGTGCCACCTGGAAAGTGTAGTCAGCTGTGATTTTCTCATGTGAGGAGCTTTTCCGATTGTGTCTCAAAGGTAACGTACTTGATTTTTTAGCATGGCAGAAATCAAAGTTCAGAACGCTTTTAAAAAAAAAACACCCAAACAGCTTTAAAGGACTTTTGGAGGAGTTTGTCCAACAGTGTGCTGGATAAATTGGGCTGCTCTGGATGGCAATTCCTCATCTTATCCAGCCGTAGACAAACAGGCCAGAAACTGTGGCAGGAGAGGTGCAGTGGTTGTTACTATTCTCTCGGTGTCTGACGTACCTAACTTTATCTGTCTGACTTGTGGGAATTTATGTGAATAAGCTTAGTTTTCCAGATGATTATTGCAGTTGAGTAACTCCAACTGTTACTTATGTCTTCGTAATACTGTTTTTCACCTATGTTAGCTTATGATCTCACTGCTATTAATGTGTATTTATCATCACAATCCATCTTTAAGACAGGCAAACATTACCTGATTTTTACAGGAAAAAACAAAGCAAAAGTCAGAAAAAATATCACAAGTATGGCTTGTTTGAGGACTGAAGCTAGGTGTTATGCATCTGTGGCAATGAGTCTTATTGCCCTTAGGGGGGTTTGTGTGCACTTAAATATTCTGCCTGTTGTACTGCAGTTTTGGTTGGTTCATCTCTTGAGCAGTTCATTTTATCAGTCAGGATCTGCGGTGTTCCACTGCTGTTACAATGTTGGGCTTATTTTGCCAAGTGGTAGCTCAGGTATCAAGAGGAGCAATCACACGCTCTGACGCCATACTAGCACTTCAAAGAGATATTTTGGCAGTTTCTGCACAGGGTAAAGATGATCAAGTAAGAGCATACTAAAACTTTTTTTTTTTTAACCTAACACTATAAATATTTCAAGGGTTCTCATTTCAATCACAGTCAGGGCCCTTTGTTCATGTGCATATAGCTATTGAGACTCTGAAGGAACCCTTCCTGGGAAAATAAGAATTTTTCTCCTAGCTTCTCTGAAGTGAAACTTAAGATCTAATTGAAAAGGCTCCAGGAAAATCAAGCAATCAAAGATTATCTATACTTTGCAAAAAGCAAGGCATATTTCTGTGAAATAACAGATTTTTTTGAGAAGTATGCAATTCAATTTCTTTGACCTATTGGGTTTTTCTCCCCAGATACTTGGTGTATAAATCAGTATACCTTCACTGCCTTCATTTCAAAAGGGTTATACCATATCACACCAGTTACAGCTCTGGCCTATAGAAATTGCAAAGTAGATGTGAACAGCAAAAGTCCAAGAAACAACAATGTTTTAGAAATATTTGCTATTCTTCCTGTAGATGTCTGCGTTTATGGTATTAATTATCTTGAATTGGAGAGCTGCTGTTGTTTATGTTGTTGCATAATAAAAAAAAGCACTATAGCACAGAGCAAATAAAAATCTCATCTTGGCAGTTGGAAGCCACTGTTAGGCTTTATTTTGTAAAACAGTTGTACTTATTCCAATGGCCTTATCAGGAGCTGTAATTGAATTGAAATATATTTTGCCTTTTGCAGTGGTTCTGTTAATTGTTTTCTGTAAATCTTGCATACGTGCAAATTCTTTAAAGTATTTATTCCTTTATTACTGGGTAAAAAGCTGAAAGAAGTTACAAACGAACCCATAAAATGCAACCTGTGGAAAAAAAATGTTGGTTTCGTTTGAATCTTCCTACTAAAGTCAGCATCTTGGAGACTAGCAACTCGCTGCTTTCAGAAGTAGCTTCTGGGTTCAGCAGAATATTTATTAGGGCTGTTAACCTCTAACCAGCTCCCTTTTGCTTGCTGGTTTCATAAGTGGTAACTGGTTCTCGACAACCCACAGTTATCAGTGGCACTTTTTCCCATGGGCTGTGAACCCTGCCACCTCCCCGGAGCAGCTCCAAGGGAGTTTCTGAGGGCATGAGAAAAAACAGAGGAGCTGTGGGGCGGCTGAGCGTGCTCCTCCTGCTGCATTGTGACCGTCCTGCGTTGTCACTCGGCATCTTGGTCTGCCAGGTTAGGGCAGCGTGTTTGCACTAGGGCAGGAGAGGGAAGTGCCGTTGGTTTTGAGATGTGGGCTGGCAGGATCACTGGAAAGTGAAAGAGATGGGGTGCAGCCCTGGGAATGCTTGGTTTACAGATGCAGTTGGAAGTGAAAGTTAAGATTATGAAGACCACTTATGTTCATAAATGGAGGGATAGAATTAAACCTATTAATGATGTTATTATTATTTTTCCTATTTGATTACTGGTGGTTGTTTCAAGCCAACATTAGAATAAAATACGTCCTCTGTTCCAGTAACTGGACAATTTACTGCAATATTTATCATTCTCATTCCCATTGCTGTGCATGAGAATTTCTCAAGAATCTTCTCTCATCATTAAGTGTTAATGAAGTGTAACAAGCAAGGCAAAAACAGCCTTTTTAATCCACTGGGGATAAGAAGCTGCTTCTTTACCCCTGAAATGAAAGCAAAACACTTTTTTTTTTTTTTTTGGGGGGGGGGGATCTTACGTACAATCTTACATATAAAAGCAAACTATATTCAACACCACTTCAGAAAACTAAAGATCAATCTCCTCTCCAAATGGTAACAAAAAGTACAGTCTCATTTTTTCTGAAGAAAAAATAAATGGTGAAAATGGATTCATTTGTGGCATTTTTCATTGGAAAGGCATTTCGGTAAATGATTTCTGGGCTGATTTAATCTAGAACCAGCTGAACTAAAGAGATGATGTTAGAACACACCTCTCCATTTGGCTTAGTATCAGATATTAGTGTTAGTAGAGCTCACATGGGAGTGCGTATCGAGAATTTATCACAGATAGGGATCTTAAAAAGGAAATCAGCACATGCTCGGCTCATTGATTTCTTTAAGCACTGCTGATCAGTGAGCTTCGCAATGCTGGGGTCAGTTTTGCACAGAAATGAAGAAGGGTATCTTGTTGGAAAACATTAAGAAGGGCATGCCAGGGGACAGGTTAACTGGAAGCTTTTGTGAATTTGTGGACTGAATTTGGTATTAACCTCTGAATCAGTGCTTTTTCCTGCAGCCTGCAAGTGTGCTGTAGGAGCTGTTAGGATTATGTCTCCACATAGCTGGTGATCGTTGGTAGGGAATAGTTGGCAGATGTTGAGTTGGGAGTGTTTGAAAGATGCCTGCTGGCCAGAATCATAAGGCAAAGACTGATAATTATTGAACGCTTGTAGGAGTCTGAATGTGAGCAGTCCTTTTCTGATAGAATTTAGACAATGCTATTTTGCACATCCCCCTCCTCAGTTTCTAGCTTCTGTGGGATGTTTCAACACATTCTTTGTTTGTCTTTTGCTTCTGGTTACTTTTTCTAAGTATTTTTTCTGTATTAATATTTTTGTTTTCTTTTCTCTGAGTAAACGTCTTTGAACTTGCTAGCAGGGAGGAGTGTGGGAGCGAGGAGGTTCTGCACCAGCCGGGTGAGAAGGCTGGGATCCCAATCAGTCCCATTGACTGGGGTGGAACTTCTCACAGAAGCTCATCGAGTACTCAGGATCAACCCCCCCAATTAAGTACAAATGTTTGAGGTTCCACATAACTCAAATTTACAGACATTTTATATCTAGTAGAAATCTTGTCTGCTTCCTACAAACATAGTAGTACACATTCCAGTGGCACTTAATGGGGTCATTAGAAAATCAGTTTGAACCTTTAAAGGCTGTTTTTAAAACATTATTTAGGCTGTCACAAGCACTGAGTGACTTGTGCCTTGCAGATTAGAAGATGATTATCCTCTGTGGTGCTTGCTGTGGTAGCTTGTAATAGGAAGAGTATTCTCAAAGCTCTCTCTTAAGCTTGCTATTCAAACCTCTTCAGTCTAAGCTATGTATTGTATTCAACTTCCTGGTACTTTATGTTGAAGACACATTTGTCTTCTTAATCACACAGTTTATATCTGCCAGGAATGTATTTAATATAATGTCAAACATAATTTAGATGAGAAGTGAAAGTACAGTTTTGTGTCATTTTCTGCCAACCATTATTACTGTGAGAAGGAAGCACAGCAAGCCAAGCTTAAACGGAGCCTTTAAGCAATAACAATCTGATTCGTCTGTTTATTTTGGCCTAACATTCTTCCTTTGGTTACAAAGCTGTTGTAAGCATGTGCTAAATAACAGGCATTTAAAAACTATGCTAGATCAGGAATATCAGCTTAAAGGATCAGATCAGAGCATCTAAAGGCCTCCATAAGGTTGACAGCATCGTTATTGTGCTTTACGGGCAAGGGTAAATGAGACTTCTTCCAGCAGTATAGGTGTCACATGCGGGTTGAGACAGGAAAGCCACAGAGTTCTTGGGGATCGGATTTACTGTAATAATAGCTAGTGTCTGTCTCTAGAGCTGGTGGGGAAATGCAAATTGTTCTTTCTGAAAATGTCGAAAAACTTCTGACCCCTCTATTTGTTGATTGAGAAGTAACAGTTTTGAAATATTTTTCAAATAAAACACTATTACCTCCTCAGAAAATGTGTAGGCATTTCCAGATATGTACTTTGTCCCTGTATATTATTTAAGTGGCCAAATACAATAGAAGCTTACTATCGTTATTAACCCCTAGGTCTGATTGGTTACATGGGGAAAAAATACAGAAACAAAATTGAACAAGATCCAAAGATTTATCACCCTGCTTGTGTCAAAAGGGTGATGCCTGGCACAATGAGTGGAGCCTGGTGCAACTGTGAAAACGCAGGCTCTGTTTCAACACGAGCCTGGAAACAATCGGAAGTGACTTTTTATGCTTCAGTTCTCCCTTTGTACAAGAGTGGGGAAAGATTCTTGTTTCCACTGTAAATTGTTGTGACCTTTACTGTTAAAAAGTGCTTGTATGAAGAATGTTTTATTATTAAGCTGGGCCAATCATGTTACTCATATTTCATTGCTGTTACCATCTGTGCTATAGAATATTCACTCTGTAGGGTTATCCTAGAGTATAAATCTAAATCTGTGACTAATAAACCAAGAGTGTTTGCTGATGATGGTTGCGTTGATAGAAGTAACCTTGAGGTCTTTGTCACGTCTTGTAAATTAGGAATTAGGACATGGATCTCTACTGAGCTTTTTCTTAAGTGATTGGTGTTGTATATGAATGAAAAGATAGCTCATGGAAAAGGGAGAGCAAGCATTCAAACATTTGTCTGTTTTTCTGGCAGGATGGAGAAAAAGAAAATTCTAATGAAATCCAAGGTTGCTGCTCCTAACCTCTTGAGGGCACTGCATTCTCTGTACCAGTTCGGTCACCTCTGTGACGTGACAGTTCACACACAACATCTTGGAATTCAGGAGGAATTTCTGGTTCACAAAGCTGTCTTGGCAGCTTCCAGCAATTATTTCAAAGGACTTTTCCTGCATGATGAGATGCTGGATACCAAGAATTGCACAGTGACTCTGCAAGACATTTACACAGAAGAGTTCACCTCGTTCCTGAAGTTTGTTTACACTGCAGAAGTGGAGATTGAAGCAGAAAAACTGCAACGGATGAAAGAAATAGCCAAAAGACTTGAATGCAAGGATTTGCTTGACATTTGTGAAGAAGTGAAAGCAGAGGGCAGGAAGGGGTTAGATCTGAGCCTCCATCTGAAAGGTCAGCTCTGTGAAAATGGTGGGCCACAGTGGACTCGCATCCAGCAAGAGGAGGAGCGCAAACTCAGTAACTCTTCCCAAGTTGTGGCAATACCCATGCAGAGGAAACTTTGGGATAGGCAAAAACATAAGAAGTTGCTGGCTGGCTACGAACTCATTGAAGGGCAACTGGCAAGCCTAGAGCAAGAGGACACTGCTTTTCCAGAACCAAAATCCAGGACAGCAAAGCTACCGAAATGTAACGAGACAGATATCAGCAGCAGACTCGGCATGGATATTATTAGTCTGGAAAACAAAAGTAGTCATTCTCTCCTAAGCCAGGCTGAGTCAAAGGAAGCCTGTGTAGTGATTAAGAACACTCTGCCTGAGCAGTGGAAAGATGAAAACAGTTTAATTTCCAAATTTGCCAGTAAAACAGAACGTAGGAAATCACCGCGGCACACGGCTAAAGTCTTGCCGCAGATCGCGTGTGAGAAGTGCAATGAATCGTTCCGTGTTATCAAGCAGTACCAGTCGCACTTGGAGCTCAAGCACGATGTTAATCTGGCTGTCAAGTACAGCTGTAACACGTGTGAGCAGCTCTTCTCCACTCACCAGAACCTCCGGCAGCACCGCCTCGCTGTCCACAGTGATGAGTGGGGCTTCGCCTGCGTGTTTTGTGACAAGAGGTTTAAGCGCCAGAAGGACATAAACGACCATATCCGCAGGGTGCATGAGAAGAAGCAGGATCCTCAGTCCTGCCCGTACTGTGACAAGGTCATCAGTTCCAAATGCGGCCTGACAGTCCACATACGAACGCACACAGGGGAGAAACCTTATAAATGCGAACGCTGCCCTGCCAGCTTTGCTCAGAGGTCTTCTTACAATACTCATGTAAGGTACAGCATTCTCTGTGTGTGTCCATCCGTGCGCGCGCAGAAAAATGTGTTTTCTCTCTGGGCACCAGGATAAAAGTGTTCCTGAAGTCTTCACTGCTTTAGTTCCAGAATTCCTTGGATCTGATCAGAAGCGTGTTGAAATAGGCACAGAGTTTTTCTGCTGACCTTGGAAGCCTCAAATTTGGGTTTTTAAATAGGAGCCCGAAAAGAATTGGCATCTGTTTAAAATGCACAAGAAAACGCCCATTTCATAAGCATCAGGGCACTATGTGCTTTTTAGTATAGTTTTCATGGGCCAAATATCCTGTGTGCTGTTTTGCTGGGTAGCGTGAGCTTCCAGATAGGCTTATTAAGTGCTGCCTGACTGAAAACAAGATGTTGAAATTGCACAGTGGTTTCCAGAACTGCAAAAGCCACTTTACATGTCAGACTTCTCCGTACCCTGCCTGTGTGGTACAGGAGATAGGTGGTTTTCTACTGGATCTCAGCTTCCCTTTTAAAAAATGTCAAAATTTATTTGCGGCTCGGTCCAGTAGCAGAAAAAAAACATTCCAGATGTGTCACGAGTGCGATGACATCACTTGTTCCACACACAGGGGAGTGACAAGTAAACCTCTGCAATTGATGGCTTACAAGAGGGTTTCTCCATATAGGCATTTAATCTATATTTCCCTTGGTTTAAGTCTGTAATTTCTTATCCCATCCACCATGGCCTTGGAGGAACATTTGCAGTCCATCCTATGTTACTAGTCATATACTCACTAGAATATGTATACTTGAGGGGCACCATCCTTGATGAACTGAGACATTTTAAGTTTCTTTAATTATCTGGTCCAACTCCACAAAATTTCCCTGTTGTTCAGCTCTCCAAACATGCTGTTAATTTCTTAAATGGTGTGAAGAACAATTAAAAGGAAACGACTCTTCCTCCAAGGCAAACATGTCTGAGTTGAAACAATTAAACTTACTGGAGTTGCGCTCTGTTGTTTGTTTGTTTTAACAGAAAAATCCATGAGTCTGGGCAAGAGAGGAAACTTATGCCTGTCTATTGGATGGTAGTTCCACCTGTGCATAGACCGAATGCAACAAGCTGTGACAAAGATCCCGACGGAGAGACATGGGATGGGACATCGGAGGCTGAGCGACAAAAGTGTGCAAGGCATGAAGAGCCCACCAGTCATGAGGAAGAACCCAGGGGTTCATCTGTTACCAAAGCAGACTGTAGCAATGAGCAAGAACAGAAGCAGAAATGTAAGGCAGCTGAAGCAAGAAGTGAAAAAATGAGTGAAGAGGGGAATGAAGAAGAAGGTGAAATGAGTGTGAAGGGCGAGGAGGAGGTAGATTACAGAGTGGGGTATTCAGAAGTTGAAGATAGTAGAGATAACGAGGAGGTCTGTACTGAGGAGGAGGATGAGGGTGATCAATACGCTAATGAGAAGGATGGTAAAGAACATGAATCAGATGAAGAGTTTAAAATAAAGAAGGTAAATAAAAGTGGGGTGAATAAGAAATCTGCTTATGTAATAAGATGCGATAAGTGTAACGAGCAGTTTGTTTCCTGGAAAAAGTATGTGGATCACTGCAGAGATGCCCATCAGTGCTTGCCTGGTAAAGTCTATCAGTGTGACATCTGCAGCAAGTCTTTTGCTAGTTACAACAGCTGGAAGGAGCACCGAGCATGTGTCCACACTGAAGAAAGGCAGTTTGCTTGCACCCTTTGCAATGCTACTTTTAAAAGAAAGAGAGATGTGAGGACGCATTATATGCGGAAGCACGAAGGCAGAGTCAAACGCCCTCTCTGCTCTGTCTGCGGGAAGATCCTCAGCTCCCGAACAGCACTAGTGTTTCATATGCGGACGCACACAGGAGAAAAACCTTATGAATGTGGCATTTGTCATTCAAAATTTGCTCAGCCATCACAACTTAAGATCCATACAAGGTCAGCCTGCAGTACTGCTTCTCCCATTACCACTCCCTGCATGCCTGGTGTACTTCAGCACTTCTTTTTCCTCTTCTGACTTCCCAGTCCTGAGTCATTCTCCTTGTATGTCCTTATGACAGGAACACTGGGATATAATTTCTTCTGTATTATCTGTGATTAATTCTTTTGCATTAAGGCTTTGCCTGCAGCTGGTCATTGCATCAGTTTTGGTAGGGATTTTGAAACAGATGCTCTATCTGAACTTGTAAGCAAAAGCCAGTCATTTGAGAGAGTCTTCAAAATAAGGTGATGGCCTTTACTGATGAAAAGTAGCATAGGCTGAAGAATTAGTCAGGGACCTCAGGGACCCAGATGCTGAGCCCTGCTCACTCTTTATCACTCTGAGCAAGTCATTTAGTGTGGAATTTCATTTCTTGTATGCAATACAAAAGCTGGACTTCTCATCTGGGCTCCCTCTGTAGTCATTGGCGCTAGGCAGGATGAGTTGCTCGCTGGTGGTGTCTGTATTAAATGTGTTCTCTCCCAGGAGAGGGTGAATCATCCTATGGAAGTTCCCATCTTTCTCCAAACAGGGAGCATAGCAGATAGGTTATAAGAGGAAGTTAACTGTTGGAGGGGTAAACAAGGTGAGAGAATCGCATTTCTGGAGACTGTGGACTCATACAATGGGGACAGTAGCTTTCTTCTGTCTCCTAAGCATTCTTACAGTGATTTAAAAAATTGTGAGGTATACTGGTACAGGACCAGCAAAACATCTTTTTAGGTGTCAAGATAATCTCTTGTCAGCTGAAACGCAGCAGATCTGCGCTGCGTGTGAGGTGCAGTATGACTGCAACAAACCAGTGACTCACAGGGTTTGTGTTTGGTAACTGGCTGTATCATATTTGCAGCATTTTGCCTAACAGCTCCAAATTATCTGTGCTTTTGCACTTCATACTATTTGGGTTGGAAAAAGGGAAGTCAGCATGGTGTTCAGACCAAACGTTAGGCTCAGACTCTCTCTGATTTGAGCTAGTTTAAAATCAGATGTCTAGCACGGGTTCAGAAATACTGCTTGCCTGCCTTTTGTCTTAAAAATGGGAATATCCTGCCAGTTAAAGTTTGCAAGCCAGAGGACATGAGGCTGAGATTACAGAAGCCAAGAATGTGGCCCACAGTGTCCCAAGAGATCTGCTGCTGGCATTGTGCTGGGGACAATCTGGATGCACTTTCAGCCTCTAGCACAGCAGCAGCCTGTCATCTTTCCTGCTTTCTCCCTTCCAATGCTGATACTGTGAGCTATAACTTGGGGGGAAAAAAGCTGGATTTTTTTAGGGCCTGAGAGTGAGGAAAAGGTAAACCTTAAATGGGAATTTTAGTGCTTTAGTGTAGCACCCATACTTGTAAACACTCTATTTCCTGACTGAGCAGAATGTGCTTTTTTTCCACTTAATTTAGAAAATGAAGTATACTGCCTGTAGTGTGTAGAACTTCATTGCAGATACATTATTTTAAGAATGCACAAGAGCTAATTTATTAATACTCATTTATGTTTCACTTCATTTAGGTCCCATACAGGGGAAAAGCCATATATTTGTGAGGATTGTGGGGCTTGCTTTGCTGATAAAGGCAAACTAACTGGCCACAAACGGACCCACACAGGTAGGTGTTAAATACTTCTGTTCCTTCCGTCTGGTTTTCCCCATCACCTCCCTTTATACAATAGAAATTGCTAGTTGGGATTTGAAGAAGGTGCACGCACACTTTTTGTTTTGTAACTCGCAGAAGAGACTTCAAGTACCTGGAAGGAAACTACTAAGGATAGAAAGACATTTGAAAACCAACTGTGAAGTACAAAATTCTGCAGAAAGAGTTCAGAATATCTTTCTCTTTTTACTCAGGAGAGCGTCTTTTTAAATGCGATGTGTGTGGAAAACATTTTGCCACCAACGAATACTTAAAATGCCATAAACAATGCCACATGGGTGCTAAGCCCTACAAGTGCGAGGTTTGTGGGAAGACGTTTGGACTGAGAGCCTCGCTAGCCCAGCACAGTAATGTCCATGCAGGTAACAAAACAGACTCTTCAGGGCTGGAAAAATAAATGGCACTGCAAGCTTGGGTCTGAAGCACTTTCCAGTTTGTATGGTGACATTTTATTCCAGATTCACTTTTATAAGCTCCCTGAATTAGGTGATGAGGAAAAGGAGGGCTTCTCTTGTTAAACAGGGCACGATATAGTCTCGTATCGGGTGATGCTTGCCCAGAAGACTGAGGCCTG
The DNA here is from genome assembly GCF_047716275.1 of Strix uralensis. Taxonomy (NCBI): domain Eukaryota; kingdom Metazoa; phylum Chordata; class Aves; order Strigiformes; family Strigidae; genus Strix; species Strix uralensis. Next base: position 116,279,274 of record NC_133974.1, on the reverse strand, counting down.
TTTGGTGCTGTTGAAGGATGTCGGAGCAGAAGGAGCAGAGTGTCTGTAGTTACTGTTAATGCCCTTGCAAGATCAGGGAGCTGTTCTCAGGCTTTCCTTTGCAGTCAAGAAACGTTTATCACATAACTTTAAAAACCAGGGCCCCAAGTATGTATCTCCTACATACTCCACTCTATCAATATTGATCTTTTCAGTGAAAACCCTTTAGGCTTTTTGTTTGCTGAAATCAGGGCCAAAAGAACCTGCTTCTTGGGTTTTGTTGTTTTTAGAGACCCGTCCATATTTCTGCGAGCAGTGCGGGAAAACGTTCACCCAACAGGGCGCTCTCCGCCGCCACCAGCGCATTCACACCGGGGAAAAGCCGTACAAGTGCAGAGCTTGCGAGAGAACCTTCACGGACATGTCCACCTTGCGCAGACACGTGTCGGTACGCTGCGTCTCGCGTGTCTGTGTGGCAGGCAGACTGCGGCGGTGACAGTTAACTACTGAGAGAAGTTTCTTGCCTTAATGAGGGTTCACATTGGTGAGGAGTATTAGGGTTGGGGGATTGATCTACCATCTAGACACAGCTTTTAAAAATTTATTTCTGAAGTGTGCAGAATTTTCCTTCAGCAGCACAGCAGCTCCCACTGCTGGCTGTCAAAGCAGTCATCTCCCAAGTACTTGTATTGTCTTCAAATGGAAAATCTAGTCTTGTGAAAACATGAGGAAGGACTGTTTATTTAAAATGCTTATTACTGATTGCATCCTTTTCTTAGAATGGTACCATGTTTTGTGATACTACAGTCTCTGCAGTCTTTTAAGCCTCTCACACAGAGGCCACAACATGATGGTTTATAAGGTCTTTGTATTGCAAATGAACATGATTTTGCCTGTTTTCAGCATTGTGATATGCTGAAAAATGGATTGCTGAGTTCAGCTGTTTTCAGAGACCTTCAGGGCCTTGAAGTGACTGCTAAGACAGAGCGTAAGGGTTTTTTCCAATTAGAAATTTTTAAGTTAATGTTTGCCTGTATGCTAAAATCCTAGCTTCTTTTGGAAGCGTTCCGTGATAGCAGAGCCAGAAAATCAGCTCAGAGTTGGCAAAACAGGCTTGTTCTTGCATTTCAGAGTTCAGCTTTTGCACTTGAGCACAGTATCACAGAGTTAACCCTGATACTATTTGATTGTGCACTGGATTAAATCTTCAGTTATGAAAGTTTTCATTAGGAAAAAATCAGATGTAATTGTTCCCCCCCCCTTTTTTTTTTTTTTTTGTAGATTCATGACCGGAATGCTCACTGGAGAAGTTTCTTAATAGATCTTACAACCAAAAAAGACCATAATTGGTCCAAAATAGAAACATTCTCAGAAGCCTGTAGAGATGAAGACTCTGCGCCGGAAATTTGGTCAGTTGACCAAGGTAAACTTTATAAACCAGAAAGCATTGTTCTTAAAAAAGTAGAACATGTGCCATCTAGTGTTAGTAACGCAGAAGACACCGATCGCTCCCTTTTATACTTGTAAAGTTATCACCAGAAAACTGTGGTCTCTCTGCGTCGTAATAGGCCAGATTATCTCAAACGTCAAGTTCTGCAGCGTCTTCATGCAGGTGAGCGGGAGTTACAGGCACTACGGTCACAGGAGGGGGCCGTAACTATTCGTAAAAGTATTTATGCAGGTTAGATTTGAGGTCTGTACAGAGTGTTGTTTTTTACAACCCCTGGGTACATCACAGGGTATCTCTTTGTGAAAGCGTACACGGGTGTGGTGCTGTACCTGGAAATTACCGCTTTGGTTTGCAATAAAGATGCGCTCACAACGTCAGTGGCCACCCCTCCCTAACTGATTTATTTGCATGGATTTGCCCGCAGAGAACTTGTTAATTGGGTAAGAAACGGCGCGGGGCTGAGCGTCTCGGAGGGGCGGCCACGTTGCCTAGCGACGTGCGTCGCGCCCCCTGGCGTCACTTCCTGTGCGCCGCGGCCGCGCCTGCGCCGTGGCGGGCTCCACGGCCGCGGTCCGGGCGGGGGAGGGGGCGGGGCTATCGCGCGGCAGCGATTCCGGCCGCCGCCCGCAGGCTGCGCGCTGAGGAGTGGCCCGGCCCGGTCGCGGGGCTGCCCGGTGAGTGCGGGGCAGGCGGGGGGCGGTGGCGGGTCTGGCTTCGGCCCCCCCGGCCCGCCGCGGCCTTACTGTCTCGCTGCCTCCCTCAGCCGCTGTCCCTTCCCCTTCCCCTTACAGCCGGGTGGCCGCGGCGGCCCTTGCGCCGGGCGCTGCTCTCCGCTCTGCCCCCGCCGTGAGGAGGTAGCGGGACGCTACCTGTCATCCGCGGCCCTTTCTGAAGGGAAGAGGAAGTAGAGGGCGGGGGGACACACCTCCCTCAGCAGCGGGTCTGTAGCCTCATCCCCTGTCCCAGGTGCGGGCAACCAGCTGGGCATCCTCTCCCTGTCACCCATCGGGGGCTCCTGCCTGCTCTTCTGGCCGGGGAGAGATGTGCCAGTGTGCTGGCAGCCCATCTTCGGGCCGCTGTGGCAAGCAGGGGAGGCCGAGAAAGCTTGCGGAGGAGGAGGAGGAGGGCAACTGGCCTTGTCACATGAGCTGTGGGGAAGCATGTGGCCATGCCCCATCCTCCTTCCATGCAGAAGTCTCCTGGCCTGGTCCGGGGACAGTGCACGTCTCGGAGTGGCCCTGCACTCTCACGAGGGCTGCCGGGTCTTTGTGGGATGCTCTAGCCTGTCATCTAAAAACTTGGGCTGGGTGTGCTGTCCTTTGCTTTGCAGGTTTAACTTCTGTTTCAGCAGGTTTAACTTCTGCTTTAGCACTGCAGATCGTGCCTGTTGTGGTGGTGCCGTTATTGTAGTTTCAATAGTTGAAGCAATCCTAAATGAGGCCGGTTGGTGCCTAGCAGTAATATCTCTTAATAGACTGCATGCAGTTGGTGGTGCAGAAGAACAGACAAGCTTGTGGGTCCACAAGCACTTCTGTTACATCTAGCTGTGGCTCTTTTTGTCTCTTTTCAGCTAGTTTTGCCTCTGGAAGGGGACCCATTCACAGTGTCATGAGTGGCCTTATGCAGGAGTTGCTTTTATTTATCTCAGTTCCACAGGTCAGTCCTAGTGAGCAGGCTGTTTGCAGATTTTTCAGGCCTTGTCTTTTTTAAGATTAATGTAACGTACTTCTGTTGAAGATGTCCTGCTAGGGCCATGCTCAGCAGCTCAGTATACCGAGCAAGGGGATGAAAAGCCTTCACAGCACACCGTATCTTACTGTACGTGTTGGATTACTGCTCCTCCTGTGAACAAATTCCAAACCAGCGGAAGGCTAGCGATGCGAGTGATCTGTTTTCACAGGGGCTTTTGATTCTGCAAATACTCTTCTGGGAAGAACAAGAGGTTTCTGCTTTGCAGCCTTAAGAAAAATGGAATTGGCACAATGTGTCTGTTAACACACGTGTCTGTGGTCAGCTCCTGAAACGAACAGCTCGTTCACCCCAGTGGGAGAAGTCTGTGGTTTGGGTTCTTGTTTCCTGCTGGGGATCACTGTTTTCTGCATGTGACCACAGCTTTTGCTGTGTGTTCAAAAGGAAAATAGATGGATAGTTGTGAAATAACATGATAAGTAGTTCAAAAATAATTGCATTGAGGGGAAAAAAGTTACATTTTGATATCACTGATTATTTCAGATACAGCATTCAGCGCATCTTAATTCATCCTCAAATACTTGGAGTGCCAGTGTGTCGTACAACTGGGAGGGAAAAAATCGCAGAGTGGCTGTAGAAAGGGAAGCAAAGTTTGAACATCATCCTTTATGCTATAAGAGTCAGCCTTTCAGTCAGGAGTCAAATCATGTCATTCTCATTCATACAAAATTTCTATCAAAACTGAAGCGTGGCATTAGGGTTTGCATATAAAAGTGGACAATGTTTTGAGAATGCTTGGTGAGCTCTAAGCTGACACAGGTGATTCTTTGTCCTTTTCCTTGGTCTTTTGTTTCAGTTGTAGTAAGTGTAACTCAGTGTTATTAACGTTAACGAAGCTATTTAAATCTTAATAGTAAGGTTACTGAGCTGAAGATTTAAAGACTAGGAAACAGGAGGAGTTTGGCTCTGAGCATAATCTTTTCCTGTAGAATCTAAGGCCGGGGTTTGGGTGCCCATGATGGATTGTGTTCCCTGTTCTCCGACTTGCTTGTTGCATGAGGTCGGGGAAACGATTCTACTTCCCTCAGGTCTTGTCTGCCTTATTTGTAAAATCCTTAGGGCAGGAGCTCCCTGTGGCTTTTTACCTTATGTAGTATCAAGTCCATGAAGCTTTCATTTTACATGGCTACTGATAATCTCCATGAATCTATGTGTTTTGTAGCTCTCCATTTTTACAGTTTCTTGAAAATATTTTATCAAAACTGTTTTAACAGAAAATTGAATTGGGATGTGAGACTTAACTTGTGGTTTGTTGAAATGAGTATGGACTAAAGTTGGAGTTTATAGCTCTATGGGAGGAGAAAGAGTATCTCTGATGCTATGAATGTTATTCTCATGTGTATTTTTCATACTTAATATGGCTTCCCTACAAATGGAACAAAATTCATATTAATGTAAAAGTACATTATTTTTTTGATCTTTCTGAGCAGGATTTCTGGTGTCCCATGTATAAAAGGCTGCAAGTCTACAGTATGTACAGAGAAAATAAAATTTAGTTAACTTTTAGGAAATGGAAAGAAATTTTTCAGATTCAAAATGCAAGCGTACGTAGTTGTTAGCAACACAGTGAAACTCAATAGATTGCAGGGGAGGGTATGGTCAGAGCATTTTCAAAGTTCACAGACATATTGTTTGTTCTGGGACAAAACATTTTTTAAAAAAAAAATCAGTTGAGAACTTTGGAGCAACTTAAAACATTACTTGGAAATGCAACGTAACCTAAATGGTAGTGGAAATGGCGAAGCCCTTGTAAGGCTACAAATGGGTATGCAAAATTTGGAGGCTGTATGTCCATTTTGAGTGATGAATTTTTTAAAAAAGAAAACTTTGAGGAAGTGTCATGACTTCTTAGGTTTACAGTTTGGGAATATGGTTATGCAGTCTCCTATGCTTTGGTTGGTGAAGCATTTGGAATTTTATCCAAGTCTTGTTTAAAAGTCTTATCTCAAAAGCCTGTTTAAGAAAGTGTTTATTTAGGATTGCAGTTAACTTTTACTTCATCTTACCTTTCTCTTATTGCCTGATTAGGAGGGAGAATAATTTCTTAATTCCACATGCTTTAATGAGAACATTTCTTTTGATCTTCCTCTGTTTGCTTTGTCCCTGTTACAGGTTCTAATAGTGTCTAGTGTTTCAGGTAAAATTATGATCGAGATTTAAACTCAAATTAACTTCAGAGAAATCTCTGTATATGACTGGCAGCATGGTTAGGGATATATGGCATGTGACTGCTTAGGGTGACGCTTTTTGAAATCTGCACTTCTAGCCAGACTTTTCACAATGCTCTTTTGAAAGTCTGGTTTCTTAAGATCAAGCACCTTAAGTGCTTAAATTTGAAGTGAAGCACTCTCAAAAGTCTGGACATGACTTTTGGCATCTGAAATATTTTGAGTTTTGTTAGCTTCTGTGCAAATAGCTAACATGCAATGTTGTTAACAGCTTTTTCCAGAGAGAAGAAAGATGGAAAGTAATGCAGTTTTACTGGAATCCAAATCCTCTCCTATCAACCTGCTGAATGAAATGCATCAGCTGCGTCTCCTGGGCCACCTCTGCGACGTGACCGTCAGCGTGGAGTATCAAGGTGTCAGGGCAGAGTTTGTTGCTCACAAGGCTGTACTGGCAGCAACAAGCAAATTTTTCAAGGAGGTGTTCCTTAACGAGAAGGGCATGGATGGCCCAAGGACCAACGTGTTCTTGAATGAGGTCCAGGTTGCTGACTTTGCTTCATTTCTTGAGTTTGTCTACACTGCTAAGGTAGAAGTAGAAGAAGACAGAGTGCAGCGTATGCTAGAAATAGCTGAAAAGCTGAAGTGCTTGGACCTCTCGGAAACCTGCTTTCAATTAAAGAAGCAGATGCTTGAATCAGTGCTGTTGGAGTTGCAAAACTTCTCTGAATCACAGAACTCTGAGGAGGAGAGTGCTGCCCAGCCAAGCGTTTTGCTCGAGTCCAAAGCAGCTGCTGTGGCAGAAGCTGACCAGGCGGACTGTCTCCTGGATCCTCCAGATTCCCCAGCAGACAGTCCCAGCAATGGAATGTCTCCTGAGATGCCAGCTGCCAAATCAAAAGAGAAAATGGACAAAAAGAAGGAAATGATGAAGCCTCCTTATGCCAAAATCAGAAGGGCAAGTGGGAGACTGGCCGGGAGGAAAGTGTTTGTGGAAATCCCGAAGAAGAAATACACAAGGCGGCTGAGGGAGCAGCAGAAGAATGCAGAGGTTGCTGTTGAAGAAAACAAATACCCTCAAGGTCAGGATATGTGTGATATGGAGAAGGAGGAGGAGCAAGCGGAGAACAACATCAAACCTGAAAGCGAAGAATGTGATGGCAACTTTGAATCGGAAGAAAACCTGAAAAAATCCAAAGAGGATAAAAAGAAACGAGGCAGTAACTTCAAGTGCAGCACATGCGAGAAGGAATTCCTGTATGAGAAAAGTTTTCTCAAGCACATAAAGCACAGCCACGGCATTGCAGCCGAAATCATTTATCGGTGTGAAACCTGCAGTCAGACCTTTGCCAACCGGTGCAACCTAAAAAGCCATCAGCGCCACGTCCACAGCAGTGAGCGCCACTTCCCTTGTGAGCTCTGCGGTAAGAAGTTCAAGAGGAAGAAGGACGTCAAGAGGCACATTCTCCAGGTTCATGAGGGTGGTGGGGAGCGTCATCAGTGCCAACAGTGTGGAAAGGGGTTGAGCTCCAAAACTGCCCTGAGGCTCCATGAAAGGACGCATACAGGCGACAAGCCTTATGGGTGCACAGAGTGTGAGGCTAAATTTTCTCAGCCTTCTGCACTTAAAACACACATGAGGTATGAACAGACTTAACTGGCCTTGTTAGATTCTGGGGGGAGAAGCAGAATCCCCCGGAACACACCTTGAGCCTTCAAGTGAAGTGGGGATGTAAAACATGACTGACTGGAAAGTGTCCGTATTTCCTTTTTTCATAGCTTTTTTTTTTTTTTTTTATTCTCCCCTGCTTTTCAGGTTAAGGGAGTTGCTGTAATTTTCTTTAAGCCAAAGCAGAGGTGCATGGGCAAGGCTTGCTGCTGCTGGAGCATGTGGTTAACTTTTCTCATGGGAGCAGACCTATTAAGAGTCAATGGGATGTTTCATGTGAGAAGAGCAACCCCATGACAAATTATTTGTAGGATTAGGGCTATAATGATTTCAGCTTATTTTATGTCTCTTCAATAGAATAATGTTATGCAATAAGTGTGTAAATATTCTAAAAAGATTTGGCCATGTACTAAATTGAAGAACACCAGATTTGGGTGCTAAGCATAGAAAGCAACTGATATCTGACTAGAAACAGGCTGACATGTCACTGTCTGGAGGTGAGTGAAGCACTGAAGATACCCACACAGAGCTTACGAAATCAGTTGTAGTGCTTCTGAGTGCACTCAGTCCCAAAGGCGGAGGTGCAAACGCAGGGTCTTGAAAGTTCATGGGAGAGACATTTTTATCAAGGCAAAAATTGTAGCTATTAAGGGCTTTAGCCTGCTTTTATCAGCCTACCAAAGTGGTCATCTGCAACCAAAGTTGAGATTATAGCCAGGGAGTAAGCATGGAGAGGGAAGTATAGAAGAAATACCCCAAAGTACTACTACTCAGACCCAAAGGAGAGTGCAGTAGTGTTCCTAGGTGGCATTCCCTGCAAGGTAGAAGGGGCCATTAACCACTGCTTTGTTTCGCTGCCCCTTTTGAAGTCAGTGGGTTTACTCCTGGCAGTAGAAAGCGCATCCAGAAGCAAACTTCTGCTAGAGTGCTCCTACGATGTTCTTGCTGATGCAGCTGTCTCTTCCATCGTGTCCTTTCCTAACCGCAAGTAACCGCTTTGTGCTGCTTAAAAAAATTATTTTTTGGCATAAGTGGAGTTTCTCCTCCATTGTGTACCACTAGGACTATTCAGTTAGCTTGTCGAATGCTGGAAACTCAGTGCTGCCCTAACTTTTGGATCGTGACAGTCTGTATATTGTTACATCTGTGCTCTTCCTGTTGATGTATATTGCCATGCCATGAAAACTGGCCTCTGTTGGCTGTGTTCCTGCAGCACCATTCAAGAGTCCTGAAGCGTGTGTGGGCTCAAAAATTGAAGTTAGGGTAAACTGGCAGAGGCAGCAATTGTGTAAACTGCCCTTCCTGTACACACAGACTTCCTCAAGAGATGATACCACAAGCTTGGGCTGACAGTAAGAAAACTGTATAAAAGTAGCATCTTTTTATTCCACTCCTTGGGTGCCGCTTGCTCCAGAGTAGTCGGTGACACTCTACTTGGTGGCCCTGCAAGAGCAGCGTGCCAGGGAACACATCACTTACATTCTGTGTGGAATATTTTATTGATAGTATCAGCAATATAAAGATACCTGCTTTACTTCAGATCTCAAGAGGTGGTTACATTTTTCTTTTAGTCTGTCTACCTGGATACAAGTTTTCTAAGCTTTACTCAACTTTTACCTTTAAAAATTTGTTTTTACCCTAAAGAAATTTCTGGATCTGGGCCTTGATCATACAGCATGTGCATGATCGAGTAATAAAAGCAGCACTGCAGAAAGCACAATGCAGAATTTGGCCCAGCTGAAGGTATTTTTAAAAGACACTAAAACTTGTACAGGCATACAGTCACTCTGAAGAGAGCATCCACAAAGTGAAGATGACTTGTGTTTTGCTGCAAAGGAAAGAGAAATACCTTGGTGGTTTAATGTTGCTTTCTCATTTCAGAATCCACACTGGTGAAAAACCTTTTGCCTGTGATGAATGTGGTGCCAGGTTCACTCAGAATCACATGCTTATATATCACAAACGATGTCACACAGGTAAGGCTTGCTTTTGCAATGTGCTACGTGTAGGAGGAGGCCTGCTGTGAAACCATTCTCGTTCAGAAAACACTCTGTTGTTGTTATTTATATGAAATCAGATATTCTCGTGCCTAGACACGATTTTACTGAGAAGGGTTTCAGTAGGTGGATGGACAGACAGTGAAGAGGGTAAAAGGAGCAGATTAAAGAGAAAAAGAGTTCCCATCTGGCTGGGATCCAACATAAGTAGTGCGGGCTGAGGCTGGACAGTCTTCAGTATCCAAAGATCTGTCAGCAGTAAAAGGTCTAGTTGAATTCTTAAGAGAAAAACGATTTCTCTGTAAGTCTGGAACAGTTTGCCCAAGGAGTATAAAACAGCTGTCTTGGCTTATTCTCATCTTTTTAAAAGCATGCATCCTTTTCCTGGGTATCCTTCATGGTGTAAATTTGTGTTTTGAATTGACCCTTCGTACCACCCGTGAGTTGTGCGTGGTGCTTTTGCATCTCTTAATTGACCTGTCTTCTGGCTGCCTTCTGTCAGTAATGTGTAACTAAATGTGGATGGCAGAAAACGTTCGATTACAATGAAATATAATTCCAAGAACGCTTTTTGAGATGCGTATAACTAAAATTGGCTGCTTACAGGTGGAGGCCTTTCGTCAGAGGCATGCAGCATTGTGTTTATGATGAGAGTAAGCCAGAATACTCCAGTGATGGTGAGAAGACTGCTAGCTGCACAGCTCCCTGGGCCTTTCTTACACTGTGCAGAGCTGTTAGTGTGCTGTTGGATAGGTGCGGTTGCCCTTGCACTTGGTGGGTTTTGTGCAGATTTCTCACAGGAAAGCTCTGTGCCTTACAGAGATCCCTGCTGTCACCGTGGCCTGTTCAGATCCTTCTGCGAGGCTGGCATCTGGTTTGTTTGTATCTAATAGCCTTCAGTTGTTGCGTGTGATGGTTAATTCTCCCCTTTGCCCTTGCTGTAGGAGAACGGCCTTTTATGTGTGAAACATGCGGGAAGAGCTTTGCCTCTAAGGAGTACTTGAAACACCATAACAGAATCCATACTGGATCCAAACCGTTCAAATGTGAAGTTTGCTTCAGAACGTTTGCACAGAGAAATTCACTTTACCAGCATATAAAAGTTCACACAGGTAGGAGGTTCTCCTTTTTTGTTTGAAACAAACCATCACAATTTAAAGATGTAGACCTCACAGTTGCTCAGTTCAGACAAGGGATTTCTCAGCTAGGGTTTCCCATTACTTTAATTCCTACCCTGCATGCACATTTTGATTCTTGATGCAGCGTGTTCCTTCATCCACTTCCCTTCTCCTAGTACTCCCCGTGCTTTGCACTGAGTTACAGCAATTCTCTGAACTACTTCCAAGAGCTGTGCAGATATTGTTAAGAATGCTGCCAGGATTATTAGTGACCAAAGAACCATGTCTGGTTTAGCTCTGAGCAGAGCACTGCAGAGAGCTGATCTCATTCTTGTCCACTTGCCCACCTTTCACGTTTGCATTCTCTCCTGCTTGGATTTTCACTTCAGTGTCTGTTTTATTCCCACCTGCTCCTGTTTTTTTGAGTAGAAAGCGGTGCCCACAGGTACAGTCACACTGATTTTCAGGTGGTGCTCTCAGTGTCATATGGGCTTTGTGTCAGTGTGGAAGGACAAGCGGGCAGTCACTTTCACTCTTGGCAACCTTAGCATTTCTCTCCATTTTATATTCTCTCTTACCCTGCCTCTTCAGAGGGACAGCACTCTGGTTTCTTCCCAGTGCTAGCTTGAAATTTCATCCCTCCCGTAGAATCTTAGACATGCTTTCTCTCTGAAGTTTTTTTTGCTTGCTCTCTCCAAGTCCACATTATTCAGCAATACAGCAGGTTGCAAACAATCACGTAGCTTTCATTGTGTAATAAACACCACACTTTCTTATCCAGTGCCACCCTGTAGGAAGCATCCTTGCCAACATTCTCTGTTGACAACATTCTTGTGTGGCCACCCTGCCTTGCTCTTTACTTCCTGCATCTGTGTGTTTAGTGTGATGTTGGTGTAGGGGAAGACATCGGTGTGGCAGTGCTGATGGGAACCATTTTTTCCTGTTCTGGAATGTCATCTCTTTTTCTGTGACACCACTTCGCAGCTGTAAGAAAGTATTTTGTCATCCCTTTTTCTGCCTTAGCCAAGGAAGGAGTAAACATGCGGTTGTTTCAACAAGTGCTTAATAAAGTGACTGCAGCAAGCCAATTTATGATGTATTTGGAGGTAACCTGGAGGTTCATGCTCACAGAATGTACCTTGTAAATAGGAAAACTTGTATCCTGGGACAGGACTTTAGTTGCTAATGGGAAATATGTGTGAAAAATCTGGAGGCTTCAGTGGTTGCACAGATTTATGCAGGCTACGAGTCTAGCTCTTACTGAGTATTTGCTTACTTTAGATGTGTCAAAATTTACCCAACTGTGAGAATTCTGAAAGCATCTTGCTTTTTTTTTTTGAAGATGTTTGTGTGTGTGCCTTAGTGTTTCATAAAGTAGAGGAGTTACTTGAGGTTCCCCAGGGAGCAGCACTCGTAATCCCCCGGCACCACCGCTTTAACGCTGTGCTCTGCTCTCAGGTGAACGACCCTACTGCTGTGACCAGTGTGGGAAGCAGTTCACGCAGCTGAACGCGCTGCAGCGGCACCACCGAATACACACCGGGGAGAAGCCCTTCATGTGCAACGCCTGCGGGCGAACTTTCACTGACAAGTCCACCCTCCGACGGCACACTTCGGTAAGAACCCGTCATTCCACTACCTCGTAGCCCTCGCGCCTTCCTCTGTGGTCACATATTGACATGTCAACTTTGTCAGACCCGGAGGCGTCTTCTGTCCTGTTTTTGTTGGGTTTAGCACATCGTCCTCTCTCTGACGTGGCATTACAGTACTTAGTTTGTGTTCAGTCCCGAGTCTGCAGTGAAAGCGCTCTCAGTCCTTTGTAGCATAGCCCACGCAGGTCACGCCTGAGGGCTCTCGAGTCACAGATTTGCTCTGAGCGTGTTCGCAACAGGGAGAATTCGCGTGGTAAGCGACAGGAGAATTCACTGTCTGGGCCAGGCTCTCTGCTGGACTGGTTAGATGCTTTAGGAGAACTGGAAGCTCCCCAGGGACACAGATTGGTGCGTGGACGTATACTTGGGATAGTAATGTGCAATGAAAAGAGAGATCCTTTCTACCAGCATCAAGGATGGGCCAGATCCAAGCTTTTGCCTTCTGGACAGTCATTGTGTGTTCAACCTTCTGGTTTTTGGTTATCTTTTTTTCAGATACATGATAAAAACACACCCTGGAAGTCCTTCCTTGTTGTTGTTGAAGGAGCATCTAAGAACAATGAAAGTCACAAAACAGAGCTTCCCGACGAAGAATATGAGGTGTCACCTAAACTACCAGAGAAGCTGCTGTCTTTCTCTGAAAACAGCCACTATCAACACTTGACTGCTGTCCCGGGGAGCGTGACTGCGCTGCATGACAGCAGTTCTGCCACGGGACCAGACTGTAAGTCAGATGGGACTCCAGGAGCCCAGGAAGCCCTTATAGCTACCACTCTGAGCGAGCTGACAGTGCTGCATACGCAGACAGACTCTCTCCAGCCACAGCTTCATGCTCTGGTGAATATGGAATAGTTTGGTATTTACAACTCCACTTTAAGCTGCGCCCTTTGTATAATCCTTTGACTTTGCCAATAACCCACTGAGGGAACTAGAAGCCGAACACGGAAGCGGGGCTAGATATGAAAGACGTGTGCTGTGTTTCCAGAATTGCCTCCAAAAAGTCATTACCACCCCCAGTGTATCGCTCCATCTCCTGAAGGCAGGGCAGAGTAGCACCACAGCAGAGGGGTGGTAGCAGAGGAGGCAGAAGTCCGGGGAAGTTCATTCCCTACGAATAAAAGGGTGTAGTTCCACTTGTTTGCTCTCACTGGCCTGCAGTGGAAGGGAGTACCTACATCCAGAGAGGCTGTAAAGAAGGTGCCAGTTTGATTTGCAGTTGATGACACACGTACAATCAAGAGAAATGACAATGTGTTTCTCAGCCTAGTAGCTAAGTGAAATTAATTGTGTTTTCCCTAGTGGGAATTCATACACAAAATAAGTTTTACTGAATTGCTTTTCAGGAAGTGTTGGTTTATCTCTGCTGTTGCCAAAGATCCAAGCAGTGAGCCAGCTCACTCCTTGGGAATATGAGTGGAAGCAAGCTTTGGAAAGATCTAGGGTTTCATTCCAGGAGTTCTGATTCTCTAGTAGCAAAACGGGCAAGTGGGAGCCAAGTGCTGCGTCTGTACAGGTGGTGGGATTATTTTTACATTATGGTGCGCTTTGACACTTGGGTTCAGTCAGGCACTCTTCATCTTCTAACTGCTCCAGCTTACGTAGAACTTGGCATTTCAGAGAGAAAAACATCTCGTGTAAAAATGTCTATGAAAATTAAGTGTAGAAAGACAGCTATTGGCCATTTCCTGTGAATTTGTATCATTTGAGCTGTTTTCTGGTGGCTCAGAGAGGTCAGCAATGCTCTTTTCTCCACCACCACTTAAACAGAACTGCAGACCTGCTTTTAAATGGAGTCATACTCCATTGGGAACAGTTAACTACTGTTCTGCTGTCGAGTTGCTACAGCCAATTCCACCAGTGCAAGAGTCTCCAGAGGTAAATTCCGTTCCAAACAGGAGGCAGTCAGGGTTCATATGACTAGCGGCATAAAAAGATGCAAGTAAGTGAAAAATGTACTGGACTATTCAAGGGATTTAGGCCTTTCTATCCCAGCTTGTGAGTACTTTGTAAGCCTACCTTGGAGTCTCAACAGTGGTTTCAGGCTTGTGTCTGTTTAACTGGCCCCAGTGAGCTACTCGGAGGCAGGCCTTAAGAGCACAAGCGACAAATAAACTTACAGTGCAAAGGTGTTAATGTATTAGCATCTGCTGCTAAATTTTAGTAGAAAAACCCTGGCAATGCACCTTTTTTGTTTGTTTTACATAAGGAAATGTGACAAAACGCTCACAGGGACTGAAGGTCCCAAGTGTGACTTCTGTTCAGCCCATGCTCCAATGCTACCACTCCACCCAGCTGGCCCCAGCACCTGCTGGCTTTGGAGTCCCCTGAGAATCACACCTCTATTCGGGCACTGTGTACCCAGACAGACAGATCTTTCCTTCCTACCTTCCTGGGGTGTGCCTCCCCTTGTTCTCCCCAGTTACTGCCTGTAGCTGGAAAAGCTGTGGCACAGGAAACCAGAGAGTTTGTGTCCAGGGTAGGCGTTTTCTGCATTTCCTTTGCTCACACTGAACCTGGGCTGGAATGAGAAGGTTACTTTGGTTGACCTCACTTGGGAGGATTTGGAGCATTTTCCCTGTGCAGGGAAGAAAGATTTGAAAGAGCTGGCACTGACAAAGAAACATCTGACTGGGATGGCTCTTGGTTTTGGGAGCAGCTGTGAATCAACGGCAACTTGCTGGTACAATTAACATGTCAAACTCAGGACCACATTCCCAGTGCCACTATGTGAAAATCTGGAGCTTTTCTAATTCATTTTTCTGTTTTGCTTTTGTCTTTATTTTACTATTACTGTAGTATTTCCACAGAAACTTTCTCAGCTGAATGTGCAAGAAAAACTTTGAGGGATTGCATTAGTGTAAAGGTAAGCACAATCAAGCCTTGCTAGGGCCCGTTCTGAGGCTTAGGGGTTGGCAAAGCAATAACGATACCCAAACTGTGGCACAGAGCTATTTTTGAACCTTAAAGGGATCTTTGTGTTACTGTGGAATCATAATTTAATCTAGAGAAAGGGAATTTTTTTAAAAGAGCACACTTTCAAGAGGTTATATTTGAAATATTTATTCAAGCACGCTGTTCCTGTTGAAGCTCAGTATTCCCTGTGACCCATGTAAAGAGGTTGTAGATATATTTAAAGTCTGAGCATTAGCACTTGTAGCCAGGGAACCTTTTGTACTCCATGAATGTATGGAAGTGAGTTACTCGTATGAACTGTTCTTATTAAAATACTGAAATCTGAAGACTGACTCTTCCAGTGGCTTGATCAAACATTTCTATACCCGCTGCATAACGCACAGACGCCCATCGCTGTGACTGCGCTAGGACTGGGGTAAGTTCTGACCCGGCTCAATTGCAGCCCTGAAGCTGTGGGGTGCCACCTCTTCCTCAGGCCTGTCACCCTGCCAGAGCGCCAGCACACAGCCCTGACTCTTCTGAGAGTTGGGCTGGCTTTCTGGGTGCTCACCTTCCACTAGGTGTGAAGAAATCTGCCTGGAAAAACAGGAAATGGGGCACTTTGGGACACTGCCCTTTCCTACAGCTGACAGGTTGTACAACAGGCAATGAAGTGGCATGACAGCCACTGTAAAGTGATCAGCCAGGGCTTCCTATACAAGTATTGACCCTTAGCATAGGCCTTAACGGGTCACCAAAGTAATGGAAAGGCAGCACTCTGCATGCTGGCTTTTATCATCGCACCCTACGGCTTCAGGCCAGGCTCCAGCCTGAGCCTGCCTCTTGCATTTTCCAGGAAAGAACATTTATCACTACTTACTTTCATGATTTTCACTTTATTAATGTACAGATTCACACAAAACATTATATTCTTGCTAAGGCTTTTCATTAGTAAGTTTTCATAGTACAGAGTTGTGTACTAGGGGGAAAATACAGCAGAGTGGCAGATCGTCACTTTAGAACTGTCACAATTTACCACTGATACACTGGAGGACATGCTGTAGCCTACTTACACACAACTAACAGTTGTATTTTAATGATATTACTCCAGAGCACAGTAACAGACCACACAACCCCATGGGTACGGGCTTCTGCTCCACCAGCTCCCTATGCACCTTGTCACAACTGTGCATAATACTGATAATGGGAAAAGGGAACACACAAAAAAAAAAAAGGCATAAAATCTTCACCTCAGTTCTGTGTAATGCTAAGAAAAGTAAAGCCTCAGTGCCTGCGTGTCCCCTTGCTGGGGCTCCAGAGGTGCTGGACACAAGTCCAGGTAAACCTGGTCTGTGCTTGCTAAGGAAACAAACAACCTGGTTCCAACCCATCCTTTTATCACAGTTCAGCAGTGGGGAGATCAGAGCTGCAGCTAACGCAGCTTAGCTGTCAGATCCCCTAGCTACCAGGCTGGCTGCAGCCTAAGCCCTGCCCTTTCTCTGCCCAGCAGAGGTGGCACAAGCGTGCGAAGGACACTGGTAGAGGAACAGGAGGCCCTCAGAAAAATGGCAGCAGGTCCCCGCTTCCGCCAAGCCAAGGTGTGGACACCTTGGACCAGGACCATGCATTAAATTGAATTTAAAGGATTTCTTTGCCAAGTTTGTGGGAAGGACAGATGTGACACATAGTGGTCTAAGCTAAAGTGATGGTTTTGATGTGGACAGAGGTTTAGCATGAGCAGTAGCCTTAAAAGCTCATCTGAGAAGTGAAGAAACAGAAGCTGCTTGGAAGAACTTTTGCAGTGCACCCACCTTGCCAGGTCTGCACAGCTCGCGGGTCTTCTCTATCAAGTTAGGATGCACAGAATGTCTGGAAAATAAGTGACTAGTGTGAGATCAATCAGGAAAACACAAAAATAATAATAATTTGGCATGTACCAGGAGCGTTTTTTGGTCATCTTTTTCATAAGCCAGTGGTAAAGTACCACTTTAATGGAACTAAACCCTTTAGACTCATAAGCCAAACTACGGTCAACTCAAACATCTGTATCAAAAACAAAGGGATGAGAAGTACAAAAGCTGGCATTTTGGTTGCCAGAGACTATCACTTCAAGAGAAACAACAGGCACTTCCCACCAAAGCTGCCTGCTGGGGGCTACCGTGATATTCCTGCTCTGGCCATGGAAGAGCACCCACTTAAAGCAGTTAGTTAGTTACTTTTTCATTCGTTGGAGAGAAATACTAAGTGACAACTCCTGCTGACAAACTGCACAGGCTCCCCAGTCCTTCTCTATATATAGAGATGAAGTAACAAGTAGCTTAATCAATCCTCTTTAGTTAAACAAAGCACTGCACGGAAGAGCCCTGGTTGCAGGCATTTAAAAACACATTTCTAAAGTTACCGCAGGAATTTTTAAGTGTATCTACACCTTTTCAAAGCAAGCTCGATTCAAGTGTCACCCAGACAACTGAAACAAGGTTTCTGTATAACATCAAGTCTCAGTCAATGCTTTTGCACATCCCAGGAATGAGGCGGCTTCGCCAAGAGGTTGGAAACTTAACGGGTATTGCCCGGCACACACAAAAGACCTGTACTAGAGACAGCAGCAGGAATCCGTGTAAATGAAAAGTTAGAAAAATAGATTATTACTCAGGGTAATATCTTGGGGTAGAAGGGATGGGATGCACCACAAAATAAAGTGGAAAAATAGATCCAAGAAAATAGAGGAGAACCTTACATTTTATATTTAGATCTGAAATACAAAATATACCATTAACTAGGTCTACTCACAACAACTGTCACCAACCTAAGCAGTCCTGTCCCCTAGCGCATAACACCTTCAGCGCGTGGTCCTTAGGTACGCTGCATTTATACGTGCACACATGTATCTGTATAGGATGTATACGCACACATGCACACTGTATATACAAGTCACAAAGCCTTTCACTAGCACCATTAGAAAAGCTCAATCATTTAAAAAAAAAAAAAAAAAGCAGGATCCAAGTGTCTCTGACAGTGGTCCATTTAGGAACAGAAAATGGTAACAATACAGCAACAGAGCAGAAGCAATTACTTGTACCGTACTGGCGCTGACAAAATATTTACATGCTGGAATCAATGGTACTGAGCCTTAAGACAGAACAGTGGGAAAAAACAGCAGTTCCAAGTGCAGACTTTGGATTCATCGGCTAACAAAACCAAGAAAGAATTTCTGCCCTCAGAAAGATCTGCCAGTGACACCCAGAGCATCGCTTCTCATCTACCCATGTTGTCACAACAAAGAGCAGGGTACTAAAGAAACACACAAGTCATTGGATCTGTAAGCAACAAAGTAAAGCTAGAGATTTTTTTATCCGGTATCCCATAGTGGTCCTTGGCTGTAACACAAGAACAGATTACTTAGGCTGCATGCCACAAATACCACGCACGATTCACTTCAGGTCCCCATCCCCTTCTCCTTGGATTGACTTTTTGATGCGAAGCAACATGGTTGTAAGCCACTGATCCAACCGCGATATTGAATCGAATTCCTTAACCTATTAGGAAAAAAAAAAAAAGACAATTTAAACGGAGATATTAGAAAGCAAACAGAATCACAGAATCATCTAGGTTGGAAAGGACCTTGAAGATCATCTAGTCCAACCGTTAACCCAGCACTGACAGTTCCCAACTCCACCAGATCCCTCAGCACTGTGTCGACCCGACTCTTAACACCTCCAGGGATGGGGACTCCACCACCTCCCTGGGCAGCCCATTCCAACGCCCAACAACCCCTTCTGGAAAGAAATACTTCCTAATATCTAGTCTAAACCTTCCCTGGCGCAACTTGAGGCCATTACCTCTTGTCCTGTCGCTTGTTCCTTGGTTCAAGAGACTCATCCCCAGCTCTCTGCAACCTCCTTTCAGGTAGTTGTAGAGGGCGATGAGGTCTCCCCTCAGCCTCCTCTTCTCCAGACTAAACCCCCCCAGTTCCCTCAGCCGCTCCCCATCAGACCTGTGCTCCAGACCCTGCACCAGCTTCGCTGCCCTTCTCTGGACACGCTCGAGTCATTCAATGTCCTTTTTGCAGTGAGGGGCCCAAAACTGAACACAGGAATCGAGGTGCGGCTTCACCAGTGCCGAGTACAGGGGTAAGATCCCTTCCCTGTCCCTGCTGGCCACGCTATTGCTGATACAAGCCAGGATGCCATTGGCCTTCTTGGCCACCTGGGCACACTGCTGGCTCATGTTCAGCCGGCTGTCAATCAACACCCCCAGGTCCCTCTCTGACTGGCAGCTCTCCAGCCACTGCTCCCCAAGCCTGTAGCGCTGCTGGGGGTTGTTGAGGCTGAAGTGCAGCACCCGGCATTTGGCCTTATTGAAACTCCTACAGTTGGCCTCAGCCCATCGCTCCAGCCTGTCCAGGTCTCTCTGCAGAGCCTCCCTACCCTCGAGCAGATCAACACTCCCACCCAACTTGGTGTCATCTGCAAACTTACTGAGGGTGCACTCGATCCCCTCGTCTAGATCATCAATAAAGATGTTAAACAGGAGTGGCCCCAAAACCGAGCCCTGGGGGACACCACTCGTGACCGGCCGCCAACCAGATTTAACTCCGTTCACCACAACTCTTTGGGCCCGGCCATCCAGCCAGTTTTATACCCAGCGAAGCGTGTGCCCATCCAAGCCTCAAGCAGCCAGGAGAATGCTGTGGGAAACGGTGTCAAATGCTGTGGGAAACGAGACTGCTGCAAAAGAAGCATTCTGGACCCCTTAAGTACGGTCTTTTAAAACTTCTACTCTTCCCAGAAAAAAAGTAAAATAATCTCTCCTGGGGGTTGTTTTGGGGCAGGATGGTGAAGCAGCAAAACATCCAGTGTTTTGCCCCACTGGACTCGATCACAGCACTCGATTTAACAGCACACACGCACCAAATATACAAAAAAAAAGGAAGAACCCACCATCCATGAGCACACTTTAGCAAGTTTATGACTACTTACTGCCTCGGTGTATGCCTCGCAGTTCTGCTCCTCGTGGGCTTCCAGCAGTTTCTAGGAGAACACCATCAAAAATTAGAAAATACTCTGTTACAGCGTGTTCCCACAGGGCTGGCGTGTGGGCACCTCATCCCCAGGAGAGAGGGGACCGGGGCACCCATGTGTCCAGCAGCAGCACCACCTCCACAACCTATTCAATCCACCCACCGTGAACACAGAAACAGTTTGGGGTTTTTTTAAGTCAGCTAGAATCATCATCTTTCTGCTGCAGCCACTTCCACAAGCCTGGTATAATGCAAAGCAAGTCTGATGTCCTCTAAAACATTCAAATAAATGACCAAACCTATGGCAAGGTGAAAAAGCACAAAGTAAAGCGCCATACGCGTTGTCAAGTGTGACTCTTATTTTAATACTGGCTTTACTCACTTTCAATAGCTTGCACTCCCGTGAATCTGTGAATGCTGGGAACATTTCTTCGTATTTCTCAAGCGCAAGCTGAAAGACAGCAGACAACCCTTACACTCATTTCGCACAAAACTATTTGCTTTTTATTTCAGCTTTTGCCTTCCAGTCCTAAAACCGCACAGAGCGCTTGGGAAAGTATTCACAGCGACTCCCGATACGACTACAGCACTAAAAGCTCCAGTTCATGCAACAGCCACACAAATCCCCAGGCACGCAAGAATGTGTCTCAGCCGGCGAAGGCTGATGAAGAAGGATGCAGAAAATTTGGGATAACCACTGACCTTCGCGTTCAGCTCATCCACGATGAAGTGGCACAGAGCAGCTTTGAAGAAATACTCTTTCGCGCTATACTTGAGCAAAGGATTATCCATTGTGTTTGTTCCAACCTAGGCACAAAATTATTAGAGTTGGGAAAGAAAACTGCATCATTAAGAACCGAATTAAAAACAGGACAACTGATTAAAATTACATGCAGCACCACAGGGCTGGCTGCAAATGAAGACTGGGGGAAAAAATAAATGTCAGCATCCATACAAAAAGCTCTTGGGAAGCCAGATGGATTTTTAACTCATCCCAAGGGAAGTCAGAGACCCGCAGGCAGCTGTGAAAGTGCACCCACGCAGCCCGTCCCAGCTGCACCAGTTCAGGGGTGCCACACTGGTACCTCAGTATGTCCTGTCCGATACAGGAGGGGGAAAGCAAGTCGACTCGGTGAAAACCTGCTCCAGTATTAACCCTCCAGAAGCACAAAAGCAGCACTGCAAGTATTCCCAGGTAAACACCTGGCACAAAGGCAGAGCAATCAAGTTTACAAATTTGAGGGGCAATTTTCTGCCAAACATATTTGTAAATACCATCAAAAGTGCAATTATAGATTTCCTTCTCCCTGCTTCGCCCAGCCTTTCTCTACAAACAATAGAATTTGGGGAAAAAAATGCCTTTGATAAGTTAAAGCAGCTTGTAAAAGTGCAGGAGCAAACCATGTCTCATAAAGGCATAATCGGCCCTGAAGTAAGAAAGATTAGAAGCTTCTAGGCTGCGGGAATTTTGTGAGACCAACACACTGACCCGCTTTTCATTTTTGAGAAGTGTTCGCCCCACCGGACAAAGCACACACCCTCACCTGCTCATAGATCTCTATCGCCTTCTGGTACTGCTCCAGCTGCGCGGCGTAGGCAGCCACCTTCAGCAGACACTTGTTGGCTGAGCTAAAATCAATAGCGTTCAAGTAAGCAATTGCGTCCTGGGTAAAAACAAATCCAAGCACTACCTGTACCACTTAGTGTACATAAAAGCGGGATCCAAAACCTGCAGATCAGGGGAATTTTCTTTTTAAGACCCAGAATTAAAACACACAGAAAGGCATGAAGACCTTCCGCTCAGCACAGACCTGGCATCGAACACCGTTCAATCCCTCCAGGCTTTCTCCGCACCCAAACCAGGCACCCCAAACCAGACAACCCTGCGTGCAGGAGGAGAACCTTAAACAGAAATCCAAGCAGGACTTGGGCATCCCACCACGGGACATTTTAGAAGAGGCTGGCAGGCAAGGCGTGCAAGCGCTGGGCCAACTAAGACAAATCCCTGTCTCCAGCCCTTCCTTGTCGTAACCCTCTTGCAAAGACCACTTGCCTGTTCGACTCCTCTCCTTTGTAATAGTCTGCAGCCTGCTCGTAGTGTGCAATGGCCTGGGGACAGAAACACCATGCTTCAATGCCACTGTGGAAGTACAATTTTTGGTCAGACTGGCGTACAGCAACCGCGTTCATAAAAGCTTTCCCATTCTGTGCACAAAGGGAGGCAGCTTCTGCTGAAGCGAGGTGCTGCCGCGCCTTCTCCATGCACTCAAAACAAGAGGCTGCCCTTGGGAATTCGACTGTGACCATGTTCAGCGTCCCAAACTCCAGTGCAGGTTTAATTACTCTTGAGGTAATGGCTATGAACGCTTTTAATCACAGTATGACAAGGTTTCTGCTGGATTTGCCACAGTAGAATAAACCGCAATAGCCCTGACATAGCAGGGCTTGATTTAAGTGGGGCTGCACATGGAGAGACAACACTGAAGTCACTAACAGAGATAGATGGGAGCCAACAAAGTGGAGCTGAGGAAGCAAACGATTGTCTAGAAAATAGTATCTAGAAACCATTACATTTGTGTTCTGCAAGCTTCAAGCAGAAGCTTTGCAGCCAGCTGATCTGATGCAGGATTCCTGCTCAGCGCCCTTGGTTAATGGGAACAGGAGAGGGTCAGTGCTGAACCACGAACTAAAAATAGCAGCCACTCCCTTTGGGTGCATCAGGAAATAGCTGCAGAATTGCCCCACAACTTTCCCAAAGTGCTTTTCAGATGTGAAGCACCACTTCAGTCAGGGTTTCTCACCTGGGCATTTCTGCCAGCCCTGCCACGCTGCCGCTCAGCAGAGGGGCACATGGAAGAGTCAGGACTGCCCAGCAAGAGAGCCATGCTGGGAAAAATCATCGCTCACCCCATTAACGCTAACTTCAAGTTACAGGCGACTTGCACCGACATCAAGCAGCCTGGTGCCGGGTGGGAAGCAGGTTTTATCGGCCGCGCTGAGCTCAGCGCTGCTCTGGCTGGGGAAGGAAATGCAGCCGCCACCGCAGCAGCACCTACAGCACAGCACCAGCAGTGCCTGGCATCTTTACCTTTTCGATATCTACCAGCTCAGCCTCGTAGATCTCCGCAATGGTGATGTGGTGCTTGGCAGCAATAGTGAATCGCCCCTAGGGAAGGCAGAGGTTGCACGTGAGATGGGGGCTCCCCCTCCACCCAGCACATGCAGCATTTACCAAGCTGCAGCTCTTAACAAGCACATTGGCTTGCAAGCTGCCCCTGCAGCTTCTTACCATGTCGGTGTAGATATCAATAGCTGCATTTAAGCAGTTGATGGCCTCTGCAGCATGAGTGTTCAGGAAAAACAACAGTCAGCCAGCATGTCAGACTTCCCAGCCCAAGACCTCCCCCCTCCAAAAAAAAATCAGATCTCGGGAACACTACTCTTCATCAGACCACACACCAGCTTCTCAAATAAGAATCTACTCACACGTTTATGTACAGCTGGAACAACAGACATAACATTTTCAACCCCTAAGACCTACAGATGTAACGTCCCCCGCATTTTTGCATCTGCAGATTAATCCCAATTCACCCAGTCCAAACACCCATCCCACCACCAGCCCGCTGCTTCGCCTGGGAAAAAACTCTGACACCGAAATGTAAGAGTCAAAAATTAGGAGAGGCAAAATACAAACAACTCGTACACTGAGTTTGTCAGGCTGTGTCCTCAAACAGAGCAAAATTCCAATCTTATGAACATGCAGGGTCTGCCATTTTCTAGGAAATTTGGGTGTTTTACAATTACAAAACAGTATTATCTGCCCTGAGTTAAGTTTCTTCACTCCCCTGGCACAGGAAAGCATGGGTAATACTGATGGGTTGGCTAGTGTGTTTCCAAACAGCCAGGGTATGGGGAATCGAAGGTCTTCCAGAAAACCACAACCCTGCTCTTTACAACCAGATTTAAAGAATCCTTATCATCATCCCATCAAAGGCCAGTCCATTTTCCCCCCACCTCACCTCTGCCCCGGGAAACCCCTGGGAATGGGGCTGGGCTAAGGGCAGGGATCCCACTGCGATCCAGACCCGAGACCTGCCTTCAGTATTCCTTACAAAGCGAGTATTTCTCCAAAGCCAGGCTAATCCAGGAAGGACACTACCGAGGGAAAGTGCCTCACAGCCAACGCATTGCATGTGAGCCAAAGTGCCAGGGATCACCTAGAGATGACCCCCCCTACACGTGCCGATCCCCACCAAGACGACGCGGACTAGCTCGCATCATCTGAAAGCCTATTCTGGAGCAGCAGACAGGCCAGAGTTATTACGGCTTTTGAGTAGCCCACAGTGAGGATCCACAGCCCTGGGGAACCAGTGACTACTGAAAGCCTCAGCATGCCACCTTCTCTGCTGCTTTGCAAGACACAGTCCCAAATATTGCTCCCCTTACCTTGTGGGTCTGCTTTTTTGTAGGCGTTCCCGGCATCCACGAAGCTGGTGGCCGAGTCGTGTTTGCTCTGCAGCTGCATGTGCAGCTTGGCCGCCTGACAAAACGCGTTTCCTGCGGCTGGGAGAGAAGCGCACACCGACCCCATGTACCCCTCCAACCCAGCAACGAGCGGGATCGCCACAAAACGGCAAAGCACACGTCGCTTCCCAGGACCCACAGAGGTCAAGAGATGCAAAAACCCCAAATTGTCTGTGTCCAGGCGCTGCTCGTTTGCCGGGGGTCGAGCCTGGCCCCACAGGGAGCAGCAGGGACACCCCACACACACGCTCACCCTTGGCCATGTGGGTTCATCCTCGCTGCTGGCTGCACCCTGCAGCTACCGGATCAGCAAGGGGGATCCCTTGGACCTCAAAATCCATTGAATTTGACATCCCACCCCAAAGGTATTTCCTTGCTGAAGAGCAAACCCAGGGCAGTGCCCCTTCAGCAGGATCCTCCACAGAATTACAAGCTTTTAGTCTAAAATGGTAAATGGCACCCCAGCTCATTTAGCACCAGGAACAGGTCACCCCCCTTTTCCCACCCTCTCAATATTGAAAACATCGCAGGGCCGGGCAAAGCAGAGGAATCGCATCGCCATAGGGACCATCCCCATGGAAACAGCCTGGGATGTAAAACTCCGCTGCAATAATTTGCAGGAAGACGCTTGGTGCCCGTGGGTCACATCAGCAACCCTCGACGCAGCCCCCCGCTCCCCGACTGGGGGCTGTACTCACCGCTCCAGTTTTTGGCGATCTTGAACATGTTGGCAGCCCTGGTGTACATTTCGCAGGCTTCCTCCACCCTGGTGTTGCCCCTGAAATGCAGCGAGAGAGCCCCTGATGCCACGCTGGAACGAAACGGGGGCTGAGAGCTGAAATAGGGCTTGGGGTGTTGTAATCCCGTGTGCTCAGGCAACGTGGCCCCTCCGGGCTCAATGAGGCTGATCTCCCTAATTTTGAAACATGGGGTGAGCATCATGCTGCTCAGAGAGGGGAAAGCTGGATTTGGGGGGCTGGCAGCCCCGCACAGTGAAAGTGGGGAGAAATTCAGTTAAGTGCCTCACAGGGTCCCCTAAGCCCCGCTGTGAACAGGGAGCTGGCAGGCACCCAGTAAGCAATCCCTTGCTAGAAGGGGGAGGCAGAGTTTTTTACTGCATAAAGCAGGGACAAGAAAGCAGACAAAACCCACTCCTGAAATGGCAGCTCAGAGTTTTTGCACCTTCCTAAAGAGTCTGGAGCCTGGAGCAAGCTCCTTGACTTCAGTCCCTCCTTTCTGGGCAGGAGCAGCTGGGCTCCTAAGAGTCTCACAAGACACTCAGCAAAAACACCTGCAAAAAGCAAACTCCAGAACATGACAAACTACTGTGTCATTTAGAAAACATAAAGCAAAAATTAAGAGATGCTAGACAACTTGCTGCGAACTCAACACAAGCCTAACTGATGAGGTTTAGGTAGCGTAACTGGGCTCCCCGAACCAGATGATTAATTTATCTTGAAAAGTATTTTTGTTCATGAAATGCAGATTTCTTCATGGACTTACTCCTACAAGCTCCGTACTGCCCTCTGCAGCACACGGTCTGCTGACCCCAGAAAGGGCTGCAGCGCAGGAGGTGACAACATTTATTACTGCCATTTTTTTTTCCCCCTTCCTTCTTCTGGCAGACAACCACGTTCCATTTCTAAGCACAGGCGGGTTTTTTGGACCACTCCTTACCCTTGAAAGCCACCTTTTGCATGCACTAAAGCCAAAGGAGGCGGAGCGAGGTAACGCTACACCCTGCAAGGCATCCAAAACCAAGTGGTTTTCAGCCTTTTAGTCTCAAAAAAATAAAAAAGAAAAGCACTTGTGCAAGCCAATGGAGCTCTTCAGGAAAAAGCCCAGCTGTCGATAATACTTTTGGCCAGGCACTCAGCGGCCTGGGCACCCCGTTTCACCAGGGGGATGCCAAGAGCAAAGTCACCCACCACCTTTTCTTCCATTTTAAAAGCGATTTTTTTTTTGCATCTATTTTTAGCCCAAGAAAATGAGAAATTTGCCTCTCGAAATCTCTGCCGATTTACTCAAAGGATTTTTGGCAATTTGCTGACCAGATTATGCCCCTGGAGCACGCCCTGCCCGATTAATCTGCTGGAGGCCAGGGAGGAATTTATTTTTAAAACTTCTGCTTTTAGGGCTGCAGGTGCTAGATTCTTCCAGGCTATTTAGGATGCTCCACAGGAGCATCACACTATAAATGCTCTTTTCCTAAAATAAAATTTTAAAAAAAAGCCAAGATTGAGCCAAACCAGCCAGTTTTTCAAAACGTTTCCAGGCACAGCTCTTGCACCCCCAGGAGTACCTACTTTTGAAGAAAAAGGCCCAGTAAAAAGGAAGCTCTAACATTTTCTGGGGGTATCGCTCCCCCCCCAGCAACCTCATCCTTCCAGAGAACCTCTGTGCCCCACACCAAGGGCTCAGTGCTGTGGCTCCATTGGCCAGAAAATCATCCGTAAAACCCCCGAGTCTGGTCCAAATGCTTCCCCAGAGCTGCAAAAAGCCTCAAGAAGGATGGAGGGCTTTAAGCCTCACCCTGACACTGTTCGCAGCAGCCCCGAGCAGAGTCCTTGGGTGCTGCTGCCCAGCAGGGTGAGGATGCTCCCCGCGATAAGGGGAGAGGCCTGGGTGAACCCCGATAACGCCATGGCTGCAAGAGGATTATCAGCGGTGAGTCCCCCCCGGGATAAAGCTGGGATGAGCGCAGCCGCCGTGGAGCCAGACCTGGGGACACCCCGCTCACGGCAGGTTGACCATGGAGGTGGGGGGGGACAAACGACATACACAGGCTGGCACTGCGAGCTGCTGAGGCCGAGCGGGCTCGTCACACCGCTGTGCCCATGGTCAGTGCGGGAGAGGCAGCGCTGGGGGGGCACGGTGTGGGAAAGGGGGCTGCTGTAGCACTGCCAGCCGGGGGGGGGGGGCGCTGTGTTTTCTCTCCCCCACACCATCTCCTCACACAGCCCCCCTGCTGCAGACGATAAGGGAGACCCTCACCCAAACTAGGGGGGTGGCACAGCACCCTGCTGCCCCCCTGCAGGCACCCACACACAGGGCCCCGCTCCTCCCGCACACCTGCGCCCCCCCCTTTTTGCAACCCCTCCCTTCGCACACCTTGCACGTCCCCCATTTTGCACACCGCTTGCACACACACACACCCCCCACACCCCCCCCCCCCTTTATAATCCGGGATCCCCGCTCTGCAGCTCGCTCCCACACCCCCGCCGCTCACCCGAAGAGCCCCCGCAGGAAGGAGTGGGAGCCCTTCACCCGCTTCTCGGCCTCCGCCATCAGCTGCACGGCCTCCCGCTCCTTGCCCGTGCTGTCCATCGCGGCGGGCCTCCTTCGGCCTCCTCCTCCTCCTCCTCCTCTCCGCCGGCGCTGCGCACGGGGAGGGCGGTGGCGGGGGCGGGGCGGGCGCATCCCGCCGGCTGGGGCACGCTGCACAGAATCACAGAATCATCAAGGTTGGAAAAGACCTTGGAGATCATCCAGTCCAACCATGAACCTCACACTGACCGTTCCCAACTACACCAGATCCCTCAGCGCTGGGTCAACCCAGCTCTTAAACCCCTCCAGGGATGGGGACTCCACCACCTCCCTGGGCAGCCCATTCCAACACCCAACAACCCCTTCTGTAAAAAAATGCTTCCTAATATCCAGTCTAAGATTTATGCTGCACGGCGGTGCACGTCACACCCCCCAGCTTCCCCCCCACAGGGGAGGAAAGAGAGCACACCTGGACAGGGTCTTCCCCTCCAGGCGGCATCGACCTGCGGATCCACGTTTCACACCCCAGAGCAAGGTGGTGTGAAGGCCTAGAAACTCTCAGGGCTCTTCTGCAGCTTCTTTCCAAGAGATCACCCCCACAGCTGCGCCTACAGCTGGAGTCAGGCAGCATTTGTGCCTTCACAGCAAGGGGGGGCTGTGCAAGAGGGTGCAACTTGTGCAGCTGTGCCGCCCCAGAGGCATCTGTAACTCCCAGAATTACAAAAGTCATTTCTAAAGGTAGTCATTCACGACCTTCCTAAAAATATAGTGTCCCCGTTAGGAAATCAGCCAGCACTGGGATGGGAGCGCTTAAAACAGGAGGAAATCGGGGCAGGATCCAGCTCCAGCATTTTATTAGACAGACATCCAGGAGCAGCACACACTGCTAACGCTCGGAGCTTTGTCAGGATCAATCCCTAGCGCCCCACAGCAAAAGCACTTCCCCACTTCCATGTTACCTGCGCATGCGGAGCACACCAGAAAGAAGAAAAAGTTCATTTATCCCAACCTGAAGGTTTAGGGGTTTTTTAGCTCTGATTCTGCTTTTATTTACATTACTCTGTGAATTTCCCACAGAATTATTTCAACTTTAACACAGGAGGTAGAGCTGAAACAAAGAAACTGACTCAACAGTAAAGTTTTTTACTGTTAAGCAGGTATTCTTTATTAGCAGCTCTAGGGTCACCCTGGGGATTCTCCCCCATAAGGGCTCCCAAGAATTAGTAAGGGACACGAGTTTACATACACACAAATCATATGTATTTATTAGATCTCCTTGAAAGGGGTGTCTGATGATAATGAGTTCCCAGAATTCATTTACACAGTCCGAGCATGTGTAGTGAAAATAGGGTGGGGGTCTTCGGTGGTCGATGGAAGAAGCAAGCAGTCGTCTTCACTGTGTTCGCTAGCTGACCTTCTTTCCTGTG
The DNA here is from genome assembly GCF_047716275.1 of Strix uralensis. Lineage (NCBI taxonomy): Eukaryota > Metazoa > Chordata > Aves > Strigiformes > Strigidae > Strix > Strix uralensis. Next base: position 116,250,365 of record NC_133974.1, on the reverse strand, counting down.
AAGGAAAGTCCAGGTGCCTCCTTCCTAAATCAGCAGAATCATCCTCCCTATAATAGGGTCTCCGTGTCTCTTTGCTTGAGCCCCCCTTTATCTTAGTTTTCTCATCCTAGGAGTTGCCCAAGTGTCCACTGAAGGCCTTGAGTCTGCTGCCAGTGATTTACGTAGGGAGCCTGACAAGCGTTTCAATCTTACCTAAACAAAGAGACCTAAGGAAACAGTGGAGGAGTCAGGAGTCCCTGAGAAACAAATGAAGCAAAGCACAAGCAAAGCCTTCGTACATCACATCACAGTCTTAATAATCGTCAGAAATTCATTTGTTTGAGCCCTTTCATTCCCTTTCAGAACAGAAGTTCAGGCTCCTGAGAGAAGGGTTGCCATTTCCAGTGGCTATTCTCCACTAAGTGAAAGTATGCTGTAAAAGTCAGAACCAGCAGAAAACGTGACTGTTTTCTATCTCATTTGCACTTGTGTCCTGCCCCCCCAATTATCTGAGCACACTGATAAGCCCCCCCTAATTTGGCAAAGCAGTTCAGCACAGGATTTACCAAATTCACAGGAGAAAAGGAGAAGATAGAAATCACTCCTTTTTTACCCTGTAAAGCTGCATCAGCCTCACTTCTTAACTGAAGGTGAAATGGCCGAGGCCCGGCAAGGCATGCTCGTTAGCCAAGGCCAAAGCAGAAGCCTGGATCTCGGGCAGGCCTGGCGTGAGGAGGGACCCCTCTAGGTGCCTTCTCTACTCACACAGCCGCTTTCTCCCCACATTTTCAAGGCAACAGCGGTGGGACCCCCCCAGCCCCCTCAGCCCCACGAAGCCAGACGGGCGGCAGGGAGCACATCCCTGGCGCAGCGCCAGGATTAAGGGGCAGAAAGGGCCAGGACTAAACCGTGCAGACAGATGGGCCCCTGGATTAGGCAGATTAGCAGCCCAGATTAGCGCAGGGGCGTTCAAACATGAGGGCGGCCTGCAGGGCCCGGGCGGCCTACAGCTCCCGGCGTGCACCGCGGCCCCGCGCGCCCCGCCATGCCATTCCCGTCCGGCCACTCTCCACCGTCTCCATGGCGACACTGGCGCATCCCGGCAAGGGGGGGACCCCCCGTGGCCTCCCACACAGACACCCCCGTGTCCAGGGCCCTCAAGCGCCCTTCACACCTCCAGAAACACCCGGGGGGGAGGCACCCCCAGGCCTAAGGCAGCCCCCGGCCACCCCAGAAACGTCCTTGGCCTTGAAAGAGCAGAGGAGAGGCCCACGGGGGTGCCAGCCGTCAGCCCCCCCACGCACCCTGCCCCACACAGTCTGCCAGCAGGCGCTTGCCTTCCACCCCGTCCACAACAGGAACGTAGATATGGTAATCAAGGTGTAATTAATCCCCTCCCCGCCAGCCGCCGTGGGTTCCTATCCCTGCCCAGGAGCTGTTTGCATGTGCACAGGCCTGTGGTGGCATGGGCACCCCCACGTCCCCCTGCTGACAGCGGGGTGCTAGGAGGTAACATCACTGTCACCATCGCCACGCCAGGAACAGCCCACGACCCCATCCCCAGGACTGTCTGCGCCCGGGTAAGGAAACACCGGCTCTGCTGTCGCTGGGCTCGGATAACAATGGGATCTGTGTAGATGTAAACCCGGGAGCGGGGGGATGGACACCCCAGAGACACGGCTGTGCCTTGAAGCTGAGAAAAGCCAGAGGATGCTTTGCGTGCAGGACTACAGGGCCGGGAGTCCACACCAGGAAAGCTGGGGGAAATGCAGGTTGCTGACCTCGTTGCAGAGAAACTAAACCCTTGTTGGGAGAAACTAAACCCTGTAGCATTTCCAAGCTCCTTGTGGGATTCACAGCCAGAAGCTGCCACCCAAATCCAAGGTCACTGGTAAAACTGGTAACGGTTACAAGGATCCCAAATAATCCCAGGTTTTTTTTTCCCTTTTCCAGGCAGGACACAATGGAGCCTTTTTACCTCTATGACCTTGGGTTCCTAACAGAAAACAAAGCTATTAGAAGGATCCTCTGCCCGATGGCTGTGCAGCTCTGCCATCTAATCCTCGCCCTGGAATGGGAAGATGGGATTTGTCAGACCTTTCCCAATTTAGGGGAGAATGCAGAAAAATTAGCCAAAGCCACTAAAGAACTCGCTTCTGTTGCAAGAAGGTAAGTTTGCTGGGTGTTCCCCAGGCAGATTTGGGGGCTGGGAAGGAGGAAGAAGGGATGGCAAAGAAACTGATGGGGAGCCTACCTCTCCTGCCTGGTGCTCCCTGCCTACACCCCACTGCAGAGGTGGGAAAAGGAGGAGAATGGGATGAGGAACAGGTTTAGGAAGGGAAAAGGAGAGATGGGACAAAGTAGGGATATGTGCTTGGAAGGGACATGGCTAAGTAAGCAAAACCTCAACAAGCAACGTTTAAGCTAAACACATCTTAAAGTAACAGTCAGACAACTGACCGAATGCTTCAGTGAATTTACTGAATGCTTCAGTAAAATTGAAGCCCAAATCCACAGATTAGGTGCTGGCCACAGGGTTATTTTGCTGTTACAGCTAGGACCTTGTAGATTGTAGACACCCTGTCTTAAAGTGAATTGCAGCCACTGCAAATGGTTCTGAAACAGTTTGCAAATACAGCCAAAATCAATTCAAGCCCAGTTAAGGTGGCTAATTGTGATAAAGCCTGAGACCAGTGCAGCATCCTTGCTACTACCTGCCAAGGCTGGTATTCACGGGATGGCAAAGAGCTGAGCCCAGTGGCTTCTGTTCCAGGTTGGCTGAGGAGTCCAGTGATGAGGCGTTCAAGGAGGAGATGCATCCTGCAGCCGAGTCCCTTGTGCTGGCAGGGAGGTGCGTGCTGCTGGCAGCCCGCAAACTCCAGGTACAGCCAGAGAACCCTGGCCGGAGGGAAGAGCTGGCTGCGTCAGCAAAGAGGATCTTAACAGAGACAGTGAAGGTAACGGCGGAGGGGGACGGTGCTGGAGTGAGCGGGGGGGCAAGGCAGAGGTGGGTAAGGGTGCAGCTGTAGGAGGGACAAGAGCTGCCCTCCACCAGGACAGGGGCTGGGGCCTGGGGGAAGCTCCAGCTGGAGCAATGGTTGTTTCTTCACCATGTGCTCATTAGGGCAGGTCTGCTGAGCAAAACACAGCTCTTCTTTTCCCTGCAAGGGCTGTGGTGTCATCCTGGCTGCACAAGGGATGAAATAGTGAACAGGGACTCTTGAGCCTTAGCCACTCTGACCACTTTTTCTGCCCTTTTTTTCTGGTTAGATCCTTCAGATCGAAGATACTGCTGGGGCGAGGAGGATCATTCAGGCTGCCAGATGGCTTTTGGAGTGCCTGAGCGTGCTGCGGGATGCAGGGGACATGCCAGGACTGCTGGCTGCTTTCCGGGCCTTTTCCGAGGCCTTGCTTCTGCTGAGCAATCTGACAGCAAAGCGCCTCGAGGAACTTGGAGATTGTCCTCAACAGAAGAGCTTGGCCCAAACTTTGCAGCTCCTTCAGGAGTGCATTCCTTTGCTCCACGCAGCCAAGCACAGCAATCTTAAACACTCCGGGGATCAGCAAGACAACCTCTCCAAAGACTATGCTTTCCAGCTGACGGAGAGGACGATCAAAGAGCTCATTTCCCTGCTGATTAACAATACAGGCAGCAAGGAGCCATGGGAGAGAAGCGGGACCTTCTCCCAGCACATGAGCAGGCTGCTGGCTCTCCTCTCCTGCCCAGACCCAGTACACCTCTCCAACAGCGAGTTCAGCGCTCACGTGGAAGTGGTCATTTTTTACTGCATGCTTCTAGCAGACTCGTCCAGGCCAGATCTGAAGCTGGACCTGGTAAAACATTGCTGGGTTTTGCTACGGCTGAGGAAGAGCATCTGCAGCCATGTAAGCCAGCAGGAGGGATGGCCAGGGCAAAGCTGGGGAGAAAGCAGTCTGGAGGAGAAATGTCACCGCATGAGAAAGGAGGTGGAGACTCTCGACCAGGCAGTGCTCACAGCTACTCTGTGCCAAATCCTTGACACCTTCTTTGAGGGTAAGGAGCCCCTGAGGAAGTTAGTTGAAGATGCCCTTAGCCTTGCTGGTACAGGGTGTTTTCCAGCAAGAAAAAGAAGATTTTTAAAGAAGCTTCAGCCCCTCACTGCCACCTTCTTCACACACACCCAGCAGATGCTCAGAGCGACAGACTTTGCTCTGGCCAGGTGCACCAAAACCCAAACCGCTAGAGAAATTGGAGAGTGGGTAGAGTATTTGAAGAGACTCCTTGCCAGTCTCCCGACACTGCTCACAGAAATGAGTGGAAATACAGCTCAGATGAACGCTGCTGAGAAGCTGCGGTCCTTGTATCATGCGTGGGCTGGAACAACAGAAAGCCTCTTGCAGTGTTTTGAGAAGACGGTCAGCATATATGAATTCCTTAAGCTGTCCATCCAGGAGATGGCCAAGCACAGGGAATGGTGTGAAAAGGCCCTGGAAAGTCAGGACCCTGGGAAGTTCTCTTGGCATGCAGTTCACCTCACCAGTTGGGCTCAGTGGGTGGTTGAAGCTACCACCAGGTATGTGGACAGAGCCACAGACCCCATTTTTAGGAACGGCTTGCTGGTTTGGGTTGAGCAACTGGCCAACTCCATCCCTGAGTTGAAAGCAGTCACAGCCCTTTGCCCAGAGAGACTCTCCTGCCTCCAAACTAGGGACGTCTTTTCAAAGGCAGTGAGCTGCCTGATGGATATTGCTCAGCACGTCCAAGACGGGCTGGATGGGTCCAACCACCCAGATATCCTCAGCCCGCTCCGGGAACAAGTGCGAAGCACTGCTGTTGCAAAGTGGCTTGAACTCAGCCCATCACATGCTGGGCTAAAAACCGTTACAGAGGAGGCTGCGTCACAAGAAGACATCTTAAGTTGTCCAACTCCACGAGCAGGTAACTCTCACCCGCATGTTGTTCCAAGGAAAGGAGATACACACCCTGTCATTACAGCTCTCCTAGCAGCAACAAGAGCTTACGATATGGACGCTGTCAACACTGCTTGCTCTGCCTTGCTTGAACTCTCCAATGGCTGTATCGACGCTGCAAAGGAAGCACTGCCCGTCGCTGAGTCTCCCCAGAAGGAGACACTGGGGCAGTACCAGAGGATTGTATTACTGACATCATGTGTTATTAGCCTGGCCAGGGAAACAGCCCCAAGGCAGCTTTGTCATCCAAGCAGGCTCCTCCAAATGGCATTCACACTCTCAGAAAGGATCCATGAGACCAAAGAGTGCCTGGCAGCCGTGGCAGGCTCTTGGTACAGTCTCTCTCAGCAAGTATTTGGCTTTATCTTGTCTGCTGACTTTCTGAAAGGCAAACAGGCTTTGGACGAGACCATGATGAGTTTAGCAGGAGCAGTTCAGTTAGCAGGAGACATTGCAAGGTTCGCCTGTAGTGAGCGAAATCCCATTTCCCTTGATGTCTGGGAGAGCTTTCTACAGGTCCAAGCCAAGTTTTCACGTGCTCAGATGACCACCAAAGTGTTACTTGAGAAAGCAGTGTCCTTCAAGGGCTCCTGCAGGGTGCGAAAGGCCAGCCTGGAGCTGCACTGTATCCAGTGGGCCGTCAGCATGCACGTCCTGCTGGGCGCTGTGGATGGGTTCATAGGCAGGGACGTCCTCTTCCTGAGGGAGCTGAGGAGTGCTGTGAAGAACAAGCTTTGCTCACAGAGCCTCTTGGCTGCTGTGTCTGAGAACTCCCTGAGGCTGCAGGAAGCTGCCTGGCTCTCTTACCTGTCCTGCCCTGAAGACTGTGGTCGCAGTGAAATCCTAGTGCTCAGGGAGGAGATAAAGGTGCTAATGGAAGCGCTGCTGCATGCCTCCAATACCCTCTCAGTGTCTCCACTGCCTACTGACAGCTTGTACATTCGCTTTGAGCTCCTGCAGAGAGACTTGGCCCTCAGGGCCAAGGCATTATTGCTCCACCTGGAGAAGGTCAATACCGAACACCTGCAAGTCATCCGAGATGTTGCTGGACCAGCCCTGTCCCCCTTCTCTCAAGAGGACAGGGAGAGGAACAAACAGGCCTTTGAAGAGAAGGCAAGTCGACTAATGGCTAATGTTCAGTGGGTCAAAACCACCCTCCAAGACATGCTGGAGGCCAGCACTCAACTGCAATCGCAGGCAAACCTGCTCTCTGTTGCAGAGCACCTCCTGGTCCTCACATCTGACGCAGTGGGCAGTGCCAGCCAGCTCTTCCAGAGCCGCGGGGACAAAGGGCTTCTCCACCTAGACAGCATTGTCTGGTGCTGGTCAGCAATGGCGCACTACCTCGTCACGCAGCTTCGGGCTGCCCAGGGCATCAGCGGACATGTTCTGCAGCTTATCACACAACGCTTGCGGAACGCAGGGGACCAGCACTTGCCCAGCACAGCCAAGCTCTTCCGAGCCCCAGAGCTTGATGCTCTGAGCCACAGCAAGTTGGCAGAAACTTGCCCGAGCAGGAGCAAACAAGGACATGGAGCTGCCAGGGAGGCACGTGAAATGGTACAGTAGCTTTTTCCCCCATCAACACTTACTGCAGGGTGATGGTCAGGGCTGTCAGTCAGTCCTATTACTCACACCGTGGAGCATTAAGATACATGATGTTGGCAGGGACCTCTGGAGGTCAGTAGTCCAACCCCATGGCCACCTTCAAAGTTAGATCAGGTTGCTGGCTGCCCTATTCAGCTGAGTTCTGGATATCTGATCTGACGGGTGCTCTTGCATAAATAAATCCATCTCCAAAATGCTGTTTCTGAGGAGCAGGGGGCTGTACTGCTCTCCCTCCCCTGAAACACTACCTGTCTCTGCTCAGCTCCTCACCTCCCCACAAGCACCACTGGGGTGTACCAGCAACTCCACTCCCAGAACAACTTCAGCTGGTTGTCAGGAGCTGGCAAAGGCTGCAGCAACACAATCCCAACACAATCCAGATCACTCAGCAGAGTCAGCTCACGACAGCTACCACCCATTTAGAGATAGCTCCAGGAGATGATGGCACAGGGCATTTGGATTTGATAGTCCCACTGTGGGTGAATGCAGGGGAGAGAAGGGATGGTTGGGAAGCAGAGCAGAGCCGGCAAGGTGGTGGGCAGCTCACCCGTCTTCTTTACTCGCTAAAAACTGCTTCAGAGACACACAGGCAGAGACTTCTCAGCATCAGTGCACCTGCACGCCCCAGACTTCCAGTCTGTTCAGTTCTTGTCTCAACAGCACCAGAACGGTCGTCCCAGCATCTCCCTTACCAGTGGTCCTGCAAAGCATGAGAGAGAAGACAGTGACACGTGGCAGGGTGGCCCCAGCAAGAAGTCCCAGGTCACCAAGGACATGCCAATGAGAATGCTTCACATGACTCAGTTCCTGAGGAAGAAGGGCCCCATCATGGTATGGAGTGTTTCACCCCCTTCACCCCAGCTCATTTTTTCCTCAAGAGCGTGGTCAAAGCCAGTGACAGGGCTGCCCAGTGCCTGCTGAAACCCCAGCATTACCCCACTCTTGTAAGAGTGACACCAGCTATATTTATGCAAAGCACTAGAAATTACTTCCTCCTGATTAGATGTGAACTTGGCATCCAGCCCTTTCCTTGTTTCAGAATATATCTGAGCTTCCTGGACACTCCCCTGTCTTGCAGGGAAAGTGGGTTTTTTTCTCCCTTTTCCCCCAAACACATTAGTTTCTATTTTGTTTTAGAGCAAGGACCAGCTTGTCACCTGCGCGAGGCAAATTGCTTCTGATGGGGAGGTGTTTGTTAAATTTGGCCACATCGTTGCAAAGCACTGCCTCGACGAGAGATGCTCCGCAGAGCTGCTGTGCGCCGCAGAGCAGACCCGCACCATCAGCAGCCAGCTCAGCATCATCACCAGGTGAGTTGCCAGGGTCAAGGACAATCTCTCCCGAGGCTACTGGCCCCCTTCTCAAAGAGAGGTGCATGGTGGTCTCCAGAGGTCCTTGCTGGATCTGGGCATAGCCCTTAAGAGTTCAGTTACAATTCAGCGGGCTCCCCCTCCTCTTCTTGTTGCTGCAAAAAGCCCTTTCCTCCCCTGCTTTGCCTGCCTCTATGGAAACCTGTTCTGGGAACAATCTTCTGGTTTTGGAGTAACTGACAGAGTTCTAGCCCCACAGGGGAGGCACACTGTCTGATGATCTTCCAGTAAAATCCTTTAAAATGTCTTCTAAGGGTAAAAGCAGTCACTGCAGAGAGCAAGTCCTCTTCTGAGCTGCTCGTGAGCAACATACAGAACCTAATTCAAGCAGTTTTGCATGTTCAGAAGGCAGCTGAAGCAGCGTGTATCAAAGTAAGTTAACGCTGATGGCATCAGGTTTTGCAAGGTGAGTCCACGCTGTGGGGAGCTCCTACAGCCCAGCCAAGTTATGGGAGGTGGGAGCTGGCTGCCATGGGACCTCTGTTGATGCTGGCTGAGGGTAAACATTCTTACTGTGATGTTTTTATTTTATGCCCTTCTGTCTTGTTTCCAAAGCCCACTACACATCTTTCCAGGCATTGAATCTGCTCTGTCACTGCTACCAACTCTGATGACATCTTTAGCTGGTCCATTTCCCATTTCATTTACGGATAGATGAGCAGCAGCCTCTTGTTGGAGCATTTATTTGGCAATAGTCTGTGTCAGTCCTAGGCTTTCTGTTGTCTCAAAATGAGCTTTGATCAAAACTCCCAAGAGCTTCCCCTGCAGCTGCCAATGATGGCTGACTGATCCAACTGTAAATAGTTTGTGAGAGCAGGCTTTATCTGAAAGCACCCAGAAAACAAAGTGCAAATACAACCACTCTCCACTGATGCAGTTTTTCATCGTGTGCCCTAGCGTCCTATGTAGCCCCACAACTTTTGCTGAGCTTCAGCATGTCTTTTTGGGAGAGACACAGTTTTTACTAGAATCCTATTTGATGAACAATCAGCCACAAGGGTGAAAAAGCTCCTCCTGTGGTTACTTGCCCATACTGTTAAAAACATACTATATATGTCCATTTTTTACTTTGCTGATGTCAGCCTGAAGTAACTAGCCATTCTGTTATCCTGATGGTCTAGACTACGAAGTCTTTTATGACCTGGCTTCTTCCCTTTGGAAATTTCCCTGCTTATCAATAAACTAACTATACTGCATTCCTTTTATCTCTCTGTAAGCAGTTTTTCAAGCACTTTTAAGCATTTTAAGCATTTTTAAAGCATTAACAGGTAGAGATGCCACATTGGTCACACACACATTCAGACTTTTGTATCATTTAAGGTATTTTAAACAAGTTCATGTACAACAATATGTTAAAGCTTGCAAATATTTTGTCTAATAGGGTTTGCAACAGCCCCCACCTGGCTCAGAAGAAGGAGAAGTAGTTGCCTTCTGCATGCAGTGGAAAAAAAACCTGTTGTGGCATAGAGCCAAGGCATCTTTAAACTCAGACAGGGATGAATTAGGGCTTCGCAAGACTCAGGCAGGGGCTGAACCCGCCCTGATGGCTACTGTGCAGAAACAATCACCTTGGACCAAGAATTACCCTCAAGCATCCAAAACCTATTAAAGGACATACAATTATGGACCTGTAGCGACCTGTAAAAATAGGAAGGGACTTCTGCTGGAGGGGAATCACATTGCTAACTGGCCTCAGCAGAAAAAGTACGGCTTGTGTTGCACTCCTCCTGGCTCGCATCTCTTCTCCTAGAGCTGCTCTTGCAGAAGGACTGAGAGTGCAAGGCCTGAAAAGGCTTTTGTGTGCTGGCTGCTCCTGCTGTGGCAAATTCCACCCTGCAGAGACACTCCTTTCTTTTGTCGACTGAAAAGAGAAGAATAAAGTGATGCCACAAGCTAGTGTATTTCTTAAGAGGCCTCTCTTCCAGGTGGTGTTTGAAGTCAAGTACTAAGATGTGACACCAAGTCACAGAGGACATAGGAGTTGGAGAAGAGCTTTAAGATCCCGTGAAAGGGAAAACAGAAGGTGTCCTGTTCAGTAAAATATCATTCACTGATCTTTGTTACCTGGCACACGAGTCACTCTGAAGCCATTGCTCTTGAATTAGTGGCCAAGTGGGGCTGCAATTCTTTATATTCACATACTGCATGCCCTCGTCCAGCTGTGAGCCAGCTCTGTTCTTAGGTGGTCAGTCAGGCTTTTTTTTCTCTGGCAAACATTGATATAGGGAAGACACAATCTGATGAGGTACCTTCATTACATTACTTTCAGTAACTGCCTGTTCTTCTGTGTTCTTCAGCACCCCAGATGTGAACAGGAGGATGTAGCATTTGTAGCACCAGCAAATCTGGCTGGAGGGAAGGAGCAGGGGGTTCTGTAAGTGACTGAATTGCTCATCTCCTGCACAGGAAAGCCTCAGAGCTGGTCGGCCTTTCTCAGGCCCTGATCTTTAGCACGCTATCAAACTTTTTAGCAACCATCACCTTTTCTTCTAGAGGTAGCAATCCTAAACGCTGCACAGGAAGGGCAGCCAGAGATATATAATCCTGCAGAAGAGCCAGTGCACAAGGTGGAGCTCCTACGCAAAATATGAATTCAGAGGGTAACATGAAAAAGGCTCTACAAAAGCTGGAGGAAAGAACTGAAGGAGAAGGAAGACTGACTTACGAAATGCAAAACAGGAGTGTAATTAAGTATTCTCTACTTTGCAAGAATAAATTTATTTATTTTGCAATATTCATGCAAAGATTCATGTTAGAGTCTTTTCATCGTGGTTAGGAAACTATTAAAACAGGCTACCCAAGGAGGCTAGAAATCTCCCTTATAAGTATTTTTATCATGGGGCAGCAAACACCAGGTGGTGATCTAGCAATGCTCAGTCTTTCTGAAGCACAGAGAGCAGACAAGATCAGAGATGAACATTTTACTCTTGCACATCTCCAGGGCTAGCAGGAGTGGGAAGCATTTTCTCACCTGCTGCCCCGACTCAGCAGATCCTGCAAAGAAATGAGACTTTTCTCCCAAAATCCCTCTCAGCCCCAGGACTCTCTTTTACCCAGAGTAAAACATTCAATGCTGATGATCAATCACCTCATAGCTGGAGGCTTCCAGAGTATCCAGGACCAATGCTACTGGCTGCTCCTGTTATTGCTCTCCACACCCCTGCTTCGCAGGCTCAGGGGCATGAGCTGCAAGTGTCTGAGGAAAATCCTGCTCCATGGCACCATGCTGCACTTGCGGAAGAGTCGGGAACAAGCCTCCCCTGCGAAAGACAATCAATCCACACAGCAGATCAGACTTGACTTGCTCGGTGGCTGCAACCCATTCCAGCCCACCTCGGTGTGGCAGGACTGTCTCCACCTTCCCCAGATCAGGTAGTTTAGTACTTGCACCACAGCAATAAATCTCTTCCACGTTTTGAGAGAGAGCAGCAGCAGCGGGCACACCAGAGAGTCCAGGAAGAAATCTGCAACGAATAAACCAGCGAGCACAGGCAGACAGAGAAGCTGAGTGGCAGCCGGCAGATATCTTGCGCCGTCGCTGGGGTTGCCCATAGAGATTTTCCAGCCGGGGACGGCTGGATCTGGGAAGGAGGAAGGAGGCTGTTACACATGGAGACAACAGGCTGCAAGGACTAGCTGGCCCCTTTCAAATTACATTTCCTTACTTTGTACTCATTCTTTTCCAAAATCAACACCTGTATTGTATTAAAGACACTGAGATGGCAGTGGATCTCCAAGGTTAGAAGCCAGCACACCGCGTCCCTCTACGAAAACACACCCTGCAACTCCACAATGGGTCCACAACTGGACCGATGGCAAAGCACTTGAGATCCTTCAGTCATCTCAATTGTAAGGCACATCATTTTGCTCTTGGTATCAAAGCTTTTCCTTTGACTCTTTTTTTTCCAGTACTTTCAAAAAACCACAGAATCCAATTCAGTAATGACATCATCATGACCCTACAAGTTGTAACTTCAGATTAGAACTGCAGGTCCTGTAAGTACTTTCCACATCTAAATGTGAAACCATGAATTTGGCTTCAATACTGTCACTTTTTCCTCTTTGTTCCTCTATCAATCCATGTGCTATTTCCAAATTGCTGTCCAATTCTGATGGCTTGTTTTTTTGATTAAATTCTTGAACATCCAAACTTGTCACCGGATGAAGTAACACAAAGTAATTAGGTAGGACTAACAGATTACTCCAAAATAACAACATAACATTAATACAGTTTATGCTCTGGGAAATTAGGAAGGCAAATTGAAACTATTATTGCCTTCCGCGATGTCTCCTCTGCCATGTTTTGCACATGTAGAAATCAGCAGCTTCCCTCTGTTCGTCCAAGCTCTGCTCATCAGTGCAAGACACTTGTATTTTGCCTGTTTGCCTCACCAGCACAAGAAACCAAAACCTCAAAAGTTGTGATTAACACTACGCTGTCCCAGTTGCAATCATCGCTTGGGCCAACAAACAGAAACAAAGAGGAGAAGGTCCACCAAGGAAGAGGCTTAATGCAAAGAAACATTCCAAGTGGGCGGGACCAGATGGCAATTGAGCAGACGGCAAATTTTTATTGTAAACGCAGCTAGCTAGATATGACTACATTTCCTCTAGGTAAAAAGCAACCCAAAAGGCAAAACAAGAGAGGCTTTGAGGACAGTTGTGCTCTTGGCATGCAACATCAGAAATTAAAGAACATGCATGACATTTCTTATAGCGATGCTGATCATCGTAGTAAGAGAACGATGACGACTTTCTCCAAATCATGTCTGACCTCGGAACCACGCAGCAAGCTAACTCCATTTGGATTCTGTACAAGGTGGGAAAAAACCCACTACCAACCGACTACACTAAAACCAGTTTTAGTCACCTTTATCCTTCACACACCCGCCTTGCTCTTTCCCCAACACTGAACTAGCTGCCAACATGTCAACATCACAGTCATTACCAGACTTTAACTGTACCCTTTTTAATTTTTTTGTTAAAAATGTCATAAAGACACCATGAATACAAGTACTGCAGTTACATCAATACAAAAAAAGCAAATACAAATTAAGCAGCTGAATACAAAAATACATTGAAATACATGAACACCACAATGTAACTTATAGCACTAATCAGAATTGTGTATACGTGAAAAAATTAAATAAAAATCTTTTTGTATTGGACAACTTAGGTATTCTCCACTTTTAACAGTAACTTTCTTCTAGTTATGTACTTCACAATTTCTTCTATATACAGCATAGAATAAAATACTTTTAAAAGATATGACATTTTAAATCCTCAATATGTGATATAGGTCTCTTTTACACTAAGAATATTGACTGCATGAATAAAAACTGTCAATGTCTTACAACAACTGTTCTGAAAAGGAGGATCAACATTTTCCTTTTAAATCATTATACGTAGGTCTTAAATCAGTTAGTAGGTTTGGCTTGATGCGTCAGACAATCCTTGTCAAACAGTGTCTCTCACAGTAATGTACATAATATTGCTTGTATCTATACAATCATACAAATGTGGCAATCATATCTAAATGTTGTTTATGAAAGAGACAGCTCACACATATACAGGTCTTCGGACTTTCTTAATGACTTATTTACAATGAAAGTGCTTTTATCAGCTCTAACACAATACATGGGGGGTTTTCTACATGTCAATTATTAGTCTCCCTGAAATTGGAAAAGTATTATATAGAAAATACCACAGCTTTGCAAACACTATAGCATACTGTATAACTGCATGTGGTTCTGAGATTAGCAGCTGAAAAGTGTTGATAATTATAATTTAAAAATAAATAAAGCAAAGAGGTAAACCAGTTACAAAACAGCAGAAAACTGCAATATTCACAACAGTAAAAAGACTTAAAATCAATTGCTAACAAAACGGTGAAGCGGTTGGATCGAAAGTCTTGAAAACATCCTTTAATGACTTGTCATCTGATTCCCCATTTGGATCACTATCCTGTGTCTGAGTTACCTGTCCAGGCTGTCTAACCTGCCTTGGGTCGCTGTACTGCGGTCTGATTAATCCCGACAAAGCTTGGATAGGAAGATTATGCACCGCAGGTGCAGCGCTGGAGTGTTTAGCCTGAGATTTACTGGTGCTATTTGCTTTATCTGAAGTGGCTTCTGCTGATCCTTCTGTATTTTTTTCCACGTTCGAGGCAGCCTTCTGCAGCGATGTATCTTCTGAGAGACTGGGTTCATTTTTACCAGAATTTTTCAAAATACTTTTTTTCTGGTTCTCTCCGTTCTCTCCTGAACTAGCTGGAGCTGTGTCCAATGATGAGCTGTGATCTCTCGGATCGTACAAACTAATACCGCTCAGTATCGAGCCCGGAGTTCCCAGCCTAACACCGCTCGATGATAATTTGGGCGCGTACGGAGGCAGAGCATCTGGGTCATGTTTAGCAGTCGCAGCTTCCGAGGGCTGCGATGAGCCAGCAGCAGATCTGGCGAGGCGGGGGTCAAACTTCAGAGGGTGTGAATCCTTCACGACTCCATGATGCGTATCTGCACTTGACAGTCTGTGGAGCCTGGGATCGACGTTTTTTTGTAAGCGAGGATCTCCTAATTTGCTTGAGCTACTGGCATGTGAATCTGCAGATGGATCCAAATAGGCACTCCTGCCCGTTAAGTTGTTTTTTGCCTTTGCAGCTAGTCGTGGGTCAGCTGGCATTGCATTTGGATGGGGATCGTTTTTCAAATTCCGCAGTTTATTAAGTCTCTGGTCAGCAATGAGTGGCGGAAGAGGTAAGTTGATTGAAGAGACGGGGTCAGGCTTAGGCAAAGGTATTGGTAGCAAGTCTTCGGGTGCCCATACAATATGCTTAGCAAAGTTTGGTTTCATCAGGGTAACATCCATTTTAATGTGGCTGAATTGCCTAAGCTGAGATCGGGGATCCCTTAACGTTACACCAGGCAAAGGTTCCAACGGTATCAGAAAAGCTCGTTCTCTCAGTTCTCTTTCTGAGTCCTCTTCATCATCATCCATCCCTTTTTGCTTGACTTTAACCCCAGCGTGCACGTGGTGTAAATCTAGCTTTGCTCCCCCGAGGGAGGAGCTGGCGTGACCACCCTCACTGACCTTGTGCATCCGGGGATCTCGTGCAAGCCGTGGGTCCAAGGACGTGGATTCTGAAGGCTTTCTGGGGTTGGACCTCTGAGAAGCCCGCAGTCTCGGGTCAGCAGCTTGAGCCCCTGCGCCTTTTTCTTTTGCCAGCCTCGGATCAGTAGGAATACCAAGCATGTGCTGCTCTGTGGAATGTTGTTGCCGATTCCTAAAATTTTCGCTTTGTTTCTTTAAGGTTTTTAGTATTGATTTAACACTGCTCCCCTCTTCCTCTTCACTACTGGAATACCAGTTGACATTGTCATCTAAAAAAAAAATAATATATTATTCAAGCAAATGATCACCAGGGAATACAACACATTTACTCACAGAAAGGGTAACTTCTCAGTAAAATCAAACTGAAAAGACCTGGTATTAAATCATCACAGCCTGGATTATTACTACCGTAATCTAAAATGAGAAAAATCAATTTCGAAGACGAACTGACATAACAAAAAAACTGTGGCTAGTTGACATACTCCCAAGCTTTGCTGCATTCTCTCTACAAATATCTCTGTCAATATTAATTTGGGAAAATAGTCTGCTTTCAAACAATTATTTCTACCAGTACTAGTAAAAACCACATTTAAAATCTGCGTCTTGATGAAAATTACCTTCATTGAGGGATGGTAGAACAAAAAATAAAATGCCACCTTACAGCAGTCTTAAAAACAGATAAATTACAAATGTGGAATTTGTGGAATCCAAATCACAAGGTTTTGGGGAGAGGTCAAGATTCAGGAAGGGAAGAAATAAGAATATTTAATTTTAAAGGATATATTCTCAACTATCGTATGCAATTTACTGGAAAGTCTTATCAACACAGCTGTGTGCTCATGTCCACATTCTAAACGTTCCTCCTCACTGAAGGAGACTAGTTGTCTGTTATGGCTCAGTAAAACGAGAAACAAAGACGAAGCCCACCACCATCCCCACTATCTAATGCACAATAACATGTTTCCTCAATGCTAGTTGTACCACACAGGGAGTGACATGCTGTCAGAGGCAGCTAACAGGAGCATTTTTCCACTATACAGCTTTCCAAACACGCTCTGGACAGGATGACCAGTCACTCTAAAGCACTGGTGAGAAATCTTCAGTTCAGAGTAACTTAGTCTAGGTCGCTCTGGTTTTGTATGTAGCCTGAAGGGCTGCATCTCCAGATCTCCCTCATCATTTCATCAGAATTATATTCACAAGATCCTCGAAATCATTTGATACAGTAACTGCCTTTTGGTCAGACAGAAGATGTATTTCTGGTCCCATAACCTAGCAGCCTCAGAAAAAGGAGCAGCAGGGAGCAGGCCAAGGGACAAATGTACACTGTGTGGCTCAATCGGATTGGCAGGCTTACTGCTCTCCGTTGTCCAGGTTACAGAAGAGATGCTCAGATTGAACACTGTAAATTTCAGGTACCACAGAAGAAAAAATACTCCTCTAGAGAAATGGAATACGCAGAAAAGGTTGAGACGCACAACTGAATAAATAAAATCTAAGATGCGCTTGCAGTACTGGCAGTTAGAAATAATAACCTTTCTGTTCCAATAAGGGATTTTAAGAAGTAATTGAGTTATCAACAACAGAACATTCAAAAAGTGCAAACTATATCCAAAAATTATCCACAGATCTTTCTACTTGGAACTGGAATGCAGCAACTAATTGTATACTAAAACACTGGAACAAACTGGGAAGAAAAGCAAGTACATTCAGCTGAAAGTATTATTTGAGTCGGTACTTGCACATTCACAATAATTGTGAATGGTAATGTGATGAAAATCTAAGTCAACAGATTTGTTCCAGGCTAATACACGGTCAGTAAGTATGTTTGGAACTCTAACAAAATTATTTTACCTTCATCTTTGCTCATTGCCCTCTGACCCTGGCTGCTGACAGAGTCTCCATCTCTTTGATGCTTTTGACTAAGTCTCACATAAAGGGCTTTCTGCATTGCTGGAAGAAAATCCGGTACATTAATGGCTGATTTATGGCCCATATGGCTTCCCATACAGTCTGACTCGCTTCCACTTTGATGGGACTCTTGAGCCATGAGGTGAGCCTGGTGATCTGTAAATTCCCCATGCCATGTTCCATCTGCAGTACAAAAAAACCAGTTAGCAGCTATCCTATACAAGCTTTTACAGCAGAGGAAATAAAAAACAATCAGGCAAAACTAATGTGACTTATATTACACGACTGGAAAGCATCAGCTGAAAAAGCCTATACACTGAAGACATTCCAGGAGGTTTGGCTTTCTATTCCAAATTCTTTCAGCTGCTCAGCTTTGGAGCCATGATATACCTCACAGCTGCAAAGCACCCTGTCAAGGAACAACAATTTTTAAATGTCCTTACCACCAGAGTTATTAGCTGGCTGGAAGTTATGTACAGCTTGATGAGAATAGTAATTGTCATAGAAATCAGCTGGGTTCTGAATAGGCTCGTAATTCATACTGGGCTGCCGTTCACCAGGAATCTGCTGGTACTGTGGCCCCGGAGAACAATGATTCTCTCTTGGCATATTCACCATATGTCCTTGAACTCCTGGGGCATTGTAAGATCCACTGAGACCCGGGGGTGTGAGAGGTGGACCACCTTGCTGTCCTTGCATAGGCATACCAGTCTGGTTCTGTGGTCCAAGAAAGCCTGGTGGAACACCCTGCATAGGAGGACTCTGTGGCATTCCTGGGCCTTGAGGCCCTGCGCATGGATGATGTCCCGGAGAACCCGGGTGCATTGGCGGCCCATTATGTCCTTGTGACATGCCGGGTCCTGGCCCTGGACTTGAACCTGGATTATACATATGCTGAGAATGAGGGTCATTTCCCTGAAACGGTGGTCTTGGTGGTGATGCACTGTTGTAGAAGGTTGGTGGCCTGTAGGCAAAAGAAAATTAGTGAATCAAACTTTGCACCTACAAAGATCAACAGCCTATTAGCTATCTCGTCCCGCTCCTCACCCTTACAGATGTCTGACCTCAAGTTGGATAAAAATCTGAAAGAAGCAAAATGACTTTCAAAGAGAGTAACTATATATATTCATAACACATGACAGAGCTTGTCGGAAAGTAGAATATTTTTCCAATATTAGCACATGCAGAACTGGACATTTGCTGCAACTAATAGTTTTAAACATCCCAAGGCCAGCAGTCTTCACTAGGTGCGCCATTGGCTTCGGTCAAGAAAAAGCTAACTGTAACAAGATCTTAGAAGAGAATAAACTTTGCTCATTTTGCAAATGGAGACAGGCAAGGCAGGCACAGAGCCAAAACAAGAGCCAGTGAAGTGACTTTCTGGAAGATCAAAGCTCAGTAAGTTCTGTTCTATGGAAAGCATTAAATAAGTAAATAATTATGATAGTAAATATCTGACAGATCATTAACTCAGCAATACACTCAGAAGTATATACTTCTAACAGAAATGAAGAGAATTGTTTAAATATTTATGCAGACAGGAGAGTTCTACACAAAATTCTGAAACCTACTTTTTTCCAATTTTGTGTGCTAAATCCACAGTAGGCTTCACAACTATTTCAAAAAGAGACGGAATTTTCTTATATTCTCCTGAAGGATCTTGATAATTTTCTATGTCAGACTCAGAAAAGGGATATTGCTCTGGTGGGGTAGGCAGAAGTCCAACACCTGGTGGTGGCTTAGGGAGAGGAACTATGCCACGCTTTCTGAGTTCCTCCAGTTCTTTCTCATCTTCATTTTGTGGTTCCTCCTCAGTATTCAAAACCTAGAACAAAGCAATGTGGCAAACGTTCCGTAAATTCTGCAGTATATGCAATTCACTTTAGTCTTGCACGTTCCATTTAAATATAGTTACCTGCTACAGAACTACTATATATTGACATCAAACTAGGACGAATTATAAATATATTATTACTTGGTTTGCAGGACACCAATTCACAGCCAGGAAGAAAATTATTTCTGTAGTCAGGAAGGGACAATTTCACACAAGTCCATTTCCTTCAAACAGTAATTTTAAGTGACAGAAGTTGAAGGACTTATTTGGAGATTCATAACGATTCTAGCGTTAAATTCAGGTCTCTTTTCTGTTAAGGCCTGTTGTATAGTAACTGCAGAGAGACACGAATATCCTACTTAAAACAAAGGTCAGAATTTTGTGAATCATTCAGAGGAAGCATCTCATTCCTTTCTCCACCCTGAGTGCAGAAGTAATTCAGATGATATCTAACTCCTAGGCAGCTCAATGTAGACAACATAAAAGCCACACTTCTTGTTACAGAGTACATAAAGATTTCCACAGAAAGGGATGCAAATGAATGTTCCTGGGCAGTAACATGAATTGCAAAAATAAATGAGTCTGATATAGCTAAAAATAACTGCATAATCGATGACAAGGTGAATTCCTGGTATTTAACCTGGTCACAGACTTACTGTGCTAAAGAGCAACAGGGAAGTTTAACATCATTCATGTTTAGCATCACACTCCCTGAGAATCTCACGGCAATTTCCAGCAACACCCCCCACTCGTTTCAGCAACAAACTTTATGTTTACAGACTACGACTTGCTCACCTTATCCAACAGCTCTTTTGTTTCTGCAGTCAGGGGAGCATGAGAAAATTTGCACTTATCTCCTTGATAGCATTTTGCTCCTGTATGGTAGAACTTGCAAGGGAATTCATGTAAGCAATGTATTAAGGATTCCTAACAAAGGCTGATTTCTAGTTTGCACTGTTTGGCAAGTTTATGAAATTCAGCTGTCAACTATCCTTCAATTCTTCACCAGTACTTAATCTTTTCAAAGCAACATCTTAAGAATTTTTAAAGCTAATAACCAACTTACCTCCTAGTTCCATTTGACATTCTGCTAATAATTACATTACTGTGGCCTTAACATTATATTTGATTGTAAAATTGAGATTAAAAAAATTAAGGTCTCAATTCCAGAGTAAAACACAAGTTCTTTACAACAAACAAGAACAGATCAGGGTTTTAAAAGTACATGGAAAAATCCATCTAACTTCAAGGGATTTTATCTTTTAAACCATTAAAAATTGTTAAAACCAAAACCATACCAGTAATTTAATACATATTTTTTCCTCTTAACTATTTGAGCAGAAAAATAATCTTCTTGTAGTATATCTACACAGTTTTTGGTATAGTCTCTTAAGAAAAGAAATAGCTACCCTTAAAAATCACATCAATTAAGAGCAAATTTAAACTTTCAGTTTAATTCAATTGGGTTTTTTTAAAGGATATTGTGCAAATAAATGCAGTTCTCTCCTTTGGTGCAGTAACCCTGTATGTAAAACTTGCAGATTTCCTTCTTCTTTTCAATCTCTGCATCATGATCAAATTTACACTGCTCTCCCTATAAATAAGAAAACAAGAAAAAATATTATCAATCTGAAATGCTGAGTAATTCCATATCATATTTAAGGAAAAACATCCTCCTTAGCTGAATTTAAACTTTTTATCTTCACTAACACATAACTGCATTATAAACATGTCCCTAAAAACTTGTGAATGGGGGCCTGGACATAGAGAAACAATTCCTGAATCAGGATACAAAGAATATATGCAGTGGTCACAGAAAACAAGCTGGTCTTACTGTACCAGTTCTCTTCTCTGTGTCCACTTAGCAATTAGCATTAAAAAGGCATTTAAACAAATAATTTACTGAAATTATTTTCCATATAAACAATTATGCACTTGATCAGAAAACCCGATTCTGTTTTAAGGGTGTGTGGGAGAACTTACAAAAGTCCAACAAACAAGGTATTAAGATTCTCCCATGTAGGAAAAATAGAGTCCAAACAATATCAAATTTATATCAACCATATCATGGTATATGTTAGGATTACTTTGTGGGAGCGGGGTTTTTTTCGTATTGTTTGTATTTATTTTCATGAAAAAAACACTAAGTGCTCTTTCAGCCACCTGTTTTAAAACTGAAGGTGGCAGCAAATACTCATCTTACTGAGCATAGCATAATATATAAAGGCAACACAAATGTATTGTTTTCAATTCCCACCGCCCCCCGGGTTTGAGAAAGAGACATACTGATTTTCACCTTTACTTTGACCATTTGAAAAAGAAGTAGAAAACATTCTATCTCTAAATACACAGAGAAACTAAATATAAAAACTCACTTATTCGAGAAGCATGCAGTTTTTTCTTAAGTGTGTTTTATAACTGACTGAACTAGTCTAACATCAGAGGATGCAAGTCCACAGCAGCATAAGCTTCAAAACGAAGCAACAGCAATTTTTTTTATATAATAAGAGATTGTCTTGCTAGGGTTTTTGCTTGACAGCTGACTGCTCTGAATAGTACTCTCTTCTTTCTGCTGC
Source organism: Strix uralensis (assembly GCF_047716275.1). Classification (NCBI taxonomy): domain Eukaryota; kingdom Metazoa; phylum Chordata; class Aves; order Strigiformes; family Strigidae; genus Strix; species Strix uralensis. The sequence continues at coordinate 116,229,027 of NC_133974.1, read as the reverse complement.
CTTCCACTTGCTGGCTGAAGGAAGATGATACTTTGGTAGGGCAACTATTACTACAACCCCACTTTTTACTTTAGAGAGAAATAATTTTGCATAATTAACCAATTCCTTCAATGTTTCAAAATTAGCAATAGCACATAAAAGAGAAATAATCTAATTCAGAAATCATTGCCTATTTACAGATTTTATACTTGTAAAGTTTGATGTATGATACATATGATACATTGTCACTGTAAGTTTATGATACTATCACAGATGTTTTTACTGTATATACTAATAAGCAAACACAATAATTTTTAACAGAATTTGTTATAATTCAAAATGTGTAACAGAAGGGGATATTTTTCCCCAAGTACTTCTGCTGGCATTTATCTATAAATACTCAAAACATTAGTAATCAAAACACTGAGTTTTAACATACAAGTTTTCTTTGCATCAGCTGAAGTAAAAAAGAACAGAGCATCTTCTCCCCTTCCTCACGCCAAAGAAGCAGACCGACAGACACAGTACATAATTACCTTAATACACCTCCCTTCAAGGAAATATTTACAAATTTGTTTGCCTTTGTGTTCCACTGTATGCTGATTTATGAACTCCTGACTCATATTAACCCATTTCTTCACTGGTTTGCCATCCTGTAAGAAAAATGAACATCCTACTGATGCTTACTTATTATGTGCAGTTGCAAAAATATTAGCGCATCCTTGGTGCACTAGTTACCCCAAAATATGATTAACTACACCATGATTTAAGTTCTTAACATTATTATACCACAGCTCAAAGTAAAGGTAAACACAAATTATTTTTCTTAGCTGCTTTAATACAGAGTCTTTTCTATAAACGCAACCAAACCAGAAACTTCTTACAACAGACACAAATAATTTCACTGAATGGCCAAAGTATCTCACACTTCATTTGACAATGCTGGAAAGCCAGGCTGACTCCTGGCACCCACCAAGCCAGTGCCAACTGCCCCCTGATTAAGGGCACCTCTGCAGAGAGCTAGGAGTTGAGTAATCAGCCAGGCTTCTGGACCATCTTAGCCACAAAGCTATACTTTGCCAATTCTTCCCCTCTACGTGCTTCTCACGTGATTGTTATCTATGGATTACCTACCTTCTTTTTTCTCCCTTTTAATAATCTGTTTGCTTACACCATGAGACAAAGCAGAGAGGAAGCACAATTCAATCATGACTGAACACGTCAGATTATGTACCTGGTGAGGCAAATAATTGTTCCTCCTTATGATTCGATTGTCATGTGGCATCTGCACTTGAGAAACTAAAGAAACTGCAGTAAACTCCTCTAATCAGAGAGTCTGCGACAGGTGTTGACGGGGCCTGGCAGAGCTAGCAAAACCATGGAAGTGGATGGCCTTTAGTGAACTGCTGTCTGTGACACTGCAACAGAAGGCAGCAGAAAATGTCCTCTCTGCAGTGCTAGGTAGTTGCCTACTGATCTGATGATAGAGGGAAACAGGCTTTTCCTATTTTCCATTTTCACAAAAATGAGCAGGTATCTGACTGCTGCATAGGAAACTTCTGAAACAGAATGGAGGTGGTTCTCTAGAGTCATCACACTGCATTGAGAGCACACACAAGCAACAGCACACCAAATGTCTGGTCTCATTTAGCTTGGCAGATTAAGCAACGTCACAAAACATTAGCACTAAGAATGTTTTGCAGATTTTGTTGACATTGAGAAGCAGAAATCTTTGAGCTAGAAATGCTACTCCTGGATCAGTCAAGATCCATTTTCTACTCCGAACACATTAAATCCTGAGAAATCTCAGGTGCTTCAGACAAAGCAGCTTTGAATCTAATAACTGATCCTCTTCAAGGTTAACACGAATATCACATAAACACAATGCTCCAAGTCTCTCTGGGAACACTGCAAATGGGATCACTGCAAATCAACAACCATCCCACACCACAAAACACTTGAAACAACAGTCTGAGGAAGGTTGAAATGCTCCAACCATGTCCCAGAGAATCCCAGGGATGTCGTTATGCAGCTCAGGACTCTTGACAGTTACCCCTCCACACCACACAGCTCAGCGTCTGCGTCTGCATCACAGAATTCATTATTTCACTGTAGCCAGGAGCCCAGCTTTTTTTTTTTCAGCCTGCTGGGACCTGCCTGCAGCTGCCTCCTCGTCTCCATCATTCCCTGCGGCTTGGGAGATGGGGCTGGAGGACAGGGCACGCTCTACAGCAGCAGGAAGGAGTCCTATAAAGGAGGCATCATCCTAACAGATCAAACGGCTGCTCTTTTCCCTACCACACACAGGGCAGGGGAAGGAAAATCTGATCAGGACCACCCAGGAGCCCCAGAGGTAGGCCAGCTGGAGGACAGAAGGCTGAATCACACATCATCGCACTAGCAAGAAGCCAGCCATGTGCATTCTTGAGTGCAAGAGGGAGGAGAACCACAGACATTTTAGTGGCAGTATACAGACTTAAATATGATTTGGCTTAAATGTTTTTTTGATCCATCAATACCAATTTTGTATTGTTTTTCATTTAATGAAGACTGGAGTGAGAAATTTACAAATACCGTGGCAATACTGAACACTATGTTTTCTCGAATTCCTGTGCAAAGAAGTACTAAATGAAAACCAAGGTCACGTGTATACTAATTTCCACAGTCACAGCTATGGAAAGAGAAGGAGAATTCTTCACGATTCAGATGGAAACTGGAAAAAGCTGTCTATTTGCTTTGCCAAAAAATCTGAGATGAACTGGTAGTAGCAAAACATCTTATTTCAGATACAGTTAACATTGAAGTTCTTGCACCATTCAAAACCAAAGCTCATAAACCACTTTCTGCTAGTTTCTCATATTTCTAAGAAAAACAAGAAAATTATGTATTAGCTTATCAGGTATACTTTGTACATCAAGTGTTGGAAAATTCTAGTCATTTTCTAGATAAGAGAAAAAAGTTTATTAAAGATATGTATTTCGAAATACTATTCTGTTGAAGCAGAGCATCCAGTCACTTGTAACAACTACATTAGGAATTCAACTTTAATCCCACATACCTCATGAAAGCCATCAGATCCTTTATTGCCCCCTCTTCCCCGTCCACGATCCTTGCGCTTCAATTTCTTTTGCATTCCACGCCCTCGACCAACATTGTAATTATTACCTCTTTGAGAAATACCTGAAAAACAGCAATGACCTCTTTAAATGACCTCAGAAAGTAAAGAAAAATAGTTACCTAATGACATCGAATACAGACAACTCTAATAAACTAAACAGCTACCTTTTTGCAGTCTGAATTCCTAAATACTATCTTGAATCACGAGTTGGTAAGTACAGCTACACCAGCCAACTGTAATTCTGTGCAACTGCCTGCTCTTTGAAAAGTTCTTCAAATCAACAGCAGACTGACAAATTGAATATAAAATTAATCTTGTTCAAAGCAGCATCTTGCAGTTAGAAGTGTAGATTTCTAACCAGCCCAAATACTTAAAATATTTTGTGTCATTTGGTCACTTTCTGAACACAGAACTAACCAGTACAACTGGCACCCAGGGGTGTGTGCATTTTTCATTGTCACAACATGCAAGAAACCTGAGATCATAACCTGAGAAATATAACAAAACAGCTTTGAATATAAAAATATTTAATGGTAACTGCTTGGAAGACTCAAGACAGTAATTACCTAGCCAGCAGCATGCCAGAGAAGCCATGGTCTCAACTGAAACCACTGAGACAGAATATCTGCTTTCCCATCAATTTAGAACCAAAGAAAACCAATTAAAAAGTTCTGTGGACATCACAGCCACTTCAGGTGGCAGCCACCCCATGACAGCAGGGCTGATTCCAGTGAAAACACCTTGACTTCATCACAGATGACTTGCAGACAGAGATTTTGAAGCAGTATTGCCAAGCAGCACATGAAAAAGCCGTTCTTGTCTCAGCTAAAAAGATACTGCCAACCTTCTGCCAGTTTATTTTTATTGTGAACCAAACCAGAATACAGTAATTCTTCACTGTAGTAAATGAAAGACAGCCTACTACCTTTGTATAACACACAGTATCTTCACAAGAACTACTAAGGTATTCATACTGTCATGGAAAACCCTGCTCAGATTTTGCCTGGGAGACAAACTTTTAGCCATGATTAAAGGGAGAAAATGCTGTAAACTCAATTGACAGTTTCTGAAATGAGAACTTGATCTCATAGAAAAAGGGATGAGAACAAGTTAAGCGTTTCTAGATGGTAGATCAGGCTATCTGTGTCAATGGTACACACTGCCTAACCTTCCACACCCCACGGCAATATGCAGTAATACAAGACAACCAGAGCGTCAGAAGTCCCTTCATAATACGGAGGTGTAAGCTGGCTCAATGAATCGCACTACAACAGGAAGGAAATGATCAGACACCAAATGAAAGGTGCAAACAAGAATGCTTGCATAACCTGGCTTATATAAGTAAGGCATGAAATAAGGGCAGTAGGACTCTTTCAGGAATATGTTGCTCAAGAATACTTTTTCACCAGCATTTGTATCAGCCCAGCTTTGAATGCAAGTTGTGAAAAGAAAAATAAAAGTATACTTTATATATAAAGAATACTTGTGGGGTGTACTGATAGAAGTATTCAGGCACCTATGAAAATTTCTAGGTATTTAATATTTTGGCCTGAATTAGGTTTTGGAATTCACATATTTACATTCTGCCGCCCCTAACCGCCACGCCCCCCCCCCCCCCTCCAAGTTCCATTTCAGACTTTCAGAAACTACACCAGAAAGTCATTTTAGAGCCCTACGATTTCTTACTCAAGCAGTTACACAACAAAGATCTTGGCTCTTTAATAGGGTTTTATTTGTTTATTTACTCTATATATATTACCCAATGGTTGATCTTTTTTCTTCAATATATGCATCAGTGCAACCATATGATATTATTCCTTCCCAATGAGCAGCATTATCACTCACCGACAGGTGACTGCAAGCCCATAGGAAAGCCACCACTGGCAGCTTTCTTCATTCAGCTCTCAAGACAAACATCCTGAAACGATGCATGATACAACTGCTGCCACCATCCAGTACTACAGTGAACGATTCAAATTATCTTACCTTTCTGGATCCCTTTCATCCCCTGTTTTTTCACTGGTTCTTTCGGGAATGGAGGTCCTAAATCAGTACTGGAAGTCTCTTTAGCTTGTCTGTATTGTTTAAGCTGATCAGCAAAATCTTCATCCTTTTCTTCCTCATTATAATTACCAAAGTTTTCATCACTGTAATGACTATAGTCGTCATACTCCTTACTTTTTACATTTTTTTTATGTTGCATTTTCTGTGAACTCATGTAATTTCCTGATACGTGGCCATGCTGTATGAAAGGGATTGCATTGTTTAGAAGCAACTCAGTATTTCGGAAAACACCCCTCCAAACTGCTCTACAAAACCAGTTGGTTTTAGACTGGTTTATTGCCATGCTGTCTACCAGATCTGCACAAACAAGCATCAATAATACAGAGTGAAAAATCAAAAACTACTTTTGATTCTGAATGCATCAAAATTGGAAGAAAGATTAAAAAGATCAGCTTCAGCAACTATACTCTGGAAAACTTTTCAGTGAGGTTGACAAAGCATTTTAACATATGCAGTTCTAAGTGTACTAAGCGCTACTTAGATGAACTGTGATTAAAATAAATTTTTTCCATTCATGATCTCCATATCCTGACAATCTTGGACACAGATGATGCAACCTGTCATGCCTCTGTCAGTCAGGACGAAATACTGCTAATCGCCACTCCTAAGCCAGCACCATCCCTTCTCCCATTTCTTCAGTTTGTTAATAAATTAGGCTGGCTTAGAGGTTTCTGGAATGGTTTCAGGCTAAAATGAAGAGTCTCCTCTCCTCTGAAGTACCAGAGTTTCATCACACTAGCTGTGGAGAATGGCATTCTATCTCACCCAGTGGTCTCAGGAGGGCTATCGAGCTGCACACAGACTGAGAAAAGCCAGGACAAATTGAACTATCAGAAAACAGAACCAACTCCAGATATTTAAAGGTGACTTTTCAAGAGTTGTTTCCTCTTAGTACGGTCTAAATCCAATGCAGGTAATAATAAAGATATCTTAGTTGTTGCCTGATGGAGGGAAAAATAGTATCAGGCTTGTTTACACCACCTACATTCATGCCACAGATAATGCTTTACATTTGGAAATCTACCCAAGGAGATGGGAACTAGATGTGCTTCCTGAAATCTTTGACAATGGGTACTGTAATCAAGTCAGCCTTCAAAAACCGCACCATTTACATTTGCATTTTTTAAATTACACCTAAATAAAGACATGAGAAGTCAGTTTCAAAAAATACTACCTGACTGAACGAAGAATCATAATCTCTGTATGAAGAGCTGCTACTCTTTTTATGTGGTCTTTCTGTACGCTCAAGATCAGAGTCATGGCTGTAGTCTGAACTGTCATCACTGGAAGGAGAGTTATGCTGAAAAAAAGAAAATGGCTCTCAAACGTTGTTATAGAATTCTCTGTGTAACTGGTCTGCTGTATATGAACTTAAAGGAAGCATTAGCCTAATAAATGAAAATATTTTCTTAACTCTCAAAAATCTCTGCTTCTGGGGGAAGCTAAAGAAAGTACACCCCTTTGATGACCCACTCTTTTTATCAGAGAAAGAGATCTGATCTGATGAGGCTTCTGAATGTAAACATTGAGGGCTATGTGGTTTCTCTGGGTTAGGGTTATATCAACTTCCTACCGGTCTCTCTGAGTCCTGCTTCTTTGTGACATAGCAGGGATGCTGCTGGAAGGCTAACAAATCCGGGAGATGGCTAGAAACTTGCATATGACCATAGAAACCACCAGCATCCAATCATTAGCTGGGAGAAAATCCAGCGTTCCTGCATTACAAGTGTTTTATTTAGATGTACTGTTTTGCAGAAAGTTTAGAGGGGAAACCATACCAGAATACTGTATTTCTGTGATTTTTAGAGAATTACTATCAGGTTTAATTTTCTAGGTTAAAATTTTGTGAATGTCTTGAAGTTATTTGATTAAAATATGTATTAGAAACATTATCTTATTGAACTTTACTGAAGAATTCACTTAACTAACCTGAAATACTCTCCCTCCATAAATATGATAATTAGCACAAAGAGTGAAATTGTCAATTTACATTTTGCCTCTTATCCTAAAAAACTCTCACTCTCTATGGTTCAGCTACCATTACTGTTGTCAGTGGCCACTGCTTAACTTAACCCCGCTGATTTAAAATTTAAACAATTTGAGAAATGGTTTAACACTTTGGCCTTTCATGTCAGAACTATGGCAACCATTGACAATGGCAAAGAGTAAAATGCTCATAAACATCAGTATTTTGTAAACTGCTATTAGAAAAAACATTGAAATAAATAAGCACCCAATAAAGATGTATATCACAAAAACAGTTACACCCACAGTCTAATTTGTTATTTCTTTTAAATATAAACAGATGAAAATCAAGTTTATGAAAATGCATTTAGGCAAAACTAACAAGTAAGTTTCCAAACTATCATCTGAAATGTGCTACGGCTGGATTATTTAAAGATTTATTGTCTCTTACGCCACATAAACTGTCACTGAAATGTGTGAATATGCACTTTCATGTGTCAAAAGTCTATTTTTCTTTCGTTAATACTGAAATGCATTGGTAAGACAGGAATCTCAAAAATTGCACTCAAAGAGTCTGAAGACTGCCTAAACAGCAGTCAAACCATTTTAGATTTCTCCTCTAATTCCCTGGATCCTTGTCTAAACCTGGAAACCTGGTATTAAAATAAACACCTCCAATATTTTGGCTTGCATTTCCTAACCTTATGCTTATCCCGTCTTCTCCTTTTTGATTTTTTCTTTTCTTTTTCTTTTTTGCGTTTCTTCCGTGATTTTCTATGTCCTTTTTCATTTTTCTGTTTATCATCACCTTTTGTACCATGTTCTTTCACATCTTCATATGCTGCATCATCTATTTCACCATCTTCTAGCTCTCCATCTTCTCTGTAGGAGGAAAAATATCAATACAATAAAATTACATATTATCCATCTCATCTGTCCAACAGTGCAGTAAAAACAAACACACCCAGTATTTATTTCCACCAGTTACATTTTGATACATGTGCATACACATTTTAATACATGTAACACCCCAAGAACTACTAGGATATTAGATTTTCTTTCAGAGTTACAGAAAAATGGAATGCAAGCCATTAAATGGCTTTGAATCGTACTGCAAAATTTTAAAATTTTAAAACTATGTGGGTTTTTTACTTCTCAGAACAAAGGTCCTCCTACATAGTTTTCTCCAACCTATATAAAAAACCCGCTTCAATATAAAGCAGACCATTGCCCTTAAACAGATTTCAAACTGAAGAGGTAGTTTCACCATCTCTAGAAATACTTCTACTACAATTACATGTATTTGCAGAACAGATGCGGTCAAAATTAAAGTCATTAAAACTCTCTGAAAACCATATAGTTAAAGAGTAGCAATAATGAAAACAAGCAGTTGGGCACTGCAGGAAAAACTGCACAGTAACACAAATACATTTCCTTCAACACATCAACTCCTGGAACTAAAGATGGGTATGTAGTATCTAGGGTGTAAGGGCCAAAGTCGTGAGCAATTTGAAAAAGGAGAATTAATTCACCCATTAGGTGGATTCTTCAGCAGAAATTGGTAGTAGTAGTTGACAAGAAAGAAGTAGTTAACATTTGAATGTCATTTGCTAGAATCTAAAATCTGACGGAAACCAGACATCTGATGATGTTATTTTTCTAAGCTACCCAGGGTAGATTTTTCTTTTTAAAATCTGTAACATTGACATTTGTAGGGGGTTGTTTTATACATCAATGAATACTGTAAATGGAACAATATGCATGTGAATATAACTTCTGCATATGAATGTGTCTGTCTCAAAAATCTTCAAACTGGAGTAACATCAAAGGATGATTAAAAAAACCAAAAAACAAACTAACACAAAATGAAAAACTTTTAAGTGCTTATAGACTGAATAACAGAAAGGACTGTGCTTGTCTCCATCAGTAGGGAAAAAAAGTTTCTATGATTACATAAGACTTTAAATAAAGTTTTGTCCACTGACCCAAACAATAACAACCCTGAATATATTTTACCATGAAAGAAACATTTTGACAAAACACCAGCTAACCTGTTTCTCATTCTTATTTCAGACAGAACTGCTGAAGCAATCTCAACTCCCCTTCTACTATTTGGTATTTGCTGAGTTTTGGTTGTGGAAGAATTTACTGCTTTTAAAGGTTGGTTTATAATTGGCTCTACATAACTACTTCTACATTACCACTACTTCAGGAATTCAGCCTGTGCAGGCATCATGGAATCTTATAGAATCTCAGTCCTGAATTTTGACATGGAGGTTGCTTGAAAATGCCATCAGATGTATGGTGTCCGAAACCCTCGCTCCTTGAACATACCAGATTCAGCAAATGGTGGTGGCGGCAAGGGGAGGAGCCTGTAGATACTAGAAAACTATATGTATTAAAGAACTAAAATAAAACAAGACCAAACTAGTGCTGGGGGCAGTAGAAGGTTTTAGGACAGAAGTAGTAATTAGGCTATTAAATTGCCTTACAATTTTTCCACTTCAGTCTGGTATTCACAACATATTAGCTAACCTGATGATCAATCCCGTCTACTTCAAGGAACTGCAAATAGTAGGAAGGGGGAAGGACTCAGCAGAAAGTGAAAGACGTGAGTCTCCACAGTAAAAAACCCAGTGGTTAAGAAGTTAGAAGCAACCCGAAGTCCTGACTTTTTGTAAGAGGAGTAAATAGATATGCCAGGGAGAACAAAAGGGAACAAAACACGTCTGCTGTATTGTCACCTTTTATGTCCTGCAACTTCTTAGAACTGAATGCTCTTAGCAACCACAGTGCAAAAAAGAAAACAAAACCGAAGCAAAGCAAATAGAAAACCTCCACCAAGATATGATTATAGATCATTAGCCAGCCAAAAAATGGAAGAAACTCCCTACACACACATTCAGACTATCGACTCGCATAAAGGCTTTGCAGAAAAACTAAGGAAATCCATCCATTTCAAAGTACCACCTCTTCACCTTTAATTCTCAACTACTGGTGGGATCCTACAGCATATCTATGGCAACTGCAACACTTTCCCATCATCTCATGGCAGCCCACTGCAACGACGTAAAAACGAGTTATACACATCCGAGCCTCATGAAGATGCTTCACCGTATTACACGATCGAGAAGGGAACTCTAAGAACAATTCTAAGCAACACACAAGGGCAGCTGGCCTACCTAGCGATTGCAAAAAAAAGTACTCTGGAATATGTGAGAAAATAATATTCTAGACAAGTACTGAAGACAGTTTTGTTTTGCTAAGTAGCGTGAAGTAACAGGTCTGGAAAGAAGGAAAGTTTCTAAGAAGCTGTCAAATGTCAAAATATTAAAAAGTGGGCATAAGAAGATTTAATCTGAAAAAAAAGATTCTGCTATGGAAGGTGTCATTCAAAGACCATCACTCACACTGACGGGCAGTAAAAGAAAGTTCTCAGCAAGCAGTGAGTGAAGTTTGAGGTCTTACTGCCACAGCCACAGAAAGGGACAGACAAATTCACAGAAAACAAGCCTGTTAAAGGATGGCTCTTCCCTCCAACACACCGAATACAACTGCCCGTGCTAAGAAAACAAAAGGGAACTTAGAAAGACGGTAAAGAAAACTGCTTAACTGCTATGCCTTAAGCTTAGCTACAATGCAAATGCAGTCATCACTGGCTTTGCTTATGGCCTTAAACATTTACTTGGTCACATTTTGAAAAGGACATTATTTTTTAGTGCAAATATAAACCAGTATGAAGCCAAAGTGAGCTTTTGAACAAGTAAAGGAAATTAATAAAGGTATGCCCACTACCAAGTGGGCACCAAACAAGAAGTACAGCGGCAGCTTCGGCACCCATTTTTATGTGATTTTTACAAGGTGCTCACACAAAATCCTTACAGAGCCTCGTGAAGGAGAACATAACACCAAGATATTCTATTCCCATACTTAAAAAGAGATAAAGGATCTTCAGAATATGTATCCCAAACGTAAAATAAATCCTGTCTTCAAACACCACGGTGTCCGTTATCAGTATTCCCTGACAAATTCTGAAGTACATCATAAAATATCCCAAGAAAGCATTTGTCACGTCATTCCAGGAGATACTTGATTAATAAAGTGTGCCTAATGAAAGTGGAACACAAATATTTATGAAACACCTGCAGCTATTAGAAAAAACAACCTTTCATATTTTGACATGAGCTAAACTTACTCTCTCAAGGATGTCTGCTCAATTAAAATATCCTCTTAATTAAAATGCCTACTGAAAACGCTCTTTGGGAAATAAGGTATTTACCAGTTACCAGTTCCTTTGGGAACTGCCGTCATATATTTACACTTCTGGGATGCATCCAGGAGTCGAATAACTTTCTAGGCAAAACAATCGTGCAGAATCTCAGTAATACTATCCTTTGGATTGCACTTCAAAGGTAAGATTACAAAAGCCCTCTAATCCCCAAATGCCTAAATTCTTTCCATAACATCCTAGAATTTTCCAAGCATTGAGCTTCAAGAATGTTAAGAAAAAAAAAAAAAAAAGACTGGATAAGTATGATTTGAAAAGATAATGGTAAAAAATTTATCATTTCTTGGAAATAATTATTCTTCAAAGAAAGTTTAAAGGAAGTGATAGGGCTGAATTACCTTCCGTTTTATACGTTTTTTTCCCCCATTTAAAATCTAAACTGGAGCTGTACGTGAGAAAGTGAGTGTAGAACCTACCCCTTTGAGAAGTTCACTTCCTAAATATATTCTACAGACTTGGCCATAGCAAGCAGCTTTGGGAAGAGCTTTCAGTGATGTGAACCAAGACTGCCTCTTTTTCCACTATGAGCAATAAAAGTCAACAAACAGATGTGGTCTGGAAAAAACACAGCTAGCAGATGATTTTCTAGGAAATGGGTCCGAGTCTTAAGTTACCCTTGGCAGGTATCTACAGGAAACAAACCACAACACTGATCTAACAAGAGGGAACGTGAACTTCTGTTTTGCAAAGTACAGCTTCTTGCCTACAGAATGCCTTAGTATGCTTATATTATTGCTGGAAATGCCTGACACACAAAACGCAAAATTTTCTTAATCTACAAAAGCAAGAAAGTATAATTTTGTTGTCTTTTTCAAGATTCACTTCTCTTTCAACTACCTTACCCTACAAAACAATACACCACAAAACCTTCACTGAAATAATGCCAACAAGCTGTGGGGAAAATAGTTTACAATGCCTACACAAGGCATACCTCGGGAGTCAAAAAGCTGCTGCACTGGCAATTTTTAACTTCTGCCATGTATTATTTTCTTGGGATTCTACACTTGTATTTGCAAAGGCTGAACTAAATCTGATGCATCTTCAGATTAACAGAAGTTAATCCCTGACCTATTACAGTGCAAACCTGCAGTATAAAATTCTGGCACAGAAAATAGCAGAAGAGGTTAACTCACCTCTAACCAGAAATCTCAGCTAGCATTACCAAGCCCTTCCCATCCTAGTGCATTTTAAGTCCTTTTGGAAGAGAAACAAAAGCATCTTCATTAAATACCCAGTTTAAATTGCTTAGAGGTATTTAGCTACCACTGCCTGACCTACTGGAACTCCTTCGTAAAGAGCCCTGGGTGACTCAAATGATTAAAACAAGTTGCCATACAGTACCACTATTTCCTCATAACCCATGGGACAGCAAATGCAGTCTTGGAATCCAGAACACAGGAGATGCAAAATTAAGTAACATCACCTAGACTCCAGGAGCTAAACAAATCCTAACTAAACAAAAGGCAGCATACTGGCCATGATTTTTCCTATCAATCCCTGTACAAGGACTAGGTACACACATAAGAAATTTGGTTCATCTCCAAATGCAAGCGAAAGAACTAAAATCACTGATGGATCACTCCCTCTTCCGCAATCTCCAGATACTCAGAACTTGACGGATGTATGAAAACAAAACCAGAACGCATTTCTACTGTCCCAAGTGTATTTCTAAAGCACCTCCAAAATGGATTAGAAAGGCACATAAGTCAAATTATCTTTCAGGAGGAATCAGTCTGGTGAAATCACTGAAAGAGCAGTTATGCAAATATTTGGTTAGGGAAAACAAACCCACACATAATTCAACATTATTCTAGTGTTTGCAGTTTAATTTCTAACATTCAGGCTCGACTTTAACTTACCTTTCTTGCCCTTAGTCCAAGTCATTTTTAAAAATAGCATTCTTTATGTTCAAAGAAGATTTACAACTCAACCTCCCTAAGTCCAAGATACAAAAACAAGATGTATTTTCTGAGTACACTGATGATCGTAGCTCTGAAATATTTTAAGAAGACTAAAAGGATTTTTTTCCTGTGGCACTGTTCTTCCAATCTTCCTAATGGAAGTACTTAGCATACTTGCAGGTACAGCAGGTGCTACCTAAGAATCACACTTCTGTATGTTTTAAGAACTTACATGAAAAATGTAAATCTCTTATCATCAAACATTATTTTCTGTTAAGTCCATTTTTGGTAGGTTTGATTCACAGCTGAGGAAAGGTCTCATTTAAAAAGAATTACATTTTGTTTTACAATATGATGTTTTTGACTTTATTTACAAGCCTTAAAGAGAATATTAATAGTCAAGACTTTCTGAAAGCATTACCAAGACTAGAAAAAGTATACAGTAGATAAAAATTAAAGGCTGCAAACATCTCCCTTTTGTACACATAAAGGACACAGTAGCAAGAATGCAAACTTTATACACGAGCAGATCTCTAACACATTACGTAATAAATTATTTTTTAAGCAGCTACTAATTTCTGGTGATAACTGAATATTACTGTTCAAAAAGAAAATAAAATCTATTTCTTCCTAAAGTGAGTGCATTGTTAAACCTTAACCTCTTTTTTCTGCAATTAGTTCTAGAAGTGACAGGTTATCAGAAAACATCAAGGATGTCTAAAAACTCATCTTCTCGTACAGAAACAGTATGTTAACAGCCTTTAATTTACTGGGGCTGATAACAGCATCATATACTTGTTCTGCTGGCTTCTGAGTACCTGTGATAGGGACATACAATGCAGCAGAGAGAGTTTAAACTGATGGGAAACCTGAGTGTTTTTGACACTGGTCAAGACTTAGTCAAAAAGCCTTACACACCCCTCCCAGATATTTTTCCTACTTAGCTTCCTTTGGGCATGTTTTTCTTAGGACCCCAAACTAGATTTCTCCCTCCAACCCTATTCTAGCTCCTCATACACTCCTGCTGCTTCATATAACCCTCCTGCAAATATTTTCCACACTCTATGCATCTAGAAAAACATGGTGCTATGCAGCACTCGTGACTACACAGACATCCATGGCTATCACTTCTCATCATTACATGCTGTCTGTCCTGTTCACTAACACGTGGTGAACCCACAATACTCTCACAGGTAAAATTTTGGTTTTATAAAATTATGGAGAGCACAATAACTCAGATACAATTCAAATGACATGAAAATTACATGTCTAAAATAAGATCTTAAGAGTGCTAAAAGTCAGAAATTAATTTGTCCTAGCACACTGCTACACAAAAGAATTTATGAATCAATAAGGAAAATAACTACAAAACTAGAAGGTGTTGTTGCAGTTAACACAACAAGCCAGTGTCCAGCGAGAATCGGTGCTGGGTTCTTTGGCAATGTTATGCAAGTCACAGCACTTTTCAGCTGACCGTTAGTTTTGACCACTCTGCAAATGTGAAGTTGTTTTCATCTACAGCCAGGCAGCGAAACTGCATCATGAAAAGTTACAGACCAGATTGCCTGGGGTTTTTAACCTCTGTTTTGCTTTCATTCCCAGGGCTAGCTGTAACAGATACTATGTTTCCATAAAATGGGAGAAGGAAGTAAGAAAGACAGCAGTGAGGCATGCCAAAGAATAGCTTCCTGTGGGGGTACTGCAGGCCAATGAACAACCTTTGGACAATCCACCTTCTCACCCTGCTGCCTAACCATCTCCAGTCTCTGGGGTTTATTACCATAGAAGAAATTACAGAAATTCACACAGGCCACCTCCTCCTCAGAGTAACAGCCACCTGCATTTCTGCCACTCCTGCCATGTTTACTGGATGGCAAGCAAGCCTTGTTTGCCCACAGGGCGTATTTGGGAGTGATTATCTCTTTACTTCCTAGTTTCCTAATATCAAAGCAAGTTTTGAAATCATGCTCAAAACCAGTAAATCACTACAAGGCTGCATTCAGTGATCACAACTTCAATTTAACATGAACACATTCTTTGGTGATTATTACTGAAAAAAGAAAATCTCCAACAACAGCTATAAGTAAACATTTTCAAACCAAACTATGCACATGTGGACAGGGGGCATTAAAGCACTGGATAGAATGAGAGATGCATTTAAGTCATCAAGTTTAACTAAAGATGGATGGAAGCCTTGTGGTAAGGAAGACTGGGAGAGCAGTCAGGCTGGACAAGAGCAGCTAGGATTAGAGGAGATCTTTAGCTCTTCTGCTCCACAAATGCTTCCCTGATTTGTAACACTACGACGCTTCACAGAGCTGAGGAACACGCGGATCAAGACAAGACACGGGCAAAGCCGCTTGCAGTATAATGTTGACTAAGCAGTAACGGAGAAAATGTACAACTAAGGTATATAGTACAGATTTCAATTTGCTGTTACTCATCTTGGTTACAGCCCACCACTTGCATTTTTCCCTTTACTTGCCACTGGCTGTAATTTAGCAGAGCAGGTCTCCATTACAGTGAACCAGACAGACCTGTTAGAGCAGGAAAGTGTAAATCATGCTCGCCAAGGACAGGAGCGCAAAACTGGTACGTGGAAAGGGAGCAGCTGGAAGAGGAAACTGAGAAAATAAAGTACAAACAAAGGGGTGGCTGGGTAGAGTCTCTATTCACCTGGCTCATCTGGACGTACACCAGGCACACATAGCTGGCAAAGGAGAGGCTTTGGAAGAGCAGCACCACAACTAGCAGCAGGCAGACTCACATCATCAAACACTTCAGCTATCCTTCATAAAACTCAAATCAGTTTATCTTGAATAAGAAAGTGACTATGCCAACTCCATTTTTAAATGTAAAAATTATACCAAATACATAAGGAAAAAGTGTACAACGAGAATTAGCGTGGTTCTTGGGAAAACGAATCTAAAATGCAACAGAGAAGCCCAGCTTTGAAGTGGATTTTCTAAACACCCTCTGCAAAAATCAGGACAATTTTCTAAAGAAAGTTCACAGGTCACTCAGGTGTCTGTTTGAGAGCTGTCTCTAATGTGGAATTACCATTATTGAACCATGAACAAGCAGAAAGGGGCCTGATACTTACACTTGCAATGCAACTCATAAGACCATGCTGGCTATAGAAGCATTGTTGCACGCCTGTGATCTGTGAGTTAGCATCTCAATGTTCAGACCTATCCTGAAGTCACTGCTATTTTTACAGCAGAAAGTGGTATAAAAAAATCTCCAAGTCTGGAGATTAAATGACAGTAAAGCAGAGATAGCCAACAGAAAGTATCAATACCAACCTAATGTTTTAGATTTCAAAATAAATGAACTCTAATTTATTTTCTAAACTTCCTGGCAATTGCAAATCTGGCACCGATTTCAAATGCTGAACCAACCGTGGCAAACAAGTCCTTCTCTCGCCTGTAACAGCTCACTATTAGTCAGAAAATCAAAGTCTGCAGAAGTCTTCATGAGGACTGAATTCTTTTATATTTGTGACAAGCGTTTAGTTCCTCTCTTAGGCATGTACATTCATCTACAGCATGATGTATAGGTGGGACAATGACTACAAAATAGAGTTTAAGAGAAACATGAAGAGCCTGGTCCTGCAAACAATGGTAACAGCAACCACAAACTATCACAAGTAATTGGACCTTGCTGACCTCCTGAAGACAGCAATAATTTGCACATTTACACACATTTGTGTATTTATTTGCTGTAACTGAGTCTGCCTACACCCTGCCTCTGACTTCTTTCTTACCGTATCAAAGATTACCTATGTAACAAGCAACCCTTAATAAAACCTAACTCTACAGGAAAAGCTTTAAAAAAACACCTGTTATCCCTGTGTCTATAAAGTCTCAAATACTTCATCAATGTCTCCACAATGCGTTAATTAAAAATTTTAAAGAATGAAAAATCTTCCTCACTTAATCAGGTGCCCCATCTATAAACCAAGAAAACAAAGACTTTGGATTAACAGTCTTCCAATTTATAATATTCGAGGTGTGGACAGACAAGGTTTTTTTACTATTTTTTACTGCTCAGAAACACTAACCAGCTTCTTTATAATTCTACAGATCAGCTCAAAATCAAACTAACTAAACGTTAACAGAAAAGCTATTAATTTATGCTGCATAGATTGATCTGTTAAATGATTTCAGCAGCTTCCTGTTATGGACTGTACCTACAGTAAATTAGTCCTACTGAGCTACCAATGCAGTAAAAAACTGATTGCAAGACAAAACGTATTGAAACTAGACGTGTTAATTTTAAAATACCAAACTAGTATTACAGTGAGACCCCAACTCAAGGTAACTCAGAATACGAGTGTATCAGGTACGTGCACCTCTCCCATAGAGCTTACAACTGGCTTTTCAACTGACTACAACGGAGACTGGACAAAACCAATTCAGTACTAAAAAACGTTCACCATTAAAGCTGTGCTGCCCCTCCCCTTGGTGAGTCAACTGTGTTTTCTGTGGAGGGAAAGACCCCGTTTCTCTTTAGGCCTTCCCAGTCACCAACTGGTAGCAAAATCTTTATATGCTTCAGAAAGCTTAAATATTACATTTTGATGGGATTACATATGCACACCTAATATAATACAAATACTTATATTTTGGGCTGGTTTTTATAACAATGCTCTAGGTGTATTAAGAATACACTTTACACATCTCGGATCAGAGGGGAACAGAAGTTTTACAAAAGTCTTGTTTACAAAAAGTATTATTTAACAGGTAAATGTGTTTATTGTTAGTCTTCTGCTCTTCTGAAATTAAAACATTATAAAGTGATGTTTACAAATTAACCTGTATTAAAAGTACATTAGACTACTAGGTAGTACTTATTTATTCTATTTCGTAATTTACCAGTGTAACAACAGGCATACTGGTGAGAGGAACTCTATTTGTCAACATCACGTGAGTAACTCCAAGTTAGAAAAAATATGCTTCCAGCAGAACAGTGGGTAACTTGGGCTTGTCCTCAAGGAGGACTTTAAAACACAAAGTATTTTCAATCCCTGAAACAGTAAAAAGTCACAGACTTCCTAACTCCAGGAACTCTGAAACACTTTGCCTGCTACTGCTGGAGAGTTTTAATACGTAGTTATGCCCTATCTTCAGTAATCCCAGTGGATTACTAGTTTGCTTTTTACACAGCACTCTTTTGGAACATACACCATGACACAATTTACACTGTTTCACAATTAAAAGCAGGAAGAATCAGCAGCTCTGGGGTCTGCCCTGAACCTGTCACTCAATCACAGTATGATTTTTGGATCAGTCAGTCAGCTCGTGCAGCTTCCCAATTTGTAACACAGAATTAGTGACTCCTTCTCCAGTGAGGGAACGGTTACGTTCACTCACAAGACCTTTTTTTTTTTTTTTTCCCTCTGTGTTTTCCAGTCCTCTGAAGCAAGTACCAAGCACAGTTGTGGAGCTGTGTGGGGAGGACAGACTGAAGCCCAGCTGTCAAAACCCAGCATTTTTAACTCCTGCAGTTGTGTCACGAATGCTCTGAGTAGATGTAGACCGAAGGACTGGTTGCTGTCACCCTGGCATAGTATTTTTGGATCTAGTTAGGAAGGCCAGGGCTGCCTGGAGAAAGGATTTGAATTTCCAGCAGCTGCAGGAGAGAAAGGGAGGGAGGAACAGAGGTCCTTTCACCAGGAACAGGACTCTGGTTTTCTGCGCATGGGGATTGAGAGGTGGCAAAGATAACGTCAGTCAGACCTTAATCTGCATAAAAAAAGATCCAGTTAAATGTGTACGGTGTAATCTGGCAAGAAAATGACATTAAATATGGATCTAGTGAGAGATTCTTGTATGAACAAAAACAACAGAAAAAAAAAAAAAAACCCACAACTCAAAAGCACCCTTTCCTACCTGACTCTAGCAGCACCAGGGCAAGGGAGAAAAAGAACAATGGTGACATTCAACAGACACCCGCTGGAAAGTGCAATTTATGGAAAGAAATGGAAAACAGTCCCCCTTCCCAGCCAGAGTAAATAAATGAAGATGTAAAACGCATGCATTCCAAAAAATAAAACCCTACTAATAATGCACTTCTAATTCAGTGACACCCCCCCTCCCCTCCCTGCATTCCCCACCACCACCACCACCACCCCCCCAGTCCTCACCCCGGTCTTCCAGCCTGAAGGTGACCTGCCCCCACAAAAACATCGTTAACCCCCTAGGCACATTAACACACAGCATCATCATCATTATCAGCATCACCATCACCCCACTAGTATCACCATTATGAGAAGCGGAGAGAAGAATGTTACTCGACCTTTCGTCCCCTGCATGTTGCCTGTCAGAGTCGGGCATGTTTGGGTCAAGAACTGGGTTTGGGGGTTTGGAGAACAGGCTTTCAAAGGCCATTGTGCTGGCTGTGGTGTGGTGAGGAGGAGGAGGGAGGTGGAGGAAGGCAGGACACTGCCGCTGCCCGTGGTGCGGAGGGAGGAGGAGGAGGTGGCGGCGGCGGCGGCGCGCACAGCCGCTCTGGGGGCGGCTCGGTGAGGAGGAGGGTCGGGTCCCTCAGTGAGGAGAGATGATGAAGGTTTCACTCACGGTTACTTAGTGAGACACTAACGGGCACTCAGTGCAGGGCGAGGCTGCACAGGCTGAGCCCGGCCGCCCCGCGCGGGCAGGAGGAGGAAGAGGCAGCAGCGGCGGCGGCTCGGAGGAGCAGGCCCGGGGCACAGGAGAACGAGAGGACACACACACGGGGGAAGGGAGGTGCTGGTGGCCGGAGATGGCTGCCCTAATTCTTCCTTACAAACATGGCGCCCGCTCGAGGCACTCTCACAAAATGGCGGCGGCGGCGGCGGCAGCGGCGGCGGCGGAGGAGGAGAACGGCGGCGGCGGCGGCGGCAGCGACCCCCGGCGCTTGCCCCCCAGCTCGCTCAGCGGCCGCGGCCCGCACGCGCCGCCGCCACCACCACCACTGCGTCTTCCGCGCCCGTCGGGGCCGCGATGGCGTCGCCTCGCGCTGGCCGCCGCCGCCGCCGCCCGCGATCACGCTCCTCCTCCGACAGCCGCCGCCGCCCCGCCCCCCACGAGCCGCCGTTGGCTGGCGGCGCCGCGCGTCACCGGGCCGGCCGAGCCACCCATTGGCGGCGGCGCGCCGCCCGTCACGCCGCCGTGACGTCGCGCGAGCGCGGCGGGCCCCGCCCTCCCCCGCCGCCCCGCGCAGAGCGAGGTGTGCGCGCGCTTGCGCGCGCCCCAGAGGGGGCCGGGGGGGGGGCTGGGGCCCCGCCCCGCCTCGCCGCGTGCGGGCTGGCGTCACGTGCGCGCGCCGCCGGCCGTTATGGCGGCCGCTGATGGCGGACGTTGTCCGTTATGGAGCTTCCGGGCCACCCCCACCTCCCCCCCGGGCGGCTTCCGCCCCGCGCCGCCTCGCGAGAGCCCAGAGCGGAACCCGCCCCCCCCTCCCCCCCGGCCGTTCCTTTCACGGTGCCACTGCTGGGGGAGCCCGCGGCCTGCCGTCGCCTGCCCGCCCCACCGCTGGGCCAGGCCTCCTGCCTGCCCTCGGCAGCGCTGGCCCTTCATTCTTTCCGAGAGTGACATTTCTAATTAAAACAAGTGTTTCCCAGCCCAGGGTGGTTGTCAGACGCGTGGTCCTTCCCCGGTAAAGGCCATCACCCTGTGCTTCCTCGGGCTGGGGAGCGTTTAAAATGAGGGGCCTAGAGGTGTCTGCACCTTAGCCGAGACAGGTAATAAAACTGTGTACTTAGAGAAGGGATCATTGGCCGGGGTGTGATAAAACCCGGTATTAAAGTGGTTAAGATACATAGGTTAAGGGAGGATAGACTTTGGTTGGCATCACTCCATAATGACTATTCTGTTAATAAAAGGGAGGAAACTCAAAGCTCATTAAGAAAGCATTAATAGAGCTATGGAACAAAGTGCTAAAGAGCCTTATTGAAGCCAACAATGAAAAAACCAACCTTGCAGTGTTCATGTAGATGACCGTACCACGGGAGGTTTAACTTTGTGCTGTAACTGGGGCAGGCATGACCTGTGCCTTCAGCAGCTGGTGCTGGATCACAGCCCCTTGTGGGCTGACATTCCCCCATCCTCTCGCTGCTCTGGTAACGCAGGCGGCAGCTCTCAGCATCCCTTTCTGTGGGTATCGTTTTGCCTTTTCACTAAATTTCATTCTCTGCTGCAATACTGCATCTCCAAGTTCAGTACCTTCACCTCAGGACAGCCTTGTCCAACTCAAATAAATAGCATCAGCTGTAGATGTCACTCCATTGCTCATCATTTCTTCCATAAACTTTATGTGTCTGTTTACAACAGCACTGGCACCAAGATGGAGATATCCCACCTGCTAGACCTCCACATGCTGAGAGCTGCCCTTTTATTCCTACCGTGGTTCTGCTGACTTTCAGCAGTTCATAGTCCCCAGGAGAAGCTTGTTTGTTGTTCTCTAACCATTTTAACGATTTTTCTTTTGAGGGACTCTGTTAAAACTTTCTGGAAAAATCCCAAGTAAGTTACATCAACTTATTTTCCCTTACAGGCTAGTCTCCCTGGCTTGCAGGACATATGACTCTCTTTTTCCAGTGCCAGCAATCCTAAGAAAATATAAAATTAAAAAAAAAGAACACCCACATCGGTTCCCATTTGGGAGGGATGTTTTTCCCCTTACAGAGAGGCAAAGTGTGGCCCCACATCCATGAAGAAAGAACCATCTCTCCATGGTCTCACACATCAGGCTGGTACCTGAGCAAGATGAGTAGGGCAGGAGATCATAGCCAAGGGTTCAGATCATCACCCAAGTCTACAGTCAAGCCAGGAAACCAACTCTCCCGCAGCTCAGGTACTGAAATAGGCCTTCAGGGAGCATACCAGGGATGCAGGTGGTGGCCTCAGGTGGGTCATTAGGGCTAATTAAGCCCAGTTAGCACCATCACCAGGTGAGCATCTCAGTATGGTGTGCAGCCCAGGAGCCAATGCCCACAGGGCTGAGTACCATTTTGTCAGGCAATGGGCAAAAAAAAAGGGATTTCAAATTCAGAATAAAAGCCTGTCTTCTCCTTTTTGTGCCACAGGCACAGGTACAAAAATCAATTTTAAACAAAAATGTGTGCAGCTGCTTGTTTAAATATCCCTACATGTGTTTATGTTGTCAGGGGAAAAGGTACGCTTCTGAGAAGCTCCTGAATGGCTCTTTTTTTTCAAAGTATTACTAAATTTGGCAATAGCAGCTAAACAAATTCCCTAGTATGCACTCTCGGATATCACAAATATACTGGGATCTGGGGTATGGTGTGGAGAGCATAGCAACATACCTAGCAACCGTAACAAATAAAAATGTCGTGGTTCAGCTCCTCATTAAAGCCTGTAATGGGATTAATAAGTGTTTTGGCGTGTGTGCTTGTGCTTTCGCTTCAGCAAGTATTCGAACTGTGATATGGATCTGTGGGGTGGGAGGAGACATGGCAGCACTGAAGGATATGCTGTGCACTAGGGACGGACTTCTCGGGATGCTAGCTAGGTAATAAAATTCAGATTTTAACCTGCAGTTGAAAATAACCTGATGTTCTCGTGTGTGTGTTAGAGAAATGTCATTCTTTTGTTTGCAGGGATGTATCTCATTAGACTGAAGGCGAGGAGGAGCACAGGGATGCTCAGGACTTGGGATGCTCCGCAAGGAAAGGCCCATCCAGAGTGCATTTTGGAAGGAGGATGATGAGTAGGAGGAGAAAATGGGACATGAAGCTGTGGTGGCTTCCTCTCGCCCCTGCCCTGAGATTGGGTCTTGTCTCCCCTCCTGGGGTGAAGAGGAGAGGGAGCACTTTCCCATGCAGACTTCAGAAATTCAAAGGCACGTATTTCTCTCCTGGCACTTTGGCAGGCGCTGCGTAGCAGCCCTCCAAGGCCACCTCCATGCGAGGTCTTCAGCCTTTGCATCCTCACCCCCAGCCTTTTGGGGTGAGACACTGTGGCTTTGAGGCTCGGGCAGGGCACCAACTCCTCCCAGGGCACAGGGAGAACGTCTGGAGTTAGCTGCGCCGGGGACTGCCTGCCTCCAGCCCGTGAAAGGGGAGCAGAGGCAAACCAGCTATTTTTTGAACTCCAAAATATTATTATCCCAAAGAGTTGTATTTACCAGGGCCAGAAGAGCCTCTCTGTGCACATTCCAGGGTCAAGAAGTCTGCAAGATGCTGGAGCGGCCGCTCTGGGAGGGGAAAAAAAAAATCTCCTTTAGTCAGCTCAAATGCTGGCCAGAGATTTGCAGCCCAGTCCAGACACTGGAGAGCCGACCTTAAACGTTTCTGGCCTGAAAGGGAGATCTGCAGCCAGCTAATGCTGGAGAGATGGCTGAGCTTCCCAGCTCTGGTCCTGGCCCTCGAGGCGGGCGAGAAGCAGCTGGGAAGACGGGCACAGCTTTGCAAGCCCCAGCAGCGTGCCAGCCCATCCTGGAGAGGGGAAACCAGTTCACCCTGGCCTTGGGAATTAGGAAAATGTTGTCAGTTTGGGCTGTGCTGCAAGGAAAAGCCTCCAGTGTAAAGGTCCAAGCGCCCGTCTCCAGCCTCATTAGCCAGTTCAAGCATCAGATGGAAACTATTCTGCCCCGTCAAGAACTTATCCTCTTACAGACTCCTGGTGTTGGCTGGCAAGGCGGGGAGAAGGAAAAGTGCTGTCAGTGCAAGGATGACGAAATGCATCGTTTGCCCCATCAGAAGTACCGCAGCTAGGGACAGGCGATGGAGAAGGCAGAGGTAAGGCACCAGGAGCTGCTCCTGGCACATCCCCGGCCTCCTCTGCTGCATTTCATGGAGGACCACGTCCCCAAGTGCAGGGATCTCCTCATCATCCTTAAAACACGGTAATGACCCAGAGGCACGTCCAACCAGGCTGGGCAACTGTGGCCGGGTGGACCCTGCTCTGGCAAACCACAGGTTCTGGACTGCCTGCTCTGTAGCCTTTCTCCTAACTTTGTTTTCTCTCCCCAAAGGTGTCCGTCCCTCTTCAGCTTTTCCTGAAAAATAGAATAAAATAAAATATTCCTTCTCATTTCAGCTCAGCTCCTTTCCTGCTATGACTTTTGTCTCCCAGCAGTGATTTTCGGTGGCGTATGAGGACGCAGCCAGCCGCCTCCGCAGCGCTGCTCTCTTATCTAAGGCGCTAATTTAAAACACACACTGAGCTGGGTTCACGGGGATAACTGCTTCCTTTCCTGGACAAAATGCGACTTGGCCAGGGTCCAGATAGCTCCGAGGAAAACCTCATCGCATCCTGGGATGCAGGCGCATGGCGGAGCAGTCCGGTGGCGCGTCCTGTCCCTCCTCTGACAATGCCCGGCATCGTCCTGGCATAGCCCCGGCTGTGCACTGAGCTGGCACCTGCAGGATTTCACCCCCAGCATGCCGGTGGGGGGAAGGGAAGGGTGCGTTTCCCCAGGCCTACCCCCACGGACCAAATTTTCTCCGTGTGTTTTTCTTCTCCCCACATCCTGGGGACCCTTTGGGTTGCCTTTGGCAGAGTCCTCTATGTGTGTGGGTGCGTCTGCCTCCACCTCTGCTCTTACACCACTGGGCTTTAAAGGACATTTCTCCCTGGCAGGCTTCATCTGTCCCTGTGCATGCTGAGGAAGTAAAACCAGGCACATCCTGATATTGCAACGCAGTTTCTCTTGCAGCACAACCTCCTGTGGGGCCTTCCCAAGCCAGGTCAAAAAAGCCTTTTCCTTCCCCGTGCTGAGGCCAGCTGTGTGATGACACCCCCCCAGGGTTAACGGGGTGTCCTCAGCAGGACAGGTTGGTCCTCCTGCCTTGGGAGAGGACGTCTCTGAGGGAGGCAGCACTGAGCCGCCCCACCAGCCACTACTTTCTCCTCTCCTGATGGTCCTCCTGGGATTTGTCCTGCAGCTGGGGGTCTTGCCCTGTGGATCTCCACCAACCCCATCTAAAGCCAGGCCACCCCTCTCCACCACACCAGGCTTTAGAAAGCCGCACTTTCAGAAAAGCTTTTTACCTTTTTTTTCTTTTTTTTAAAGCACTGGGGTGGAAGAGCAAGACTGTTGGGTTTTCATTTCCCTCCCCCAGTGCAACCCTGAGATGCATTTCCCTGCCCAGCTCCACCATCCAGCCGGAGCTCCCGCCAACCCAAACATCCTCCATCCACCATGCCTGGGCTCCGGCAGCCCCGCACCGGCAGTGGCGAGGAGCAGGCACTGAATGTCTCCTTGTTCTATGGGGAGAGATCCTGCCCCCCTCCAGAGCTTCCATGGAAAAGCCCCAAAAAAAATCCAGGAGCTCGATTCCCTTCCAAGTAACATAAGGCAGAAAAATAAAAATAAAGGAGGCGGGTTCTTGCCCCACGGAACTTGAGCCCCCCCCAGATGGCTTTGGGTGAGCATAGCCCCCAGGCCACATGTGCATAGGATACTCTATTCTGCTCTGCCCCTGCTCAGAGGCTATATCATCATTTAATTGTACTAAAACCAGCATAATTGAGAAACATGCATAACATTGGGGTTTTGTGGTTAACATGCACAAGCGCTGCATCAGGGAACAGGTACCGAGGGGGAAGGGTGCAAGATGGGGGAGGTATGTGTGTGTGTCCCCCTGGCACATGTTACAGCCAAACCCCAGCTATTCCTGGAGCTGCTTACACACAGCGAGGTGCAGGCTGCAGCTGACTGAAAAATGAAATATCCACACCTCGAGCTCCCTCCAAGAGCAGCCAAAGCCCTCCCTGAGGTCATGGCGTTGGGGGGTGGATGCACACGCACACAACCCAGTTCAAGGAGGTTGAAGGAGCTGCTGCCCATGGGCTGAAGCATGGGACAGCCCTGGCCCATTGCCCGCACTCGTCTGCAGGGCACTGGGACCCCTCCTTTGACCAGCAAGCAACGTCCTGCTTGCCCAGGAGGGCACCGAGAGCCAGCTGGGTCTTGTGGGGATGGATGTTCACGGGTTTTCCCAGTCCCGGTCAATCCCGGGGGTTTTCTCGGCAACCAAAAGGGAGCAGAGGCTGTTTTTACAGGTCTGGGGTCAGTGCAAGCAAGCCCAGGCCAGTGAGGAAGAGGGTGGTAGCCACTACGAGCCTCCCTCCTCCTGCATGCACCAGCTTAACTTACTTCCTAAAGAAAAAAAGGAATTAAAAGGGAAATAAGGGCTGTGGTTTCTATCCACTGTTTTCTGTAGGTGCCGAGGCTGCGGGACATCATCCTTCTGGAGCCTCGGGCAAGGACAATGCTCCGCTCCTGTGCCCAGCGAGCGGGTAACCCCTGCACCTGATTTCTTTGAACCTCATTTGTTTTTTTTTTCCCCCACATATGTGGGTGTAAAAGCCGCCTGGGCAGAATAACCTTAACGCAGAGGGGAGGATGGTTGGCTGCAGAGAAGCTTCAATGTGGGATGTCACCTGGAGCTCCCACTACACGCCTGCCTCCAGGGCTAGTGCTTTCGGGTGGAGGATGCTGAGCAGGGACCATCGCCATCAGGGAAGCCGCCCTGGCTGCTGCCCTAAAACTCATAGGCGGAGACGAAGACGGTGATTTTGGACACGTGCTTGGCTTGGAAGACCCGATCCAGGTACTCAGACATGTCCACGTCCACCTGGATGGTCTGGGGACCCTTGAGGCTCTGCACCAGGATGAGCTCCCCAGTCTGCCGGTCCGAGCGCTGCATCACGAAGTGGCCGCGGTTGTTGCCCCCCACGATGCCGAAGCGCAGGCTGTCGGGTCCTGGCCGGCCGGGCGCTGCTGCTGTGGCCATGCGGAAGAGCGGGGTGGGCGTCAGGAGGTTGGATGGCAGGGGAAGGTAGTGGAATGAGATGGTTTTGGGTGCTTGGTGGCATGACCGGCTCTCCATGGGGCAGGGGTTGCGCTCACACTGGCTGCAAAAGGCAAAAGCGGGGGGAGGTTTTCAGGGAGCCCCAGGGATGCGGGGTCCATGCCCCCCACCATCCATAGCATCCATATGGATGTTATGCATGTGGCTTTGGGACCCAGCACCCCCCAAAAAAACCAAAGCAGGTTTTGCACCCTGCCACACTTACAAGGGTGATGTTTTGACATAGGTGATGTTGCCGGTGGGCTGGGGGCACTGGGGGCTGACACACTGGAAGCCCCCCCCCGTGTTGATGCAAGTGGTCCCCCTCGTGCAGTTATCCTGGGACAGGGCGCACTCGTTGATGTCTGCAAAACAGGGGTGGGCAGCGGGTCAAGCTCACCAGGAGACCTCAAACCCACCTCATTGAGGGGTTCCTTTTGGTGGAAAATAGGCAAAAGCACCTTAAAATGGGTCAAACATGATCAAAAAAAGTAAGAGAGTACGGTTGAAATCACCTAAATCCCCTGAAATCCTGTTCTGCGCCTGCTCTCCTCTCCCCAAGCTCTGCCCTGGGCCAGCAAGGGCAGCACTCTCACAGCAGGAGGGCAACATATTTTCCTAACTTTCTGCTAAATTGTTTGAAAATGTAGTATCTTTTTATTTACTAAACACCTGTGTAACCCCTAAGATACCTGGCAATAAAATCAGGAGCTTTGAATGCAGATATTTGCTGGGAGCATTAGCAAGATGCTATGAAAACACGCAGAAATTAGGGAGAAAAGGAGAAAGCATGAGTTTTCTCACCATGAACTGCAATAATCAACACAGTATAGCACAAAAGAAATCCCTGTTTTCAGGAGGAGACTTTCATACGAGCAGTTCTGGCCACCCACCATCCCTACCTGCTGCTGCTTTGCTCTGCTCTCAACCCACACCCCAACTCCCCCATTTTAGGAGGAGAAGCTGCTGGCCTCTGAGTTGACCCCTCGCCACGTAATTATTGGTTTTTAACGCTATTTGTGTTTCTTCCCAGGGATGCCCCATTCATGGAGACAGCTCCACCACTGCAGCAGGGCTCCCATTCTCTTTTTTGGCGAGATGCAGCCTCAAAGCATCATGCATGTTTGCCAGCGCTTGAACCTCCATCGTTTTCCTCCCCTCTGCACTCAGCCTGGGAACCACCTCTTTACGCGAACTCACCCAGATTTTTACATGCAGGAACACTTGCAAACAAAGAGAAAAAAGGGAAAAAAAATTAAAAAGCAACTGTGCAAGTAGGGGAAAAGTGGTAAATCCATGGGTTTCCAGCCGCCCCCCTCACCTTCGCAGCTCTTGCTGTCGCCCAGGAGGATGTACCCACTGGGGCAGGTGCAGCGGTAGGAGCCGGGGAGGTTGACGCAGGTGTGGGCACAGAGCCGGGGACCCTCTTCCCGCTTGTACACCTCGCACTCGTTGAGGTCTGCGGAGAGAGGAGGGGAGCGGGTGCACGGCCGAGACCCTGCAGCCCACCCCACTGCCGCTGCTGCCGTCCCCCCCGGCGCAGCTCACCCTGGCAGAGGCCGTTGGCGGCCGTGCCGCTCATGTGGAAGCCAGGCTCGCAGCTGCAGTGCTGGGTCCGGTCAATCTGGGCGCAGCGGGGCTGTCGGCTGAACGCTGGGTCGTCCGTCACGCTCCAGGAGGGGGGAGCTGGGGGAGACACCGCGGGATGGGGTTTGGAATGAGGTGGAGTACCGAAATATGCCTGGAGGGTGGTGGGGCACCCACACTGGCGGAGGGATCACCCACCCGTCTGTGCCTGGTACTGACAGGTGGCTCCAGTCCACTGCTGGGGGCAGAGGCACTTGTACTGGTTCAGCCCTTCCAGGCACGTCCCACCGTTCTGGCAGGGGCTGCTCGAGCACTCGCTGATCTCTGCAAAATAGCCACATTTTTTAATTTAATCTCATTTTATTTTATTTGGGAAGCAAGCCTCAGGAAGGCCGTATGCACCGGGCCGCTTTGGTACCCCACAGCACATTATAACCCATTTATTCTGACAAACTCAGACACTGGCTGTTTCCGATGCTGTGGCACTGCCCCAGTGCAAAGGTTTGCTACGAGGCGGGGAGCCATCACAGCACTGATGCCTTTTCCCCTCATCTCTGCTGCTGAGCTGCAGGCAAGGCTCCAGCTGTAATTTCCAGTTTTCCTTGAGGATGAGAAACCCCAAATCACGGTCCGCAGTAGCCGCAGCATCCCTGGGATGTTGGCTAGCTGGGACCCAGAGACAGCTGTGATGCTTCCCAGTTTGGTGAACCCCAATAATCCCCCATGTTTAAATAAACCCAAATTGCATCCCACTCTTGCAAATGACAGCTGCAGGTGGAAGCAGCCCTACGAGCAGCCCTGCCATGGGCAGCCCAGAGCAGTACCTGCACAGCGGGGCTCCTGCCCGGTCCAGCTGCCGTTGGCCTGGCACGTCCGTGTGCTGGAGCCCAGGAGCTGGAAACCGGGGTCGCAGGTGAAATGAACCTCATGCTCCACCAAATATTTGGTGCCAAACTTCCTCCCATCCGCAGGGGCTTGCAGGGCAGGGCAGGAGGCTGCAAGAGCACCGTGGGGAGGGGGGTCAGTGTTCAGATGGGTGCTTTGGGGGAGCACTGCCTTATCTTTCCTCCCTCCAACTCTACCTGAGCCACTGTTCACCCAGTTGCTCTGAGACCTTCTCTTTAACTGTTATTTTCCTCAGATATTGGCCTGCTGAGGTTAATCAGCATCATCCAGCCCCACAGGGAAAGCCCAGCAGGGATGCTGAGACTGAGCATCACTGGCAAGGGGTTTGGTGGCATTTTTGCCAGCCCTCTCAAGCTCCCTGCACAGGACTGTGGCTCTTTTGCTGGAGACATGGTTTTCCAGCCCACTTGCCTCCAGTGCTTTGCCAGGAGCTCTCCGCTTTGCAACTAAGGGCTTTTGAGCCTCCCCACAACTTACCAGGCTGGAGAAGTGCTCGAATTCACAAGCACAAATTGCCAGCATGGATACAGGTATCTCCATCCATGGAGATGCCTAAACCTCCACCCATCATGGCCCCGAGCATCCCGACCTGCCCCACCCCAGTGTCCTCCAAGGCCATAAAAGCAACTGGTGGGACCCGGGGAGGACTCACTGGCTGGCGGCTTGGGGGTGGCTTTGGCCAGGGAGGCATGCAGGGTGCTCAGCCGGCTCTTCATCAGGCGGAGGCCCTCGGCGAAGCGCGTCTCCTGCCCCTTCAGCAGCTGCTGCATCTGTCGGATGGCGGCCAGGAGCTGCTGCCTGCTGAGGCAGCTCTGTGGGGACAGGGCGGCCGCTCAGCGGGGGGGACATCACTCTGACCCCCCTCCTGCCATGTCACCCAGGACCCAACCTGCTGCACGCAGCCTGCCCCAGCTGTGGGACGATGCTCATGCAGGAGCTCTGCAGCACCAAAGGTCCCCTGAGATACCTGATTTTATATTTTTTTCCTCCATTTACTCAGATGCAGAAGGTTTTTTAGCCTGTGCAAGACATCCTCAGCTCAGGCATGGTCTCCTGCATCTAAATGGGTAACACAGCGCTACAAGCAGGGCTGTAATCACTTTGTTAGCCCTGGGAGAGATGCCATAACTCATGTTTCATCCTGCTGGAGCTAGAGCCCTGTCCCACTTCCACATTACAAAATAAGAGGAAAACAGCTGTCTTGTGAGTTCTGCTGGGGCCAGGAACACTGGTGGGACTCCTGCCTGCAAACCGATTGCTACCACGGGGCTGACTCATGCAGGAGACGGGCATCATTATTATAGGTTTCCTGCAGAATTGACTTAAAACCGAAGAAAAAGAGCAAGGGCTGAGCAAAGTCAAGCCAGTTTTAGAGCTCAGAGGTTCACAGAGCGCATGGGGGAGAGAGCACACAGGGTCTGGTCTGGGTGGCACAAGGCTGGGGGCAAACGAGCTCTGGGGAAAGCAAGCCAAGCTGCTGGGCACCAGTCCACCTGGCCCAAGGGATTTCTTTCCCCCCTGAGCTACACCATGCAGGGGTGAAGTTATTCTTGTTTCCAAATAGCTACTGAGGGTTTACAAAGAAGAAATAAAAGCCAGCCCCATGCAGCGTGCTGTGCTCTGCCTCCCTTGGTGCAGTTTTGGGGGGTCACGGGCTGCCGGTGGGGATGAGCCAGTCTGTGCCTGGAGCTCTGGGGTGCCCCGTGCCGAGAGGGAGGGAGGCACAGGCAAAGAGATGCCTGGCATGTAGCTCGCTTTAATAAACAGCTCTTTGTTAGGGCTGGTTTTAACTTCAAGAGCCAGCAGCCTGAACTCCCCACGGGATGCTGAACCGTGGCAAACCTCCACTCTCCCATAAAACCGGGAGGATCTTTGCTCCCTCTGTGCTCGATGGTGACTTCAGGTTTGGGCTAAGAAGGAGAAAAGAGCCCAAAAGAACCTGGGCCCGGTTTAAGCCCCGTTTAAGCTTCCCCCGCGGCTTTGCCCACCTGTTTGCTGGGGCCGGGGCAGGAGCGCGGTCTTGCGCAGGACGGGCAGACACAGCGCACTGGCACGGGGGGGCGGGGGTAAAGAGGAGAGGAGACCTTCCCCCACCCCAAAGACCCTTTCCGAGAGGGGTACCCCCCGGCTCCCCGCTCACCTGGGGCGCCGGCGCCGCCGGGAGCAGCAGCAGCAGCAGCAGCAGCGGCGGCAGCAGCAGCAGCAGCAGCGGCGGCAGCGGGAGGCGGCACCGCGCCCCCGGCATGGTCCGGCGGGCGGCGCGGCTCTCGGCCGCCGAGGAAGGGCTCTCTGGGGCGCCGGCAGCCGCCTCTCCCCGCCCCGGCCCGGCCCGGCCCGGCAGCGAGCGCTCCCTCCCGCGCCGCCCCCGCCCCACGCGCGGCCGCGCTCCCCTGTGGAGCGGGACGCGGCGCTTCCACGCCCCGGGGAGACGGGTCCCCACGCCCCGGCACCGGCCTTTTTCCAGGGGGGATGTTGCTCCCCCCTCCCCAGCCCCTAACCCCCTTCCCCAGCCCGGCACCCCCTCCTTCAGCCCCGGCACCCCCTCCCCAGCTCTGCACCCCCTCCTTCAGCCCCGGCACCCCTTCCCCAGCCCTGCACCCCTTCCTTCAGCCCCTGTATCCCCTCCTCAGCCCGGCACCCCTTCTCCAGCCCCGGCACTCTCCCCAGCCCTGCACCCCCCCCTCTTCAGCCCCTGCATGCCCTTCCCAACCCCTGCACCCCCCTCCCCAGCCCGGCACTCCTCCTTCAGGCCCTGCACCCCCCTCCCCAGCCCGGCACCCCCGCAGGAGAGGTGGGAGTCGGCCGGGCGGTGCGCGGGGTCCCGGTTCCATTTGCTGGGCTACAGCCGGGTGGCTGGTCGCTGTAGAGCAGCCCCGGCCATGGAAAGATGAGAAATCACCCCAAACTGGGAAAGGGCAGCTGGGAAGGGCCAGGCCATCGCAGGGCAGCTCCATCTCTCCTCGCACCCCACTTACAGACTCCTGTTTCCCTGCCGTTGCAAGAGGAACGATGGTTTTCTTGGCACAGAGCCGGGACAGAGGGAATCCTGCTGTCCGAGAGAAAGGGATTTTGAGGTGCCCACTGTTCCAGTTGGGGCTCTGCCTGGCGATTTTCGATGGGGATGTCTCGCAGGATAAAACCCCAC
Source organism: Strix uralensis (assembly GCF_047716275.1). NCBI lineage: Eukaryota > Metazoa > Chordata > Aves > Strigiformes > Strigidae > Strix > Strix uralensis. The sequence goes on along the minus strand of NC_133974.1, from coordinate 116,196,270 downwards.
CAGTGGGCTGCATAGCAGGAACACAGACTGTGCACAGGGCGACCCATCACAAAAGCCACAACAAATAGTGAAAAAGGGAAAAAAAAAAAAAGGCCATGCAAAGCCAGTTGCACCCTTGCTGTTTGCTGCCAGCGCAGCCTGGATGGCAGGAAGCCAACCCCACATGGGGGGACACGGGGGAGCTCGCTGTGTGTCCCCACACCTTGGCACCGTCCCCCCCGGCCATGTTCTGTTACTCCCAGGAGGTTAGGGGCTGCCCCTCTGCCTGTGAGCCACGGGGAGCTCAAATACCAAAAGCATCCCAATACAGAAAAAATAATTACAGTGTTTAATTACAAACTCCCGTGACTTCAGCCCAGGAAAGAGCTCCTGGGAAGGGCCAGACTCCACCACAAAAATAATGCAGGAAGAAATAAAACAGATGACTGTTTATTAAAATATACCCTTTCTGTCCTTTTCTGGGAGCCCATTTATACCCCACTCTGCGCTGGCTCCCCCTTTCACAGCAGCACTTCAGAGTCCTCCACGCAGTCACTGATGGGCAGCAGCCCTGGCGTGAGCGAGCCACCAGCGGGCAGGGTGCTGGCCTGGGTCCATGCCGAGCCCTCGCTGGCCACCCGCTCGGGCAGCAGCGGGACGTAGGCCTCCTCGGCGGGGCTGCCGAGCTGCTCCTCCACGACGTACCTCGTCTCCCATCGTTCATTGTCATGGACATCCACGGCCACCAGTGCCACCTCCGCTCGGGGGGAGCAGGGCTCGGCAATGTCCCCAGGGTCCAAATCAGAGTCCGCTTGGGGGAAGCCCGAATCCTGGGTGGAGTCTGGGCTCTCCTCGGGCAGGCTAGTGTTGATGTAAATGACATCCCCAGATTCCCTGACAGTGGGCAGGTTTTCCAGCAGCTTCTCCAGATGGACCTTCAGCTGTGAGAACGTTGGGCGGGTGGCGGGGTCGGCTCTCCAGCACACAGACATGATTTCATACCTGGAAACAGGGAGAGGAGCGTGGTTATTGGGCAGGATGTTGCCAGGCTCTGGGCTAGGGGATGTACAGGGGCTTCTCTCCAAACTGGGCAAGCCCTGAGCTGCTTTGCATCAAACCAACGCACAATCAGCTCCCCTGCTTAGGCTGTTTGCCCCATGGCAGGGGCTGATCAGCCCAAGCTGCTGTTAGAAGTCTCTTCCAGTGCCTGGAGCTCACTGAGGGTCGGGCAGAGGCAGCCAGCTGCAGCCCTGGGATCTGCGCCCCAGACACACCCTAATCCTGCTCCTGGGACACTAAGTCCTTCTCTCGTCCTTCCCGCAGGTGCCTGTGCCCAGGCTGGATGTCAGGGCACACTGGAAAGTCCCAGCGCCTCCCTGAAAGTCGCTGCTGGCACACACTTTCTCTGCCCGCCAGCAGGCTGGATCCCATAAAAGGTTTCTTTGCCGCTTTCTTCAGGGACCCGCCTTGGAGAGGGGCCTTGTAGGAACTGCTGTGTGACTCCAAGCAGCTTTGCTAGTTTAACTGTTTTTGTATTTCAAGCTTTTAGCCATGAGGGGTTTAAACATTTTCAGCTGTAATGGCACCGGAGAAAAACTCAGGAAGAAAAAACCATGCTGAGCTGTTCAGAAATGCAAAGTTTAGAGGCTTCCCCATTTTCCCTTTCCAGATTTATAGATTTTAGGCACTGAAGAGCCCTGAGTTTTGTGGGGCAGAGAAGAGCACCACCAGCCAAGACCTTCCAGACAAAACTATCTTAAAAAAAACAAACACAAAAAACCCCTAAAAAGTCTGATTCCTCCACCACAAACTGCAGAGGGCAGTGCTCCTGTCCCCGCAGGACCAGCGAGGTGACCGCTGACAGCCCAGCTCCTCCACCCTCTGTGCCAGCCCTGCAAACACATTGATTTCTCCCGGGATACTTTTGGGGATTTCTATGCGCCCGTTTGCCTGGACTTACAAAGATGCTTTTTCCTCCCTGGGTGATACGCTGCTCTGGTCTGGGATCCGGCTTTTATTAGGCATATTAAAACTCAGGAGATTATGCAAATATTAAGGATTTTGAAGTTTTTGTTTCTGTGATACTTTAATTTAAAATTTGACCCACACCATTCTGGCCAGCCTTCCTCTTGAGAGCTAACCTACATGTGTGTTCTTGAAAGCTCCCTGCCTGTTAAGCCCACAAGGAAGAAAAGGTTAAATCCTTGCCATTTTTTAAAAAATCCCGTCTTTAATAATTGTTGTTTCTGGGAACTGTGGGAGAAATGGAGGGGGTGAGGTGGAAGGTGACTCCCTCTCCAGTACAGACCCATCTTACTCTGCTTGGAGAGGAGGTTTGCAGCAGGTGGGAGCACGGGTGTGCCGGAATGGTCTTTAATTGTGCTGAGATGCACGGCTTTGCAGGCTTTTGGCCACATTCAGTGCTAAGCCACAAATCCACACCACAAGCAGTTGTCCTTAAAGAAAGGACGTCAGCAACTGAGAGCCGCAAAGTACAAAGAGTAGCACCCCACAGAAACCACCTCAGCTAAGGGCAAGTGATGCACAGGCTGTCTGCTGGCAGACAGAGCAAACCGCCTGCACTACAGCCCAGAAACAGTGTTACAATACTCACAGCTCATCCGAGCAGTCCTCCGGCTTCTTCAGGCGCTGCCCGTGGAAGAGGTACTCGTAGATCTCGTGGTTCTGCACTCCTGGGTAGGGCGTCATCCCTCGGGTCACTATCTCCCACATGGTAACGCCAAATGCCCACTGCAAGGACAAAGGGAAAGCACACTGAAAGGACATTTCCAGGAGGAATGAATGAAGCTTTTCATGAGGAAAGGTCACTGCTCAGCATCCACTGGGCCCCTGCACAATGCTAAGAGTTGTCGCTCCAGTCCTGCCCTCTCCAAAATTGGAAATAACAAGCAATGCCACAGAAGAAGTGCGTGGCCCACTCAATAAACCTATTCCAGGAGGTTGGACAGGCAGCAAAAGGTCAGCACATCCTGTTACCGACAGCCTGCCGCTCCTCTGGCTTTGCACTTCCAGGGTACAAGAACAACTGTAACGAAGTCTGGCGAGGGTGGACAACTCAACCCAGGGGATCGGTCCCCGGCTTTTGCCTCCTGCCACCTGGCTGCCCAGCCACATGGACCTACCACATCACTCTTAGTGGTGTAGACACGGTCAGCCAGGGACTCAATGGCGATCCACTTCACCGGCATTTTTGCTATTCGGCCCTGACGGTAGTAATCGCCACTGTAAATCTTCTTCGACAAACCAAAGTCTGCCACGCACACCGTCTTGTCGTCCCGTAACCTGTCAGGCAGAAACAGACATGACAAGATAGAAAAGTTCAATGTGCCAAATTCTGAAGCAGAAACCTGAGGCTGAGCTCTTTCCCCATGTCTCTCAAGACTGAGGGAGGTTTTGCTGAAGGAAGCCAAGTTGTGCTGTAAAACCACAGGGCTTCCACTGGTGTTCGTCTATCCAGGATGAAACAGAGGAAAACAAACTCACATGCAGTTTCGAGCTGCCAAATCTCTGTGGAGAAAGTGCTGACTGCTCAGATACTCCATCCCCAGGGCAATATCAACCATGAACTTCACCAGCGTCTGCAGGGGCACAAACTGGAAAGGGAAGGTGCGGGTTAGACAGTACAAGCCCTTTGGGAAGCACATTTGGTTTGATCCAAAAGGCCTCCCTGTCCAGGGCTGCTGGCTGACATCCTAGTGGTCTCACTGGCCTTGGGAAGCACCAGGAGCCCACAGCAGCAGCCACTGTGGCCTCTCTCATCCCCGCTGGGCTAATGCCCTCAGACTGCAAGATATATCAAATCACAAGCCTGCAGGAGCTGCAGATGCGGGGACAGTTGTTTTAGCAATAACCACAAGCACTGTCTGCCCAGCTGTGCCACTGGCCGGAAGAGCCCAGCTTGGCAAACCACATCTCACTGTGGTTTGCTGTAGCAGTGGATACCTTTCCCACCCCCGCCTCCTCCTTCCATGTCTCTGGACTGCAACTGCGACTAGACATTGCTTCCTTCTTTTGCCTTTCCCACTGGCTGCCTTCAGACCACTTATTTTTGGCTAGAAAACAGCACTGTAGAAAAGGGCTCTGGTGTAGAGCAAGCTGACCATGGTTCAGCAGTGCGCCTTTGTGCCAGCGAAGGCCAACCTTGCGGCAGGCTGCATGAACAAGAGTGAAGCCAGCACGTCAAGAGAAACTATTCTTCCCCCAGTTTGGCACTGGTGAGGCCACATCTGGATGCTGTGTCCCATTTGAGACTCCTCAGTAGGAGAAAGACGTGTTGGATCAAACCCACAGAAGCCCACTAAGACGGGGCTGAAGGAGATGGTGTACAAGGGGCAGCTGAGATAGTTGGGCTCTTTCAGCCTGGAGAAGCGAAGGTGAGAATCCCACAGGCTTTTGTGGAGCTGGATCCCAGAGCTGCCACCTGACAAAGGCAGGAAGCAGGACTACAACCAAGTCCTCTTTTGTTCTCAAAAAACAAAGGCAGGTTTCTCCCCAAAAGAAGCACGGTCCCACCTTGCTCCTCACAGACGCAGGGCCCTCTGCTCCTTGTGCTCATTACCTGTGGGGCCATCTCCAGCCGTGAGCGAAGCAGGAAGCTGTGCAGGTCACCGTATTTCATGAAAGGGAGAATCACCATGGGCTTGGGGACCTGCTGGGAGCTCAGCTCGATGCACACACCTGGAAAACACAGACAGGTTGCACAGCCCCGTGGGCAAAGGGACCACACTCCCCCTGCAGACATCTGTGTGGGGCCCGAGCACTCCCTGGGCCAGCTCCCCAGCCCAAATCCCAGCTGGAGGGTGAGGAGTGACAGCCCGTACCTAGAAGCTTGATGACATTGGGATGGTCAAAGTCCTTCATGCACGCTGCTTCGCTGAGGAACTCTTCTATCTCCCTTTGGGAAAAGTTATCCACTGGGAAGTAGAGAAAAAGGAAGAGGTTTAAAAGCCCAAGAGCTTTAGCACTCCAAATCACTGCTGTCATCTCCCTTCACAGCACAGCTCCTGCGTGGGTCAGGGGGAAGGGACCACCGGCATGTCTCTGCCATCCTTGGCTGTCTGAGTGCACCTTCCTGACTGGCACAAGGAGCTGTGGCAGAGAGGCCACAAAATGGTGCCAGGATGCAGAGAGAGCATCTGAGACAAGTAGCAGGAATGCTGGCACCCACTGGGACAAACAATGTCAAGTTCTACGAGGCCAGGGTTATGACTTACGCTTCATGGTCTTCACAGCCACCTTCTGTGGGGTGCTTTCAGGCTGGTTGAGATGCCCCTCCATCACCGACCCGAACTCCCCTGCACCATGGGAAAGAAGCAAGCACTTTAACCACAGCCCAAAGTACCACCTTTCAGGACACCACTATGTCCTTGAAGATCTGAAATGCTCTAAGACAGAGAACTCATCCCCAAAAGGCTGTGAGGGAGGCTTGTGTCTCATCAGTGGCAGAAGGACATGAACCCAGGGGTCCTGGCACTCGGTCATCTTGACCCACCATCTCCCCACGTCCCCTGGGCCTGGAGCTGGGGGATGACGTAGGTAACAGTGGCAGCCCCTGCCCTGTATGTCCATCCCCAGCTCTCCATCCCCAGCACTCACCCTCTCCCAGGACCTTCCCCAAGCTGAGGGCATTTCTGTCCACGACAACATCCTGCAGCTTCTGCTGGAGCTCACTGCTGATGCCCAGGCTGCCCACTGCGAGACAGGAGAACAGGACCTCAGGTCACCTCCAACCTGCAGACATATCGCTGCTGCGATATTCCTGTCAACCTCCTTGCAGAGGGATAAAAAAATATACTTACAAGTAAGTTCAACGGCTCTCCGGCAGTAGGACTTCTTGGCCGTGTAGTTCACTGCCAGCTCCGAGTTGTTCCTGCTGAAAGCATTCCTAGTGGGACAGAAACAGATCCTGCTGGGCCACGTGCGGCTGCTTCTCCTCTGAGGAGGGAACTGCTGCTGCAGGGACAGGCGACCACGGCGCAACCAGGGGTATCGGTAGTAAAGGAGGAAATGCACATCCGCCCTAATCTTTTTCATTTCCCTCTTACTGGATCAGTGCCATTGCTTACAGCGTCTGAGCAAAACAGCCACTTGATAAACAAGGCTGACCTGTCAAGGAGTGAGTCACAGAGGTTTTTTGGGGAGGAAACAGGATACTCATTTCCTACTCAGAGAGCAGTCTGTACTGGCAGGAATATGGTGCCCAGATCTACCATCTCCTAAAGCTATGTCTTCTTTTGCCTGGGGTACAACTCTAGCCTGTCAATGCTCTCCGTTAGCATGTGCAACTCCCACCCGTTAGCCTAAAAGAAACTAAAGGGAGCTTCACACCATGGCCCCAAAACAGTGGTGATGGGCATTCTGTTGGGAGATGCTGTGCAACCCCTCCAGCACAGGGCCATGCAGAGTCCAGCTCCCAGAAACAAAAGCACAGCAGGTGCTCAAGAGCTGCCAGGGAGCTAGCATCAATGCTACACCAGTTAGGAAAGGGATCCTTACACTCTACCAGTTTCCAAAATGGGATGGGGTGATGCCACGGGACATCAGAGTAGGTGGGATTCCTTCACCAGCTCAGTAAACTCCCTTACTGAAATGATGCTCTTCCAAAGGAGTTATATCACATTTCCAGTTTGGCAGCAGACACCCAAGTGATAGCACTTATAAGAAAAGCTGCTAGCACCACAATTGTTTAACAAAACCGGTAGCACAGGGCAGTTAAATGCCACTTAGAAAGTCACAGGGGTGAGTGAGTAGCATTGGCTTATTGTAGCAGAAATCTGCCCTTTGTCCACATTATTAAAACACCACTCTGGCAGTCCAATGGCAGTCTCTCTGCTCAGCAGGGCTGGTGCCACGCTTACCCATCAGACCAAGACAGATCTGGTGTGTGATGAGGCAGAAGGGGTTTCTCTAGGACACAGGATATTATACATCTCTGCTCTCTCATCTCTGTGTCAAAATGCCGACACCACCCTCCCATAACAAGTTGCATAAGTTTACTTCCCTTTAAAAATAGCAATAGTGAGTGAAAGGTGAACTGCTGGACTAAGGAAGGGAGGGGAAGTACCATCGCTGGAGTAAAAATATACTTAGTCCTTCACGACAGGCATAAAAAATTCCATTTGTGGCAGCAATGTTAGTACTGGAGACAAAAACCTAGAAACCTTGTCCCCAAGTCCATCGTGGGCTGCTGGCCACCAGCCCTGCCTGCCCGTGTTCCACGCACCTGCAACCTGCCCAGCTTGGAGCACCTCTGTAATCTGTTTTCCCCTCAGCTTACCCATATTTTGTTTCCACACATCTTTTCTGGATGACCACGGACAAGCAGAGGATGAGCCCGACGGCAATTGTCCCGCAGATAAAGCCCAGGGCTATGATGAAGGAGTCTGTGTTCCCAGAGGCTGGAGTCGAAGAGGGGGCTGAAGCTTTTAATCCTAAGAAAATATCTCATTAATGGAGCTGGTGAAAGAGTCAGCCTGCAGCACCCAGGGATGGGGGGAAGATTTCCCAGGGGCTGAAACCAAACCCAGTAAAGCCTACAGGGTTACACAGGAGAAGAGGTCATGAGGACCAAGGTTGCACATGAAGAGCAAGTCTCTCCTGGCAACCAAAGCACCCTGAAGGTCCCAGATTCTTGGCCTGACTGACGGGGAAAGTGTCTGAAGGGGGATGGAGGGATCCTCCCCTGCATCCACGCTGCACGGGCAGGGACGGGTATCTCCTTACCTCTGCTAGGGATGAAGACCTCCACCGGGCTGCTGAAAGGTCCCACTCCCCCTTTGGTGATGGCAGCCACGCGGACGGAGCAGGTGGCATTGGTGGCTGCCACGGGCAGGATGGCCACGCTGGTGTTCTGCCAGGCTTCAGCGGAGGCGTTCTGCTGGAGAGAAGAAGGGAAGAAAAGCCTGGGCTGGGGGAGACAGCGGCCCGTCCCTACAGCAGGAAGGAAACCCAGGGATTTATTGAGAATTGTCCCCTTGTCAAACTTCTGCATTGCTTTGCTTTCATAAGCCCAGAGGAAATGCAGCACCAAACTATTTACGGAGAATAATAGCTCTGCCTGCAAGAGCTGGATGGGATCTAGAAAGGGTTTGAGCAGAATTTCCCATTCACACCTCATGCTGCTGTTGCTTTTTGCTTGGACCACCAGGCTGAGCCAGAAAAGAGGCAGGAAAGCAATCATCCAAAGAAGGGGGAAAGGTATTTCATGCACTGGCAGTAACATGGATTTTGACCCCAGCCTTCTTTGCAGTTGACTTGACCAGCAGAGGCTCGCACCCCTCTTCACTGCTGGCCAGGGATGCCCACAGCTTGTGCCCCTCAGCACCCACAGAGCCTCAGCACCCGCCACCACAGCTCCTCTGCAGAGCATCTCCAACCGCTTTCAGCCGCAGCGCTCCTGGTTTGATCGTTCAAGTGCCCTGCCACAGAAAGTAGATCTTAGGGCAGATATTTTCTGACTGTGGTTTTTGTGTCGAGCTAATAGTATTTCCAGTTCTAAGGGTGTGTTTCCTTGCCTGGTAACATGACGGGAGGCAGCATGCTCCATGGCACAGACCTTTTTCCTCAGTAAAAACACAAGTGAGTCTTTCCCTGCAAATTTCCTGTTGTTTCCTGGACAAATTTAGCAGAGAAAGGGCCTGCTGCTGCTCCCTGCCGACCTCCAGCTGCAAAACAGCTGCCCAGTGGTGTCCAAAACATCTCGCAGCCTGCTGCAGCTGGCAGAGCCCAGCTCCTTACCCTGGCTGAACGTCACATGGCCGAGCAAAGGCAGCAGCCAAGGGGGATTGGTGGGCAAGGAGGAGGAAATCAGAGCTGCTCAGTGGGAACTGGTTTCTGTTCACAGTCATTAAAAAGCCACAGAAATGGATGTGAATCATGCCCCAGCTCCAGAAGCGTGTCTGCGCTGTGGGGCAGTGGCATGAGCTGATACCACGGCTGCCTCTTTCCTCCTGCTTTCCTCCCACTTCACATTCACGGCATCTTTTGGCAGAAATGCACACAAGATCCTTTCCCTACTGCCAGCCCAAAAATGCACCGGGATCCTTTCACATAGCAGACGGCTCTGCTGTGTCATCTGAGGACAGAGCCCAGCTGATATCAAACAGACCGTGGAGAGCATGAGCACACTGGCAAAGCAGACAGCCATTCTGGCAGGACAGAACTGCTGAAGTTAATGGTTTTTTATGAGTCTTGTGGTAGTTGAGGAATTTCTTCACGTCCCAGCTCCGGCAGCCTTGGCTCAAACAAGAACTGCTGGTTTAAGAATAAAATAAAGCAACCTTTTCAAAGCTTTTAAAATAGTTTTTAAGCTGGTTGTGAAGAAGAGGCCTGCAGGTGGCCCTGCTGACACAGAAATACAGGACCCCCCTGCCTTTATTGTGCTGGGGTTGTTATACTGATGGTTATTTTGGGTATTTCGTATTTAGCCAAAACTCAGAGACTTTATTTTTGAGAATTCAGAGCTCTATTCGACAGCAAGCATATTGCTCTTGTGCTTCAGACTGTCTGTCCATTGGCTCAGGAGACCCTTGGGGGTGCATGGGAGAACTGGGCACCACACCAGCCCATGGTGCTCTGCAGAAAGGTTACAGAATCACAGAATCGTCTAGGTTGGAAAAGACCTTGAAGATCATCCAGTTACGGCACAGGCTCAAGCTGTTCCCGTGACTCTTAATTCTGCGACAGCCCTTATAAAAAAAGTGCTGGCCCCTGCCCTCGACTGGCACTGTCACGTGTTTTTGCATTCCATAAAACCTGGAGGTTGCTGAAACAGATCAGCAACAAATACAACTGCCTCGTTAGGTCTGCCAAGAGCCAAGGTCCCTTGCACAGCCACCTCCCACCTGAACTCTCTCCCTGCTAGAGAGGTTTTCTGAGCCTCCTGAAAGCCAGAGTTAATGAGAACAATTATGGACCAGGCACCCAAGCAGAAATTTCATCCCATAAGCATTTGACTGGGGAAATTTATAAAAAACAACAAAAAAAGACAGTCTCCCAGGGCTTAAAGGGCAAGTCCTCTTTTTTGCTTTCTTCTTGAGACACGACAAATATGTCAGCAATTTTTTTTCCATGCTAGTCACAAGACCATAATATTGTTTCCCTGACTTCATTCGGTCTGGATCTATACATGCCCTTTTTCAGAGGCACAAAAGGAGAACAGAAAATGCAGCATCCTACAAAAAATAGGGTGTGAGTCACTTTTTCCACATCGGGTTCAGGCCATCAGTGCCTCTCTGTGCTTTCAGCCTGGGACAGAAGACCAAACCACAGTGCAGAGGCGACAACTGGATACATCTGCGCAATTATCCAGAGGCTCCCTCACCACTGGCAGAGCCCGGACAGGATGATCTTCCGCCCAGTAGCTGAGATGAGCCAGGACTGCCCAAGAAGTCAGGCCAACCTCACTCTAGCAAATTCCTGAGGGCTACTTCCCAAATCCTAGGAAAGGTTATGCCAGATTACTTCATATGCTCATGGACAGGCCCCCAGCCTCAAAATGTTCCTTGAGCTATGAAACTCTTTGCCGTGGGTTTGCAGGTGAGTTACTGCGTGGAATAAACCCCATCTGAGTAAGGAACGACTCAAAGCCCAGGGAACAAATTCTCCCAAACACCTTACGATTGACTCCATTGCTGAAAGCACCAAGAGGTGCTGACAAACCTTAACTGGCACTCCAAAGGCCATACCAAAGATTGTCAACACCGGGAAGAGCATCTCACTTCTATTTTAGAGAACAGGAGCCGTGGTAGAAGACCTCTTGTCTTCTTCATGCAGAACTGCATCTTCCCAGTATGAATGACTTAGGACATCACCATGAGTTAAATAAACATGAGAGAGAAAGAGAGCACTTGTGTTTAAAAAGCCCAGATGAAAGCACAAGACAGCAGACAAATAAGCCTAGAAAGAATATATGGAAGCACCAAGACCAAACTGGACATCCCTGCTTAATGCCTGCTGTGATTTTTTTTCTAGGCTTTAGCCATTCTTCCCCATTTCCAGGTGACTTACCAACCCCTTGGAGTTCTGCCACCTGTACCAGATGTGATAGCCCTGCAGTTCCCCATGGATCCTCCCCAGGGGCGGCTTCACCCATCGGATCTCTAGGGAGGAGCTGGATTCATTGAATGACACCGTGACATTCAGTGGCGGCGTGGTCGGAGCTGCAGGAATCAAAGAGAAAGAAAGTGAGGGGAGCCGGGTGGATGGGTACAGGGATGTGGTAGGCTGATGGAAGATGAGCTGTAGCTCAAACAAAAAGCACACAGTATTTCCTACAGCCTTTAATATTTCCAGCAGGTGACCCCCCATGAGTAAATTTCCTTTCCCCAATCAACAGAGTCGAGATGTCCCACCACGTAAGCAACCATGACTCTGGACCAGCACCTCATCCTGAGAGTCCTGTACAAAGCACAGCTACGCAACTGAGGCAGGGAAACCCTTCTCAGTCTTCACTACTTATTTCCTACCTCCCTCAGTGGTGCTGGCGGTTATCCAGGGGCTAAATGCCGACCAGCCGACTTCATTCCTGCAGGAAACGTGGATGTTATAGTCCGCCATGGGCTCCAGCTGCTGGATGTGATACGTGTGGGGAGGCACCAAGGTGTCAAACAGCAGAAGTGAGACGTTGCTTCGTGGAACAACTTCCTTGACCTTAATTGAAAAATCAGTCCACAAACAAGGATTAGTCAGCAGCAACCTGCAGGGTGAGACGCATGGCAGGAATTTTACATCTGTAAACAGGATCCAGAGCCCTGCCTCTCTCCCTGCCTCCCATTCAAACACTAGCAGGGCCTTGTTCCTGCATGCTGGCTCGCCTCTGCTGAGCAGAAAGCTGACGGCAGCCCCTTTGCAGGGCCCAGGGTGAAGGCTTCAGTGCACATGGAGAATGAGTTGCGGTGGGGACATGGCAGAGATGTGTGAAATCGCCATCACTGTGGAAAGGAGGAGTGAGGGATGATTTGCTCTTTCTTGTGGCAGGGAGCAAAAGGAGCACCCAATAACATTACCAGGCAGCGAGTCCCGACCAAACACAGAAAAGTCCTTTTTTGTGCAACACATCATTAGATCGCAGGACTTATTGCCATCAGATGTTGCAGGACTGATCACAGAGCTCATTAGACTCCATCATTACATTTAGCAGCATGGATGAATTCAACGTACTAAAAACAAGTCACAAAGAGAAGCTGCTCTCTCCCCAAAGGGCTGGCTGTTGAGCACCCATGTAGCTGCCCACACAGCCCTTGCAGTCCTCTGGAAAGTGTCTCATTTTGTGGGATGCACCACAAGAGTGGCCTGGGCTGGGACAGTGGGAGGAAAGAAGGAAGAACAAGCACAAGGGATGTCAGAGCAAGTGAGACAGTTACCTTGGAAGACAACTCACAGGATGTGTTTCAGTGTGAACCGTCAGCAGAAAGTCATACAGTCCTCTCCATGCATGGTTTTGGGGTGGCAGGAGACCTGCCCTTCTGCTTAAGCAACAAGAGTACCCCCTGGGTACCCCCTGGGTACCCCCTGGGTAGCCCAGGATGCTCAGGATGGTCTCAGCATTAACACTAGTATTTTCCAGCCAAAATGATAGAGAATAGCCTTCAGCCTCATAAGGCTGAGCAGGTGATCAGATGAACGTGCAACTGCTCCTGAAAGCACTGCTGGGACTGGCTGTTCTGAGCATCAAGCCCAGCTCAGCTATCTCAATCCTCAACTTGTCTTCTGGAGAGAGTCCATCAAATTAATATATTTTTTAAAAAATCAGGCTTTTTTCAAGCTTAAAGAGTTTGAACTTGGCAGGTGTGACAGCAACAGCTTCCCCTTTTAAGCACCGGCATGCTCAGAAATGAGTCACTTCGTCGGTGGACCTCACTACCCAAGCAAGGGGATTATCAAAGTGGACAGGAGCAAAAAGGCTTAGTCACAGCTGTGTTTTTGCCAGAAATCATGTCTTGTTTTCCAATTCAAAATGCTATTTCCTACTGACAGACTGTGAACGTTAAGTCATAGGAAATTCCTTGGCTCTCCACCCCACTTCCCGAGCTCCAGCTGGAAGGCAGCAGTGGACACAGCACTAATATTAGCTCTGGTACCTTTCCTCCCTGTAACTCCTTTCACTTTTATCTGGCTTCAAACATTGCTTCTCTCCACACATTACCTCAGCCAGAGTACAGATTAGCCAGTATAAAAAAATATCCACAAGAGAGCAAGCAATGGGCTTGAACTGTGAAACCCAGCAACGTTAAACAGACAGAGCAGGTGGAAACTACTTGCAGGGCTGTAGCCATAGAGATGGCATTCCCTGACTTGTCCAGGAGACAGGCAACCCCTCAGCTCCTTCCCAGTACTTCCCAGGAGTCTTGAGCTGAGAGAAACCTCCACCTCCAAACCCCAGCAGGAAGGCTGCTTGGTTGGGAAGTGCTTGACCAGGAGGTAAAAGTAGGGACAAGCATGTGCCTGCAGCAAGTCAAGGCTTGCAAAGTCTCCCGGAGAGCTACTTGGAGCAGTTCTTGGCATCTCTCCATGAAGAGTCATGACAACCTGACTGTCTCACCTGAGGGGAGAGATTCTTGTGGCTCGCTCCCACACGCTTCACAGGCACAAGCCCACATGGGCTCTTCGAGGCAGGTGGCTTGCCTGTTCCCATCGCCCCTCGTTTCTGCCCCCACTCAACCACACCACTCCCAGGACAAAAGCCTGCTTCACGCTCCCTGCATCAGCTTCTCTGAGGGACTCCTTCCACCGACTATGCCCCCTCACAACAGGCAGAGCAAAGCTGCTCCTTCTGAGCAGACACCACCAAGCTGGCCTCCAACAGCTCCTTCCAAGCCTCCTGCCTGTCCACCTCGGTGGTGCTCCAGCTGCTGCACGTCCCAGCACCTGGGGACTGCTTGATGCTCATCTTGGGTCTCCTCAACATCATGCCACCACAAATTCCCCAGTCACCCGGACCATAGGGTGCAGGTGGGACAGCGTGCCAGCTTCCCCTTTCAAAGTCACTGGGAGAGTCCAACTCTATTTGTCCAAACCAATAGCCTGGTCAAATCCATGTGGTTCATGCCAAACAACACTGATTTCCACCTGCTTCAGAGCATTCGTGTGAGGGGAGGTTGCTGGGGCAAGGAGGGTTATGGATGCTTACCTGGACACTGCAGCTGTTCAAGGCAGAGAATGCATCAAAGCCCGGCACCCAGGATATCAGGATACTGTGGGCCGTTCGGTTGAGGACATGCACGCTGGTGGGTGCAGATGGTATTCCTGCAGGGAAAAGCCAAGGGCAGTCAGCTGGAGGCCTAAGCACAAACGTGGCACGTCTGGCTTCCTTCTGGCAGCTCTCGGGGCTCAGACTGACTGTGCGTGAACCCCAAGCACTGCCCTGGCTACAGCTGCAACGGTGTCCTCTATCGGTGTACCGCAGGTGTTTCAGATCACCGCACAGGGAAGCAGAAAAAAGTCATTTGCAGGACTATTTTGACCATGTTCTACATTTGTGAACTGAAACAGCACTCTGGGTTGCTTAAAGGCAATGATATGTTTTGGGGAACACCTTTCTCGCATTGCCAGATTGGCTCCTGTCAGGAATGTCGGGAATTTCCACCGTTTCCTACGGAAAACTGTGTGCACCGCCCTGGTTGTGAAGGAAGGAAAAGAGTAATACAGCCCTTCTGAAATCTGCTCGGGGGCTGACGGTTCTGCTTTCAAATGGCTTTTTTAGCGCTTCCTCCCACAGCAGTGATATTGGGATGACAGAACCACACTGGGAGACCATGCTACTATATGTATCCCTCTTGATTTTAAATACAGGTTTAAAATGAGGAAAAATAAGTATGGGAGTCCTAAAAACATCTCCTTCAGCTTGTATAGAATGAATGCTTGGAAGTGTGGAGATCAGGACAGTTCCTGCTTGGATACACGTAGTCAACGGTAAAGGGAGCATCACGTTGCCACTTACCTTTCACGTTGACCTGTCCTGGGCTGGACGCGGTCAGCCCTTTACTGTTGTGAGCCTCGCAGCTGAACAGTGCTGTTTCATTGAGACCTGCAGGGGGAAAAACACAAAACACCCAAATCACACTAATTCTCCACCCGCTGCTCACAGAAAACCCTTGCGGCTTCCTTTCTTGCACTGTTGCTTTATTTTTTCCAGCAACACAAAAGACCTTTTATTTTGCACTCATCACTTCCCTTCAAGGCATTTCTGCACCGACTGCCCGGGAGTGACCCCTGCGATCCAGCTCACCCACCTTCCATGCCGTGAGCACAAGTGTGCCGTCAGTGTGAAACGCGGTACAGTGGGCCGGACTGGGTGTTTCTATGGTGCCGTTGCACAACCTCCTGAGTAAGCACTTGTTTTGCGTTCAGAAAGGGAAAGGCAGAAAGCAGAAGAGACCACCACCACAGCTTGAATCAGATGACTTATTGCTTTTCGAAGATTGCTCAAATCTCCCAGCTGATAATGGAGAACGACCGCTTTTGGGGGCCACTGGAAATACCCGAGTGTGGACGGCTGCTCATTTCCCCTGGGATGTTGGCATGGCCTGTGTGAGATGACCCCGGGCAGGAACAGTGCTCAGGATTTTTGTCTCATGCAAAGGACTTTCCTGGAGGTGCAGGGCTGTTTCTCCTGGGCACAGTGCTTGCTGCTGCTGCAAGGTGACGGGCTCGCCACGGCATGCTGGACATGCTGAGTGTTTGCTCGCACCATCAGCAGTGCTGCTCGGTGTGATGGGGCTCCTGGGCCAGGACGGAGACTGTTCAAATGACCTGGCCTAGTGTGTGCCAGCCGGATGCAAGAACATCCAAGAGGAATGAGTCACCTCTTCCGGCTTTCACTGCCTTTTAAAGCCTGCCTTTGGATGCCGAGACAAGTCAGGTATAGTCTGGCTGCTAATTAGCTAGTGGCCTTGTCCTCATGAGCAAATCAAGAAATCCCTCCTCTCTTCTGCCTCTGAAGCAAAACCATGATGGGTTTTATGTTACAAGAAGGACTTTTCTCCCTGTGCTCCACCAGGCTGGCATGGAGACACACTGCAGGGGCCAATCCAAGGTCTTCCAGAGACATTTAAGAGGGGACGACCAGTAAAGCAGCCCGTAAGAGCAGCAGTGTACTTGTTTGCATGGCCACAGGCTAGGAGAAAAATCTCCTTCTTGCTTAGGAAAGAGCGGTTTGAGTGTCCTGCCTCTTCTGAGGAAGAAATTTTTGGCAGCAGGCAGAAGGGATCAGATGGGGGTTGCTGCCCCCAGATCACCCCTGGCAGAGTGGTCCCCAGGGCTGCCAAACAAGCAGCACAGATGGTGCTGGGCAGAGCCGTACTCCCAGCACTGAGGACAGAGCACTGACAGGCTGGGATTCATTTTTGCAAACTGGTACCTCTGTGGTACTTCTTTTGCAAATCTGGACCCCCGTGTCCCACTGCATATCATTTGATGGCCGCATTTTATGCTCCTGGGAAATTTATCTGTGCTGAGCTTTCCAGTCAAGCATCAGCAATGCACAGTGCCACACAAAAACAAAGCAGGCTTCAACGGCCTTGTGACAGCGCATGGGAGCACACCTCCTGCCTAACAGGATGTGTGAGGCCAAGGAGACAGGCTGTGAGATGGCACAAGACACCTTCTCACCCTGACCTTCCCGGTAGGCACACGGAGGTGAGGTGTCCCAGCTGGCTGTGGCAAGGACACTGCATGGCTCACCTGGCACGGTCAGGACTGACGGGGAGATGTGGGGCTTCTCATTGACTCGGACATTGTTGCGAAACCAGTAGATCTCCACAGGCTCTGGCGGGCCCACAGCTTCGCACGTAAGGTTGAAGGGACTGTTCTTGGTGACATTCAGCTTCTCAGGCTGACGAATGAAGTGTGGGAGCCCTGCACAGACACAAGCAGAGAAGCAGAAGATTCAGAGAGCTTGGAAACACAGCCCTATCAGCAACTCCAAACTGTCCTGCCCAGGGCTGTGCCCAGCTCCAGCAACAAGCCCATTCCCAACCAAGACTCCCCGTTTCTGGAGGTCAGCTCACAGGTCCCAGATCACAGTCCCTGGGGCTGTCACTCAGCCAGGGCACAATGCACCTCCAGCACATCTACCCTAGCCCTCCTCCAGCTCACCTTCCAGCTGCACCGAGATCGGATCTGACACCACCTCCATGCCAGAGATGTTGAGTTTGCAGACGTACGAGCCATTATCCGAGCGCTGGACGGCAAGGATGCTGCCAGAGAGAACAGAGACCATGTCAGAGCTTTGGCAGAGAGACTGCCCCCGCACACAGCTCCCGCAGAAGGACACAGAAACACTGCCAGCCTGGCGTTGGGTTTCAATCAGTATCAATCACCCCTCAGCACACACCAAGCAGAAGCTGGGCTTCCAAAGCCAGACTTTGGGAATTAGGGAGTGCCTATGCATCCTAGTCCCGGTCTCAAGACCCTGCAAGCTGCCCAGCCTTCCATCTCTCCCCAGGAGCCAACACGTAGGGCACCCCTCCAGGAAGGACAGTACTGGTTACCTGAAGGTAGAGGTCATTGCCACCTCCTCCTTGTCGGAGATCTCGAAGTGGCTGGTGGCGATACGGTCCAGCACATGCAGCTCCTTCCCATCCTTCCACAAGGAAATGCCCGGGGTGTCTGGCCTGAGCAGCAGCTGAGGTACTTTGATGGAGCAATTAAACGTGACATCCTTGTGCTCATTAATGACGATGTGTCGTATTGTGGGGTTAAACTTAATCTGTCCTAGAGAGCTGGCTGAGGGCTCCTCCCAGGGCTGCTCTGTGCTCTGGTAAGGCCAGTGACCAGCGGTGGCCACGCTTCGCTCGGAGCGGTGAGACTCTGCTGACAGGTATGGCCTTAGACTTCTGTTTTGGTCAGCATCATCTGCAAGAAACGACCTCCATTTTGTTACCACCAGGCAGCAAGTGGCCCCTCCAAAACCCTGCAAAGCCCCACTGCTTCCATTAATAATTAAAGGCAGTTCATTTACAGATGCTCCAAAAATTCAAAATCTATGAGACCTCTTGTAAGAGCCCCGAGGAGGAAACATGGAGCTGGGAGCTGTCCTGAGACTAACAATGTGCAAGCAGCACCTCCAAAAAAACCTTTTTTGAAACAAACAGGAACAGCCCAGGCTAAAGAAAGTGCTCGGCCACTTCTCTTTTGGCAGGGGAGAGGCAGGAGCTATTTCTGCTGCATCGCACCCCCCGGGACTGGAATATAAAAGGATCCCTGGGCAGGAGGAATTTGGGACTTTACTCCAGTAAATCCCTTTCGGGGCCTCATCTCAAGCATTTTCAGCTGGGGCAGTGAAAGAGTCCCCAGCGGGGATTTCCCCAATTTTAGGCTCTTTGCTGGTGACACTGCTCCCTTCCCAGGACAGAGTGAGCAGGTCTGCAAGAGGGAGATGCTCTCTGAGTCAACTACAAACGCTTTTGCTAAGCTAAGTGCCTCCACTGAGCTGCTCTTCTCAGGAAAACAGCTGCAGATGGATGAAGAAATGCCTTCAGACAGTGTATAGGAGCCGGCTGCTGTTTACTGTTGTTCTCCCAGGGTCTTTTCCCAGATATTTTTCCCAAGGGAAGGCTATTTACCAGCTCTTTCTGAGGGCTTCTTGCCCCCACCTGTAAATCATACCCAGTCCCATAACAGCGTTTTCCCCCTCCTTCCCAACACTTCCCATCCCAGCCATGAACAAGATGAAGAGCAGCTCCATATAAAGCAATTCCCCCCAAACAAAACTGTATTGAGATAACGTGAAGAGATAAGATCTAGAGAATATACCACAAGTAGATGCTTTTATTAGACCGTTTCTGAGCTTCCTGAGGCTTTCACAGGCATACCGAAATCCCGAGTGGTAAATCTTCCTTGCTGCCTTCAGCAAGCAAAGACATTGTGCCAGACAGGAATTTCAACTAAATTAATTTGCCTCTTCCAAAAAAAACCTATTCACAATTTAAAAGATAATACCGCAGGTAGAAAGTACCACCTTTTTATTTAACAAGAGTTCAGCTGAGTTTGTTTTGAGGCAGGTCTTAGTCCTCAAACATCAAACAAGTTTTTAAAGCTATGTCATTACTATTGTGAGTAATGGGGCATGAGCCTAGTGTGCTTTCCTGGGAGCCAAGAAACACAACCTAATTTTGAGGCTGGATATATTCCTTTGCTAAATTGCTCGCTATTTTTAACCCTCAAGAAATTCTACTTCTAGACAGAAATTTGAGAAGGGATTTTAAATTCTGCTCAGACTGGTGGTACAGAGGAAAGCGCAAGGCTCTCCCTGGCTCTCACACAAAACAATGGGTTTCCCTTTCAGAAAAAAAAAAAAGACCCTAAGCTTTTCCAACCTGCTTCCTAAGCTTTACCATCCCAACACAAACAAACGCCATGTGACTGCTGCGAAATGCAGCCGACTGCCATTTACTTGCAGGCCGGGTCACCAGCTCTCAAACAGCCAGGCAGCTCCAAAAAGATTTGCCAAATGCAAACAAGCGAGCAACCCCAAATCTCCTCCCCTCCCCTGCACTTCCTGGAGGTTACCCAGCCTGAAGCCAGTTGCTGCCTGGCACAATCCAACCTCAAACAGCTGTTTTCATGCTCCATTTTGAAGCTTTCTAGCTCTGGCTGGAGCAGCTCCCCCGGCGAGGACCCCTGGCCAGGGAGGATGCGGATGTGTGCTGGTGGTCTCTGCCTGCTCTGGGATGACTTCTGCTTCCCCAGGCTGCTTCAAGTTTAAAGGCAAAGAGCAAAGTGGATCTTAGCTTCATTTTCTATACTCATTAAGTGGAAAGAAGTGATTGCTGGCCCAGGAATGAAATACTTTCCTCTCTGACTCATGTGACAACAGGAATCTCTCACATCTTGCACTGCCTTTGGGTACCCCTTCCATCCCCAGCTGTTTGGGATGTGGATACCTTCATGGTGTCTTCAACAGAATTTGCCCTGTGTGGCAGGACACCCCTTCTTTGTGTCCAGAGCAATTTGCTTAGGCTGGCTCTAAAAGCCCACGCTAGAGCCAAGGAGCTGAAAGCCTGTGTGCCTGCGTGGGTGCCTGCCACACTGGAGTGGCTCCCCTTGCTTACCGCAGCTTGGCCTGAGGGAAAAGCTGGCGTGGAAATAAATCCACTTGCAAGTACAGCGCTGCTCTCTTGAAACACCTGGGATCACAGCAAAACTGAAGTGCTAGCAAAGACAGATCTTTCTCTGCAGCCTGGCAGGTCCCGTGTGCCTTTCTCTGTTACTGCTCTGGAGAACTGAGTTTTAACAAGAAAATCTGTCTGCTATTAGAGGCAAGATTCTTTATTACAGATGAAAAAACAAAAGCAGGGAGTTGCACACCCCACAACTGAAACAGCAAGTCATTCTGCTGCAGTCCCAGCAAGGACGATATTAGAAAACACCCAGGTCTGCCAAAAAGCTCCCTACATCCCTAGCCCTGGATTTCCCATTACTGGAAATAATTCACCTGCTGACACCAGCTTTCTGTTCAGGCACTTGTTGAGCATGACTTCACACCCAGGCAGGACAGAAGGAATGAAGAGTCCCTTCAGTGCGGGGTTTCCTACCTCCCATCCCCGGGAGCTGTCAGAAGTGAATTTCCCCTGGGGCTGCACCTGCCAAAGAGACTCTCAGGGTTCAAACACCTTTTGTATAAGCCAGTCCAGGATTCCTGGTTAAATCCGCACACCGACTCTGAGACACCCTGGCATTCCTGAGCATGGGCTACAAAGCCCAGCCATCACGCAGCCCGAGACCAAACATCAGGCAGCCCTGATGACAGCACACTTTAAGTCCAAAAACTAAGTTGGTCTCTTCTCATTTCTTTTTGTGGGTAACCAAGCACGTGGAGCTGAAAAGCCAGCAGACTGACAGCACCGCAAAGCATGTCCCTGTGCCACAAACCACAGCGTTTCCTGGTGATTTCTCCCAGCACCAGTATGCAGCTGGCTCACAGGTAACGGAATAAATCCCAGACCCGCTGGTCTGTTGCTGCTTTTGGTCCCTGCCTGTCGCAGTGTCCCCGGTAAGCAGAGGCACATGGCATCAGCAAAGTGCTGGGAGACCACCAGGCTGCAGAGGCAGAGCTGTGTCCCGGGAAGGCAAAACCCGCTCCCTCTGGGGCTGCCAGAGACTCGCAGCAAAATCACTGCTGAGCTCCCCCCCAGGATTTAAGCTTCGCTTTAGTCTGCAGGCCCAGTGAGCAGGAGAGGGGTGCGCGGGGCACTGTGGTCACCCCGGCCGCTGGCAGGGTGAAACGAAGCAGCCTCTGGAGGTAAAATGCTCCCCCTGCCCCCAGCAAACACCCCTCGCCGGACCCCCGCCGCCCCCACCGGCACCCGAGCAGCCCGCCCATCCCAGGGCCGTCCTGGGCGCCCCCAGCCCGGGACCCCCCTCACCGCCCCGGGCTCCCCGCGGACTCACCGGCCGCTCCGCGGGGCGGGCGCAGGGCCGCCAGCAGCGCCCAGAGCAGCGCCCACCGCCCGCCGCCCATCGCCCGGCAGCGGCAGCGGCAGCGCTCCGCTCCGCGCCGCTCCGCCAGCGCCGCCGCCCCGCCCCGGCCCGGCCCCAGGCCCGGCCCCGGCCCCCACCCGCCTCCCGCCCGCCGGGGCTCGGCCTGGGGCGGCGACGGGGCAGCGCCGGAGCACCGAGTCTCCAGGAAGGTGCTTGGGGCGGTGCTTGCCTGGGATTTGGGGAACCCGCACCCGGACTGGATGTCACTCGGTGTATTTCGCTGCCGCAGCGTTTCTGCTCCCTGCACATAAAAGTCTTTGCGACTATGATACAAGTGTAACTTTTTTTTTTTTTCCCAGCAGCCTGCTGTAGTCTTCCCAAAGCCTTGAGGTTAGGAAAAGCGATGTACATTTTGTTCGGTTAGCACTAGGTCAGCACACCGTGGAAACAGAGATGTGGCCAGAAGACAGCTCTGCTGAAGTTGCTCATTTCTGGGTGTAATTTATAACGAGAACTGGGAAGGGCAGTGTGCTTCTCTGGCCGTTAGAAAGCAAAGAACCATACAAAATCCAGTCTGAAATCTTTTCCACTTGTGAAGAAAAAAGTCTTAAGTTCAGTGAAAAAAGAACAAATCACTCCCAGACTTCTCTGACTTGCAAAGCTGCTTATTCACTTAATATTCTTAGGCCTTGGTGACAGAGATTGAATTTCCCCCCTCGCCGCCTCTTTCGCTCCAGACCAGCTTCTTACATCTTGAAGTGATCAGCAGCTAAGGAAGGGCATGTGTTGCTAGAGGCCCAGATTAAAGGGGAGAAGAAAAAGACTGAGCATCTTCAGTGGTGCCCAAGAGCCAGCACCTTCCATGCAGCTCCAGCAGTGTCACTTTTTCTCCAGATTTTGAGTGCATTCCCCATGCATCCAGTGTCACTCAGGGAGTAGGAGGAGACCACGGGACAGGCATTTGTCCCTCTGTCTTTCCAGGCTGGCTGTTGATACGAGCCTGTCATTTGTGGTCAGCCTTTGCCGCACGGGTGCACCTCCATCTGACTGCGTTCCCTGTTGCTGCTGGCTTTGCAATTTTGGGGAACAAAGGAATGGAAAAGCCTTTGGACTTTGTGGGCTGCAGAGTGGAAACAGCCCCTCACATTGGGATAATGTCATAACAGGGGGTGAGGAAGCGGGAGCAATTTCTGCGAAAGAGGAGGAAAACAAACAATGGAAACACATGGGCATGTAAAGAGCATTTAAGCACCTCTTGAAAATCCTCTAATTTGGGTCATTTCTTTACAGTAAGTTGGTTTCTGCTCAGCGCTGGTGTAAACTAGTCTCCAGCTTGTTGCGGTTCATTTGGGCACAGCTTGAGGCACAGGAAGAGGCTGACGCATGGAGAGGGAGGAAGAAACAGGGAGAAGAGAAACTCTCAGGGAGGTTCATGATAGGAAGGGTCTGGAAGCAGCTGTCAGGAGACAGTCTGACCACGTTGGATGCTCTTGGGTTGGTGATGTGCAGCTTCCACCTTGCTCAGCATACCACCATCCTTGGTCTCCTCCCAGCAGCATATGGAATATAGGCTCAGGAGCAGCCCAAATGACCTTTCTCCAACTTATTTCCATACTTCAGAGCCCAAACTCAACAGTTGCTGGGGTCTGCATACAAACAGCTTGTGTTTTTTGGTCCCAAAGTACGCGTGTGGCCAGGCTCACAAGATCTCCCCAAACAGCATCCCCTGTTTTCACTGCCTGGGTCTGGGCATCAGCCAGCATTTGGCCCTAGAAATACCTCACAACCCTCCCAGGGCAGTGGGAGACGAAAAAAGGCAACCGATGTCAAAGGAATGAGGACCGAAACAAAGGGAGAACCTTTAATGGGAAACAAAGGCTGCCTGTCTCCTCTGTCTGTGTGCCAGGATCCAACCCTGAACCAGCTAAACCAGTCGTGCTCGCAGCTCTTCAGGTGCCGTAGTGCAGCGCAGACCACACTGGAGGGAGCAGCCACATCTCCCCTTCTGAAGGAGGAGGGCAGAGCAGAATGCAGGTAACTGCACGGGCATCGGCCATCTCTGAGCCACGTTTTCAGCCCGTGGCTCTCCAGCGCAAAGGTTATTGCATCCATCGCCTAGGCCATCCCTCTGTGGAGGGGCCACTGCCCTTTGAGTCCTGCTGTGTTGGTACACATATGCACGTGGAGTCCTGCTCGTGAGCGCAAAGATGCCTATCTTTATCATCACAGGCTTCTTGTGCCTGGATGAGAAGTTATAATCCCCTTCCGATAACATCAGCAGCTCCACAGATACTCTCAGCTTTCTCTGAGCAGGATCCCAGCGAGCGTTGTAGGTGCTCTCAGAGACACCCTGGAGCGTCGCCATGCCAGAGTAGTTTGCAGTTTCACTTCAGAGCATCCACACCATTTCTACACAAGACTATTCGGAGACTTTAGAGGCAACATAATGCTTGTGAAATGGGACCATTTAGCAGAAATGGCACTTGGCAATCAGGCTTTGGGCTGTATCTGCTGAGATTTCCCCCCCCCCCCCCCGTGCTATTTCTGTATTTTTATTTTCATTTTGCTAAATCTATCATTTCCTTTATTTCTGCTTCCTCTTTGTGTCTATTTTTATTTCTATTTGCAGGGGCTCCTGTTCTTTTAAATATAAAACTCTTTTGGCAACATGTTTTTAGCTCAAGGCAGATGACCTGTTTGTGTTAAATGTTACACCCTGGTCACAGGATGCAGCTTGTAAACAATCTGCAGAGATAACTGAACATTTTGTGGTGCTACTAAAATGCCTTTTTTCTTGTGCTGCTTTCTTTGGGCACACAGTACGTGCTACGTCTCTTACCAGGCACATTTTGTCCCTCGGCTCAGCTGTTTCTTCCTAGGACAGTTTCTCCTGGTCTGCAAATTATTTCACAAAAGCAGAAAGATATCTCTGAAGGTTGGACGCTGGCTTGAACTTTCCTTGTTTTGAGCCCCGGGCATTCTTACCTGCCCACAAAATTGTTGTTTGTATTTCACAGTCTTATTTGTGTAAATAGCCCCATTTGTCTCCATGGTTGGATCAGTAGATCCAGGCTACCATTTCTTCTGGTTGTCTTCCTGCCAGAAGCTGCAAGATGATTTGAAAGCACTCTGCAGCACAGTGAATTCTTGCTTCTCCTAAACCTGGCTTTCCCCAAAAGACTGCTTCTCTTTTCCAAGAAAATGATAGTGCTTATTGTCATGACTTGAACCATGGTTTCAAATTTGTTTTCAATTCTTCAACAGCTTCTCCCTCTTCCTTTGATTTTTCATGTGAAACTAATACCTTGAAAAAAAACCCATCCTCATCAGAATGCACTACCCTTACAGTTCCCGACAGGGTACTTCATACAGGTTTTGTTCTGTTATTATTGCCTGTCAGACAAACACAGGCTCCTTTTGTGCTTCATACCACATGTGCTAATTAAAAAAAAAAAAAAAAGGCATTTTCTGGTATGCTACTCAGACACAAATGGAGAAAGTATGCTGTTGGAGGAATGGTGCTATGCTGAGAGGTAATTACTGGCTGTGATCAGTAGCAAGCAACACCCTCTTGTTTAGGTGAGCAATTATAAAGGTGAGAGGTAAAGAAAAGAGCTCATTTTGCAATGCATGCATGATTGAAAAGACCACAGGACAAGCTTGCTTACTGCCAACAAGATGCTTGTGTGTGCTACAGTGCCTGCAAAATGGACAGGTTAACATCACAGCATTGATCTCATCAGTGAATGATCTCATCATTCTTAAAAGAATACAAATAATCTGATTGTCCCACCATGTTTTGGCAGCTAAGTACATACCAGAGCACTATTTCTGCACGTTCTGCTGTGAGACCACAGCCAAAGCAGAACAGCAGATGCTGGAACTCAAATGGCCCCAATTACACACAGGTGACATTTAATGATACAGAAAAGCAAGTCACTGCATCATTCCTTCAGCAAATTCTGGCAGCTCTCATCAGAAGAGCCAGGCTAACCGCCTGATACCTAGTGCTGGTAGTCAGAGATGCAGCTGTGAAGGTTTTGGCACCCTCAGTCTTTACAAGTGTGGCAGGCTGACCTTGCACCATTCAGGAGTGAAGGTGGATGATACAACTCAAGACAGAACAGCCACCTCAGGTGCTGACCACTGGTGTGTCAGGAGCTGGGCTTTTAGCTGGTCTAAGTCACTGGAACCCAGACTTTAGAGTTAAGCTAACCCATATCACATGAGCATGTGAAGTTTTGTGGGGAGTTGTACAACACACCTGTTGACAACTGCAGAGTGACAGGGGTCCACGAGGCCCTGCCAGTCCTATGAAACGGTCTAACATATATTGTTTTCTAAGCACCGTGCCTGCCTTTAGAAAGTAACTGCTCATACATACCGCTCCAACTGTACAGGTAAGTTAATTCCATGCTCTATAAACTTTTATGCCTTAAAGCAAAAAGATGCTGAGGCTGTTACAATATTTTAACTGCAGAAATACAGGCCTGGCTGAAAAGGGGGATTTTGTTGCAGGGCTCAGAGTTAGAGGACAGTCCTTTGGCTGTTTCCAAGCTACACTGAGAAGGCACAGCGTTACAATTCGGTTCCTGAGGGGTGAGCTAAGTCCAAGTTCATGAGGAAAGCTGCCATAGCAGGTGGGAAATAGGCGGCCGGGCTGAGGTGGCAGCAGTACACTAAATACTCTGCTGAGAGGCATCGGGCTGCCGAGGGCCTAGACCCCAAGCCAAAAATTCGGTTTTAAATAAGGATATGAGTACGCCCCGCGGAAGAGGCGTTTTTGAGCAGGATCCCCCACAGCCGCCCGCCCCGCCACCCCCCCACCTTTCCCGCCGTCCCCCGCGCGGTGCCGCCGCGGTGCAGGGCGGGAGCGACAAGATGGCCGCGCCCGTGTGAGCAGCCGCTGCCGGCGTCCGCGCTTGCCTCAGCCGCGCTGCTGCTTCCCGCGTGGCCCCCGGGCAGCGCGGGAGCCGGAGCCCGGTCGCGGCGGGTGTGCGTCCGTCCCAGAAATAATGAGGATATCGGGCCCCCATGTCGGACCACTCTGACGAGAGGGCGACGATGATTGCGGCCGGCGACCTGCAGGAGTTCGCCCCCCGGGGCCGCGAGCACTGCCGGCGCCACCCCAGCGCCCTCAGCCTCCAGCTGCGGCGGCTGCAGCCCGCCTCCGAGCTTTGCTCCTCCGACGGGGCGGCCGGACTGGTGGGGTCCCTCCGCGAGGTGACGATCCACGAGCGGCAGCGGGTACGAGGCAGCGAGGGCGCTGGGGGGGCTCTGGCCTGGCTTTCTGGTTTCCGAAATAAATGGGCCAAACCATGACCGCTGAGCGATGACTAGCAGTTGTGATTGCACCGGCGGGGCTTGTCACTTTTCCTTAAAAAATGTTGCTTTTCAGGAAAGTTGGCAGTTGAGGAAAGGCATTAGTGATGTTGGGGAAGAGGTGGACTACGATGAAGAGCTGTATGTGGCCAGCAACATGGTGATCTGGAGCAAAGGAAGTAAAAACCAAGCGTCTACCATTTATAAGGCTTTCACTGTTGACAGCCCTGTTCTGCAGGTATGAAAGCGTGGAAAGGTGACCACTGAATGAATGCACGTTGGCTAAAAACTACTCGCTGAGCGTTTTCAGGTGTTGCTCTGAGGTGGGGTTATTTTGGGAAATATGGAAAGATAAGATTGTGTAGTAGCATCAGGTCGTTCTTCAGAACTAATTGTATTATATCTGGTTTTAGGCTTTATGGTGTGACTTCACGTTACCCCAGGAAAAATCTGAAAAAGCTGATGGTAAGTTTCCTGCTTACTGTAATGCCAAACAAATGATTTGAGTTCAGCTCTCTTGGCAAGCCTCTCAAGACTTGCTATGTTAAGACAGCCATCCTCCCTCAAGTTTACCTTTTGTGCATAGAGGATGTCTAAGGAAAGAGAGAAACTTCACTGTGTATTTTTTTGCTTTTTTTTCCCCCCGGTTTCAGGCAGTGAGGAAATAGTAGAGAAATGTATCTGCATATTGCAGAATTCCTGTATAAATGTGCATAGCATAGAGGGAAAGGATTACATTGCTGCTTTACCTTTCCAGGTAAGTGCTGTCCTTTTTCTGTCCACAGATGGACTTGTTTCCTGTTTGCATGCTGTGTTGAGGTGGGGAGGTGTGTGTAAAGCACTACTGGTGGTGGCTGCCTGAGTTCTTTGCTCTGGGGGTGAAAGGGACAAAGCCAATGACAGTGCAGCTGTGTGTTCAGGGCACTGAATACTTCTGGAAGCAGTGGCAGCCACGTGTCTGATGTGTGAATGTACTGGTATGACTGCTGCTCAGTCTGAGAACCTGCTCTGATTTACATTACCCTTCTCTCAAGAAAAGGCCCAAACATTTTGTTTTGATATAACAAGATACTCAAATCTGAAACATAATTAATGTAGTAAGTACTTGATTGATTTTTTTTTTTTGTCATAAATCTATTTGTAATTTTTCTATAGGTCGCAAACGTCTGGCCAACAAAATATGGTTTGTTATTTGAGCGCAGCAATTCTTCACATGAAGTACCTCCAAGTCCACCTAGGTATGTAACGAATGGTTTTGACTGTTTTGTAACAGACTGTTTGCTTGCACAAGAGTGCAAGAGTTGAAGAGCAGTAATGAAAGGATCTGTGTGTTCGTGGCAGGAACAGGTGAAACATCAGGAAATAGCAGGAAGGGGCTGAATACTGACAATTCATGATATTCCTCTGATATTGTCTTGTCTAGTTGGGTGCAGTGATCCTGGGAATAGGGTATGGGAGACACGATAATGGTGTTACTGGCCTGATTTCACTAAGGTTTGTCCTGGGGATTGGTTCTAGGCTGTGATAGTAGAGATTCACTGAAGGATTGTCATTGAGACACTTTCTCTCAGCTGCAGGATGCTTTAAATGTATGGAGCATCCTGTTCCACATTTGGTGAGGATTGTAGACCCTGTGCTCTGTGGCTGGGCATACAGCTGAGAAGCAGAGCAAGGAGTTGGATGGTGTGCTGAGGAGCAGCGTTAATACAGCCACTTGCTTTCTCTTGAGCTTTAGGTGTCCATTCCAGGCACTTGTAATTCTCTAGTCCTCAGAAGAGTTGAGATTAGAAATAGAGGTCATGAAAATGTTCAAGAGGGTACATTACAAAATTCATCATTGACCCTACTCATTTCGTGAAAATTCTTCCTTTTGCTACTGCCACCACAGATGGGTGGCTTGATTGCTGCTCTGTGATGGATACCAGTGACCTGACAGCTGCTTGCTTGTCTGAGACCCGGGAGCTGTGGAACCTAAACTCTTAAACTGAGTCTGGGTTAAGGGGTTTCTCTTTCTACTCCTCCAAACTCGGCTGGTGTCCGCTCTGTTCGGGTGAGCCAGCCAAAGTCTGCCATGTGGCCACCAGGTGGGGTCATTCTCAAGTGCTCTGAGATGTAGAACAAGACCTTATCATCCTGTTTGATACACCAGCCTTCGTCTGACTACTCAGTTAATTCAACAAGCTTCTGTGAAAGGAATATATGTCTCTACTGTTAGTTTTCAGGCTCTGATTTGTTAAGGTCTGAGGAGCTGTTTTAGGATTGCAGCACATGTACTAGCTGTGAGAAGAGAACAATTATGCTTGTTAGCATTTGATTTTTGAATATGCTTTGTTTGGTTTTTTTCTAGAGAACCTTTGCCTACTATGTTCAGTATGCTACACCCATTAGATGAGATAACACCTCTTGTCTGTAAGTCTGGAGGTAAGTTTACATCTTTAGATGTATCACTTGGAGTCCCTCAGTACGGCATCGAATGCTTAATATGTCACTTGAGCGTTTTCTGTATTAAAAAATTTGCAAATAATCACTCTTTCAAGAATTTGGAAGTGGGGTGTTTTAGCTGCTTAGTGAACAGGGAAACTGTTCGGGAAAGAAACCCAGGTTGTGGAAGAAAGAGGGTATGAAAAATGCTAACCCTGTAACTGATAACACTGCTGTAGAAATGATCCTTTTGCCTTAACCAAAGTTAACTGCTTATTTAGCAGGCATGTTTGGCTCTGCTAGAGTGCAGTACGTTGCTGATTACACCTTGAGGATCGTGTTTCTCAATGCTGAACCTTCCATTGTGATGACCTATGATACTGTGCAGAGTTTACATACTGTTTGGGCTCTTCGGAGAGTAAAGCCAGAGGTACAAATTTATTGTTGACTAAATATCATTCTGAAAAAAATTTGTTGTGTGTTGACATGCCATTATGGCGGTGTGTGTTAGATGCCTGGTATTTGTGATTTATTTTATTTATAAGAGTAAGATAGGTGTGTTGTTTTTTTTTTTTAAATAGTTTCTTTCATGTATTTGCCTGTACACAGTCAGGGAGATCACATGATGGCGATGGTCATGAGGTATACTGTGCTTATCATGGTATTCCTTGCATTGTACCAGAAGGTTTGGACTCTGCTTTAAACTGTTGTCTTCCGTAAGAAGTGACAAACAACTTACTGCCCCAAAAACCATAGGAGTAGTTTCTGTGACTGGGAGTGAGAGAGCATGGTTGGTAGGAATAACTTCTCAGGCTGAGCACCTACCTAGCTCACACCTAACTGATTTAACACCTAACTGATGAAAGCCTCTTCCTGGCTGTTGTTGCCAATGTGCTGTTTGTGCATAGACAGCTCTGTTTTCTCTCCCAGGAGCAGAACACAGTGCTGAAGTTCTCAGAGCAGATGGGCACACCACAGCACGTGGCCACTAGCAGCTCTTTGACCGCTCATCTCAGAAGCCTCTCAAAAGGAGACTCGCCTGTGGGTTCCCCTTTCCAGAACTACTCATCTATCCACAGCCAGAGCAGATCAGTGTCATCGCCCAGCATGCAGTCCCGCTCACCGTCTATCTCCAACATGGCTGCTTTGAGGTGAGTGCTGAACAATATCAAAGAATACAAGCTATAGAATAAGATGGATATCTGGAAATGCTGTCTGTCTTTCTTTAATGTTAGAGGCTGTCCATGTAAGGTGCAGGTGCCTCTTCTGTTACAGTGTCTGAAGTGACATTTGGTGTGCTATTATCCCTATAGCACAGGACGATAACTGGTGTGCAAGAGCCAAAGAAGTTGTTCTGCCAGTCTGTAGTGGAGTTGGGAACTGTCTGCAGGTCTTTTGAGTCCCAGGAGTGTTTTCAGTTAGCTTTTCTAAAGAAAGCCATGTTTAGAGGGAGTGGCTTGGAAGAGATTTTTTGATGGAATGGACGATGCAACTTAAAATTTTGGTTTTTTTGCTTTTGAAATGTCACCTATTGAATTCTGACAGAGAAGACTGGAAATTAGAGAATTGTTTTCCTATTCTGGGGTGTATTACTAAAGGAAACTAATACTGAACTAGCTACTGGTTTAGGGTGGCTTTGGTTTGTTTTTAAAGTCTCTACCAGTGTAAGAGTAACCTGGGATTCTGTACCTGATCTTGAAAATCCACTTTTCAGTAGTGTCTTACATCTTTGCTTGCAGCCGCTCTCATTCTCCTGCCCTGGGAGTGCATTCTTTCTCAGGAGTGCAGAGGTTCAACTTTTCCAGTAACACTCAGTCACCAAAGAGGCAAAGTATTACCCATTCACCAAACAGCACTTCCAGTGATTCCTTCCTTATGCCAGAAACTGAACCAATTGTTCCAGAGCTGTGTATAGATCATCTGTGGACAGAAACCGTCACAAACATGAGGTTAGGTGCTTGTTAGATGCTTGGGATGTGAGAAGTTCTGAATTTCCGTTGGGGGTGGGGGGAAATAAAGTTTATTTTAGTGTGTGCTTTCTGCAAATGGTGCTGCCTTAAAATAGATGTGTGGACCTGCACTTACTAATTTTTTTGAAAAATAATGCTCACCAAGTGTGCAGTTCTCTTGAAAAGGAAATTGGTCACTTGGAGCAGTTTTACCTGCTGTGTTATCTATAGCCTTCTGAGCTGGGGAATGATTTAATGAGATCTGTAAAGCAAAGTAGGTTCTAATCTGATCATTGCTTTGGGGTTTTTTTGATCTTCTAGGGGGAGTGTCTTTCTGTGTTACCATCAAAAGGGGCAAAAAGCAGCACAAAACCCAAGATTGAACAGGAGAACAAAGCCAAATAGCATGTGCTCTGCATGCGGAAAAGTGGGGAATGTGGAGATTGGAGTGCTAGAAAATCAGTTTCAAGAGTAATGACTGAAAGTGAGACTGGTGCATTCTGGCAACTTGGTGCCCTGCTAATCGAAGTCCAGTGTGACCCTACAGTGTGTAGATACTGTGTTTTTCCTTCATTAAAATTTTTATAGTAGACCAAACAGTGCTCTGATCATTGTGTCGCTTTTACAGAGAGAAGAATTCCCAAGCGTCAAAAGTGTTTATTACCACTGACCTTTGTGGGCAGAAGTTCTTGTGCTTTTTAGTGGAATCCCAGCTTCAGCTGCGGTGAGCATACCTGTCTTGGGGACAGGGGAACAAAGGGGAGTACTCTGGAAATTACCAGCTAGATACTGGTTTTAACATACTTACTCCTCCAGCTAGTGAAATCTGTTATGACAACATGTGCTTAATCACTGGCTCTCATATGACATGTTTTAACTGTGGTGGCATAGATGGTTTGGGCTATTTAAATAAAACTGAAGTTGTGAGAGAACATTCACTGTAATTTGAATGGTATTCTTATCCTTATCTTTACCCTTTAGAAGTTTATTGGGGATTTTAATTAGACTAGCAGAGTAAAAATAAGTTGACTAGCAGGGCAAAACAAGCAAAGGAAGGAACCAGGTATACCACAACAAAAGCAGCTGCACCATGCCACATGGTTTTATCTTCTTTCTGTAACAACACATAGGACAGTCCTTTTATGTTTCCTGTTGTTTCTCAAATCTCTAGGTGTGTAAAATTTCAAGAGAGCAATGATAAGTCACAGCTGATCTTTGGTGCTGTTACGAATATTCAAGCAAAGGATGCAGCTCCAGTGGAGGTATGTACCTCCATCTGTATGGATTGTTAATTGTGCAGTATCCTGCTTTGTCACTTGTGTTGTCCAACTGTTGTCTCTTTACTTAAATTTAAGAAGCTGAATATTCTGCTTGATTCTTGCAGGGCATTGATACACTGCTGGTTCTGGAAGGCAGTGGAAATCTAGTGCTTTACTCTGGAGTGGTTCGGGTAAGTAACAGTTTTCCTATCCCAAATGTCTGAATCTTTGGTTGCAAGCTGGGCTGTACAGAGGGAACCTGTGTGCATCATACCTTACAAGGTATCGTTTTCAGCTACTGCAGACTGCTACTTGCTTGGGAAGGTGGCTGTGCTCACACACCAAGTGTAGTTTGTGTGCAGTGCTGGAAAGGTAGTTCTGAAGAATCAGTGGCACCTTGTGGTACAATTAAATAATCTCTTGAGTTTATTTTCAGTGATAGTAAAATACTAAAGTACTAAAACACTTTAAAGGAAAAAAAACTTTGAGAATATGGAAAATAAGAATTGTTCCTGAACAAAAAACTTGCAAACTTCTCTGTAGCCTGCCAGATAATTTTAGATGTCAGATTATTTTGCTGTACAAAGGGCTGTTATTAGGATGGACATGATTCATCCAAAATAATTAAGACTTTTTCTTAAATTCTGTAGAGGTGTACTGTGCTCGCTCTCTCTCTGTATGGAGAAACGTTGGACACTGCAATTTGTATGTGTCTCTGTGGTACACACGTTTGTGGGCATGTGTGTATATATACACACACGTATGTATGTATATGAAAAAAAGTACACTCTCTGCAAGTAGAGCTTTCTCAGTTGAAGCCCTGCTAGAACTTTTAGTGGGAGTGGACTTGTAGCAATAAGGTACAATACTGACCATATATGGTAGTTTTTTTCAGTGTGTCATCTGAAGAAAATAATTACATGAAGTAATCTTTAATCTTCTCTTCAGAGACTTTAGTTTAAGTACCTACCCACTTTTCTTAAAACTTTTAAGATGTTAAAATCTGATAATGTCTGTATATGTAAATGTCTGTATATGTAAGCAAGCACGTGGAAGCACAGGCATGAAAACCAACTGTTTGTTTTCTTATATATTGTTCACAAAAAGGTGGGGAAGGTTTTTATTCCTGGGCTGCCTGCTCCGTCCCTGACAATGTCCAACCAAATGCCTCGGCCAAGCACTCCCTTGGATAGTGTCAGCACTCCGTCCAAGCCTTTGAATAAGCATCTGGGGCCCCTAGAAGAGGTAAGAAGAAAGGTAGTCCTGCCTAGGAAAGGGTTTAGTTGTAACAGCTTCAAATGACTGGTTGACTTTTCTGACTTTCAAGGCATCTGTTGGGGCTAAATCTTTTATTTTTCTTCTGTAAATCCCCTGAATAAACAGTGCTTAAAGAAGACCTATATAGTGCTGCCTTATTTATTTATGATTTCTGTAAAGCTTCTGAGGCAGAGACTGGAAAGATTTATAGTAGTTTTCAAAATACTTATTAATACATTAAAAATGGCAATTTTAGCTGTCCTTTGCTCAGATCCTCTCATTTCAACAATTCTAAGCAATCATTTCTACCACTTTTCAGGGTGTGCTTTTGTCACCAGTTCCAGAGCTAAGGGATTCTGCCAAACTTCATGACTCAACTTACGTTGAAGACTGTACTTTTCAGCAGCTTGGGACTTTCATTCATGCTCTGAGAGATCCTGTCCACAACAGAATAACTTTGGTAGGTATTATCCTGTAATTTGAGTCAACACTTTGTTAGCAAAGCAAAGAGAGGGTAACATTTCATTCTACTGCATAGTGAGACATTGCTAGCAGCTCCTGATCAACAGCAAAGTATCACACCTGCATTGGTGGCTCCACGTTCTTCTCTCTGTAGAATACTCTAGAAGTCACAGAATTTAATTGATTCCCTCAAGTGATTCCGCTCAAGATCTGTTTGAAGTGTTTCATGGAGCTAGGATCTGAGGTTGCAGATCTTTAGTGTAGCAAATAGCCAGGAATTAGGAGTGTCCTTAATACATAAATGAGTTCTGAGTTGATAGAAAAGGACCCTGGCTTTACTTTGTGTTTCATAATTTGACTCGCCTTTTTTATTTTTTCAGGAACTCAGCAATAATACGATGGTTCGGGTTACTATTCCTGAAATTGCCACTTCGGAACTAGGTACAATTCAGAATCCATCATGTGAAATATATTTCATAATTTTTGAGGGTTCATTTTTGAAGTAGTTTATGCGTAGCTTAGACTGTAATATGTACCACATATTTCAAGCTCTGTGAACTTACCTTCTAGAGCTGCTACCATTTATTTAGATCTGTTCTGTTGCTTTCAGTCCTTCACCTGCTGCACTCTTAAAACTTCCTTTGTTCTTTAGGTTGCTTTGCTCTCTACTGTTTGTATATTATTGTTTGAGGAATGGCTGAGATGCCAGTTCAGACAAAAGTTGGTTTCAGTAATGAGCAAAAAGGAACTTTTTCCTCTTTGTGTGGTGAATTAAAGGGGCTGTGCTCAACCTGAACTAAAGGAACAGCTGTTAGAGGTTATGTGGCGTGGCTTTTATTGAAAGAGTTTGTGGAGAGTTAAAAAGAGGTCCAGTAAGAGGACCTGCAGAGATCTGGAAGAAGTACCAGGAGGTAAAATATAAAAGACACCTGATTTTTAAATATATTTTTCTTTCCTGACAGTGAAAAGATGTCTGCAAGGGGTCAAAGCTATCCTGCCCAAGGAGATAGCTGTACAGATGCTTGTCAAGTGGTACAATGCTTATAATGCTCCAGGAGGACCAAGCTATCACTCAGAATGGAATTTATTTGTAACGTGTCTCATGAATATGATGGGTTACAACACGGAGAGACTGTCCTGGACACGTAACGTAAGCAAGCTCATGTTTGTTTTCCTAGCTTATGTTAATGCTACTGATAAATTTTCAAGGTTCAAAATGGTTAGAGACATATCGAATTGTGTCAGAAATGGATTGTATTTTGTCTTAAATAACGAGATGCCATTGAATCAATTCAATATTGCTACATTTTCAGTATATGTTTTAGTCTGTGTTTATCATGAAATATATTCTTAAGGTACTTACCATAACTGTCTCGGTCAAATAAAAATAAATTATGAAGATTTTATTCTATTTCATGACTAACACTGATGCATTAAAGATTTGAATCACCTAATCTGTATTAAGCCTATTTTTGCTAGAAACAAATCACAACTCAGATTCTTGCTTCCTAAAGAGGATTTTCAGTGTAGTTTTTTAATTACAATGTTTAAAGTTTTATTTTTTTCAATTGTTTTGGATGTATTGAATGTATTTGGATGTTTTGGATGTATTGAATGTATTTGGATGTTTTGGATGTATTGAATGTATTTGGATGTTTTGGATGTATTGAATGTATTTGGATGTTTTGGATGTATTGAATGTATTTGGATGTTTTGGATGTATTGAATGTATTTGGATGTTTTCTGTGAGTGAGTTTCCTGCTAGCAAGTATGCTTGCAGTACTCTTGGGCGGGGGGGGGGAACAGAAAGGATATGTGTACAACTGAAGTGAAAGCAATTATAGTATATCTACATTACTACCATTAGCTCATCCACAGTATTTCCTCTGTCCTAGTAAATACCAGATGTTAGGCAGTCAAACTGTGAAATTCATACACCATGAATTTCATGCTAGTCATGCGTTGTATTAACTAGCTGTGTATAGAAGAAAATCGAGTTGCAGTATATGTTTTATATGAAAGCGAAGTATATAGAAGTACCCAAAGCAATGTCATGTAAAGTTTAGTTTTAATTAAGATGTTGTTATAGGTGATTCACTTGTGCAACCTTGGGAATTTCAATAGTGATCTTTTGATCTTTTTTTTCCTTTCAGCTTGATTTGGAAGGATCGCTTTCACCAGTTATTGCTCCAAAAAAGGCTAGGCCGTCAGAAACAGGGTCAGATGAAGTAAGAAATCATTCTCTTTTACAAATAAGACCCTTGGGAGAGGTTGGCTGTTTGATTTGGTTTTTTAAAAGGCAAACCGGAGGAAACACCCGTAGAGTATTGCATTTCATCTGAGCTCATCTGAGATTACAAGCCTTTGGGCGAAGAAAAGTTATTTTGCCCTGTGCAGTGGCTGTATCATGTGACCTTACTTGTCAGGGTTCTCACTTCCAGAGAAGTAGGTTGGACTCAGGATTGAATTAAATACAGATCACAAAGCAATCCCAGATAGACTCCTGACGATGTGAGGTCTCTCCTAGATGCTTCACCCCTTTAAAATGAAGTTGTCTCACTCCCGTGGCTACTCAGCACCTTTAGCAAGTTAGGAACATCAAATTATATACTTCAGTGAATGCACTGATTTTCAGAAAATTTAGTGGAGTGTTTAAGATTGATTCACTGCAGTTTGTCTAGGCAGGAATAGGAAGCTTTCACATGGTCAAACAGTAAAGTGGATGAGGCTTACTGTCATCTCGTCGCAGGAGGCTTACAAGATGTGGTAGTCCAGTTGTGCTATTAGCTTTTTGTGGGTTGACAGCTCATGGGGTTACGGACTACAGTCTACGTGGAACAGAAGTCAGGATCTAATGCCTGATGTGCTGTGATAGGGGAGGTAGGTGAATTGCACTAGGTGAATTGCATAAATACTTAGTGAGGTCTCATGCACAGAATATTGATGCAAGGAAGGTACTCTCAGCTTTCTTTTGTCTTGTTCTTTTAAATATAAGGCTTTGATTCTTTTATGCACAATGGGGGGGTGGGGGGAAAGAAACTTAACAATTGAATCTCTCTGGCTTGCAGGGTTTGTGCATCACATTTACCATACAACAATTGCATTTGTATTGGTTTATAGGGAAAAACCCTCTTTTGTAACAGTGCTTTGGAGTTATCTTACTGGAAGATGATGTTCATTGTGGAACCTCAGCCTCTCTTTCCTGTTTGTTTGGTCTAGGACTGGGAATATCTCTTGAGCTCTGATTACCATAGGAATTTTGAGTCTCATCCTGTTGCCAAAGCTTTGCGACTGGACCCTCTGGAAGTTTTGGCTCCAAAGGATGACTTTTCACAGAGCCTTAGTTTGGATTCCTCAACCCTCCTTTTCACCCATATTCCTGCTATTTTCTTTGTTCTTCATCTCATCTATGAGGAGCTAAAACTGAACAGTCTAATGGGAGAGGGAATTCGTTCACTTGTTGTTCTTCTGGTTCAGCTGGCCAGGTATGCCCAACTGACAAATCACAGATACTATATATCGTGCAGTGTCTCTTGATGATGGGTGTGTATTTTTGTGGGGAATTTGGGGATTGCCCAGAGCGGAGCAGACTTTTCATGTATTCGAAGAAAATGAGTGAATGTTTAAAACCTTATTGTGCTTAAAGATCTTTGCAGTAGCACATTTCTGGTATGGTTCTGGCCACTCCCCAACATCGGTGTGATTCACAAATTTTTAGATGCCGCAGCTCGCGTTTTTTCTACTGCATTGTCACAGCTCAGCTTATGAGATCTGTCAGATGTTCTTGTTTGTTGTGGCATCTTCACTGCAGCTAGTGACTGCATCTTCATGTCTTCCACAACCACCTTCAAGCTGCATTGCATGCATACAGATGGATAGATACAGGCACATGTTTAAGTAAAAGGCCCAGCAACATTTCCCTGAGCTTTATTTGCTGTTTCGACCAAATTTTTTCTATGGCTATAGATTCTTCCCCAGTAGCACCTGCTATAGCCGGCTGACTAAATGGTTCCCAGAAGTGGCATCCAGTCCCTAGTGCTGAAAAGGTTGGCCTGTGCTCTATTCTGTCCCGCCAGTGAGAAGCAAGTCTTTCATTTCAAGACTGTGTGTCTTTTGAGGCTGGCAGCTGTTACATGCATTCATGTCTTGCAGGTATCCAGCAGGTTATCTAGCTTTAACAATTGGAATTTGAAGGAAACTGTAGTGAGAGTGGTCACACCTTAGGTGGTGGTGGAGGTGTGGGACAAAACAGAATGACAGTTGAAGAGAAATCCACTGAGGGAAAACTTAAACATGCAGATTCACTACCTAGCGAATGGGCAGTTGCCTATGAGCAGTCTTAGTTAAGGAAGTCAGAACTTCCCTCCTTATATCTAGTGCATACACAAACATTAAAAAATCTCAACAGAAAATGTCACAGAAATGCAGGAAGGTAGAGTGGGTTTTTTTTCCCTCTAATGTGATTCACCTCTCTCTCATTCCAGGGACTTAAAACTTGAAGCTTACATAGATTATTACTACAGAGACTATCCAGCTCTTGTAAAAACCTCTAGACAGACTTGCATCATTGACCAAGGTGAGTTTAAGGCTTTACAAAGCTGGATATTCAGTGATAATGATGTGCAAATTATTTCTAATGCTAAGCACCTTGGTAACTGTTCCCTTTAAAGCTGGTCAGGACTGAAATTGCAAAACTGTGCTCCTCGTGCTGAGGCTGCCTTTTTCCTTTGTTTTTAGTAGCCTCCCTAAGAAGGCTGGACTGAAATTAGCATAGTATAGTCATGAGTTGGTGCCTCCAGTCTAGTGCCTCATGGGACACTCCACAGAACAAGGATTTGGGAGGGAATGATGGCTTCATCTTGGCAAACTCCCAGCTCAGGCTGGCTGAGAAATCTTAGCAGACAACTGTGGAAAAGCCTGGTAGTGAGATGTGCCTCTCTTGCGGAAAGTATTGCTAGGCTGGCAGGCGCTCAGTTTATAGGTCATAAAAACAAAATCAGAGCTAAAACCACAAAACTTGAGTTAAAATAAGATCCTATATTGTCTGTGCGCTTGTTTAGTGTCCTACGAGCTGAAATTTACTAGTCATGTAAGAAAACTGTTGTTTCCCCTGACCAAAAATATCTCATAGCATTGCTCAAGCTTTGCTATTCATATTTGTGGACAGGGAAGGCAAAGAGCTTATAGTCAGGTTGTCCTCTCACTTATGCAATTTAATGTTGTTGAATTACAAGACTTACGGAATTACAGTGAGGTTTTTGAGAATTACTCACTATTTATTCATTTTCACTGTGGGCTGAGATAACTTTTGTTCTTGAAAGGTAGGTGTCTCAAGTTTTCATTACTGTCTTAACTATAAACTTCCATCTAACAGGAGGGAGATGTGATCTGTAATGTTTTGGGGAAATACTATATTTTTGTTTTTAAAAGAAGTACTGTAGGGCTTGCTTTGGGATTAGTGGAGAATTATTGTACATTTGCCATGAACTCAATGTCGTTGTTGTTAATGTGATTAAGTCCAAACAGGTTTCATGCACCATCCCACGTTTTTTTCTGCTGAGCCTCCAAGTATCTTTCAGTGGCTGAGTTCCTGTCTGAAAGGAGAAGCAGTGCAGCCTTATCCTTACTTATCAAGAATCTGTGAAAGGAGCAAACTGGTAGTACTGGTATGTACTTTGGTACAAAAGATATGCTTGATTCTGTCAGCATAGCAGCACTGTGGCCAGGGTTTGCCCCAGCTGCTTAATTTCCTGTGAGTGAAGTGTCCCCAGTGGGAAGTCAAATAACAGAGGGTTTAGTCATACTGTGTGGAGCAGTGGGGCCATGCTGGAGGGGTATTGAGCCTGTGATAAATAACTCTGCTGTAGCTGTACTGTTTGGAGACTTAAGCATCTGCAGGTGTTGCTGCTCCATACTAAGTAGACATTATCTGTCTGCATGAAATTCTCATGAGTATCCCTGTGCAGTGTCAGCCTCTCTACAGGGAGAATAATATGTATTTAGCAGAGAGAAATCCCCGTAAGTCCTCTCTTCTTTTCTACTGTTTTAATATTACTGAAGGGTGCAGATGTGTTTTAGCAGGTGGGAGGAGGTATTTGAGGTTGGGAAGGAGAGCTAGTGAGTGCAGAGTGAGTAGCCTATGCTTCACTGCTTATGGGGTTTTTTGTGGTTTGCAGTAGTGGCATGCGCAAAGTAATAATGTAACTCAAAGTTAACTGTATTTTGAGTGAGAATTTCCTGGCTTTCTTCTTGGGCATGTATCAGCATAAATATTTAGTCGCGTGAGTAGTTATAAGTGCTGATGTTATCTTCTAGTCAGCCTTGCTCACTTATTCACAGAGCATTCATGGAGAAAACCTGCCAATACAGGGTTCAAAGCAGAGGTGTTGAGCTTGAGGTGGTTGAAGAGCATAACCAGAGAGGAGAGACTCTATCTGATCCAAGCGTCCAAGACAAGTTGCAGAGTCTCTGATAGGAGCTGCTAGGAGTCAGCCTGTTCTCTGCTTCAGAGTGTGGAGGGTTGAAGCAGCAGCACTGACACTGTTTGAAGTGCTGATGCTGTCACTTAAAATTTGCCTCTGCATTCAAACTCTGAAGAACTGTAGCCTTTCCCTTGGATGATCACCTGTGTCTATCCATCCAACTCTGTGTGACTTGCCTATGCAGAGGTCAGAGCTGGCATGTCAGCAGTGTATCTTATTGGAAGATCTTGATGAAAAACACAAAAGATTTTTACCTGTGACTTTTGCCTTGGGCATGCCAGCTTGTCTGGCAGTATCCAAAAGTAAATAGCATGACAGAACGCTGATTTTGCTGGCTGAAAGTGGACCATGCTTTGAATTGGGAACAGCTCTTCACTCGGAGTCTTCACAAAGTAGCCAATATTCAAGACGTGGATGAATGATGTCTGTAGATGACGTGTGTCTTTTGCAAGAGAAAATAAATGAAATGCGAGGAACATGGGAAATATGACTAGGAACGTGTTTTTCTGTTTAGAAGATCTTTTTACCTTTGAAACAATTATTAGGGCAAATTCAGTTAATTGTTTCAGGATGTAATTTTTCCAAATTCAAGATAGAAATCTAAAGCATAAGAGTTTGTTACTTGCTTCAGTTGTTTCAGTCTCCTTTTACTAACATTGTTTTCACAATGTCCCACTGTTTTAAGTGATTAAAGCTAGCTTCTGCCTGTTTGGCTAGGCAGATTAGCAATAGCTGCTCGCTAAATGACTTTGTGTTATGGTGTCTTTTTCCTATCCAGAGTGTGGCTCTGTACATACTTGGTGATGAGAGTGCTGTATCTAATGAAGCCTCCCATTATTTGTACAAGATTACATCAGGTAATGATGCTTTGATGCCATCATAGTATCTCCTAGTGTCTAGTTCTGACCTTTTGCTTGGAGAATGTGGAAGTAATGTGACCTTGTCTTTCCTAGGACAACGCAAACCACAAATAGAACAGGATGACAATCGGTATGGTAGTTTTTTATTATTATTTTAAACTTTTGAGTGTTTGAATTTCTGCTGACTCTTGGACTAGCTTTTATTGGCTTCTCCTTTATTCCCCTTTATTTTACAGATGCAGTTTCAGACACAGCACATCTGTTTCCAGCCTGGCTGAAAAATTAGTTATTTGGATGACTAATGTTGGTAAGAGCAGCTTTTATCATTGTGCAAAATGGTAACAGTCATAAGTAATAGTCTTGTGCTTGCATAAGATGAAATATATAGTTTGATAAAACAGTTTATTTTTTTCTCATTAATTTTAAGGTTTCACTTTAAGAGATCTGGAGTCTCTCCCGTTTGGTGTAGCTCTTCCTATTAGAGATGCAATATATTACTGTCGAGAGCAGCCTGCCTCAGACTGGCCAGAAGCAGTTTGTCTCTTGATTGGGCGCCAGGATCTGTCCAAACAGGCGTGTGAAGGGAACCTGCAAAAGGGTAAATCTGTGAGTATGGGCATAAGTGAATTTCACAGTACTGGGT
The DNA here is from genome assembly GCF_047716275.1 of Strix uralensis. Classification (NCBI taxonomy): domain Eukaryota; kingdom Metazoa; phylum Chordata; class Aves; order Strigiformes; family Strigidae; genus Strix; species Strix uralensis. The sequence goes on along the minus strand of NC_133974.1, from coordinate 116,154,195 downwards.
ATCGGGCAGAGCACTCTGTTCAGAAACTTCCCCACCATCTGCTGATGCTCAGGGCATCAGAAGGTGCAGAATTCAAGACTGAGGGCAACCCAGGGCTTTACATGCATATGAGGGTTTCAGTATAAAAACCAGCATCTGGCATAGAAAGAATAGACATGCATAGCTGTGGAAACTGTCAATATAAAACAGATTTTAAACTTAGGCATGGTGCTTAGAAGTTTTGCCTGCAGAGCTATTTCATTGCCTCTGTAAGTCCTCCTCTTCCTCTCCAAAATGGCTGCACCTTTGACAAGTGTTGGAGAGGCTTTGGGACTCTGTCCAGAGACTCTGACATCAAAACAGCAGTGGCACAGGGAGAAAGAAGTGGGCATTTGTCAGTCTGGTTCCTTCTTGGGTTGGCATGTCTGGCATCTCTGTCTTCTCTGGAAGAACCGGATTGCTTTCTGAAATACACTTTTCATATTTCTCTTTTTTTTTTTCTCAAAAAGGGTTTAGTTATTTGTATCCTGAAGTAAACTGAAAAAAAGCGTGTGGTGTTTTTCTCTTAAACGTTTTCTTCTAATGGTGGGAATCACTAGCATCTCAGAGTTGTAGCTAGTCTTGCTGAGGACACTCTGGAAGTCAAAACTTCTTGAAAGCTGGCTAGTGGGATGCATAAAAATATTTAATAGTAGCAGATTATCTGTAGCCTTTTCAGAAATCAGGAAGAGGGATTTGCAGTCTTAGTCAGAATTCTTTTTGCTGTCTTAGCTTTGGAAGTGATATTAAAATTATGCCAATTTTTCATAACAGAAGCTTCATGAATAACCCCATATCAAAAAAGTTAATTCATTTAGCAGAAAAGTAAATGAGCTATGTGTTGAAATCCCATGTCCCACCACTCATTGAAAATCCACTTTATTTTTGCCCAACTGTAACAGTACTGAATCTTAAAATTATGATAAATTTTATTTTTATCGCTTACTTTGTAATAAAACCTCGAATACATGTTACCTTAAAAGGATAAAATGATCTTCAAACACCAAATTGTTTGTCATTTCTCAGGAGGGCAGGGTGGAGTTTCCTGTTTCAAAACGGACGTTGGCTGTATGGGTGGTGCAGTTATGTATTGAGATTTAGTGCGTATTTATCAGAAGAAATTGGTTTTCATTCATCAGCTGCTAATTTGCTTGCACTCTTGGTGTCATGTGTTACCAGTGAGCCTTAGGAAGACCCTGTGTTTGATCTAGTGTGTGTGATTCTGTATCTTTCAGCCTGTTGAAATTCTGAGGTATACAACAGGAAAAATGACCAGTTTAGAGAGAGGTGTGGGGTGTTTTGTTCCTAAGTTTATCATATCAGTATTTCTCATTATCACTGCCTTGGTGTTTTTTTTAAATGAATCTCATCTGTGAAAGATGGAGAAGAAAGAGGAATATATGGGCCCACCTTAGGGTCAATGTCCAGATGATTTTGTCAGACCATAAGGAAACAGTATATTCTGCAGAAAAGCCTATTTCTGCAGAACACATGAAGAATAAAATAAACTGTGCTTCACACAGAGTGACAGCCTTGTCTGAAGCAAGTGTAGGGCAAGCAGATTGTGGGCATACTCTGTTGCATCCTGACCTATGCTATCCTTGCTGTTCTTGTCAGTGGTCCTGTGCATCACTTGTGTGATGTGAATAAACAGAGGGACAGAGTCTTAAAGGAGGATTTCATACATCTTGCATAGAAAGAGGGGCTTTTCCACAATGCTTCTAAGCAATGAAATGCTTCAGTATTTTTCTGGTCACGTAGCTCTGATGTGCAAGTGCAAAAAATGTTCTGATACTGTGGTGAAACCCAGGTTGGCTGGCAGCGACAAATGTTTGGAATTTACTGCTATGCAGGTGGACTTTTAATAGGTAGCTTGGTTTTTCCAAGGCTTTTGTGGGGGGGAATCTAAATAAAGCCCTAGTTCATGAAAACATCGATCACTAGAACAATAAAGCAGGTTCCTGAACAGAATATTCAGAACAGCAGCTCTGGTTGGGTTGAGGGTCAGTAGGTACTGACACTTCTAAAAGCAGGTTGTCACCAGAGGACTGTGTCTGTGCCTTCTGGGGTTTAACCTCTGCTTTAATACACATTGAAATGCTCATCTACATTTCTGTTTTTCACTGCTGAACTTGAAGAAAAAAAACACATGTGTTTTCACAGCCGTCATAGATAATTGTGTAGGCAAGGAGGGGAAAGCCCTTTCCTACTTAGTGCTCTGAAACAAGAAATAGTTTTGAAAGAAAGATAACTATTTCATATGTCACCTCCTCAAGCTCCCGCTTGTCGGTCCTTGCTCAGAAGCCTTTGATACATCTTTGATGTATTTGAGGTGTTATCTCCTCCTCTCTTGATAGTTATTTATCCCATTTAGGTGTGCAAAAATAGTTGATTACAATGTTCAGAAATCCTTGTGGTCTTCTAAATGAATGTAAAGAGTGTGTGAACAGTGTCATTCATGACTGCATGAATCTCAGTCCATTCTGTTTACAGGCCAGTGCAGGTAATTGTGCTGAGTTCATCCAGGTTGTGGTGGTGGTATTTGCTGGCTTTCTGATAGTTACCAATATCTGTGTGCACTACTGGAAATTACTTCTTTCCCTTGCAGTCTGTGGGCCCAGTGCTGTCCTCAGATATTCCCTCTGGAACCGAATCAGAAGAGGATGAGGATGGCATGAATGACATGAACGAGGAAGTGATGTCGCTAATATGGAGCGAGGATTTGAGAGTGCAGGAAGTACGCAGACTCCTTCAGAGTGCCCGTCCTGTACGTGTCAATGTAGTGCAGATGCCAGAAGCTAGTGACCATGAATACATAGAAGAGAAAGAAAACCGGTAAAAACTGTCTCCGTTTCTAGCAGTATTTTGTTAGCATTTCTCTCGGGTGAAAAATTGTTTGAATCTTTTTGGTGACTTAGTTAAGTATGTCTAACCAAACAGAGGTTTAGTCTGAACTGAACATTAAAGTAGGCAGGCCTGAGTGAAGGACACGTAGAAGAGGGTTGGATTTCATAATCCAAGTCTTTGAAGCTCAGTGTACATCAGAACTGTGCTGTATTTGATTTGGAGGGCTCTCTGGATTGGAGCAGCATATGGGAAAGATTGTTAGTTTGAACCCCAAACAGCATGTGGAGATCAGTTAGGGTTTGAAAGCAGATTGTAGTATTTTTTTTTTTCCACCTGAAAAGTATGAAATACAAGCAGGACTTACTGTGTAGAGAAAAATTTTTCTGTAGACAATAAAGCAATGTATCCCCTGCCTAAAACTGGAGAGACCTTTGTTCAGGGCTGATCTTAGGTCTAAGCAAGGGTCAGGGGACCTAATTAATTCTGCAGAAAGCAAATTCACTGCCCCATCCCGCTCTTTTGAAACCTCCTATTGGAGCCATTATATGCTTAGTGGCCTCACAATTGTCCCTGTCCTGCTTCTTTATCCCATTATTTTGGAGGTGTTAAAAGTATCTTCTTTAAAAAAAAACCAAAAAAACCCCCACAAAAAACCCACAAAAAACCCAAAACAAACAACAAACCCCACAGAAACAAAAAAAGCAAACTTCAGAACATCATTAACATGCAAAACTTTCTACAGAAGTAGGAAGCTAGAAGAATGCATTAAATTGTCTGACCTAACAAGCTGAGTAATCTAACAAGTCTAGAAAGTGTTTCCAGAGTAAATCATAGAGAATTGTGGTCAGCATTCTTGGAAGCACATTATTAATTCTGTACGCAGGTTATTACTAGATGTGATCACTAGTCATAGCAAGATCCCATACGACAATCAGCTTTCTTTTGCTTTCTCCTTTCACATTGGTTCCGATATGGCTGTTAACTTGTCTGTAGCACAGATTTATTTAACTAGCACCTATCTTTAAGGGAAGAATAGTGGTAAGTTTCAACATGATGTCAGCTTCGAGACTAATCTTGTAAGGACCAAAGATTTGCTTCAAAAGTTTGGCCTACTAAAAAAGGAAAGACAACATGCTATCTCATAGTTGGGGGAAAAAAATGGTATGTCCAGTGCCTGTTGTCTGTAGGTTCATTTTATATCATGTATTTGGAAAAATTTTCTGTATTGAACAACTGGCTTGGTTTTTCTGTCATCTCCCCAACAGGCTGTTACAGCTGTGCCAGCGAACCATGGCACTACCTGTTGGACGAGGAATGTTCACTTTGTTCTCATATCATCCTGTTCCAACGGAGCAACTGCCCATCCCTAAGTTGAATCTAACTGGTACGTTGGTCGGAGTTTCTTTTGGTTGTTACCCTGCTTCTTTCTGAACCTCTTGTAATTTTTATAGCATCTTTTGTGTCTCTCTGTGAAGAGTTCCATAGCTTAAGTGTGCTTTTTGTGAAGTAGTAGCTCTTTTTGTTTTGAATCTGTCATCTACTAGCTTCTTGTTGTTAGGCCGACGTTATTATCCGACACTGACACCTTATATCAGGTACATTCTGAGAAGCAGAGAGAAGTGAAATAAATTGCCGAAGGGCACACCGCTTATCAATGTTGGGGTCATACAGGACTGCAAAGTCCACATTGCTGGTTTATCTACTGTGCTGTGCTTCTGTCTTCTGACATGCCTGAAGATACCCGAGGCTGTCTCGCATTAGAAGTGTTACTCGGCCATGCTGCCAGTATTTATTCACTTGGCACCCTACTGAAGTTGAGAGCTGTTTCCGAAGCGGTTTGGATTCACCTAATTGCTTTTAATTATTTTGTCATGGGCAGGCCGTGCTCCTCCTAGAAACACTACTGTTGATCTGAACAGCGGGAACATCGATGTGCCTCCTAACATGGCTTGCTGGGCCAGCTTTCACAACGGCGTAGCTGCTGGCCTGAAGATAGCTCCTGCTTCACAGATAGACTCTGCTTGGATTGTCTATAACAAGCCCAAAATTGCTGAACTAGCAAATGAATATGCAGGCTTCCTCATGGCTCTGGGTCTCAACGGGCACCTCACAAAACTTGCCACGCTCAATATACATGACTACTTAACAAAGGTGAGGCCTTCTTTCATTGGCAACAGAGAAAAATATCTGTAGGTCTTGAATTCTTTAAACAAGAAAGAAAAGCCAACAGATTTCTTTGAAACACTGAATTGGAAGTTTTCTGGTGTGGGAGAATATCAGGGTTGCTTCATTAATGTTAGTAGTGCAGGACTTTATTTCTGTTTAAAAGACTTTAAGCAGTTTTATCACTAAATCTTTCCATATTGTGCACAGCTCATTGGGATAGGTGAATGGAACACTGGGACAAGTGTTTTTCCTTTTCCTAACACGTCTGCTTTCTTTGATCGTTGATATTTGTTTCCTTTCTCAGGGCCATGAGATGACAAGTATTGGACTGTTGCTTGGTGTTTCTGCTGCCAAGCTGGGCACAATGGATATGGCCATTACGCGCCTCCTGAGCATCCACATACCTGCCCTCCTGCCACCAACTTCAACAGAGCTGGATGTCCCCCACAATGTGCAGGTGGCTGCTGTGATAGGAATAGGCCTTGTCTATCAGGGCACCGCTCACAGGCACACAGCTGAGGTTCTGCTGGCTGAAATAGGTAGGTGAAAAAATGGGATGTGGACTGGGAGAGTCACAATGTGTGAACGATTTGCACCAGTGCATCAGGGAGCTGAGAATTTTAACTGTACGTCTCCCACCACAATATTCACCTCTCATTTGCAAACTTCATCTTCTGTTTACAGAGGAACAGAAGTTACTGTGAACTGTGTGTATAGCATAGAGTCATTGAGTTTAGTAGAAGAAATGTAGCAGTAGCATTGCTGGACCTAGATACTTTTTCCATCTGGAAATTTTGTCTGGTGAGAGGTGGTTTGGGGTTTCTGGGGCTGCCAGCTACTTGGTAAAAGGACTGCCGCAACTACCTGTTCCTCCTGACCCAGATGCCATATCTGCAGAGATGCTGACCCTGTACAGCTTTTGAGCAGATCTGTTGCACATGTGTACCCAAACACATCTGATGCTTCCCAGACATTTGTTGTTTCTTATGTCTGTCCATGAGATAGCTGCCACCATAGAAACCAGAGGTGGAGTCACTGAGTGCAGAAAAAATGCTTTCCTCTTGGAAGTGTGGTCTTTTTGGCTCAGTAGCTTGGTGGAAGTACAGCCATTATGTCCTGAATTCTCCTGTTCTGAATTTTGTTTAAGGCTTTAATCTTCAAGAGCTGATTTTGAACAGCAAATTTCTGATCTGAATTATATCCTCATTCTGTGCATAGTTCTGATTTTATTTGTAACAGTTAAGTTCTTATTAATGTTTATATGTAACTTTAGTTAAAAGACACTGTGTGGCTTATTAGAGAATGGTATAAATTTTAAGGGTGAAATTGTATCTGTTAGGTTTCTGGTAATTTGATATGTGCAATCTTTGCTAGCAACAGCTTTTGAACTCTGCTGACAGCATTTGGATAGGTTCAGAGTCTTAAAGCATATACAATTGTAATACGACATTTTCAGTGTGTCTCTGAACTCCAACCGTAACATATATGCTGCTTCTGGAGGGGTTTGCTATTTCACAGAATCACAGAATCATCTAGGTTGGAAAAGACCTTGGAGATCATCTAGTCCAACCATTAACCTCACACTGACAGTTCCCAACTCCACCAGATCCCTCAGCGCTATGTCGACCCAACTCTTATACCCCTCCAGGGATGGGGACTCCACCACTGCCCTGGGCAGCCCATTCCAACGCCCAACAACCCCTTCTGGAAAGAAATGCTTCCTAGTATCTAGTCTAAACCTTCCCTGGTGCAGCTAACTATTTGGTGATGGATGAGTTAAGTGATAATTACTTGTAATTCCACTATGAACTTTCCCGACTTAATCTTGAGAAGGGACAGATTATTTTCTTTTTTTCATTTCATTAGGAACGTAGTGCTTAATTAAGCAATGTTTACTTAACTGGAATTTTAAAAGATGAATTTCACTGTTGTGTTTTCTCCAGGACGTCCCCCTGGACCAGAAATGGAGTACTGCACAGACAGAGAGTCCTATTCACTTGCATCTGGGCTAGCCTTAGGCATGGTTTGCCTAGGGGTAAGTGTGTCTCTTCATCTCAACTGCAATTAGTAGAAGAATTGTTATATATTGAGGTGGGGTAATAAGAGCTGTTTCGTCCTTGAATCCCAACTGCCTTTGGCCGAAAGCATTTTTTTCCTTGTATAGGAAGGCACTTTCATATTATTTCTTCTCTTCTTCATTCCTTAGCACGGCAGTAATTTGATAGGCATGTCAGACCTCAATGTTCCTGAGCAGCTTTACCAGTACATGGTTGGGGGTCACAGGAGATTCCAAGCAGGAATGCACAGAGAGAAGCACAAGTCTCCCAGTTACCAAATCAAGGTACGTGTTGATGATTTTTGCTCGTTTAAGCTGAAAATAGCAATAGTTAGAAGTCCGAGAGGTGCGTGTCTTGATGCACCAAGTGACTGTGTATATGCATCACTATGGGCTGTTGCCTTCCTAGTCAACTGGTCTGAAAGTACGCGTTGTGTTTTCACAGGAGGGAGACACCATAAATGTGGACGTTACCTGTCCGGGTGCCACACTTGCACTTGCTATGATCTACCTAAAGACTAATAACAGGTATTACCTTGGAATTGCTCAGACGTTTTGCAGTAACTTGTGATAGCAGTTTAAACTGTCATAATGTTGGTTCTGCTTTGTGTGGCTTTCTCAGTTTTGTGCGTTGCTGAAATATGATCTGGAAACCCTGTTCCTTTACTGTGCTCTGCAGATCCATTGCTGACTGGCTTCAAGCACCAGATACCATGTATTTGCTGGACTTTGTAAAACCAGAGTTCCTTTTATTGAGGGTAATATTTTCTTTTGTATCATTTTTCCATCTATTTAACGATACTAAAAATGCATCTTATTTTTATTTTTTTTTTAATCCAGCCCACATGCCCATCATGCGGAATCCTTTAGATAGCTGGTAACCCTGTTGCTTGCCAGCCAAATTCATACCTTCAAACAATTTCTGCTCGAAGTAAGGCAGCTTGCATGTCATGCAGCACTAGAGGCAGAATTTATTGAGAAATATTTGAATGATATTTTTTAATTGGAATGTTAAATTAAATGTTTAGGTAAATTTTTATAGCTTTTCCCAAACTAATTTCACAGGTAAAAAATAAGTTAGGCCTCACCAGCTGTTATAAGTACATAGTGAATTTTCATCTCAGCTTACCATCAAAACACACAGACCTTGCAAGGGTTTATTCTGTGGTTCTTTTTCCTGCAAACAAAATTTACATCTCTTAAAATAAAATCTGTTTTGTCATTTCTGATACGAAGGCTGAGAAACGGTGAAGAAGCTGCTAGTGTATAGCTGGATTGTCTATGTTTCTGGATGCAGTTAGTACATTAAAAATACCATTGAAGTTTGTGTAGGTTTTTTTTTTTTCCTTCCTTACGTTTTGGCTTTCTCACTTTTTTAGACCTTGGCTCGATGCCTGATTTTGTGGGATGACATCTTGCCCAATTCCAAGTGGGTTAATAGCAACGTGCCTCAAGTAGGTATTTACATTTAATGTGTTTTACTTCCCAGTTTTATATCTCACTGGATTGTTCTGCGTGTGAGCATTTCCATAGTCACATGAGGTGCACAAGAAAATGTATGTTAATAGCGTTCACATGACAGAGATGACTCTTACATTGGATTCCTGGACTGTTATGGGAGCACTGGGAGCTCCCATCCCATCATGTTAGGAAGGAGAGGATTGAGGAGGGATGCAACTGTTGAAGACAGAAAGTGGTGCCAGAGAGAGAAAACGATTAAACTTTTCTCCACATTGACCAAGCCATGTGCAAAATTACTGCAAGGAGGTTTTGGTTGAGCATTAAGAATAACTTTTCAACAGTGAGATCAGTGATATTCTAAGATATGTGTGGAATATTTAAGACCAAATTAGATAAATATCTATCAGAAATACAGGATGCTGGTGGTCTATATGGCCTCTTGAGGTCTCATCCTGTTCTGCTTTCTCTCATATTTGAGTACATACAGTAACATTGTGCTTCTGACACAATCTTGCCATTGTTTTAGAAATCTTTAAGGGACCAGATCCAGGAGCATTGAAAGGTGTCCCTTCTGGATCAGGAGTACAATGGAGCAATAGCATGTGGGAAAAAAGCCAGCTTTTATATACCTGTTTATATCACTTATGAACCCTCAATGCCCAAAGTTTCAGTTAAATAATCATTTTCCCTGGGATTAACTTTTTTATCTCTTACGCTTTTTGTAGATCATAAGAGAGAACAGTATATCTCTTCATGCAACAGAGCTGCCTTCATCTGAAGACTTGAGTTTAGAAACACTGGCGTAAGTAACGTGAAAAATTCTTCTGGAAAAATGTAGCTGAACTCTTTATAGAGATACAAGTATGCAAAAAAACCAAAATCTCTCCCTTGATATTTAGGGAATTTTATTCTCCATTTTCTGTAAGGATAAGTCTTTTCATTTTTCTTTTTTTTTTAATTATAAATGAGTTTGCATATTCAGATGAGGAAAAGAGAAACATTTAGTCATTTCCTGTTTATGTTACTTATTAGGCAAGCTCATGTCTACATCATTGCTGGAGCGTGTTTGTCACTGGGATTTCGATTTGCTGGTTCAGAAAATCTGGCAGCATTTAAGTGCTTGGTAAGAGGTTTTTTTTTTTCCCTTCAATTTCCATAGAGCTTTAACTTATCTTTTGTATCTATATTTAGTATGCATTTTTTTCTTTCCAGTACAAATATGCAACAGATTTCCTGAAGTGTTTGTCAGCACCAACAGCTTCGATAGTAAGTTCTTTCTAGTTTTTTGTCAATGAAAAAGTGTAATGTACTTTGATTACTCTTACCAAAACCTTAATGGAAACAAAAACGTCCCTTTTACTTTTCTATATTACAGACTATTTATAGAATGTGGCAGGGCTGTGAATCATTTTTGTTAAGGACTTTGCTGGTTCTCCGCTCTCCCTCTTTCTGTGGAATGTGGTTTTCAAACTTGTGTAGAAAGCAGCGTATTAGACCAACTAGAAGCGTGCATTTGACCACAGAAGTGTAATAATGCCTTCCCTATTCTACTTGAAGACAGGTCATTATAATCTTGAAACATGCTTGAGCGTCTTGCTGCTGTCTCTCGCGATGGTGATGGCTGGCTCTGGAAACCTGAAAGTCCTCCAGCTTTGCCGTTTCATGCACAAGAAGACAGGTGGAGAGATGAACTATGGGTTCCACCTGGCTCACCACATGGCCTTGGGGCTCCTCTTTCTGGGAGGCGGAAGGTAACTCACTAAAGACAGGTTTTCCTTCTCTCACCTCTCCTGCAAAAAATGGAGCAGTGTGCAGTTTACTTGATTTTCCTTTTTTTTTTTTTTAATAACATATGGATGCATAAAGATGTTTTCTGTTGCAAATGGAAGTCCTGTTGTCTTCTAGATACTGCATTACTTAAACGCACAGGAATGTTTCTGGCTTGTGTTTATTTCCTACCACTACCTGTTCATTTTGACTGCTGTAGGAACACATTTGTAAATTCCTTGCCTGTATGCACTTTGCTACTGTCCTTCCCTTCCCTGGGACACCAAAATATTTTGAACACCTGTGCTAGTGGCCACTGTTTATTAGCAGGGAAACTAATAGACAATGTTTTTCTACAGATATTCACTGAGCACTTCAAATTCTTCAATTGCTGCTCTCCTTTGTGCTCTGTACCCTCACTTCCCTGTTCACAGCACGGACAATCGGTAAGGGTTTGCTAGGGTTCGTATTTCCTTAAGCTAAATCATCTTCTTGCAAAAGAGGCAAATGATCTAAAATTTTTACCTAGGCGCACTGTAAATACATTTTTGGAGGCTTTCCAGAAATAAGTGCAGATACAAGATGACTGTAGTGATCTTTGATCAGTGAGGCAATGCAAGCAGGTTTCCTGAGGCTCTACGCTGTGTTCCTGTGACTTGACTGTTCCAGTTTGCTCAGCTGAAAAGATTTTCATGCAAGATCTGTTTGTTTATGACTCTTAATCAGTTTTAGTTATGATTCATCAAGTCCTGTTCTGTTAGCTATCCAATACATGTTAAAAAAAAAAAACCAACCCACATAAAACCTACTACATTACTACAAATTTCTCTTTAGTTTAATCAACAGTTGTATTTGGCTGTTGAGCTGTGCGTAGTTTGGTGTTTGGGGATTATTCCCTGCCTGTACTGCACAGTGCCGAATTCCTTACTCCCACACACAGGTACCACCTCCAGGCTTTGCGTCACTTGTACGTGCTGGCGGCAGAACCAAGGCTCTTAACGCCCGTTGATGTGGATACAAACACTCCTTGTTACGCACTGATAGAGGTTACGTACAAGGTAATGTGCCTGGGAGACAGTAAGGAGCAAAGGCCTTTGAGAAGGTGTGGGAGACAACTGAAGACTCTGATAGACTAAAGGCACGCTATTTTCATTGTTGTGGCCAGCAGCCTTGGGTTTGTTTTCAAGTTGTGGTGGAGACGAGCCAAATTCTGCACTAATAATTGAAAGGTTGTGCTCAGCCCACTCACACCTTACATGTGCTTTGATGTCACCTCGAGAGCAGAATACAGGACAAGCAAAAGGCACCACAAAGTCTTCAGTCAGTCAAATGTGTAATGACTGACCCAGGGTCATAGTTCGCTAAAGAGAAAGGACTTTCAAAGGCACAGAGGTGGTTGGAACCATCTGTGGCTTCAAAAGCCTTCTCCTAATTCTGCTGAAATGGGCAACTTAAGTGTTTCTCTTTGCTTGCATTACATGTCTCTTGGGGAAGAGTCCTTTCTGTGGGATTTATTTTGTACAGGCAGGTGGTGCTCATGAAAGGACTAAAGGAAGCGTTCTTGGGATTTCAGGGGAGAAGAGATGCAGCATGAATCCCTTGTGGTTCTGGCAAAGAGTTCTGCATGTTCATAATATAGTTTACTTCTCAAACCTCCAGATTTCAGTTGAAGCTTGCCTGACTTGCACAATGTTATGTGTTGATCCATCCATGGGAGATACACATTTAATTTATGCTTATGCTTCCTGACATTAAAGGCAATGCTAAGTCATGTATTTACTCAGAACTCAAAAACAGAAAGTGACTGCCTTCTGCCAATGGGGTTGTTATAAGTGAGGTGCACATTTTCTTTCTTTTCACATGAAAATGAGCTTTACTAATATGTGAATACTGGTGGCATTTGAAGGGCACGCAGTGGTATGCAGAAGCCACTGAGGAACTGATGGCACCCACGCTTCTTCCAGAGCTCCACTTACTGAAGCAGGTAAAGGAAGTTTCCATTTTAATGAGGAATTTAATCAGCCGTTTTTTGTCACAAACAGTGCAAGAACAGAAACTTAGTGACTTTTTTTTTTGATTCCCTGTCCAACCTTAGCCAGACTCTGGACAACACTGTCCTATAGTAATGACTACGAAGACAATTTTGTCACTATGGAGCACATGTTAAATTATGCCACACGTGTCTCTTCTGTCTTGATCATAACACTTTCAAGATGTGGTGTAGCAGGGAGTTCTCTGTGCCAGAAAGCTCCACTGTGGGAGAGACAAAGCTAGGTGCTCTTCCTAAGTTTTCAGGGTGGATAACACTATGAAAGGGCACTTGTAATGGCCCAGAAAGAACTGTAGGCTTATGTAGGAAACTTAATTTTATGATTCTGGTTATATCTAGTAATCAAAATGCTTACATTGACAGATCCGAGTGAAGGGACCACGGTACTGGGAATTATTAATAGATTTAAGCAAGGGAACGAATCATCTAAAGTAAGTATTCTTTATAATGCCTAACTGAATAATGACCTTGTAATAAGATTTTTAAAATTTTTTTTTTTAAACCTCCTGTACTTGTAATACCTACTGTTTGGAAAGAAGTCTGGTTTTGATCGGTTTGCTGTTGTGCCTTTGACAGCACTTTAGGGTGAAGAAAGAAACTGCGTAGTTGGTTTCACATATTGATGTGAATAATTCATGCAAAAACAGGACAGGGGAAAACCTGATAGTAAAAACCGCAGATATTGGCAGTGGGATTGAGCAGTACCAGAAACTATCTTAATCTCATGGTTTTAGTTTAGTTTTGAGTTGATATGATGTCATGTTTCCCAGACTGTTGATATGGTAGTTAGCTGTTACTGCTTTGTGAAATACTATTTTTCTCATATTACGTGAAGTATACAAAGTACTGCATTTTAACTCCGTCGGGCAACTGTGAAAAACAGAAATCTTACCGGAATACAGTATCTGTGGGTAAAATCATTCTCATCTTTGTGCTTAACAGCCTACAGTGTAACTTGTCACTGTGAGTAGTATAGAAGACACCAGCTGCATTTTTCATCAGTAACATGGTTTTTCTAGTTAATTTAAATGCCAATATTGAGATTAAATTAGGCACTACAATGCAGCATCTATTGGTCCGTGCCTTTAAAGATAATGAGCAGGTCTGAGGCGGAGTGCAGATTCCTCCAGATGAGGAGGCACATACTGATTTGTGTGCTGTGCCAGTGCTGGCAGAGCTTTGTTCTCCTGGGTTGAGCCTTTACCACATTGAGCACTTGTTTGTACAAGAGCCTTCCTGTGCTGCCACAGCAGAAACCAGTGTGGATGACCAATGACCTTACTGCTTTTGGGACTTATCTATTCTCTGCGTCTCCAGATGCTTTGAATCTGTAATCTCATATCACAACATCTTGTCCCCAACTCTTTAAAATGGTAGGGACCTGGCTGACATGGTTTTGGAGATAAATGCACGTGTGAGAAATAATTTTCCCCATCTTACTACATGTGAATTACTGCTGTATTGTTATGCTAAGCAGTTAGTTTCAAATCAGATAATTCAGTTATTTTAAGGATGCCCAGTGCCTACAGTTAATGATGCAACTGATACTCTAAATCAGGTAAGCATGCAGCTGTTTTGCAGTAGCATAACTTTGAACTGCTGCGCGCTTCTGTTTGTTGGCTTGGTCAGGAATAAGGGCGTTTCGTTGGTTTTCTGTGTTTGTGGTTTTTGGTTTGGGGTTTTTTGGGGGTGTTTTTTTTGTTTTTTTTACATGGAGAAAGGACCATCACAGCACGCCTTTAAAGCTGTGGATACCACCTTGCATGGTTTTCCTTGGTGCTGGGAGCTCATTCTAGAAAAGTCTAGCAATGGCTTCAGGAAGTTATATTCCTTATATCAGTAGGGCTCATCCCTTTTTTTGTCACCATTGCCTGCCATCACATCACTGTTTGATAGCAGCCTGTCCTGAAGATACCAAGATTTCCATGTATGTGCAAGTGGGGCAGGGATAAATCATCGGGACAAAGCCTAAATGGGGATATTACTGTATATGAGCTGTTGGAGTTCACGTTTCCTTTACAGGTCTGCCTTCTTGTGTATATATATCAAGTTAAAGTAAGCACCGCTGTTGTTATTTCAGATCAATTCTTTCAAAAGGTGGTGTTTTGTATGTGAAGCTGAGAGCCGGGCAGCTCTCCTACAAGGAGGATCCAATGGGCTGGCGCAGTCTCTTAGCACAGACTGTTACTCACCGAAACTCTGAAGCTCGGGCATTCAAGGTATGACTCCCAAACTGGTTTCCTGCCAGGTATGCTGCCTCTAGAAAGGCTGAGGGAAGCACAGCAGGTCATGCTGTGTTGTTCATTTCCAGCACCTAGCTCTGCCACATGGTTATGAGTACTGAAGTTACTTGCTTGGCTCGAGGGAAAGGAAGTCTGGTGGCTTTCACAGGGCATGTGATGAGCTTAAGCTAAGAGCAGCTATGCGAATGTACATTTGCTGTGGGCAGGCAGAAGCGATGGATGTGTTTTGCCCATGAAGTGCTTTATGTAGGTAACAGTCTTCTCACTTGTGTGCTGAGGAAGGAAGGGTTGGGTATAAATTGCTATTACATTTGTACAGTAAAAACAAAAATTTCATTTTAAGAGTGTGTTTTAAACTGTTTTTTAGCCAGAAGCAATTTCAGCTTTCACTTCTGATCCTGCTCTGTTTTCATTTGCTGATTATTTCTGCAAACCAACGGTGAACATGGGCCAGGTATGATGCCTAGATGTGGACTAGCATGGGTTTGTGCTTGCATGAATAAAAGGTTGGAAAAGCTTATGTTAAAGTGAGGAATAGAGTTCAGCCCTTCAAGCAGGGGGGACAGGGAATATTCTAAGGGTTGTTTTGTAATACAAAGGTATAAAACAGTGTTGAGCCTATCATTTTTATTTGGTTTGGGTTTTTTTCCTATTAGTTACATTACAGTTGCTGCTAGTATACACCAGTTGTATTCATCGCAGAATGTGTTTAACAAATACCAAGAGCCCTGTTCAGTGTCCTGAAGCATTTAGGTGAAGTCACTGCAGAAGGGTTAGGGTGTTTTGCACTGTATTTCTCTGCACGAAGTGACTTAAGGGAGGGAGTAGAATACAGCTGCATTATGCCTAGTTTTAATAAGTCCAAGAATAAAAGCAAGCTGTGTAGAATTGCTAGCTATCATTAATTTATGTAATGTCAGTGCATGGATTAACTTTAATGGAAGGAAATGTGAGCAATGCAAGAACCTGAAATAAATTGTATCTAGCATGTGTGCTTTGTTAAACATGTGTTTTTTATCAGAAACAGGAAATCCTGGATCTTTTCTCCTCAATTCTTTATGAGTGTGTTACCCAAGAAAATCCAGAGATGCTGCCCACGTACATAGCAATAGATCAGGTGGAGTAAACACTTCTTTCTTTTTTTAAAGCAATGCTTTGGCATAAGACTTTTGTAGAAGACAGAAAGAAAGAAGGGGAGACATACTAGTGAGCTTATGGGGAGATAGCAGAGATTTTTAGAAGCAAATTGGAAAATAGTCTAAGGTAATGAAAACTGAAATTGTACCAGAAACATTAGCTGTCAGTTTTTCTCAGTAGGTGCTCAGAAGGGCAGCCCTTGGCAAGGTGGGGTTCGAGGATTCATTTACTTCATGCTCATGACAGCAGTGTTTCCTCCTCCAGTTCACATTCTCACAGTCACTTTGTATTTCCCCTCCGCTAGGCTGTGAGGAGATTAGAAAGAAGAGAAATGTCTGAGACATTTGAACTGTGGCAGATAAAGCTGGTGCTAGAATTTTTCAGTTCCAGAAGTCACCAGGAGAGGATGACCAGGAATCCAAACCGAGGACTCTTCATGAACTCTGAATTTCTGCCTGTGATGAAGTGCACTATTGATAACACTTTGGATCAGTGGCTTCAAGGTATAGAGAAGATAACTTTAATCCTACAGCCATGATCACAATTTAGCATTCTTGTCTTCTTGCTGACCCAGATTGACTTTTGCCTCAAGAGTACTGAAAAATGATAATTGAAGGGAAGGCACTTGCATGTTAGCATAAACCAACTTGGTTTTAGTTTGGTGTGAAACATTCACTGAAAAATTATGTTTGACTGTATTGTTGGGGAGTTTAGTTAACGTGGAAGGTTATGTTTCCCAGGTGAAATGCTTTCCTAATATTGCTCTGGGAGAATTTTCTAGTGGCAAAAGAGAGGGGTGACCACAGCAGAGAACAGGGTGTAGAGGGGCCATGGCAGAAAGAAGAAGGTTTGCAAACAAAACCCTAGCCCACCTTCTGTGGGGAGATGGAGACTTTTTGGCAGGCTTTTTCTGGGGAAATACTGTTGTCTTGCCTTTCTGTTTCCTCCCACAAATGCTCCCTAAATTTCATCAGTGTGTCTTGTATATCACAGCTGGAGGCGATGTCTCTCTGCATTCCTACCTGAGTGGGCAGCCCACAGAGGAGTCCCAACTGAGCATGCTGGCTTGCTTCCTCATCTACCACTCTGTCCTGACGCCAGGTCAGCTGGCAGCTGGAGGCTTGGAAGGTAAGACTGGAGTGCAGAACAGCACTCTGGACTTGCATGGACACACGCTTCTGGGTTTGGCCTTGTGTACTAAAAGGAGTATATCCTGGAAGTTATGTGACAGCATGTGTCTCCTCTGAAAGCAGTTCCATTCATTTTTATTCTTTGTTAATTGTTTCAAGTCTGGACAGAAAAGGTAGAAACTTTATGCAGGGCTAAAGAAGCTAGAATTAGCCTATATAAAACAGTCTTTGGTTTTTCCTGACCTGCAGGTAATGATGTTCTTGCAGGTAGCAGGACCAGATAAGACGAGCTGTGACAGGGGAAAGCATTCTTTTAGTGGGCTAGCCATATCCCCAGTGTCCTTTAAATCTCTTTCCTATAAGCACCTAGTCAGAGCGATCACCTGCTCTTCTAGGTTTTCAGTGGTAAACTGATTTGGGACCCAGGGCAATTCGGAACCCTTTCCGTAGGTAGGTCTTCACTTGCCCTACATCAGCCAACCTGGGGATATACCAGTCCTCCTCTGCTTGCCTAAGGTTTCTCAGGTTTCGAAAGAAATGCAGCTGGACTTTGATTTGGGGAGCTCTGTGGCTTGCTTAGGGGTGTGACATGAATGTTACTGCCCCAGTGGTGAGAGGAATCTGTTGCTGAAGGCTTCCCAGAGGCCACAGCCCCCAGCCCATGAGTCCTGTGCAGGCGACGGCACCCTGAGCTTGCAGAGGCTAATGTGTCCTGTCTTGGATGTTTTCCAGTCAGGTGCCTGGGTATCTGTTCTGGTCAAAAGGCCTTTGTGGAAATCCTGGGTTTCTGTGTACTCTCTACCTGTTACATGCCTCTATTCTGGGAGTTCCTGCCACGTTAATCAAATATGGGATTTCTTAAAATTCGAATACAAAAATTTACTTTTAACCAGTGTTGTAACAAAATGAATAGCAGTGGGCACATCTCCAGAGATACACCCTGAATGCTGGCTGCCTCTCCTTCCTCTGTTGACAGTTCTTTTATTGGGCAAGTGTTACAGCAGGACGTGCTCATTTTCTTTCTTTCTTTTAATCTCTTTAGGAAGCACAAACTTCTCTGAGCTGCTTTTGAAGTTCAAGCAGTTGAATATGCCAGTTCGTGCATTGCTAAGGCTTGCTCCTCTGTTGCTTAGAAATCCACAGTCCATGGTGCTGTAGGTCTGTGGCATTCGTTCTGCGTGTGGTTACTGAACAACAGAGCAAGCTCTGTGTTGCTCCATGCTTTTCAAAAACATACAGGTAAAATGTACTTGATTTTGTAACTTCCCAAACAACGTAAACTTCAGATGTGTCCCCAGATGTAGTGACTATGACCAGGAGTTATTTATAAATTGTTACAGTGAATTAAAAAAAAAATTGTAAAAGTGAACTAATAATAAATTTACTTTTGTAACTAAGGTTTGTTTACAAATATGTCTTTTTGTGGTGAATTCTGAGAACACCTTGGCTGGGAACTGAACGGTTTCCTTGTTTTTATAACTTCTTTGCTTGTGATGTATCGTAATCCGCTACTGTAGATTGTAGGAGATAGGCAGCCTGGAGGAGGCCAAACTTTCTTCTCCTCTCAGGCTGGAAGGAAAAGCAGTCCACCTGGCATGCCACTCACATCTTGCCGAGTATGCTTTTCAAGAACTGGCATGATCTTTTGGTCTCATTTGTGGGATTTTTTTTTGTCTCAAAGGCTACTGTGTATCTCCTCCATAAACATATGTACTCTGTAAGTATAAATTGCTCTGCTCCAACTCATCTGTGACATACTCACTACTGCACTGTTTACATCTTTTTTTTTTTTTTTTCTTTTCTAATCTTTGTTCTGCAATTAGTCAGTGGCTGCTGAGAAAACACCTGCCTCCACTATGTTACGTTATGTCTGGGCAAGAACTGAAACTACTTACAGACTATTTAAATAATTGGGCATTCGTTTGTGTTTCCTTCATCTCTGCTACGATGCCTGTGTATTTCCCCAGAGCACTGAACTTGGAATGTGGCTGGTTCCATATTTGTTCCGGGCAGGCCAGGCACTTAATTTTTCATAAAACAGGTGGAATTACTCCAATAAAAGCAGCCAGAGATTGAATGATTACTACTAGAAAAGCAGCCAGAGCCAAGCTCTTGGACTGTGCTTATTCTGAAGTTTCAAATTTGATCTTATTCTGTGGGACTTGTGCTGATTTTGGTCCCCCTTTTCTTCCAAACCCTCAAGTAGGGGAGCCAAAGGATTTTAGGAAGGAGACAAATGGACAGAGTGATTATGAAGAAAGCACAAGTAGAAAAATTTTACAAACCTAAATGTTATTAAAAAGAACGTTTGACACGTATTAACCAAGGTTTTCAGTGGCTTAAGATAGCCCGAGAGACATCCTAGTGAGAGCTCCATTGAGTGACCTGGGGGTGACAGTCTCTCACATCCTGCTGCTGGCTCTGGGTCAGGACATGGGTTGCAAAAAAGGATGAGTGTGACACACAACATGCTCATGGGTGGACAGCAAGGGCAAGAGGAAATCAGATGTGTCCTGAGGGAAGTTCCTGCGCAGTGTGCGGGGAGATGTCTTGGTCCCAGGGGCAAGGATTTGCATTTGAGACTTTGAAAAGGAGAAGGGAGCACCTTGCAGTGCCTCTCTTGACAGCTGGAGCCCAGAGACATTGGAGTTCAGTTTTTCTTTTAAAACAAAACAAAAACTGCCTTCTTTGTTATGTGAATTAAAGCCATTCCCAAGTATGGAGAACCCCCCTTCTGCCCCTGGGAGCCATGAGGTCTAGCTGTGCAGTCCCGGCCCTCCCTTCCTCTGGGAGGGTGGTTTGGGCTGGGGGGTGCGCATACCCCCTCCCTTGGTGCAGCTTGGGGAAGCTCTTTTCTTCCTTCTAAATTGGGGAAATGTGAAGCTTTGAACACTCGCTTCCCAAAGCAAATGAAACTGCTTTACCTAGCTCTCCACCCCTGATTTTTCTGAGGACAAATGTTGTTTTAGCCTCCTAAAACCCCTACCACAAGCACAGAATAAATTGCACGGGTTTAGCTCTGGTTTTTTTTTTTTGCCCTGCACATGCTGTGGGAGGAAGAGCAGAAAATGCAAATGCTGGATTTTGAGTGAGAAGCTGAGAGACCTGGACTGCCTCTCACTCTCCTGCTGGGTCATGGGTTTTGTCCCCTGTTCAGAGGAGTTTGGGACAGCTGTCCAGCGCCTGGGCTCCCTGCTCCTGCTGCCTGGTGACTCAGCAAGCTGGAAGATGAAGATGCATTTGACCACAACACAAAAACACAAAGCAGGCTTTAAGCAGGGCCCTGCAAGGAGGTGCTTGCAGGGGGTGCAAAGTGCAGCTTCCCTGGGGATGAAGGAAGCATCTCGGGTCCAGCCTGATGCCAGGAGCCCAGGGCATGGCTCTACCTCCTTGAGAGCACCCTGCCTGTCACTGCTTCAGCCTCGGGGGTAGGAAGGAGAGCATGTGGGTGTGTGCGAGCCTCTCAAGCTGCATGAAGTCAAGAGCCGAGAGGCTTCCTGTTTCCTTTTTAAGGTTTAACAGAATTTGAAAGCAGCCGCCGCCGCAGCCTGGACCAATGATTTGGGCAGAGCGGCGGGGGAGTTTCGGCTCGGGGTGCCTGGCGCCCGTTACGAATGGCAGCTTTGCTCTCCCGGCCTCACGTGGAGCCCCTGCACCCCTCCGGCCCTGGGGGGGCTGCCCCGGCCTGCCAGGGTAAGGTGCTATTTACTGCTGCCAGCAAGGCTTTGCAAGCAGTTTAAAATGCTGGTTACTTTAGCTGCTGGACGAGAATTGCAAAAAATATACATGCGATAGATTTGGCAATGCCTTAGGCTCCTCCCGCTGCTGTGTGTTGCTTGGGCCAGGCTCTCACAGGCTGAATATTTTCAATGTTGTGTGTTTAAACTGCGAGTATTGGCTTTGCCGTGTCCCACTGCGGGTGCCTGAGCACCCATGGAGTGTGTGATGCCCCCAGGCTCTGCTTGGCGAGCCCTGGCTTCGGTGGGGTGGTGGGAGGACTTTGGGCGCGTGCCCTGGATGGTGCAAGGTCTCCCTGCAGCATCCCCCCCCGCCTCTCCTGGCACCATGCCCCGTGCTCAGCCTTCTCAGAATCTCCCCCACCTCCCTTGCAGGTTCTTGCTTGTCCCCACCACGGGTGGGTTGAGTACCTCACTGGCAAGCCCCAGGCTGGGGGGTCTGTGGGGCAGCCCTGGAACCGGGTCTGGTCTCTGCCTGCGGGCAGTTGGAGGTGGGAGCCGGCCTGCTCAGACCCCTTGAGGGGCTTTGCTGAAGGCAGCAGCTCTGCTTGGGCATGGCACGGAGATGGGGGGAGATGGGATATAGGGGCTCTCTGCCATCCATCAGCAGCCCCCCTGGAGCTCTCCCTCCCACACCGGGATCCCGTGCCCAGATAACTGCAGGCGGTGGTTCCCAGGGGGAGCCTGGCACAGCTGGGGACAGAGGCCGGGCTCCTCTGTCGTCATGCCTCGGTACCCAGAGTGCTTAGTCACCTTTCTGGGGTTTTATTTTTATGCTGCTCTCGCAAGCTGTTTGCATGCTCTCCCTTGGGCTTTGGGTGAGGAGAGGCAGCAGCGAGGTGTCCTCCTGCCTCTCCCAGGGTCCTGCCATGCAGGACCTGCCATTTTTTGCCATGGGAAGCAAATATATCCATCCAGCGCATCCCAAACCACGCTTGCTTGGGGTCTGCTCGTGTTTCCCTATGGCTGTCCTGGAACCGAGTGGCTCTGTGAGGCGTTCAGCAGCCTGAGGAATGCCTGGGGTCCTCCCTTTTGCCCATTCCCTTGCTCAGCTTTTGGCCTCGGGGACATCCCGTGGCAGCGCAATCCCCCTCCAGCCCCATGCAGCCACCCTTTCCTTTCCTTGTTGTTATTTTTTTGCATTTAATCTCAGTTGATTGGCGCCCTGGGAAGTCCCTGCTGTGGCTGTGGGGGAGAGCATAGCTTTTCCAGCCCATCCCACGGACCACGATGCCGACTCAGCTGCCCCGTGCATTGCCCTAAGGCTTTGCCACGGGCACTGGGGACGGAGGTCTCTGGTGCAGTGTCCTCGTGGCCGCTGGAGCACGGCACCTGTTTCAAACCGGGCCTGCCCCATCGCAGAGTTCCCTTTTTCGGCTGGGGTGCGCAGTTTTTTGTCAGCAGTGACCTCTGTCGGCACCGCTGCCGATGGGTCCCGGTGCCACCGCCTTGGCCCCTGCCATCACTCACCCGCATCCTGCGCATCCATCACCCTCCTGGTGCCTGCTGCCTCTCTCCGTCTTCCCATCTCCGGCACAAACGGGGGAATTACTTGCTTAGCAGGGACAAATCCTGCCTGCCAAGCATTGCCTCTAGCCCCAGCTGTGGCATAATCTCACGGCAAAGCCCTTGCAGCTACTGCCGGTGTTTCGGTAAACAGGCGTGCTGGGAGGCAGCTGCCAGCTCTGCTCAGAACTGGGGAAAAGTTACCGAAAGGTCTCCTGAGGACAGCCCAAAAACTGAAAACCTGGCGGGGATTTAATTTAAGAGCAGTGTGGCCAACCTCCATGACTCATGTAAATAGAGATGTTACAACCTGTGACTAATACCGGTAGCACTTTCTGTGAATGTTTCATCTCCATTCACGTTTCAAATTAGTATTTTTGACAATTTAGAATAATAATAATAAAAAATACGGGCGATTTTACAGGAAAGAGGGGAAGGAAGTGTTTTAGCTGTGAAGCAGTGCCGGCGAGCGGGGGCTGCTGGGTCGGTTTAGTCTCAGTGGAGGATGCTGAGCTGGTGTGACCAGTCACCACGGCTCTGCTCTCTGTTCCTTCGTCTGTGAGATGGTGATCACTGCCTGTGCCCGTGCCCGCTCAGGCAGAGGGGCTTTGCCTCCTGGAAGATGCTGCCAGCACCCGTATAGCAGCCTGCTGTGTGCCATGCCGTGCCGTGCCAGTGGGCCAAGCACAGCTCAGCAGTTTGGGGCTGGCTGCAGGTGGTGGCGAGTTTTGGAGGGCTGTGGGGCCGTGGCGGCGGCCAGGGGAGTGACTCAGAGGCGCTTTGGGGCTCTGTGGTTTTGCTTTCATGGTTTTGCTGTGACTTAGTGACTTGTTTTTTTGCTCTGTGGGAAGGCAGGTGCCAGCATGCCCAACAAATCTGCCGTCCCACGAGATCCCAGCCATCCCGCAGGATGCCGGCCAGCTGCTGAGACATTTTGGGGTCATTGCTTTTGCCTGTACTGATTTCTGCAGCTGGACCCCACAGGCAATGCAGGCGGTGGCATCTCACAGCACGTGGTCCCTTGGGACCCACATGTCCCTGGGGTGCAGCTGCAGCAGGGACTGACCATCCCCTGGGACATGGCCAGGTGCTCGGTCCCACTGGGAAAATCTGACTCCAAAGGATTTCTCTTCAGGGCTTTGTGTTCCAAAAATACACGCCACCAGCACCCAAAATAAAAGATAAACTCAAACCTCTTGCTGCTGCTTCCTGAAAGGCACCTTTGCCCCATGCTCCCCTGGCATCCTGCTCCCTGGCAGCGGGGTTTGGCAGAAAAATGAAGGCAAGGCAGCATTTCCAGGTTTGTTTTCTTTCTTTTTTTTTTTTTTTTTCCCCTGCAAATTTTCTTCCCTAGCTATTCTTTTTTTCCACTCCAACCCACAGTGCTGCAAGGGCAAAAGCTCTGTGAATCCAGGGGTTTCCCTGAGCGGCTGGTACAGGCTGATGCGATCTACCTCCCTGCACTGCCCTGGGCCCAGCTGAGACGGCTTCCACCCCTTTGGGGTTTCTAATTTTCTTTTTAGAAGAAAAATTGGATTTTTGACAATGACAAAAATTTACCAAAAAGAATCCACAACCCCCTTTCTGCAGAAAAGTCTGGCTTTCCATAAAGCTTGCAACCGCACACTGGAGAGGTCCGGGGGTTTCTGGTGAACAGGATTGTGAAGCTGGGCCAGAAAACTGGCTTTTTCCAGGGAGATGCTAACAACTGCCAGCACATTTTCCGTTTTCGCTGCAATATTGGGGGGGAAGGTGGTGGGAGGGGAGCAGGACGAGTGTTTTCCAACCACGTGTGCATGTGCCAGCCCTTCTCCTCCTCCTCCTGCCCATGGGGTGATTTCTTCCACCATCCCTCCAGGTAGGATATTTCCCACCAGCCAGCTCCAAGGATGTCCCTGGGGAGTGCTGGATAAAGAGGACTACCCATCCCCTTGCTTTTTGGGGTGATATCCAAACATTAGGGGCCACGGTGCAGCGAGCAGCTGACACTGCTCTCAGGTAGTCAGTGCCAGGCTCTGATGCCTCCAGACCTCCAGAGCTCCTGAGTTCATTTGGGGGCTTTTGATCCCTCGAGTCCCAGCCAAGCTGGCCATGAAACAACATGCCGCTTCCAGCGTTGGCCACATACTGAAATAATTAGGGAGGAGGGATTGTGTGCTGGTGCCTTGCCTTGCTTGCCTCTCTGCTTTGGGGCAGGGGAAAGCCAAAAGTTCCTGGTGAGAGCAGGAGCTGGCAGAGTTGGTGCTTCAGTGCGGGTAAATTCACCTATAAACAGCACAAGGCTTGGTGATGGGATGTGAAACAGCCCAAGCGGTCTGCAAGGATGAAGCAGTTCAAAACAGCACAGGGCAATGCATAGAAATATATGATTAACCCTCAGGTTGCCTCTACATATGACAATAAGCATCATCACTTCAGCCAGCCTCATTTACGGGCTGTCGCTGCAAGGGAGCAGCTGCCGACATCTCAGTGAGGGTGACTTTTGCTTCTCATACGAGAAATTGGTGAAAGCCACAGATGAGAACACGAAGGGGCTGGTGTTTTGGTGTTTTTTCCTGGGCCGTGGGTGCTCGAACTCATCAGATAAGCCAGAGCGTCAGCCATCGGCCATCCCCGCGGTGGCTCCCTCGGGCATGGCTGGTGGCAAACAAGCAGCAGGTTCACCCCAGTTCTGCGACTGCACGAGTTGCCACCAAAGCAACTACGGTGAACCTGAAGTTAGGATCTGGCAGTGATGGTGCTGGAAGGGTTAAAGCTACCACCAAGACATGGGGATGCACTGGCTGGAAGTGTCTGGATGCTCCCTGGGCAGGGAGGCAGAGCCATGGGGCAGCTGGTGTTGTCAAACCCCCGCTGCAGCCGCTCTGGTGTTGTAAACCCATTTTTTAAATAGCGTGAATTTGCGAAAGGCTGATTAAAACAACCTCTGCATCACCCCCTCCTGGGGCTGTTCACCGCTGCCTGACTCATCTCTGAACTCCAGCTGAATCAGGGAGCAAAAACCTGCTGGTAAGCCATTTTTGGGTCAGTTCATTTTCTTGAAACTCATAAGAAGCGTACTCCTGGCCATGCCGAAATCATGCTAAACAGAAATTGAGTGTGAAAAACTGAGGGGTGGGACGCAAGCAGGGTGACAGCCACTGCCCTGCAGCAGGAGAGCCGGAAAGGGTCTCTTAGCTGGGGAAGGAAAGGTCTTGGAGAGGGTGAGCATCTCGGATGGGCGCTTGCCAGAGCTGTGTCCTGGGGAACGAGGTCGGTTTCCATCACCCATGTGGCAGCCAGCAGTGTTTCCCACGAGGTTTGCAGGGACTTCACAGCTTTTTTTAGCCCATCCGATGGGGATGGGGGGAAAAAACAGAGTGCTTCCCAGCAGACAGGCTAGAAGAGCATCCAGGTGCCTGAAAGCTTGGGGAAAGACCAGTGGGTTGGAGACACTCGGCAGAGCTTCCCACCACCCTCCGGGACAGTGGATTTTAGTGGCTGCATCTCATCCCCTCCCCAGCCCCTGCTGCCACCGCGCTCCCCATGGGTTTGGCTGCAAGCCCTGGGAAACAAGACCTTTCCCAGCAAAGGCTCTTTCTGATGGGAAAAAATCCCGAGCCTTTCCCAACGGGTGTAGCCAGCCGCTTTGGGGGAAGCAGGAGTGCCCATCGGCCGTGGGAAAATATCCTTTCCCCGCATCTCAGCAGGGGGTGGCAGGGCCATATAAACCCGCCGGCACATCCTGGGCCCGGAGCTGTGGCGAGGAGAGACAGGTAGAATGTCAGATGGATTTGTTCTGGTCAGAGAGGTGCAGGGGGTTGGTGCGTGACTTTGGGTGCTGGCATCAGAAAAGGGTGTGCGTGGGGTTTGGTACGGGAGGATATGCCTGTGCCTGGGAAGCTGGGGGCTCTGCATCAAGAGGGGATGCTGGTAGCCCAGCTGGCAGGATAAAGCGGAGACTCTGTGCTTGAACGGACTACAATTTGCCCTGGCTGATGGATTTTTTATCCACCCTAAGGACACATGCTGTCCTTTACGTGGTGTGGACTGCTTTCACAGCCCAGGGAAGGATGCTAAAGCCTAGCTTTCCTCTATTTTCCTGCTGTTCCCCCCATTATTTCCATTAATGTCATTCAAGCTGAAACTGTGCTGCTTTGGGCTGTAGGCTTTCCCCAGAGAAGCTGATCTTAAACCCTTGTCAGTAAATATCCGTAAAAGGGGAAGCGCAGGGATGAATCCCTGGGGCAAAGCCACGGTGGTTGAGCATCCTGCCCTAGGCACATGCTGCCGGCACCCGAGGTGGCACAAAGCCCCAGCCAATTTCCACCCTGTGGCACAAAACCACACTGATGTAAACCTGGAGGCAATGGGGCGAAACATCCACACGCGGGGCCCTGCTTTGGTTCCCGTTACCGCTAACAGAGATCTCATTCCTCCACAGGTGATTCCCTGGCCCTTCACTGAAATGCAAGAAGCAGAAGAGGTTTTTCAAGCAGCATAATGGAAAAAACCCAACTTTTCCCCAGGGCTGTGGACTCTGCTGGGCTGGCCAGTGGCACTGGAGGAGGAAGGCAGCGGCGGGTGAGTCAGCAGGAGCACAACTGTCCCTCTGGGAGAAGTGACTAAGGGGGGGGGGGGGGGAGGTGTTCTTTTTTCCCTCCTAATTATTTAGGTCATCACTTAATGGTGGGAAATAAGTGACATCTGTGCCTCTGCAGCCAGCACTTTTGGTTTTTTTCTAACCCATTCCCATGAAAACATACCCAGCTGTGATGTTTTCTCTCCCCATCGCAGGCGCTGGTTCCGGAGGATGCAGGGAAAGAGCTGCGGTTCGGGTGAGTGTCTTCGTGGGACGGCACGGCTTTGGGATGGGCGGTTTGGAGTGCCCGGTGCACCCCACAAGGCACTGAGCTGGAGGGGACTGCTTGGACAGGGAACCCCCCCATGCACCAGCTCCTCACCTTCGAAGCCCCGGGTGCCTTGCCCAAGCCCCAGGGCTGGGGAGGGGGCTGTAGGTGCCGCCGGGACCCCGGGGCCCTCTGAGAGAATCAGCAGCTCAGTTCATCTGCTGGAAACTTGTGTTTTTTCAAGGCTGTGCTGTTCCAGTAAATGAAAGCGGGGCTGCCGTACCACGGGCCACGTGATGAGGGTTTTTGGTAACTTGGCGCCCGTTTGACGAAGAAGAAAGGAAAAACCCCACGGAGTGGCGGGAGGTGCTGAGCCTCGCGTGGGCTTGCTGGCCAAAAATGAGTCAGCAGCAAGCGTGGCTGCTGCAGGAGAGGGGAGAGCAGCGCCCTGGGATGCTCTTCCCCTTCTGCTGCCATCCCTCCTCCTCCTCCTCCTGGTGCTGGTGCTGCTGCTGGTGGTGCTGGTGCTGCTGTGCGGGGCCATGCAGGGATACAAGTGGGGTGCCCATCCCCGTGGCCTTCGGGTAGCCCCAGTTTTCTCTCACTGGGAAGTGTCCGGGTGTCCCCACGCCTCTGTGGCAGTGGAAGAAAAATGATTTTTGAACCAAGGCGCGTGTTAATCACGGCATCCTTAAACCAACCACAAAACCCACTTTTAAGCCTGAGTGTGCAGTTGTATTGTGCTGAGAAAGGGGTTAATGGTGTCTGCGGGAGTAAAGCAACACCGGACGGCTTTTAGCTTCCGCACGCCTCGGCTCCGGGGTGGCGGGGGATGGCAGTGGGGGTACGGCTCTGGTCGGGTCTCCATCGTCCGAGTCCACTGCAGCCCTGGGGCAGGGCACGGGTTGGTGATGCCAGGTTTCCAAACCCAACATTTCCTGGGAATTTCAGCTCATAGGGAATTTTTTAAAGAAAAAATAATAAAAAATGCTCTGCATTAGAGCAAAGCTGAGTATTTTTTTAAATCCCTGGGTTTCTGTGGGGCTGTAACGGAGGCACCCGGGGGAGCTGCAGGGATGAGGGCTGTGCCCGAGTCTGGGCAGAAAAAAGCGTGGTCATGGCTGAGACGGAGAAACAGGAACTGCTCCTTCGTGAGAACTTACAGGGGAATTGATTTTAAGAACTGAGATGAACCAGACGATTAAACCTCTGTCAGGGGCCTGGCGCCGTCCCTCTCCCCGGCCACCCTGCAGCCCGGTGCCGGAGGAAAGAGCTCGTACTCCGCCGTTTGTAGCGCCTCAAAACTGAAACTAATGCTCGCCGTAGGTGGGGGTTTCTCTCTGAGCGTCAAAGCAGTGCTCCAGCCTAGCCCCCGCCAACGCGCTGCCTGCACCCCTGCCTGCAAGCTGCCAGCAGGCAGGAGGCAGCCAGCTGGGAAGAAGGGTGGCTGCAGCCCCATCACCCACCCGGCCGCTCTCCCCGCCACCGCCGCGCTGGCCTTCGCCGAGGTGCTCCAGCGGGAAGGGCTGTGGTGTGTGGCTTTCCAGCAGTTTGGGGCCTTCCAGATTTTAGGGATTTAATTTTTTTAAAAAAATATTTGTCACTTGGGACCAACTCCCAGTATGAAGGCAGCCTTCCCTGTACTCGCTGGGCTCTTCCACCACACTCACAGCATCAAAATAAGGCAGGTCTGTTCTCTGACTGTTGCACTGCTTTGAGCAATCGGTAAATATATTTTTTTTCTACCAACGCAGAAAATTTTCTATATTTTCATATTGTTATTTCATGCCATATTTTAAAAATTCACATTTATCAACCATGTATGCAGCAGGTTTGATGGTCTGGTATCTAGGAACATCAAGAATTTAATTCCTACTCGGAGTGTTTGTTTTTAAATGTAGTAAAATTCACATTTGTGGGACTGACAGCCACTGCAGCCAGCGGCGGGCGGCTGCTGTCTCCTCTTGCGTGCGTCAGAAATTTGGTCACTAGAAAAAACAGGACATCCAAGTCGCAAGTTTTGAAAAAACTAAACTACTTTTTAAGGATGTTGTCTTCAGCGATGGGAGAAATTACTGTCTGCGAGCAGGGTTGGGGATTTTCAGAGATTCCTGGTAAAGAAAGCAAAGTGCAAAAATACGCTGGTATTTTTTTTGCGCCGGGTGCTGCTCGCAGGTTTAGGCAGGGGGAGAAGGATGCTTGCCCACGCTGTGCTGTGCTGCTCCCCCTTTGCTCGACCCATAGGAATCCCCAAAACATCCCAAAAAGTCATTCTCAAAGCCACAAGCCAGCGGCGGAGCTTTGCAAAACCCTCAAAATCCTTTTTTTTTCTTACTTTCAGTATTGTAAAATAAAATCAGGCACACGATGCCCATGGTTCAGCAAAGCCCGTCCAGCTCCAGCTCCTCATCCTCCTGCCAGCCGGGGATGGGTCCTGTGCCATCCGTGCTCGGTGATCCCAAAATGGGGAAAGTTGGAGGGACTCGGAGCATCAAATCTGGCTTTTACTGCAGCAGAGTTGTGGCTCTTTTATGAACTGACACAGGCTGGGAAACCTGTTTGAAATGGTGCATGGTGCTGGGTTATTCCCTTTGTTTAATGAGTGATATCTAAATTATTCCCTTAATTTTCTGATTGATATCTGAATTATTCCCTTCATTTTCTGATATAAATATATTATTTTTTTTCTGATAGAAGTATTTTCTGATGCACATATTTTTCTGACATGCATATTTTTAAATGGTGGAGGAATGCAGTGACTCTTCTTTGGATGCATTTTCCTGGTTCACCTCATTTGTTCCAGACTGTCAGATTTTAATTTTCTTTTTTTCCCCCCATTAGTTTCAGTTACACACAGCTACTCTATTATATTCTCCTGATGCAAACCTTGAAATAAGGGGTTTTGGGCAGCATGTTGGTGTGCTTGGGAAAACATGGGCAGCAGCAGCTTAGACCTGAGACAGTTGCAGTTATTCCTGTTTAAAGTTGTGCTCTGTTAGTCCTGGTTTATGTTGCACCCTCCGCTCCAAATACTGTCATTAAATAAAACAATTAGGCATTTTTCATGTGCAAAGGTAGCATATGGCCTTATAAATTAAACCCGTTGGGGTTTTAATTTAAAAAGAAAAATATTATTTTGACATCGGGGGAAAAAAAAAAAAAAAAGAGAAAAAGCCGCTTTGGGTTTAGTTGATGGGGTTTGGGGGCTGCTTTTTGAAAAACTCCGTTTTCCAGCACTTTCTGCGCGGGGCAGTTCCCGCTGAGGGCTGCAGGGGGGGTTGGTAAAAAGGAAATAACCCGGCCCGCAGCCGCGCCGCGCCGGGGAGATCAGATCAGATCAGATCAGATCCGCGCCGAGATCCGCGCCGCTCCGCGCCAGGAGCGCGGGGACCCCCCGGGCGCCGCTCCTTGCCCGGCACCTGAGCCCGCACCAACACCCAGTCGCCGCAGCATCTTAAATATCTTCAATATTTTCACCATTTTCATAATTTAAAATATTTTAAAATATTTTTAATATTGTCAATATTTTCAACATATTATTTTCAACATTTTCATAATTTCAATAGTTTAAAGTATTTAAAAATATTTTAATATTGTCAATATTTTCAACATTTTTCATTATATTCAACATTTTCATAATTTCAATAATTTATTTTAAAATATTTTAATATTGTCAATATTTTCAACAATTTACATATTTTTAATATTTTCAGTATTTTCAGTGTTTTCAACATTTTCATCATCTTCACCATTTTAAGTATTTTCTAGTATTTTCATTATTTTCAACATTTTCCACATTTTCAACATATCTTCACTACTTTTGGCATTTTTCCCCATTTTCCCTCTTTTCCACATTCTCCCTACTTTTGGCATTTTCCCCATTTTTTTCCCCTCTTTTCCACATTCTTCCTACTTTTGGCATTTTCCCCATTTTCCCTCTTTTCCACATTCTCCCTACTTTTGGCATTTTTCCCCATTTTCCCTCTTTTCCACATTCTCCCTACTTTTGGCATTTTTCCCCATTTTCCCTCTTTTCCACATTCTTCCTACTTTTGGCATTTTCCCCATTTTCCCTCTTTTCCACATTCTCCCTACTTTTGGCATTTTTCCCCATTTTCCCTCTTTTCCACATTCTCCCTACTTTTGGCATTTTTCCCCATTTTCCCTCTTTTCCACATTCTTCCTACTTTTGGCATTTTCCCCATTTTCCCTCTTTTCCACATTCTCCCTACTTTTGGCATTTTTCCCCATTTTCCCTCTTTTCCACATTCTCCCTACTTTTGGCATTTTTCCCCATTTTCCCTCTTTTCCACATTCTTCCTACTTTTGGCATTTTCCCCATTTTTTTCCCTCTTTTCCAGATTCTCCCGTTGTGGCGGTGGGAAGGGGCCCCCTGCTCCCCACCACAGTGCAGCTGTGTCCCACCCGGCAGCCAGGCAGAGCCCCCCCAAACCTCACCTGGGCCTGGCCCTGCACCCCAGCTCACACCCAGCTCTGTTGACCCTTGGCTTCAGCACAGGGGCTGTTGAAAAAGGAGAACAATTGGGAACTGGGTGGCCAGGCGTGCCCGGGTGAGCACACACGTACTGTCCGCCCTGATGCAAGCTCTCCGCTTGTTAGATTTCCCCTGATTTCACTCTTGCTCATGAGCAGTGACACCGTGACCCGCGGTGCCAAGACCTTGGCATCACCGTTTCTTTAGGGCTGGGTGGTTGCTGGGCACAGGCGGAGACACAGGGTTTGGTTTTTTTTCTAGTTCTGATATTTCTCAAGCCCTGGCGCCCTGTCAAAGCCCTGCGAGAGAGGGAGGGGGACAGGGTGTCACCAGCTCCCTTGGCACCCTGGTGAGACGAAGCGGGTGCTTTCGAGGTAGTTGCCATCCATCCACCTTATTACATGTAAATATTTTCTACGGCTGCGCTGCCATCGTGCTCGCGTGCTGCAGTGATGCTCCACTGGGAAAGGCAGTGGCAGCAGGAGACTGGAGGCTCGTCTCCTGCTCCAGGCGGAGGGTTTGGGTGGTTTGCTGCAGGTGCTTGATGCCAGCAGCGATGTTATCCTGCAATAACAACAACGGAGGAGCCAGGCCAGTGAGCCCCATTCCCCAGCTGACAGAAGTGATTTGTAGCTTCCAGCAGCTACTCTGATGCAGCAGAAGTGCGGAGCAAGGGCTTTTTCATGGGAGAGCTGAAGCAAGAGAGGGCTCCAGAGCAGCGCTGGCACTGGGGGCTTTGGAGAGGGCAACCTTTCCAGGACCCCCACCTCCCCCTTTGGCTGTGAGGCAAGGCATTGGGGTTTGGGGAGTGGGGCCCAGTGCGGCGCTCACCACCCATAACGGGCTGTGGTTTGACCCCGAGTGGGAGGGTTTAGCCTGATACGCCATTTATTTGCGTAGCCTTGTCTGAAATGAGTGTTTCAGGCCAGTTTCCCCGGGCTTGGCATCCCAAATGCCCACCAGCACCCAGTCGCTGTCGGGGTGGTTCAGCCAGAACAGCACGGAGGCAGCTGCCTGCACCCAGGCGGGAGTGTCGGAGGGGCTGGCAGCACCAGGGTCCCCCACCCCCTGCCCCAAAATTTCCCCAAGGGCCCAGTCTCGAGGGCTCCTGGGACCGTCATTGCCTGCTTCCCGAAAGGGGGCATGTGCTGGGATGAAGCATGGGAGGGATGCCGGGGGTGCGGGAGGGATGCTGGGGGTGCGGGAGGGATGCTGAGGGTAGGAAGGGATGCTGAGGGTATGGAAGGGATGCTGAGGGTATGGAAGGGATGCTGAGGGTAGGAAGGGATGCTGAGGGTACGGAAGGGATGCTGAGGGTAGGAAGGGATGCTGAGGGTACGGAAGGGATGCTGAGGGTACGTAAGGGATGCTGAGGGTAGGAAGGGATGCTGAGGGTACGGAAGGGATGCTGAGGGTAGGAAGGGATGCTGAGGGTATGGAAGGGATGCTGAGGGTATGGAAGGGATGCTGCTGAGCACAAAGCTGTGGCCACACGTCTCGAGGATTTTGGCACTTCAGGACCTTGGAGGTGCCGCTCGATGGGAGGGTTTCAAAGCTGATTTTGTATTTCCTTGAGCTCAGTGCTGGTCGTAAGGGTTCACTGGCGGTGCCACTGTACAGCAGACGTTTGCTGGGACACAGGGAAAACTGAGCACCGGCGTGGCGGGGAGCCTGCGCCGGCAGACAGCAAAGCGTGCCCAGCGCGTGCCGCTACACCGACTGACTGCCGAGTTGGGCTCTAAAAGCGCGTTTTCACTGCCTGTGTACTAGAGATGTTGAGCGATCTCAGAATGACTCAGAAAAGAGGGAAAAGGCTTGCTGAAAGAAACCACCGGGCTGTATAGCCAGGGCAGGGTGCTCGCCGGCGACACCCCACGATTTGAGGCCCGGCCAGCATCAGGCATGGCACGGAGAGCAGCCCTGGCTGGGAACGGGCAATACCTTCTCACTTTTTTTTTTTTTTTTTTGGAAAGTGAAGAATTTGGTGCTTACAAACAAATACACGCATTGCAAATAAATACAATATTGCCAACAAAGGCAAGCCTTGCAAACAAATACATGCACTGCAAATAAATATAAGCACTGCAAACAAAGGCAAGGATTGGGAATAAATAAAAGTACGCTTGTATTTGACATGTACCATCATGGTGCCGAGTGAATGAGCAAAGTGCCATGGCTGGCAGCAGGGGAGCAGCCAAAAGCCCAGCTTTGGGTTGTTTGGTTCTTTTTTTTAAGCTCTGCCTGGCTTTTTGATCTGGAATGTATGGAAATGGATGTGGCTCCTTATCTTATGCATGCCTGGGAGTTAACTCCTTGCTCCTCCTGATGGCCCCTATTTGTCCTGTCTGTCAAGGGATGCGATGCGATGCGATGGGGAGATAAATAATAAAAAGCCTTTCTAAATTTAAGCTGGGCCTGAGGAGGAGCTTTGGTGGCGGCTCCCATGTGGGGCTCAGCGTGGGTAACACGTGAGGTTGCCACGCTCGGCGAGCCACGCTTAAATGTCAGGGACCTCACAAACACTGTGAGTGCCTTCTTCCACCATCCCCAAAGGTTTTTTTAAAAAATATATTTTTATGTAAATACATTCTTGTCAAACCACAAGCTATTTCTCAGTTTTGTTTTCAGCGAGCTTTGATGAAAAGATTGGCATCTCCTGGCTGAGGCGGCAGCGAGAGGCTGAGCTGGGCGATGTGCCGGGGATGCCAGGAGCACCCAGGCAGGATGCAGCCCAAGAGGGGATCAGTGTTCCCACTATCCTGCTGGAGAAGGGGTGGGATTTCCTGTGGGAGCTCTCCTTGCTGGGGGCCAGGGCACAAAAACTCCCATTTTCTGCTCTCCAGGCTTAGGTTTCACCCAGCACATGACAGTGACCAGCCCCCAACATTCCTCCTGGGCCTCATTTATTAATTATTTTTTTTTCAGATTAGTTCTCAGAGAGGCAAATTGCCAAATTCACCTGAAAATCCCTGTATGATTTTCCAGGCGGGTTTTATTTTCAAGCCAGTTGTTACCATTTTATCGGCTTTGCGTAAAACTCATCTCTGGCCAACGTAGATGATCCCCCCTTGAACAGACAAAGCATCATTTGAAAAACTGTGATGAAGAAAAAACAGATCAACCACAAATTCATTTTTCCCCCATCTTCTTTTATCCGGCTGCCCAGTGATGCTCAAATGGCAGCAAAACTGTGTGTGTTTTCCGAGGGGGACTCTGCAGACCATGGCTGCCTAGAAATGCTGTTAAATTAGTGGCTGAAATTGTCCAATATTCTGTTTTCTTCACGTGTGGTAAATGGTGTAGTAAAAGCCTGGTGCGTAGCCCAATTTCAGGGCACTCTCTGTGTTTCACTCTTTCCACATGAGTCAAACTAAAATGATTTTTTCTCAATCTTACAAGTGCTTACAAATGCTCCCCTTCGCCAAGCGGCAAATATTACTGTGACCGATGGGGTGTTTAATCATGACACAGAGAAATGGATGAGTCAAAATACGAATTTATCGAACCCTACCTATTTTAGCTGCTTTTTAACTCTGGTTTTTAAATGATGACGTGGAGGGGGAGAGCGTTTGACTTGAACAACAGCGGGACGAAAATAGTGAAGTGGAAATTCACCTTCAGCTTGACATCCAGCCCTCCGCGGGCGAGATTTTAAATTAAATATTTTGATAAGTGATTCTTTGTGTGGCTGATGCTATTGCAGCTCGGCAGCCCGGCTCCATCCTCTGCGCAGGGGGTGAAGGCACGGAAAGGGGGCAGCGGTTGCAGGGGAAGACTGGGGTGCAGCGTGGGTTTTTTGGGGTGCTTTTGGTCATTATTTCTTGGTGCTAAATAGAGGAAGAATAAGTTTCAAACGAAGCGTGTTTTGTTTTGTCACAGGAAGTGGAGAGAGCATTGGGAGAGCCCTGAGAGATTGACTTTAAAATACGTGTATATATATATATTCTGGCCAAAAAAATACATGTATTTGTGTCTGGTGTAAATAGGGGGGCAATTTGGTTGGGGGGGGAGCAGGGTGGCAGGACCCCCCTCTCTAAGCATCCCAGGGGGCAGAGGCTCAGGGCTGTGGTGGTCCGGCGGAGGAAGGCAGCCCTTCCCGGGGGGGCAGCCAGTAGCTGTGCCCCGTGCCGGGGAGGCCGAAATTGTGGCCAGCTCCTGGCAAGGGGCGAGTGCTCCTTTGGCGCCTCTGCTTTGGGAAACCGTTTGAGCTTTTTTTCGGGCAGGGCTTGGGCTCCGGCGCTGACGGCAGCGGCAGCCTCAGGAAAAGGAGCTGGGTTTCACAATGTCTCATTCCTCCCCCAGCCGGGCAGCCCCGCCGGGTGTGCTAATTCTTTGAAAAACCCCAAAATTGGTTAATTCAAAGCCGGGGGTTCGCTGGGGATGCGGCACATCACTTCCCTCTCTGGCAGCCCAGAAGAGCATTGTGCTGCCCTGACCATAAACTCTGACGAGCCGGCGTGGGGGATGGCTGCAAGCCTTTCCTTTCAGTTTAACCACCCCCAAAAAATGCCAAATTTAAGTCCCTCTGGTCCACGAGGGCTGGAAGTGGCCAAAATCAGCTCCCGCTGTCAGGCTTTGCTCTCTGGCACTTGGATGGCTTTTATTATATTTTTTTAAAAATGCCCTCATCCTGCGGTATTAATTTGCTTTTTTGGTTTCGCTATTAATATCGAATAGGTGCTAGGTTGGTGGCGTTTGTTTTCGGTGGTAAATAACAGCTCAACTGATTTAATCCACGCCGCGCTTAGAAAAGGAGGACTCAGCCAGGATGTCTGGGATGGCTTCGTGCTGATGGCTGGGAAAATACAGTGGAAAACACTGTTTGGGATCGGGGAAAATCCAGTGGGTTATATTGGGATGGGTTTGGCATCTCCTGGGATGGGGAAACGCGAATAATTCAAATTAAAGGGAAGATGCTCGGGAAGGGCAGGGAGGTGGGCTGGGGCTGGCTCGGCGCTGCCCATCACTGCCTTGGGGCTCATCCCTGCCTTTGGGACAAAAATTTGACCAAATGATCATTCTGGGGTTAAATCTGCCCTTTTTCTCGTTGTGCTGTGGCTTTTCTCTGCCTGTATTTGAGGCTGTACCTTTGCTGAAAGGTTGCAAACAGTTTTGGGAACAAGATGTCTGCCTAAAGCATGACAGAATTGGCCACAAATTGCAGATGAGACTGATAACAAAAGCCAACAACATAAAATATGTAGAAAAACAACACGTTAAAGGCTACAAGACCACTGAAGGGCTTTTTTTTGGTGTGTTTTTTTAACCAGTTCTCTTGTGATGGAAGTGAAAACACATGAAAAGAGAAATGCCTTTTTTTTTTTCTTCTCTTAAATCAGATGTTCCCTCACCAAACCATGGCTGAACTCAGTGGCCGGGCTGCTGCTGGGCAGGGCAGAGCTGCCAGCATCTCCCAGTGCAGGCAGCCCCTGCCTGCATATGCCTGGTGCGGCTGCACCATACTCCCCCAGCCCGGTGACTTTTACATCTTCATTTTTGCAGCCAACGAGGGCAGTTGAATGGGTTGGGTTGGGTTTTTTTTAACCTTAAATATATTTCACATGAAGCACACTGGTAACTCATGGTTTTTTTCTCTAAGCAAGGGGAAAACAGCCTGCAGCTACCTGCTGGGGGGGGGGGGGGGGGGAATTCTTTGTTTGAAATTAGGATGAGGTTTTTGTTTTTGTTCTACTTATTTAATCTTTGTTTTTATAAATAAATACAAATAACTCAAACTGAAACTCGATGGCTTTGGTGATAATAAAAGAGCAGCCCTGGGGAAATTTTCTTCATTAACATGTTCTTTCACAGCCCACACTCAGGGTTTCGGTAGGAAAACTGCTTAACCTTTTCAGCAGCAGAAACAAACGCTTTTTGAAGTCCAGGCACGCTAAAACACAGAGTTCACGTCGCGAAGTTGGTTGCGCATCACCGGGCTTTGCCTTTATTTTAGTCAAATAGAGTAGAGAAGAAATTATCTCATTCCCCAGCAGCACGGGGTCTCCCTGCCCTTTCTCCCTGCAATTGTCCCCTTTTCCCCATGCCAGGAGAGAAAACATAAAAAACCCAAGAAAATATTAAAAAAAAAAAAAAAAAAGACTGCTGCTTTTTTTTTTGGTTGTTTTTTTTGGTTTTGCGGGGCAGCTCTGTGTTCTACCAGCTCTCTTACAACATACTAGTTTTTAGTATTTGAAGCTCACTTCCTGTGTGAGGTTAGTTTGTTTATCATAAAAAACCTATTTTTAAACCCATTTCTGCCAATAAGTAATTTGAATGTTAATGCCAGGCTCTCATGGCTGTCCCCCTGTGGTCCCTGGCTGATGGGATGACTGTCGCTGCTGCTGGCCCTGGGAGGGATGGGTGCTGGGATGCTGTGCCACCAGCACCCGGTGAGGTCTGGGGCCCCGGCATCCCCGTGTCTCCTCCTCTGATGCTCAGGGGGTTTATTTATGTGTTTCATTAAAAAGAAAAAAAGGATTTTGGAAAAACCTTGTGTTGTTTGAACATGGGGCCGTACACTGCCATCCCGTGGTGTGGGGCCGCGCTGGGATGCGGTGAGGCAGAAATACGGCTCTCATTGCCCTTTCCGTTTGCTCTTGCTCCTATGCTCTTCACATCCTTCCTTGCATGCCCTCCTCCAGCCTGTGCCTTTATGGGGATGCCAACTAGAGCCAATTAGCGCCGGAGCTGCATGCCGGTGCAGGTAGCGGAGGGGGTGCTTGAGGAAGCTGTGGTTTGCTGCCGTGTGCATTCCCCCATTTAGGGAATGTCTATCACGCCATCTTCCAATTTTATTTCCCCTAATTAATATCCAAGATAATTATGTCTTTGTAAAAAATTTTTCACTCGGCGCACGACATCCATAATCACACCAAGATGAAGTATGTTTTAATTAACAGCTCATGAGGCTGGGAAGCAAAGGCTCCCTGCATCCTCTCCTGGGAAAATTAATGTACGAGCCTGTCAAAAGGCCGGCAAGGAGAAATTCATCAAATCGGGGAAGAAAAGGCCCTGTATCCCCACGAGGGTCGCTGCCCTCACCCTGTCCTGGCCCCAATGAGCCACACAGCACTGAGCAAGCCCTTGCTGCAATAGCCGAGGTCTTCTTGGCTCCACAGGACTAGCTTTTGTAGGTACGGTGGTGTCACCAACAGGAATAACCCCACAGTCTCTTTTATAGGGTAGCTTAAACATTGCAGGTCTTAATTTTTAAAACTCCCCAGAAAAGACACAGAATAGGTTTGGGATGCTTGGGAAGGGCAGCCAGAGAGTAGATAGGGGCTTGCAGGCACCTTGAAGAGCCCTTGCTGGTGGGCAGTGGGAAGGTCCCATTGGTCCTACCACCATATAAATGTACGCCCAGCCCTGTTATAGCATCTGTAATGCCCCCTTATTGCTTCTAGGGACCTCCCCAGCCCTGTGTCGGGGCAGCCTGAGCAACCCTGTCTGCAGCCAGCCACTTCTGATCCCCATCTATGCTGGGTTTGACCTGAGGAGAGGTCGACCATCCTAGAACCTGCCAGAAACACGAGAAAACCTGCTGGAAACAGTGAGCTTTGTTGCAATATGAAAATCAAATGCAAAGCTCAGTGGGTATTTTTAGCTGTTTAAGGCTGAACAGGTGTTTGAAAGGTCAGATGCGAGTCATTGGAAAAAAGAAAAAAAAAATGTATCTATTGAGAGTCTAGCAGCATGGCGCTGGCACTCCCGTGGCACTGGATGGCCACGGCGTGGCTCTGTCAAAGCCACGATGGTCAGCCCACATCTGATGGGTGCTTTGGCTTGTGTGCCCCCCCACCCCTGCCAGTGAGTGCAACCCACGACGTTAGCACCCAACTGGGGATCTCATTGTTGGCTTTGGTTGCTCATCATTCCCGAGGCAGACGGTTTAAGGGATGTGGGAAGGTCCTGGGTTGGTTTGGAACAGGGATGGGCTGAGGTCTTGTGTGTCCTCAACAGTGTGTGCACAAGGTAGTCATGAGTGGGGAGGGGGTGAGGTAGAAAGGCTTCTTTCCTTATGGACATGGGGCTTTGTGGCAGTGAGGCCTTCAGATGGCTTTTTCCATGATCTTTTTTTTTTTTCCCCTTTTCAAGGAATAAAGGAAGTTTGACATCCTTAAAACAAAATTGTGTGTGGTTTTAATTAGTCACTAAAGCAAAAATTTAAGACCACAGAAAGAAAGGGCCTGTCTCTTGGGGAGGATCCAGATGATGCATCTTTGGTGAACCTGGGCCATGACCACCTCGGACTTGGCCACAGTCAACCAGGACCATGGCCAACCTGGGCCCTGACCACCCTCAAGCTTGGCCATGGCTGCCAAACTGGGCCATGACTATTGGTGGTCTTGGTCACGGACAACCTGGGCCATGACCACCTGTGATCTTGGCCATGGCCAACTGGCGATGGCCAATCGTGTGCTCAGAGGCGAGATCCCGTCGGCGCTCTGCACTGCTGCATGTTGCCGGTGGGGCAGCGTTTGTCTTCCCTGTTGTTGTGCCAAGGTCACCGGGTTTCGGCAGGCAATGAGCTCCCAACATGAGTCATGGCAAAGATAAATGGAGAGCACGAGGTGTGACAACTTGCCTGCACGGGCTGGTGGGCTCCAAAATGCCAACGGAACCAAAGAGCCAGGGGCAGAGCAGGGCCAGCAGCTGCCAGAGCCTCGGCTGGGCAATAAAGCCTTTTTTTTTTGAGTTAAAGAAGCCCCCAAAATAGCACCTGAAACCAATAAACTTCCCTTTCAGGAACTTCTGTAATTTGAAACACACAAGAACAAAAAAAAAAAAAAATCCAGAATTTTTTTAAAGTTGTTTTTGTTTGACAAGTAGGACTTTTGGGTTTGTTTTTAAACACAAGTTGGTGGGTGCTGGGGTGTGGGAGCGCTCAGCACAACAGCACTGCGGCTTCTCCAGGACTTCTCAATCTGCTTTTCCCCCAGTTTCTTCCTGCCTTTCAGCCCTTCCAGCTGATGCACGGTCCCACTGTGTTGCGTCATGCAACCCAAACCCCAGCCACCCAGCTGATATTTCGGAACAAAGCAGCTAAAAATATCCACCCCCCTGCACTCAGCATGGCCCAGCAGATTGTTGCCTTTGAGAAAGAGCAAAAAATTGAACTCTAAGCCCTCAACCACGCTTAACGACTTGGTTTGTGCCAGTGGCATCGCCGCAGACCTTCAAAATGGGAATTCAATGGGATGCCAGGCAAGAAGGGGAAAAGCAGCATCAGCCCAGGGATGCAGGCGCTCAAGTGCGATCAGCTCATAAAATACTGGATGTTTCTGCAGGTCCCACCTTCCCCCTGCTGCCCCATTTTTGGTGTGCAATGCTCTCCCTTTGTGACAACCATATCGATCCTCTTATTTTAATTATTAGCCTTGAAAACAATTTATTGGGGTCTTCCAAAAGAAACATATACGCTCTGGTCTGAAGGGAGCAACCCAACCCATCCCTGTATGCCCCGGCTGTGCCATCCCCATCCCACACTCGTTCCTGCCATCCCCCCCACTTAATTTAGGGACCTCTGCCATCATCTCTTATCAGCTCCTTTTATTCTAAAAGCCATATTGGAGTGATCTCACCAGAATATAATTTCAAACCACGGCTGATGCTATCGGTTGTCTGCCATATATTTTCTGCAGTGAAGTAAAAGCAAGTGGAGGGCTGGCAATCCCTTTCTCCTCCCCAGGGCACCTGCCCAGCAGACAGGGTGCAGAAATGGGATGGAGGGCCAAGGAAGAAGGAAGGTGGGACAGTAATTTTTCTGAGCAGATTTTGATTAAATTTTAATAAAATAATAAAATTAAAAATAACAATATAAAATAATAAAGTAAAAATAACAAAAATAATAAAGTATAAAATAATACACAAATAATAAAATAACCCCCCATGCTTCCCCAAACTTCTTCAATATCTATGAAGACCGACTGGGGACAGGGAGTGCCCGGAGGGTGCGGGAAGGTGCCCAGCAGTTTGAGCCTGTTGATGTAGCACATGTCTGCAGAGCCACATAAATGTAGGAAAAAGAAAAAAAAAAAACCAAACCCAACCAACCAAACCCCTGGGGCAGCAGAAGTGCTGCTTTTGGGTTTGGGGACACTGAAGGCAACATCTTACAAACCAGATTAATTTAACGGATGCATTTTAGTGTCGAAGGAACTTCAGAGCACCTTGGAGCAGAGGAAAACACTGGGTATGTACCTGCATCCTAGATCTGGGGGAGAACAGGTGACAAACCAGGAGAACAGGGAATAAAGCAGCAAATATCCCTGCCCCAGCCCTTCCTCAGGTGCTCCTCAGGCCCCCAAAGAAAACAGCACTCATGACAAATAGTTGAAAGTTTTTATTCATATAAAACTCATATTAAGAACATAAAAGATTGCATCTTAAAAAAAAAAAAAAAAAGATCTGCAATTATTTACAGCAGTATTGCACAAGTAAAGTAGCAATTACCCTGTCCAAAATTCATCAGTGCAAAACACAAGCCAGGGAAATTGCAGTAAAAATGCTACATATGCTGGGTCCTGTGAAATGAGTTAGTGATTCATCAGCACATCTGTGTGAGCTGGAGTGGTACCTGATGTTACAGCTGGTCCAGGGAAAGTGGCTGAGATGAAGTGTGGCTTTAAGAGAAGGGTGGCAAAAAATCACAGGGATGTAGAAGCCAAATTCCCACCGAATTTCAATAATGCTTAAGTCTTTGATGTGCCTAAATCACTACTGGGAATTGGGACTTAGGCACTTTGAGAAAAAATAATAATAAATCTCATTATCCAAACCATGTTGGCTACACTGCCAGGAGAACACAGTGCTTTGGAAGGTGATCCATCACTTATTGCAGGGGCAGGGAGGAGAGAAGGAGAAACAAAATCTTTACAGGAACTTAAATAAGCAGAAAATAAATATACATTTCTACAAGTTACAGCATTATGGAACAGTAGAGTGCATTAATTACACGGGAGGAAAAAAAGAATCTACAGTATTTACCAAGTTAAACTCTAAAAAAGTTTAGAAAAAAAGTAATTTTTTTTTTTTTTACTTAGTTATAAGCTGTACAAAACTTACATGACAGAAAGGAAAGGAAATACATTGCACACAGATATTTGGCTCAGATGATGAAAATAATATGGTGCACTACCCTAATAAATATTCAGGTATTTACAGTTATGGAAAAGAGGAGAAGC
Organism: Strix uralensis; assembly: GCF_047716275.1. NCBI lineage: Eukaryota > Metazoa > Chordata > Aves > Strigiformes > Strigidae > Strix > Strix uralensis. Next base: position 116,111,570 of record NC_133974.1, on the reverse strand, counting down.
ATTAACACATTATGTGAGATCGCCCAGGAATAAATCTGGTTTCCCTGCAACCAAGGAAAACTCTTCATTGCATCCTTTTGGCAGAACAGACACCACAGGTTACGCTTAAAATGACCCAGAGCAGTCAGCCAACACAGCTAAAATGAGCATAATCACTATTTAAAAACATCATTCTTCAGTTTAGAGACTTTTGGGTTTTTTTTCCCTAAACCTTACAACTCTATAGGGGGTGAAACCTGTTTTTTTGGGGGGCTTGTCACATTCCGCTAGTTTTCCTATGACTACCTTTTGGCCAGAAACACCTCCTGTGGAGAAGTCCCGGGCAGACGGTGCCACTACCTTGATTTTTTTCCCTTAAAATTAGTATAATTTTTGTCTCCATCATTGGCTGGGGCGCCCGGCAGGGAGGACGGGGTAAAGTGCTTGACATTTCTTTGGTGTACTCCAAGGGACACATTCTGGGCGGTGTGGTGCCGGGATGCTGTAAGGTTGTGAGATCTTAAAGTACCATTTTATCCACCAACGGTGGATGAAACTCAGCTGGGGAAAAAAAAAGCTCATTTGGTTTCCCCCTCTGCTGCCAAATTTTATATATTTTCGTTTTTAATTTACCAACAGCCATGCAATTCCATGTAGGTTCTCATGGGAAATCTGCGGCGGCAGCCTCCCTGCTAGGTTTTCTGTATAAACCTTACAGGAAAAAGTGATGGCTCAAGCACGGCTGGGGCAGCACAGCTACTGTGAGCCGAAACCAAGGGGACAAGAAGCAGGAACCTGCCCTGGCCAAGCTCACCAGGTATTTTAACTGCTCACTTTCTACCAGTGCAAAGGTTCCCCCCATACTCTCTCCAAAATACCCTTTCTAAAACATCCCTGGCTCCTGCAGCTGAGGCCAAGTCCTGCAACCCATGCTCATCTTGCAGGTCCAAAAACAGATTAAAAAAAATATTTAAAATAAAAATTAAAAATTGCTCTGTAATCCTCCAGAGGAGTGCAATTGGAGGCATGCAGGCCCGCACCAACACCACGGCTCTCTGCCTGCCTGACAGGCACAGGCAGCCAGTGCATAGAGGTCAGATTGTACAGTTTCTCCATCATTAAAAACACTAATAATCATACATGGCACTCAACAGCTTCCCCCTGCATGCATATTGCAGGAAAAACCGCTATTGTGGGCTTGGTTGGTTTTTTGGTGGTTTTTTTTTTTTTTTTCTCCCTATGGTGCTGGTGAAACCAGAAATAAAACCGCGGCGTTTGGAAGTGGGTTTGAGGACCACCTGCACCAGCCAGAGAGAAGGGGCAGCTCCAGAGGCAGAAAGGGGTACGTCTGTGCATAGATACAGGGGTGGCACAAGGAGGAGCCACCCCTCCTCCCCTCCCCGAAGCAAACCGGAGACAACGGAGGGCCCCGAGGCAACAGACCTGCTTCTTCCAACAAGCCCTCGGGGCTCCTCCAGCAAGGCTGCAGGGTCTCCAGGTGGAAGGGGAGATGCCCTGGGACGGCATCGAGCACCCGGTTGGGTCTTCCTGGGGGCAGGAGGGCAGTTTGGGAGGAGATGTGGCAGTCGATGGGGAGCAGACCCCACATGGCAAGTCCCCGGGTGGATCCATACCAGATCAGCATCCTTCAGTGCCTCTTCCAGCTGTATCCCTGTGCTCCAGCATCTGGGGTCTTCATGCCGCTGGTTCTGTCCCACTCATCCCCCTGCTCCAGGCTGTCCTGTCCCAAGACAGAGAAGATCCCAGGAGGAAAAAAAAAAAAAAAAAATCCAGCGCCTTAAAAAACCCTCCGGGGTTCAACAGCAAGGTACAAGCGATGACTTAAAACAGTTCCTGAAGTTACGCAGCAGGAGCTGTCACCTCCAGGTGGAAAGCTGCAGTGTGCTGGGAACTGTTTCTGCCACCAAGAACATTTTATTGCTGAATTATTCAGTCACCAACATTATATTATATTATACAATACATAAGCATTTCCACACATTTTATAGAAAGAATTTCTAAAAAAAGGCAACCTGGTGGATTGTTTTTTTGTTTGGTTGGTTGGTTGTGATATCTTGGACCCTGGGAGTCTGACAGCTAAGTCTTGATATTCAGAGTGTAAAAAAAAAAAAAAAAGTAAAAAAAAAAAATCAGTCAGCAGGAAATAGGCTATTTGCATGATGCAAATGAAGGTGGATTTGGGGTAGCGTTAGGTATTTACAGGTAAAAGAAGTGCTGATTTAAATCCCTCTACCCTTCTTCCACCATCGCCATCCTTTCTGGGGGGCAACTGCCCAGGACGCAAAGGGACAGGGGAGGGCTCTGCGAGTCTCTGCGAGAAGGTCTGCAAGGCAAACTAAGGCGGCTCTGCCCATCAGCTGGCTCAGGCTTTCCTTTTCCCCGCTGCAGGGCTTATCCCAGATGAGCTGACAGGTTTCCAGAAACGATGACAAAAAAAACCCAATTGCTCCATTGCCGTTTGAAGATATTCTCTGAGACTCTTTCGGAAAAATAAAAAATAGAGTTGAGAGAAACACAGTAAACACCACTCTCGGACGAAATCCTGCATTGGAGAGTCCCAGTAGGTCAGCGTGGGATGTCCACCCTCACCTGACGGCCCCTGCTGCGCATCCTGGGGGAGAGGCAGGGTGGGAGCCAGGTGGTGCAGGGACCCCCGCATCCGTCCGTCTGTCTGTCCTCCCTGGGCTTTCCCAACGAGTAAACAAGTCCCAGTGCCTCAGGATGTGCCTGGCACTCACTGCATCCTCCAGATGAGGCGGATGATGTAACGCAGGAGGCGCAAAATGATGATCTGGGGGTTTCCCGCCTGGTTATCCAAGAAACCCTAAAACAAAACAGGAGAAAAAAAAAAATAAATACAAACAAGACGGTGACTTGAATTTCCAGCGCAAAGCCCCTGTGCTACAGACATCTTGTGCGGTGCCACACAGATTTCAGAGGTGTGAAATCAAGCATTTTACGAAGAATGAAAATAAACCCCACAACCTTTCATGTTTTCCTTCAATAAAAAGCTCTACAAAGGGTTGAAGCCACCCCCTCCCAGCCACATTTGCCTTGGAGGCGGCCGCCACAGCACCGCTCAGCAGGGATGTCACCTGCAAGTCCCTGCATGTGGGCACACGACGTGCGTGATGCTGCCGCGGGGTTTGAAATGTGGCAAAGGAGCAGCTCAAGGGGGTTTAAAAACTGGTGTGGAAAGGCTGACAGGAAAAAAAATACAAAATAAAAATCCCTCAGCGGGGAGAGCAGCATCGGTCTTTGCACAGGCAGGTCGCTGCCTGCGGTGCACGGATTTTAGTTCAGACTGCTCCAGGCACAACCATCACCTCATTCACAAAACATGGCAAGCCAGACACGGCAGCAACACACTCCTCCCCGGAGCAAGGGATCACAACAGTGTACAACGAAAAGAAAAACGGACAAAAGGAGAATTTATTTTTAAGCCTTTTTTCTACGGTGAAAGAGCAGCCCAGAGGTGCCCCCTCTCCCTCTCTATACAGTCCCAAAGCAATCCTATTCGGGCTATATTTAGTGCAGTAAAATCATGCCTGTGCATGCCCCAGAGAGAGAAATTACACTGTTTACACCAATATGCAAACTGCCTTCCCCACTACAGGGGCATAATGCAGGCAGTCCTGCAGCAGGCAGCTGTCGTCATGGAGAGACGATGCTCCTCCAGCCGGTACCCGGGCCAAGCACACCTCCCACCCCGGGGCATCCCTGCACCCCAGGCCATCGGGTCCCCACATCAGTGGGATTTACCCACTTGGGAGCTGCCCACCACCAGCACGATGCTAAGTCCACCACACTGCCTGACCTCCAACGTGGGAGACTGCAAGGAAAAAAAACAAACAAAAAACCCCCAGCAGACTTAGTGAAGGATGCAAGCGAAATGCCAAAATTAGGTTTTCTTTATTAAAGTGGTATAAAAAAAAAATAATTATGGAGTTGAAAAAAGACATTTTCCACCTCTGCAGGCAGCTCAGGTGTGGGCAGCCAAGCTTGAGGCACACGACAGCAGCCAAGCGATTCACCCTCTGCCAGCAAAAGCCTCGGCGTGGAGCTGGTCTCCGCAGCCAGAGGGTCCCGTGGCCACCTCCATGAGCTCTGTCAGGGCAAAGAGGGGCTGGATGGCGAGTTGGCAGATTCCCAGTTGTCTTGCCCAAGAGATGGTCCCGGGGGGGCGGGGGGGGGGGGGGGGGGGGCAGGGGCGGGCGACGTGTAGGGTGTACTGATGGGGAACGTGATAGGGAACTGGTGGCCCTGACCCGTCTGACAGCTCCGACCTGCCCAGCAAGTGCCATTTTGGCAGGGCTCTTAGTTCCCCATTTCTAACCTCAGGCTTAAAGGGCAAACCCCAGCAAGTGGCAGAGCCAGGCGTGCCGGGAAGGCATCCTACCTACCCCTCCAGCCGAAGGGCTCCAGCTCAGCAGAGCCACCCTTTCCCCAGAGAAGCCAGACTACTTCCAGAAGGAAAAGACACCTTTCCACAAAGCAACATCCAAGCACATCAGGGATAGTAACTCTACAGCAATTGCTTAAATGCTCTGAAGCCTCCTCCTTTCTGGGCACGACAAGTGAGAATTTGTCAGATACTAATTAAGCCAGGTACAAAGTGTTTTTAGGGTCATGCATGACAGCCTCTGCTTGTGTCATCTAGCAAGCAGGACATGGTCCTCTGCATTTTGGTTCTCTCCCCGGGGCAGCAGGTTGGAAGCTCAGCTGCAGCGCTGGGAACCGCCTCGTGCAAACCTGTGTGATGCTCTGTGACAGGGCACCTGTGCCCCATCCTGCTGCTGGCCTCACACCCCCCGCCTTGGACCTGCACAGAAACCCCTCCTCACCCCCCCTGTTAAATTTACATCCTCTTACACACCACAGTTTTGTACTGGGTGGCGTGACTTGCCAAACGCACATTTCCAGTGTGCAAGGTTCCACACGGGGCAGCGCTGAGGGAGCCGATCCCTGGGAGATCATGCAGGGAGGACATCCCTTCTCGTCACAAACCTCTTCCCAGAAGGCGCTCAAAGGGCCTGCCTGCACTCCAAATTTAAGGCAGTGCTCCAGGACCCAGCGAGGAGAAGGGATGGCATGGCACTCCACACTTCTGCCAGCCCTTCTGGATCAGCTCACCATTACCAGGCACCTTCTGCTTTCTGAATGCCAGTAGGATTGGCTTAGTCCCCACCTTTCATTGAAAAGATGTCCTTTATACAAAAAAAAAGCGGGTATTTCACATCATGAGGCATCAGCCTGGATGGGGGAGGTCGGAAGATGCATGTTCCAGATTCTGGATAAAACACTGCTTATCTCCAGTTTGTTGCACATCAGGAAAGCCAGAGCATTTGGAAAGAAAATGGAGCTGATGGAGAAGTCTCCAGGAAGGTGATGCAGAGAGGCCGTGCGGAAGGAGCCGGACCACGGCAGCCTGGCAACTGTTCTGGGGGTGAGCCCCTGCCTACAGGCATCCACCACACAGACCCTGGGAGCAGCGACAAAGCACGCTGCAGGAGTGACTCATGAGCTGGGGAGGACGGATAAAGATCCGGGCAGTCAGCATTTCATCACCAACGCTGCTACCTAACGTGCTTCTGAGTCTTCTTCCCACAGACAAGCACAAGGGCGAGTTGAGGGATCAGAAACCACATGCACAAACATGCAGCTGTCAATAACGTTAGTCAGGCAAGTTACTGGCTAATGACGCTCTTCTGAAAACTACTGTTACTTCATCTCTCGGGGCTGGTCTGTTCTCGGGTTGTTTTAGGGTTTGGGTTTTTTTTTGTTTGCATTAGTGCCACCTATTTTTGTTGCAACACTTGAAGGTGAGAGAGTTTACAGTCTTATAAATATACGTGTTTCAAAACAGCTCTGGCAGATTCTTTGTAAGAAAAATAAAGTTATCAGACGAAGACCATCCCTGTTTCTTACTTGCAACTACGCTTCCACGCACGCGATCCTCAGCAGCAGGGATTTGGTGGCCAGGCCCAGAAGCCAGCTGCATTCGCTCCTTAACCGTTTCAATGCTGGTGCTGGCACTCAACCACTGCCAGGGACTACTTCGAGAACACCTCTTCCCAACGCCACCCCAAAAATACCCCACGACACCCAAAAGTTCCCTGCCTCTTAACTTCTAGAAGTTTCTTCCTCATTACTGCCAGGTCCAGCCCCCATCCAGCAATACACTTCTCACTGGCCCTGGGTGTTATGGAAGATACTACGAACTTCGTACCCGAAAGCTTCAAGTCCCAATTTAAAGGTTATTTTTAATTGATTTAATGACGCTGCAGCAGCAGGTGACTCGCTGGCGCAGGCAGCAGGCCCCTGCGTCCAGGGGAACACAGCCACCCGCGCATCCTTTTCTACATTTGAGTGAATGAAACATTCACCGCAGAACTAGTTTCCAGAGATGATTAAGCTTTTCCCTTTTAGAGGCCATATGTAAAGAAATGGAAAGTAAAAAGATGAAAGTTACCCTTCTTGGACAATAGGAGGCATTGAACTCATCTCCGATGCGCCGCAGCTCCTGTGCAATCCAGATTTCGGGCTGTACGTCTTCTGCTAGCGAGTGAGACTGCCACCGGGAAGCTGCACGGAACAAAACCAGGGCAGTTGAAACAGAGGAACAACAACAAAAAAAATACTCTATTAAACTTGGCAAGAGTCAATGGACTGCTACTATTTTTTTTTTTTATTATTACTACTTTTAAATTTTTTAAAATACAGTTCCTAAGAGTTGTGCAGGTGCCAGGCTGCTAGGGCCTGCACATGGTATGCAGCACAAATGGGACTTGTCGTGTAAGATGTGCATCGCAGGACAGGTTTTTCTTCTCCTTTTTTATTATAGGCTTCCCTTCTCTGCCATATCCAAGCTTTGGTCCCCTCTTAAGTTGAGGAAAGCCAAGATGCCACTCTCCAACTTCTTTCCCTAGCAAAACATGCTTCTCCTCCTCTTTCTAAATAATCTTTTCTTGCAGACACAGCCGCAACTCCTTCTCTAACCTCAAAAAACCTCTGTCTGGATAGTTTAATCAAATTCTCACATTTCTTCCTCAAACAGTTCTGAAGTGCCCAACAAGCAAAGAAAAACGATTGGTTTTGTCATACTAAGAAGAAAGCCACAATTGGATTTGTACACCGACAAACCACGCTTCCAGCAAACTGAAGGACTTTCCGTCCGCAGGAGGGAACCGGGATGCTCGCATCTCAAACACCATCTTCCTGCACTTTAGCAGAAAATACACCCGACGCAAACCAGTGCTGGCTTATAAGAGGAAAAAGAGAGCTAATGCATCAGTTATATTGTACTATACATAGCTATTTCAGTCTCCATTTTAAGAAGTTATTAGACACGTGATAAAGCCACCGTGCAATCCCTCAAATAACCAGGGGAGAAAGGAGCAGCCTGTGACCCAGGACCCCATATGGTACCTGCACCACCTCTTCCCACTCCCGCAAACCCAAGTGCAGGATCAAGCAAGAATCACAGCCTTAAGGAAAAAAAAAACCCACAACCCAACAAACCAACAAACAAACAAAAAAATAAAACCACCACACACAACCCAAAAAAGCCCACTGCACAAAACAAAACAAGAGCGTTTTGGCACGACAGCTTAGAAGGAATCACAAGGGAATAGAAATAGCTTCCAATCTCAAAATATTCAAAGGATTAGTGGGACAGTAAAAAAAAAAATTAAAAAAATTTAAATAAAAGCCTGGCTCCAACCTGACTGGAAAATGTATTTCCAAGCCAAACTAGCACTCCTTGGCTCAGGGATCTGTTTTGTTTTCACACTGTAGTAGTGCAGGAGTAGTACTCGCCGCCTGCCCGGGGATGGCCCTGGCATATTTATTTTCCTCACTGGTGAATGAAACACGGCACAGCCCTTGCAATACTCCACCCCGGCAACACAAACAGGATTTTGGCCAGGACAGGGCAACAATCCGAAATCCCACCACTGTCACCAGAGCCAGCCCCAAGCTGCCTTTCCCAGCAAGAGCTAAGCTAGGCAAAAAAAGGGACATGGGACAAAAAGATGCGAGGAGACCTGGGGATGCAGGGAAAACTGCATGGGGGAGAGGTATTGCTCCCTCTCCATCCTTTCCCCCTTCTTCATCCTTTCCCCCTTCCCCAGCATTGCACCCAAGAGCTCATCTGCTTGAGAGATGAAGGCTGGGGTTGGTGGCTGAGAGTGAAATCGGGCTGAGGTTTTCAGAAAGGACTTTCTGTGGTGCTGCCAAACAGCAGCAACAAAAGGGTCCAGTCATAACTGGTCCCAAAACCAGTCAGAGGTGCTTTTGGGGGGCCCCCAGTCATACAGTGAGCCAGTGCCCACCACTGATGGTGAGACGGCTGCTGTGGGGACAGGGACAAACCAAGAGGCCACCAGCACCCCTGGGACATCTGCATCTCACTCTAGCCCATGGGATGCTCCAGCCAGGGTCTGGAACAGCACTGCTGCAGTGTCTGCCCAGAAGAAAAAACAAAACCACAGCCCCAAACTGCACCTCCACCTTCTGGGTTTGGTCATCCAAACTCCCCTGGAGAAACCTCCTTGGAAAGAGGCTTCAGATGAATGGCACGCAAAGCTCAGGGAGAAAACAGCAGCAGCTCCAGAACGAGAGCAACAGAAACACTGCCAGCTTCTTGGCTCAAGGTTTCCCCCTTAAATTCACCTATTACACCTGGAGGATCTCCTTTGCAGGCAAGGAGAGGTTCATGCTGCTTCGCTCCCCTCTTCTGCAGCACAGGAAAACACACTGGCACCAAAACAGCACAGGGAAAATCCATTTACAGAACACTTGCCCGCGCCTGCTCCAAATATATCCCAAAAACCCACGTGCAAACCCTGCACTTCTGTGCTTTTAGACAGAGCTGCTCTTTGAACAAAAAGCCCGATGAAATCATCAGCTCCTGGTAAGAGCTCAAGACCTGAAACATCAGTATAAGATTCACAGAACCCTACCAAAGGGTGGGTGTCTTGTCTCGGGTGACTTTATGGTGAGCGAGCCTGACAGGGCCACCAGCACCTCTTCTGCAAAAAGCAGGGTCATCTTTTTCCTCCGCTTCTTCCCTAGCCCAGCCAAATAAACTCATCCCTGCTCCTCTCCTACTCATCCCCCAAAAGCATCATCCCAGATATGCCAGCACTGCAACCCTTCCCACCTCCCATCCAAGAACATCTCCTTGCTGCTTTCATCTCATTTCCCCAAAAAATGGCTTTGGAGGCAGCTGGCTGTACCCCCTTGCGCTGTCAGAGAAGCAAGACAGCCCAAAGCATCACTGCCCACCACCTCCCATGCTAGGAACAACTCTTCCTCCAGCAACTAGCGCTCGCTCACACACCCGCACACATCCCATAATTCCCCACAGCTGCCTCCACCTTTTTTGTCTGGCAGGGGCACTTTCAGCGCTTAATTATTATCTGGGCCATCATCACTGAAAATTTTGGGGAAGGTTTTATGAGATTTAGAAGAGGCAGCTTCAGGGCAGAGCATGAGCTTTCTTTGCTCCACCAGCCCTGGAAACAGTCCACTGCTGCCCACGGGAGAGACTGAGAGCACCTATCACACACAAACTGCTCTTGCTTACAGGAAATGCCTGTTTATTATTATTATAATTATTATTATTAAAGGCCACTTGGAGGGCTTCTCCAGGAAGCGTAAGCATCTCTCAGTCTACAACCAGTGCCTTACAACAGATAAAAATACGTAAAAGCACAGTAAGAAATTATACCCTTTGCTTCCTTGCAGAGGAATTGACCTGTTTAGATGTGGAAAACTTAATGGCATGCATCTGTCAGGACACTGCCAAGGCAAGGGGACCAAGGGAAAGGTGCACAGGGAAAACCCACAGCCCTTTCTCAATGCGAGCTGTACGATAAGTCACAGCTCGGGAGTTGGAGTCCCTGACTGGGGATAAAACAGATCCACGGCTCCACACTCCCAGCTTAGTCGTGTTTGAGAGTAGCCAAGGGTCCCATTTAAATAGCTCAAGTATTTTCCATTTGCTTATAGTTGTTTAGGATGATGCCCCTAGCAACAATAACAGAACAAAAGCTCCAGTAAAACCAGCATTTCAACAGCTTTCTTATGGCAATGAAAAAGCAGGAGCACAGAAAAAAAATCAGGGAAAACTTAAATTTCTTCCTGGAGCACCAAAAAAAAAAAAAAAAAAAGTCACTCGCTGCTAAAACATCAGCTGAGGCTCTCCCTGCTGAGGAACTCCAGCATCCTTGCCCGGCTGTGCCACGTGTGTTTGCGCTACGCAAGGTTGTGAAACTTGCATTAAACTGTAATTACTGCAATAATGTCAGAAAATCTTTCCTAAGGGCATATTACAGTAAGCCCTCTGCAGCTGTAACCACAGCCATTAACCAGGGAGAGGGAAGGAAAAAAAAAAAAAAAAGATGTTTTGATCATGTAAAGCTTGGAGTTGGTGTTTGTTATCCCCCGAGGAGTGCTACTGACACGGTACTTGCCTCACTCCCACCTTCCCCCTGGCAGAAGTTAAAAGGTTTCCTCCAATTAAGAGGAATTAATCGCGACAGGGGAAAAGTGAGCAGCTCCGGCAGGCATGTTTTCCCCACCACTAGAGGCTTTAACCCAGCCTTACCTGGTAAGCCACATGTAAACACATGCCCGCCTGCTACCATGCTGCTTTCACGCACCAGTTCTGGGTTTCGCCAAAACAAGTGAAGGGAGTTGTACGACCCTAGCACCTATGACACCATGTGGCTCGTTGAGAAAGAAACAGGAGTAAAAACCGAGTGAGAAGTCACTCACCTCGCAGCAGCACGTAAAACTGGCGAAAAGCAGTGCATAAAGCCTTGTGAGAAGCAAGCCCTGACGAGGAAGCAGGATTAAACAACTTTGTCCCCTCCTCCCCAGGCAGGGACTGAGGGACTGACCCATCCCGGAAAAGAATAAAAATAATGATTAAAAAAAAAGTGCTGGATGAGTGGGTGTTCCCCCACAGCACGTTTGCTTGGCGGGCCCAGCCAGCTTGCAAAAATCCCACCCCCTTGGCTGCCTGGGCGAGCGTCCAGCTCCGAACTGGCCGGGTTCTCTGCCGCTAGCCCCCCAGCTTGCCCTGGCAGGGGCTCAAGGGCCCCGGGGGGGCTTTTGTAACCGTCCCGCAGGTAGGGCGGGAGCTCGGGGGCAGGGGAGGGTGCAGCTGGGTGCCGCTCCAGCACAGCAACAGGGTGCTCAACCACAGCCAGCATCCCGAATAAACAACAGTGGGATGCAGGAGGTATTGCTGCAGGTGCGCAGCGGCACGCCGCATCGCTGCGAAAAGCTGCGTTTTGTACCTTTTAAGGGGGAAAACCAAGGCCGGTGAGGAGTGGAAGGTGCTGCTGCCAGGCGGGGGGGGTGACGAGGGGAGCCCAGCGGGCTGGTTTTGCGCGCTCCGCCGGGCACTGCCCCCCCAGCCCCGCGTGTCCCCCCGGGCCGAACACCTTACCCATGGCGCTGAGGCAGTGGCTGAGGGCCTGGCAGGGCGGGCTGGGGGTCTGCGTGGCCTTGTCGCAGCTGAGGGGCGCGGGGCTGCGCTCGGCGTCGAAGGAGAAATACCCGCTGGAGGAGCGCGACAGCAGCGGCGACCTCCGCACGAAGATGAAGAGGGGCGAGCGGGTGGCGAAGGGGCCGGGGCTGGCGGGCGGGCCCCGCGGCGGAGGCCCCGCCGTGGCGGCGGCGGAGCCGGGCAGGGCAGCGGGAGCGCCGGGGCGCAGCTGCGCGGCCGGGCCCGGCCCCTCCGCCGCCGGCAGCCGCCCGCCCTCGCCGCCGCGTTGCGCCTTCACCTCCGGGGGTTGCTTGGCCATCGGGGCTGCCTGCGGGCGGAGCGGAGCGCCGTGAGGCCGGGAGCGGCGTGAGGCGCCGGGGAGCAGCGCCGCCGCCGCCGCCAGCCCCGGCCCGGCCCCTCCCGCCCCCCCGCCCGGCCCCATTGTTCTGCCGAAAGTGCTGAGGCGGCAGCTCCGCGCCGCGCCACACCGCCCCCGCCCCCGCGGCCCGCCGCCGCCCACCCCCCGCCGCTCCGCGCGGCACCCCCTCCCCTGCTCCCTTCCCCTCCTCCTCCCCGCTCCCCCCCGGCCCCGCTCACGGTGTCCCCGCCAGCTGCGGCGGAGCGGGGCTGCCCGGCCGCGGTGTGCGCGGCGGCCCCGGCGCTGACCCCGCCCCGTGTTTACCGCGCCGCGCGCCCCGCCCCGCCCCGCCCCCGCCCCGCCCCGCCCGGCGCGCCCCGCCCCCGTGCCCCGCCCCTTGCACACGCGCCGCGAGTCACCCCCGCACAGCCCCGTGCACCCTGCGCTCACACCCTTACACACCCCCTGCACCCTGCGCTCACACCCTTACACACCCCCTGCACCCTGCGCTCACACCCTTACACACCCCCTGCACCCTGCGCTCACACCCTTACACACCCCCCTGCACCCTGCGCTCACACCCTTACACACCCCCTGCACCCTGCGCTCACACCCTTACACACCCCCTGCACCCTGCGCTCACACCCTTACACAGCCCCTGCACCCACACCCTTACACACCCCCCTGCACCCTGCACTCACACCCTTACACACCCCCTGCACCCTGCGCTGACACCCTTACACACCCCCTGCACCCACACCCTTACACACCCCCTGCACCCTGCGCTCACACCCTTACACACCCCCCTGCACCCTGCGCTCACACCCTTACACAGCCCCTGTACCCACACCCTTACACACCCCCCTGCACCCTGCGCTCACACCCTTACACACCCCCTGCACCCTGCACTCACACCCTTACACAGCCCCTGTACCCACACCCTTACACACCCCCCTGCACCCTGCGCTGACACCCTTACACACCCCCTGCACCCTGCGCTGACACCCTTACACACCCCCCTGCACCCTGCGCTCACACCCTTACACACCCCCTGCACCCTGCGCTCACACCCTTACACACCCCCTGCACCCTGCGCTCACACCCTTACACACCCCCCTGCACCCTGCGCTCACACCCTTACACACCCCCTGCACCCTGCGCTCACACCCTTACACACCCCCTGCACCCTGCGCTCACACCCTTACACAGCCCCTGCACCCACACCCTTACACACCCCCCTGCACCCTGCACTCACACCCTTACACACCCCCTGCACCCTGCGCTGACACCCTTACACACCCCCTGCACCCACACCCTTACACACCCCCCTGCACCCTGCGCTCACACCCTTACACACCCCCTGCACCCTGCGCTCACACCCTTACACACCCCCCTGCACCCTGCGCTCACACCCTTACACACCCCCTGCACCCTGCACTCACACCCTTACACAGCCCCTGTACCCACACCCTTACACACCCCCCTGCACCCTGCGCTGACACCCTTACACACCCCCTGCACCCTGCGCTGACACCCTTACACACCCCCCTGCACCCTGCGCTCACACCCTTACACACCCCCTGCACCCTGCGCTGACACCCTTACACACCCCCTGCACCCTGCGCTCACACCCTTACACAGCCCCTGTACCCACACCCTTACACACCCCCCTGCACCCTGCGCTCACACCCTTACACACCCCCTGCACCCTGCGCTGACACCCTTACACACCCCCCTGCACCCTGCGCTCACACCCTTACACACCCCCCTGCACCCTACGCTCACACCCTTACACACCCCCTGCACCCTGCGCTCACACCCTTACACAGCCCCTGTACCCACACCCTTACACACCCCCCTGCACCCTGCGCTCACACCCTTACACACCCCCTGCACCCTGCGCTCACACCCTTACACAGCCCCTGCACCCACACCCTTACACACCCCCCTGCACCCTGCACTCACACCCTTACACACCCCCTGCACCCTGCGCTGACACCCTTACACACCCCCTGCACCCACACCCTTACACACCCCCCTGCACCCTGCGCTCACACCCTTACACACCCCCTGCACCCTGCGCTCACACCCTTACACACCCCCCTGCACCCTGCGCTCACACCCTTACACAGCCCCTGTACCCACACCCTTACACACCCCCCTGCACCCTGCACTCACACCCTTACACACCCCCTGCGCTCACACCCTTACACACCCCCCTGCACCCTGCGCTCACACCCTTACACACCCCCTGCACCCTGCGCTCACACCCTTACACACCCCCCTGCACCCTGCGCTCACACCCTTACACACCCCCCTGCACCCTGCGCTCACACCCTTACACACCCCCTGCACCCTGCGCTCACACCCTTACACACCCCCCTGCACCCTGCGCTCACACCCTTACACCCCCCTTGCACCCTGCGCTCACACCCTTACACACCCCCCTGCACCCTGCGCTCACACCCTTACACCCCCCTTGCACCCCGCGCTCACACACTTACTCCCCTGGCCCTGTGCACTCACATCTTTACACACCGCTCGCACACTCACAGTTTTCATACCCCCCCTTGCACTCTGCACTCACTCCCATCACACGTGCACACCCCTACATACACACCCTGTGTACACACACACCTTACACTCCTGTTGCACACTTGCCCCGCTACTTGCACACACCTTACGCACACCGTGTGCTGTGTGCGCACCCCTGACCTCCCTGTGCTTCCTCTGCACACACACACACATCACACGCCTGTACACCGCCCCTTGCACACGCACCACCCTGTGCACACCCCTTCCCGCACCTTTTAAAGAGCACCCTCCTTGCACCACCGTGCACACCCACTCCCTGCACCGCCAGTACGCACCCCTGCACCGCACCCCCCCCCACCGCACACCCCTTGCACTGTGCACACACACACGCGTGCACACCCCTTGCTCCCCACCTCGGTGCGAGGCTGTGGGTGCGCGGCGGCCGCCCCGGCTCCCGCGTGGTGCTGGGCAGGAGGGCGCCAGCAGCCCCGGCAATCCCTGTCACCCAGCGGCACCCAATTTTACCATGGAAGAAAAAAAAGAAAAGAAAAAAAACCAACACAAAACCACCCCAACCCAGCAGCCTCATTTACGATATGTTTTGCATGAACAATCACAATATTATTTTGTGGTGACTAACTCAAACCCGCGCCCTGGCAGCCGGGAGCTGCCGACCACAGCTTCCTCTGGCCCCATCGCCCGTGCCGGGGAGCGCTGCCGGGCGTCCCGCCGGGGACACCCGCCACACCCGCGCCAGCCCCGGGGTGCAGCCTCCTGCCCCCAGTCAGGAGCCGTGCTGGGACAGCCTGGGCCAGGCTGGGAGCTGCCTGTGGCTCTGCAGCCGAAGCGTGGAGGACACGGCCGGGGCTGGTTTTCTGGCCAGGGCAGCGCAGGGAGGTGACCAGGGCCACGCGGTGCCACTGCTTTCCTCTCCTCCATCGCACTGCCACAGGCTGGGGAACCAGGCTCCGGATAAAGGTACTGGTGGCAGAGCGGGGTGGTGTGGGGGGAGCACCACGGGGCGCCCCAGCACGGCGTGGGGACAGGAGCTGGAGCATCCTTTGAGCAGCAGCAGCAGCACCAGCTGGAGGATAAACATGAGGAAGGACCCGGCACAGTCACCCCTGGGGCTGAGCTTTGCCGCTGCAGCAGGTGCAGGGGTGGCACACGGACCCCCCCATCCCACCCAGCATCCCCCTACCCCAGCTGCAGGCAGCCCCGTGAGTGGTGCCCAGTGCTTCCCCAGCCCAAAACCGGGGGGATTCTTCTCTCCGGCCAACACCTCGCCTTTCAACGCCTCGCCCCCAGCTACTATGCAAGCGTTGACTTGTGCACAGAGCCTGAGGACAGTGCTGGCATCTGCTCCGACATCCAGCCCTTGTGTGAGTCAGTAAACACCCTTACAAAAACACAGATGTCCGACACTTTTGCTAACGCCGAGGGTGGTTGGTGCCATTCGCTTTCCTCCACTGCGAGGGAGGGAATTTTATCAGGGAAATGAAAACGAGCCTCGGCGAAACCCCGAGGAGCTCCAGCAAAGCAGCCCAGCTTGCGGCAGGCGAGCTGTGATGGCCCAAGATCTCGGCGAGCAGCCCGTGGCGCTTGGGGACATCTTGTCCCCCAGCTGCCACCACGAGGGTGTGCCTTTATCAGCCAAGGCTGGGGCTCCCCTGCCCTGCTGCCGCCACTAAGGCCACTGGTGCCGAGTCGGGCTGCAAGGGATGGCCCCACTGCAAACCTTCGGGGAACCGGCTCTGCTCCTGCCGGACGTGGCAGGGCTCAAACGCCTCTTCCTTGCCATCCAAGCGCCGGGATGATAAATGTGCTCCCAGCTTTTGGGGTGACCTTGCCCTCCGTGATGAGTGCCGCTCTGTCTGCTGGTGCTGGCACCTCTCTGCCACCGGTGAGAGCTGGGGAGAGCACTGTAATTTTTCTCAGTTCTCCAGGTGGCCCTGGCTCCCAAAAGTTTGCGCTGGGGCTGTAAACCATCCATTGCAGGAGGTCGCAGGGATGGAATTCCCTTGTCCAGCCCCAAACAGCCTGCTGTGCAAGGGCCTGGGATGGTCCCACGTGTGGATCTTGCCTGCTGCCGGAGCATCCCTGGGCACCCTCCTGGTAGCTACCCCAGCTCTGGCGGCTCTCTTCCCATCCCCTTCATGTTGCTTCGATAGGATGGGAAGGAAAAGCATCTGCGAGTGTTTGCACAGAAAAAAAATAATTTGAGAAATTCATTAGGAAAACACATTAGTGAAAAATTTGAAGGCAGGGACCAGCAGCAGAAGGGAAAGGCTTGAGAGTCCCTCCTGCCGGCTTGGCAGCACCATCACCTTGCCACACTGGGGTCCTGCCGGTGAGGCAGAAGCAGGGCTGAAAACTGGGTTTGTGCCTCCTTTCCTGGACCTCTGGCAGTGGCACCCATGGCACAGAGCCAGCGGTGGCTCTGCAAGGGATCCTGAGCGCTTCCCCTGGGATTCGGGAGACATCTGAGGCTTTGCCCCTCTGCTGGGGACCGCAGCGCACCCGGGGGGCCCACGGTGCTGTGACAGAGCAAGAGGGGGTCGCTTGCAGAGGCATGAGGGCTGCTGGGGGGCACAGGGCTAACAGGCAGATGCTGCATCTATTTTCTCCTCCTTGCTCATTTTGGTTTCTGTGTGGGTGGCTCATGTGAACACAAAGGTGATGGGGAAAGCATTGTGCAAGAACAGCCTGTCCTTTCAAACACCTAAATTTAAGCCGGTGATTTTGGTGCATTTTCAGGGCTCGTGTGTGCCCACAATTTTTTGGAGAGCTGGGACAGCTGCTGGCTTCACCCCCTCTTTCTCCAAGCGCCTTTTCGCCCCATGAATCATGGCACCAGCCTCCTGGAACAAATCTGTTTCGACTTTGTCCTCATTCCTATTGTTGTGAACCATCTAAGAGGTATTTGCACTGAAGCCACATCCTAAAGGTCATCTAATTTTTGGCAGTCCGGTGCAGTACTCATCAGCAGACGTGGATAGAGAGAGGTGGTTTGCAAACCCTCCTCTCGCTGCTGCGTCGGTCCCTGCAGCGTCCATCCCCCAGTCCCTCAGGGATGCCGGGTCAGGGATGCCACATCTCAGCCCTCCTCCTGCAGCACTGGCGTGCCTTAACGGCCAATTAGCAAATCTCCCCTCGGACCCGTGGGCATCCACAGCGCAGAGATGCCACCAGCCGTAGGGCACTTTCTTGTCTCCCAGATGGAAATTAGAAAGGAGGAATTGGAGGTGAGATGGAGAGGGATGAATAATGAGGATGGTGGGGATCCTGTGCTGCTGCGGCATCCCAGTCCCCCAGCAATGGCCAGTACTGGCCAGCTGCACCTCACACCCAGCCCTCCCTCAGTGCTGTCCCAGCAGACTGTCACTGCCTCCAGGAGGTGTGTGGGGAGGAGTTATGGAGGAAAGGACACAGTGTCTGGCTGGGGAGGAAGGACCCCGTAAGATGCACAGCCCCAGCAAGCTGAAAAACCCCCAGTATCACAAAGAAAAACAACCCCCAAAACACCCCCACACCCCAAGCAGCTGCTCACCAAAACCATTTTTAACTACAACACACCAACAGAAAAAAATAACAACTTCTCCAACCCATTGTGATAAATGTTATTTCACTCAGCACTGGCAGATAAAATCAAGTTTAAGCCACATGCCTTAAATACCGAGGCTTTATCTGAGCCGGGTTTGGAGCCTGACCTTTACCGCGGCGCGGTGCTGTGCTCTGCTCCGCCAGTGCCACCGGCTCTCAGCCCCGGGAGTGCGGGAGCAGACGCAGCACCCGAGGTGCCTCCGAGGTGGCACGAGGGCCGGGGAAGAAGAGAGAGGAGGGAGAGGAGGAGGTTTTCCTGGCCAGGGCTTGGAGGGAGAGCTGGAGGGGCTTGGGGATGCCCGGCAGAGTGGGGCGAGCGGGTGGCACACGTGGGTAACAGCAGGCTGTGCCGGGGCAGGCAGCTGGGCACAGATGTGGTGAGAGCAGCTGTGGGACGTGCACCGAGCTGCCACCGGGCTCAGGCACCTGCAGGTGACGTCGCTAGAGCTGAAAAGCCCCAAATTCTGCCCACCTCAACCCCTCTCCCACCCAAAGGGTGACTCTGTTGGAGTGACTGGGCATCACTTTTCCCATGCCTTGGGTCCACATCCCCTGGGCCAGGCAGGGAGGAAACCTGGGTCTTCTACCTCCCAGGTGAGCACTGAGACAGTAAATTTAAAAAAACCCAAGCAAAATATAGCTGGTATTCCTCCATCAGCTTGCTCCGTGTCCCCAGTGGCTACTATGAACCTGCAAAGGTTATATATGTATATATACACATATATGAATAAGGTTTTTTTAAAAATATATGTATATATGTTTGTTAAAGACACATCTAAACCCTCTCTATGTGGGATGTCGCTATCCTTCACCCATCTGTAGTGGTGATGGTGACATGGTGATGGACCAAGGGACAGTCCCACAGCAGCAGCAGCCTCTCCTGGAGGCAGTGGTGGCTGAGAAGGTCCCGTTGTGACGGTCCCTGGGCCAGGGCAGCCCCCGGGGTGGGGGAGCTGTGTCGCTTTGATTCGCTGCTGTAACTTGTTACCTGGTTAATGGGTGTTTCAAGCTGGGTGAAGTTAGTTGTTGTCCCTAACGGGCATGAGTGACAGTGCCTTGGGTGACATTAATGCCTCACCTTTGCTTTGTTAGCATGCGTCTAATGAGTGAGGTGTCTGCAACTTTTAACAACCGCAAACTTTCTTTTTTTAATGCCTTAAAAACTGCAGTTAAGAAATTTGGCCTCTGTCGAGCGATGGTAGGGAAACATTGCCAGCGGCAAGGGCTCAGCCAGGGGTACATGGTGATGGGTTGTCACCAGCAAGCGATGGAGGACCTGGGAGAGGAAAAGCCCCAGACCCTGGCTGGGGGCCCTGGCTCGTCACCAAGGCACAGCACGATGGCAAAGGGTGCAAAGTGAGTAAACTTGGGTTTTCTGCAGAAGAAAAAGCGAGCCACCCACACGCCAGGAAATCTCTCCTCTCCGTGTGGGTGGTGGAGGCCCCAAGATGAGTTATCTCTAAAGGGCGACTCTGGGGATACCTAGAGATCTTCATCAGCGTGGATTTGGTGCGCGCCGGGGAGGAAATATCAGCGTTGCCAGCTGGGGCTTTGGGTTTGTGTGGTGGTGTTTTTTTCAAAGCTCCTTTTAGCAGCTCATTTTAAAATCAGTTAGAAAATAGGAGCCTTCACCCCACCGCAGGCCATCTCTCCATGGACCTGTTCCCACGGGCATCGTCCCACCTGGGACAGTTTTACCCTTTATCCCTCCCCCATTCCCGTGCGATGCTCATATGAGGCGATGGCAGGAGCAGGTGCCTGGCCCTTCTCTTTAAGGCTATTTAATGGAAAATAACAGGGCAGGGACAGCCTGAACCCTCACCAGCAGGGGCAGGGAGCATCCCTTTAGCCATCCCCACCAGCTACCCCATCTCAGACCTCCATTTCTCACCGGGGCTCAGCTATAACACATAGCAAAACGTGGTAAAATCAAGGAGATTGCAAGCAAAAATCCCACTCAGTGCATCCCATGCCTGCCATTCTCTGGGATCCTCTTAGGGTTGAGCAGGAGCAGGGCTTGCAGGCAGATGGGATGCTTGCCAAGTAAGGAGAGATGCATGGTGAGTTGCAGCTAACACCTATCTACCATATATAACAATGTGAAACTCCTACACCCACACGAGCTCCTTCACTTGCAGGGGGCTGACATTTAAACTGTAGAAGCCCACACCCAGCTGATGGCACAGCTGGTAGGGACACACCTGTACCACAGCCACTGCTGAAAAAAGAATCACTACTCCAAAGTGAGGCAGGCAGAAATTAGCATTAATTAGGGGCAAACACACAGGTAAAAACTCCATCGTGCTCGTAACACAGGGTTATATGCCACTCTGGTCCGTGTTATGAGATTAGGAACTAAATATATATATATATATATACACACTATATATAAAAACTTGAACCTGGCAGAGATTTTTGCCTGGACAGAGAACAGCTGGCTCCATCTTAGCTCATAAGAATATTAAATGAAGGAGGAAGGGGGAAAAAAGCAGCAACCCCAACACTGAATGTTTATATTTCAACCAGCTACAAGGAGGTTTCTCCAGCTGATCTGCCTCATGGTGCAACTTGCTACAGCTGACTTGTTAACCAGCTGCTTCCTATCAAACCCAAAGGCTTTTCCATATGTCACAGAAAGCCTAACAAGAGGCTAAGCAGGCTGCATTAAAGGGTAATCGGAGAGTTATTTGCCGTAAAGGCAGGCAGAGGAGCCCCAGCTGCAGGAAGGAAACTTCCCATGTTGCTGTGACATGGAAAAGGTTTTCCCAAAGCAAGGAAGGAGCAGTGCTGTCACGTCTCATGAAACTGCAGGCAGGTAGACAGGCAGCTGCAGAGCCTGGGCATGCAGCACCACATTCGATGGGAAGGCATCAATGGTCCGGGGCAGGTTTGCTGTCAGCACAGGGAGAAGAGTAAGAGCCCGATGCAAGACTCAGGAGGAGCAGATAAACAAACAGCGTAATAGTGAATCACCCAAAGTGACACAGATGCTGGGGTCACCACCCCTGCTGCCATCACAGGCTCTTCTACCGTGCAGTTGGACTTACGAAAACAACTAAACAAGTGTTTCCAGTACCTCTGCACACAGAGCAGCCTGCGAGTCCCCTCTGTGGCCCCTGGGCCAGAACAGCAAACCCTGTGAAAAACCAACCCATCTGTCCCTGCTTGTGGCGAGACAGCATCCCTGCCCTTCCTCAGCATCCCGGGCCTAGCCCACCTACCCGACTGCTGGCCTTTTTCAAGCTGAACAATTTAGGCAGAGGAAAAATACCCCTGAAATACAGTGAGGCAGGGAGATCTATGAAAGTCTGTTGTTTGTCTCCCTCCTGTGGATAGATGCAAAAATAAAATTAATGCCCTCACCTCCCGCCCCGGTCTGGTGATGACACATCCTTTTCTCTATCTGTTTCACAGGATTATAAGCCAGGGCACTACCTGAACACAGCTGTGAGCAGCATCAGGATAACTGCATCCCACCAGCTGTGAGCTCCCCTGGAGCCCCTCTGAAGCGTGCTGCCATGTGAGCGCTCTCCAGTTTCTCTGGAGATTAAGTCCACACGTTACTCGTATGCAGTTTGAGTGAGGAGTTGCTGGCAGCAAAGCCATGCTGACAAAATCTAAATGCCCTATTTTTGCGTGCCACACACACACGTTGAGCACTAATTTCCCTGTGCAGCGTTGCTGGTTCTCCTCTCCCCCATACATGATTTTCTTCACAAATCACCCCAGGTCCCATAACTCCTGGTTACAGCTCACCATTTCACCCACGGATGGGAAGAAGGTCCTCAGCGAGGGAAGCATCTCAGCGCTGGGACTGTGCCGGCAATCCTGGCTCCTCAGCAGCGTGCCGTGTCGCCGGCCATCCGTTATTCACCGTTTGTAAGGCACCAATGCAGAGCACCACCTTTGCTCCCGAGCCAGGGAAGACAGCCCAGCACGGATGCTGCCACGGAGCTGGTGTGTTCAAGATGCTTGCTAGATTTTGGAGTTTGTAATTGGGGTAATTAGTTATGTTGATGCTTAACGTTTGACAAAATAGCTATAATGTCAAGCCAACCTCATGTAAACTTAAGTGAGCTACTTGCATAGGCAGCAATGATTCAGTGTGTTGGTGTATGGCCGCTGTAATTAAGAAATGTAAAAATAGATAAAAAGGAATAGGGGGCAATTTTAAAGGAACACTTTCCTGGCATTTTCCCAGAGTATTTTCACAATATTTTGCTGCAGTAAGGGAAAACAAAACCTCATAACGAGCAGAAAGCAACTGGTTCAATTCCAGTCAGGAGAGATATTTGCCTCATGGTTTTCCCCTCGTCTCCAATAATTGTGTTGTGGATGGTCAGAAGTGAATGTAACACAAGTGGCAAGTGTGCCTTTAGTCCTATCTAACCTAAACCTAACCTGCAAACCTCAGTTTCTTTCAGCCTACAAGCTCCTGAGAGAAAGGGGTGAGCAGGAGGGCTGTGGATGTAGGAGCCCCAGACCCCGAAGAACTGCAGTAGCAGCACTCTGAGTGCTGTTGCTCACCTGCACATTCGTCTCGTCACTGTCTCAGAGCAGCATTTCCTTCTATTCATTATCTGCAGTGGCTTTTTTGGGAGACCTACAGAAAACCTGTTCTCCTTACACCTACCGACCATGTTTTTTTCCCCCAATCAGGCATAGAAAGATACACGAGTTCACGCTCTCGTAGCCCGTGTGATACACGTGCTATCTCCCTTCCAAGCGCTGTCTTCTCTTCAAAGAGACGTGGGAGTCTTCCACAAGGGCAGGGTCTCAGTCTGGAATTACATTCCTGCTTCTAACACTTCGCTCTTCCCCAAAAGGCTCTGTTCACCATTTTTCATGTTGGGAAAATGAATCCTCAACACCTCACATACACGAAGGTCCCTTCAACATGAATCATTCGATGGTCTTTTTCAAAAATCCCAGGGGAGGTTGAAGGCAATGACTTTGTCTGTACAATACTTTCTAACAGTTTTTTTTCTCCTTAGAAATACACAATATTATAACAACTGTCTACAGTCTCCAGCATACCCATGCCTCCCAAATAAATTAACAAGTAATTTTACTGTCATTTTTTTCCACAAAAGCATAGAAAGATGCAATTTATCATTCCTGAAGTTAACCCCAAGAATATTTATTTTTAGAAGAAATTATTACAAAAAGATTTCACATTAATAAAATGCCAGCCTCGGTAACTGCACAAACAAAATGCTTATTTTCGTGACCGTTTATGTTCTATGAGCAGCACAACAAGTCTGTTCCGAAGGAACTTTATTTCCTTTGCATATGACTTGCAAAATAAGTCCTTCAGCCTTTTGCGCAGACCTCCTAGAGAAGGCAGGCTGTGGCAATTTGGGATGTTTAGCATGCTCTCAAAGAACTCTATCCACAGGTCAGCGTTGGCAAGCCTGCAAAGGAACAAAAATGCCTCAGAAAAAAATTGTAAATTCAAGCTGTTAAAATACTGTTTCCCGTGTTTAACTCGCTCCCTCCCAAGTTAGAGGCTGGAGCAACTTCAGACATCACTGTAACACAACACAGCTTCCGTTGTGGCATGCTGCTTAGCAAACCAGTGGGATTTTTCCTTATTAGTTGTTTCCTCCTTCCAGGCAGCAAGTAGCTGAGGATGCTGTGCAATTTGCTACATGCACTGCTAAAACGCTTCCTGGGCTGAAGTTGGTGAGTTCTACAAAGCAGTTCCCATGCACTGAACTCAGTTTCCAGGGCATCAAGAAGTGCATACAGCAATACTGAAGGCTGTACAGAAACCAACTTCAAACAAACCTGGTACTAATGATGCATCTTTCTAGACAAGGGAAGGTTTTGAAAAGATTTTTGACACCAACCTTCTGAAGGCTCCCTCAGGCTTCCAGATACCGTTATCATTCTTCACTCGCATGTAGGTACCGAAGAGCATGCAGTATACTGTTGCTGCAATGCCAAAGTAGTCTGTCTAAACAAAGTATAAACAAGCTTCATATTAAAAATGTATCGAGACCACTAAAAATTAGCTGAAAAATACTCTGCAGAGACAACAGGGCAAGCTCTGTAAGAAGAGGGTTCAGGGCTGCAGAAGGACAGAAGAGGGTTTTTAAAGCAACAAGCTGAAGCTACAACTCTAGTGCCAAAGTCTAATATTTCACTGCTCCATTTATTCACATCAGATGCATGCAGCAAGCTCCAAACACTCAGGCTGTCTATGCAATCTCATACCTGGTAGTTCCATGGTTTCTGCGTCAGCATTTCAATACACTGAAATCCAGATGTTTCACACTTTGCAGTAAATGCTGTTCCTTCAGGGAAGAGTTTCATGTCTATACTCTGGCCCAAGTCAATGAGTGTCAAGCCATGAGAGAGACTGTCTATGTCACATGTATCATTGTCCAGAAACCTTCAACCGTGACAACAAGAAGTGATCGTGTAAGTATCAAGGCTATGATATCATGACATGCTGGCATCTCAGGTAGCAAAGGGAAAGACTTGCCTTTCTCCAAGTATGAAATTGTCAGGCTTAATGTCACCATGAATGATTTTGCAGCTGTGGAGCTCTTCCACCATATAAAGAATTTTTACAGCAAAGTAGATTGCAAGTGCCTGCGGCATCACTTTTTCTGGAAGCTTTTTGTAAATGTTTATGGCATTCTGTAAACAAAAAGATAGCAAAGAACCATCAGCCACACAGAAACAACTTGATATGGATTACAGGTCCATGTTGATAAACACAGAATATATTCACAATGAAGGTCCATAAAGTTGAGAGTGGAGGAGACATTTGAATATTGTGATGTAATACCACTCCAAAAAGAATACAGTTGTTCCAGAGCACAAGCTGATCACACTTACCAGCAATGTTCCATAGTTGTAGAGCTCACCAACCAAAATGCTTCCATTTTGAAAGAAATGAGCAGAATAGAAGTGGATGTAGAGATGGTGTATACTTGGATTGAGCCTTTCTACCAGTTGCGTGGCTATATAGAACTCCCAAGGGTTGGCAGGCTTCTGGACCTGTAACCAAAAAGTTGAAAATCTATTAGCATTAAAAGCAGAAGTTGTTCTCAGGTTGGTTTTTTGTTGTTTTTTTAATGGCAGACTAGGCATTTTTCCTCCTGATCAAAATACTTCTAACTACAGTAATTAACCTCAGGTTGATACACTCAATGATTAATCCTCTTGAATCAAGACTTCAATTACACACCACAATTCCTTACTGGCTTATACATTCCTTTGTGTTATTTCAAATGTCAGTCTTTCTGCAACATTGATGTTCCTGCTGGCAACAGACATTTTGTGGAAGAGAGAAGGCTTTTGAAGTCAAAACAGGAAAACCCTTCCAATTCCTTCCCCTACTATTTCCCCTGCTATGTTGCATACCTGATGCTTAAAAAAACCCTTCAAACTTAAGTCACCCTTACATACTAGAAAGCTCTTAGTTAAGGTGTTACGCTAAAAAGATTTTTGCTGAAAGATTACATGTTGTAGAGGAGATCTGCAAAAAGATTACAAAGGTAGATCTGATGTGGAGTGGCTAAAGGGGCGTGTGTGTGTGTGTCAACACAATCACATAACCACGTTTCTGCCAGACTGTAGTAACTGTCCCTGTGCCCTCTCAGCCAGCAGCAGATGCAGGGGTGCACGACTCCGTACAACCCTCTTGGGCTGAGCTGACCTTGCAGTTGCACAGACCTTCCTTTTGGCAGCAGGTCTGATGTAAACACATGTTATCACCTGTTGCTCATTCCTGCACTGAAGCAGCTTGGAAGAGAGGGCAGAGCAGAGAGGGAGCTGCTCAATCTACAATCGCCGTCAAGACAAGTGCATTTATTAATAAAACTGCTCCAAAGAGGTACCGCCCAGCAAAGTCTACGTAATAGCCAGCTGTCACCAAACAGCTGGCTGCACAACGTGCAAAAATGCTTGTGGAAAGCTAGTGGGCATGTATCTGGAACAAAGAGTGGCTCCGATTTTATTATCGATCCACATACGTTTTCATTTGCTGTGGACTAAGAGCACTTGCACAAGTAGCTGCCTTTGTTCAGCCAAGAAAGGCAGCCTGGCTGTAATTCTTACTCCTTAGGATACTTGTGACCGCTTTATAAAAGAAAAGATGAAGAGGCAAGTCAAGAGGATAAATAACTTCCTATGTAGAATGAATCAGATGTCACGGCACTAAATCTGAACAAGGCTTTAAGGATAGACCAATATGCTTTACTTCATATTTATAAATAAGAAAACTCAGCAGAATCCACCCAGGGTAGGTGTCTTTACTACAAGACTCCAGAATTTTCCAGCAGAGCTATTCCGAATCAATGCTACTTACCTTGAATATTACTTTCTGATTGTTTCTAGGGTTACTTGCATCCAGAACAGAAGCTTGATAGACTTGGGCAAAAGCTCCCTCTCCAACCAAGCAGTCCACATGGAATGAACTGGAACCTTTAAGAGATTAACAACATTAAGTCCTGCTTGCAAACTTCACAGAAGAGACATCGCTACTCAGAGAAAAAAAAAAACCAAACAAAAAGCACCAGCCCACAAGCCTATATAAGGTATTGCTTTAACCCTCGTGCTAGTCTTTCTCTACAAGTCCCTTCTTGCTAGCCAGCCTTTCCACGGAAGAGAGCCTGTACTCACTCTTGACAACAAGAGTGCTGTGAAGTGCCACATACTAAAAATCAGTGTTTCTATTATAGTCTGACTCTCTGGAAGTAATCAAATTCCAAAGTGCATTCCTTAAAAAGTAAACACTAATGTTTAAGTCATACAAGTATGTTGCAATTACTCTTGTGCAGATTTTGTTGACACAGGACTGCTGCTGTTCTATAAAAAGTTTGAGAGTTGTGTCACAGATTATGAACAAAGGAAAACTAGGAAAATTCCCTACTCAAAATGCCTAATCGAATATGCTTATGCTACAAAAGACAAACAAAAAACCCCAGGTCTAATTTCACATCTGAGTTTTAGATTATCTGGAAGCTATCCAGATATACACGCAAATAAACTGAACTAGAAAAATACTTCAGAAGTTCCCAGAAAAACTTCAAGATACGCTTTAAAGTGAAATGTTTGAAGTAGCTCTTACCAAGTGAGAGTTCAGCCTTCAGTTTGATGGATGGAAGAGTAGATTTCCATTCAAAGTAGTTGGCATAGGTGTGGGGTGGTTTAGGAAGCTCTGATAAGAATTTGCAAATCAATTCCTTATTCCAAGGGTTCTCAACAAGGACTTCATGGAAAGAAGAAAAATACTTAAGCTATAAGAAAAGTGTCATTTCAAAGAGGTAACACAAGCTTACACTAGAATGAGTATCACTGATTTAAAAAAACAAAGAAAACCCACAAAAATCAGAGAGGGATAAGTATTGCTCAATTTTGACAATCCAGCTTTTATACCTATGTCTTCCCTGCCAAAGCTGCCCAGAAAGACAGATGTTTCTGAAGTATTTGAGCCTCAGAACTAGCAAAGAACCCTTAGGCACTCCCAAGTACTCCTGTATTTCAGATATCTTTAGCATCACATAATACAGGTAACTACCCCCACACTTGTCCTTCCTTATTTCACTTGTACATATGCAGCGACCTTGCAAGGAGCTGTGGGACAGTTTGCTCACTGCAGTGACCACCTTCACGTTGGAACAAAGCACTGCTGCAAGAACATGACACTGCTTCGGTCTCAGGCTTGATGGATGGAATAAAACTGTAGGCAATGCTCTGTACCTGAAGCTCTAATGCTCTGGGCTGTCCTGTCCTGCCCAGCTCCAGACAGCTTTTTGTCGGAAATTTTGTCCACCCCAACAGACAAGGAATATTCAGTTTTGCTCACGGCACTCTGCTCATGTAATCTTTGAGAAGCAGCTGTAGCAATTCCTTGAATTCCATTTCCTTGTTTCAAGACACTTCCTTGAAGTTGTTCTTCTTTTGCAATGTGTTCAGAAGCAGGGCTACGTATTTAAAGCAAAATATTATAGACAGTACCACCATGGTATTTTTGCATCTTCAGCAAGCAAAAATGTGTCAAAAGTCCATGCTTGTGACTTTGGTCATAGCCAACATTAAGATGAATAAAATGGACATTTCTTAAGAAAATAAGATTTAGTCATATCAGGCTACCCATTGTCTAATAACTTTCAAGTTCATTGGCCAACAAGTTCAGCCAATATTGAAAAGAAAGCAGTAGTTCTACACACACAGCCATTAAAACTTTTTGGACAATTAACTTTTAATTTAAATGTGTCAGAAAACTTAAGTCACAGGAGCACTTTTAGAGGCATTACCACCATACTCAGGTTCATGTAACTCCACAAAGTGCTGAGATGTATGCTAAGCAGTCAGTCTGACACAAATACATATCAGCTCTAGATTACTTGGAAAACTTGAGTCAAGAGCAGCATAGCAGACCTGCCTGCTCTGGCATAGATTTGCCTAGTACTCTCAAGCCTTAAGAATCTCAGCAAGTCATGACATACCTTAGCTTCTTAGTTTGTGTCGGCTTGTGCAGTTCTTCAGAAAAATCCAAATCCATTTGTGGCAAGTCATCCCCACAGGCTGAACAAAGGGAGTAGCAACAATAGCAAATGTTTATTTTCCCCAAAGGCAAGCACATTTAGAGTATTTTTCTATTTCCTGGAAGTGTTCAAGGCCAGGTTGGATGAGGCTTTGAGCAATGTGATCTAGCGAAAGGTGTCCCTGGCCCATGGCAGGGTGGTTGGAACTATATAATCTTTAAGGTCCCTTCCAACCCAAACCAGTCTATGATTCTTACCCAGACAAGGTTAAGACACACTGCAGCTGTGAAAGCTGCTAAGGTATCACAAAAGCTAGAACTGAATAAGCCTATTTTAAAATATATGAATAAAGATAATAGCTCGATTTCTTTAGGGAGTCTATTCCAAGACTAAACAGGGGCAGACAAGCATAAAGGTGCCCCCAGAAGAAGAAAGTCCCGGGATTCAGTCAATTTTTTGACTATTTACAGCCCCTTGGAACAGTTCAGAACCGCAGTTCAACAGCACAGTCAAAGCCTCTCTTGTCCCTTGCTACCTTCTCTTATTCCCCCAAGTAAAAATTCTCGGAAAGCTTCTGTGCTGGGCCAGCCCGCGCTCCCAGCTGCTGATCCGCAAGGAACGCGTCCTCAGAAGTGGCAGCAGTGGGAGCTGTACCTATGTGGTATTTGGCAAGGCCTGCAAGGTAACCAGGGCACAGAAATGGAGTTATGCAGTACTAGATTAGATGCTCTCAACCTGAAGTAGTTATTTTACCTTTGTCCTCCAAAGCTTGTCGCAAATGTGCCGACAGGTAGTTAAATGGTGTTGATACAAGCTGGGCAGCTCGTGCAAAGTCTCTTGTGTTGTTTGGACTAGGAGCTAACGTTTTACTACTGCTGGGTACATTCCACACCGTATAATCATCCCTCAAGAACTCCAGTGTCCCTGTTTCTTCCTAGTCAGGAAAAAAAACCCATAAAGATTTAAAAGTAAGCCATCAAAACTATCCTGCCAGAGCTGCACTGTAACCTACCAGCAGCCTCTGCAGTCAGTTTCAATTATGTTGAGTCTGCATGTATCAACTTACAGTATCAGAAAAAGAAAGGAATGGCAATATAACCTCAATAACAGGTTTACACAGTTTTGTATCAGACCTGAATGCTGGCAATAAACAATATCACAGCAAAATGCTAGACAGCAGAAAATTGCCCTATAAGTCTGAAAAAGCTCATCTCAGTACTTAGTGATCACATATCTAAGCAGCCTGAAGATTTATGCATCTCCTTGGCTATGAAAACTGTTAGGCAGTTATTGGAACACAAAGTGTCTCTTGCTCCCTGTGCTTCCTCCCTTGAACAGATGCCAAATCCATCCATGAACTGCAGTCAGATTTGTTCTGGGGGTAGAGGTCTCCACTATCAAGCTCCTAGAAGTTTTGTGAAAACTAACAGCTGAAAAGTTCATCCCATTGTCAGGAAATAGGAAAGGGTATCTAGACTTCAGCTAGGTATCATTCATAAAAATACTGAA
Source organism: Strix uralensis (assembly GCF_047716275.1). Taxonomy (NCBI): domain Eukaryota; kingdom Metazoa; phylum Chordata; class Aves; order Strigiformes; family Strigidae; genus Strix; species Strix uralensis. Next base: position 116,081,560 of record NC_133974.1, on the reverse strand, counting down.
GGACTGGGATAGAACAAAGGTAAATACAACCACCTCCGATATCCCCTATAAATATGTAACCCATTTTCAAGGCTAATTCGTGTAATGAGATCAAACACTCACTTCTGTGCCCGCTGTACAGTCAGCCAAGGGACGTTCTCCAATAGTTCTGGGCTCTTCTGGCTTGTTTTTATGCTGTGGGATCCTGACAAAACAGGTAGCTTAGAATAGCTTTTCCCCAAGAACTTTCCCAGGCAGATTGATCTTAACAAAGACGACTTGGTTTTAATTTTTATTTTTAAAATTTTTTTAAAGAATTCCATTTGCAGATACTTAGAGAAGTTGCAGTAACTCAAAGAAACAAGCTATCCACACTTATCCAGAAAATTAAGCATCTCAAGCACACTGTCCAAACAGGAAAGTTGCGCAACTCCACAGAGAAGCGACTACAGCTTTCTCATGCCACTTCCACACAGCTGCTAGTGATTGTATTCAAGCCAGTCCTGATACTGCAAATAAAGTCACAGCAAAATTACATGGAATAGAATCAATCCTATATTTAATTCTTAATAAAATGAACTCAGCTGTTACTTTTTTCCTCCTTACCTGCTGTTCTCTTTTTCATTCTCATCTTCAAAGATAGAAAATGCAGGCATGACAGGAGCAAGAACATTAGTTTTCAGACTTCCATCAGGCTCTTAAAAATAAAAGATAACCAATATCATCTTCACTCAATGAAGATTATAAAATTTTCACACCTAACCAGACAACTGATGTTCATGGCTGCATCCAGCTAGACCAGGAGCATTCTCAGAACTGCCACTCAAACCACCTTTCCTGTAAGCTCTTGGAAATGGGGAAGATTTTCCCATCTCAAAGCTGGCCAGGAATACAGAAGCCTTCTTGATTGCCTCTGTCCAGTTGTGAAAAATCCCTGCGCTTGCTGTTGTAAACCACTGCTACTGCCTGGTTTTCAGACAATTTTAACTTACAATAAGCTGGCGATTCAGGTACTCACACCCAGCCTGCAAAATGTTTTAGAAAAAAAGCTTTGCTCATATAATGTACCAGCTGTGCCCTTTTCAAAGTTAGGGTTTAAATACCAGAGAAGTCTCTACAGAGAAGCAACATATTTAACACAGACATTAATAGGCCTGCTAACAGTAAAGTGCTTCTGCTGTTCTCAAATGTGCATCAAAAGCCTGTCAGTAAATTAAATTCATTATCAGGGAAGTGGCAGCTTCTTCACACCTTATCAAACAACTACTTACCTCAACATTATGAGCACTGGTGGAAGGGGTAAACAGGAAATAAAGGAGTGAAATATCATGAACGGAAAAAATTAGTACTTACCACTTTTTCTGCAAAAGACTTCAAATTGCTCCTCGCTTTCCTCAAGAGTAGATGGCTCAGGCAAGATGGGCGTTTGAAACATATCCATGAGAAATCCTAAAAAAAAAGAAATTAAACCCACAAGAATATCACCCCTAGTAAAAGAAATGTTATTTCATTGTGTATAGTCAAATTAAATGCCAATTATTATCATTTATCAAATACCAATAACCAATTACCCCTTCACATTGCATTTGAACACTCCAGACAACTGAACAAACACAGAATATCTGACTTGGCCAACACATACTTGTTGGCAGCATGGCCTTTTAATTTTTTTTCCTCTTCGAGATGAGATTTCAAGTTCTCCTAAAGGAGCAAATTCTCCTTTATCTTCTGAGATATTTGGAAAACTAATGAATATCACGAGCTTTTTTTTTTTTTCTTTTTATAGGTATATATTCAGCTGCAGCAGTTTGCTACACGTTAGTGGTTAACAGGCTTACTATCAAAAACAGAAGAACATGGCAGAAGAGTACAAGAGTAATATAGCATCAGGATACTACTACTCCACATCCGACATCAGAAATACAATTACAATTTCCCTTTTAGGATTTTGAAAAAGCAACGTTTAGAATTGACAATGTCTGTTAAATATCAAAGGCCTTTTGCATAAGTCGCTCTTGTCTCAGCTGTGGGGGAAGCTCAACATCAATCAGTTGACTTATTAGCTTCCTAACATTCATCCATATTTATCTGTCATAGGTCTTCATCTCAGAAACAGGAGTCTCTGACAGTACTGGCAAGACAGCTCTGAGAACATGCTGCCCAACGATGCCTGGCAGGTGTATCACCAGTGACTAACAGTTTACAGGATGCAGCTGCTGGGATGTTATTAAATCACCTATTTCTGGTCAAAAGCTTTGGGTCATCCAGACAATTGCGAAAGAAAAGCACCAATTTAATTTTATTTTCCTCTTTGATTGAATGGTGCATGTGCCCATCATAGATAGCCTCCTTGTATATTCAGCTCCACTAAAATTACCGGGTGAGATCACATTGACTCCAGTGGAACTTGCATGTTATTCCAGTTGCTTACCCAATGCTTCCTTCGTATGAACTGTAGGTGAAGGTTGCACTTTGAATGGTGTTGCCTGTGTTGCTCCTCCCAGTGAGGTGTTTGGGGTAGCTTGAGAAGCATTTCCAGAAGCAAAGGAAGAATTTCCAACTCTAGATGCTAGAAAAGAGAACAGCGAGATCATTTCTGAAGTAGCCTGGGATTGTTTATTAACATTTCAGTAGCTAGCAAAATGTTAGTAAGAGAAGTAAACAAGGTGAGTAGCAGAATGAGAGCCCAGAATTTTTGGGAGATATTTTGGCCTGTTCAGAGATCTGCTTGGCAGATTCCCAAGGGAGACTGCCCTGAAAGGCAAGAGGGACCTTGGACAGCTGGGTGGCCTCCGAGGACTCCATCTTCAATTCCCAGGAATAATCCGTTCTGACACAAAGTCAAGCAGGCAGGAAGCCAGCAAGGACAGACAGTGAATTTCTGATCGAGCTCAAACAAAAATGAATTGCACTGAAGGTGGAAACAGGGACTGGCTCCATGGAAGGGAATATACAGACAGTGCTCAAGCATGCAGGGATGGAGTTAAAGTCAAAAAGCTTAGCTAGGCTTTGAATTAGTAGCCACATCCTATTGATACCCAGCAGAAACAGTCATACCAGTAGCGCCAGTCTCCATCAAAACTGGGCTCATTACCTTCTTTCACATCCACAGAAGTAGTTAGTCTAGTGGATCTCTTGTTAGGGTGCCTTCAAAGGAAAGATTAAGAACGTTAGCTTGAAATAAAAACTGTTATTTAAATTCCAGCTTCAGTTCAGGACTTAGCAGTACTGCACTCTAAGCAGTAAGGAGGCCTTTCCCAGTCTAGAACAAAGGAAACAGCCCAGACAGACAGCAACTACAGAGTGTATTTTTTTCCCCTCATGAATTTTAGTCACACAAAGGAAGCAAGCGAGAGATCCTTCAGAATATTATTACAGACTGTTCCCCAGGAAGTTTCTCATACAGTTGCCAATAGGTATAATACCCAAAAGGCAGCAGAGTCCTTTAAAAAGGTTAAAATGCAGGCATGAAATCCAACATTGGATACAGTTTGCCTCCAAGTAACTCCATGAGTGAATGACAACTGGTCCCATTTCCTCTTGTTGGCCAAGCCTAGCCTTTGCTTACCTAGGTTTCTCCCTCTGCCCCCCAATTTTGTTTTCTGTATTAGCTAAGTTACACAAGCAAGAGGGAGAAGATAAATACAAGCACTTTTTTTCTTCTCTGGAGACCTTTTTGGCCAAGACGTAACATAGGGGATCTGCATGGACTAAGCATATCCTGTTGTTTATTTCAGGCATGCCAGGGACAGCAAAGCTGAATTACTTCAGTTACACACTGAATTTCCTCTTAGTTATTATAACTAAAACACAGGGTTAAAGGAATTAAAAACTGAAATAAGGACTGTAAGTTTGATCTATGTTTAAATATTGGTTTCCACAGGCTACTTCAGATTACTTTTTCTTTCAGAAGAGGAAGAGCCTTTTTTTTAGTTAATTCTCAGCAGAAGTGTAGATACTGACGACTGCACAATTTGCAGAGCAAGAATTAGCCTGTTTATACGTACTGTTCTCCAGCGCTCCAATTAAGAGCTGAGTCAGGTTGTGGCTGTTCCTGAGCTGAAACATGATTGAATGGAGGGTGTAACAAACTGTTCTGGAGTTCTCCAAGCTCTAGCTGAGTTTTGACTGCATCCTTCTTATACGTTGCTTCCCACAGGGAGGTTGATATCTTCTGGCAGCCGAGGGGTTTCACTGACTGCAGTGTAAGAGCAGCGGATGATAAAGTACTTGATTGAGGCTGGTCTGGCACCAGACCTTGGGTGTTTTGCAGATCTGAGTTTTGACAAGATGCCATCCAGTTCTGCTGTGGAGCTGCACTGGGTGCCACATGTGGATGCACCTTTAGAGATGAGAAATGCTATTTTACACTCAAACACCCCCACACAAGTATAGCCATTGCCATTTTCCCTTTTATTTCTGCATAACTAGAACAGTTTTTCATGCATAAGAGAACTTTCATATGCAACTACACCTAAATTGCAGAGAAGCAAAAATGAACTTTTGGGGTTAACAATTAAAATATATGTTATCAAGTATTTAAAGTTATGCCAGGTGTCTATACTAGTCAGGTATTGCAGCCTGAACTTCCAGATTTGGTTACGACCTACTCTGGTTACTGTCTAAAGCATGGTTAAATTTTGTAAGTTCATGAAGACTGCTCCTGTTGATCACAGTACATACATACCACTGTCTTATTTGGTTCAGCTGATGTTGTAGATGCTGGTTCCAGTCTAGTTTCCTCCAGGCTTTTGGTGAGCTGGGTGAGCTGTTCCAGCTTCTGCTGCAGGGCTTGCAGTTCAAGGACAGCTGACTCTTTTTTCCTTATGGAATCTCTCTCTTCTTCTTCTAAGGATTAAACAATGATACTAAGTGAGACAGTTAATCAGAATCCAAATGAGTTTCTCAACACAGACATTACAAGCTGCTGGAATTTAAAATGTACATATATATAGTCTGTGCAACTGCAGAACAACACTCAGATCTAGAGGTGTAAGTTTGCAAGAGGCAGATATTTCCCACATGACCCACTGTACCTAACCTCTCAGTCCTGACCCCTCAGAGGAGGGCTACACACACTATCTCAGTGCTGGCCTAGCAACCAGCAGCAGCCCTAAGGCTTTTAGCAGTTAGTTCATGGGCTAGCCTACCTCTCATCTGGTGTGAGCGTGGTGCCAGGCTCAACCACTTGTTTTAAAAATGCATTAGCGTCTTCCCTCCTACTGAATCTCTCTCTTTTCCCCCGACTACAATTTATCCATTTCTTCCTTTACCAAATGAGATAATTACTTCTTTTGTCCAGCAACATCCCCCAGCAACTTTTCTTCTCCCTTCCTATAAAAGGTCAGATACACAACTAACTCACTTCTGAGCAGCTGCTCTATTTCCACTCAGTGGTTTTGCTTCTCCAAGACTTGTCTATTTGAAAGATCACCTACTTTTTCTCCAAAATGTCATCAATTCAGCAAATAAAGGTATTACCTCGAATTACAAACTTTGCCTTTTCTATGCCTTGAGACCATCCCAGCTACAAGCACACCATCGCTGACTATACAAGGGGCATCCCACATCTACACTGGCCAAAGAAGGCCAAGCAAAGAGAGTGTCAACTCTTCACTGCAAGATGGTTTTGACTGACTCGGGCCGAGGACAAAGTGTGGCGTCATACATAACCTACAACAGTTTAAAGCATGCTCTGCGCTCTCTGATTACAGCCTACTGATAGGACCCCAAGATACTCTCAAACTTGAATTACAGGTGGCAGAGCGCTGCAGCTAGAACTCTCATCAGAGTAACTAGTACTGCCAAGAGCTGCTCACACTTTCCTCCTGTTTCCTCAGAAGAAACACCACTGTTTATAAAAATCGGTTTGAAAAGACAAACCCAAGGGATGAGCTTAAACAGTAAATATTGATGTCAGTCATTTGGCATGTTACCCAATGTTTCCAAGCTCACCCCACCCCGTTTCTGTACAGGGATGCTAACTTGGACTTTGAGAAAGTTTTCATGCTTCAGTAGAGAGGTTAAAAAGAAATGAACGCAGCCAAGTACTAGTTTTCCAAGAATATGAGAATGTTTCTGAAATAGCTAGATGGAAAGAAAAGAATACCCCATTCTTGCTGTCTTCTGAGGCGCTCATATTTCTTGAAGTATCTCTTGGCTCTTAGCTCCTCAAATGAAAGTTCAGAACCTTCACATACGAGCAGGTTTTTATCATACATTGCAACCTGCTCACATTCAATTACAGTAGATGACGACTTAGGATGAACTTCAGATTTGGAGATGTACGTAATGTACTTTCTGTGAGGAAAAACAAGAGGAAGCTCTATTCAAGTTTATTTGATTTATTCTGGGAGTGTGTTAATTCTCCCACAGTGTGACTTTAAAAAAACCCAGACACTTACACTTCTTCTCTTCTACCAGAAGAACAGGATTGAATACCAGCAGAATCAGGACCCTAAAGCAGGGCAGGAGAAATAAAAAAATTCCGATATTATAGTTAACCACCCATTTTGACAAGACCAGCAACTGGGAAGCCCCTAATATTTAATTCTGATTGAAGAGATGACAATTCAGACCATGAGAATGGAAAGAGAGCTCTACAGGTCATCAGAGCCTGAGGAAGTTCATCCCGAAGAATCATCCTGTTCACTGTAATCTCCGAGAGCTTTTGGAAGATGAAAAAGATCCCAGAGAACTAAGTAAGACAGGTGTAGTTCTGGAAATTGCAGTCCAGAAGGACACTGGAACTAGTCAAACAGATAGTTTCTATTCTAAAAACCAGGAATGTTAAGTTACAGATCACTTAGGTTTGTTAAGAACAGATTGGGTGGCCCCATCCAGTTTCTTTCTTTAACAAGCTATCCAACCTCAGGGCTACAGAACAGGCAGCAGACATAGTCAGTTTTAAGCTCTATTCCATCATCCAAGATATCTTTCCATATTTGCAGGCAATACCAAACTGAAAGAGCCATGAGCACTTCAGAAAACAGGACCAAGTTGAGAAAGGTTACATCGGTTTCCCACCTGCAGTCTTTAATGTCACCCTCCGTTCACCTTTTATCTGGCTGGACCAGACTGTGACGAATTGTTACTAGCTTTGTCAAACCTCAAAAGACTGAGAGTGCTGCATTCTGGTACTTAGCTGATTTACAACAAGTATGGTTTCTTTTTTTGGTTGTTTTATTGTGGGGAAGGAGGTGAAGGGAGATAATTACAGGGTGACGGGATTTGGACTGTGAAGTAAACTTAAGATCTCCATGAAGTATAAGAAGAACCTCAGCTGGAAGTTGTTAGAGCCTGACCTGGCAACCTACAGGGGGGCTAATGAACTGTGACAGTCATCTAGTTATTGCCCATTTCAACAGACCGACTTCTGTAAAAAGCCACCATCCCACCGAGGACCAGCCTGGAAATTTCTCTTCTGCCTCTGGCATTACCTTTTATACATTCTTAAAGAGGGTATTTAAGAAGTAACTTGAATTTCATCAAAATGCAGTGTAGGCAATTTCTAAGAAGCATGACTGGCACAAAATCTATTGATCTTCTTATTCCTCCAAAGAATGCTAACCAGCTGGACGGATCACACTCTCTCTGTGATTCTGGAAATGCGTTGAGTGACTAAAAACTGGGTCCTGATGCTTCCTAATTGAGATATTTCTGTGAAGATGTGATGCTTACAATATAAAAACATCAGTAACATTTTTGAGATACACCAGATACACAGAATATTTTATCTTTCTTACTCAGCCAAGCTCATCAATCTAAACTTTATGTGAGGGCTCCACATTTTCCTGACAATGTCTAAATTGCTTATTAATAGTCATTTACCTGATTTTTGCAAGTGTACACTGGGTCATTAAGATTTGAAACACCTTTTCGAGGAACCATTTGATTTGCAGCATGCGAAGTTTGAAGCGGTTTTAGAACAGCAGCACCTGGGACAGATAATATAGGTTTGCATTAATGAACAGAAATAATTTTCTCATTTATGAATTTCTATTAACTTTAAACATTGGAAAACTAATACCTAGTTTTGAATATACTCCCCTTAAGAATTTTAAATATGGCCAGGAAAACAGGAAAAACCCAGGTTCTACAGGAAACTTATTTTCTTCAGTGACAAAACTCACTGATCGAGGTACAAGATTCACCTAATTGAGCTACAGCTCACAGGCAGATATCTTTAGCCTCACCTTGCAAAGGAGTGTTCCGAGGATCATAATTCTGCAGCCAGCTAAATTGTAAGAGATGTCAGTTATTATCATTAAGTGATCTGTCCCTCATTCCTCCCCACCCCCCAGGAACCTTTGATTTCCTTGTATGGTCATCATATTATGAAACGTAACACTAAAAAACTCATGTTAGTTACAGGACACTTATTACTGTATATGGACATATCCTGTTAGCGTCACATTCGCAGAAATAAAAAAAGCCTGCGATAGGCAGGAGTATATGGAAATTGGGCTCTTGTTTTATCATCACCAGAGGGAACACATAGCATCATGATAAGCACCAGCTCTAGGGCTTCCAACAGCTAAATGCTAAACTCCAGTTCAGCTGCGTGTTAAGCAGAAGAAACTGGATAGATGTATTATTGTCAACATATCCCCAAGGTGGACAAAAAAAATCCAGCTTGGATCAGGAAACTGATGTCTGATTTCACTGCAGTTCCAGCTATAGCCACAAACCAAAATCAAAGAGGATCCAAGTCAGTCTACAGCTGAAGTATGCATTCACCTGGAAGTGTCAACAGAAACACAGCCAGCTCCAGGTTGAGCTACAGCCAAGTAACACCCTCTGGAAAGCATACAGATGTCCCTGACTTGAAAAGCCAGGTGTCATTAGCATGGCCAGCTTGCTTGAGCTTCCAAATAATGAAGCTCACACATAGTATTTCCAAAGGAGGCTGCCTGAAGCAGGCCATGCTACGCATCTTTACAGTTTGGATGTACTTAACAGACACTAGACAGGAAATGAATCGATTAAGGGATTTTCTTTTTGGGTCCTACTTCACTGAAGACACACTGGTACAGTTTTTCTCAACACACCCTCCAAAACATCCAATAAACACTGAACAGCAAAGTATTAGGCTTATACCTACCCTTAACAAAAATAATCATTGGTCCACCTCTGCTATAACACAAGGCATAGGCACACAAGAAAAAAAATTAACTGTATGATATCTGGATAACTCAACAAGTAAAAGATGTGTCAGAATTACCAATACAGCTGTTGCAAGCTCTCTCGTGGCTGTGCCTGGTTGTGAAGCCCTTTTTGAAGGACAGCTCCTGCACACTGCACATTGTCTTCATGCACAAGCTGTTGAGCCCAAGCAACATAGAAGCTGGACACCTTTGCACCAATTCCCCGTCCATACAGGTAGTCAAAATACTGGCAAGGAGAAGTGATCAACTCTGCCTGCATAAGATAAAGATGCATAAGCACTTTCAAAAACATCCAAGAGAGTTGCAGGCAAAAAACCCAATAACATTTTCTTGGGTATCATCATAGGAAAGCATTATTTTCTAAAGATAAAACCAGGTGGTAGATAAGATACCCCTCACAAGCTAAACATCTTAATAACACAGCTTTAAAAAAATATGCTGCCCTTCAGCAAGACTGAAAAGTTCTGAGAGCTCCTAGAGAGCGCAATACATCTGAATTGCATGCCCCACCCCTGAGGGCTCCTTTTCATCCCACAACTCTTTGAAGTCACAGAACTGCAGAATGTGGGACAACTTTAATTTTTTTAGGATATCTTAATTCCCCAAAAAGCATGTACCTACCAGCTTAATGCAGTAGTTCACAAATCTTGAATCTTGGTGGTACCTCTTGTCACTTAAGAACGTCTTCACAAGCTGCTCCAGGAGACTGGGCAAGCGGTTTTGTTTTTCTTGAAGGGGAAGACATCCTTCTACCCACTGCACATACCTGGAACACACTCAAGCAAGTTATAACCCTGCCGAGCGTCAGAAGCAACGCCAAAAGCCGAGCCACGGGCGCGCTGACCTGTCCCATGGCTCCAGGGGGTCCGTCCCTTGGTAGTTCCGTATCTGAGCCTCGTAGCTCCTGCAAGGTGAAAAGCAGGTCAGGCTGGGCCAAGGAGGAAACACCCGGCGAGGAGCCAACCGCTCCCCGCCCGAGGCGCTAACACCCCACAGCTCCGGCGGGCCAGCCGCACCGGGGCAAAGGCCAAGGCCTGCGCCCATCCCTCACCCTGCGCGCCCCAGCCCCCCTACAGCACCTGCCCCGCTGTCCTAAGGCGGCCCCCAGAGCAGGCCCAGGTGGCCCCGGCGCCCTCCCCGCACACAGTGACCCGGCGCGGGGTCTCCGCTCACCTCACGGCCGCCTCCATGATCCGCGCACCTCAACGGCCGCCGCCGATTCAAACTCGCCGCGCAGGCGCGCCACCGCCCCACGCCGCCTTCCCATTGGCTGCGCCCCCCGCCAGTCCCGCCCGCGGGCCGCGCTTGTCCTCATGCCATTGGCTGGGCGAGGCCAGCCGGGAGGCCGTGCCGGACTTCCAAAGCCCAGCCCGGGCTTGGCCTAGCCGGGCACGGTAATACAGAGAAATGATTACTTGTTTTAAGACTTATTTACTTATAGAAAACTGCTTAGCAACTTATTTACTTACTTCTATCAAGTTATAGTATTATAGTTTTTTTTAATATTACTAATAATCCTGCTTGCCCAGACTGTTCTGTGGAATTTTACCAAGGACTACTGTGTCCATCAAAACAAAGCAGTTTACTGTGAAAATCTACCAAGAACTGCAGTGTTCAGCAAAATATCATGTTTTTGTCCTTGAGGAACAGGTGTGCTCTAACTAGTTGGGCCTCAGTAATGAGTAAAGGTAGCCATATACGGATTGTAGAAGTTTCATTGGTTCCCTTAAATAAGATAGGATGAGTAAACTGGCTGAAAAAACATTTTTGTTGTTCAAGAAATTGGCTAAGAGAATCTGTGCATGCTCCAGGGAAAAACAAGGTGAGAAAGACTACGAGCCTTCCTCCCAAAGATCCCCGAAGACGAGCACCAGGAGGCAATGCGCAGGTGCAAAGATAACAAACTGTTGACATCAGCCTTTCGAACTAACCCAGCCTTACTCATGCATATGTATATTTGTGTCATGTAATCCAATGAATATGTATATCCACACTCTCTAAGTTTTTGGTAAAATGTGTGGTGGGTGTGCAAACTTTGTGGAGAAATCCCCTTGCACCCCGGCCGGAGTAAACATACCTGCTTTATAACTCTATTTGAGTTATAGAGTCTGTTTTCTGCAAATCAACGGGAGGCGGAGGAGAATCAACCTATAAAATAACAAGTTCAGATTTGCATAGGACAGATCCGGACAGCACAATTCACTGCACCTTGGTCTTGCTGAGCAAAACTTGTTCTCTGCATGTCAAAATAAACAGGGGAGTGAGGAGGAGCCCCCAGCCCTCTCCCTGGCGTTATTTGCCCAGGTTCCACAGGGCTCCATGCCTGTCAGCAACCCACAACGTTGAGGAGATGATGCAACACACCCCACCCCCTCCCATCATTAACTCTGGGACAACTGGTCATTTTTTTTGACTGCTGAATTTAATGTACTAAGGAACTGTTTAATTCAGCTTACATTGGTCCATATATGCATATAAAAGTGCAGTAATACAAGATTCCAGTTACAAGAAGTAGGCATTTCATAACATACTGACTATGGCACCACTACTCAACAGGCACAGTCTGCTACGCCAACTCTCCCTCTGCTTTCCTGTGAGAGTATTTCCAGTTTCAACATTTATATGAGACTTTACATGAGATAAAGCTCCTTTAAATGACGAAGCTGTTTCCGACGTCAGCTGCCCCTTCCACTGTGTAATCTGGGCCCAGGGGTATAAGTGCAGTGGCTGAAGGCGGCCAGCCAGGGAAAATACTCCAGACCCAGGCAGCCGAGAGTTAGCTCCTTGTCGTTGACTGTGGCGGATTGCTCCTGTTATGCAGCACTCTCAGAAGTCACATTACTGGGTATAGCAGCAGTAGGGGACAAGTTTGAGAACTCTTCAACTGAAGGGCCTTCGTCCTCAAGGGGTATCTCTGCCTCAAACATACGCTGGAGCAGAGAGTCAACTGTCCTGTACCCTGCAGGTGGCCAAAAAAAAAAAAAAAAAACAACCCCAAACAATCACTGTAAGCATCCATTCTACTCTTCAGCAGAAGTTAGGTAGTGGCTACCTTAAGGCAACTCTTACTCAAAGGCTGCTCCTCATGTTTTACACTAAACAGGCAAGAAAACAAATGCCCCAAATAATGTTCCCTGGTATTTTACCCCATATACTTTTAAGCGCTGTGAGTGCTTGTAAAGGGTAAGACCATTATTTTAATGTTTTAAGCGCTTCCATTCCCAGATTTATGATCCCAATCAGCTGCTATGCCAAGAAGCATGAGCTCGGCAAATGGCTAAGGTACAGCAAGAAAGCCATCAGGAGAAAAAAAAAGTTATCAAGCTAGAGGAAAGGAGCATATAGTCACCCTGTGATCCAAGCCAGGAGGAATGCACAGTGCATATAGGCAGGAGAAAAGATGACAGACTTCTTGACAACAGCAGGACCTCAGCCACCAAGGCAATGTCTTCACAGACTGGCTACTGAAGACAAGCGTGCACAGAAGATGAGGTAGAAGAGAGGAAAAGAAGCTGCCACAGAAGTGAAAAGAAACAGCAAACATTAGTGTGTCCACAGTTCTCTCAAAACCTCCAGCTGGGTTTTAGCTGCTTTTATAGCCCAAAGGAAGTAGAAGTGCTTGGAAGCTTCCCCAAGGAGGCCACGATCAGGGACAGTTCAGAGCCATGGCCTCTTCAACAAAACACTGGGCACACTGTAGGGCTGCACTTACGTTTGGAGGCAATTTTAAACACCAGCCCTTTAGACTGTGGCTTTGTTCCACCTTCCCCCTCGAGGTCATGCTCAGCACTCTCCATGTTATCAAGGAGATGTTCATCCTGGAGCTCATCCCTACACAAAAAGGACTAGAAGTTACCCTGGGGAGAACTCATCCTACCCCAGGGGCCCACAGGTACCCAGCAGGATTTTCTTGGGCAGGACAAGCACCAGTCATGTTGTTAAGTCTCCAGCATCAATCCTGTCCTCTGGGCAACAGCCTGGGGCTGGAAGAGTTCAGCAAGGCAGCTGCAAGGCCTACATGAGTAGCCTTCTGCTAACATCCAGACCAAGCCTATATGGTCATGACAGATTAGCAAGAACTTTGTGACAAGAAAGAGGAGTCTCAGCTCACACCTCAGGACAGAGGGTGGCTTTTTCCTCCAGTCCCACAGCCCTCATCAAATGTTCCACGCCAGCCACATCCAGCACTACCCTTTTGGGGGGCTTACTCTTGAACTCCCATTCCCAGCTCCTGGATTTTCTGTTCAATGGCTGTTTCTACTTCACTCTTCTCAAGGGAGTACTCCACAAAGAAAGCTTCCAAAATGAACGACACAAAGATACTGAAAGAAATGAGCAGAATTACATAACAGCATTTCCTTACTGGCATCCCCCCCGCTTTTGGGCATCAACTACTCTCTCAGTATTCCCAGACTCGTTCCCTAGCACTCCAAACCCTCCTGTGCTGGAGGTGGGGAGCTCTAAGTCAGAGAAGCACTCAGTGGAGGTAAGAATAGATGCAGCAGATTCCTCTACAACACATGTCCTGGCTGTAAGAGTCACACCATGTGAGACCCCAGGACCACCAGCAGAGCCGTGGTTGGAGGGAAGAGGGGGCTCTGCCCCCTAAGTGAAAACCAAAACTTACTTGACAATAATTATCACCATCACAATGTGGAAGGCAATGAAATACAGCTTCGCAGGCTGAACCGTCACATTGGCAAATCCATTGGCAAAAAATACAGCGGGAGTTAAGGACAAGAGCACTAAAGGAGGACAACATCTTGCTGTGGAGCGGTGCTAGAGGAGGAACCAGATAATACTCCCCAGCAATGACCATCTGAACAAAACCCCCTGCAAGGACCATTTCTCTGTTGTCTGGCACTACACGCATGGGTGTGTGCAATACAAGGGGAAGAACAGAGTCGGGGAAGAGCATGGATCACCAAGCTCTAGTTTGGACCTTCCATCACAAAGGATATCATGCCACTGATTGACTACAGTGAGCTCCATCAGGACGATGAAGGATGAGGCAAAGTTGTTGAAGTTGTTCTTGCAGTATTTCGCACGGGCAAACAGAGAATCCTTGAGAGCTGTATTTCCGCATTCCAGGGAATGAGGAGCGTTCGAGTTTGCAGGGAAGAACTGGATTTTCCCATGGAATAACTCCATGCCAATAATAGCAAATACACAGTACACAACCTGGGAAGAGAAACCCCGTCGCCTGCTTCTCCAGTGAGCAGCAAACTCCATGGCAAGTTCAGAGTTCCAACAAGTTTTCCAGCTTTTACAGACATAGCAAGCTGCTGAGGAGCAGCATAGAGTCCAAGAGACCCAAGCCACTCAAGAGCAGGAATAATAAGCCAAGAACTCCAGCCCAAATACATGAAGTATTCTCAAATCATAACAGAAGCTATTTTTAGGACGTTATTTGAGAAACAGGTTTCTCATTCAGCTTCTTGCCCAAACCATAGTTTGATTCCTTACAGTGTGAAGCCCAGACTGCACAGAACATCCTCACTGCCCTGTGGAGCAAAAAGAGATGTCCTGACCTGGCAACTAGCAGGAACCCAACCCTCTGCACACATTTACATGTGCAGTGACCAAGAATCAAATGGACACTTACAGTTTCAAAGGCCCGCCATTCAGAGATTTGCATTTATCCTTTTGGAAACAGCATGAGCGCAAGACTTAAGACACATTCCTGTAAAACTGGAGTGCTTTAAGCTAAGATACAAGGATTTCTTACCAGAGTCAGCCCACCAAATGTCAACATTGTTGGTACGATGTTTATCAGTGTGTTCATGATGACCCGGAACCTACAGCAAATGATTCATGGCAACACCTGCTGTGGGGAGGCTCTTTTAAAGCCCATGCTTGCTTATCATCACATTCCACCCAGCATGTGCTCCCCACATGTCCTTATTTATTAGTAAGCCTCCAGAGAGGCTGCAGCAACTGGGCTCATCCCAGGCACACTGGGACAAGGCCTTGGGATGCTTTGTCAAGTGACTATGGTCAGTCTAAAGCAGCCATGCAGAGCAGCTCAAGGCACTGACTCAGCCAGCCTCTGACACAGCCTGTGCCCCACCCCCAAAACCACACAACCCTATCCCATTCTCTTCATTACCTTTGAATGCTGTCAACAATCCTTATTAGCCTGAGGACCCTTAAGATAAAGACAATGTCCAGAATCTGTTGGCTGTTGTACTTCGTGGCTGAGAAAGGAAAAAAGATTTTTTTATTTGTTATGAAAAATAAGCATAGATGCAAAGCATGTTCCTACATTTGTTATGATTATGTCCTTGGTAAACACTATTTGCAACAGGTAGCTATAAAAAAAAAAGGGAGATTGGGTTAGTTCTTAGAAACCCTATAGAAAATTCATTGTCTTGTCAAAAAGCCTCCCAAGCCCAAGGTGATGGGGCAAAAGACAATTCAAGACCACCAAGTTTCCCAGATGCATGCAGACTGCTTAAGCTGCACTTACTCGATCTCAGGGTGGTATTGAGTATTGTTGCAGTCAAGGCAGCAAAGATGATGAGAGTATCAAACCTAGCACAAGGGAAGGCAGTGCTGTTAGATTTGTGGCGACAGAGAATGAGCACTTAAGCTGCCACACGACATAAAAGCAGTGACCCCCTCTTCCTTACATCTGTGCCAGACAGCCCTGCACCATCTCAAACTATTTGCAGGGTGGGAAGATGGGAAAGCTTTGTTTAGCAAAACGCTTTCCCCTGCCCAGCCACTATCTTCACATGCTGCAGAGGCACTTTTGACTGAGATAGCAGAGCAGGGCAGAGAACAGTAGTCTCTGTCAGAGTCAGGTTAGGCCAGGAAAGAGCACATTGTCCTCTGATGCATACAATCAATTTAATTACATCCTGACAAATGAGTTAAGTGGCCCATCTCTACAAAAGACCTTCTGTTCTTGAGGAGCTAAACACAAAGATCTTGCCACACTTCACACCACCCTTAAACGTTTATCCCACTCACCAGTTCCAGAACTGATTTTTGCCAAAGAACGCCCTTGGTTCGTAAGTGTACACTTTCAGGAGTATCTCAATTATATACAAAGCAAGGAAGACCCACTCTGCATAAGAAATATAAGGGGTTTCCTCATCCAGAGCAATGAAGATGGCGTTTATTAGAATGATCACATCGTAAGTCCAAACAAATCCCCTGCAGGAAGAAAAAGAAAAATCAGTTTGCCACTCCCAAGGTGGTAAAAGTTGCACAGTTATTTCAGGAGTCCTTTGCCTCCTGTCAAACACTGCCATTTAGGAAACTACCTTTACCCATCAGTTGTCCCCAAACCTGAGAGTTTAGAAAAGTTACTGCAGAGTTTAGTTTTGCCCTTGAAGTCCAACAAAAAGTAGAGCGCAAGCCTTCAAGGTACACCATTGCCAATGCTCCCAGTGTTAAGAGACTGACTGCAACTAAGTTTTCAACAAGACAAGCAGCATTTCTCAAGCAGAAAGACTGGACGAGTGAAACAGAAGACTATACAGAATTGGGAGGGGTGACTGGTACACCAGATGGGTGTCCTGGAGCCAAGAGGGACCTGGACAAGCTGGAAAGTGGGCAGAGAGGAACCCCACCATGTTCAAAGGGAAATGCAAAGTCCTGCTCCTAGGGAGGAATAACCTCAGGCACCAGTGCAGGCTGGGGGTGAACCGCAGAGGGTCTAGTGGGGGGTCTTGGTTGACAAGTTGAACGTGAGCCAGCAATGCACCCTGGTGGCAAAGGAGGCCAACAGCATCCTGGCCTACGCTAGGAAGAGTGTTGTGACAGCTCCACGGAAGGGATTTTCCCCATCTACTCAGTACTGGTGAGGCCACATTTAGAGTACTGTGTCCACAACTGGGCTCCCCAGTATAAGAGACATGAATATACTGGAGCGAGTGCAGCAAAGGGTCACAAAACTGATTAAAGGATAGGACAGTCTAATAGATTACATGTGGAGAGCACTGGGATTGTTCAGCCTGAGAGGGAAGAGGGTCAGGGGGCTCTCAATATGTATAAATACCTCATGGGAAGGTGTACAGAAGACGGAGCCAGACTCTTCTCAGTGGTATCCAGTGAAAGCACAAGAGGCAAGGGGCACAAGTTGAAATACAAGATTTTCCATTTAAACAAAAAAGCTTGCCTTTTTTTTTTTTAACCCAAGGGTTAAAAAACCCACTGGAGCAGATTGCAGAAACGTTATGGAGTCTCCATCCTTGGAAATACTCAAAACCCAACTGGATATAGCCCCGAGTAGCCTACGCTAGCTCACTCTGCTTTGAGTGAGGGGGTTACACTAGGCCATCTCTAGAAGTTTCTTCCAATTTCAGTGATTTTGCAATTCTGGGAAGACTCAGATGTCAAACAGAGCACTAGTAGCTCATAGTACCAACTTGGTAAGACCCGGTGAAGCAGCACAACGCAGCTTTGCAGCAAAGACTGCTGAGGTAAGATCACCTTTAAGTGAAGCATCTAGACTAGTCCTTCAAGGCAGGCCATAAAGCACTTCTTGCTTTCAGTAAAAACTATTTACACTCAGCACCTATAGAAGATCTGAACGAGTGGGACTGAAAGAGGTATGGACTTGACAATAGCCAAGTCTAGTTTCTCCACACTACTGAAGGTAGGCCAAGAGCACAGCTGATCCACAGACCAGTTTTTAAAAACAGAAGCCCCAATGTTTGCTTAGATGCAGTCTGCACTTTCCAGCATGACACCCAGATGAGCATTTGCTTGCAACACCGCTGCTCTGCAGCCCTTTGAACGTTAAGAGCAGCTTGCTCCAGCAGCAGAGGCTTACCTGTGCCTAACCATGCTGCGCAGGAACCGACTCACTGCTGATTTGTATACACCAGGCACCCATTGCCCCAGTGGATGGCTGCGTATTTTCAGGGTAATCACCTGGATGTTGAGGAGATCTGCCAGTTGTACAAAGGACTTCTTGTCTACAGTAGGGGAGAGCACTACACATCAGTTTGCTGTCATTAAAAAACAAGACAGCGTCCAGCAAATGCAAACCTATATGCACACTAGCTGCAGCAGTGTGGACTCAATATCTGTTTGCTGCAGCAGGCAAAGCACATGCCCAGAGTGGTGTCCACCACAAAACAGGCTGATCTCAGTACTCAAGCAGCTCCTCTTGCTCCATTCCTGGGACACTGGCTCAAGCTACAGGCCAACAACCAGCACAAACCTTTAATGATCAGGATGGGCATGATCTAGCATGAGGAGACTGACGCATCTCTCCTGATATCCTGTCTCCAGCAGGAGCACAGCGAAAGGCTCCAGAGGACTGTGTGGGAAGCCACATTGCTTGGAGGAATCTGGTAACAAGGGAGGCTTTCCTTGTCCTGTGCTGTGAACAGGAGGTCCCATTCTCCATGGCAAGCTTGGCCTGATGTCAAATGGCCATGAAGAGCTGCCCACAGTGTACATGACACAGGCTACAGCACAGGCAGAAAGAACCACCTTTCAGGACTTAAGCAATCTGAAGGAAGCAGAAAGAGGGGCCTGGAGTCCCTCTGGGTCCATTACAGACCACAAGTCCCAGTGCCAAAACCCTTGAAGCATCAGGCTCATGACCCCAGGCTCCTCCCCAATCCCTCGAGCATAGCAGTGCCCCACTACTCACCTATGAAACCCTTCTGCTCATCATCCGAGATGCGTAGCAGCAGCTCTCGGTGGGAGTTGCTGATATCAGGAGCCACCAGCTTGACAAGCTGCTTCCACTGGGCCTCTCTAACCACAAACTGTGCTCCTTCCTCTTCCTTCAGGATGTTGAAGGCCTCTATCATCTTGCAGTGCTTCATGTAAGCAAGCTTACGGATCTCATTCTAGAAAGAGTATTGTGATTCAGCCAGCTTCAGTCACCATTCCTCTTTTTTTTTTTTTAAAAAGAAAGTCTTATTTCATGGCACAGAGATGCAAGACTCAGAGGAACACACTTGGAGTACATTAGACAAGAAGTACGGCACAGTCAGTGGGGGTGATGAGCAGTGCTATTTAACAGGCAACTGTGGACCCTCTGCACAGCACTCTGGAAGGATCAATGGATTTCTTGCTGCTGGGAGATGCATTGAAAAACCGGAAGAAAAGACAATGGATAGTGTCTAACAGGAAGGAGACAACAAAGATCACAGGATCTGCATGTCCACAGGTCACAGAAGCAAAGAGGATGCGTCCACACATGCTTCCCATGCGTAAGTGAATACTGCTGAGATCAGGGGTGGAGATCCTCCTCTGCACACAATTACAAGCAGGCTAAAGAATCTTATACCCTTGGGAGACCAGCCTCTGGGAAAACCTAGCAACTTGATTACTGAGAAAATGTCAGTCCCCTCATGGGATCACCCAGAATTTCCAGCTCTCACCCTTTGATCACAAGTACCAAACTGCACCTACTCAGCTTGGCTAGGAGCAGCAAGAGTTCTGATTCACTCACACCTCCATTTACATTTCCTTTGCTCCAAGAGCATATGCAGTGGCAGATAGTGTGCTGTGTGCTCATAGCCAACTCAAATCAGTCTCCTGCATAGACACAGCATTTCTGAGTAGGACTAAGGCTCTTACAGCAATAACACAGAGACATCTGTTGCAACTTCTTGGGCCCACAGCACTGTAGAATGTTTCATTGTTAAATGCTAAAATCAGAACTCACAACAATTCCCATGATATGAAAGGTGGACCTGTGCTTGTTATTTGCAGTGCAACAAAGGCAAGAAGCTGAACCCCCTTCTCCAGAAGCAGATGCTTTCCAAGGGAAAGCCAGATATTTCATTACAAGGTTATATCAAACAGCAGGCAGTCACCAATCACAATTCGCTCCTCCAAACATTACCTTCAGGTGTTTTTTGTAGTTGTTGTACACAACAGCCAGGAAGAGAGACATGAAGATATAAGTGTTGACGATGACAAAGGCAATGAAAAACAGGGCATACCATGAGCTGAAGTCAAATGCCGGCATCCTAGAGAAGGGGAGAGAGGTTGCTACTTTCTAGGCAGACAAACAGGGACATAAAAGAAGCCACAAGAAAACAGTCTTCCAGACAGATATCTAAGTACTGCTTTGGATAGCCAGATAAAGCTTGCCAGGTAACACCCAAGCTAAAACCCATGCATTAGTTCAGTTAGAGAACAGTTGACTTCCACTAGGTTTTCATCCTAGTTTATCAGGCTCTGACTGAAGGGATGCAGAAGAGAAAGCACAGAGATTAAGCTTCTGTCAGCATGGCTAAGTTTAAGTGCAGAGTCTTGAAGTGATGTCTCAGTCATAAGGTGGTTATTGGCTCCACAGACCCTGACTGCACACAGACCTCCTCTTCCACTTACTCTAGGAGGACTAGCAGCATTTTTCAGTCTAAATGCCCAGGGTCCCTGTAACATCCCAGTTCTGTTCAGTACATCTCCAGTGCGCAAACGAGTGTGCCATTCCTCCCTACCCCCCATCTTTGATACCTTCACAGTACAAATCGAAATGGGAATCCAGTTAGAATAAATGAGGATGGAAAGCCCAACCCTCACATAAGTTTAACACAGCTGTACAAATTAAAAGGAGTTGGCATAGAAAGACTTGCACATACTACAAAAGACACCTGATCACTGCAGCACATACTTCCTTTTCACAAAAGGGTTTTAATTAAAGACTGTGTATGTTTGTCCCTCCAGTTTAAGCCTTCATCAGCTACTGGGTCATTTGGAAAGCAGTATTTTCATTGCATCTTTTCTAAAAGCCTTCCTAACCTCAGATTGTGGTTCAGAGCCATTTATAAAACAGATGGCTGAGAATTCATGAAACCCCTGCAGGCTGGAAAAGTAAAAGCCCTGTTGCTGCCCTGAAATACCTTCTTGTGCAAAACACAGTATTGTTCTAACCAGAGATCTGGCCACTAGGAGCAGGACACCAGCATTCACAACAGAAAGACTGCAAGCTCAGCATACATACATAACATCCGGGCTGTTTGCTGTCGTCACCAGCACATAGAGGTCAAAGACAATTTCTAAGTAGTTTTTGAAATACGGCAAGCCTTCTGCTGTCTGGAGATTCCTAAGAGGAAAAGGACAATCTGAAGTTAAGCAGAGATCACATGTCCCACCACAGGAACTGCACATATCAGCAATGCTTGTATTCACTAGTAATTGTTTGGAGTCGCCAGATTCCCTCCTGCCTGGAAGTATCACACACATTCTTCCCACCCAGCTCTGAGCAAAAGAAGTATTCACACCTCTCACCAAACAGCTTCAAGGCCATGAGGGAGAACATGAGAAGGCTAAACATGAAGAGCAAGAAGACGTAGGTGATCTCTGGCAGTGTGTTGCGGATGCTGCGGAAGGCTCTCCGAATCTGCCAGGGAGAAGGAAAGTGTTTAGAGGCAAGATGGTACCCATTCTTCCCCTCACCATCCTATCTGGATCAAACACCTACACATGGACAGGCAAGCAAAGTGGGACACTCTTTTGTCACCTGACAGGAGAGATTCTGACCCAGATGTGCCAGCTGCTCTGCTAAAACCCATTCAAGAGTACCAGGCCTTTCCTTCTCATTCCCCAGAGGAGATGCTAGAAGGACAAACCCTATTTACATGCCATCATGAACTCAGCTAGCCAAGGGACAGAGGGCCCTGTGGCACTGCTGAGATGCTCTTGCTGCAGGGGGCTCATCATGGACAGAAGCCCATCGCTTCAGGCCACAAAACACATGCTCTGAGTTCAACTGCTCCCTCCCCCAGGCCTCCACACCAGTCATTTATTCATTTGTAAGTTGGGACCAAAATGGTCTTGAGCAGCAGGGCAAAGATCTGCCCGTGACTAGAGGCATCAGAGTCCAAATCACCCATCTAGACTGCAAGTCCAGTTTCTGAGAACAGCATGACACTTGTGCTTGTTTGCCTAGGAGACCTCCAGAAATAAGTAACCTGGGCCCTGACCCAGGAAGAAACAGTCTTCTCATCTGCGGTGCTGCTCACATTCACATCTCCTGAAGACAGCATCTGACTCTGCTTGCAAACGGAGGCTGCTCTTCCACACAGGCTGGACTAAGCACAGCCCATGGGCTGACCTTACAAGAAACGTTCTTCCTTCTCCATGCAGTCTTACACTTTAAGCACCATCTTCCCTAAAATCATCACAGCATCGTGTTTGCTGAGAAGCTCTAGTTCCAGCCCCAAGCACGCTTAGGGCTCTGTACAGCAGTAACGCAGCCCATAGGTACAGGGAGAAGCCTTTCAGTACTTTGTGCACAGCCCAGGCAGCACCAGTGCAAACATACTCTTTCCTCCAATTCTTACTTTAGGCTACTTCTGAGAGAAGCCTTCATTCACAGGAACCTAAATGATGCCATTTCTGCACAAAAACCTTTCTACTAAATCCCCTGCTTCTCAAAAAGCAGCAAGTTGTCCAAAAATAGGACCCCGCACCAGGGGTACATCCCACCAGACCTCTTCCCTACCTGGCGACTCTCCGCAAAGTTGATCAGAAAGATGGGCCTCACAATTCTTGACCATCGAATGCTCCTCACATCATACATCCTGAGGACCCCATATATGGCCAAGTCTGTTAGGGATAACTGTAGAAGAAAGAAGGAAAATTCCCAGAAGCAATGTTGGAAATGGGTCTAGATGGTGATGACAATAGGGTTGCCCAACACAAGACAGATGCCCACACGACAGGTTTGTGAGGACAGGCCCAACTGTTGGTTGATCTGGCCACAGCTCTTGTAGAGCCCTTGTACATCAGGCCTGTGTTACCAGGAAAGCAATAGGAAGAAAAAGGCCACCTCTACACTGTCTAATTCAACTTTGGGGGCTTCCCTAGGCCTAACTCACCAGGATTGCAACCATGATGCAGATATTCTTGGTATCCTTCCAGAATACGTTGCGAAGGGTGACTTTTGCAAAATGTGTCAGTCGGCCAAAGAACACCACAAGGCACAACACCTCAACCACAGAGGTGACCTGCAGAGAGAGAAGGGGCCCAAGTCAGGACAACCAAGAGCAGCACTAACCTTCTTCGCACTGATGAGTATGTTCAGGTTGGGGTACAGGCAAAGGAAAACCAGAGGCAGTATAAAAGTTTTTCCAGTGGGTTTTGCTGTCAGCCGTTTTACAGGCTCGCATATCTGGTGTTAAGCAATAGTTTCAGGCTGCCTTTTGTGAAATTCCCTGCCACAGGCAGGTCAAAGCCAGTAAATTTGTATTTGCTTAGGATTCAAGGAGCACATCTCTCTCAAACACACTAGTGCAGGACAAATAAAGGCTACAGAAAAATCAGTTCTAAGGACAAGTCTCCACTTCTGCTTTCAGGCATGAAGACTGGACTTGGGTCATATAGAAGGCTAGAATTGTTCTCCAAGATGCAGAAAAGCAACGTGTCTTTGTCCACAGTCACATCAGCCATTGCTGACAGCCATGATGGCTCCCATATCTAGCTCCTATGCCCCTTTTTTGTTCCCATTTCAGGAGACCAAAGATATCAACAGAAATATCAGCATCATTTATCTCTTGACAACTAGTTTCAAGCAAGAAACCCTTGCTTGCTCTACCAAGCAACACAATGATAGTTGCATTTCTGCTTCTATACCGAAAACTTACCAGGAAGGGGAGCGGATACACAGCAGGTTCTTCAAACACCGCAAGGGAGAGGTTGAGAAAGATGAAGAAGTAGGTGGCTGTTCGCATAATCCAGTGGTTATAGAGATAATAAAGCCTGTAGAAAGAGGGCAGCGGCACCATAAATCAAGGCTTCAGTGCACATACCCATGTGCTCACCAAATGCATCTTGAAATAACAGCACATGCTGTCCCAGACAGCCACAAAGGAATGGCAAGAGCAGCACAATTTTTGCTAGCCAGGGATTTGGCAATTTGTTTCCTTGTCCTTCCTTATAGTCTTAGAGCTGATAGATGCTACACTCCCTTCCCAGGAGTAAAAAACCCAGGAAGGTGGAACACAGGCATTCTTCAGTTCAGTTTAAGACTGCAACATACAGATTTGGTAAAGCTGCTTCCTTTTTTTGTAATTACCTTGCTCCTTAATTTGAGTGCAAACTTCTGCTAAGATGAGGTATCCACATGACACACAAACTAAATCTGATTAGTTATCTAACACCCTTTCTTTGCAGGTTAAAAAGCAAAGAAATAAGAAAAGCCACCAGAGAACAGTATGGAGTTGCACAGTAAGCTTTTTTTTTTTAATACAGAGCTTCAGCAGTATTCTGTCCCCATAGGCAGCAAAACCTCTGGTGAATGCTAGCAATAACCATGAACACATCCAGCTCCAAGCCTCCCACAGGAGGTTTCACACAGTGGCATGCAACAGTGGCTCCTCTGGGGAGATGTGGAGCAGATCTGCAGAGCATATGGTTTCTCTGCCAATAAAAAAAGCTGCCAACATTGCCAAACAGTCATTTCATCTGCCCAATAACCACCTGCATAAAGGCTACGGGGCAGGTGACATGATATTATACCCTTAATAACACCATCAAGACATGGCCACTTAAAACCTGCTCATTTCTACTGTTTACACTGAGCATGCTTGGGCAGGACAAGATTATATGCACAGAGTCTGTTTTTCCAAAGCAGACAGGCATTACAGCTACACAACACAACAGCATACATCTGCTCAAATCCTTTGTAACAAACATACCTAGCCACACTTGTGTCTCCAAGGTACCCCAAAAACTTTATTAGCTAAGACATGAGAACTAAGTAAAAGGGAAGGGTTTTGTGGGGAGGGCTACAGGAGTCATTAATGCTCACACACTGCTTTGTGGGCAGCCCTGTATTACTGTTCCCTTCTACACTAGCCACCTTCTCTTAAGTTTTACATGAAGAAACAGTTTGCCTAAAGCAGTCCAAGCCTGAGGGAAACATCACCTCTCTGAAGTTGCTTGGCCTCTTACCATCAGCTAAAAGTGAAGAGAGTCACTGTTGCAGGCAAAACAGTCTTAAGTGAAATTCCTCAAGTTATCACCAATTAACGTAAGCTTTTAATTACTCCCCTAGCAGCTACCACCCATTCTGAAATACATCTGAGCAAACGCACCATCCGCTCTATCAATTAGTTGAAGTTTTGGTGGGCAGTGGGTTGGTGTCACCCGCTGCCACACCAGCTGGCAATGCTTGTGTCCACCTGGCACAGGGCTGTTCTCCCACCCAGGCCAACCACGTAGCCCCCTGCTACCCAAACCCTGCCACTTACACCCAGCACAGCCACACTCCAGCACGCCCTGCTCTCCAAACTCCTCATTCCCACAGAGCGCTGCAGCTTCAGTCTTGAAAAATTTAAATTTTTTTGCTCTAGGAAAAAGCAAGTTTTTGTTTCTTTTTCCAGATGCACTAAGCCCCATTCAACATACACGTTTCAGCTTAAATCCAGTTCTGTGCATCCCAGCCATCCCACCTCCTCAGCACACGGTGGACCCGAGGTCCCCAGCCGTTTTTAGCTGTTGCTCTTTGGACACAGTTGCGGTTGGTTCTCCCCATCCCAGCTCGAGTGCCCCGCACGCTGCCTTCAAAACCAGCACGGAGCCCTGCTCCAAGGGAATGGCAGGGGTGTTTGTGGGGACACTGACCCCCTTACCTGACTGCCTCCGGGGAGGTCTTAAAAGGAATGTTTCTGTTGTACTGCGCATCGGAGACAAACGCTGCTGCCAGCAGCAGATCCTGCGGAAAGGGGAAAAGCACAGACAGTAGGTGGTGGAGCCTGAAACAAATTAAGGCAAACGCTCAAAGGAGACCCCTTTCACCCCAGGGCGCGCTATAGAGGCGAGAAGCGGCCCAAGGGATACGGCAGCCTCCCGCGCCCCGCTCCTGCTTGCGGGGACCCATCCTCCTGCCGCGGGTTCCCCCAGACCTGCGAAGCCGCCTCCGCCATGGCGCTGGCAGACGCGGCACCTCCCCCGCCCCACTGCCTTTAACGGGGCCCGGCCCGGCCCCGCCGGAAGGGGGGGGGGGGGGGGGGGCGGTGCCGAGCCGGAGCGGCGCGGGGATGGGGCTGGAGGCGCTGCGGCCGCGGGTCGTTCGCTGGGCGCTGCTGGGCGCTTTCGCGGCCGGGGTGCTGGTGGGCTGGCAGGCCGCCCGCGCCCGCCGCCGCTTCCTCCGCTGGCGCCAGCGCCGCCTCCAGCGCCGCCTCGCCGCCGCCCAGGAGCAGCTAGAGGCGGCCTGAAGCCCGGGAGAGGCCTCGGAGCTGCCCCGCAGCCGGCCTCCCCTCCCTGCCCTCGCCACCGCTTTGGGAAGGTCGACGCGAGCCTCCGGTTGTCTCCTCCTGCAGCTTCCCCTCGGCGCGGCAGAAGCGGATTCGCCCTGTGCTGCTGTCAGAGCTGGTGGAAACGGCGTTGGAGCCCCCCTGGCAAAGGACAGCATCCGTGGGATACCGAGGGCTCTCCTTTGTTCTTTGGATGACAAGATCCCAAGCTGCAATCGGACTAACCTCACAAAATCCTGAGGATACAGGAACAACGACACCAAATGTATTTCCCTGTTTCACAGGGTTGTCTGTATTTGTCTCGCTCTAAGTCTACATATGCTGCTCTGCCCTTGCCAGGAAGTGCTACCAATGCATTAAACTATCAAAAATCATGACATGATGTTCCTAGATGTGCTTATTTCTTGGATAAGTGAAAACATACCTTGCAGGCGCTTGTAACAAGTGACAAATCTCTTTATGAAAAGTATACATGAAAAAAACCTGTGGGGACAATTAAGCGGTGAAATAGTGCACGTGTGTTGGCAGGGTGAATGAGCAAATTAAATGGAGGAGGCTTGTGCTTTGGACTCTGAATTTCTTCTTGCACTTTGGGCAAGGGAGTGTGCAGATAGCTGTAGCACGTTCCATCTTCCCCTCCCATCACTGGCAAATTCCAGAAGAGTATTCTTTGAGTCTGATAAAAGGGGGTGCTCCTGTTTTGTGCTGGAGGATTTACTGCACGCTCTGCAGCCTGCTGGTTTTCAGCTATATTACTGAACTGTAAAAGCTTTAAAAATTCTGGGGGAAAAACCCCAAAACTGTCCAGCACCCCTTAAGATCATGAAATGCTGATCTGTAGCCAAAGAAATAGTCCTGAGGCTTTTTGGTAGCAACAAGGTTTCAAACCTGTGGAAGTTCCTTCAGTGCAAAGGCTGGGCTGTGCAGTACCGAGTGCCCGTGTTCAGCAGAGCTGCAGTTCGCGGGAGCGCGTGGTTCAGACCACACCGGCTGGCTCCGAGCTGCACGCACAGGCCCAGCGAAGCGTCGACACCTTTTCACGGTGTGCCTTTGGGTGGTTTGAACCCGGAGACCGGCAGACTGTTAGAAGCAGGGGTTTCCGTACGGCTGCCAGTGCCGTGCTGTGGCCTTGCCTGCATACAGGAGACATTGTGTCGGGGCGGGGGCAGCGGTTACCAGTAAGTGCGAAGCGTGTGCTCATGCATTTTCCAGCGCAAGCGAGAAGCCTCAGGGGTCGCTCTGGGGAGGGCAGGGGCAGGATTACCCGCGGGGTGGCCACGGGCCAGTGCCCACACCGAGCCCTGCCTGGCCAGCAGCGACTCCCTGGCTGGGGGGCGGGAGCTGGGGGCGGCCCTTCTGGCTTCGACCCGCAGCCCGACGTGGGGCGCGGCGGGGCAGCCCCGGCGGTGGAGACCGCGCAGCCCCGGCTCTTCCCGCCTCAGGCTCCCGGCGTGCCGCGCGCCCCGGAAGTGACGGCATCTGGCCGCGCCGCCGCGCCTGTTGCCTAGCAACCATGTCGGGGCGGCGGGCTCGGGGCCCGCTCCAGCGGGTGCAGCGGTGCAGCCGGGATCTGCGGGCGCAGGTAAGGGCGCGGCCCGCCCGGCCCGAGGCGCGGCGCGGCGGGGTTCTGCTGGCGGCTGACGGCGCTTGTCTTGTGTTGCAGGTGGAGGCGCTGCGGGCGGAGAGCGCGGCCCCGGCCCCCGGGCAGCGGAAGGCCCTTTCGCAGAGGTGAGGCAGAGCCCCGGGGGTCCCCGTCCGCTGGCCTCGCTCCCCCCGCCCGGCCCCTGCCCCCAGCCTTCCCCCCTGCCCTTCACTTTAGTAGCGTTCCGTGGCCCGGAGTTGCACAGTTTACCTCTGTGTTGTGGAGGGAACCATCTCATGGAATCATAGAATGGTTTAGGTTGGAAGCGACCTTAAAGATCATCCAGTCCCAACCCCCCTGCCATGGGCAGTGACACCTTCCACTAGACCAGGCTGCTCAAAGCCCCGTCCAACCTGGCCTTGAACACTGCCAGGGAGGGGGCAGCCACAACTTCTCTGGGCAACCTGTTCCAGTGTGTCACCACCCTCACAGGAAAGAATTTCTTCCTTATGTCTAATCTAAATCTACCCTTTTTCAGTTTAAAACCATTACCCCTTGTCCTATCCCTACACCCCCTGATAAAGAGTCCCTCCCCATCTTTCCTGTAGTCCCCTTTAAGTACTGGAAGGCTGCTATAAGGTCTCCCCAGAGCCTTCTCTTCTTCAGGCTGAACAACACCAACTCTCTCAGCCTGTCCTCAGAAGGGAGGTGTGTCAGCCCCCCGATTATCTTTGTGGCCTCCTTTGGACCCACTTGAGCAGGTCTGTGTCCTTCTTTTGTTGGGGGCCCCAGAGCTGGACGCAGCACTGCACGTGGGGTCTCATGAGAGCAGAGTAGAGGGGGACAATCACCTCCCTCAACCTGCTGGCCACACTTCTCTTGATGCAGCCCAAGATACGGTTGGCTTTCTGGGCTGCGAGCACATGTTGCTGGCTCATAGTCAGTTTTCCATCCAAGTCCTTCCCCACAGGGCTGCTCTCAGTTCACTTATTGCCCAGCCTGTGTTTGTGTGGGGGATTGCCTCGACTCATGTGCAGGACCTTGAACTTCATGAGGTTTGCACAGGCCCACTGCTCAAGCCTGTCCAGGTCCCTCTGGATGGATCCCTTCCCTCCAGCCTGTTGACCACACCACACAGCTTGGTGTTGTTGGGGAACTTGCTGAGCGTGCGCTCAATCCCACTGTCCATGTTGCCAGCAAAGATCTCCTGGTTGCTCTGAGCAAAGCCCCTGGCAGATTCACTCTGTTCCCCATCACCTTTGCCTCAGAAAAACGAGCAGGTAGTTCCCTGTACACTTTTCCATTTTTCTTCTAATTGTACTGATCTCTTCCCTGCCCCTTCTCACTTGTCTCTTTTCTGGGCGGAAGCAACAGGCTAGCTGCTTCCCAGTCCTCAAGGGCTGAAGTAGTTTTAAGTGGGAACTTGTGCATCACAGGTAATAATCAGCTAAGCTGCTGTTTGGGCTTGTATTGGTGTTTGTCAGGCTGCACGCACACAGAGCTGAGTGAATGTCTGAGTATCGACACGTTTCAATAAGCAGGTGTGATTTGGGTCACCCATCTATCTGTCTTGCTTTCAATGCAGATGTATGCAACTGAAGAAATTGGTGGATGAGAATACAGATGCTCTTCACAATTTGAAAAAAGTAAGTATGGAGACAAATTTTTTAGTAGTTTTCTCCAAAATACATCACAGAGAGCGTTTAGAGAACACCAGCCTCCTTTGATTTTAGATGGCTCGGGACAAGAGCAATGCCTAGCACGGCAAAGTCCCTGACTGGGATCTCTGAGATCCATTTCTATTATTTAAAATCACATTTTTAATGCTTTGTTGTGTACGAGTTCTGTGCTTAAAATCTTTATCAACCCAATACATTGTAAAATATTTATCAACCCAGTGCATTGTGTTGGAAGCAGAGAGTGCAGATTTGAAATTTACCACAAAATTTCATCTTGGCAGAGTAAAAGGGCAAGAAAGATGTCACTAAACATGGAGTGACAGCAGCCCAGGAAGGTGAAAGCTCATAAGACGTGTGGAAAATTAACTTTATAGGGGAACTTTAACTTTGATTCTTTGAGCAATTTGTTGTGTTCTTCTCAGGCTGATGAGCCTGCGCCTGTGGGAAATTATAATCGGAGGAAAGAAGAAGAAGAAAAGCTTTTGCTAAAACTCTCTCAGCAGCTGCAAAAACTTGTTCTTGTCTTGGATCAGGATAATGTGACTACGAATTATGCAGTGTAAGTAGATTAAACAAATACAATCTGCGCTTTTATAGAATTGTACATGTATAGTTGTAAAGTACCCCGAAAAATGGTTAGCTCATCCCCTTTATTATCTTAACGCACAGTTAAAAAAGAAGTGCTGACAAGCCAGCTCTTACGGTGCTTGTTTTCTTGATGCAGTCAAGAAGGACTCACTGGAATTTTCTGAGGGTGTTGGTTAATGGCTGAAACATAATGTGATTGTTGAGAGGAGAGGATGCAATATGGTCTGTACACTTAGGGTGGAAACACCATTAGGATTTTGGAGTTTTTTTAGGTCAGGACAGAGAGTAAAACACAGGAATAATTCTGTATCTGGATAACGACCTTGCAGAGAAGGCCATACTGCGAGGCTTTACAGCAACTTCCAGCAGTTTTGTTAAAATAATAATTTAAAAAGTTCAATTTATTTTGGGTAGGGATGAGGAACATCAGAAAAATCCTCAAGCAGAAGATGAAAATGAAGAAGATGAAAATGAAGAAGAGGATGAGAGTGAAGATGAAGAAAGGAGTGAGGAGGAAGACAGTGAAGAAGCAGATGATGATGATAAATTGTTGGATGATCCAAACGTTAAAGAATGTATTGCAGTTGGAAACTTTAGTGCACAGCAGGAAGGGGATCTCACATTTACGGTAAATATGTCTCTAAACTTTTTTTGACTTCAGATCATTCTGTATTAAGCAATAACTATAATTAAATCTGCTTCTGGTTCCTTGTGGGATTCAGGGAGAAATGGCTTTTCCTGGTGTATGTTTGGCTTGGTGGAGTCCAGTGTCCATTTGCCACCTTCTGTAGTGGCAGGGTCTGTCGCAGTAGTCTGTGATCTCTGTTGGGGGAAAAACTAAGTTTTTGTGGTTTTTTTTTTCTCAGTTGTGCCTGGAGTCATTTTGAAATATTTGGTTGTCTTTTGTCTCTGTCTCTCCTAATGGCAAAGAAAGGTGAAGTCCTACTTATACATGACAAGAAGGTGGATGGCTGGTGGGTAGCAGAAAACTCGAAAGGGGAGAGAGGCCTTGTTCCTAGAACCTATCTTGCGGTTAGTGTGCTGCAACCTTCTTCTGTCCTAGTCTCACCTCTGTTATTTTATATATATTAATAATAATATAGCTGCTTAAACTGATCGTAATGCTTACATGGGGGCATGCAGCGGTGTTTTGCCAGTTATTTGGAAATAAGACCATGTTTGTATGTGTGTGTATGGAGATATTTAGCAAAAGCAGTATTTTTGTGCCTCATGTAGATGTGACATACAACTGCAGAGAAGTTTCTTAAGTATGAAAATCATAATCTTTGTCACTAAAGGTCAACTCTGAAGACTCCAAGCTGCTATGGACTAATTCGTGCTTTTCATAATTTATATGAAATGTGAGTCCATGTAAATGTTGGAGTATTTTGTAACTTAACACGGAAGAACCTTTTAAAAAATGGATTTCCAAGCTTTGTAACTTTTTTTTTCATTTTAGAGTCACTTACACATGTTAGTTTATATACTTAAGCACATATATATTCCGTGTACAATTGTGGTGAACATTTAAATGCGGGTACACAGTTTGGATTGAGTGATCAGATGGAGCACAGCTTTTTACAGTGTAACTAAAGAGCATGTTGAGTAGCTAGCTTTTTACTTCATGATGCTGAAGTATTTCTCTTTTTAAAGAATCCACTTTGCAAATGTCTTCTCTTGCTTACATGTAGGAATACTCCGATCTCTTGCTGTAACTGCAGAATGAAGGGCAGTGTTCTGCAGTTACAGTGCTATGGAGTGATAGGTCATTACAGACAGAAAATCTCCTCTTCTAAACTATTAACATGTGCTGTGGTTGGAGAAAACATTTTTAAGAACAGATCTTTGAAGAAATCACGCACTTTCCCTTTTGGAATCTGAATTCAGGTCCGTTATAAAGATGCTGACAGCCAAGAGCAAAGTGAAGAACACATAGAAGTGGTGGATGAAACAGCAGATGGAACTGAAATTAAAAAAAGGTAAATGGAGTGATGTGAAAGCAAATAAGTATAACATTATTCTTCCTTCTCAAATCTGGCAGTATGTTGCTTACAGTGAGAATACTGCACAAGGGTATTTGGTTCTTTGCATTTTTCTTTTCAGAACAGCAGTCACTTGGTTTTTTTTCAGTTTGCAGACACACTTTTACTTGAGTGGGTTTGTTGGGGAGTTTTGCTTTGGTTTGCCTTTCCCCACCCCCTAAAATCAAAGAATGACTGGGTCATGTATCAAGGTATGTTCCAGCTCATGAGACAGTCTAGCAATTAGTCTTAGTGGCTGGAAATATGTCTTTATTAGTATATAAGGTTATTAAGCTGCTGCTATTCGAAAACAAACTAATATGTAGTGTTTCAATTTTTGTCCACATGAAGATGATATAATATAAAAAGTACATTATTTTTTTTTCAGAACAGATTCTCACTGGAGTGCTGTAAGAAGAGCTATCACAGAAGTAGGTGTATCTCTTACATAGCAACTTCATCTACTGTAATGTTAATTATTTTGTAGACAAGGTTTGCCTTTTATCAAACACTGTTTCTCATATTACGGACCATTGTTTTCTATTAACATCTCTGGTTTTGTTTTTTTGTAGCAAGAAATGCTACAGAAATGTTCTCTGCTGCTTTAGAAATAGGCTGCAGCCCAGCAGTGTCTTTATGTGTCAGAATGAAGATGCAAATAAGATGTCTTTTGCTGTTTTGCCACAGTAGTACTATACCATTTCTTTTTCAAGGGTGTGATTTTGTTCTGTGACTGACTCTGCTGCTGCTTTGAAATGGGAGGGGAACTTAACAAAATGGGTGTCCGGCTGGGTTCATACATGAAACAGAGTAAAAATTCCTGAGGATGGGCTAAACCAGCTTCAAATGAGAAGAGGTGACTGATGCCCCAGGTCTCTGATATTGGTTATGTGAGAGTTCTACATTAGGATAGAATTAGCTGTTAAATATCAGGAATACTAATATCCCTTTTCTTTTTTATCTTTTTTTTTTTTTTGCAATAGAATGACACTGTAGAAGTGCTGGCAACCATAGGAGCAGTTCCTGCCGGATTCCGCCAATCCACACTTTTCCAGCTTTTAGAGGAAGGTAAGGTTTTCTCATAGTAATGGCAGTGCAGGATTCTCAAGTGTCTGTGGTGAGTTTCTTATCCTCCATCCAATGCTTATGATTGGACTAAAATCAGTATTGCTTAATTATAATTGGGTAATCTGTACAGGCTATATTTGACCCATCAAATAATGTATAAAAGGCTTTTTTTTCTTCTTCAATTAAGTTTTAATTTATCTGTGTGAAGTCCTGGCCACACAGAGGCAATGACAAATTTCCTAATGATTTCAAAGATTTTCCTCTTTGGAAGATACTTCCTGTTGACATTGCAGAAAATGATTTTTTTTTTTTTTAATCTTTTCTTTTTCTCTGAGATCTTTTGCAGTCTCTTCACCAAGTATCTCATGTTTTTTTAGTATTTTTGTTTAAAATGGTTTCAAATCAATAGCTCTTTTTGTTAATTAAATTACTGTGCTCTAGAATGAAATACTGCAGAACACTTACAAATAGTAAAAACAGTAGAAGATACCTCCATAGTATTGTTTGGACCAGTCAGATATTCAAAGGGACTTCAGCCACATCTGAATTTTGGGTGTTGTTCACTTTGTGACAATAAAGATTGTAAAAAATGTTAAGTATTTTAAAAATTACTGTTGTTATAGGCAATCAGTTTCGATCGAGTTACTTTTTGCAGCCTGAACTTACTCCATCACAGTTGGCTTTCAAAGACTTGGTGTGGAACTCTGAAAAAAATACTGTGAGTACTACTGGTAAGAAAGCTATGATGCTTTTGGTTTGAGAGAAATGACAGGATCTCTAGACCTGAATTGCTAGCAGTATTTCATATCGGTGGGTGAATAATGCTGTGAAACAGATGACGGATTTCAATGTCAATCTAGACTCCTTAGGCAGTAGATCACATCCTACTCTCTGTAGGCAAAAAATCAGTACAACTTGTCATGTTGGGTATCTTTTAAGAGTCATGTTTCATCTTAAGCTTGTGGGTTCCTTCCCTGTCTGGGAAGCAGATCTGCACGGGTGACTAGTCTGAATTTTTAAACCATGAACTTTTGCTAGGCACTGTGAAACCACAAATTTAACTTGTCTTCTTTCATTTTGGCTAATGATTATGTCTTCACTTGCACCATTTGTAGAATATCTCTTCCTTCTAAAACTTTAATAGGACCTTCTATCTGTCACAGTAAAATATTTGCACTGATTTCCTGAGAGCTAAAGGCTTATGAAGAAATTTTGCTAATACTGCACAAGCTTTGTGTCTAGTGAACACTACACTTGATCATCCCAGTAAATAAA
The DNA here is from genome assembly GCF_047716275.1 of Strix uralensis. Classification (NCBI taxonomy): domain Eukaryota; kingdom Metazoa; phylum Chordata; class Aves; order Strigiformes; family Strigidae; genus Strix; species Strix uralensis. The sequence continues at coordinate 116,047,018 of NC_133974.1, read as the reverse complement.
CACAAACTGTTACCACATGCAGGAGGAGCCTGTAGACATGATCTTTCTTCTGTTGTCTGTATTTCAGATCTATCCTAGACCAACTCGAGTTTCCCTGGTTGTGACTTTATGTAGCTGTAAAATGATTCCTCTCCCAGGAGTTAGTATACAGGTTCTCAGTAGACATGTTCGACTCTGTCTGTTCGATGGCAATCAGGTAAGTTGTTTGGCTATCAAAAAAAGTCTTGATGGGGTGTGGATCTTTCAGAAACTTTTGTGCTCTGGTTCCTCTGGTAGCCAGCTCTTCCACTTCTCTTAGAGAGAGAGAGCCACACACACACAGACAATCTGCCTCCCAGGCTGCTTAACTTACTCTCCGATTAGTCTGGCTTGATACTGGCCTGTGATCGCACACTGACATACGTACCCTTGCTCTCTCACTTGCGGTCACTGCAGACATGTAGGTCCCCAGTGACCTGTGGTCTGGCTAGTTGCTGGCACCTAGATGTACACACACACACGTGTGCATTCAGAATAGAGAGCCCATTCACCCAGAAAAATAGTTATAAATGGAGTTCAATGAGAAAACAGGACAGACTGCATTGATCAGGCCCCAGGCATGTCCAGATACGAGTACTTGTCCCTCTGTTTTTTCGCCTGTGCTACTCCACAAAGCACCTTGTTCCCTCCCTTTTTCTGCCTTTGGTTTCTGCCCTGAACATCCTGCAGTAAGTCACAAAATGCCCTTCCCTGGCATGGCAGTGTCTCATACCCCTAAGCAGTAACCCCTTTCAGTCTGGAAGGTGATGCAGCGAGAGCCGCTCCTGTTGACTCATGGTGATGGGAGTCACGCCTGGCCCGTGGGACTGATGGCTGTCCTGGGCAGCCCTGGGAGGGGCTGGGGCGGGAGCTCCATTCCTCTGAGTCCATAATTTCAGTTCCCCCACCTGCCATGGTGCCTCTTTGATCCTTTATGCCTGTGGAGATGAGCCTTTTCTGGGCTGATCTCTCCTGTGATGTGCCTGGGAATAGCTGGGTCAGAGTCATATTCAGATTCCCCCACCTGCTGGTGATCCTCTCTGTTCCTTTGTGCACATATGTAGAGCAGCTTTTTATAACAGAATCTAACACTGACAATCTGGCAGTTTTCTTTCAGCTGCACTGAACGCTTTTGGGGACAAAAGGACTGTTACTGATGTGTATGAAGCAAGAATGTTTGGAAGTGTTCTGTAGCTTCAGAAAACTTCCTCTGTAGTCCTTTAAACTGAAACTGTCTGATACAGTTGAAGAAAAAATGTAATTTTATCTTTGTTGTGTGCAGTGTTGGTTTAATCTGGGATAATACTGCACTTTCTTAAAGCTGCACAGCTTTCTAGAAAAACTTGTCTTAGCTTTTTTCACCACTATTGTGCCTTAGGTGCTGAGTAACATTCACACAGTGAGAGCTACGTGGCAACCTAAAAATCCTCAAATGTGGACCTTTTCTCCAAGGGTAGGTGTCTTGCTCTGGGACTGACATAGATGGTAACTCTTTACAGCTTCTTATTTAGTGATGTCTATTATGTCTGGTATTTGTGTTGAAAGAAAACATAGCGCAACCAAAATGAACATGCAGAAGAGAAAAAACTTGCTGAAGTGCATGGATTCAAACTTAAATTGTTTTAGGAAATCCACTTTGGAGAAAATTGCTGGGGGGAAGGAAAAGTAGCAGGAAGGACTGGTGATCCAGCTGGCAGCACTGGTTAACTTTGAATCAGTATCAGGCGCACGCTACGTGGTGTTCATGGAGAAGGGAAGAGACTAGCCGCTTTGCATGTGAGCTTCTGGTTTGATTTCATTAAAAAAAGAGCATGTGCTTTGTCCCACGTTTCAGGTGCCATACAGGGCCACGCTCACAGTAGTAGTGTGGTCATGTTTTACCCCAGTTGTTGCTGTGTTCTTGGAGGGAATTAGGTGCTTTTTGACATCTAAAGTTCTTTAATAGCTTGTTATCACAAAACAAGTACCTTGGTAGCACAGCTGTGTTTCATGGCAAGATAAAGAATAGGGGAGCAAGGTTTCAACTGACATTGGTTCTCTACTCATTTTCTTTTATATGCAACGGGATTGGGTCTGAGATCTTATGTGAATGAGTGATGTGTTCGATGGCCTTTAAAAATCAGAGGGTTTTTTTAATAGGTACATTCACTTTTCTCTCCCCCTCCCACCCCCCTTCTCTCTGTATTAGGTAACAGGCATTTTACCCAGCTTGCTCGATGGTGACTGTTTTGTCAGGTCCAACTCTCTGTCTGCAGACGTTGGTATATTATTTGAACTTGGCATCACTTATATTCGCAATGTAAGTGTGTAAAGTTGCGGTATAAATTGTTCCAAGCACGAGTTTATTAAGTGAACCAGCTGTCCCATATTTGATGTTAAGCTGCAGTATCCCAGCAGTGAACTGTGAGATCCAAATGGAAATTTAACTGAACTTTTCCTAGCTTACTATAAGATTGTCTTCCTTTTGGCTTCTGGGGGGGAGGAGAGAGATGCTGGGGTTTGGAACTTTTATTTCTAGTCAATATTTAGAGAATAAAAGACTTTCTGACTAGTGGACGTGAATATACCTTTACTAACACTGAAATAAATTCTGTTACTCTGCCAAAGATCTCATGTAATGTCATCGCAAAGGACCAATTCTCTCTTCACTCCTGCATTGTTTTTTCTATCTTTGTGATTTGTTTCAGACTACTGTGCTATATAGTTTGGAACCTAAGATTTTAACTGTTTAAATAGTATGAACACTAGCTGCGATTGATGCAGATATATCCTATCCATCTAGGATGTGCTTCTGAAAAGTACAGCAGGTAGTAACACAATAGATGGTAAGGTTCATAAGAACTACTGTAATGGAAGGCAGGTGCATGCAGGAGCATAAGACACACTAATATTTGGAGGATACAGTGGCTTTTTGGAACAGCTCACTGTTCTGAAAGATCTCAGCCATTTTGTCTGTCTACAAGACTGACTCTGAACACTTAGATTTTCATAGTGGTCACAATCCTCCTCAGGTGAATCTTGGCAATCAAGTAAATCATGGGTGAAAGATGAAAAGTGGGGTAACCACAGTGGTTAGCAGGCAGGGTATTAAATGGTGGGCAGCAGAATTCAGAAAAGATGGATAGAGAAGTCGCAGAGGGGGCTATTGCTGTATTTTCTCTTTTGCTAACACCTGTATGAACTTAGGGTGCAAGAGAGCAGTGCCTGTGGAGATGTGGCCTCCCAAGCTGCTTAACTTACTCTCCGATTAGTCTGGCTGACAGCGTGGTGGGATGCAGAACTGTTGTGTGGGGAGATAAGTAGAGTGTACATCTGTAGGTAACTGGAGTAAGTCCTGGTGTTGAACAGCATGTTGGTAAGTGATGGTTCACAGAGACCTAATGGGGCACAGTGACCCTCCTTGTGCTAGCTGGAGTAGTCAAGATTATGTGAAGTTGTCTGCTTCTGTTTAGGGAGGAAGTTTAAATGAAAGCTGAAGTGTTTACAAGTTCCTACCTGTTATTAGTGCTTTGGGGTCTGGAAATAGATGGGCTGGCCCGGAGGATCACCTCCCTTTCCCAGGCACTGTCTCTGGTACTGTGGCTAAAGCCTTCTGATGCACAGGGTCACTAGCTTAGAAACTCTGGACTCTGGAATCAGATGGGTAAATCCTCTGGGTAAATTTTTTCCCTCCTCCTTTCTGTCCTGTATTCTTTAGAGCATCAGTGCAGGTTTGGGGGTTCTTACTTTTGTCTCTGTGCATTTCTTCTTTTTCAGGAGCTTGATATACTTACGTTTCCCTTAAATGTGTATTTCTTGGCTTTATAAATCCTTGTCTGTTAAATATGTTCACGGACCATTAACTTCAGCATAACTCTGTGTGCTGTTTGGTGAACATCTTCAAACATCTGTGAATGTGACACAGTCAATGTTTGTTTACTAGAAATCTGGGGCTTTTACCATTTTTATGTGATTAAATAAGTGTTTGTGGTTCAGTTACTCATTCTGGTTTAGCTGCTCAAATTACTTATGTTTCTCTTTTTTCCTAGGCAACAGGTGAAAGAGGAGAACTAAGCTGTGGCTGGGCATTTCTGAAGCTTTTCACTTCTAATGGAATGCCTGTTCCTTCCAAGTAAGTTTATTATGTTTTCCTTCTCTCTCTCTGTATTTATGTATGTTAGTATATACATATATATTAGGCCAGCAGTAAAGTTCCTGTTTCGTACTTACACACTGATAGGGGCAGGTGTAATCCAGACTAAAGTGCAGGATGTACCAGGTCTTGCAGTGAGAATGCTGGTCCTGCTTCCACCAGTGTATGTTCTGCTAAGTTTGTGTGGGAAAAGTGCTCCCTTGAGCCAACATTCAGGTCTGAAATGTTGCAAGTTAGTATGTGTGGAATTTTAAAATTTAAAAAATAAAAAAAAAAAAAGTGGAATTTTAAAACTATGGAAATGTCTGAGTCAACAAGGAGTTATTTAGAGTTTTGTATATAGAAGTAGAGTCATTACTTACATTGAAGGTGATGTCCTTTTTAATTCTGGCCTCCTCTTTATGTGCATTTTGGTGTATAACCCTTTCCCATTTAAAAATTAGAAGAATGGTTTCTAAGACTTGGAAGCAGGTAAGAGTTGTTGTGAATGAATCTGTTACTGTTCACTTGGAGAATGTGAATAAGCTTATATTTTGCAGCTGATTTATGATTAGTTCATGGGTCCAACAATCTTAAAGAATAAAAAAATTTACATATTTCTATTTTATTAAATGTAGGAAAGCTTTCTGTTAATTTACAGAAATGATTCATTGTAGATCAGACTTGCAATACTTGGTTTTTACCAAATATATAGAGAGATATAGATGTGTATTCTGAATATATTTTGATTACAGGGGAGAAAAAATACCCATGGGAGACCTCTACTGTTCTATAAGTCTCTAAATCTCTTCTAAATCTGCTCTCTAACATTGTTTTTCTATTCCACTAAGTTAAAGATGTTATCTAGAGAGAGAAATTGCATGCTTGCTTCAACAGTGACTTACTCTTGACAGAACTGGGATTACATTAGTCTTCAACGCTTTAAATGTTCCATATCTAAAATTTGCTACATAAGCGCTGACTCCTCAAAAACATTTTAGTGGAACAATTGCTAAATTTCATATAAGAAAAATAGTGGAGTCTTGTGGAAAAGAATCAATGTTGCAAATTTATTTTAAAATAATTAACTAGTTTCCCAATATAATACAAGTTTCAAATTTATCATTTGAGGTTTGGTTACTTAGTAATTATGTATAGTCATTTCATATAAAATACTAGTCATAACCTCAAGCACCGTGTCAGTTTTTGTTTGTGGTAACAGGTTTCTTTCTTTCTCAGAGACTGATTGTGAGAACACATACCCTTACATCTTTTTATTCTCACGATGCTGCTCTTCTTTCACAGGATGTATGAGCTGCTGTTAAATGGTGGTACTCCCTATGAGAGAGGCGTTGAGGTTGACCCATCAATATCAAGAAGAGGTGTGGTTTCTTCTAAACATTACATAAGTGAAATGATACCACAAATGCTATACCTACTTTACAACATGCAGTGCTCAGCCAAGGCTGCTTTTGTTTTGTGTGTTCCCATTTTGCATGAAAGTTGACTGTTAGGGCTGGTGGAATTCAGAACTATCTGCCACTGCAAATGTTTCTGTAATTTCCAGTTTCTGCAGTTGGAGGGTTCTGAGAAACAAATTATTTCTTCAACTGCACTTCACAGTTCTTGGCTATGGGGTGATGGATGGTACAAAGCTCAAGAGTTACACTGGTCTGGAGTTCCCAAGCCAGGCTCTTCAAGTCCCGTATCATCAATCCCATATCACTTACACACAAGTTCCACATGTGCATAAATATGCTACAGAACAACTGTACTGGTTCTTCCCGCTGGGGCCGAATAAGGCTTCCCTAAGAGTCGGGTCAGACGACAGACCACTTGTGTTTTAAATAAGGGCAGTCATGGCTTTCCTCTGGAAGCTGTAATAACATCCATTTGCTAGTGACACATGCTGCAAGCTACAGAAGGCCTTTACCTTTTGGGTTTGGACACTTACCTCCACATTACTTCATGTGTATTATGACTCCATCACCCCAGAGAGAGGTAACAGCTTATGTTAGACCAAATGTTGATAGAGCTGATATGTTGATATATTTTCAGATGTTCAATTCCTCCTGGTTTTTAGACCATCCTTTACCATTACAGTTTTAGCAAAACATCTCTCCTCAAATTTAAATGTCCATTCTTGTAATATAATTCTTAATGTTCTTTCAAAATGACAGATCTCATATCGGGTATTTCTTAAGCAGGCAGTGGTGTCTTTCATCAGTTCATAACACTCAAGAAACAGCCTGTGCTTGCAGTGAAACTGCAGTCATTAAGTGTGCAGTCAAAAGACATCCTGAAGTAAGTATGCATGTGTGCTGCCATGAAATGGAAAAGTATTTCGGATAGCCTAGAATGGTTCCAGAGATCTAAAGTGTTCCCCTTCCCTGGAACACTGGCTATGGAAAAATCTGAGGGTTGTGTCACCTGCATATTGTACTTAATCTCTGTTTGACACTTAAAGCTGTTTTGTTGAAAACAACTAAAAAGTCTTTAAGTTTAGATAATAGTGAAAACTGTTTTCAACAGCAGGAGTCTGGCTGTTACAGCTTTATCAGTGTATACCTCCAAAAGTTGTGATGGATTCGTGGAGGTGCCAATACGAGCTAATAATCATCTCCATGACGCTGTCATTACCCTCAAGTTTTGCTGAACAGCGCTTAAGAGTTTTAGGAGCAGTTTTCAGTAAAAATCTCAACTGCATGTTCTTTATTTTCCCAATAGTTTGCTACCAGAAACGTTAATTGGCAGTATGTGCTACATCCACATCTTGATATTTTATCGACAAATACTTGGTGATGCACTCCTGAAAGACAGTATAAGCATGCAAAGTGCAGGTAAGAATTGCTGTTGTGGAAAAGAACTCAGTACTGGTGAGTCTGTTGGAGAAAATGCAGGTTCCTAAAGGGAATCACTCTCTCCCTTTTGTAAGAGAAAGCTGGGATCTGCAGGAACAACTCTCACTGATACAGGGGACTCGTAGGATTTTGTTCCCTGATAGCCCTGGCACTGACCAACCATCTCACAACGTTAGGAAGTCATGCTCCCTGGGTAGAGAATTTCAGTGCTTTAACTTTCAGTCTGCAGGTGTTGTGGGGACAAAGAGAAAGCTGTTGTCCCTGCTGATAAAAGAGAACAGCCTCTCACTGTGAATACTGCCACTTGGTGTGTTTGCATTTCAAACGAGTAATAGTTCAACTCACATCTAATGCGTTGCCCTGTTTGACATCAGTTCACATCGCAAGATGCAAAACAATAGCTTGCTTTGATATGAAGTATGAATGAAGTGCTTTCAGTGAAATTCTTCCTAAAAAAAAGTCCTTGTGGATAGGTAAAGGGTTATTTCTAAATTTAAAAAAAAGGCAAATAAAGGTAAAGGATTATTTGGAAGAAAAATGTTTCCTTTTCACCACTAATGCAATGAGAGATTAGACATGCAGATGGGTTTACTCATTCATTCCTAGTGTATGTGTGTTCTCCGAGTTACAGAAGAGGTTAGGCAGATGTTTTGGTGTCATTGAGGCTAAGTCATCCTCTATATTTTTTTTTTTTAAAATTATTATTTACTTATTGGATAATGCAGCAGCGAAAGAGAAGTGGAAGAGTTTTTGCTCTGATTTTGCAACTCTCTTATTCCTTCCACATCTTTCCTTCAACAGAACTGTAATAGTTTATAGTCTTCTCCATTTTAAAATCAATTTGAAATATGGGAAAATTACATTTCTTAACTGTACTACAGGTGAATTTATATTGGTAACGCAAAGTGATTTTCTTGTGTTTTCTCCCATCTCTTCTCCAGATTGAATTACGTATCATCTGTTCCTATGGCAAATAAATTTGCCTTTGCACTTACTAACATTTTTAACTTACAATCTTTAGCCATACTTAGGCGTCTGAATTACAGGTTCATCTTTTGAAGGTGCTCAGAACTTAACTCCCTTCCTGATTTTCTGAACTTTAATATACATTCCGTGTATACTGATTTCAGTATCTGAAAGTCAGACCCTTTCATAAACTAATGTTTTGTTTAATAAACTTATCACAGAGAAACTAAAATGCTTAGTTTTTAAAGGCCAATAGGACAATAGATCAGGCTGATGACCTCTCCTGGAGTTAAATTGCAGCCATTTGGATTCAGACTTCATTTGAAATGATTTGAAGGCTTTACCCAGGCATTTCAGAAGTTGTTCTGGTAGCCATTTTCTACTTTTTTTCCTGGTGTAACAAAGGAAGATTTCTCATATTTAAAAATCAACTATCAGTTTAGAAATAGGCAACTTAAAACATCTGTTATATTTCACAAAAGTAATCAGTTCTCGCCTCCATAAAATGTTTTGTTACTAGTAAATGGTCAGTGTTTATTAACTTTGTCAGCTTCAACATGAAGAAACAACAGCATGCATTAAATACTTAAAATCACAAGAGAAAGAAAACACTTCAACCCAAATTCCTCTATATGTCACTTGTAGCACTTCTATAATCTTATCGACAGTCTCATTAACTAAACAGGACCCCTGTGCCATGAGGTCTCAAGATTTGCTGTGTTTCATAACAGAGTGCTTTGATTCCTGCCAGTCATGGGGAGGCAGCTCTGCCCTGCCTGATTTTGATACAGCTGGCCTGTTCAGCTCAAGCAGGAGACCCAGCTATTACCTGGTAGCTCACCAGGAAGGCACGCAGGAGACTGATCCGGTTTGATGATGTGCCCCATTTGGTACCTTTACTACGCCACTTGTTACCCACGTACCTTAACATCACCCACAACACAAGCCAGATTAAGGCATAACGGAAGTGTGTTTATTCATAACATCCAAACCAAGCAGCACAATTTCAGATGTTTATAAAAAAGACAGGTGCAGAAATGAGAAAAAACCCCTCGCTCTACCCTTAGGTTAAATCAGTAAGGTCTCTTGCTTGCTGGTTTCTCCTAATAAACCAGCAATCAGTTTTGGTGTGTCTCTCCTCTCTCAGGTTAACTGTCTCTCAGCGACTGAGAGTTTGTACAGTCAGAGAACACAGTCAGAGAGCGTTTCTACTTTCCCTGCTGCTCTGGAGTACTAGTACAGCTAATTTTCCCTTTGAAATAATCAGAGGGGAGGGGATGTGCTGAATACCTTGATGTGTTGATACCTTGAAAACCATCCTGTTTCATTCTTAGCCTTGAATATGTTTGTTTTCTGTTTCAGATTTAATCTTTAATCCTATTTTGGCAACTTTCCCTCAACTCATGGATGAACCAGACCTGATGGATGCACTTCGGGTATGTTACCTACGTGGTGTTCAATTACATCTGATGTGTCAGGATTTCCACATTGTTTGCAAAATTTGAGCTTTTTTTTGTCCTGTGAAAAGATAAATGGAAAAGCCCAACAGCAGGAAGGTTTTATAATTAAGTACGTGCAGATCTCTACAAGAGAATGCTTGAGTATGTACAGAAGGGATGCAAAGACATGAATTAGCTGGTTTGAGCACTGCTAGCCACATAGCCACAGCAAGAGCGTGCTCAGGTGGATGAGCTGTCTGAATGTTTGTCTGGCTTCTACGACAGTGCTGCTTTCATGACAGGGAGGGGCTGACGCAGCTTCTGCCTGGCAGGACAGCACTCACTGTATTTACACGGCAGTCCCTGGCAGGTGTCCTAGTACCAGACAACAACAGCTGAGCTATTTCTGCCCAAAGGACACTACCTTTAGAAGCTGTCAGCCTTCGGGGTTAGGCTGTGTTTCGTCATTCTTGTAGGGTGGGAAAAAAGTGAACCTCGGTTGTGACTGATTTTTCTTAAAAGTAGATCCCCTAGATTTCATTTTTATGGCTCTGATAGTTTCAGATCTCCAAATCCTCCCACCTGTAAAATTAGGTGAAATGGTTATTTGCTTAAATCAGCTAAACTGGCACAAGGGAGGATTGGGGAGTGTGAGGAAAGTGGGACTGCAACAGGAGCCTAAACTACTGTGGGACTGCAGTGAGAGATTTTTGCAGCTAAAAATGGAATTGCTTTAGATCTCCACAATCTCAATCTGATTTTAAATTTAATTTCATTTTAGAGTGCTTGGGCAGATAAAGAAAGAACGTTGAAGAGATCTGAGAAGGTAACATATTACAGGTTTTTCTTTGACATATATTCAATCTATTTTGAACTAGAAGCTTTCTGTCAGTTATTGCTAGTTAACTTTTCCTCTCACATTTATTTAGAAAATGTTGATACACTAAATGTGGTTCTTAACATTTCTTACCCATATTTATAACAGTAAACTAGGAGAAGAAGGAATATGAAATTAACTTGTAACTTTTTGTATATGGGTGTTAGTGGGGAAGCTATTACAGGTTCTCATACTCAAAGTGTGGCCCCTTTTTGTGATGCACTTCCAATACTTGACTGGTAAAAGCTTTCCACTGGTACAGAAGGGGCTGCGTATGTCCACAAAATAATCTTCCCTGCACCATCCTCTGAGCTCTAGTCCTCCCACAGTCTGCCTGGAAAAAGGCCCCAAATTCTGCAAATCTCCCTATGTCAGACAGTTGTAATCTCCCATTTTGGCGTGTAGACAGCTGGAGAACACCTGAATTGGCCATGTCACCAGGGTTACCTGTACCTTGTCCTACCTCCTGTCCTCTGGACAAAGAGAAGCTGTAGGTAACTGAAGGAGGAAGGCACTAGCTCTTGATCCAAGGCACTTCACTTCTTGGGAGCAGCGGCAGGGTATTTCATTCACTGTGCATGCTACTGGATAGACACACAAGAGATCTCCCCAGTTACGCAAACAAAACAAAATGCTGTTGAGTCAGAGTCGCTTTTTCAAAGCCATTCATCCAAAATGAAAGCTCATCTGTTCAAAGAATTAGTAACTCCTCGGTATCCCAGAACCATCCAGTTTTACCTGATTTGTCATGTGCCACTCCCACGGTAGGATTGCTGCCTGGTGAATTCTTACTCCTTCTTGCATGGTTGTATGAGGCTTAGCTGCTAAATCTCCTGCTGAGATGGGAACTGTTCAATGTCAGTCATAGCACTCACGTTTCTGGAACATTTCTGGAAGAGTCTCAGTCAGTGGTCAGTGAGTTTTCCAGGAGGCAGCGCTCTGTGTGTCTCCTCCATACAGGAAGGGGTTTTTCTAGGGTGCGTGAGGAAAATGAGGCACATGAATCTCGTCTAGTTAAAGCAGTTGGGATCTTTCAGTGTTTGAGAATTCAGTTTGAGGCTGATTCTGAGTCTTTGGGTTTTGCAAGCTGTCTTTACAGAGGAGGGCATAATTCTTGCCGCACACAGAATGTCCTGTCAGAGTGTGAAATAACACTACTTAGAGTGTGGCCTTACCTCCTGCTAAGAGCCACATGCTGCAAGGAGCCTGGGATTGTTGCTCTGCCTAGGCCAGCAGAGAAACCAGTGGAGTTTGGGCTTCCAAGGTGGAGAGGATGTGGCACTTCCCCAGTGGCTGTGGCAAACAGTCTCGGTCTGCACCTGCGAAGGCTGTGGGGAACAGCTGTCACACGCTGGTGTTTTTAGGAAGAACTCTAACTACCCTGTGAGCTCCTGATGACTGCTGTACACATCGCCATTGTGTGGTAACACTGGCAGGGTTTGCTGTGTATCGCTGCTCTCTGTCGTTTGGAAAAGGAGGTGGGTTGGAGAGCACAGTTGTTGATCTAGAGTTTATATAGCGTAGTTCTTGGTGGCGAGTTTGAGGCTCATCCGAGCTAGCTGATGTGTGTTTAGGAAGGTCACATCTCTACCTGTTGTTCTCCTAGGAACCAGGGGTTAGTTGAATATTTTCTTTTTTCCTTCCCTGTGTATGACACTTCTGGAGAAGTGCTTGGCAACACCGTGTATTTGTACTGAAGTATTTTCAAATACTCTTCTCTACAGAGAGATCAAGAATTTCTGAAGTCTGTGTTTGTCCTGGTGTACCACAACTCTGTCTTCCCTCTGCTCCACTCCACTTTCCTCCCTGACTACAAGTGGGCTGAGGAAGAGTCTGAAGCATCTCGCTGGAAGGCGATTGCTGACTTCTTGAAAAAGAGCCGAGAGAATGATGGTGCCCTTCAGTATCTCCTGTCATCAGAAAATACTCACAAAGCCTTTGATATCTCAGAGCTGACTTATGATTTCTTAGGAGAAGTGAGAAAAAACAGTGCTGGAGTATGAATGGATTATGGAAGAACAATACGTAAGAATGGGGTAACAATATAAATAAATTCTTACAAAAAAGAAGCTGTGTACTATCTGAATTGTAATGACTATTTTAACATATTTAACATTTTGAGAGACTAATATTATTTTATCAGTTATAATAATCAAATTATATTTTAAATTTTCCCCTTTGCAATGTTAGACAAGGCTATGGTTGTCTGTTGCTACATGTACCTGTTGTAGCCACGTCAAGTGCCGTATTTTGCCTAAGCTGAGCAAATGCCAAGGCAGCACTTGTCTCCTCTCATGCAGCTTCCACTTAATTTCCAGCTTTGTTTTAATGAGGGTGAACAAAAGACTTTATCCTGGTACCCCAGTGGATTGGTAACAGGCAAGGAAAATAGCAATGATCTTTAAGAATGCTGCTGAGCAAGGTCAGCCAGGTTAGAGAAAAAAATCATCTCTTGTCCAATCAGTGGACAGCAGGCTGCTCTGTATTTAGACTGTTTTACTGTTTTTCTTTCCCCACTCAGAAAAAGGTTGGGTGGAATGTGCTTGACCCACCTAATACAAATAAAAGCTGGTGAGAACTGGGGGCACGCTGCCCTCCCCCGGTGCGTGGCCATGCCATATGGTAGCTCCCGCCGTGCTGACTTTCTGGGGCAGGCTAACGAGCTGCGGGGTGTTCCTCAGGTGGAGCGGGATGATAAAGGCTTCTTTGTGGGTACAAACTTCTGAGCACAGACTGTACGTGCTGCCCTCTCACAGTGGGAACTTATTCATCTGATTTCTTTTGGGCTGGAGTGTCGGGATGTTTTCTGCATGGTGATGGGTACGTTGTCACCGTGTCCAGCGAGGTATGAGGCACCGAGTCACAGACAGATTTGAGTCCAAGCTGGGCACTAGTTTTGTCTGGCGCGAAATGTTTTAAAACAAGATCTTTCAAAGACCACAGAACACTGCATGGAGCCCAACGCCAGCTCCCACTGACTGCACTTGTAAACTGGAGCCTCCAGAAATAATGCAAAACACTTCCCCCTGGCCTAGGAGGGGCTCAGAGGATAAGAAACATCCCAGATTTGATCTTTGCTCTGTATTGCGCAAGAGCTTGGCACAGAAGCCAAATTCCTAGGGCATCACTTGGCTCTTCTAACAGAGAGACATGGTATCTTACCAAGGATATCATGCTCCTCCTGCTGCAGAGTATTGCCTGAGTTAGTGAGGACAAAATGGCTTTGTTAGGCCATGAGGCAGAGCTGCCACCTGCAGCCTTTCATCCCACCACTTATCAGTGAGTTACGGCACGAAGCAGAGTCCTCGCAAAAAACAAAGTGTGCTTGTCAAATCCAGAGCCAACTGCCAGGAGGTAAAAATCAAAGCTGTCCTTCAGACCTTTCTTAGGAGCACGTGGGCAAACTCACCCCTCTTCTACCAGTGTGTTCAGTTGTCTGTAAAAAATGTTTGGCTGCAAGTTTTCAAAGGCTGGACATGCCTGGTGGGAAGCCTGACGTGAATACGGAGCAGAAACCTCAACAGAAAGGGGAGGAGGCAACAACAGTGGAAGCAAAAATATTTCAGGCTTGTAAGTGTGCCAAGGACAAAGACTGATTGCAGGAAACGTTTCTGCCCTGGCACGGTGTAGGATTTTTTTTCTTTCCCCTCTTGTTTAAGACTTTGAATTGATCGTGTGCTGGTGGCGGGGCTGGGGTCCCTTTGGTCCCCCATCCCAGTGCAGGCGGCAAGGCATGTGAGGCCAGCTGCAATAACCAGAGAGCTGCTGAGGGCTCCTTCAGCCGGGGGAAGCGGCGTGGTGCCAGCCTGGGCTGGTTTCTGTGATTACGTCCCTGCGGGTGTGTCAGTTAAAACCCCGCACGGGAGCGGCACGGTGCAGGCAAATGCAAGCGGAGCTGAGACGGAACGGTCGCAGTGTCGGCTGAGAAGAGATGGCCTCGGTGGGTCCCCCTGCGGCCTCCACGCAGCCCGCCTTGCCCTCCGGACCCGCCGTCTTCAAAACCGTCCCCTATGCGTTCATCCTACCAGAGATAGTGAGTATGCTGAGCTTTGCTGCCTTACAGCACCCTGCTAATGGCTCTAGCAAATCTAAAAATCAGGGAGCAGCCCCCAAAACGATCCTGAAGACAGCGTGAATGGGAAATAACGTCTCTTCTTTTAGCTTATACTGAATGGACAAAGCTGATCTTCGTGACGTGATTTTTTGGAACAGTGTGAGGACAAGATACACTCCAGTTCCATCCCGGTGCCTCTGCGAGGGTCGCTGGCTGCCGTGGGGCTGGGAGAGGCTGAAGCAGTGCCTCTGGGCAGAAGCAGCTCTAGTTATCACATAGAAATTGCTTGAAAAATCAAGGGAATTTCATTCTCGGTATTAAGTATTTCCAGGGGCTTGAAGGCAATTGGGTGTCTTGTAACGTGCGACATTCCATGAATCTTTCAATTGCTTCTGGGTCCAGAGGGCATCCAATGGGACTGGCCAAGATAACCACTGCTGTACTTTGACACAGGACACGGTGCCGGCAACCCACACCACCCGTGCTCCACAGTGCAATCGCCGTGGCTGGGCTTTGCCGGGAGCTGCCACCCGGTGCCAGGGGGCTCAGCTCCCCACTGCACACCTGGGGGAGTTTCATCCACTGGAGTTGGAACGGCACAGGGCAGCGTGAGCTTATCCAGATAACCCCGGTGTGCTATTTGTGCACAGTAAATATTTTAGGTGGATCCAGAGCGAGCGACTCACTCTGGGCTGGTGTGTGGAGTCAGGAGCAGACTTCCTCGTGCCGTGATTTCAAGCCTAGAAGATTAACAAGTGGGCAGGGCCTGGCTGACGCGGCCCTTCACCTTTCCCAGATAAAAGCACATTTTCTGGCTTCTCCTCCAAAGCCCTTGGGGTGAGATGTTTCCTTGCATCGAACATGGCAGCAAACCTTTCCCTTTTGTAAGAAACATTTTGAAGTATTTCCCAAGAGCATTTAGGGAAACTCGTGCCAGCTTGCGGTGCTGCTGTCGTGCCAGGATGCTCCGGAAGGCAGGTCCGTGCTGCCCGAAGACACAGGGCTTCCAATGGCTGCTGGGGCCAGCCTGGGAGGGAGGTGAGGAGGGACTCAGGGAGGAGGTGGTGTTTTCCCCATCCCGTGCTCATCAGAGGCGCCTGTGTTTGTCCCTGGCAGCTCTGCGGGACCTGGGTGTGGATTCTCGTCGCTGCTACCTCCGTCTCCTTCCCGCTGCTGCAGGGATGGGTGATGTACGTGTCCCTCAGCTCCTGCCTCGTCTCCCTGCTGCTCCTCTTAAGCTACCTCTTCGGCTTTCACAAAAACAGCGAGAACTGGAAAGTGTTGGTAAGGAGGGGCTGGGACACTGGCAGATGTTGGCAGCAGCAGTGTGGGCACAAGACGACCGTGGCTGGTGATGGGTTAGCCAGCCAGCTGCCGGCCCTTTTGCAAACAACCAGCCCTTTTTCCTCCTTTGGCCTTGACTGGAAATGCTGAGGGAAGCTGTGCTATGCCGTGGGTGCTGCATGGGCACAGGGGAGGGTTCGGTGTGGCAGGAGGGTTTGGTCCCAGCCCTGTCCGGGCACATGTGTCCCATTCAGGCACTTGCACGTGCAGAGGATGGACCTTGTCCTCAGGGCAAATCAGAGGAGGATGGTCCCGGGCATGCTTTGATCCTTGCTGCTCCCTTGTTTTGCAGGACAGTTTGTACCATGGCACCACAGCCATTCTGTACATGAGCGCTGCTGTCTTGCAAGCCAATGCGACCATCCGCTCTGAGTTTGGCCCCAACTCACCGCTTTACTACCAGCTCAACTGCGCCGCATCGGTGAGTCAGTCCAGAAAACCTCAGGCAGGCCAGAGCACCCGCAGTTCCCCTCAGGGAGATGCAGGAGTAAATACTAAAGCCACAGCAAAGCCATCCCAAGCCCAGCAGTGTCACACTGGTCAGGGCTTCAGATCCTTGTCTCTGTTGTGTTGTGCAGCCCATGTGGGCTTCTTGGGGTCCAGCAGCTCAGAGCCTTGTGTGGCTGCCTCCTGGGAAATGGTGGGGCTTTGCTGATTCTTTGAGGCTGGAGAGAGCTCTAGGCTGGGAAGTTTCCCCAGGTTGAGAGCACAGGTTGGAGATGGGGTTAGACTCTCCCAGCTGAACCCAGCTCCTGCTCTTCTTCCTCTCATGCAGTTCTTCGCCTTCATCACAACCTTCCTGTACATCCTCCACGCCTTCAGCATCTACTACCAGTGAGCCCGGCAGTGCTGGCTTCGCTTCTGCAAGATGAGAGCTTTCCCAGAACAAGGGATGCAGCTGCTGGGGATGGCGGTTGCTTTTTAACTTCACTGAAGGAGGGATTTTTATAAGGCAGCGTTGTGTCGGTGTGTTTGTGGGGACATTTCGTGCCTTGCCCATGGGCTACGCAAGGGGAGGAACTGGGTGCAGGCTCTGAGCCAGGCTCCCACTCTGATGTTCTGCCAAATATAGATCACCAAGGAAAGGAGAAAAAAAAAAAAAAAGGAAAATCACTGTTCCTTCAGCAAACAATTTCCTCTCTCATATTATTTTCCTATCTCTGGTTCAGCTGGATCACTCCCCAACACAAATTCATAACAATAATACAATATTGTGTTCCTTGACTTTCAGATCATTTCATTTGGTATATGCAGTACTTAAAATAAAGCATCTACTAACAGTGTCTGACCAAACAGATTTTGACTGCTATATAAACTATGTTCATTGAACAGCTAATTTTACTCCGTAAGAGTTAAAGATTTCCTTTCAAAAGCCAGAAAATGTTCACAGACTTAGAAAGCTACAACAGACTTTTTAAACAAGTAGATCATGAACTTCTAACAAACTTCTAGATGTCGTATAAAACTACAGCATGGAGAGACTTATTACTACAGTTAGTTACAGTAGTTCTTCTCCGGTGTCTGCTCATTGCCATCACAAAATCTGCAGCTGCAGAGTTCAGTCACCGGCAGTGCCATCACCTAATGTTACAGGCACTCCCTCCTCTCTGCATCTTCAGTGCTGGAGTGACTGGTAGAGGGAGCTCCCTCCTCTCTCTGCCCCAGATAATCCTCTGCTTCTGGGATAGCATTGACTCGCAGTACATCTAAGTAGAGAAGGTAGTCCTGGAGACAAGCTGGCAATGGCAATTCGCGGATAAACCGGTCCGATCGCAGGCGTTCACTCGTTAAAATGGACCGGATCTCAAGACGACAGAGATGAGACAGGCAAGGAATGAAGGCTGAAAAATTAAAGAACAAGTCAAACGCTGAACAGGACACCATGGGATTACATCGCTTGCCTACGGTTACCTGGTTTGGCTGGATCCCATGTGAACCCCCCAGGCCCTGGCAGATAATGAGGCATAGTTCCTGATAGGGAAGGGCTGTTGTCTGCTAGAATCGGTGTTTTAGGCATTTCCCTATAGGAGCTAGAAAAGGTACCTTAAACTTCTAGAAACAAAGTATCAAAGACTCATTTTATCCTTAATCAGAGAGTTTCATCTAACCAGTCTAGAACAGCTACCTGCTTGGGGAGGGAGAGGCCCATGCCACCCTACAAGAAATGAAAAATGAAGTCTAGAAGTAAATCAAGCAACAACAAAATAACCCAAGGGAAAGCACTTGTAGGATACGTACTAAATGACAGCATGACTCAGCATACGATCCCAAATGTTCTAACGTGGTGCTAAATAACTTGACTTACGACAAGCACCGTGCCGGAAGATACACAAACACATCTGTAAGTGTGCATTCAAACACAAACTTTCCTATCAGCTTATCCTGATACAAAACTCCAGTGCCTCCAAACTACCCTAGAGTGGCTTCTTCGTTTATTTATTCACAAGCAATCTGTAACATTAACTGCAACAATTTCTGAATTTCAGTATAGAAGGGTAAGTACGGCATTTTGCAAGCCTTCAGGTGTGAACACCTGTTCCTGAACTTTTCCATACGAACCCTTCATTTTTAATTTCCTGTGCTCCCTCACATGACCAGCTTGGTGCTTCTCAAGAGGGGAAGGCTGCCTCTCAGCACAGCAGCTGGCCTGCTTGCCCTGACTCCTCTTGGCTTCAGGAATGAAAAAGCGAAAACTTTCAACCTTCCCCCCCTCTGCTTTTTACTCTCCACTTTCTCTCTTCGGCTTTAGTTACTGGATGATATTACAACACAAATATATTTACTAATAGCAAAGGAAACAAAGAAAGGACTTCACCTAAATTTCCCCAAATAAATTCTTTTTTTCCCCTCCAAAAAGTTATCCTAATTAGCTTCAAATATTCCAAACAAGGTATTATTTAATAATATTAGACATTTTAAACTTAGACATTTTAAAACTTATTATAGACCCTTTTAAAGAAGAATTTGCTTTGAAATGAACCAAAGACATCTGAGTGCAATTTTTCAGTAACATAATGCACAGGTCACAGAACACGACCTGTACGTTAAAGCTGCTTTTCTGAAGGGTGAATACAGTGAGCACTAGCGTTTTCCTGGACAACCAATTACTGAATCTTTTTGGACTGACCACATTTTGATGACAGGAGTGACAATGAACAGCTAGATCTGTAGGTATTTAATATGATGATTTATGTGGTTTGTATTTTAATTACTGTCAAATGTTTACAGAACAGCATAGACTTCACTGGAAACACAAATCTAAAAAAAAAAATCAGTGGGATATTGTCTAGAAAACGTAACCAGGTAATACTGATCATCTTCCCTTAGATCTTCCAAGAGGCACAGTACTAATTTACAGTCACTACCCATATTTTATAGCACATGCATTAATTTGAAGTGGACAAGATAGCCTAAACTGAGAACACCTACTTGGAACATGCTAACTCTGAATTGAACAATGTAATGAGTAAAGTTAATTCAAATATGTTTGGCTTGCTTGCTTGTTTAGGGTAACTGCTATTCCTGCTCCCCAGTTTCTGGATGAGCAATATCTATCGACTATTGAACTATTTGCCATCGTGCATGAGCACACAGAGCTGTTTCCCACTTATGGCCTGGAAGCTGGCATACACAGACACTTTCTTCCTCTAACCTTATTGCTTACCAAAATGGCTCTTGGGAGTCCCACTGAACTTCTCTTTGTAGTCAGAAAGGTCTTGCTCTACAGCTGGAGGAAGTCTCTTCCAGTTTGTGAACTCCAGGATGAAATTAAGGGCATTCTCACTCACAGAGAAAATCCTGCATAACAGAAACTCACATAAAACATCATTTTACACAACAGCATAAATATAATAATGAAAACAACGCATAGAAAGCTTTACTATTTTCTAACAAATCTTGAACAACCTACATCCTAAGCCCATAAACAGAAAGAGAGATCCAAAGTAATTTTGACAGCACAAGCCTTTACTGATGTATTTTTATCTTACTCCATTTTTTTTTAAAAGTAAGTTAGACTGTAAGAGAAAAATACCTGC
Source organism: Strix uralensis (assembly GCF_047716275.1). Lineage (NCBI taxonomy): Eukaryota > Metazoa > Chordata > Aves > Strigiformes > Strigidae > Strix > Strix uralensis. The sequence goes on along the minus strand of NC_133974.1, from coordinate 116,027,311 downwards.
TCTGAAATTTAAATGCCTCAGTAATAGGCAGCATTCCCCTCTGCACTAATTTCTTACTCCATTTCCACCTAAATTTTAGTAAGGGGTCAAGACATCAGAGTATTATAAGCATTACCATCATTTTTGGGGAAAAAAATGCACATATATTCAGCTACTTATTTATTAAAACAAAACCCCTCAAAATTTGCAAGTGTTTCAAACTCTCCTTCTACCAGAGACTGCATTTATATGTATTCAGAAATCAGTATGATTTACATTTCAAATCGTTAGCATGTGTGAGGAACTTTTAACAATAATAAAGCTTAATTGAATAAAGTGTTTAAGGAGGTTTAAGTAACAGCAAGTAAACCAGCTGTGTTAGTATTGCATGTGCTGAAGAGCTGTGCGGTTTCACACAACAGCTTCTCGGCTAGATGTATACAATCCTGAATTTCCACCTGAATAGAAATCTAAATGCTCTACATACACAAAAATACCAGACTAAAATTTTAATACACTTGCTTTTTACAAAAGATTAATGTAAAAATTATTTTATGTCCTTTCTAGGTTTTATTATTTCATTTTTCGTATTTGACTGAACTTTCATACATTCACCAAAAACCATACAGGAGACAGATCTGATTGCCTCACTTTCTTTAAGAGAACAGTGATTTTGCTTTTCCCACTGGAAATTAAAATTGTCAGTGCTCTAGACTGACGAGTTGATGATTGATTATACAGTTCTTCTGCACAAGGAACCAGAGACAGTTAATGAACCGGATGCATAAATGTCATTTGCTGTTTACTATCCTCCTGTCATCTTCCAGGACAGAATAGTTAATATTAACATTAAACCTACAAAACCATTAGTTTTCTAGATTATGATGTGATAAGTGTTATTTTAAAAAGTGGATATTTAAACAAAGGAAGTAATTGATACAGAAGTATTTGTGGATTATGTAACAAAATATCAAAAAGCATCATATATGATACACATGGACAGTGAGATTTGTTCAGCCACTGAATTGCAATCTTGTAGTGTCTACTTTTGCAGTAACTTAGTCTTCTCTGAATAAATATGATCTACAGAAGCACACATATACCATGCTTTATATATGCTCCTCTAATTACTGTTCAGAAAGCAATGAATGCTAATGATTAGCAGAATCTTACTGTCATAAACGAATGCATCTAAAACTACCAATGATATCTTAACCATGATATCTCAACGGTATCTGGAATATAAATCAATATTTAAGTAAATCTTAACTGTATGAAAGGAGTAGGATTTTAAGTAATGCGTGTAATGAGTTTACAGATCTCACATTATGCTGTTAACAGCTGAGACACGGTAACAAAGCCTTAAGTGTCATCTTCATGGACAAGCAAGAAACAGAAGAAAATACAAATACTTCAGATTTTTACTTGTGTATGCCTAATTAAATATAAACCATCACCAAGTACTTATTTGTATGTGGAAGAATTTAAAAAAAAAAAAAAAAAATCAGACTGGCATTTTTGCCACATTAGTTTAATACAACCTCTAACTGCATCTGTTTCCTCCCCTCCTAGCCTTGGCCCAACTTCACTTTCCATTTGTTTCCCATCCCTTCTGACCTCTTTCTCGGTATTTAAAATTCTTCTTACCATTACCGTATTATACATACACAAGCAATTTGCAACTAAATCTGGGGGCTAATAAGAGATATTCAAGATAAAAATTGCAAAATGATGCCTTTCTCCAGAATAGTGATAAAGCAATCTCCATTCTGGCTTTCTCCCTAAAAGAAACTGGCTTTACTGAATCCAGCCATTACCCGTGAATGATTTATTTCAGACTTTCCCTAAGACTCATCATTCCTTATCATGGCAGCTGATTATCAACGACTATCCTCTGAAAGCACATGTTAAATAACACTGGCAACAGCTTTGCAGATTAGCATACAATATTTAAGTAAACAAGATAATGTTATCTGCTTACCAGAATCTGTGCATTAAATTCACTGGATTAAAACCAGCCAAGAGCAGATAAGGCAGCCATTTCTTGTAGTCCTTATGCACTTTTAGTGTGTAACTTATGAACTCCAGCAACTGGTCCCCAGAAGGCAGTGAACAGCCCAGCTTCAAAAAGCGTTGGAACAAAGTAAACTTTTCATGGATCAGGCAATATCCCAAATTAATCCCAAGTAAGGTGATCCCATATTTCAGGAGAATATCAACGAAATAAAAAAACCTATGAACAGCACACAAGGAACAGGACATCCTGTTAGTTTTTCCCCCGGAAAACATCTACCATTTCACATCTACCTCTGAGAAAGCAAATTTCTTCTACCAAAAATCCCCCCGAAACAAAGAAAAATCCAGCATGCCATTCTGACTGCAGTTCTTCCTGAAACACATCAGTTTAAAAAGTAGAACTAGTTCAGGAGACCCCAGTCCCTACACATAACTCATTTGTTCTTTTTGTCCTGAAGAACCGATGGTCCCAACCAGCTTCCTGCCCTTCAAAGCAAGATCACAGACAGAAACTGCCCAGAGTCAATCAAATCTATAACCCCGAGGTATCACCACGCTGCTGATCCACCATGTGCTTGCTATAAGCAGAAATCACCATGCCCACTTGATTAGGTTTCACCTTAAAAATACGCCAAATACAATAGATGGACAAGTATGTGAAAACATCAAATCACTGCATCCCAGAACTCAGGGACCAGCCCAATGTTCAAACTTGTTTAAGGTTTAATTCATTTGAGGAAGGTCTCCAACCCACTGAACTATTGTAAACATTTAGAAATGTTTTTACTAAAATAATTTTCTCATTAGCAATTATAATATGGTAATACGAGAATGAATGGGATTTTGACTGATAATTAGCGTGTTGCTTTTTAGTTAGTAATTAGATTGCACTTCACAGAAGTGATTCTGAGGTGGTGATATATGTTACCTGCCTCATTTACAGCACATTTTAGTAGTTACCTGATTTGCATACCTTCCTAAATTATTTATTACATACCAAGATTAGGACAGAAGGCAAAAAAACAACGTCCAAGGATTTTTAAAGACAATTTCTAGGAGTCTGCCATAAAAATCAGTAATAACAAACCCTCTGCACTGCTTCACTGCACACTGTATCTGTCATGCATGGAGATACGGAGAAACACATTCAGCCTTGTATCCTGATGTGTGATTTCACATGTGCCGTTTTGGGTCTGGATTAGTTCCTGCCTCAAGCAATTCAAAATCACCCGCAGCCTGACCAGAGACACAAGAGGCTGTAACAGGCACAGTCACTGGGATGTACTTTCACTAGTTAAAAAAATAATTCTGTCCTTGACTTCTCTTCTTGAAATAAGCCCTTTTAGTTCAAGTAGGAGAAACTCAGTCAGAATATTACTGTAGTATTTTAACTTCAGGAACATTAGGAATGACTGGCAAGTTATTTATTACAATTATGGCACTGTAGATTGATGGCGTATATTTGGTGAAGTTTTTAAAAATTTTCCTAAACCAACTGTAAGAATGGGCGATCCTATTAATTAATAGCATGCAACTAGTACACACTTCACATATATTCAAACATATCCAGCAAAGAATATCCCAAAGTTAATTCTTTCAACAGCTTTATTCAGGGGGGGGAAAAAAAAAAAGTACATAACCTCAAGACCACTATTTTTAATTATAACAAGTTTTCTTCTAAAAATTATTTCTCAAATAGCCTCTACACATCTGTGTCCAAGCCTCAATTGTTTATAGGATTCAGGGCACCAAGGCACATCCTCTAAATGTTAGTAATTTGGTTAAAAATGTTTGCAGCTGACAAACTTCTGGAATCTAAGAACTGTTAAAATATTGCATATTTTTATTTTTCTTCCTTAAATAAATCAGAGCAGGTCCCATGTGGAAGACAAGAGGCAAGAATGAGAAACTGAATTCATGATTCCCAAATGTAAGCCATCCCCAAGAGCTATGATTTTGCCTCTGCTGGATAAACTGCTTTTTAATGGGGTGAACTAAATTCACCACTACCAAAACCTCATTAATTTAAATGGCAGTACATATGCAATAAATTTTAATCCAGGTACATGAAGCATTCTGTTAGAAGCTGAGTTTTAAGATTTAAAAGCCTTCATTGAGGATACTTTCCTTAAGGCAGCACACTAGCCACATAACATTACTTCACATTAATATTCCTGAGGAGCGCCTACAAAGGGTGAACTAACCAGAATTCTGGCAAAATATTACTGAATGGACAGCAATCATCTGAAGAAAAAAAAAGTTTTCAAATGTATTCTCTACCACATGAAATTCCTCTGTGGTTCTAAAGCATAAAGCAATATCAGGTAACTGCTCTCAAGCCTCAGTTAACAATGTAAAACACAATGACATTACACCTCTATACAAAGCTCAGAACTGTCACGAGGTGACTGAGATTTGATTCTCTGTCTTGATTTGAGTTGTGCCAGTATTCAATCCTTTGACTGTTTTTTTATATATTGAATCAGTTTGGAAGGAGCACAAGGTGAGCTTGGGGACAGCAACATCTAGATCTTTTACAGTAATAGTCCACTTCTCCATGAATTGACTTCCACAGAAAAAGAAGAAAAAACCACAGGGGGGAAAAAAAAAAAAAATCAACATAAGGATACGAAGAGCACCACATTTGATGTAAGATATAAGTGTATACACATATATCAATCTATGCACACTTAGGAGTAAGACTTTTATACCTTATTATTTTTCCTCCAAAATTACAGCCTTTGCATTATGAAGTAAGCATGGGTTTATTTCCCATTGAATACCAGCGGTGCGCATCACTCAGCAGGTGTAAAAAGAAATCGTCATGATCTAAAAGAATGTATCATTCAGTTTCCCCAGTCTTCCTTACAGCTACAGAGCCGAGCTGATTAATTTTGCTTGTCTTATGCACGAGACTGGCATACAGAAAAGGAAAACACCGTTTTCCAATAACTAATCCTTACTGAAAAGAATCTGGCTACTTAAGAGTCCTTTTGATCCAATTACAGCATCGAGTTGCATTCCCAGAAGACAGAGATGTGTTGATAAGGCCTTCTGAAAGCACAAAAACTGCAATTATGTTCTACAAGACTCTTCTTCAAAGAGCCGAGCTTCCCCTCAGAGATTTCAGTGAGGTTCTTCAGCTCGTGCATGCAATCCAAAGTCCACACTCCATTCTGATACTTACAGTTTAACTCTGTCAGCTCAAGGTTGAGGAAGGAGGGCAGAACAGCACATTTTAAAAAAGTTAAATAAAGGCCAACATAATTATGAGTAGTTTCACAATGTAAGAGGTATACTTACTCTTTTTGGAAGGCCATACACATGGGTGATCTGCAGTTGAAGTTAAGGCACTCTTGAGCATCTGGACTGTAGCCTTCTTTAAGTAACATTTCCAAACATTCTTTATTACCACCATATACTGCTGAATACACAGGGCTCACTTTGCCTTTGCCTTTGTCACAGATCCGATCAGTAATTGGTATTAGCAACTCTAATATCCTGCAAATATTTAAGAACCCTATTTATTTTGTGATCTTATACAATAATTAATTTTAAATGTATGGTCATTTTTCATATGGTCATTACAACTCAAGAAGAAAATCCTACCTGTTTTTTCTGAGTTCACATAAAAGAACAACCTTTATCATTTCATACACAGACCTGTAGCAAACACTGTGCTTTGGCATGGATTTAGGCTGGCAATAAATTTAATTCGAACTTCCTATTACCTAATCATCCTTTTTACAGCAATACAGTACCACTGCACATTAAATCCAGACTTCATAGAAGTCTGGAAGCAAACTGAAAATATAAGTTGCAAATAAAATTAATATTTGCTTCTGTTCAACAACACTGAGATACTGAAACAGAAAAATCATTCTGCTTCATAGCTCGCACCTCCAGTTCACATCCTTTCCAGCTAGCAAGGATTAGTGACAACACCGATTCCCTTGCTACTGGAATTTAACGGTGCTGCTCAGAGATTGCCAGTTACATACTCTTGCAAAAGCCTCGAAGGCAGCATTTGATTTAAAGACATTTCTAGTACTGACAACTTTGCTAATCCATTGTCCATTTCTGAGAAAATGAACAAAAATCAGCTTCCTCAGTATTTACTTAGTCTGCCCTCCTCATCAGTTTGAGGAGAGGCATCAATCTGACGCAGAAACTTTAGTGACAGCTCAGCTGACTACCTGCTTTTGCTAGGGGTGAAGATCAAGCATCTACTAATAATTTCGCAGTTAGTATCATCATTAATATATATGATTTTAAGTGTTGTCACACATGTGCAAATCATGGGGTTCCTGAGACATGCTTCTCTGCCATGGCCCACTGCTCTAAGAACTCCCACTCTTGGTTTTCTGCTGTGAAAGCAACTTATATCATTGGGATTGGGGAAAGCATTTCTAGAAAGACTAAAAGAACTGTTTTGTGGCTTTGACTTTCAGGCTGGTTCAGCTAATTCATTATTTCCATATGATTACTTCTGCTACTTAATGGTCATTAATTTTAATTAAGAGCTGTTCAAGTCATGTATAAAGCGTATGCTATTGTTATATTTTGAAATGTAAAAGTAATATGGCTATTGAGTGAACTGGTGTATTCAGCACTGTGGAAAACCCTCTGAACTCATTAGGATATGGATCAGACCCAGGTTAGATGCTGAATTCAAAATGGCTGTTTACTTTACTGGGACTACTAACAGACATTTAAAATATGGAAAGAATTAGAAATTCTAAACTACAAATCAGCTCGAAAACTCATTTTTCTTCCTTACAGAGCTGAACTTCCACTTTGGCGATTAGGTTTTTATTACCAGAATCTTCTGTCTGAATGTCTTTTTAATCACCTACTTTTTATGGCCCATTTCAGCCGCTGCATGAATAGGTAACTGCCAGTTATCCTGGTTGCAGTAGAGATTTGCATCTGCCCCTTTTGATAACAGCAGTTCCACGCACTCGGTGTGGCCCTCCTGTGCAGCAATCAGCAGGGGAGTGGCTCTGTCCTTGGCTTGACAATTTATGTCTGCACCTGACAAAAAAGAAAGCCAATACTTTACATCACCACTACAGGACACGAAATAAACAACAAATTAATGTTAATCAGTACTTTGTTTTCACAGAGTGACTTCACAACACAACAGGTTTTCCACAATAAGGAAACAGTAACTAGCTTGTTGTTAACTTTTTAAGCAGTTAGTGCTTTAACATTAACTCTGTCAAAGATCAGCACAACACGAGATAGACGTGCCAGAGGAAAAGCAATCTTTTAATTGCAGTTATTTTTTTAAGATTCTTCCCCTGTCTAGTAGATCAGTTAGTACGATTTCTCTGGTCAGGTCATGGCACTCTCAGGCTTAATAGTTATGGCAATTAATTTTGGTTGTAAGGACACATGCACTTAAGACATAAAAGATTGTTGATTACGTGAATGAAACTGTTGCTGTCACTTTATGACCAGAAAGAGATACCTTCACTTCGCCTGAACAATATCCTGTTACAAGAGCAAATGTCATGAAAATCAGACCACTAATGTAGTGCTACTGAGGGCTTCTAGAAGACCCTGATGAACCTTAATCTTTTCATAGCTTTGATTTAGTATTTCCTATCATCGCTTACTCAAAATGATATGAAACTACTGAAACAAGATTTAAGCAATTAAGATAGTTTTGCATACCCATTTGCAACTAAAATTACATTAAAAACACTCAAATTTGAAGTTATGAAATGCAAAAGTAAACTGAAATTACATCTGGTAACAGGCTGATACAAGTTTAAAAACAATGAAGCTCAATGAATGATCACTATTACCATGGGATACAAGCAGTCTTAAACTCTCCAGCTTTCCATATTGAGCAGCAACAAACAAAGGTGTAATTCCAAAGTCATCCTTACATTCCTTGCTTGCTCCTTTCTCCAGGAGTATTTTCATTATCTCAGGGCATCCCTGAAAGAAATATTTTTATTGTTAACCAACAAAAAAGTAGGGAATTAGCATAAATCTATTTTTCCCACACATTTCAAACAGAAATAATAAAAAAACAACAATATATTCAATACTCTAAAGATGTACAGAAAAATTAATGAGAGAAAAAATTAGACAAGTTTAATTTAATTTTTCACATTTGCTCATTTACATGATACATACAAATGGAAATTAAATTAGTTTATTAGAACCATTAAGCTAACGTATTTCTATTCTGGAAACAGGTCATACATCTCACTGATGATGAGATACTAAACAGAACTCTTTCTCAAAAAAATCTTTTAAGAGATTCACTTCCCAAACGCCCATGTGAGCTTACAAATACACGCAACACTTATAATACTTAAATAATTATTGCTTCCCAGCATCAACATCTCATATAGTTTCAGATATGTTCTTCAGTGCATTGCAAGCCCTTCAGGAGTTGGACAGCCTTGTGACTGCTAGGGTAGGTTAGGAAAAATTACCTGATAAAAAGGCCAAGAAATAGATAAATTATCACTCAGAATACACCAGTTACACGGAAGTTATACGATACACTTACAGGTTACCTGAAAAGAAGCTAGGTGCAAAGAATTCCATCCAGACCAAGAATGAGATCCTTGAACATTTGCTCCGTGTTGGAGCAGAAACTTTACGATGTCCGCATGTCCATTTTCAACAGCTTCGAATAGAACAGTGAAATAAGAAAAAAACCCCTTATTAAATGGATTTAAAGAACTAATTTAAAAACTCAAATCGTCTCACCACTAACTTCCTGACACAATAATCATAATTCTTTTCAACTTACCTTATATAAGCTTACTTGCCTTTTATGCTTATGCCCCCAAAACAGTGTTGGAGAATGGAAATTTATCCACAAAGATTTTAGTTAGACTTGTCAAAATCCTACCGACATTGTGCTAACACAGATAACAAAATCAGTTTTCTCTCCTCCCTCTTTCCCGTAGAACACAGAGACAATTCTGCAGCAGCCACCTACCTGCCTGACAGCTGCAATGGCCCCCCAAACTTGTGAAGCCCAGTGGCTATCTTACAATAAATTCCCCCAAACTTAAACTCTTTTAAAAAAAATTTAAGACTACTTTAAACACTTATATAAAATTAATGTATAATGTGTACATTTAATTTATGCTTCATTAACAAAGTGTCCTTTAGCATCGTGATCCATCCTCAAGTTTTTGCCAAGGCACATTTTTCTACCAAGGCACATTTTTCCAAGTTTTTTTCCAAGGCACATTGCCTATGTAACTGTAAAAGCTTGATATGGAGAGATATGACCTGTGAATAGTTGCTACTGACTGAATAATTTTTAGAGTATCAGTGCACAGAGCTTGCCAAAGGAGTGCCTCTGGCTTGTAGTACTCAATGTCCAACACAGAGCTGTGCCATCACCCCATTATGTAGTCTGGACTAACCTGACCATAAACTTTTTCCTTTTTAAAGATCTCTTGGATACACAACCCCAGGACCCGTTCTTGGCCCTGTCTAATCTATGTAAGCACTTAGACATAGTGTTAATTATCATTATCCAGTGTGCTTTTAATGATGGTCTCCCCACAAGTGCTACCTGTTACCAACTGTTTTAAGCAAATAAGCTATTTAGTTGCTTAAAAACAAAATGTGAATAGACGTAAACAAAAGTAACGTGGCAGCCATGATGTTTGCCTGGGTACAGAGGTGGGTAAAACAATAAGCGTATTTAATCAGATGATTTAGACTCAGGATTCACTACAGCAGAAGTTTTAAGCATTTAATCATGTCAAACATAAATGATAGAAAAAATACTAAAATACCAGACCTTAATTGCTAAACTAGGAATTGCAAAAAGAGGTCTTTTCACATAAGAAGCAGGGAGGAATTAAAAAAGAAATAAAATACTTGAAACACCCTCATACAGATTATAATCCTATACCTCCTAGACCTTTTCTGTGCTAGAAAGAAAGACAATGCAGAAAACCAATTTGGTTTTACAATTTTGTTTTAAAACACAATCTGAAGCAGATTTACCCATGAAAAAAAAGGTAATTTCTAGACCCAGCCCATCTCCAGGTCTAACGCCTAGTATTTAGGCTACAAAAACATGAAACAGGGTAGGCAGTGAATGAACTCTGGTGCGTTTCAACTCAGTAAGCTTTTCCCCACTCATTGGTTGTTCTGAGATTTCAAGAAAGCTCGTGTCACCTAGGAACAGCGGGGTGGTTGCTTCGGTGGTAACTCCATTGGGGTCAGCCCCAGCTTCCAGAAGAACACGAACACTTTCCAAAGACCCATGGCGTGCCGAAAGGTGCAGCGCACACATCCCTTCAAATGTCTTTGAGTTTATGTAGCCGTCAGATGGAGCTACAAATGAGAATGGAGGGAAAAAAAAAGCGTATTTAGCAATAAATTACAAAATAGTGTTATTTTCTTAAAATAACTGAGTTATTTTATGTGTGGCCTACAGTGTATCCATGAACGTGAGGTTATATCAAGTCTTTCAAAGAGCAGTGTCAGTTTTTGCTGGCCCTACGCAGATATCAGCCTTGGATAGAGAAGGTAAAGTCGAATCAGATGTCATTCGCAGACATGCCCCTTTACCACAGCTAGTTAGTAACTATGAAACCATACAGAAATTTACAAAACAACTAAGAATACAGTAAGAAAAACCTACTTAATTTATATTTTATATGACAGGGTAATTTAGCCGAAAAATCACACTATTTCCCATCAAATTTTCCTTACCTGCACGAACCAGCAGCCTCAGACATTCACTGGAATTGTGAGCTGCTGCTTCGTGGATTGGCACCCACCCCCTGTTATCTGGAACATCAATGCTGTATCCCTGCTTAAGTAGTTTCCTCAGCATTTTAACGTTTCCTTCTCTGGCTGCAAGCCCCACGGCTGAGCACCGATCCGAATAGGCTTCCGTGAAATCCATCCCTGCGTACGGCAAACTCTGCAGGAGGAAGGTGGGGGGGTGAAAGGGAAGGGTAGGAGAAGAGTCAGTACAAAATAGGTGTATCGTGGGCTTGTTCCGCAGAGGTTTTGGTTTGGTTTGGTTGGTGGGTGGGTTTTGGGGGAGTGTGTTTGTGGGGTTTTGGGGGAGGGGGGGTGTGTGTGTCACAGCCCCCCGGCTGCTGCCCAGCGGCTCCCTGGGGAGCAGTCACCGAGGCGGGGGCTATCTCTTCCTGGGCCAACTGGCCCAACTGCCGTAAAGGCAAACTCCGTGCACAGGACGGGCTCACACGGACACCCGGCAGAACCAGGGGCGCGGCGCCGCTCTCCCAAAACACCGCGGCGGCTCCGGCAGGTGCAGCCCCCGCGTCCCGCTCCAGGAAGGCCCGAGGCCGGCGGCCCCTCAGGGGCAGGGCCCGCTGCCCCCCGCGCCGGCTGCCGAGGGGGAAGCCCGCTTCTCCCGCCCGCCGGCAGTGCGCAGGCCCGCCCGGCAGTCGGGCAGGCGGGCAGCCATGTGGGTGTTCGGCTACGGCTCCCTCATCTGGAAGGTGGATTTCCCTTACGAGGAGAAGATGGTGGGGCGCATCCTGGGCTACAGCCGCCGCTTCTGGCAGGGCAGCACCGACCACCGCGGCGTGCCGGGCAAGGTGAGGAGGGGGCGGCCGCCGGCCCGGCGGAGCGGGCCCGGCAGCGCGGCCCCTCACCGCGGCGGCGGGGCGGGCGGGCCGCAGCCTGCCCGGCGCGGGGGCCTCGGTCCCCGCTGCCCTGACGGCTCGGCGGCGGGGAGCGGGCCGAGCCCCCGCCCCGTGGCCGAAGCCAGCCGGCCTTCCTCTGGACTCCGCGGCGGCCGGGCCCCGGCGGGGTGCCGAGGGCGCTCCCTCGTGCGGGGGCTCCGCGGAAAATACCGGCGGGGGCCCTGCCCGCACGCTGCGCGGTGGCTCGCAGCCGGCCCGGCGGCTGTCCCCTCCCCGGCAGCACCGGCGGCTGTTCCCCCCCCCCCCGCAGCACCGGCGGCTGTCCCCCCCCCCCGCAGCACCCAGCACTGTCCCCCCGGCGGCTGGGGACCCCGGCCGCGCTCCAGCAGCCCCGCGGTTGGTGCTTCTGGGCTTGTTTTCAACTTACATTTTAAGAGCAGCTGGTGCTTTCTGATGCCGTTTACACCAGTCTTTTGCACAATACTGAGGTTAAGTATTTCCACTTTGACTAACAATTTATTTCATTATGGCAAGAAGAATTTCCTAAAGTTCAATTTCTTCTGTACTATCAAAAAACCCAACATGATGGACTTCAAAGTGGAGAAGAATGGTAACAAAAATAACCATCAGTCCCTTTTAATAGCTCAAAACTAACCGAGTTAGTTATTATAGACATTAATCTAAACAACCAAGGGTAAATACCTCAGCGTGAGTATCAGACTTTGAAGAGAAAGGCTAGTTAATAAGTAAAGCCCAGAAGTGTTGATCTGCCTAACAAACGACCTCACTGCTTTTCAGCGTTTTTACTTTCAAATGGAAACTTACGAAGGAGAAGATACTTACTGTTTGGAAAAGAAGAAGAAAAAAAAAAAAGCCGCTAGGAAAATGAAACTGAAATTCCAGAAGCGAGCATTCCCAATTTCATGCGAACATACGTATTTTTAATCCACAGGAGTGACAATAATAGAGTCTTACTCTGCTTTGAAAGCTGGTATCACCTCGCCACAGAAGGGCTATCACCCTTATATAATTCTAAATAGCTCAACAAACGTTAAAGAAACAATAGGTTACAGAAGCACCCAGCAGGTTAGATGAATGACTTTGATGTGGCAGGACTGTTATTTACAGCTGCAGATGCTGCTCATGATTTAGTCATCAGCAATGCAAACTGATCATAAATGTATAGAAACTGATACTTGCATACAGCACTGTAACAATTTACCTACTTTGAACTCTGGTTTTGTATCATGAAAGTATGATTTCCTGATGCTCCCTAAAGCAGTCGTCTAACCTGCACCCTGATAACTCTGCTCTAAAACTGGAACACGGCTTTAAAAGAGCTCCTCCAGAAAAGGCATAAGGATTCTTTTTAAAAATAAAGGCACACTACACGTAGAAATTTTAATCTAGTTCTAAATAGCACTAGTTAGAACCTCAAACACTGTAAAATAACTTGCATAGTACTTAAAGGGTAATACAACCCCCCCTTGCATTTACTCTTCTGTAAGGCAAATCACCATGCTTCAGGTACTAGCGTGAGTTGGGCATCTAGTATTTAAAAAATGTTCACTGCAAAGAAACGATGTACAAGCGGACTTGGGCTCGGCAGGCATGTTTTTCAGTTGGAGCAGTGCTGTGCACATGCAGCTGTCCTAGTTCTGAACTTGAGCCCCAAAACGCTTTGCCACGTAGCTTTTAAGATCGAGGCGAAAGCCTCGCTTTGTCACCCAGCTTACACGCTGTCACACACACAATTCCTGTCTCCAGACCTGCCCCGCGCTCAGCTGACGCCTCACCTGGCTGGAGACATGCAGCGTGCCCTGCGGCTGGCTAGGTTGGGTCTGCTGACTGGACAGCTATCGTTTGCTTTCTCAGTGGGAACACTGATTTCTCATCTGCCAGTCATCCCTTTTCAAAGATTATGTTTGTATGAGCATTGCTATTCTTCTCTTGAATTCGGATGAATTGAAAGGCACGTGCAAAATTTGTGAGGGTGGGACATAAAAGAATATGATCCCATCAGCCTCCCCTACTTAGGAGACTAGGCTTTAAAAAAATAAATTAAACCTTATCAGTCAACAGAGAAAGTTTTACTCCTGGGGCTTCAGAAAGGAATAAAACCCACACAGGCCAGTTTTTCTTCCTTTTTGCAGGTATCCTTGGTGACTTCATTGCATTATCTCCTGCTGGGCTGTCTGAAATTCAGGAGAATGCTCAGAGTGACTGTCTTTGTGCAAGATATTGGAAGCCTCTCAAAATGGTCACACCAGGTTACTACCCACTAGCACATACCCGGTTCCAAGAAGCTTAGACGTTTGTATTTCTGCCCCAGTCAAGCTCATGCCCAGACCATCATCTGCAGATATACAGAGCCTTAAAACAATACCCCCCCCCCCAAGCCCATGCCTTGTTTTATTTCTATTTAGATGCTTGTTTGGACAGACTGAGGGCACAGCTCATTAGTTATATAAACTGGTTAATGCATTTTATATTGTGTTTGATATACAACACTTAGCATTAACAAAATACAGTTTTTCTCAGCATCAACAAGCTGATGCCTTTTTGTATTCCTGCAGTCCATGAGCTGCTACTCCTGCTTGCAAGGCAAAGACTCTCTCAGCGTAGACTGAGAAAACACACAGCTGGAACCTCCCATTTCTCCAAGCCAAACTCCCTCTGCTGTAAAACTTTTACAGTCCTTGACATCAGAGATGAATTACATCTCTTGTGCGTGAGCTACAAGTGAAACTGGTCCTTCAGTACTAACACATTTTAAAGAACAGCAATAAAATAGTAGCCAACAAGGTAAAAAAAAAAACTCTCCTGAAAACACCCGTTGCTCCAACATTCCATGGTCAGCGCAACAAAAACATAGAGAGCACTTTTACGTACAATGGCTGCAAGCTTTTAGTACAAAACTCGGTTGACCTTGTAATTGTACTTTGAACTGCTCAACTCATACTGTAATAAGATGGTTAACTAGCTATAAAGTGATGTTTAACCATAGGGCCATATTTGATAGTTTACAGGGTGTTAAATTGAAAGAAAGTTTTGTTAGAACAGATTAAGAATTCGAAAAAAGGAATAAACATTTCTTAAAAAATACATGGCAACTTATATATTAGCTGTATTTAAAAGTAAGATTTTCAGAGGATTATTCCAAATAGTACATTGGAGCAGCTTGAATTTTACCAGGCAATAAGAGTGTTCCCTGAAAAAAAAAAAAGAAAAGGCTATTGGCTTACAAAGACCTAAGTAACAAAAATGTTTTCATAAATGGCAAATGTAAATTTCTTAGTGCGAGCTTCAGAAAAAATGGCATCAGAAATGTAAACCTGCATGATTTGCATAAACCTTCTCAAACATTAAAGTTTGGTTTTGCACAGAACAGTACAGAAGTGTAAGCACATTCAGGGGTTGAAGCCGTTATCACCACAGTATGGTTTGAACCAAACTAATAGCTTGCTGCTGTCAAAACACTGAGGTTTGCTTCCTCCCCTTGCAACCCTCCTTCCTCCCAGCTTTGGACCGCTTGCTTTAGCCGCTCTCCTCAATCTGATGCTGGCACTCACTTGACTGCACGGCACACCAACAGGTCCGACATTTGGGAAACCTCAGTTCGGTCTCTGCTAGAGACTGTCTTCGCTCCTACCCCTTCAACGTGCTTAGAAAAAAACCCAGGGAAACTTGATGACGTGATTAATTTAGCTCCAGCTGCCTGCTGCCACTGTCCAAACAGTGTCCGAGCAGAAAACTCGGTTTCTACATGCATAGAATTACTGGGTCAGCTTAAGGTTTAAATGATTTTAAGATAATGAAGGTCTTTTAGTTCGATAAAAGTGAAATGGAGAAAAAAGGAGGTTGGACCAGAGGATCTCCAGAGGTGCCTTCCCACCTCGGCAATTCCCTGAGTGACCCTGGCCGTTTCTTCCCGTTGGATGGCTGCCAGCAAGGGGGCTATAGGGGAGAGGATAGATAGATGGATAGATAGATAGGTAGATAGATAGGTAGATAGATAGGCCCTGTTACGCCAGAATGAGCCACAGGAAAAGGAAGTAGAAGAGGCTACGCTTTGTTTAAATAATCTTGTGCTTTTAAGGAAACCATTTAAAATTCGTACTTATTAGCAAACTTACACCTCCCTTTCTGAAAAAATAGAGGAGGTAGTCAAGCTAAAATGATTTATAAGGTCATATTTCCTTTTATTCCATCTTACTTTCATATCCAGATGCAAAAATTGATTTCTCTATCAGTAAATATTTAGTAATTTGAGCAGCTGAGCAGTTTATAGTACCACTGAAAACAACCTAACAGTGGAAGATATTATTTCAGTTTACCCCACTATTTCATAGCACACATCAGCTAGACCTCAGGACTGTCCTGAGGAACTTCATCTCCACGCAAGACAGACAAAGCCCCCATGCCAGGAGAGTATCACAGACTCTAGGGCAGACTCTGCACCATGCTAACACTATTTTCCTCTTTTTACTGAACCCAGGATGGCAAAACCTAGAAGAAACTCCCATCATGTGCACTCTAAGACCAGAGTATGTTTGGGAGCTCTAGTGTACAGCAGAGGGCTTGAAGTAAAATACAATGCTAAGAGCTGAAACAACATGTATTTAATTTTTGCAGTGGTTTCCCATCTGATTCAGAGGGGCGATGGCCCTTAGCGCCACAGATGCCTTCGAAAATTCCTGCATGGCTGCAGACCACGCTGGCACAATCTGATGCAAGGCTGCCTTTGTCAGCCTTCCTGGCAGTAGGCTGCACAGAACCGACACACATCCTTCAAATACATCTGATTTAGCAGATCATTTAAGTTTGCCCTTGCCAGTACTCCCTGGGCATGACAAAAATGGTTTGGTTTATATTACATAACCAGCCATTTATAGATGTGTTACTTTCTTTACTTAGCTAGCAGAGGTAATAATAGCTGTGGTTCCTTAACAGTGTTTGTTGTAGGTGGTTCCATGCAAGGACTCTGCAAACCAATACAATAAATACCCTGTCCTTCCCTAGACAAACAGATTGTTCTTTCATCACACAACCACTCTGAAGATCCAGTACTCCACTTTCATTTCGTATTTAGGCTTCAGATACAGGCATTGCTGGTAATGAAGAGAAAGTTGTTTCCACCACAGAATGTCTCTTTAATCCATAATTTACAAAATCTTAAGTGACCAGTATTGAATACACAAGGCAGGGAAGTATTAATGGTGATGGAAAAAACTGATAGCCATATGGAAGACTAAGCCCTGTATACATGTATTTATGTATACACATATTTACGTATACATATAGATACACACTTTCGTAATGCATTTAAAGGAAAATGGTAGGGCCATTCCATTCTCACATTAACATATGTAAAAGTATCACTGCTGGCCTAACTACATGGCTGACATGTCACAGGGGCAGAACAATAAAACAAAAGACAATATTTACTGTTCACAACATTGTGGGAGTAACCACTAGTATGTGCAACAACAAAAGCTTCTGTGTTACCTGCCATACCTCAGAGTCTAATCTAGTGTCATTATGGATAGTTTTATGAGAAAAGCTGTCTTTAGGAGAATAAAAATAGTAAGTTGAGTGGTTAGGAAATGAATAATTGGTTGGGGAGATGACTAGCACACGAGCCGATACCGTGACTATTTTGTGGAATACCAGACACTCCATCTCACAATGATTATGCAGAGCTGGACCATGGAAATACAAAGTGTCTGGAGAGTGGTGGTCATCCTGATCAGAGAGAGGTGTGTAATTGCTTCTGTATAAAGAGAAAGAAACTAGAAATACTAAAAATTATCAGAAAGCAAGGCTCAAAAAACCCACCAGAACAAACAAAAATAACTAATTATGTATGGAAATTCTGGAACTCACTGCAATGAGATTTAGCAGACACTACATAAAAAGACTAAAACTATCTGGACAAATAGGTAGAAAAGGGATGTATTGGTAACTCAGACAGAAAGACCCAAGCATAGGTTTTAATGCTCTGTCAGAGGTAAGAAAATATATAATGGAACGGAGCATTCCTGTTTGTGTGTATACCCACCACCCACACATGTATACATGCCAAGAGCTTCTTATACTGGTGCCTTTATGTGCATGTTTCTTTTAATAGTACCGGATGCTTAGGAAGAGTTTTAAAAAAGACAGCATGCTTAACTGACCAACCAGTAGTCTTTATCTTAGCATGGCAGTTTTGACACTGTGTATTCCCAGTTTGTTAAACCTAAAATATTAAGGAAAACATCAGATCATCAGAAGTTTCCCCTCTATTAAAGGAGAGAAAACCCTGCCTGAGTTCTCTATTGTTGTCCAGAATAGAAACAGTCTGCAGATAAACAGTCAAAGATAGATTTAGCCTAACTCTGCGTGAACCCTTCAGTACTATTACTAGCAGAGTATGTTAACTAGCTGTCTTTGAGATTATAAACTGAGTGGCAGCAAAACAGCCCCAGTTAATTCACTGATTGAGACGGGGTTTAAGTAGACTAGATGAACAGATGTGTTTTTTATGTCATCTTTTCCCAAAAGGAACACCTAAGTTATCATGATTAATCACGGTAACAGACCTGTTTCCTCTAAGGACTCACGTAAGCATTTGTTTAGTTTTGTTGTCTTATTTTATCAATCAGATCAGGAATAGATGGCTGATGCTGGGAGAGAACTGGCATAAAAATGAAAAAACACAGTACCTCAGAACTTATGAATAAACAGCCTTTAAGATTATAAAAGATCTGACACTGACTAAATAATATCTACACTTGATGGTATCTATGAAGTGCTCTGCAAAAATTAGATTTCCTATTTGGCTCGTTACCAACACGTGTGGTTTGCCAGTGACTCGGTGTAGGAGAAAACCCCACACTGTTACTGTGTGAAAGCGGCTAGCACAAGTACAGACTTAACAAACACAAAAGCACAGACATGTCAATGAATCTATTAGTGATGAGTCACAAAAAGACTGAAAGGTAGTAGCCCAAGACTGAAAGTGAGCTCAGACTCAATGAAAGGCACACATCCAAGTACATCAAGTTCAGATTATCTTTGCAACTCCCAAGAGAATTAATTTCTACTCCACACTAGAACTGAATGAACGCTAGTACCTCTGCTTTCCCTCATCTCTAACCAAAGACACTTGTACAGTAATTTGATGCCAAAATTAGCAGTTTTAAACTACAGATGCAGTTCTCCGTAGGGTTTTATGTTTTAAATTTTATTCTCCAGGTTATACAACAAATTTCAACAATTTTATTTTCAGTATTTACAAACTGGTTTCTTACTCTTCCTGCAAGAAGTAACTCATTGGCAAAATCAGCCATTACCAAGGTATCCCCCCTCTACCCAGTAAGGGAGGATGAGCTGCGAGGGAGAAAAGAAGGGGAAAATAGTATTTTGCATAATAAACTTATTTTTTAAACTTTGAATAACACGGTGCTAACATGGTGCTTACTAAATTTTTTGTTCAAAAACATCTAATGAGCCAGGAGCTTTTAAACCTAGGAGTTGCTATGTGTCATACTGTGTAATTTAACATTTTCCAAAATCCAGTTAGTGCGAACCAAGCCAGAAGTGGTAATATCTTGCTTGGTGCTACACAAGCTAGATTTCTGTGTTACGTTATTTTCCATGCCTGCGTATAAACTTTTTGAAGGTTCACCTCATTGTCAGTCCAGAGATAAAAAAAATTGCCTAGTACTGTGGAGAAGCAACATGGCTGAGGAGGGTGCACTGAGGATAGTTTTACATTGATGAATTATTGTCACCATTTTAAAGAGGAATAGAACCGAGTCTGAACAGCACATACAAAGCAAGGACATTCAAAACCTCCCCATTTATGACTGCCCTTAACTTCTATGTTGCAGACACCCTCGCTCCGAATTTAACATTTTATCACTGTTTATCTAATACAGATCAAAAAGCTATTCTCAGAAGATATTTATACCGGATCTCAAAGAAACAGACCTTACTGAGATTGGCCTGGATTAGTTCTCTGACCCTTTCATTACTTCTCATTGTTGTGGTTTTTTTTTTTTCTTTCTTTTTTTTCTTGTTTTGTTTTGGTTTTGCTCATGATTTAGGGTAGAAGCCTCTAACTGAACTATTTTTATTTTTTTTTAATTTTAGCCTGGAAGAGTTGTGACTCTAGTTGAAGATCCTGAGGTATAGTACTCCTGTTCTGTCTCTGTAGTGTACAGAATGTCCTGTTGCATTCCCAGCCTGTGCAGTAAGTCTCTATTAATTTTTTGCTTGTCTCCAAGCAAATAGAGTTATCGTTAGTGCAATGAAAAGTTCTCTCAGAATTTCTTGGAGTTACCCCAATGACTCTTGATGGTTTCAAATAAATCAATCAATCTAAACTAAGAAACTGGAAGTAGTTTGGGTCTGTTATTACCAAAGGTGTATTTTAAAGTATTTTCCGCAATAGTCACTTCAGCTATCCAGCTATAAGATGCAGAGTTTTACTTTCAGTATATGTATAGTGTTGACAATACACTGATAGTAGATCCCAGATGTTGTGTGAGAACTGTAATCTTGCCCTCCCAAAATAAAAACTGAAACAAATCAAGATTATATTGCAGTGATAATAAAAGGAGATACCCTTGCTTTATTTTTTGCTAGACAGATAAAATGCTTAAGGGATTAAAAATGCCACAACTGTGCTTTTGGTTTCTATGTGATACTGTGAAATCCGCTCCTGTTTAGAGAGAACAGTCAGTGGCCCGTTTGCCATTCTTGCTTATCTTTTGACTTTTTCCCTAAGTCTCACTTAGTGCAAGGGAAGTGTTTGCAAGGGGAGTGCCTGGGCTGGGGAGGGAGGGAAGATGAAACAAGACCTAGGTTTACAGTCATGTAAGCTGTAGGAAAATCAAGACTTTTCTGCTTATAAAAGTACTTAGAGTTACTTTTAACCCATTTTTAATTCTGTTTGATAGTAAAGAACTACCCACAATTTTTTTTAGAGATCTTAGCCACTAGAGAGCTCTCGGTTGGACTGCTCCCCAGCCAGGACAAAAGCATTGAGCTAGGCTGGGGAAGCCCAGGGGCAGCTGTTGCAGGGTACACCCAGGGTGGGATTGCTTTCCCACTCCCTGCTGATCCCCTGGGCCCCCCACATCCAGCAGCACACTCTGCTCTGGGGAGGGCTTCGATGGTCATGTCCATCCAGCTTCACCCTGCTCCAGGGGAGGGAATCCCTGCAGGTACTAGTGCCTCCAGAGGCAGGAGGTAAAGAAGGATGGCAGGGAGGCAGAGGGAGAGCAAGGCCAAGCGATAACAGGCTGTAAGACACAGAGGATGGGTATTTTGGTAGTAGTTAGTTTTTATTTACAGTTGCTTATCTATATAAGTACGATTGCTGTCTTACTGATCTATTTCCCTGAAATAGCACCCACAGAGAGCTAAGTTTAGCAGTAATCGAAAACTTCAACTGTTTTTTGCAGTTAGCAAAACCAGCAAAATGCAATGCACTGTCTCTCATTGTGATTTTCTGTACCTTTCTAGTAAGGGGTTTTTTCACATTACTGTACTGCTGTGTACCATTATGTTACACAGATGCCTATATAGACAAAGAATGCTTATGTTTGTTGCCACTCACTTTGTATTGTTAAGCAAACTTACTTGTTACCATAGAAACTTTTTTCCCCTTAGCAAACCAGTTTTGGTTGGTTGGGTTTTTTTTCCCTTTTCTCCAGAATCTGGTGTGGCCAGATAATCACCCTTTACACTTAAACATGAAATGACACAACAAGTCATTTGCTTTAATTTTTACTCATTCCGCAGTTTAAAAAAGGTAACCTTGTTTTGAAGGTATCTTAACAGACTACGGCAATTATTGCCCTGCACACACACATGAAATACAGGGGTGACAACAGCAGTGGTACTTTTACTGGCAATGCCAGCTTCCGCTCTGTGCTAGCCTGTGCATCCTTTTTCACTAGCGATACTCATAGTGCAGCTTGGAAACATCTAGTTTGGAGAGTTATTGTTACTTGCTCCATCTGAATTTCTTTGCCAGTTAAGAGGAAGCCACACACACACACACTCCTTGTCAGATTTCTGGATTATAATTTTCCATCATCTGAAATTCCCTGTACTGAAAACTAAATGAATGAACTATTAGTGCTTGTCTGCTTTAGATCCCTATCTCCACCACACCCATGTGTATTTTCCTGTCAACACCAAAGTAGGTCTGAAGGGCAGATTTAACTCAAGAGAGTAACATGCGCAGAAGAGGCTGTTTTAACGCATTTCCTGCAGGCAGCTGGAGTGAACCTGCATTCTGGATGGCTGAGGGAAAGCAAGGAACCCATTTTTAGTACAAAACTCGGTAATTGTACTTTGAACTGCTCAACTCATACTGTAATAAGATGGTTAACTAGCTATAAAGTGAGGTACTCATTAGTGCTCTTCCTGGCCACAGCACATCAAACGCTGTAACCATCTACAAAGGATGCAACAGAAGATGACGCCTGATTTTTTTAAATAAAATGCCTTTGATTAGTATATGGTCTGACTGCAAAATTCAAGGCTTATGACTAACACCGCCACCGTCTGATATCATGACTAAATACTAAGATCCAGTTTTACGGGGAAAAAACCCCACAAAACCCAAACCCCTTAACTGCTTTGTCATTATTACTGCAGCACTGATAAATACACCAACTTAACTGCAGGAAGAATCCACATTTGATGTCGCCAGTAGACAAAACTGACTACTATTTATTTTAAAACAGCACTTGTAGCAAACACTTTGTAGCCTTTAGTGGATAACAGACCATCATATTTTTTCTATGCTACTTCAAAACAAAACAAAAAACCCCATGCAAATCTATCCCTACACAGATCACACCGATTTGTTTATATAAAACTCAGGAGAGTATAACTGATTCACACCACAGTTAAGTACTTTCTCAGAGATGTTATCTGTGAAGAGGATGAAGAAATGCTCAGATTCTCAAAGATGGTAATGAAATTTATCCTAAGTGTTTGCTGAGGTGCTGGATACAGCACATTTGTTTGTGCAAAATGAAGGTTCATCTCTCAGCTTTTTCTTCTCTGATTCAGTTTCAGTGTGGCAACGTTACCATGCTCATCCCTCCAAGTACACAACAGATGTGACACCCAGGTCCTTTGAAATGAAACTGCAACTAAAGAGAGGAAGGACCTGATCAAAATTACTTTGGATTTGGCACGGTTTCAAATTTGAATTTTCAGATACAAGTTTTGTGAGGTCAGGAAGATACTTTGTATCCTTTTTGCCAGCTCCTTAGTGGCCCATGCCAAGGCTATTTACTACTTCTAGTTTAATTGCAACAAGAAATTGTTTTGCAAGAAAGGCCTCAGCATTAGCAAAAAAGTAGATGATCAGTCTGAATAGGTACCATTTTGACTGAAGATTTCCTAAATAAAACACCCTTTTAATTTGGGACTCCTTCTACAAACAGCATGAGAAATAGCTATAAAAAGACTGAAAACTGAAGATTTTTTTTTTTTAAAGAGAGTTTTGCCTAAATACAAGAGAAACACATTAATTTGTGAGTATCTTTATGAACCCTGCCTGGATTTTCTTTTCTTATGTCCTTCAACAGGGGTGTGTCTGGGGTGTTGCTTACAGATTGCCAGCCGGACAAGAATGTGAAGTAAAGGCATACCTGGACTTCAGAGAGAAAGGAGGCTACAGGACTCAAACTGTCAGTTTCTATCCAAAAGACTCCTCAGTAAAAGCGTTTGATGTATTGTTATACATTGGAACTTGTGACAACCCTAACTACCTTGGTCCAGCACCTCTAGAAGAAATCGCTGAACAGATTTTTAATGCAGTTGGTCCAAGTGGAAGAAACACAGAATACCTGTTTGAACTTGCTAATTCTATCAGAAATCTCGTACCTGAAGATGCAGATGAGCATCTCTTCTCCTTAGAGAAACTAGTAAAGGAACTCTTGGAAAAGCATCAAAACCTAAATTGTCTATAAAAATAACTTACTTTTAATGATCTTGCTTCATCTTCAGAGGAATGGTTTCACTGCACAATGGGTATGTGACTTGGAGGCATGTTTCTCTGTACTACCTGATCGTATTTATTTTAATATTGCAATCAAAATAGTAGTTGGTCATTAAAAGGTATCGTTACAAAAATCATTCTTTCAGGAGTCTAAAGAAAGGGGAGCAGGGGAAGTGTTTTAGGTTTCAATTTGGTATACTGGGTTTTTATCCAAAGACTACACCTTTAAGAAAATCTCGAGAGAATCACTTAAGCTTCTCTTTGTTTGAACATTTATCCTTAATATATAAAGTTTGTCCTTAAACACAGGGATAAACCATTTCATTGTCAAGGAAAGAATTCTTTCCCTTGGCTCATTATGTCAAGCCCCTGAAAACCAAAGCACAGGATACTTTTGACACAAACAAGCCATAATGTATCAGTGCCTCATTTTATTTTTAAGATTAATATAAAGAGTAAAGCCAAAATATTAACATTGACTGAGAGTATGACTTGAAGTCGCAATGCAGCAAGAATGTTCAGAAACTCATCTTTGTTATTTGCCTTTAGATGCTGTTGTAACCCCATCTCTTAAAAAATTCAACTATCTCTGAGGATAGGTTTTAAGCCAGTAATTTTCAACCACTGTTTCAGGGATTCACGAGCAAGAGGTAATTAAGAAAGAAACCCTCTTATCAGTAACCTTACATGTGTTGTATGGACATCCAAACAAAGAGGGTTGGAAAGCCACCAGTTTAGGCTAGTAGGCTTACTTTATACAAAACTTAAGCAAATGGAGTTTCCGTCCCAACAAGGACTTGTCTTGCTTCTCAAAAGTTTAAGTTATTTTTGTTAACTTTTAACAAAGTATATTTTTGTATGTTAATCTAGGAAAGGTCCTATTTCAAACACTATGTAACGTCACATTTTCTCATACAGAGAATATATAAGTGTTTAGTAGTAGCTTGGAAGCCTATATTTTGAGTAAGTAATTCAAAAACTGTATGTTTCTACTATAGAGGTTGTCCCTTTCTCTTCTTTACATTTTCCTGGTTTATATTTGTAATGACTTGAAAATATCAAGGTTATCAAAATAACAAGCTGCTATTATTTTACTTGGCCATGTACAAAAGCTAACAAGAACATAAATGGATGTTAATAGGAAACATTTGAGAAAGGCAGCTAGATGAGTAGAAAATAGGATAGTAAAATTCAAACCTAAATTTGAGATAATTAGACCACTTAAAATACTTAACCAAGAACACTGTATTTTTTACATACCAGATTATAATTTTAGTGTGCCTCTGCCATTTCTCAAGCATTGATTCATTGAGGGAAAGAAAAAGTGTATTATGGTTTTCAGAAGCTGTTTACTATTAATAGTTGAACGTCACTATTTTAAGAGTACATGATGGGGTGTCACTTGATGGACTAAACTGCAGAAGCAAATCCTCTGATCATATTAACAAAATAATCATATGCATTGAGGCCCCATTTTTCCATTAGTAGACATGAGTTATGTGCAAATGATGGAATATCTTTCAAAGGTCTCGATCCTCCACTGCACTGCACTGGATTTAAGACTGACATAACTGAGCAGAAAAGCAACCCCAACCAATTCAGGTGTACAACAGGAGAGGACTATGATCAGAACTTCCACGTGTCTGTACATGAGTCATTAAGATGCCCAAAGCTGGAGCTGAGTGACTTCACACACCAAAGATGGACAGTGATGACCGTCACCCAAATCAACATTAATGAACGTGCTCCATTACACATGCATTTATTCACCTTGACTTAAAGAATAACTCTTAAGTGTTACTGGATAATTAACTGCTACTAAAAATGTTACGTAGCATTTACCAACCCAACCAACAACAGCACTTTCTTTCTAGGGCTGCCTTCAGATTTAAGCAATCTGTAGTAAAGTTAAAACATGTACAATGGCATGTACACTCTATGCATTTTTTAAAAATTATTTTCTCAAAGACTTACCTTTGTTCCTTAAAACAGGGCAGGGGATGCTTACACTCACTAATGATCCCAAAACATCAATGATGATTCTGTCTTTAAAACTAATTATTTAAGCACTGTGTTAGGGCATTGTGATTATGTATGGTTCTACATTTTGTATCTTTAATTATATTCAGGACATTGTTGGTTCATTTATTTTCCAGATTCATGAAACTTGCAATAATATCTGTAAATTCCAATTTGTGCATACAACTTCAGTACAATAAAAATGCATCATATTTACTAATTGTGTTGGAGTAAGAAACTTCCAGAAATGTTATGTTTATTTAAAGTGTATCCATATTAGGATGGACATCAATGTGCATCTTAATTACATCTTGTTATAAAATGCTGTTAGATCTAATGATGAAAAACAATATACAAGAGCTAGCTACTATTATGCAGTTTTAAACTGTGTCGACACTAGGAATTAATTAAAGCACTGGAAATACACATTTGTTCTTGCTGTACGGGATTTGAACCACGACTCTTCCTACAGCTTCAGTCACCAACAAAAGCCCAGAATGCTTTCAGATCTGTTACTCACCACAAAAAAAGTAATATACACTTTTTATATCCCATATATGCTTAATATTTTTTACCCCTACTGGTTAGAACTAAATCTAAATTTGTGACAAATTACAGAGATTTTAGATATGGTTTCATTATACAACCACACACACATGAAGTCACCTCTAAACAGTGTTTGAGGAAGCAATAGTCACATCCATGTTGTCAGATTTTACTCCCTGGGATCCACAGACTCAAATCACTGAGCAGTCAGCATGGACCTCTGTCCTTCTATGCATAAGGAAGCAGAACGCAGTAGTATGCAGCGATGGTCTTCCCTAGTGTGACTGCACAGTAAAATTTCTAAGGCCATTGTTATTTTGGAATCTTCCAAATAAAATTCCTATATTAAGTTACGGGAAAAAAAATGCAAGGTTCGTACAAAGACTGCAGTAAGACAGTTTGATTGTGCTATAATGTGAATTAAAATAAAAAAGATACTAAAAAGCAGCTTATGTTATATCTGATATTCCTTAGTACAATCAATTAGCCATTTGACAGCAAGTCATTAAATATGCAATCATCTGTGAATGACTCTAACCTAAATATGCAACATTTTACTTATTTTTTTGTCTAGTTTTTGATAATAAGCACAGTTCATACCCGTTTTGACTGCCACTGACAAAACTAACGTGTCATCTGACTTAAATCATAAAACTTCTGTAAACAGATTTGCATTTCTTAGTGCAAGAAAACTTAAAAATCAAAACATTCGGTAATTACCAGAGTCTTTGTAGCATCCCCGGTAATGACTTCTGTCTTTCCTTCATCAACCATTTATCGGCTCCGTATTTTCCATAGATGAGCAAACAACAAAGATCAGATGGGACTGGCCTGACCTGTTCTAATTTGGAAACTGTGCTGGAGCATTCAGGTGTATGTGTACATATCTCTACGTATAGATTCACAGCAGGAACCCTTAGAGTTCTTCAGGAACCCTCAGAGTTCTTATTTTAGACACATAAATCTCAGTTTGCTTTTACCCATTGGTTATGTTTAACAGCTTTGTGCATAAGCTAATTACCAAAGTTTGGAGGGTCACAGACCTTTTCAAAACAAAAGGAAGCTAACTGTCATGCCCTCACTACACAAAAAGAGGAGCTGTTAATGATTTCCTTACTTTTGTATCTGTACATCTTTATCCCCACTTTCATGCTCTCAATTTTCTTTTTTCACAAGACCAGACTCTTTCTAAACTAGGCTTCTTTTTAGAAACTAAAATTTGATGAAAATCCTTCACAAAGATAACTAAAGTACTGTTTAGTCATGCAGAAAAAAGCAATGTTAGATAATTCTTAAAATCACTTTAACACATTCAGTAGAACAATTTTCACCACAAATGCAGGAACAACATCATGTCATACTGCAGTTCATTAACAACTGGCAGAAAAGGAAAACGTAGAGTCTTAACAGAAGCTCTACAAGTCTGAACATTTCAGACAATCTTGCTAAGAAGCATAAGAAAAAACCCCATACTTGTTTGCTCAAAATATCATGGATAACTTACCCCTTTACAAGCAGACCCCCCCCCCCCCCCCGCATTTTGAACACCGCTTACCCTTCAAAGCTAAAGCAACACAGTTACAAAACTGATTGCAGAGCATCCCCCATCAGCATTGTATCACTATTTTATATCCTTATTTCCTGAAGTTTGTCATGTCACCAATTTAACTCTGATTTGTATCCCTTTCCCATCCCTTCTTTCTGGTATATGTCTGGATACAGGCTTTACGCAAACTAAGGAGCAAAGAATGTTGAAAAAACTCAGAATACTACAGCTCCCCCATCCGATCTATTTATGTATGTCTGTTCTGTGTAAAAAAAAAAAAAAGTTCTTAAGAGGTGATTTTCCACTGTTCAGCCAAGTTATTGACCCACAGGAGAGATGCAAACAGGCGTCAGGATAGCAGCCCCCAGCAGAGCCCTGTATCTTAACTTTCGACTATGCAAGTATATAATTGTCACAAGATTTTAGAAAGAGACTCTTTTTCAAGTAATTAAGCTTCTTTAACAGTCTTCTGCAAAAGCAGATGTTGACTATACACTCACTTTGATTACCAACTACAGCACAGCCCTGATTATTCGAACTTCACACTCCCTCAGTATTCTTACGTTAATTTCCTTTCCTCCAGCTTTTTATTCAAGTAGCTTCCTTTAATTGTTGCCCTTTGTCTCAAACCAACATCTTGCCAGCATTGCTCTGGCCTTTTGCAGCTTCAGTCTCCTCTCTGCAGGTATTCTGGCACTTTCCTCTCATTGTGCACATGCCTGAACTTGAAGAACAATAATTCCCCCAGTACAGCTACATCTATTTGGGCACCAGTTTAACAGGAAAAAAAAAATAAATTACACCCTTAAACAAGAAAATTACGCCAGCAAAGCTCAGAAGTATTCACTAGACCTGATGCAGCCATTTAGTAAAGTTTTAAGTATCTCACTTATGTTATCCCCATCTGCAGATCATTCTTCTGATCAGTGCAAAAGTCAACCAAGGGATTACAAACCAAATCATTTACTTACACAGTTCAGACTCAGCCAGCTTCGCCCAGTGTAGGTGTGAAAGCATGCACACACACCACTCCACTGGCAAAGCAGTGATGAAGAATGGCCTGAACCAAAACATCTTAAACCAAACCACCTGAATTCACAATGCAACATCCAGAGTGATCTTTCTCCACCACCACTGGGATTTTTCCTGGTATCATCTGCTTCCTTTGCCTTCAGATACTTCTCTCACTAATCATTTCAGTGCCCACTCTGCTAATTAGGGTTTATTAAGAATCACCACACGCTGCCAAAACGTTACTGTTATTCTCATACGTCACCCCATCACTAATTGCAATGCAGAGAGTAAACTGCCCCACTTTTCTCCTTCCTCCACCTCATTCCAGCCGTGCCTCAGTCTTAATAGGAGATAAAAGCGCTACATTATATTTACTGCAGTATTAAATGGTGTTCTTTGCTTTTTTGCATCCTCCAGACTTTTCCATACCACGGAAATCTTGCTGGCACTACTCTAGCAGCAAAAACTTATGGAAAAAAGGAAAACACAACACAACCTAGCCACAGCGGTACATCAGCACTGCCTACTGTGCGGATGCAAAAGCCGGTGCAGTGCCCGGGCCGGGGCGCGGAGCTCTCCCGCCCGTCCCTGCCGCACTCAGAGCGGCGGCACGCCCGCAGAGCCCCGCTGCCACAACGCGGCGGGGAGGGCAGGGCAGGGCCGCTTTTTGGGGCTGAATTCCACGGGCCAGAGGAGCCGCGGGTACCCCAACAGACGGCGCTTAGAAAAGAGAGCCTACAACGGGGGAGGCCGGTAGCTTCTAAGCCAGCTGCAGAACCAGCGCGGCGACAGCCGCTCCCCGTGAGGGACTGCTCCCCGTGAGGGACTGCTCCCCCTCGGCCTCAGCGGTCCCTTAAGCCGCTCCCCGCCTCCACCAGCAAGCACACCGCCGCCACACAGCGCCGCGCGCCGCCTCTCCCACAGAAACCGCGGCTTCTCGCGTCCCTCCCGCCCTCACTCACCCGCCGCCTTCCGCCCGCCTCCGGCCCCGCGGCTGCCCCGGATGTTGATGCGCGGAGGCCCGGCCCGGCTCGCCCCGCCGGAAGCAGACGTGGCGGCGGCACCGCCCGCCCTGCCCGTGTCCCCGCGCCGCTGGCCGGCCGGCATGAGGGGCTGCCGGCCCCGGGCGCCTGGCCCGGCCGCGCCGCGGGCGCTGCTCTGCGCTCTCCTGGCCGCGGCGGCAGTGGCGGAGAGCGGCCGCGCGCTCCCTCAGCTCAGCGACGACATCCCCTTCAGGGTGAACTGGCCCGGCACCGAATTCAGCCTGGTCGGTACCGGGGCGGCGGGGGCGTGAGGGGGCTCTCCCTCCTACCTAGCAGTCTCCTCCCTCGAGGAGCGGGGCGGCTCTCACTGCTGATGGCTAACCCAGGCGGCAGGCGTTAGGGACAACGTCGGAGCCCCCTCACGCTGGGCGGTTGTTTTTGAAGCCCCCGTGCCTCAGAAAGGGTATTTCGGTTTAGGGTGTTGTCAGCATTGCCTTGCCGGGGTGGGCCTTAAGCATCACCCCGGGTTTTGGCAGTGGGGACAAGCAGTAAGTGCCTCCACGTGCGCCGGGCCGGAGGGCGAGGGTTAGGCCTGAGCCTAGCAGCTTCGGAAATCCCAGGGAAATCTACCCTGAAAGTCAGCTTGGGAATGGCTGGCTGCGAAATGTCATCGTTATGGTGGCATGTCTTTAGTAAAGGTCTTTCAGAAGGAACGAGAAATAACGTAAGCAGGAGTAAGATGAGCATGGAAGAGAGTGGGAATGTGGCTGGAGGCAGAAGGATCGAAGTAAAGGAGAAGGCAAACGAATAGTAGCAAGGTTAAAGGCCAACGTCCGGTCTTGTGCTGTAATTAAGACCCAGGAAATGCTCTGGACCACCTGCCCTATGAATTAACTGTAAAACTTACAAATTCAGGAATATTTCTAACAAGTAGTGTTAAAAAAACCACCTGACTAATCCATAGGTTGGCTGTTTTTTTTAGCCTACAACTGGTGTCCTGTACAAAGAGGATAACTATATTATAATGACCACTGTGGATAAAGAAAAATATAAATGCATACTTCCGCTGATAGCAAGTGGCAATGAGGTAAGTTCAGTCAAGTCTTTATTGTAGTTATAAACTGTAGACAAGTCTTTACAGTATCTTTTCAGTTACTTTTCCAAAATAAAGACTTTTTTCTTGTAAAACGAAAATCATCTGTAGAGTGCTTCACACTTTCACAGTTTATAGTAGATGCCTTCGCTTTGTATTACATATTGGCTCTATACTAAGTGGGGCCAGTCTAAACCATCTTGAAGTCCTTATTTGGCAACAAATGATTGATATAATGTTGTGTATATTGTTAGGTCTATCACTGATTAGGAAATTCTCATATTTTAAACAACATTATCAAACTCTAGGCCAGTAAACAACTACAAAGGTTGTTGACACTGCTATCCTGATGACTGTGTCTGACAACACTAACACAGTCGGGCTGCTATCACCAGTAGTTTTTAGTCTCCGTCATCACTTCCTCATTTGGAAATCTGAATGCGTAATTTGGGGGTTAAAAAAAAAAGTATATAAATACATGTTTGTACAAGAGAATGTAGGCTGAGGAGGCCTTTGGTGAGGTTTATCATTGGTCATCTGTTTCTCCAACGGTTCATCTTTTCACACTGTAAGAGCTGGCACAGATGAGCTGTACTGCTGTGGTGGGCACCTCCATGTTGACGTAGCCCTCATCCTTTACGTGACTGGCAGTCCAGAGTGCTTCAGTCTAGGTGAGAAATCTCTAGTACTGAAGAACTTTGTGTGGAAATCTCTTCAATAGCGTGCACACTTACAGAGCAGAAATTACACAGAAGAGTAAACTTCCACAGTATTACTTATGCTTTTTTGATCCATTTTTTAAAAATTATGTAAAAGCTGTGTGATGTTCCAATTATATGCATCCGTACAGCATCAGCATCGACTAACAGATGAAAAGACTGTTGATGCTGTTTTCCTAGTCACACCCCAAGCTGTCCCTCTGGACATGAGCAAGTTGAGAGCTCCTACTCTTGCCACGTGTGTATTTTATAAACCACAAAACTTTTCTGTTTTGACTACTTTATTTGTGACCTTTATTTTCCCCTTCTTACTAAATTATCTTTTTTTTTCCTAATCACCACACAGCTCCTTCAGAGCAGGAATTAATGAGGTTTTGTACCTTTTAATTTTGCAACTTTTATTTTGCTTTTTACTATTGCAAGTGAATATTAACTAAGCAAATTATTGTTAATTTTAATGTAAGAAATATCCTTCTATTCTAGGAAGAAGAAAAGGACTATAAAGGTCCTACTCCAGGAGAATTGCTGGAACCACTTTTTAAGCAAAGTAGCTGTTCATATAGAGTATGTTACTTCTGTGTTGATAATTCAAATGCTAATTAAAAGTTTACAACCCAGTCCATTTCAAGGTTTAGTGTAGTGGTAGCGTTTAGTGTAGATCTCAGGATTCAAGTAAATTGGCTTGCTGTAGTAGCAACTTAAAAACGTGGATTTAAAACGCTTACTTCCAGGAGTCAATCCATAACATACGACAGTCTAATGAAAAGCGTTCCTCTGAAAGTGTTAGAAGACCAAAACAAACATACTTCTAGAGATTCTGAAAGCTTTCCGGTTTTTCATCAGCTGTCACCCCAATTCAGAGACTCACATCTTGCATTACAAGAGCAAGCCTAATACCAAACAAGCTGGTACTGAGAGCCAGACACAGCGAAAGTGGCCAAATTTTATACCTACACAACATCCCACGCAAGTCCTTGAGGAAGGAGGAGTGGGTCAAGCACGATCGGTAACCAGCCTGTATCTACAACAGTTGCCAAAACTCAGTCTGTGCTGAGTCACTACCGCTTAGCCCCAGGGGTCTGGGGGCAAGTTTAGTCTTTACATCGCATTTAATGTTTTTCTTTAGTTTTATCTGTGTGAACATTAAGGAAACTTTGCTTGGTGTTTTTATCTGGAACATCCTCAGAATGCTTGGTGAACACAGACCGTTCACTGTGCTGTTGGTTTTGAGGCTGGCCAAGCCCACCTGCTTGGGCTGCATTCCATTGCTGCAAAAGCCAGATTTTTGTTTTGAAGGGGGGAGGGGGTGTGTAATGTATCTAAACAGATTTTTTTTAAAAAAATTTTTTTTTTTAAAGATTGAATCTTACTGGACTTATGAGGTCTGCCACGGAAAACACATCCGTCAATATCATGAGGAGAAGGAAACGGGACAGGTAGGCTTCTTATAATTTAGGAGTCTCAACCTCCTTTTCCACTGGCATGTTCATGCTTAACTCCTCTAGAAGACTTGAATTCCTGTACACTTGAAAAAGTATGGGAAAAGGTAACTGAAATTTGTTTTAACTTCTTTTGATTGTAGAAAATAAACATCCAAGAATACTATCTGGGGAATATGATGATCAAGAACCCGTTGTCAGAATCAGGTTTGTCTTAGATTATTTTATTTAGCTGATGCTAATTTAATTCTTTGGGTTTTTATTATTACTGTCAGAAATATGCTGTAGAAGACTGATTCCCAGTGCAATAGAATTTTGTGGATTACTTTTTTTTTAACAAGATGTATTGTTTTCAGTTAATTCCTGAACCGATATATGCCAGATCAGACTTTGATAATGTAGCCTGTTGCCACACTCTGGGTGGGGAGAAGTGTCTTTCAAACTGTGAGCAGAGGGCAGAGTGTGTAGCACATCCTGGTCTCTGCTGTTCTGTAATAAAACCTAGACTGCAAAGCCCTTACAGCCTTTGCAGGTAGATTTGATCCTTGGAACTGTCTGAGAGTCTTTTATAGGGATCCTGGTGCAGATCTTCATAAATACTGAAGTGCCTAAAGTGGGACTTTGGTGGAAGTTAGGTAGCTGAGCCCCAAACTCAAACTGCAACTTAGAATAACTAATTTTCTGAGCACTGGAATTTTTTTTGCCTGTAAATTTTTGTAGATGCTGGAAATTCTGTGGTTGTACCTGCCAAAATCTGCTTCTCTGGATGAGCACTTTGGCAGTATATAGTCCAAAGAACTCTGAAAATCCACAGATTTAAGTGTTCATTCATCAGAATTGATGGAAACAATAGAAAACACATAATCTAGTAGTTTGGGTTTTTTTTTTAATTCTAGGCTAGTATGGAAAAGGTGGGCACCACCAATTTTCTCTTCCTAAAAGTGGTTAACTTGAACACCTCAGTGTTGGGGGGATTTAGCACTATTAATCCCATTCCTTTGAATTTCCTACCTGCAGCCTTCAGTTAGGTATCTTAGTCCTGAAAAGAAACACAGCTTCAGAAAATGCATTGTTTGGCATTTCTTTATTAGTGAGTTACGGTGCTTGTTTGTGCTGTCATTAATCCTGTGCAGAAATGCCTAATTCTCCCTAGATGCTGCTGTACAGAAAACAAGATGTTTAATTTGAGTTACGAATTCTTTTGTGGGACTAGATGCTGCAGTTAGGTGTGATGATACTTCAAGTCATCATACCTGAGTCTTTTAGGATGTTGACCCTCTGGCCTTTCCACTTAGGCAGCAGACTGTATTTTTTCTATGCTTCCTATACAGCAATTCATGCTATTTCTCTTAAAAAAAAATAACATAGATGGTTTCTCAAACCATTGTGAGCTGAATCCACAAGTGTGATACAGTGAACTTGGAGCAGCTGCATGGGTGACAGCAAAGCAGAGTGGCCTTTTACTCCCCTAATTCTGAATGGAGTCCAGATGGTCTCCTGAAGCAGCTGGGAAGGCTGAGGAGAGCTCTCACCTGTGACAGCTTGGAGCCCCTGCCCCATAACGATGTTCACTCTCTTTAATCATTAGTAGGGCATGCAGTCTGGCCTCACTTCTTCCTGTGAGTGTACCCCCGGGGACTGGCTAGTGGGTGGGCTGAAGTACTTGCCTGTTTGCTGTCCCAGCCTGTCATTCGCTCACTTGGAAAAGGGTAGTCGGCTACCCCTTGCAGAACAGCAGTAGTGACATGTTCTTCTGGCCTTCCTGTGGTGTTAGGGCTGAATTTGGCCTGTCCTGCAAACTCAAAATTGTTTTAAGACAATGCTAACTGCTATTTTGTTCTGTTTGCTCTAGACCCCAGGTCGCTGTTTATTTCCTTTCTTTCCTCTTTTGCACCTGCAAGTTCAGGAAGTTGACTCTTGGCAGTGTATACACAAAGTACTAGCAAATACACAAAACATGCAAACTTCTCTGTATATAATTTAATTTTATTTCAAGTTCACAGACTTTATGCTTACCTCATTCTTAATTATTCCCTAGATCAAGAAGAGAAGGAAAATCCAAAAGAGAGTGCAAAAGAGGCAAGTGAAAAACATCTATTTTAACTTTTGCCATCAGTAGTGGAGGCAATTTATATATGATGAGGTTATGGAATTAGTTCCCTACCAAAATGAGCATCAAAAAATGAAACTCTGTTTCTGAGTTGCACTCTTCCTCACTTTTAATTATCAGTCCCAGCTCAGAAAGCTTATTTAGTCTAGCTAGTCAAATTTCTTGCCTTTCTACTTATTTACATTAAAGGTACACTAATCTTAAATGAGATTAATTTATATGCTCTTCTATGAAGACAATACACACAACTACAAAGTCACGTTATGATCTGGCAACAGTTATTTTTCCAGCTACATCAGAGATCCCAGTTCCCTTAATGACACTTTTGTGCATTTTGGGTAGGGAGAAATGCTTAACAGAATCCTGCAGCACAAAATCCCTAAAAGATTTCTTGACTTGATGATTCATCCCATAAAACTCTGTGCTTCCATTTTCCATTAGAGAACTTTTCCGTTTGTTTAGGCCCCAAAACTCAGTTCTGAGTCACTAACTTCATGGCAAAACAATGGAGGTACCTGAAGCACGTTGGAGTTTGGAGTTAGCAATAGCAGATTCGACCTGTGGACAGACACTTGCCTACCTTAATTCCCGTTATCCTTCTATTTAATTCTGAAATGAAATTTTTGTCTACATGTTCTTTGTAATGCTGATTTACGTAGCACAGAGTTCTGTAGTGGGTCTCAGAAAATACACATGCCTGATAAGCATTTTGGGGGAGCAGACCCACGTCAGGACATGGCCCATTCTAATGTCAGTGGCAGTTACACCTTTTTGAATTAAAGAAAACTAGGTTCTTTGTAGTGTAACTTTTTTTTTAGATTTCAGAGGAAGTTAAGTTTCCTGACATTTTTTGATAGTGTTTGATGTACATACGCTGTCTTGGTTTCAGTCTATAAAGAATTTAGACTTGCAGTTTGCATGGAATCTCTAGTCATGAAAGGGAAAGAATACATAACACAGCTGGGTGGTGCTTAAATTAACCCAAACCTGCTGCGCCTAGAGATTTACCTGAAGTCCTGCTGGGGTGCCTTTCAGCTGTGTGCAGACAACAGCCATCTCCATTTAGATTTATTGGATAGTTACCTTCAATGAAATGCGTAGGCATAATTTTTCAGTTTTTAAGGAAAAATCAGTTGTTTCATTCAGAAGGGTAGAAAGGGAAAGCACTGGTATCCTTTTTGTCAGCTCTTTTGTACACAACCAGAATATCTCTTCATTTCCCACGGTTGAATATTGAAGTATAGAGTGGATAAGTGAGTGGAAGCCAAGGAGCGTCCGAGCAATTATGCTGCCGGCATGTTCATTCTTTAAGCTCAGGAGTATCTCATCACTCCATTTGTGATGGAACAGTTTTCAGGAGGAGAGAATCAGTGGCCTGTGACAGGGTAACATGGTTTGAGAACCGAAGTAGGTGTGATACCGAAGGGTTTCAAGTCCCTGGGTTGATGTCCTGACCACAGAAGGCACCACTGCCTTTTAACACAGAGCCTGATTTGTTGTGCATTGAAAACCTTTACTAGCTCAAGCAACACAGGCAGAAAAAGGTCTAGTTTGTGGGTTCCAGCATGGTTTTTGCACAAATGGAACTTTTGGTACACCGGGAACATTAGCTGCTTCCAAGATGGGAGTCAGGAGAGGGACTTTTACCAGTTTGGGGAATTAATTTCTTAAAGTGGAAGCTGGATGAAACGTATGAAGGACCAAGTCTGAAGAGAGCTTACTTAAAGCGTGTACAAAAGTGGGTTTACTTTTATGCATCATTAACTTCATTAGCCACAATAACAGGTG
This sequence comes from Strix uralensis, assembly GCF_047716275.1. Taxonomy (NCBI): domain Eukaryota; kingdom Metazoa; phylum Chordata; class Aves; order Strigiformes; family Strigidae; genus Strix; species Strix uralensis. The sequence goes on along the minus strand of NC_133974.1, from coordinate 115,990,423 downwards.
GTGTGAGATGCTCTGGGTAAGGAGCAACCCGGGCTGACTCTGCCGAGAGGTGTAGTGCAGGGATCAGGATGACTTTGTGGCGGTGTTTTTAGATTCTTCCTGGTGAAGGTAACGTGTCTGGCCAGACCTGAGCTGAGTCTGGCAGAGCTGCTCGCATCTCCCCGTCTCCTAGACTACAGGGTGACCACAGCTGGCTTGGTGCTCTTCCAAAACGTTGCACCCAGCTGGCAAGCTCTCTTAGAACTGAAACACTGGGCAGCCTCTGCAGAGGAACCAGCTGGTTTTGCAGTCAGAGCTTGTGTGGCTCGGCGCTTTTGTGCAGTGCTGGGCTGGAGGTGATAAACCAGAGCACGTCTGGATGTTGCAGAAACACCAAGTAACTACACGGGGGTTAGGTGTAATAGTATTTTTTGTTTCAGAAGAGTCGAAGGAACTCTGCTGTGATTCTTAACTTGTACTTTCTTTCACCTAGATACCTACAAAAAATATAGAAGGGCAGATGACCCCATACTATCCTGTAGAGATGGGAAATGGCACACCCTGTAGCTTGAGACAAAACCTGCCCAGATCAAGTACAGTGATGTACATCTGTCATCCAGAAGCTAAACATGAGATTCTTTCAGTAGCAGAAGTTACAACCTGTGAATATGAAGTGGTTATATTGACACCTCTGTTATGCAGCCATCCTAAATATAGGTACAGTACTTCCAATCTCGGTTAACGTTATCACTTCAAATTTTCATCAGTTTTCATGCATGTATGTGTTTATATAAGTTCTATATCCAGCTGTGGTTTCTCGTATGGAGCTGTGATGTGTAGGTACTCACTTTGGCAAGTGCAGTTTTGCCAAAGTTTTCATGTTAAGTTGCACAACATTTGCATTTTATAAGTCTCTAGTGACTGATCCCATATGAGAAGCAGAGGGGAGGTATAATTATTTTCAACAGGTAAGTTTCTAGCCCTGTCATTCTGGAGAAACACAGAATAGGGCATTAAGGCTGCAGGCAGATTGAGAACACCCTGTCTCCTCTTAGTTTATAATTTCAATGTCTTGGGGAATCATCTTCATGGTATTCAAAAATGGCAGATTGCATATGTGTATTATATGTGTGCACAGACTCTAACTTCTCTAATTTCAGAAAACAAAAGTATGATCTTCAGACATGACCTTAACATTTATTTTTTGCAGTACTCCCAATTTAAGGAGCTCCCATCTGTCTCAATAGTACAGATTTTTGACCTTTCAAGGGGTATAACTAGAATTGCAAAGTGAATATGATATACAAATGAAGGGGCAAGTAATGGACAGGAGTTCTGAATTGCCTCTGTACACAGATGTCACAACAAGTGGGTATTTAATCACTGTTCTAAAATAGGCAACAGTCTAAAGGACAGAGTCATCAACTGGGCATTTCATGAACACTTGCCAGTTGGAGTAAATAAGTTGTGCTATTGTTTAAATATTTAGTATCTATTATAAATTTTCTCATGTAGATGGGTTTGGTAATACTATGTTATCTGTTGCACTTATCTATGACGCTATTATCTGTTTACTATATGAATCTTTTAAGCCTCTGTATCAGTGGAAAAATAGAAAGTGCACAGGCAAATTGTTCTATCGTTTGGTAAAAATAAAATCTTGAGCTTTTACCTCCTTCCAAAGGGAAGGCATGGAACACTTCCTGGCCACTAGCAGGAAATACTTAAAATAAACATACAGGATCTTTATTCTCCCACTTACGTCATCTTAGTAAATAAAGATAGGCGGAGATAGGAGGCTGGAAACACTCCTCAATGTCAGCAGAGGTAACAACAAACAAACCTCGTTTTCAGTTAAGTGCACTTCTCCTGTTGTGTTCCTGAAACAGCATTGTGCAGTACTTGAGCCACCAGCACTTTCCCTCTACACCCATTATCTTACCCTGTAATGCACTTCCATCAACTTAGCAAAAGTACATCCTAGTTGTTGTTCTGATTTGGCTACAATTTGATTTTTTTTTTTAAATTGGTGGGAACTGGGGACAGGGAGGAAAGCAGTGGAAAGTAATATTTGTTTACTGTAACTATTAACCTTAATGTTATTTAAATAAAATTCAGATAAAGCTAGGCTTCTTTGGCACAGGGCTCATTTAATCTAGGGTGCAGTTACTATTTAGGAAATGTTTTCAGATGCTTTTAACTACAATGGTGATGATTATGTGGGTACTGCTGTGTGTTACAGACTCTCCCTAGGAAGACATCACAAAAAGCCACCTTGCCTTTGAAGCAGTATCTGCATACTTGTTTTGTAAATAAGTGTTCTCTAAAGAGGACCTTTTCAATGACATGAGCGACGAAAACTGAACAAATGCATCATTTGTCAGTATGATTTTCATTTTGGTGTTCACTTTCCTTTACTATTTTCTGTTAAGGCTTATTTGGTGTTTTAGTGAGGCCTTCATTTGTGTAAAGTAAGGAGAAAGCTGTTAACTCTGCTTCATTTTTTTGCTTTTTCTTTCCTGAAATAAGCTGCTTTTTGCAGACATGGCTCATGAAGCGAGTGATAAAAGAATAATGGGTATATACGCAGCATGAAAATCCATACATGTCAGATAATATAAGAATATATTATTTTATATAAGAACTGCATCTATCAAGTTTAACCTTTGCCCTTTCCTAGCTTCTGAGAGTGCTCTGGGGAGCCTTGACACCACATTTGTGGTACACGTACAATGCAGTTTGCCTTTTAATACGCAGGTTTTTTCTCTTGATGAAGAGGGGTTGGATTGCCTGGCCAGTTGTCTGGCAGCGTTAGGAGTGAGACTATGCTGGGCAAGAAGTGTTTTTACATCAATTGTAAGAACGGTGTAGCTTTGGCTGAAATGGTGCAAGTACAAGAGAAAAAAATCCACACCTCAGCCCAGCTCAGTCAGAAACTTACAGCAATAAAAAAGTACGTCTGGTCTTTAAGGCATAACAAGTGATGTATGCCTAACTTGTTTGGACAGGTTCAGGGCTTCCCCTGTGAATGACATCTTTTGCCAGTCACTGCCAGGATCCCCGCTTAAACCCCATAATCTGGAACAGCTGGAGAAACAGCAAGAAATGATGAAGATGCCTTTTAGAAGGGTTAAGGAGGTAGGATTTGTTTAATTTTAAATAGAAAAATATTTATTTTCCATGTTGTAACACATACGACACTTAGTTCAGTGGAGTAAGTTCTCTTACCCAACTTTGTAAGAACATGTCAATCTTTCAGCTGGTCTTTACGCTTGTTGAAATCATCTGTAGCTTACCTTATTTGGAAGGACAACAAAGCAAGTAAGTTTGGGCTTCTAATTTAACACTTTTGTAGCCTTCATAGCCTACAGTTTACAAATGTGTTAAGTTTTTGACTTTCAATCTTTTTTTTCAGCTATGCTGAAGACAGTGAGAACAATGACAAGAGGGTTTCATATTTCTTCCCACAGCCTACTTCCCTTAGTATTAAGTAACTTAGTATAACTTACAAGGCTTTGCAAGGGACATATGAAGTCTAAATGGGTGTATTTGTGTATACTTTAATTTCAGGAAGAAATGCATTCAACAAAGGAAGAGAAATTTTCTTCCATTCATAAGCCTGTTGCTGTTGGAGGCCATCAACTGTTAACTGTGGGAACAACCCACATCTCCAAACTGACCGATGACCAACTTATAAAGGAATTTCTTAGTGGTTCCTACTGCTTCCATGGGGTGAGAGATAAAGCTATGCATAATAAAATAGCTGCTCCTTGATTGCACATACTGCTTTATGTCTTTGTTTTGTTTTTCCATGAACTCTAATAGTTGCATTCTTATACACATAATAATTGCCTTTCCCTGCATTGATATAGGGCAGGCTTATATACCAAACTCTGTCAGAAAAGTCTCTCTAACCTTTCTGTGTAAACTCAGTTTATTTGAGCAGACAGTGAAATGAAAGTAGATCATGAAAATTGTTCAGTGCTAATTTTGTTAATGAGAAGAAAAAAAAAATTGATAAAACTTATTGAGAGAAAAGCCAGCAGAGAAAAGGCATCTGAAGTTTTTGAGGAAAGTATTTATTTAAAAGCTGAATAGGGGGTATACAAATAGTTTAAGAAATTTAGTCCTATGTGGTCTTCCAAGAGTCTTTCCTAAACACATTTATTCCATCCCTTGCCTATGTTAATTAGTCTAATAAGAGATTCCCTCGCAGTGCAAACCTTGAATCATCTAATTAATAGGTATGTAGTTTAACAGCTGAAATAGCCAGTGGTTTAGGGTCTGGAGGGAAATGGATGTCGCGGTTTTGGGGCGTTTTGTTTGATTTGGGAGTTTAGTGTTGTTTTAATGATGAGACTATACCTCTCCCTAGGGTGTTGGTTGGTGGAAGTACGAATTCTGCTATGGCAAATATGTTCATCAGTATCATGAGGTATGTTTAAATAATTTGATGTCCTGCCACTAGATGGCTGTGGGGGAAAAAAGGGGTTAGAGAATCTGCCTACAGTGTTAAAAAAGCAGCGTCCTTTTCTTGGCTGATCAACATCTTGGGTTTAAGAAGTTGGATTTCAGAAAAGAAGCTCCATGTGCTGCCTAAGTTTATGCAGGGGTATGTAGATACCATGTCAGGTAGAGCACAGGGATAATCAAAGCTGAAAAAACGTGGGTTTTCCATGGGAATGCTCCTCTGGTCATTGAAACACTTGTGTCAGCTCACACAGCTTGGGTGGCTGTTCTGAAGAGACCATCAGCTTGACTCTTGACCCTAATACAAGGTCAGACATAGTTTGTCCCAAATGCAAGAACCTGTTACATTGACAGCAGCAGACTTGCTCTAGAAATTACATTCTATATGTCATTAAAATATCCTCACTGCTAGTTATATAATACAAGGTGTAATTATCAGCTTTTCCTTTTTTAGGATAAGGAAAGTGGCAAGACTTCTGTGGTTGTGGGCACCTGGAGCAAGGAGGAACACATTGAATGGTCCAGGAAGAATGCTGCTAGAACCTACTACCTTCGAGAAGACGGCACACAGAGTGTGAGGTATGGTTATGGCCACCATGATTACTGCTCGGGCTGTCTGCTCCTGAATTGGTCTCACACTTGCACTAGAGAAAGATAAATGCCAGGGCCCACAGTTGCAGTGCATGAATACTCCATTTACGAATAGGTACCATAAACTGTCAAGAGAGGTGTGTATAGATTTTTTTTGTGTGCCCCCCCCCCCCCCCCATCACTATGCAACATCAGAAAAGGTAATTCAACCCTTTGGATATGATGCAGAGAAAAAAAATCTTCCAACAATGAACAACTATTTGCTTCTGCAATAACTGAAATACAACACGTTACTTCCTTGCCTTGTGTATTAGTTACATATTTGACAAAGTATGAGCTACTGTATCATACAAGTTAGCTGCATGCTTAAGAATTGTGTTTAATATTGCCAAACTTTTTCATTCCAATCTTTTGTGGCAGGATGGTGTCTCATTTCTATGGAAATGGAGATGTGTGTGACTTAACAGACAAGCCAAGGCAGGTGACTGTGAAATTGAAGTAAGTTGACTTTTTCAGTAAATTGATGTTTTGTGTCTCTGCTGCCTGTGTCAGAGGGGAAAGCCTCTGTTGTCTTCATAAAGCCCAGAAAGCCAGGACTGTTAGCTTAGCAAAAACGCTCTAGATACTAGGGAAATACATGGTTTAGTTTTGTGCTTATTCCATGCTAAACACTACAAAATTTCTGTTCTTTTTTCAGATGTAAAGAATCGGACTCCCCTCACGCTGTGACCATATACATGTTAGAGCCTCATTCTTGCCAGTACATCCTTGGGGTAGGCAAAGACATACTTGAATTCCCTAAGACCAGGTGCCACCTAGCAGAGGATGTCTCCAGGTGCACGTTGAAAACTGGCCCCTCTTTTCAGTGACTCTTCACACAGGCTTCCTGTAGTGCACTTTAGCCCCTAGACGCAGCTGCTGAACAAGTACTGCTTTTTGTGCAGTTGTGTTTGCTCAGAGGAAGGAGGGTCGTTATTACAGTAGTTACATGGTTGATATGCTCTAGAGGCCATACCCAAAAAGGAAAAGCACTAAATTTTACAAAGTGCTGCTTGAGTACTGTGCCTCTTGCAATCTGTTGTTGTTAATCTCATGATCTCTGTTGCAATCTCTTGTGAAAGTTTTATCAACAATTTCATAGTCTTTAATGTTTTGACCTCTCATGTTCAAGGTGGAGTCTCCAGTCATCTGTAAAATTTTGGACACAGCCGATGAATATGGGCTCCTTTCAGTGCCCAGCTAAAGCCCCCGCGGGCAGCCCCAGGAACATCCCCTCTGCGCGATGGCGATGGCTTTCCACCAGCCAGCCTCACCAGCAGCATCCTCTCAGCTGAGGGACTCGTGAACCACTTTGTGTATAACTATGTGTATATAAGAGGTTATCGATAAACTTTTAATGATTAAAATCTTGTCTTGCACTTCCTGTTTGACTTGTGTATGACACATTCGACAGTCATCATTGTCATCATTAAGGTATAAATTACCAACTTTAAAAAGGCAAAATAAACAAGGTCCAGCTTTGAGCGAGGAGTTCAGCTGCCAACAGAATGAACAAGTGAATCAACACTTCGTGCTGAGGAGCCTTCAGCAGCTGCCACAACACTAAATCGTTCTACTGCCATAACCTACTTTGTCCAAACATAAAAATTCCCTCAGATATTAACTGCATTAATATCACAGTCATTCCTTCTCTTCCCTGCTTCAACTGTTATTTCTTCCCCGAGCCTGGGCTGCGTTCCAGGACTTTATTCTTTTTTTTTTTTAACACTTTAGAGTTCATCTTGATGTATTTATTTTGCTGAACGTTCTTACTGATCTCAGTCAGATTTACTGTTTTGCTTCTAGTGATCTAGAATCAGCATTTTTTGTGTCAAAGTTGTCAGTATTAGCGAGACCTCTGGCCTCCTATGTGTCTGTACTCACCCTGGGTGTTGTCTGCATGTCTGAGCCGTTTCCTTTGCGGTGCCAGACTTGGAACGTCCACCAGCCTCTCACTGGACAATATGGGGATGGAGGTCCCTTTTCTGGGAGCACGCCTACCTAGCAAATAAAATTTTTGGTGCAGGCAAAAGAAGTTTTAGTCCGCTGGTAATATACATTCCTAGAAGTTAATTGAAGTACTACTTAACAGCAGAAGATTTCCATTATACTTCTAAAATAGTTTTTAGATTGGTCAGAAAAAGAGTTTGCAAATTACGGGTTTGTAGCCAGCAATGCCCCTACCCTCAAGGATTTCTTTCCTGTGGGAGAGCATGGTAGAGCTTGGAGCAGAAAAATGAGGCTTTGCACCCAAAAAAGGGGGGTTTGGACCCAAAACTAGGGTTTGTACTGTGAAAAGGAGGGTTAGGGCCTTAAAAATGAGGGCTTGGAGCAGGAAAAGGAGCTTTTGAACCCTAGAATCAAACATTTGATGGGGACATAGCTGTTATTTTATTAATCATCTCCATTGGAATCTGATGACGTCCATCTTGCCATTTTACTCCTAAAAACTGAATCTCTTGTGCAGGTCCCTTGACCTTACTGTGCTTTATGGCAAAACTGGCTCTCGGAAGGATTTGGATTATTTTCTCCCCTTTCTCAAAAACTTCTGCTGTATTACCCCATATAATGGTGTCATCAATGTACTGTAAGTGCCCCGGGGCTTCACCCTGTTCCAGTGCAGCCTGGATCAGTCCATGGCAAATGGTGGGGCTGTGTTTACACCCCTGGGGCAGCCGATTCCAGGTGTATTGGACACCCCTCCAGGTAAAAGCAAACTGTGGCCTGCATTCTGCTGCCAGAGGGATGGAGAAAAATGCATTGACAATATCAATTGTGGCATACCACTTGGCTGCCTTCGACTCCAGTTCATATTGAAGTTCTGGCACGGCAGCACTCAGCGGTGGTGTGGCTTCATTCAGGCCACGATAGTCCACTGTCAATCTCCACTCTCCATCAGACTTTCACCCTGGCCATATGGGGCTGTTAAAAGGGGAGCGCGTCTTGCTGATGACTCCTTGGCTCTCTAGTTGGCGAATCAGTTTATGGTTAGGGATTACCGAGCCTTGATTTGTGCGATATTGCCGTCGGTGCATGGTTGTAGTGGCAGTTGGCACCCGATGTTCTTAACCCTCAGCAATCCCACAACAGAAGGATCCTCTGAGAGACCAGGTAACATAGACAGCTGTTTAATTCCTTCTGTTTCCAAGACAGCTACACCAAAAGCCCACCGATACCCTTATGGGTCCTTAAAATACCCTCTCCTGAGATAATCTATCCCAAGAATGCATGGAGCTTCTGGGCCAGTCACAATGGGGTGTTTTTCCCACTCTTTTCCACTTAGGCTCACCTCAGCCTCCAATACAGTCAGCTGTTGAGACCCCCCTGTCACTCCTGAAATACAAACAGATTCTGCTCCTTTAAAATTTGATGGCATTAGGGTACATTGAGCATCAGTGTCCACTAGAGCCTTATACTGCTGGGGGTCAGATGTGCCAGGCCATCGAATCCACACAGTCCAGTAAACTCGGTTGTCCCTGTCCTCTGCCTGGCTGGAGGCAGGGCCCCTCTAATGTTGGTCATAATACCCGCTAACGACAAATGGGTTAGTGTGGTGTGCACGGGTTTCAGCCTCATCTTGGTCACTCACTTCTTGTGAATACAAATCAGAAGTTTTTCTCATAGGATCGTGAGCAAAGTCGACCTTTCTGCTCTGTTTGGGCACTTGATTACTAGAAACTGGAGCAGCATTTCTCCTAAAAGACCCCGGTTTTGTACTTATTCTTCCTTCCAACTCACGTACCTGCTCTTCTAGGAGGTGGGTGGGTTTTCCATCCCATTTCTTCGTGTCTTCTCCATAGTCACACAGGCAATGCCACAGCTTCCCCCTTGGTGTACGCTGGTTCTCTCGAGTAGAGAAGCGACTGCTCCTCATAGCCGAGATTCTGGTCCATGCAGGTGGGGAGTAGGACATGTCCTCTTTAAATTGTTGGAATTCTTGAGATAATTTCTCCACAGCCATGACAAGGGAGGAAGAGAGACTTTCTTCATATCGTTGTAGTCGGCGAGCCAATTCACCCACTGTTGGTCCCTCTGTCTCTCCAGTCCATTAGTGCTAATGCACTGGCATATGATGAGGGTGTGCTCCGTACAAACTTCCGCCACGTGGGCCGGGTGCATTGGACTTCATCTGGATCTGTGGGTAGCTGTGCATTATCTGGGTCATGGTAAACCGTCTCCTGCACAGCTAGCTCCCTCAAGTATTGAATACCTCACTCCATAGTGGTCCACTTACTTGGATGACATACAAAATCTTCCTTGAAGGGATACTTCTCCCTCACACTTGACAGAAGTCAACTTCAGAGACTGAGATTTTATGTCTTCTTTCCAATGGCTTTGTCAATGCTCCCTTCCCTAGAGAGGGATCCCAGCTGCCCGGCCTCCCTACCCTCTAATTCCATGCTACTGGTCCCGCTATCCCAGCATCTGAGCAGCCTGTAGAGCCCAACAGCAAATCCGGGGCTCTTTGCCCCAGAACAAGCAGTCCTCCCAGATACAGCGACACCATCCAATGAAACCATCTGCCCAGCCACACAGAAGGTGCTAGCAGGGAATTCTCTCCCTGGCTTTCCTGAGTGCTTTTCAGCCTGTCCAGCCCAGCAGCAAATCTGGGGCTTTGTGCCTGCTTTGGCCCTGAACAAGCAGTCCTGACAGACCTAGCCATACCATCCAAGCGCACCATCTTCTGAGCCGCACAGGAGGTACTTGCACCTAAAACCCTTACGCTAAGTGTAACCTTAAACCCAAGTCTAATGCTGCCCCTAATGCATGAACCCTATCCCTAACGCTAACCAGCATGAAACTTAACCCTAACACCTATCACTAAACCTAAGCATTAATTCCTAAACTCAACCTAACCATAAACCTAAATTTAGCCCTGAGATAAATCTAACTCTAAGCTAAGATTAATGCTAACATCTAACACTGTAATTAATATAAACGTACCACTTAAGGCTTATGCTAATGCCAACCCTACCACCTAAATCTTACCCTATGGCTAATTCTAACACTAGTCCTAAACTTAAACCTACCCCTAAAAACAATAAACTGAACCATAAACCTAACCCCATCTCTAACCTTTTACCTGTTAACCCTAAACCAAACCCCAATCATAATGCTAGCACTAACCCTAACCCAAAATATAATCTCCCTAACCTCAACTCTCACCCTAGCCCTAAGTCTAACCAACCTTAACACTAATCTTGACACTAACCCTAACACAAACCCCTAGACTCAACCCTAACCCATGGCCCTAACCCTAAACTTAATGATGCTATCCCTAAACCTAACGACCCAAACCCTGACCCTAAAGTTAATCCCAAAACCCAAACCCTAGTCATAATGGCCCTAACCCTGACACTAAGGCCCTAAGACCCTAAAACTTGCCCTAAGACCCTAAAACTTACTCTAAGCCCAACCCTAAGACCTAACTCTAACACTATGCTTAACACTCACCTTAACCCTGTGGTGGTTTAGCCCCTGCCGGGGTCTGAGACCACGCGGCCGCTGCCCCTCCCCCACAAAGGGAGTGAAATACAAAGCCCCAAGACTGAAATAAGGAAAGGTTTAATACAACAATGCAATAGCAACACAACCAACAACAACAATAACAGTAATAGTGATAGCAATGAACAGAGCAAAATAGCTACCAAATACAGCAGTTTGAAGCACGATGTACAAAACCACGAGTGCACCGCGCTCCGTGCCAGGAAAAATGTGACCTGCCAGGATGTGACATCCGCATGGTATCTGAATAACCCGGCTAGAGCTCCCCCCCACTGCTGGGGAAACTTAACCCTATCCTGGTTAAACCAGGACAACCCTTAGCCTAATGCACTAACCCTAATCCTAAACCTAAAACCGTGATCATAACCCTAACCCTGATCATAAACTTAAAGCCCTTACCCTAATCCTATCCATGCTGCAACTATAACCTTAAGGTCTTAATGCTAACCCTAGCACTTAAGCCTAAGGCACTATAACACTGATCCAAAGGCTGCAAACCTAACCCTACCCTGACCATAGCCACTAACCCTAAACCTAAAACTCACCCAAACCCTAACCCTACCTATAAGGCCCTAACACTAAGGTTGTAACCCTAACACTAACCCTGAACAATGTTAAACATAACCCTAAAGCAAACCCTAACCCTAAACTTAAACCAAAGCATTAATTCTTAAACTAAACCTAACCCTAAACATAAACCTAGCCCTAAACTTAAAAATAACCCTAAGCTAACAAATATGCTAACATCTAACTCTATACTTAATTTAAACATAACCCCTAAGCCTTACCCTAATGCCAAGCATACCACCTGAATCTATCCCTGTCCCACATTCTAACACTAACCCTAAACTTAAACCTATCCCTAAAAATAACAATAAACTGAACCGTAAACCTCACTCTAAGACTAAGCCCATCACTAACCTAACCTAATCACTAACCCTAAACCTAACCCCATCAGTAACCCTAACACTAACCCTAATCTAACTGTAACCCTAACCCTAATGGTATCACTAACCCTAACCCTTAAACCAAACCCTAAACCCAAACCCTAAACCTAACCCTAACCTAACTTTAAACCTAAGATTAACCATAACCCACTAACCCTAACCTAACACCCCAACCCTAACCCACTAATCCTAATCCTAACACTAACCCTAACCCACTAATCCTAACCCTAAACACTAACCCTAACTCTAACCCCTAACCCTAAAGTCCCTAATCCCAACCCTAACCATCGCGCACGCCCTAACCCTAACCCAAATGACTAACCCTAACCGCCCTAACCCTAAACTGCCATTTGTTATTCTAAATGTATAACCCTAATGTTTAAATTGCAATTGTCACCCTAACCCATAACCATAAGTAGTAACTCTAAGCTGTAAGTGTGATCATAAGCCATACCTATAAATTATAAGCATAAATTGTAAGCGTAAGTGCAACCTGTAAGCGTAAGCATAACTTGTGTTACCCACAATGAGAACTGGAAAACATAAGGCATTGACATATCTGTAACCAACAACCATAAGCTAAAAGTAGGATTTGTAACTGTAAGTCTAGTGTAGAGCAGTAAAGTATAAGCAGAAGTTGTAATGGTAAACATAAGACACAGCTATAAGATGTACCTGTAATCATAACCCACAACCATAAGGCAAAAGTACAACCTGTAACTGTAAACCTAAGCAGTAATCTTAAACCATAACTGTAACTGTGACCAATAACCAGAAGGCATAACTGTAGCTCACAATGACAGCCTGTAAACATCAGGTGTAACTGTTATAATAAACTGTACCGGTTACCTGTGGATTAGGGTTAGGGTAGTGTCGCGGATGAAAGTATTGACATGGTAATGATTTAGTAAGAAATCTAAGTTTATGAATAACTAACAGCAATTTATTATTACAAAATAATTCAGAAATACTGAAAGAAAGAAAAGCGACTTATTCACAGATTCTAAAATGACAAGATTCACACTAACTTACTTAACGGTACCTTTATATATACATGCGCATACACAAAACGGACAAAGACACAGAAACAAAGGTGTTTGGATTCAGTAGAATGAACACAGAATGGACATACACACACAGAAACAAGGGTATGTACCCACACACACACACACACACACAGAGTAAAGAGAAGCTAGCTCAAAGAAAATTTCCCTCCCGAGTTTAGAGCAAATACTCACAATGCCTTGGCATTCCTCAATGGGCGATAATTGAGACTCGAGCGGGGGACTTCGCCCTGGCCTTCTGTCTGGAGCAGACAACACCTTAAGGGTTTGGTACCTGAGAGGCGTCCCAGCTCAGGGGAGGTTCAGGTCACAGGCCGCTGCGATCCAGGAGAGCTCAAAGGGTCTCCCTGGTGGTCGCCATTTATAGGGTCCAAGATAATTGACTTTTGTCAAATACCATCTGGTGCCTTCCAGCAGTTACACAAGAACTTCATGAATGTGCAGCTCTGTTATTGTTCCCATCTGACCACATCCCAGGCACAGGTGTGCCAGGCCCTTAGGAGATGATGGGCTGTTACAGCCGTTTCTGAGAAATCGGCAGGGGGCAGGAGCCAGGCTCGTTAACGTCATCAGTCCTTATCTCCACAGACTCGGGGATGTGGGTGGAATCGCGCCTAGCACCAAGCAGCCCAACAAAGAGGGGCGGGGGGTGGGGTGGGGTGTAAGAATTGCACCACCACAGGTAGTTGAGGTTAGGGTCTTTAGGGTTAGGGCCATTAAGGTTAGGGTTAAGGTCTTTGGAGTTAGCAATAGGGCCATTAGGGTTAGGGACGTTAAGGCCATTAGGGATTGGAGCCATTAGGGTTTGGGTTAGGATAATTAGGGTTAGGGCCATTAGGGTTAGGGGTAGGGTCATAAACCTTAGGGTTAGGGCCATGAGGATTAGAGTCATTAGGGTTAGGGTTAGGAATAGGGTTGTTAGGTTAGGGTTATGGATGTTAGGGTTCGGGTCAGGGTTAGGGTTAGTAGTTTGGGTTATGGCCGTTAGGGTTAGGGGCATTAAGGTTAGGGTTTTAGTCAGGGTGACGTTTAGTGTTGACATTAGGGTTAGACTTAGACTCAGGGTTAGGGCAATTAGGATTAACATTTAGGGTTATGATCATTAGGGTTAGGGTTAGAGTCAGGATGAGGGTTAGGGGCATTATGGCTAGGCTCAGGGTTAGAGCCAGAGTTAGGAGCATGAGGGTTAGGATTAGGGTTTGGGTTAGAGTCAGGGTTGGCATTAGGGTTAATGATGCCATTAGGATTAGGGTAAGGGTTAGGGTAAGTAGGGCTAGGGTTAGGGTTAGGACCATGAGGGTTTGGGTTAGAGTTGTTAGGGTTGTTAGGGGTAGGGTCTTTAGGGTTAGGGTTAGTGATTAGCGTTAGGGCCATTGGAGTTTAGGGTTAGGGCCATTAGGGTTAGGGGTAGGGTCATTAGCATTAGGGTTAGGGTCATTAGGGTTAGAGTCATTAGGGTTAGGGTTAGGGATAGGGTTGTTAGGATTAGGGTTAGGGTTATGGATGTTAGGGTTGTTAGGATTAGGGTTAGGGTTATGGATGTTAGGGCTAGGGTCAGAGTTAGGGCCATTAGTGTTAGGGTTAGGGGCATTAGAGTTAGGGTTATAGTCAGGATGAGGGTTAATGATGCCATTAGGGTTAGTCTTAGAGTCAGGGTTAGGGTAACTAGGGTTAGTGTTTAGGGTTATTATCATTAGGGTTAGGGTTAGAGTCAGGATGATGGTTAGGGTCATTATGGCTAGGCTCAAGGTTAGAGACAGGGTTAGGATCATTAGTGTTAGATTTAGGGTTTGGGTTAGAGTCGGGTTGGCGTTAGGATTACTGATGCCATTAGGGTTAGGGTAATTAGGGCTAGTTTTGGGGTTAGGACCATATAGGGTTTGGGTTAGAGTCGTTAGGGCTGTTAGGGGTAGGGTCTTTAGGGTTAGGGTTAGTGATTAGAGTTAGGGCCATTGGAGTTTAGGGTTAGGGCCATTAGGATTAGGGTTAGGGTAATTGGGGTAGGGTTAGCGGTAGGGTCATTAGCGTTAGGGTTATGTTTAGGATCATTAGGGTTAGGGTTGGGGTTAGGGTTAGGTCCATTAGGGTTAGGGATGTTAGGGTTAGGTATAAGGGTTAGTGTCTTCAGGGTTAGGGTTAATACTTAGGATTAGGGCCATTAGTGTTAGGGTTGATGCATTAGGGTTAGGGTCATTAGGGTTAGGGTTGTTATGGCTGTTAGGGTTAGGGTCAGGTTACGGTTAGGGTCTTTAGGGTTAGGGTTAGTAGTTTGTGTTATGGCCATTAGGGTTAGGGTTAGGGGCATTAGGGTTAGGGTTATAGTCAAAGTGAGGTTTAGTGATGCCATTAGGGTTAGGCTTAGAGTCAGGGTTAGGGAAATTAGGGTTAGGGTTTAGGGTTATGATCATTAGAGTTAGGGTTAGAGTCAGGATGAGGGTTAGGGTCATTATGGCTAGAGTCAGGGTTAGAGTCAGGGCTAGGATCATTAGGGTTAGGATTAGGGTTTGGGTTAGAGCAGGGTTGGGGTTAGGGTAAGAGAAGCCTTTAGTGTTAGGATAGAGGTCTTTAGGTTTAGGGTTAGTAGTTAGGGTTAGGGCCATCAGGGTTAGCTTAGGGGCATTAGTATTAGGGTTAGGGTCTTTATGGTTAAGGTTAGTAGTTACGGTTAGGGTCTTTAGGGTTGGGGTTAGAGCCATTAGTGCTAGGGTTTGGGGCATTAGGTTTAGGGTTGGGGTTAGGGTTAGGTCCACCATCCACCATCACACAATCTACCTTTCCACCATCCACCATCCACTATCCCACAATACACCATCCACCATAGCACTATCCACCATCCACAATCCACCATCCACCATCCACCATCCACCATCCCACAATCCACCATCTACCATACACCTTACCCCTTCCAACCATCCACCATCACCCATCCCCGATCCACCATCCCACAGTCCACCATCCACCATCCACCTTCCCACCATCCACCATCCACTATCCCACAATCTATCATCCACCATCCACCATCCATCATGCATCATCCCACAATCCACCATCCAACATCCACCATCCCACAAACCAGAATCTACCATCCACCATCCACCATCCATCATCCCACAGTCCACCATCCCACAATCCACTATCCACCATCCACAATCCATGTTCCCAACATTCAAAAACTACTGTCCACCATCCACCTTTCCACATCCACCCGGCACTACCCACCATCCACCACCCGGCATCCCACCATCCACCATCTCACAATCCACCATCCACCATCCAAGCATCCACAATCCACCTTCCCACCATCCACCATCCAACATCCCACAATCCACCATTCAACATCCACCATCCCACAATCCGCCATCCACCTTCCCACCATCAACCATCCACCATTCACCATCACACTTGATTAAAATAGGAGCGATGAAGAGGGTTCAAAACCTGCCCTTTTCAGGAAAAATGCAGGAAATCAGAGTCTTTGCAGGAAAAATGCAGGAAACCGGCATCTTTTGGCTATTTTACACTCCAACCAGACAGATTGTGGGCCCGTGTTTTGCTGATTAGGAATACCAATTAAACTCAGACACCAGAGTGAAGAGAGCAGGCGTATTTTACTGGAAATAGCTAAATAACGTAACAGAATAATACAGAAAACATACAGTACGAAAAGACACAATAGCGCACTTAAACAAATAGGAAAATACAGGGTCATGCATCAAATCATTACTACCTGAGGGAGAGAACAGTGATTAAGAAAGATCCATCACCACTTGCATACGTCACCATCATCCAGACCCGCAGTGGCTGGGCAGCCCCGGTTACAGCGAGGATTTGGAGAGCCTGTCCCGGCAAGTGGGAAATCCTACGCGGTGCGTCCACCCGTAGGTGAGGCTTCCAAAGTCGCTGTGAGCGGGTCCAGCCTTATATAGCCCCAAATCAGCAAGCCAGAACAGCTGGCACCTCTGTTTTGAGCGGAACATCTGGTTTCACTCTCACATTAGATTCCCCCGGAGCCTGGCCAGGGCTCAAGGGAGAAGCTAAGGGAGTTTCCCTGCTTATCTAATTTATTTATGTTCTTTTTAGAACAAGGCCACACGTCTGGTCCCAAGGCCGGACAGCAGGCTTCATGGCCTTGTTAACTTACCTCTATGCCAAGAAGAAGAAAGATACATTCAGGATAGACATGTTTCCATTACATTCATCATCAGTCAGGAGTCTATGATATCTAAGCTACATCTTTCATTAATGACCATACACATATCGTTAATGACTACATACTAAGTTAGCAGCTTTGGCTCGGGGCCTGTTGTTCAGGCTTCAACACTTCAACACTTTAGCGCTTTTTACATCAGGATAGGCGGTTTGTTATAACCTAGTACAATACCTACTAGCACAACGGTTATCAGGTACAAAATATACAGGATTCCTCTATAGGTCAACTCTGGCTTGGGCCTATTGTCCAAGCCTTAGCACTTCAGCCCGGTGGTTAACGCTTTAAGGGCAGTTCAGCACGTTGGGAAAAGGGATGGAAGACCACTCTTGTGGACGCTGTCTGGACTGGGCTAGGCTGGGGTTGGAGAGCCTGGGAGGGTCTCCAGGGTCCCAGCTTTCCCGCAGTGCTGACTGTGGTGGCTGCTGCCTGTTCTTTCCTGCAGTGCTGACTGCACCCACCTGGTGGGGCTGTCCTTGGGAAGGGCACCAGAGCTGAAAAAGGCCCTGGTGGAGGGGCGGGGAGATGCTCTTCTCCAGAGATTTGCCAGAAACTCTCCAGAGCATCCCTTTTCTAGCCCGTGAGATGCTCTGTGTGACAGGGAACGTGCCCATTAGTCCGCAGTCCTGGGCAACCTGGTCTAGGTGACCCTGCTTGAGCAGGCGGGTTGGACCAGAGGACCTCCACAGGTCCCTCCCAGCCTCAGCGGTTCTATGGGATGCTGTGCTTTGGTTTGACTCCTCGAGCACCTCAACTCAGCCCCGATGCCTGCTGGAAAGGATTCTGGCGCAAGAGATGATCCCAAACTCCTCCACAAGGATGCATCACAAAACAACGTCTACCTCGTCCAGAATATCGTACGGCACACACACTCAGAAGAGAGAAAATGTCCTTTTATTGCGGACATTAACTGCAGGAGCCCAGGAGTCACACGGGTTCAACCAGTAACAGCAAAATCAGCACCTACAACGACAGAGCCAGAAAGCACTGGTAAAGCCACAAAGGCAGCAACAGGCATGGCTTGGTTCCCCTTTCTTTGGGAAACAGGAATTGTTGATATCCCAGAAGAGAGCTACTGCTGGCATTGGCTCTGGGGTGGCTCCGGCCCCTTATCCCCATGGGTAATGCCCTTAGAGAGCTGTGCAGGTGCAGAGGTGCACAGTGCCCCCGTGCCACACAGGAGGGCTCCCCTGGGGAGCTGCCACGGCGTTCTTTCCAAACCCTGCATAGCACCATCCCCTTGCCGTCCCTTGCCAGTGAGTTGGACTGACTTAGAGCAGTGTGGGGAGTTGGCAAAGATGGGCAGCAGAGCCTGGTACACACCTGGGGCTTCCCGATCTTTTGCACCTCCCTGCTTTTCTTGCAGTGCCCATCTTCTCCTCTCTTCTCTTCTTCGCCTGGTGGGGTTCCGTCTCTTCTGCCCAGGCCTCTTCTCTCTTTCTTTTCCTTTGGCTGGCGTTCTCCTGGCGGAAGCCTGCAAACCTTTCCATCCCACAGCATGATTAGACAGGTAAAGCCAGGATCAATCGGAATCAGTTCTTGATTTAACCAAAGCTGACTCATTTTACCTTCTTTGCTCTGAGAGGCTCTTTGGTTCCTCTGCGCATCCCAGGGCCTCTACCGTGGTCGCGGGGGTGGCTGGAGACAGAGCAACGGGTGCCTAAAACAGAAAGGTCGTCATTAGCAGGTGGCAAGGGATGCCCTGAAGTAGCAAGCAACTGCTTGGCACGTTGCTGCCTTATCTCTACAGAGGAGATCCCTTTGGCCGGTTTGCATTAGCCCTTTCTCCCAAGGATCTCACTCTGGAACACAGGGTTCACGTGGGGGTGTGACAGTTCATTTGTGGGGCCATTCAGCAGAGAGCCTGCGATCCCCTGCCGGGCAAGAGAAGGCTGGCCCACTTCCTTCTGCCAGAATCTCTTCTGCCCTCCCAAGACAGAGCTCTGTGGATGCCCATTTGGTGCACTACAACCTTGTGCGGTGGGAGGCTTTGCTTTTGAAATCTATCTTTCTGTGGCATTTTGTAGGTATTTCCTTTGATTAAGCACATGCCTAAGGCATTGGAGAAAAGACCTTGCCAGTTTTCCTTACAGGGTGTTCTTCCCGGGGGGGGGGGGGGGGGGCGGTGGTGTGAAATAAAATGCAAAGCCACAAGAGGTCGAACGCCAGGAAGAGGCACAGCAGCTGCTTGGACCCAGCAGCAACTCCCCTCCTCCTACCTAAGCCACATTGTTGCAGCGCTCGTGGAGCTGCCATACCTCCGCCCATTCTGCTCCCAGCACCGCGTCTGCCCCTGCTGCTCTCTGGAGGCTGAGCAGAGAGGCTGGTGCATCCAGGCAGGCTTTTGCCTGGAGCTGTGCGACTGCTTCACCTGCCGGGCCATGCTCCCTTCCCAAAGGCAGCTCTGGAAAGCAAAAGCACGTGCAGCCAAGTGACTTGTTGGAAGTGGACAACAGCTAAAGCAAAACCCACAGGAAGCCCTACCCCCGCTGTCCGCTCAGGCTGTGACAACCCTCAGTCCCTCCTCCTACCTGTGGATCTGCCCATGGGCTCTGGTGACATCTGGCCAGCCATCTCCTCCCCCAGGATGTCACTGCCGTTCTCAATGAGAAATTCCACCAGCAGCTTCACCTGCACACATCAAAGCCTTGGTTTCAGCGCAGGTGTCTGAAAATGTGCCGAGCAGCCTTTCCTGCTCCTGACCCTTGCTTCTGCACAGACTGTGGCTGTGGCTGTGGGGCTGCTCTTCCAGGCAGCCACTCCACCGGCATTTGCTCAGGAGAGGAGGAAGCTCTGAGGGTCCAGGCAAGCTGCAGGCAGCCGGTCAATACAGCGTACCTTCTCGGTCACCTCCAGCATGGCCTCGAGCGGGAGCAGGTCCTCGTCGGGTGGGCCCAGCAGGTTTGGCCCCAGGCAGATGGCCAGGTTGCTGGAGGTCATTCTGCTGGTGGACACGTGGTGGCCAATGTTCTGCAGCAGTGAGATCAGGCGCTGGAGGAGGAGGAGATGGGCTGCAGGCAACTTCTCGGCCACCCTGAGGGAGCAGGAACACAACGTTAAGGAAGCAGATGCTGCCCACAGCTGTCCCCGAAGCTTGCACAAGGCAGGTGGGAGCCAGTGTCTGTGTTGTGCCACTTTCCAGGTGCTCTCAGGCAGCGATCAGGGCTCGTGTGCTTCAGGAAGAAAACACACTGCTGCTTCCCAGCTCCTGGTTTCACCCAAGCCCACGCAAGGGAGGGCTCCCTGCCCACGTCCTTTCCCCCAAAATGCAACCCCAGCCCAGCAAATGCGAGCTGCCAGAAAATGCAACCTTCTAAGCAGCCCGTCCCTTTTCAGGCAAGTCCCAGGACTCTGCCACTCCCTACTCAACAGGCAGGCTGCTGGCCACACTTACACTTTCAGCGCTTCCACCCTGGCCTCCTTGCTTGGCCTCTCCATGGCTTGCATCCAGTCCTGGTAGAGGCCGACAACGAGCAGCTTGCCCGGGATGCTGCGGAGAAAGTCCTGCAAGGCCAAGGGCTTCAGGTGAGCCTTTGAAGGTTCCAGGCCAGCCAGGAGCTCTTCCAGCTGCAGGGCAGAAGCGCTCACCTTCAGGATGGCAGCCAGCAGGATGACAGGCTGGTTTGCCAGGTCCACATCTGCGCCGCGGTCGAGGTCCTCCTTCAGCTTCTGGAGCGCCGTCCCCCTGTCGGATCTCCGGAATATCCCCTCCGTCGACGGTCCTCGCTGGTGCAGGATGTCCAGGAGCTCCTGCGGGAGACGCAGGAGGACAGCTGCTTGGCTGAAGAAACAAGTGACGGCAGAGGCCAGAGCTCTGCCCCAGGCTGGGCTCCCCCCCCCACCCGCAAAGGGTCTGGCGCCAGAAGCGGTGGCCGTGGGTGAAGAGCCCAGTGCCCCAGCCACCCCCGCAGCCGCTGGGGACAGTGGCTCTGGAGCAGCCACAGGGAGGGCCGGGGCCCCCCTGTCCAGGCTGGCCTACCTGGATGGGCCGGGGCAGCGTGCCGGCCTCCCCGCAGAGGGCTGCCAGGGGCTGCCCAAAGAGCGCCCTGCTGCAGCCGGAGCCCGCCTGCCCTGGCGCCGGGGCAGCGGACGGGCTCCGCCGCAGCGCAAAGGGCCAGGGCAGCCCCCTCCTCCTCCTGCTGGTGCTGCCGCCGCTCCCTCCTGCTGCAAAGGGAAAGAGAGCAAGAGCCCGTCAGTGGGAACCACCAGGCCAGCGCTCCCGGAGCCTGCCCTGCCCTGCCCTGCCCTGCCCTGCCTGCAGCGCGGTGCTGAGCGGTGCGGCGGGACGGGACGGGCAGGGAGCCGGCAGCTGGAACCAGGGCTCTGGCTCAGCGGCTCCGGCTCGCAGTCTCCTGAGAACCGGCGGGACAGTGGGACAGCCCCGCCCAGCCCTCGCCCTGCCCTCCCCCAGGCTGCGAGCAGCAGCAGAGGGAGGCTCCCTGTCCCGCAGAATCACGTCCAGCGGCCGCTGCCCAGCGGGTGTCCTTGCTCGTCCGGGTGACATCCGTCCTCCCTTGGGGTGCCCAACCTGCGGGGTGACACTCAGGGAACAAGGGAGCACGGCTCCTCCCGGCTCTGGCCGAGGAGCAGGGACCCATCTGCCCGGCTTTGGGGACAGAGCTCAGGCAGGCAGCACCTCGAGTGCTCAGCACTGTCGAAGGGTCCCGAGCGCTCAGCTCTCTCCTGCTGCAGCGTGATGGGCACCGATTTTCTCTGGCCAAAGGGCAGCAGCAACAGCATCCTCAGTTGTGCAGACGTGCCGGTCCAGGAGAAAAGAAGGCCCTCCCTGTCCTTCGTTCCCAAACTCACCTGGTGAGTGGCAAAGTCCCCCTCCATTGGTAGATGGGGCTGTTGGAGGCCCTTGCTTGGGATCAGCCTGCAAGAACCAGGCTGCGCTTAGAGAGCATCCCCACGGCGGAAAGGGCCACCGGCGAGCGGCCACCCGGCACCAGCAGCCTGAGGGCGGCAGAGCGGGGACCCTCTGCCCTCCCGGACTCTCTGCCTCACGCGGCAGGTTTCCTCCCAGCACCACCAGCGGGGACATGCGGCGTTCCTGGTGGCTCCCCAAGCCTCTTTGCGCCCGGGGTGGCACTGCGGGACCCTCCCTCCCCCCTGCACAGGCTCACCCCACTCGCTGCACATCCCTGGCACCCCGGCACAGCCAGAGGCGGGTGAAAGGCAGCCGTTCTCACCTCTGCCTGGTCCTCCATCAGCCTCTCCAGGCTCCTGGCGCTGAATGTCTTCCACTGGGCAGGAGAGAAAGAGTGGAAGGAGGTGAGCAGCGATGCCTCTGCTGCTCGGCTGGAGGGCCAGCGCTCGGGGACAGTGGCCAGACTAGAGAGACACTCACGGCATGGCGTCGGCTCAGCTCCTTCTGCAGGAGTTTGATCGATGGGACGTCGGTCACGCGGGCTCCCGTGGCTCCTTCGGGTGTCCTGTGCACCAGCAAGGGACAGAGAGAGAGCTGGCTGAGCCCCAAGCCACCTCTTCTCCCTTCTCAGGCAGCTCTGCCTGAGAGCTGCCCGCAGCCGCGGCGGCAGCTCTCCCCACCTGGGGAGCTGTGTTGCCCCATCCGGCCGCGCCTGAAGCACCCCCCTAGCTTACCCCAGCAGCTTGCCCAACCACAGCTGCTTCAGTGCCCGGGAGCTGCAGAAAGAGAGGAGAACCAGCGTCAGGCCCCGCTGCCCCCCAGCCCCTGGGCCGCGGCACAGCCTTGCCCCTTGGGAAGGGCAGAGGGGCAGCACGAGGCCCCGTGGGGCGGGACAGGGGTGCTGCCCAAGCCCTGGCTCCCTGTGTCCTGCCAGAGCAGCTGCCCCTGCCCTTCCCTTCTGGGGACCAAAAGGTGACCAGGGGATGCAGGATGTGGAAACGCACCCCCATCCCTCCCTGCCGGCGTGCTGCCTGCTCCCTGCCCAGGCTCTGCACGGAGGGCAGAGGCCATTCACAGGGTGGTGTGGGCACGGTTGGGACCCTCTCCTGCCCGGCCGTGGGACGTGGCACCACGACTCACCCGAAAGTGGCAACACAGGTGCCGCTGGGCCAGATGAAGATGATGGAGGTCCTGTCCTCGTCGCTGTCTTCCTCCTCCTCCTCCTCTTTGACGTCCCCCGCTGCCTCCTTCCCGCTGCTCAGCACCCACAGCTGGTCCAGGGCCAGGCGGAGCTGTGGGTGCAGGGTGGTGCCACGTCTGCGGAGAAGAGAGACAGGCAGTGAGCTGGAGGTGGCTGCCTTGGGGTGCCCTCTGGCAGAGCCCTGCCCCCCACCTGCCCCTCTGTGGTGGTTAAAGTGAGCAGTGTTAAAGATGACACAGTAAGCATGGGCAAGCCCCCAGCACATCGCAACGAGTTGTGTCTCCCGGGGTTTGTCAGATTGGCAACACACCTTTTCCAAACACTCCACCAGTTTATCAGGACTCTGCACTTGTTTGGGAGTGAAATCCCAAAGCATTGGGGGTGACCACTGACTCAGGCACTTGCCCATCTTTTCCCACACACCTTGCCATTTATAGCTATCTGCCCTCGGGGCAGGTTTCCGGGTGGTGCCATTATTGGAGAAGTACCGCATGGCCCAAAACAAGATCTGGCAGACATTCAGAAAGCGCTGTGCCGCAAACACACTGGCCTGGGTGCTCCAAGGATAGCTAAAACTCTCAAAAACCGAGAGCATCTCTTCCCCTGGCTCACCCACAGAGGCGGTGAGACCCCTAACGAAAGCCCAGGCAGCAAACAGGTACCGGTTCACCCCCACAAGCAGTGATCCAAGCACATTATAAGCAGTCAGTAGCCAGTATAGCAAAATAAAACCCTTGACACATTTTCCACCGATAACAAACGCCAGCACTGGGAACACACAGGGGATATAAGGATTAATCCAGCCCCACCACGCAAGCAAATTGGCCAGCACTGCAAATGTTCCTTATCAAACAAATACGAATAAAACCAGAAAAATGGCACCTAACAGATGGCTCTAACACACCTTCTCCTTTTGTCCTTATCTCAACCCTCTCGTGCCACACGTTGGGTGCCAAAAAGGCTGTGGTGGTTTAGGCCCCGCCGGGACCCGAGACCACGCTGACGCTGCCCCTCCCCCACCCTCCGACCGGAACGGGGCAGGGAGTGAAATACAGACCCCGGGGCTGAGATAAGGAGAGGTTTGATACAACAGTGCAACAGCAACAAACCGAACAACAACAAGAACAATGGCAATAACAGTAATAACAATAAACAGAACAAGGGATATACCGATACAGCAGTGAGGGAAGGGACCCCACCCCACGCGTTTACCAATCTTCCCGCGCTTGGGCGCCCGGACCTGACGTCAGCATGGTATTGAATAACCCGGCTAGAGCTCCCTCCCCACTGCTGGGGAAACTTAACCCTATCCTGGCTAAACCAGGACACCTTGGGATGGACATTGGTGCATCCAGCACCAAGGCCCCAGGGCCTGGGGCTGGTGCCAGAGTGTCCCTGGCCTGGTGGCAGGGCCAGGGATGGGGGAAAGGCAGTGGGGCTCTGAGGGTCTTACCGCAACTTGGCAATGACCAGTTCCTCCTGGAGGAGGAGAAGGCGCCTCTCGCTCCTCCTGCGGCCCCGGGTCAGCCACACGTCTGTGCTCAGCACCGCCTCGGCGTCGGTGAGAGCCTCCCTGCGGAGCAGAGAGCGGCGGGCATGAGAAAGGCCGCGGCTGCGGGGCCCGGCCGTGCCCACCCATCCCCGAGCCGCAGGGGGCATCCTACCTGGAGTGCCAGCAGCAGTTGGCCTGGCCCATCCTGCCCGGGACAGGAGGACCCTCGCTCTGCACCGCTCTGGGATGCGGCCCAGCCGGTCACAGCGAGGACGGGAAGCAGGGTGCCGGTGCCGGGAAGCGCTGTTCGGCCAGAGCCTGCCTCCTGCCAGCGCTGCTCCGTGCCAGCACAGCCCCCTGCTTCCGGCTCTGGTGGCTGCTGGCTCCAAAATGGCCGCCTCTGGGAGCCCAACTGAAAGTGGGCGGGGCCTCGTGCTGGGGGTTCTCTCCAGCATGGCCCTGGCTGTCTTGCGCTGGGGAGCCCAGAGCAGGACAGAGCAGAGGGGAAGCACCCCCTCCCTCCACCTGCTGCCAGTGGTTTCCCTGCTGCAGCCCGGGATGCACTTAGCCCCCGTTGCCCCAGGGGTACTTTGCTGGCTCCAAGTTGCTCAACTTCGGGTCCACCATGACCCCAGGGCTCTGCACAGCTGCTTTCCAGCTGGGTCTCCCCCAGCACATACGGCTCCAAAGGCTTCTTCCTGCCCAGGTCCAGCACTTTGCTCTTCCCTCTTCCCCTTCTTCAACGACAGCAGGCACCTGGCAGCCCCTTTCTCCAGCCTGTCAAGGGCCCTCTGGTTGGCAACACAACTCCCGGCTGCAGGAGCCTCTCCTCCCGGTCGTGTGCCTTCTGCAAGCTGTCTGAGGGTGCGCTCTGCCCCGTCATCCGCATCACTGAATGTGGACAGTGCGTGCATCATGCGGCGCACGGCTTTCTCACAGGATGATCAGAAATTGAGGGGGAAGATCCACTTGTGTGTGTGTGTGTGTGTATTATAAATACGGTGCTTCTCCCTGTCATCCCTTCAAGCCATTAAAAGGTGTACAGGCTCTCTTGTTTTTCATTGGAATGTCACACCCCTTGGTAGTACTGACCTTATGTGCAACGTTGTATCAGGCTGTACCCTTGCCTAGACTGTTAGATAGTAGGTAGCCTAGAGTAGTAGAGAGCAGATGATCTGCATTAAATGTGCTAACGCCAGTGATGGGAGGTTGCATCTAGCTGTTGAGCCAAAGGCTAAAAATCAGAGATGGCTGTTGAACTCAGTGGGCAATTGACTGAATTCAGCACGTTCAAAAAAGAGAAGGTACAGGAGAAAGGCATATTCTGTCTTGACTGTTACAATGCAGGTTTTAGGAGGTATGAAGATAAACCCTCCATGCCCCTCCGCCCACCCGCTTCCAAGAGAAAGGACTAGAGAA
The DNA here is from genome assembly GCF_047716275.1 of Strix uralensis. Taxonomy (NCBI): domain Eukaryota; kingdom Metazoa; phylum Chordata; class Aves; order Strigiformes; family Strigidae; genus Strix; species Strix uralensis. The sequence continues at coordinate 115,964,639 of NC_133974.1, read as the reverse complement.
AAAAGATGCAACTTCTAGAGCAATGGGGCTTTTAATAGGCAAGTAAATTTCCCCGTATCATGCCCATTCAATGAGCTACTTTGTCTGACACTCCGCCTTACTCGGTACCGGCATAAGACTCTTCCCGGAAGAATTAGACAAACCAAAAAATTGCTGTACAGCCAGTTGCCTCTGTTACGCTATGGAAGATGCAGAATTCCTCCCTGACCCACAGCTTTCCACCTACAACCAAAACCGTAGTGAAGTTTTCCTCCATTTCAAATGGGCGCTGATGGCTCTTCCCCGGGGAAAGCCTCTGTCACTCTGGGGGCATAGCTGCTCATAGGCAAGGCAAGCCCCGAGCCTCACACACCATCCGAGGCCACCACCGTCCTCCTGTAGCCGTGAGCAAGATCTCAAACTCCTTTTCTGCTGCAGGAGAAGAGTTGTTAATAGAAGCGGATGCACGTGGCACGGTCTGTTCCAGAACAGTCACAGCTGTTCAAAGCTTTCCGTGCCCTGGGTTGGTGGTTGTCAGGACCAGCTCCTGCGTCAGCTTGCACCGAGGCTGGCGACAGCTGTATTTCATGCAGGTAACTCAGGTTTAACGCTTTGTCCCCTGAGCATCCGCACAGCTCCAGCAGCACAGAAAGTCACAGTGGGCCGCGCTGGAGCAAGCTGCTCCGCTGGACTTGTGGCAAGTGTTGCGTCTGCATCCCTGCCCTTCTGTTCTCCCTGTAGGGTCCTGGTCAATACAACAAGCTGCTCTCCCTGGAAATGACCATCGTGGCGAAAGACAGACTCCACTGTGAGCCGTGACCTTCACCCACCGAGCAGCCAGCACAGCCAGGGACACGTCTGTGCGAAAGGCCCTCCCCGTGGCAAAAAGGGGATCCATAGTCAGCTTTGGATGGCGTGTGTCTGGTGGAACTGTTGATACTGCGCGATGCCTTGATTAAAATAGGAGCGATGAAGAGGGTTCAAAACCTGCCCTTTTCAGGAAAAATGCAGGAAATCAGAGTCTTTGCAGGAAAAATGCAGGAAACCGGCATCTTTTGGCTATTTTACACTCCAACCAGACAGATTGTGGGCCCGTGTTTTGCTGATTAGGAATACCAATTAAACTCAGACACCAGAGTGAAGAGAGCAGGCGTATTTTACTGGAAATAGCTAAATAACGTAACAGAATAATACAGAAAACATACAGTACGAAAAGACACAATAGCGCACTTAAACAAATAGGAAAATACAGGGTCATGCATCAAATCATTACTACCTGAGGGAGAGAACAGTGATTAAGAAAGATCCATCACCACTTGCATACGTCACCATCATCCAGACCCGCAGTGGCTGGGCAGCCCCGGTTACAGCGAGGATTTGGAGAGCCTGTCCCGGCAAGTGGGAAATCCTACGCGGTGCGTCCACCCGTAGGTGAGGCTTCCAAAGTCGCTGTGAGCGGGTCCAGCCTTATATAGCCCCAAATCAGCAAGCCAGAACAGCTGGCACCTCTGTTTTGAGCGGAACATCTGGTTTCACTCTCACATTAGATTCCCCCGGAGCCTGGCCAGGGCTCAAGGGAGAAGCTAAGGGAGTTTCCCTGCTTATCTAATTTATTTATGTTCTTTTTAGAACAAGGCCACACGTCTGGTCCCAAGGCCGGACAGCAGGCTTCATGGCCTTGTTAACTTACCTCTATGCCAAGAAGAAGAAAGATACATTCAGGATAGACATGTTTCCATTACATTCATCATCAGTCAGGAGTCTATGATATCTAAGCTACATCTTTCATTAATGACCATACACATATCGTTAATGACTACATACTAAGTTAGCAGCTTTGGCTCGGGGCCTGTTGTTCAGGCTTCAACACTTCAACACTTTAGCGCTTTTTACATCAGGATAGGCGGTTTGTTATAACCTAGTACAATACCTACTAGCACAACGGTTATCAGGTACAAAATATACAGGATTCCTCTATAGGTCAACTCTGGCTTGGGCCTATTGTCCAAGCCTTAGCACTTCAGCCCGGTGGTTAACGCTTTAAGGGCAGTTCAGCACGTTGGGAAAAGGGATGGAAGACCACTCTTGTGGACGCTGTCTGGACTGGGCTAGGCTGGGGTTGGAGAGCCTGGGAGGGTCTCCGGGGTCCCAGCTTTCCCGCAGTGCTGACTGTGGTGGCTGCTGCCTGTTCTTTCCTGCAGTGCTGACTGCACCCACCTGGTGGGGCTGTCCTTGGGAAGGGCACCAGAGCTGAAAAAGGCCCTGGTGGAGGGGCGGGGAGATGCTCTTCTCCAGAGATTTGCCAGAAACTCTCCAGAGCATCCCTTTTCTAGCCCGTGAGATGCTCTGTGTGACAGGGAACGTGCCCATTAGTCCGCAGTCCTGGGCAACCTGGTCTAGGTGACCCTGCTTGAGCAGGCGGGTTGGACCAGAGGACCTCCACAGGTCCCTCCCAGCCTCAGCGGTTCTATGGGATGCTGTGCTTTGGTTTGACTCCTCGAGCACCTCAACTCAGCCCCGATGCCTGCTGGAAAGGATTCTGGCGCAAGAGATGATCCCAAACTCCTCCACAAGGATGCATCACAAAACAACGTCTACCTCGTCCAGAATATCGTACGGCACACACACTCAGAAGAGAGAAAATGTCCTTTTATTGCGGACATTAACTGCAGGAGCCCAGGAGTCACACGGGTTCAACCAGTAACAGCAAAATCAGCACCTACAACGACAGAGCCAGAAAGCACTGGTAAAGCCACAAAGGCAGCAACAGGCATGGCTTGGTTCCCCTTTCTTTGGGAAACAGGAATTGTTGATATCCCAGAAGAGAGCTACTGCTGGCATTGGCTCTGGGGTGGCTCCGGCCCCTTATCCCCATGGGTAATGCCCTTAGAGAGCTGTGCAGGTGCAGAGGTGCACAGTGCCCCTGTGCCACACAGGAGGGCTCCCCTGGGGAGCTGCCACGGCGTTCTTTCCAAACCCTGCATAGCACCATCCCCTCGCCGTCCCTTGCCAGTGAGTTGGACTGACTTAGAGCAGTGTGGGGAGTTGGCAAAGATGGGCAGCAGAGCCTGGTACACACCTGGGGCTTCCCGATCTTTTGCACCTCCCTGCTTTTCTTGCAGTGCCCATCTTCTCCTCTCTTCTCTTCTTCGCCTGGTGGGGTTCCGTCTCTTCTGCCCAGGCCTCTTCTCTCTTTCTTTTCCTTTGGCTGGCGTTCTCCTGGCGGAAGCCTGCAAACCTTTCCATCCCACAGCATGATTAGACAGGTAAAGCCAGGATCAATCGGAATCAGTTCTTGATTTAACCAAAGCTGACTCATTTTACCTTCTTTGCTCTGAGAGGCTCTTTGGTTCCTCTGCGCATCCCAGGGCCTCTACCGTGGTCGCGGGGGTGGCTGGAGACAGAGCAACGGGTGCCTAAAACAGAAAGGTCGTCATTAGCAGGTGGCAAGGGATGCCCTGAAGTAGCAAGCAACTGCTTGGCACGTTGCTGCCTTATCTCTACAGAGGAGATCCCTTTGGCCGGTTTGCATTAGCCCTTTCTCCCAAGGATCTCACTCTGGAACACAGGGTTCACGTGGGGGTGTGACAGTTCATTTGTGGGGCCATTCAGCAGAGAGCCTGCGATCCCCTGCCGGGCAAGAGAAGGCTGGCCCACTTCCTTCTGCCAGAATCTCTTCTGCCCTCCCAAGACAGAGCTCTGTGGATGCCCATTTGGTGCACTACAACCTTGTGCGGTGGGAGGCTTTGCTTTTGAAATCTATCTTTCTGTGGCATTTTGTAGGTATTTCCTTTGATTAAGCACATGCCTAAGGCATTGGAGAAAAGACCTTGCCAGTTTTCCTTACAGGGTGTTCTTCCCGGGGGGGGGGGGGGGGGGGGGGGGGGCGGTGGTGTGAAATAAAATGCAAAGCCACAAGAGGTCGAACGCCAGGAAGAGGCACAGCAGCTGCTTGGACCCAGCAGCAACTCCCCTCCTCCTACCTAAGCCACATTGTTGCAGCGCTCGTGGAGCTGCCATACCTCCGCCCATTCTGCTCCCAGCACCGCGTCTGCCCCTGCTGCTCTCTGGAGGCTGAGCAGAGAGGCTGGTGCATCCAGGCAGGCTTTTGCCTGGAGCTGTGCGACTGCTTCACCTGCCGGGCCATGCTCCCTTCCCAAAGGCAGCTCTGGAAAGCAAAAGCACGTGCAGCCAAGTGACTTGTTGGAAGTGGACAACAGCTAAAGCAAAACCCACAGGAAGCCCTACCCCCGCTGTCCGCTCAGGCTGTGACAACCCTCAGTCCCTCCTCCTACCTGTGGATCTGCCCATGGGCTCTGGTGACATCTGGCCAGCCATCTCCTCCCCCAGGATGTCACTGCCGTTCTCAATGAGAAATTCCACCAGCAGCTTCACCTGCACACATCAAAGCCTTGGTTTCAGCGCAGGTGTCTGAAAATGTGCCGAGCAGCCTTTCCTGCTCCTGACCCTTGCTTCTGCACAGACTGTGGCTGTGGCTGTGGGGCTGCTCTTCCAGGCAGCCACTCCACCGGCATTTGCTCAGGAGAGGAGGAAGCTCTGAGGGTCCAGGCAAGCTGCAGGCAGCCGGTCAATACAGCGTACCTTCTCGGTCACCTCCAGCATGGCCTCGAGCGGGAGCAGGTCCTCGTCGGGTGGGCCCAGCAGGTTTGGCCCCAGGCAGATGGCCAGGTTGCTGGAGGTCATTCTGCTGGTGGACACGTGGTGGCCAATGTTCTGCAGCAGTGAGATCAGGCGCTGGAGGAGGAGGAGATGGGCTGCAGGCAACTTCTCGGCCACCCTGAGGGAGCAGGAACACAACGTTAAGGAAGCAGATGCTGCCCACAGCTGTCCCCGAAGCTTGCACAAGGCAGGTGGGAGCCAGTGTCTGTGTTGTGCCACTTTCCAGGTGCTCTCAGGCAGCGATCAGGGCTCGTGTGCTTCAGGAAGAAAACACACTGCTGCTTCCCAGCTCCTGGTTTCACCCAAGCCCACGCAAGGGAGGGCTCCCTGCCCACGTCCTTTCCCCCAAAATGCAACCCCAGCCCAGCAAATGCGAGCTGCCAGAAAATGCAACCTTCTAAGCAGCCCGTCCCTTTTCAGGCAAGTCCCAGGACTCTGCCACTCCCTACTCAACAGGCAGGCTGCTGGCCACACTTACACTTTCAGCGCTTCCACCCTGGCCTCCTTGCTTGGCCTCTCCATGGCTTGCATCCAGTCCTGGTAGAGGCCGACAACGAGCAGCTTGCCCGGGATGCTGCGGAGAAAGTCCTGCAAGGCCAAGGGCTTCAGGTGAGCCTTTGAAGGTTCCAGGCCAGCCAGGAGCTCTTCCAGCTGCAGGGCAGAAGCGCTCACCTTCAGGATGGCAGCCAGCAGGATGACAGGCTGGTTTGCCAGGTCCACATCTGCGCCGCGGTCGAGGTCCTCCTTCAGCTTCTGGAGCGCCGTCCCCCTGTCGGATCTCCGGAATATCCCCTCCGTCGACGGTCCTCGCTGGTGCAGGATGTCCAGGAGCTCCTGCGGGAGACGCAGGAGGACAGCTGCTTGGCTGAAGAAACAAGTGACGGCAGAGGCCAGAGCTCTGCCCCAGGCTGGGCTCCCCCCCCCACCCGCAAAGGGTCTGGCGCCAGAAGCGGTGGCCGTGGGTGAAGAGCCCAGTGCCCCAGCCACCCCCGCAGCCGCTGGGGACAGTGGCTCTGGAGCAGCCACAGGGAGGGCCGGGGCCCCCCTGTCCAGGCTGGCCTACCTGGATGGGCCGGGGCAGCGTGCCGGCCTCCCCGCAGAGGGCTGCCAGGGGCTGCCCAAAGAGCGCCCTGCTGCAGCCGGAGCCCGCCTGCCCTGGCGCCGGGGCAGCGGACGGGCTCCGCCGCAGCGCAAAGGGCCAGGGCAGCCCCCTCCTCCTCCTGCTGGTGCTGCCGCCGCTCCCTCCTGCTGCAAAGGGAAAGAGAGCAAGAGCCCGTCAGTGGGAACCACCAGGCCAGCGCTCCCGGAGCCTGCCCTGCCCTGCCCTGCCCTGCCCTGCCTGCAGCGCGGTGCTGAGCGGTGCGGCGGGACGGGACGGGCAGGGAGCCGGCAGCTGGAACCAGGGCTCTGGCTCAGCGGCTCCGGCTCGCAGTCTCCTGAGAACCGGCGGGACAGTGGGACAGCCCCGCCCAGCCCTCGCCCTGCCCTCCCCCAGGCTGCGAGCAGCAGCAGAGGGAGGCTCCCTGTCCCGCAGAATCACGTCCAGCGGCCGCTGCCCAGCGGGTGTCCTTGCTCGTCCGGGTGACATCCGTCCTCCCTTGGGGTGCCCAACCTGCGGGGTGACACTCAGGGAACAAGGGAGCACGGCTCCTCCCGGCTCTGGCCGAGGAGCAGGGACCCATCTGCCCGGCTTTGGGGACAGAGCTCAGGCAGGCAGCACCTCGAGTGCTCAGCACTGTCGAAGGGTCCCGAGCGCTCAGCTCTCTCCTGCTGCAGCGTGATGGGCACCGATTTTCTCTGGCCAAAGGGCAGCAGCAACAGCATCCTCAGTTGTGCAGACGTGCCGGTCCAGGAGAAAAGAAGGCCCTCCCTGTCCTTCGTTCCCAAACTCACCTGGTGAGTGGCAAAGTCCCCCTCCATTGGTAGATGGGGCTGTTGGAGGCCCTTGCTTGGGATCAGCCTGCAAGAACCAGGCTGCGCTTAGAGAGCATCCCCACGGCGGAAAGGGCCACCGGCGAGCGGCCACCCGGCACCAGCAGCCTGAGGGCGGCAGAGCGGGGACCCTCTGCCCTCCCGGACTCTCTGCCTCACGCGGCAGGTTTCCTCCCAGCACCACCAGCGGGGACATGCGGCGTTCCTGGTGGCTCCCCAAGCCTCTTTGCGCCCGGGGTGGCACTGCGGGACCCTCCCTCCCCCCTGCACAGGCTCACCCCACTCGCTGCACATCCCTGGCACCCCGGCACAGCCAGAGGCGGGTGAAAGGCAGCCGTTCTCACCTCTGCCTGGTCCTCCATCAGCCTCTCCAGGCTCCTGGCGCTGAATGTCTTCCACTGGGCAGGAGAGAAAGAGTGGAAGGAGGTGAGCAGCGATGCCTCTGCTGCTCGGCTGGAGGGCCAGCGCTCGGGGACAGTGGCCAGACTAGAGAGACACTCACGGCATGGCGTCGGCTCAGCTCCTTCTGCAGGAGTTTGATCGATGGGACGTCGGTCACGCGGGCTCCCGTGGCTCCTTCGGGTGTCCTGTGCACCAGCAAGGGACAGAGAGAGAGCTGGCTGAGCCCCAAGCCACCTCTTCTCCCTTCTCAGGCAGCTCTGCCTGAGAGCTGCCCGCAGCCGCGGCGGCAGCTCTCCCCACCTGGGGAGCTGTGTTGCCCCATCCGGCCGCGCCTGAAGCACCCCCCTAGCTTACCCCAGCAGCTTGCCCAACCACAGCTGCTTCAGTGCCCGGGAGCTGCAGAAAGAGAGGAGAACCAGCGTCAGGCCCCGCTGCCCCCCAGCCCCTGGGCCGCGGCACAGCCTTGCCCCTTGGGAAGGGCAGAGGGGCAGCACGAGGCCCCGTGGGGCGGGACAGGGGTGCTGCCCAAGCCCTGGCTCCCTGTGTCCTGCCAGAGCAGCTGCCCCTGCCCTTCCCTTCTGGGGACCAAAAGGTGACCAGGGGATGCAGGATGTGGAAACGCACCCCCATCCCTCCCTGCCGGCGTGCTGCCTGCTCCCTGCCCAGGCTCTGCACGGAGGGCAGAGGCCATTCACAGGGTGGTGTGGGCACGGTTGGGACCCTCTCCTGCCCGGCCGTGGGACGTGGCACCACGACTCACCCGAAAGTGGCAACACAGGTGCCGCTGGGCCAGATGAAGATGATGGAGGTCCTGTCCTCGTCGCTGTCTTCCTCCTCCTCCTCCTCTTTGACGTCCCCCGCTGCCTCCTTCCCGCTGCTCAGCACCCACAGCTGGTCCAGGGCCAGGCGGAGCTGTGGGTGCAGGGTGGTGCCACGTCTGCGGAGAAGAGAGACAGGCAGTGAGCTGGAGGTGGCTGCCTTGGGGTGCCCTCTGGCAGAGCCCTGCCCCCCACCTGCCCCTCTGTGGTGGTTAAAGTGAGCAGTGTTAAAGATGACACAGTAAGCATGGGCAAGCCCCCAGCACATCGCAACGAGTTGTGTCTCCCGGGGTTTGTCAGATTGGCAACACACCTTTTCCAAACACTCCACCAGTTTATCAGGACTCTGCACTTGTTTGGGAGTGAAATCCCAAAGCATTGGGGGTGACCACTGACTCAGGCACTTGCCCATCTTTTCCCACACACCTTGCCATTTATAGCTATCTGCCCTCGGGGCAGGTTTCCGGGTGGTGCCATTATTGGAGAAGTACCGCATGGCCCAAAACAAGATCTGGCAGACATTCAGAAAGCGCTGTGCCGCAAACACACTGGCCTGGGTGCTCCAAGGATAGCTAAAACTCTCAAAAACCGAGAGCATCTCTTCCCCTGGCTCACCCACAGAGGCGGTGAGACCCCTAACGAAAGCCCAGGCAGCAAACAGGTACCGGTTCACCCCCACAAGCAGTGATCCAAGCACATTATAAGCAGTCAGTAGCCAGTATAGCAAAATAAAACCCTTGACACATTTTCCACCGATAACAAACGCCAGCACTGGGAACACACAGGGGATATAAGGATTAATCCAGCCCCACCACGCAAGCAAATTGGCCAGCACTGCAAATGTTCCTTATCAAACAAATACGAATAAAACCAGAAAAATGGCACCTAACAGATGGCTCTAACACACCTTCTCCTTTTGTCCTTATCTCAACCCTCTCGTGCCACACGTTGGGTGCCAAAAAGGCTGTGGTGGTTTAGGCCCCGCCGGGACCCGAGACCACGCTGACGCTGCCCCTCCCCCACCCTCCGACCGGAACGGGGCAGGGAGTGAAATACAGACCCCGGGGCTGAGATAAGGAGAGGTTTGATACAACAGTGCAACAGCAACAAACCGAACAACAACAAGAACAATGGCAATAACAGTAATAACAATAAACAGAACAAGGGATATACCGATACAGCAGTGAGGGAAGGGACCCCACCCCACGCGTTTACCAATCTTCCCGCGCTTGGGCGCCCGGACCTGACGTCAGCATGGTATTGAATAACCCGGCTAGAGCTCCCTCCCCACTGCTGGGGAAACTTAACCCTATCCTGGCTAAACCAGGACACCTTGGGATGGACATTGCTGCATCCAGCACCAAGGCCCCAGGGCCTGGGGCTGGTGCCAGAGTGTCCCTGGCCTGGTGGCAGGGCCAGGGATGGGGGAAAGGCAGTGGGGCTCTGAGGGTCTTACCGCAACTTGGCGATGACCAGTTCCTCCTGGAGGAGGAGAAGGCGCCTCTCGCTCCTCCTGCGGCCCCGGGTCAGCCGCACGTCTGTGCTCAGCACCGCCTCGGCGTCGGTGAGAGCCTCCCTGCGGAGCAGAGAGCGGCGGGCATGAGAAAGGCCGCGGCTGCGGGGCCCGGCCGTGCCCACCCATCCCCGAGCCGCAGGGGGGATCCTACCTGGAGTGCCAGCAGCAGTTGGCCTGGCCCATCCTGCCCGGGACAGGAGGACCCTCGCTCTGCACCGCTCTGGGATGCGGCCCAGCCGGTCACAGCGAGGATGGGAAGCAGGGTGCCGGTGCCGGGAAGCGCTGTTCGGCCAGAGCCTGCCTCCTGCCAGCGCTGCTCCGTGCCAGCACAGCCCCCTGCTTCCGGCTCTGGTGGCTGCTGGCTCCAAAATGGCCGCCTCTGGGAGCCCAACTGAAAGTGGGCGGGGCCTCGTGCTGGGGGTTCTCTCCAGCATGGCCCTGGCTGTCTTGCGCTGGGGAGCCCAGAGCAGGACAGAGCAGAGGGGAAGCACCCCCTCCCTCCACCTGCTGCCAGTGGTTTCCCTGCTGCAGCCCGGGATGCACTTAGCCCCCGTTGCCCCAGGGGTACTTTGCTGGCTCCAAGTTGCTCAACTTCGGGTCCACCATGACCCCAGGGCTCTGCACAGCTGCTTTCCAGCTGGGTCTCCCCCAGCACATACGGCTCCAAAGGCTTCTTCCTGCCCAGGTCCAGCACTTTGCTCTTCCCTCTTCCCCTTCTTCAACGACAGCAGGCACCTGGCAGCCCCTTTCTCCAGCCTGTCAAGGGCCCTCTGGTTGGCAACACAACTCCCGGCTGCAGGAGCCTCTCCTCCCGGTCGTGTGCCTTCTGCAAGCTGTCTGAGGGTGCGCTCTGCCCCGTCATCCGCATCACTGAATGTGGACAGTGCGTGCATCATGCGGCGCACGGCTTTCTCACAGGATGATCAGAAATTGAGGGGGAAGATCCACTTGTGTGTGTGTGTGTGTGTATTATAAATACGGTGCTTCTCCCTGTCATCCCTTCAAGCCATTAAAAGGTGTACAGGCTCTCTTGTTTTCCATTGGACTGTCACACCTCTTGGTAGTACTGACCTTATGTGCAACGTTGTATCAGGCTGTACCCTTGCCTAGACTGTTAGATAGTAGGTAGCCTAGAGTAGTAGAGAGCAGATGATCTGCATTAAATGTGCTAACGCCAGTGATGGGAGGTTGCATCTAGCTGTTGAGCCAAAGGCTAAAAATCAGAGATGGCTGTTGAACTCAGTGGGCAATTGACTGAATTCAGCACGTTCAAAAAAGAGAAGGTACAGGAGAAAGGCATATTCTGTCTTGACTGTTACAATGCAGGTTTTAGGAGGTATGAAGATAAACCCTCCATGCCCCTCCGCCCACCCGCTTCCAAGAGAAAGGACTAGAGAAAAAAGATGCAACTTCTAGAGCAATGGGGCTTTTAATAGGCAAGTAAATTTCCCCGTATCATGCCCATTCAATGAGCTACTTTGTCTGACACTCCGCCTTACTCGGTACCGGCATAAGACTCTTCCCGGAAGAATTAGACAAACCAAAAAATTGCTGTACAGCCAGTTGCCTCTGTTACGCTATGGAAGATGCAGAATTCCTCCCTGACCCACAGCTTTCCACCTACAACCAAAACCGTAGTGAAGTTTTCCTCCATTTCAAATGGGCGCTGATGGCTCTTCCCCGGGGAAAGCCTCTGTCACTCTGGGGGCATAGCTGCTCATAGGCAAGGCAAGCCCCGAGCCTCACGCACCATCCGAGGCCACCACCGTCCTCCTGTAGCCGTGAGCAAGATCTCAAACTCCTTTTCTGCTGCAGGAGAAGAGTTGTTAATAGAAGCGGATGCACGTGGCACGGTCTGTTCCAGAACAGTCACAGCTGTTCAAAGCTTTCCGTGCCCTGGGTTGGTGGTTGTCAGGACCAGCTCCTGCGTCAGCTTGCACCGAGGCTGGCGACAGCTGTATTTCATGCAGGTAACTCAGGTTTAACGCTTTGTCCCCTGAGCATCCGCACAGCTCCAGCAGCACAGAAAGTCACAGTGGGCCGCGCTGGAGCAAGCTGCTCCGCTGGACTTGTGGCAAGTGTTGCGTCTGCATCCCTGCCCTTCTGTTCTCCCTGTAGGGTCCTGGTCAATACAACAAGCTGCTCTCCCTGGAAATGACCATCGTGGCGAAAGACAGACTCCACTGTGAGCCGTGACCTTCACCCACCGAGCAGCCAGCACAGCCAGGGACACGTCTGTGCGAAAGGCCCTCCCCGTGGCAAAAAGGGGATCCATAGTCAGCTTTGGATGGCGTGTGTCTGGTGGAACTGTTGATACTGCGCGATGCCTTGATTAAAATAGGAGCGATGAAGAGGGTTCAAAACCTGCCCTTTTCAGGAAAAATGCAGGAAATCAGAGTCTTTGCAGGAAAAATGCAGGAAACCGGCATCTTTTGGCTATTTTACACTCCAACCAGACAGATTGTGGGCCCGTGTTTTGCTGATTAGGAATACCAATTAAACTCAGACACCAGAGTGAAGAGAGCAGGCGTATTTTACTGGAAATAGCTAAATAACGTAACAGAATAATACAGAAAACATACAGTACGAAAAGACACAATAGCGCACTTAAACAAATAGGAAAATACAGGGTCATGCATCAAATCATTACTACCTGAGGGAGAGAACAGTGATTAAGAAAGATCCATCACCACTTGCATACGTCACCATCATCCAGACCCGCAGTGGCTGGGCAGCCCCGGTTACAGCGAGGATTTGGAGAGCCTGTCCCGGCAAGTGGGAAATCCTACGCGGTGCGTCCACCCGTAGGTGAGGCTTCCAAAGTCGCTGTGAGCGGGTCCAGCCTTATATAGCCCCAAATCAGCAAGCCAGAACAGCTGGCACCTCTGTTTTGAGCGGAACATCTGGTTTCACTCTCACATTAGATTCCCCCGGAGCCTGGCCAGGGCTCAAGGGAGAAGCTAAGGGAGTTTCCCTGCTTATCTAATTTATTTATGTTCTTTTTAGAACAAGGCCACACGTCTGGTCCCAAGGCCGGACAGCAGGCTTCATGGCCTTGTTAACTTACCTCTATGCCAAGAAGAAGAAAGATACATTCAGGATAGACATGTTTCCATTACATTCATCATCAGTCAGGAGTCTATGATATCTAAGCTACATCTTTCATTAATGACCATACACATATCGTTAATGACTACATACTAAGTTAGCAGCTTTGGCTCGGGGCCTGTTGTTCAGGCTTCAACACTTCAACACTTTAGCGCTTTTTACATCAGGATAGGCGGTTTGTTATAACCTAGTACAATACCTACTAGCACAACGGTTATCAGGTACAAAATATACAGGATTCCTCTATAGGTCAACTCTGGCTTGGGCCTATTGTCCAAGCCTTAGCACTTCAGCCCGGTGGTTAACGCTTTAAGGGCAGTTCAGCACGTTGGGAAAAGGGATGGAAGACCACTCTTGTGGACGCTGTCTGGACTGGGCTAGGCTGGGGTTGGAGAGCCTGGGAGGGTCTCCGGGGTCCCAGCTTTCCCGCAGTGCTGACTGTGGTGGCTGCTGCCTGTTCTTTCCTGCAGTGCTGACTGCACCCACCTGGTGGGGCTGTCCTTGGGAAGGGCACCAGAGCTGAAAAAGGCCCTGGTGGAGGGGCGGGGAGATGCTCTTCTCCAGAGATTTGCCAGAAACTCTCCAGAGCATCCCTTTTCTAGCCCGTGAGATGCTCTGTGTGACAGGGAACGTGCCCATTAGTCCGCAGTCCTGGGCAACCTGGTCTAGGTGACCCTGCTTGAGCAGGCGGGTTGGACCAGAGGACCTCCACAGGTCCCTCCCAGCCTCAGCGGTTCTATGGGATGCTGTGCTTTGGTTTGACTCCTCGAGCACCTCAACTCAGCCCCGATGCCTGCTGGAAAGGATTCTGGCGCAAGAGATGATCCCAAACTCCTCCACAAGGATGCATCACAAAACAACGTCTACCTCGTCCAGAATATCGTACGGCACACACACTCAGAAGAGAGAAAATGTCCTTTTATTGCGGACATTAACTGCAGGAGCCCAGGAGTCACACGGGTTCAACCAGTAACAGCAAAATCAGCACCTACAACGACAGAGCCAGAAAGCACTGGTAAAGCCACAAAGGCAGCAACAGGCATGGCTTGGTTCCCCTTTCTTTGGGAAACAGGAATTGTTGATATCCCAGAAGAGAGCTACTGCTGGCATTGGCTCTGGGGTGGCTCCGGCCCCTTATCCCCATGGGTAATGCCCTTAGAGAGCTGTGCAGGTGCAGAGGTGCACAGTGCCCCCGTGCCACACAGGAGGGCTCCCCTGGGGAGCTGCCACGGCGTTCTTTCCAAACCCTGCATAGCACCATCCCCTCGCCGTCCCTTGCCAGTGAGTTGGACTGACTTAGAGCAGTGTGGGGAGTTGGCAAAGATGGGCAGCAGAGCCTGGTACACACCTGGGGCTTCCCGATCTTTTGCACCTCCCTGCTTTTCTTGCAGTGCCCATCTTCTCCTCTCTTCTCTTCTTCGCCTGGTGGGGTTCCGTCTCTTCTGCCCAGGCCTCTTCTCTCTTTCTTTTCCTTTGGCTGGCGTTCTCCTGGCGGAAGCCTGCAAACCTTTCCATCCCACAGCATGATTAGACAGGTAAAGCCAGGATCAATCGGAATCAGTTTTTGATTTAACCAAAGCTGACTCATTTTACCTTCTTTGCTCTGAGAGGCTCTTTGGTTCCTCTGCGCATCCCAGGGCCTCTACCGTGGTCGCGGGGGTGGCTGGAGACAGAGCAACGGGTGCCTAAAACAGAAAGGTCGTCATTAGCAGGTGGCAAGGGATGCCCTGAAGTAGCAAGCAACTGCTTGGCACGTTGCTGCCTTATCTCTACAGAGGAGATCCCTTTGGCCGGTTTGCATTAGCCCTTTCTCCCAAGGATCTCACTCTGGAACACAGGGTTCACGTGGGGGTGTGACAGTTCATTTGTGGGGCCATTCAGCAGAGAGCCTGCGATCCCCTGCCGGGCAAGAGAAGGCTGGCCCACTTCCTTCTGCCAGAATCTCTTCTGCCCTCCCAAGACAGAGCTCTGTGGATGCCCATTTGGTGCACTACAACCTTGTGCGGTGGGAGGCTTTGCTTTTGAAATCTATCTTTCTGTGGCATTTTGTAGGTATTTCCTTTGATTAAGCACATGCCTAAGGCATTGGAGAAAAGACCTTGCCAGTTTTCCTTACAGGGTGTTCTTCCCGGGGGGGGGGGGGGGGGCGGTGGTGTGAAATAAAATGCAAAGCCACAAGAGGTCGAACGCCAGGAAGAGGCACAGCAGCTGCTTGGACCCAGCAGCAACTCCCCTCCTCCTACCTAAGCCACATTGTTGCAGCGCTCGTGGAGCTGCCATACCTCCGCCCATTCTGCTCCCAGCACCGCGTCTGCCCCTGCTGCTCTCTGGAGGCTGAGCAGAGAGGCTGGTGCATCCAGGCAGGCTTTTGCCTGGAGCTGTGCGACTGCTTCACCTGCCGGGCCATGCTCCCTTCCCAAAGGCAGCTCTGGAAAGCAAAAGCACGTGCAGCCAAGTGACTTGTTGGAAGTGGACAACAGCTAAAGCAAAACCCACAGGAAGCCCTACCCCCGCTGTCCGCTCAGGCTGTGACAACCCTCAGTCCCTCCTCCTACCTGTGGATCTGCCCATGGGCTCTGGTGACATCTGGCCAGCCATCTCCTCCCCCAGGATGTCACTGCCGTTCTCAATGAGAAATTCCACCAGCAGCTTCACCTGCACACATCAAAGCCTTGGTTTCAGCGCAGGTGTCTGAAAATGTGCCGAGCAGCCTTTCCTGCTCCTGACCCTTGCTTCTGCACAGACTGTGGCTGTGGCTGTGGGGCTGCTCTTCCAGGCAGCCACTCCACCGGCATTTGCTCAGGAGAGGAGGAAGCTCTGAGGGTCCAGGCAAGCTGCAGGCAGCCGGTCAATACAGCGTACCTTCTCGGTCACCTCCAGCATGGCCTCGAGCGGGAGCAGGTCCTCGTCGGGTGGGCCCAGCAGGTTTGGCCCCAGGCAGATGGCCAGGTTGCTGGAGGTCATTCTGCTGGTGGACACGTGGTGGCCAATGTTCTGCAGCAGTGAGATCAGGCGCTGGAGGAGGAGGAGATGGGCTGCAGGCAACTTCTCGGCCACCCTGAGGGAGCAGGAACACAACGTTAAGGAAGCAGATGCTGCCCACAGCTGTCCCCGAAGCTTGCACAAGGCAGGTGGGAGCCAGTGTCTGTGTTGTGCCACTTTCCAGGTGCTCTCAGGCAGCGATCAGGGCTCGTGTGCTTCAGGAAGAAAACACACTGCTGCTTCCCAGCTCCTGGTTTCACCCAAGCCCACGCAAGGGAGGGCTCCCTGCCCACGTCCTTTCCCCCAAAATGCAACCCCAGCCCAGCAAATGCGAGCTGCCAGAAAATGCAACCTTCTAAGCAGCCCGTCCCTTTTCAGGCAAGTCCCAGGACTCTGCCACTCCCTACTCAACAGGCAGGCTGCTGGCCACACTTACACTTTCAGCGCTTCCACCCTGGCCTCCTTGCTTGGCCTCTCCATGGCTTGCATCCAGTCCTGGTAGAGGCCGACAACGAGCAGCTTGCCCGGGATGCTGCGGAGAAAGTCCTGCAAGGCCAAGGGCTTCAGGTGAGCCTTTGAAGGTTCCAGGCCAGCCAGGAGCTCTTCCAGCTGCAGGGCAGAAGCGCTCACCTTCAGGATGGCAGCCAGCAGGATGACAGGCTGGTTTGCCAGGTCCACATCTGCGCCGCGGTCGAGGTCCTCCTTCAGCTTCTGGAGCGCCGTCCCCCTGTCGGATCTCCGGAATATCCCCTCCGTCGACGGTCCTCGCTGGTGCAGGATGTCCAGGAGCTCCTGCGGGAGACGCAGGAGGACAGCTGCTTGGCTGAAGAAACAAGTGACGGCAGAGGCCAGAGCTCTGCCCCAGGCTGGGCTCCCCCCCCCACCCGCAAAGGGTCTGGCGCCAGAAGCGGTGGCCGTGGGTGAAGAGCCCAGTGCCCCAGCCACCCCCGCAGCCGCTGGGGACAGTGGCTCTGGAGCAGCCACAGGGAGGGCCGGGGCCCCCCTGTCCAGGCTGGCCTACCTGGATGGGCCGGGGCAGCGTGCCGGCCTCCCCGCAGAGGGCTGCCAGGGGCTGCCCAAAGAGCGCCCTGCTGCAGCCGGAGCCCGCCTGCCCTGGCGCCGGGGCAGCGGACGGGCTCCGCCGCAGCGCAAAGGGCCAGGGCAGCCCCCTCCTCCTCCTGCTGGTGCTGCCGCCGCTCCCTCCTGCTGCAAAGGGAAAGAGAGCAAGAGCCCGTCAGTGGGAACCACCAGGCCAGCGCTCCCGGAGCCTGCCCTGCCCTGCCCTGCCCTGCCCTGCCTGCAGCGCGGTGCTGAGCGGTGCGGCGGGACGGGACGGGCAGGGAGCCGGCAGCTGGAACCAGGGCTCTGGCTCAGCGGCTCCGGCTCGCAGTCTCCTGAGAACCGGCGGGACAGTGGGACAGCCCCGCCCAGCCCTCGCCCTGCCCTCCCCCAGGCTGCGAGCAGCAGCAGAGGGAGGCTCCCTGTCCCGCAGAATCACGTCCAGCGGCCGCTGCCCAGCGGGTGTCCTTGCTCGTCCGGGTGACATCCGTCCTCCCTTGGGGTGCCCAACCTGCGGGGTGACACTCAGGGAACAAGGGAGCACGGCTCCTCCCGGCTCTGGCCGAGGAGCAGGGACCCATCTGCCCGGCTTTGGGGACAGAGCTCAGGCAGGCAGCACCTCGAGTGCTCAGCACTGTCGAAGGGTCCCGAGCGCTCAGCTCTCTCCTGCTGCAGCGTGATGGGCACCGATTTTCTCTGGCCAAAGGGCAGCAGCAACAGCATCCTCAGTTGTGCAGACGTGCCGGTCCAGGAGAAAAGAAGGCCCTCCCTGTCCTTCGTTCCCAAACTCACCTGGTGAGTGGCAAAGTCCCCCTCCATTGGTAGATGGGGCTGTTGGAGGCCCTTGCTTGGGATCAGCCTGCAAGAACCAGGCTGCGCTTAGAGAGCATCCCCACGGCGGAAAGGGCCACCGGCGAGCGGCCACCCGGCACCAGCAGCCTGAGGGCGGCAGAGCGGGGACCCTCTGCCCTCCCGGACTCTCTGCCTCACGCGGCAGGTTTCCTCCCAGCACCACCAGCGGGGACATGCGGCGTTCCTGGTGGCTCCCCAAGCCTCTTTGCGCCCGGGGTGGCACTGCGGGACCCTCCCTCCCCCCTGCACAGGCTCACCCCACTCGCTGCACATCCCTGGCACCCCGGCACAGCCAGAGGCGGGTGAAAGGCAGCCGTTCTCACCTCTGCCTGGTCCTCCATCAGCCTCTCCAGGCTCCTGGCGCTGAATGTCTTCCACTGGGCAGGAGAGAAAGAGTGGAAGGAGGTGAGCAGCGATGCCTCTGCTGCTCGGCTGGAGGGCCAGCGCTCGGGGACAGTGGCCAGACTAGAGAGACACTCACGGCATGGCGTCGGCTCAGCTCCTTCTGCAGGAGTTTGATCGATGGGACGTCGGTCACGCGGGCTCCCGTGGCTCCTTCGGGTGTCCTGTGCACCAGCAAGGGACAGAGAGAGAGCTGGCTGAGCCCCAAGCCACCTCTTCTCCCTTCTCAGGCAGCTCTGCCTGAGAGCTGCCCGCAGCCGCGGCGGCAGCTCTCCCCACCTGGGGAGCTGTGTTGCCCCATCCGGCCGCGCCTGAAGCACCCCCCTAGCTTACCCCAGCAGCTTGCCCAACCACAGCTGCTTCAGTGCCCGGGAGCTGCAGAAAGAGAGGAGAACCAGCGTCAGGCCCCGCTGCCCCCCAGCCCCTGGGCCGCGGCACAGCCTTGCCCCTTGGGAAGGGCAGAGGGGCAGCACGAGGCCCCGTGGGGCGGGACAGGGGTGCTGCCCAAGCCCTGGCTCCCTGTGTCCTGCCAGAGCAGCTGCCCCTGCCCTTCCCTTCTGGGGACCAAAAGGTGACCAGGGGATGCAGGATGTGGAAACGCACCCCCATCCCTCCCTGCCGGCGTGCTGCCTGCTCCCTGCCCAGGCTCTGCACGGAGGGCAGAGGCCATTCACAGGGTGGTGTGGGCACGGTTGGGACCCTCTCCTGCCCGGCCGTGGGACGTGGCACCACGACTCACCCGAAAGTGGCAACACAGGTGCCGCTGGGCCAGATGAAGATGATGGAGGTCCTGTCCTCGTCGCTGTCTTCCTCCTCCTCCTCCTCTTTGACGTCCCCCGCTGCCTCCTTCCCGCTGCTCAGCACCCACAGCTGGTCCAGGGCCAGGCGGAGCTGTGGGTGCAGGGTGGTGCCACGTCTGCGGAGAAGAGAGACAGGCAGTGAGCTGGAGGTGGCTGCCTTGGGGTGCCCTCTGGCAGAGCCCTGCCCCCCACCTGCCCCTCTGTGGTGGTTAAAGTGAGCAGTGTTAAAGATGACACAGTAAGCATGGGCAAGCCCCCAGCACATCGCAACGAGTTGTGTCTCCCGGGGTTTGTCAGATTGGCAACACACCTTTTCCAAACACTCCACCAGTTTATCAGGACTCTGCACTTGTTTGGGAGTGAAATCCCAAAGCATTGGGGGTGACCACTGACTCAGGCACTTGCCCATCTTTTCCCACACACCTTGCCATTTATAGCTATCTGCCCTCGGGGCAGGTTTCCGGGTGGTGCCATTATTGGAGAAGTACCGCATGGCCCAAAACAAGATCTGGCAGACATTCAGAAAGCGCTGTGCCGCAAACACACTGGCCTGGGTGCTCCAAGGATAGCTAAAACTCTCAAAAACCGAGAGCATCTCTTCCCCTGGCTCACCCACAGAGGCGGTGAGACCCCTAACGAAAGCCCAGGCAGCAAACAGGTACCGGTTCACCCCCACAAGCAGTGATCCAAGCACATTATAAGCAGTCAGTAGCCAGTATAGCAAAATAAAACCCTTGACACATTTTCCACCGATAACAAACGCCAGCACTGGGAACACACAGGGGATATAAGGATTAATCCAGCCCCACCACGCAAGCAAATTGGCCAGCACTGCAAATGTTCCTTATCAAACAAATACGAATAAAACCAGAAAAATGGCACCTAACAGATGGCTCTAACACACCTTCTCCTTTTGTCCTTATCTCAACCCTCTCGTGCCACACGTTGGGTGCCAAAAAGGCTGTGGTGGTTTAGGCCCCGCCGGGACCCGAGACCACGCTGACGCTGCCCCTCCCCCACCCTCCGACCGGAACGGGGCAGGGAGTGAAATACAGACCCCGGGGCTGAGATAAGGAGAGGTTTGATACAACAGTGCAACAGCAACAAACCGAACAACAACAAGAACAATGGCAATAACAGTAATAACAATAAACAGAACAAGGGATATACCGATACAGCAGTGAGGGAAGGGACCCCACCCCACGCGTTTACCAATCTTCCCGCGCTTGGGCGCCCGGACCTGACGTCAGCATGGTATTGAATAACCCGGCTAGAGCTCCCTCCCCACTGCTGGGGAAACTTAACCCTATCCTGGCTAAACCAGGACACCTTGGGATGGACATTGCTGCATCCAGCACCAAGGCCCCAGGGCCTGGGGCTGGTGCCAGAGTGTCCCTGGCCTGGTGGCAGGGCCAGGGATGGGGGAAAGGCAGTGGGGCTCTGAGGGTCTTACCGCAACTTGGCGATGACCAGTTCCTCCTGGAGGAGGAGAAGGCGCCTCTCGCTCCTCCTGCGGCCCCGGGTCAGCCGCACGTCTGTGCTCAGCACCGCCTCGGCGTCGGTGAGAGCCTCCCTGCGGAGCAGAGAGCGGCGGGCATGAGAAAGGCCGCGGCTGCGGGGCCCGGCCGTGCCCACCCATCCCCGAGCCGCAGGGGGGATCCTACCTGGAGTGCCAGCAGCAGTTGGCCTGGCCCATCCTGCCCGGGACAGGAGGACCCTCGCTCTGCACCGCTCTGGGATGCGGCCCAGCCGGTCACAGCGAGGATGGGAAGCAGGGTGCCGGTGCCGGGAAGCGCTGTTCGGCCAGAGCCTGCCTCCTGCCAGCGCTGCTCCGTGCCAGCACAGCCCCCTGCTTCCGGCTCTGGTGGCTGCTGGCTCCAAAATGGCCGCCTCTGGGAGCCCAACTGAAAGTGGGCGGGGCCTCGTGCTGGGGGTTCTCTCCAGCATGGCCCTGGCTGTCTTGCGCTGGGGAGCCCAGAGCAGGACAGAGCAGAGGGGAAGCACCCCCTCCCTCCACCTGCTGCCAGTGGTTTCCCTGCTGCAGCCCGGGATGCACTTAGCCCCCGTTGCCCCAGGGGTGCTTTGCTGGCTCCAAGTTGCTCAACTTCGGGTCCACCATGACCCCAGGGCTCTGCACAGCTGGGTCTCCCCCAGCACATACGGCTCCAAAGGCTTCTTCCTGCCCAGGTCCAGCACTTTGCTCTTCCCTCTTCCCCTTCTTCAACGACAGCAGGCACCTGGCAGCCCCTTTCTCCAGCCTGTCAAGGGCCCTCTGGTTGGCAACACAACTCCCGGCTGCAGGAGCCTCTCCTCCCGGTCGTGTGCCTTCTGCAAGCTGTCTGAGGGTGTGCTCTGCCCCGTCATCCGCATCACTGAATGTGGACAGCGCGTGCATCATGCGGCGCACGGCTTTCTCACAGGATGATCGGAAATTGAGGGGGAAGATCCACTTGTGTGTGTGTGTGTGTGTATTATAAATACGGTGCTTCTCCCTGTCATCCCTTGAAGCCATTAAAAGGTGTACAGGCTCTCTTGTTTTCCATTGGACTGTCACACCTCTTGGTAGTACTGACCTTATGTGCAACGTTGTATCAGGCTGTACCCTTGCCTAGACTGTTAGATAGTAGGTAGCCTAGAGTAGTAGAGAGCAGATGATCTGCATTAAATGTGCTAACGCCAGTGACGGGAGGTTGCATCTAGCTGTTGAGCCAAAGGCTAAAAATCAGAGATGGCTGTTGAACTCAGTGGGCAATTGACTGAATTCAGCACGTTCAAAAAAGAGAAGGTACAGGAGAAAGGCATATTCTGTCTTGACTGTTACAATGCAGGTTTTAGGAGGTATGAAGATAAACCCTCCATGCCCCTCCGCCCACCCGCTTCCAAGAGAAAGGACTAGAGAAAAAAGATGCAACTTCTAGAGCAATGGGGCTTTTAATAGGCAAGTAAATTTCCCCGTATCATGCCCATTCAATGAGCTACTTTGTCTGACACTCCGCCTTACTCGGTACCGGCATAAGACTCTTCCCGGAAGAATTAGACAAACCAAAAAATTGCTGTACAGCCAGTTGCCTCTGTTACGCTATGGAAGATGCAGAATTCCTCCCTGACCCACAGCTTTCCACCTACAACCAAAACCGTAGTGAAGTTTTCCTCCATTTCAAATGGGCGCTGATGGCTCTTCCCCAGGGAAAGCCTCTGTCACTCTGTGGGCATAGCTGCTCATAGGCAAGGCAAGCCCCGAGCCTCACGCACCATCCGAGGCCACCACCGTCCTCCTGTAGCCGTGAGCAAGATCTCAAACTCCTTTTCTGCTGCAGGAGAAGAGTTGTTAATAGAAGCGGATGCACGTGGCACGGTCTGTTCCAGAACAGTCACAGCTGTTCAAAGCTTTCCGTGCCCTGGGTTGGTGGTTGTCAGGACCAGCTCCTGCGTCAGCTTGCACCGAGGCTGGCGACAGCTGTAGTTCATGCAGGTAACTCAGGTTTAACCCTTTGTCCCCTGAGCATCCGCACAGCTCCAGCAGCACAGAAAGTCACAGTGGGCCGCGCTGGAGCAAGCTGCTCCGCTGGACTTGTGGCAAGTGTTGCGTCTGCATCCCTGCCCTTCTGTTCTCCCTGTAGGGTCCTGGTCAATACAACAAGCTGCTCTCCCTGGAAATGACCATCGTGGCGAAAGACAGACTCCACTGTGAGCCGTGACCTTCACCCACCGAGCAGCCAGCACAGCCAGGGACACGTCTGTGCGAAAGGCCCTCCCCGTGGCAAAAAGGGGATCCATAGTCAGCTTTGGATGGCGTGTGTCTGGTGGAACTGTTGATACTGCGCGATGCCTTGATTAAAATAGGAGCGATGAAGAGGGTTCAAAACCTGCCCTTTTCAGGAAAAATGCAGGAAATCAGAGTCTTTGCAGGAAAAATGCAGGAAACCGGCATCTTTTGGCTATTTTACACTCCAACCAGACAGATTGTGGGCCCGTGTTTTGCTGATTAGGAATACCAATTAAACTCAGACACCAGAGTGAAGAGAGCAGGCGTATTTTACTGGAAATAGCTAAATAACGTAACAGAATAATACAGAAAACATACAGTACGAAAAGACACAATAGCGCACTTAAACAAATAGGAAAATACAGGGTCATGCATCAAATCATT
The DNA here is from genome assembly GCF_047716275.1 of Strix uralensis. Taxonomy (NCBI): domain Eukaryota; kingdom Metazoa; phylum Chordata; class Aves; order Strigiformes; family Strigidae; genus Strix; species Strix uralensis. The sequence goes on along the minus strand of NC_133974.1, from coordinate 115,941,959 downwards.
ACTACCTGAGGGAGAGAACAGTGATTAAGAAAGATCCATCACCACTTGCATACGTCACCATCATCCAGACCCGCAGTGGCTGGGCAGCCCCGGTTACAGCGAGGATTTGGAGAGCCTGTCCCGGCAAGTGGGAAATCCTACGCGGTGCGTCCACCCGTAGGTGAGGCTTCCAAAGTCGCTGTGAGCGGGTCCAGCCTTATATAGCCCCAAATCAGCAAGCCAGAACAGCTGGCACCTCTGTTTTGAGCGGAACGTCTGGTTTCACTCTCACATTAGATTCCCCCGGAGCCTGGCCAGGGCTCAAGGGAGAAGCTAAGGGAGTTTCCCTGCTTATCTAATTTATTTATGTTCTTTTTAGAACAAGGCCACACGTCTGGTCCCAAGGCCGGACAGCAGGCTTCATGGCCTTGTTAACTTACCTCTATGCCAAGAAGAAGAAAGATACATTCAGGATAGACATGTTTCCATTACATTCATCATCAGTCAGGAGTCTATGATATCTAAGCTACATCTTTCATTAATGACCATACACATATCGTTAATGACTACATACTAAGTTAGCAGCTTTGGCTCGGGGCCTGTTGTTCAGGCTTCAACACTTCAACACTTTAGCGCTTTTTACATCAGGATAGGCGGTTTGTTATAACCTAGTACAATACCTACTAGCACAACGGTTATCAGGTACAAAATATACAGGATTCCTCTATAGGTCAACTCTGGCTTGGGCCTATTGTCCAAGCCTTAGCACTTCAGCCCGGTGGTTAACGCTTTAAGGGCAGTTCAGCACGTTGGGAAAAGGGATGGAAGACCACTCTTGTGGACGCTGTCTGGACTGGGCTAGGCTGGGGTTGGAGAGCCTGGGAGGGTCTCCGGGGTCCCAGCTTTCCCGCAGTGCTGACTGTGGTGGCTGCTGCCTGTTCTTTCCTGCAGTGCTGACTGCACCCACCTGGTGGGGCTGTCCTTGGGAAGGGCACCAGAGCTGAAAAAGGCCCTGGTGGAGGGGCGGGGAGATGCTCTTCTCCAGAGATTTGCCAGAAACTCTCCAGAGCATCCCTTTTCTAGCCCGTGAGATGCTCTGTGTGACAGGGAACGTGCCCATTAGTCCGCAGTCCTGGGCAACCTGGTCTAGGTGACCCTGCTTGAGCAGGCGGGTTGGACCAGAGGACCTCCACAGGTCCCTCCCAGCCTCAGCGGTTCTATGGGATGCTGTGCTTTGGTTTGACTCCTCGAGCACCTCAACTCAGCCCCGATGCCTGCTGGAAAGGATTCTGGCGCAAGAGATGATCCCAAACTCCTCCACAAGGATGCATCACAAAACAACGTCTACCTCGTCCAGAATATCGTACGGCACACACACTCAGAAGAGAGAAAATGTCCTTTTATTGCGGACATTAACTGCAGGAGCCCAGGAGTCACACGGGTTCAACCAGTAACAGCAAAATCAGCACCTACAACGACAGAGCCAGAAAGCACTGGTAAAGCCACAAAGGCAGCAACAGGCATGGCTTGGTTCCCCTTTCTTTGGGAAACAGGAATTGTTGATATCCCAGAAGAGAGCTACTGCTGGCATTGGCTCTGGGGTGGCTCCGGCCCCTTATCCCCATGGGTAATGCCCTTAGAGAGCTGTGCAGGTGCAGAGGTGCACAGTGCCCCCGTGCCACACAGGAGGGCTCCCCTGGGGAGCTGCCACGGCGTTCTTTCCAAACCCTGCATAGCACCATCCCCTCGCCGTCCCTTGCCAGTGAGTTGGACTGACTTAGAGCAGTGTGGGGAGTTGGCAAAGATGGGCAGCAGAGCCTGGTACACACCTGGGGCTTCCCGATCTTTTGCACCTCCCTGCTTTTCTTGCAGTGCCCATCTTCTCCTCTCTTCTCTTCTTCGCCTGGTGGGGTTCCGTCTCTTCTGCCCAGGCCTCTTCTCTCTTTCTTTTCCTTTGGCTGGCGTTCTCCTGGCGGAAGCCTGCAAACCTTTCCATCCCACAGCATGATTAGACAGGTAAAGCCAGGATCAATCGGAATCAGTTTTTGATTTAACCAAAGCTGACTCATTTTACCTTCTTTGCTCTGAGAGGCTCTTTGGTTCCTCTGCGCATCCCAGGGCCTCTACCGTGGTCGCGGGGGTGGCTGGAGACAGAGCAACGGGTGCCTAAAACAGAAAGGTCGTCATTAGCAGGTGGCAAGGGATGCCCTGAAGTAGCAAGCAACTGCTTGGCACGTTGCTGCCTTATCTCTACAGAGGAGATCCCTTTGGCCGGTTTGCATTAGCCCTTTCTCCCAAGGATCTCACTCTGGAACACAGGGTTCACGTGGGGGTGTGACAGTTCATTTGTGGGGCCATTCAGCAGAGAGCCTGCGATCCCCTGCCGGGCAAGAGAAGGCTGGCCCACTTCCTTCTGCCAGAATCTCTTCTGCCCTCCCAAGACAGAGCTCTGTGGATGCCCATTTGGTGCACTACAACCTTGTGCGGTGGGAGGCTTTGCTTTTGAAATCTATCTTTCTGTGGCATTTTGTAGGTATTTCCTTTGATTAAGCACATGCCTAAGGCATTGGAGAAAAGACCTTGCCAGTTTTCCTTACAGGGTGTTCTTCCCGGGGGGGGGGGGGGGGGCGGTGGTGTGAAATAAAATGCAAAGCCACAAGAGGTCGAACGCCAGGAAGAGGCACAGCAGCTGCTTGGACCCAGCAGCAACTCCCCTCCTCCTACCTAAGCCACATTGTTGCAGCGCTCGTGGAGCTGCCATACCTCCGCCCATTCTGCTCCCAGCACCGCGTCTGCCCCTGCTGCTCTCTGGAGGCTGAGCAGAGAGGCTGGTGCATCCAGGCAGGCTTTTGCCTGGAGCTGTGCGACTGCTTCACCTGCCGGGCCATGCTCCCTTCCCAAAGGCAGCTCTGGAAAGCAAAAGCACGTGCAGCCAAGTGACTTGTTGGAAGTGGACAACAGCTAAAGCAAAACCCACAGGAAGCCCTACCCCCGCTGTCCGCTCAGGCTGTGACAACCCTCAGTCCCTCCTCCTACCTGTGGATCTGCCCATGGGCTCTGGTGACATCTGGCCAGCCATCTCCTCCCCCAGGATGTCACTGCCGTTCTCAATGAGAAATTCCACCAGCAGCTTCACCTGCACACATCAAAGCCTTGGTTTCAGCGCAGGTGTCTGAAAATGTGCCGAGCAGCCTTTCCTGCTCCTGACCCTTGCTTCTGCACAGACTGTGGCTGTGGCTGTGGGGCTGCTCTTCCAGGCAGCCACTCCACCGGCATTTGCTCAGGAGAGGAGGAAGCTCTGAGGGTCCAGGCAAGCTGCAGGCAGCCGGTCAATACAGCGTACCTTCTCGGTCACCTCCAGCATGGCCTCGAGCGGGAGCAGGTCCTCGTCGGGTGGGCCCAGCAGGTTTGGCCCCAGGCAGATGGCCAGGTTGCTGGAGGTCATTCTGCTGGTGGACACGTGGTGGCCAATGTTCTGCAGCAGTGAGATCAGGCGCTGGAGGAGGAGGAGATGGGCTGCAGGCAACTTCTCGGCCACCCTGAGGGAGCAGGAACACAACGTTAAGGAAGCAGATGCTGCCCACAGCTGTCCCCGAAGCTTGCACAAGGCAGGTGGGAGCCAGTGTCTGTGTTGTGCCACTTTCCAGGTGCTCTCAGGCAGCGATCAGGGCTCGTGTGCTTCAGGAAGAAAACACACTGCTGCTTCCCAGCTCCTGGTTTCACCCAAGCCCACGCAAGGGAGGGCTCCCTGCCCACGTCCTTTCCCCCAAAATGCAACCCCAGCCCAGCAAATGCGAGCTGCCAGAAAATGCAACCTTCTAAGCAGCCCGTCCCTTTTCAGGCAAGTCCCAGGACTCTGCCACTCCCTACTCAACAGGCAGGCTGCTGGCCACACTTACACTTTCAGCGCTTCCACCCTGGCCTCCTTGCTTGGCCTCTCCATGGCTTGCATCCAGTCCTGGTAGAGGCCGACAACGAGCAGCTTGCCCGGGATGCTGCGGAGAAAGTCCTGCAAGGCCAAGGGCTTCAGGTGAGCCTTTGAAGGTTCCAGGCCAGCCAGGAGCTCTTCCAGCTGCAGGGCAGAAGCGCTCACCTTCAGGATGGCAGCCAGCAGGATGACAGGCTGGTTTGCCAGGTCCACATCTGCGCCGCGGTCGAGGTCCTCCTTCAGCTTCTGGAGCGCCGTCCCCCTGTCGGATCTCCGGAATATCCCCTCCGTCGACGGTCCTCGCTGGTGCAGGATGTCCAGGAGCTCCTGCGGGAGACGCAGGAGGACAGCTGCTTGGCTGAAGAAACAAGTGACGGCAGAGGCCAGAGCTCTGCCCCAGGCTGGGCTCCCCCCCCCACCCGCAAAGGGTCTGGCGCCAGAAGCGGTGGCCGTGGGTGAAGAGCCCAGTGCCCCAGCCACCCCCGCAGCCGCTGGGGACAGTGGCTCTGGAGCAGCCACAGGGAGGGCCGGGGCCCCCCTGTCCAGGCTGGCCTACCTGGATGGGCCGGGGCAGCGTGCCGGCCTCCCCGCAGAGGGCTGCCAGGGGCTGCCCAAAGAGCGCCCTGCTGCAGCCGGAGCCCGCCTGCCCTGGCGCCGGGGCAGCGGACGGGCTCCGCCGCAGCGCAAAGGGCCAGGGCAGCCCCCTCCTCCTCCTGCTGGTGCTGCCGCCGCTCCCTCCTGCTGCAAAGGGAAAGAGAGCAAGAGCCCGTCAGTGGGAACCACCAGGCCAGCGCTCCCGGAGCCTGCCCTGCCCTGCCCTGCCCTGCCTGCAGCGCGGTGCTGAGCGGTGCGGCGGGACGGGACGGGCAGGGAGCCGGCAGCTGGAACCAGGGCTCTGGCTCAGCGGCTCCGGCTCGCAGTCTCCTGAGAACCGGCGGGACAGTGGGACAGCCCCGCCCAGCCCTCGCCCTGCCCTCCCCCAGGCTGCGAGCAGCAGCAGAGGGAGGCTCCCTGTCCCGCAGAATCACGTCCAGCGGCCGCTGCCCAGCGGGTGTCCTTGCTCGTCCGGGTGACATCCGTCCTCCCTTGGGGTGCCCAACCTGCGGGGTGACACTCAGGGAACAAGGGAGCACGGCTCCTCCCGGCTCTGGCCGAGGAGCAGGGACCCATCTGCCCGGCTTTGGGGACAGAGCTCAGGCAGGCAGCACCTCGAGTGCTCAGCACTGTCGAAGGGTCCCGAGCGCTCAGCTCTCTCCTGCTGCAGCGTGATGGGCACCGATTTTCTCTGGCCAAAGGGCAGCAGCAACAGCATCCTCAGTTGTGCAGACGTGCCGGTCCAGGAGAAAAGAAGGCCCTCCCTGTCCTTCGTTCCCAAACTCACCTGGTGAGTGGCAAAGTCCCCCTCCATTGGTAGATGGGGCTGTTGGAGGCCCTTGCTTGGGATCAGCCTGCAAGAACCAGGCTGCGCTTAGAGAGCATCCCCACGGCGGAAAGGGCCACCGGCGAGCGGCCACCCGGCACCAGCAGCCTGAGGGCGGCAGAGCGGGGACCCTCTGCCCTCCCGGACTCTCTGCCTCACGCGGCAGGTTTCCTCCCAGCACCACCAGCGGGGATATGCGGCGTTCCTGGTGGCTCCCCAAGCCTCTTTGCGCCCGGGGTGGCACTGCGGGACCCTCCCTCCCCCCTGCACAGGCTCACCCCACTCGCTGCACATCCCTGGCACCCCGGCACAGCCAGAGGCGGGTGAAAGGCAGCCGTTCTCACCTCTGCCTGGTCCTCCATCAGCCTCTCCAGGCTCCTGGCGCTGAATGTCTTCCACTGGGCAGGAGAGAAAGAGTGGAAGGAGGTGAGCAGCGATGCCTCTGCTGCTCGGCTGGAGGGCCAGCGCTCGGGGACAGTGGCCAGACTAGAGAGACACTCACGGCATGGCGTCGGCTCAGCTCCTTCTGCAGGAGTTTGATCGATGGGACGTCGGTCACGCGGGCTCCCGTGGCTCCTTCGGGTGTCCTGTGCACCAGCAAGGGACAGAGAGAGAGCTGGCTGAGCCCCAAGCCACCTCTTCTCCCTTCTCAGGCAGCTCTGCCTGAGAGCTGCCCGCAGCCGCGGCGGCAGCTCTCCCCACCTGGGGAGCTGTGTTGCCCCATCCGGCCGCGCCTGAAGCACCCCCCTAGCTTACCCCAGCAGCTTGCCCAGCCACAGCTGCTTCAGTGCCCGGGAGCTGCAGAAAGAGAGGAGAACCAGCGTCAGGCCCCGCTGCCCCCCAGCCCCTGGGCCGCGGCACAGCCTTGCCCCTTGGGAAGGGCAGAGGGGCAGCACGAGGCCCCGTGGGGCAGGACAGGGGTGCTGCCCAAGCCCTGGCTCCCTGTGTCCTGCCAGAGCAGCTCCCCCTGCCCTTCCCTTCTGGGGACCAAAAGGTGACCAGGGGATGCAGGATGTGGAAACGCACCCCCATCCCTCCCTGCCGGCGTGCTGCCTGCTCCCTGCCCAGGCTCTGCACGGAGGGCAGAGGCCATTCACAGGGTGGTGTGGGCACGGTTGGGACCCTCTCCTGCCCGGCCGTGGGACGTGGCACCACGACTCACCCGAAAGTGGCAACACAGGTGCCGCTGGGCCAGATGAAGATGATGGAGGTCCTGTCCTCGTCGCTGTCTTCCTCCTCCTCCTCCTCTTTGACGTCCCCCGCTGCCTCCTTCCCGCTGCTCAGCACCCACAGCTGGTCCAGGGCCAGGCGGAGCTGTGGGTGCAGGGTGGTGCCACGTCTGCGGAGAAGAGAGACAGGCAGTGAGCTGGAGGTGGCTGCCTTGGGGTGCCCTCTGGCAGAGCCCTGCCCCCCACCTGCCCCTCTGTGGTGGTTAAAGTGAGCAGTGTTAAAGATGACACAGTAAGCATGGGCAAGCCCCCAGCACATCGCAACGAGTTGTGTCTCCCGGGGTTTGTCAGATTGGCAACACACCTTTTCCAAACACTCCACCAGTTTATCAGGACTCTGCACTTGTTTGGGAGTGAAATCCCAAAGCATTGGGGGTGACCACTGACTCAGGCACTTGCCCATCTTTTCCCACACACCTTGCCATTTATAGCTATCTGCCCTCGGGGCAGGTTTCCGGGTGGTGCCATTATTGGAGAAGTACCGCATGGCCCAAAACAAGATCTGGCAGACATTCAGAAAGCGCTGTGCCGCAAACACACTGGCCTGGGTGCTCCAAGGATAGCTAAAACTCTCAAAAACCGAGAGCATCTCTTCCCCTGGCTCACCCACAGAGGCGGTGAGACCCCTAACGAAAGCCCAGGCAGCAAACAGGTACCGGTTCACCCCCACAAGCAGTGATCCAAGCACATTATAAGCAGTCAGTAGCCAGTATAGCAAAATAAAACCCTTGACACATTTTCCACCGATAACAAACGCCAGCACTGGGAACACACAGGGGATATAAGGATTAATCCAGCCCCACCACGCAAGCAAATTGGCCAGCACTGCAAATGTTCCTTATCAAACAAATACGAATAAAACCAGAAAAATGGCACCTAACAGATGGCTCTAACACACCTTCTCCTTTTGTCCTTATCTCAACCCTCTCGTGCCACACGTTGGGTGCCAAAAAGGCTGTGGTGGTTTAGGCCCCGCCGGGACCCGAGACCACGCTGACGCTGCCCCTCCCCCACCCTCCGACCGGAACGGGGCAGGGAGTGAAATACAGACCCCGGGGCTGAGATAAGGAGAGGTTTGATACAACAGTGCAACAGCAACAAACCGAACAACAACAAGAACAATGGCAATAACAGTAATAACAATAAACAGAACAAGGGATATACCGATACAGCAGTGAGGGAAGGGACCCCACCCCACGCGTTTACCAATCTTCCCGCGCTTGGGCGCCCGGACCTGACGTCAGCATGGTATTGAATAACCCGGCTAGAGCTCCCTCCCCACTGCTGGGGAAACTTAACCCTATCCTGGCTAAACCAGGACACCTTGGGATGGACATTGGTGCATCCAGCACCAAGGCCCCAGGGCCTGGGGCTGGTGCCAGAGTGTCCCTGGCCTGGTGGCAGGGCCAGGGATGGGGGAAAGGCAGTGGGGCTCTGAGGGTCTTACCGCAACTTGGCGATGACCAGTTCCTCCTGGAGGAGGAGAAGGCGCCTCTCGCTCCTCCTGCGGCCCCGGGTCAGCCGCACGTCTGTGCTCAGCACCGCCTCGGCGTCGGTGAGAGCCTCCCTGCGGAGCAGAGAGCGGCGGGCATGAGAAAGGCCGCGGCTGCGGGGCCCGGCCGTGCCCACCCATCCCCGAGCCGCAGGGGGCATCCTACCTGGAGTGCCAGCAGCAGTTGGCCTGGCCCATCCTGCCCGGGACAGGAGGACCCTCGCTCTGCACCGCTCTGGGATGCGGCCCAGCCGGTCACAGCGAGGACGGGAAGCAGGGTGCCGGTGCCGGGAAGCGCTGTTCGGCCAGAGCCTGCCTCCTGCCAGCGCTGCTCCGTGCCAGCACAGCCCCCTGCTGCCGGCTCTGGTGGCTGCTGGCTCCAAAATGGCCGCCTCTGGGAGCCCAACTGAAAGTGGGCGGGGCCTCGTGCTGGGGGTTCTCTCCAGCATGGCCCTGGCTGTCTTGCGCTGGGGAGCCCAGAGCAGGACAGAGCAGAGGGGAAGCACCCCCTCCCTCCACCTGCTGCCAGTGGTTTCCCTGCTGCAGCCCGGGATGCACTTAGCCCCCGTTGCCCCAGGGGTACTTTGCTGGCTCCAAGTTGCTCAACTTCGGGTCCACCATGACCCCAGGGCTCTGCACAGCTGCTTTCCAGCTGGGTCTCCCCCAGCACATACGGCTCCAAAGGCTTCTTCCTGCCCAGGTCCAGCACTTTGCTCTTCCCTCTTCCCCTTCTTCAACGACAGCAGGCACCTGGCAGCCCCTTTCTCCAGCCTGTCAAGGGCCCTCTGGTTGGCAACACAACTCCCGGCTGCAGGAGCCTCTCCTCCCGGTCGTGTGCCTTCTGCAAGCTGTCTGAGGGTGTGCTCTGCCCCGTCATCCGCATCACTGAATGTGGACAGTGCGTGCATCATGCGGCGCACGGCTTTCTCACAGGATGATCAGAAATTGAGGGGGAAGATCCACTTGTGTGTGTGTGTGTGTGTATTATAAATACGGTGCTTCTCCCTGTCATCCCTTCAAGCCATTAAAAGGTGTACAGGCTCTCTTGTTTTTCATTGGAATGTCACACCCCGTGGTAGTACTGACCTTATGTGCAACGTTGTATCAGGCTGTACCCTTGCCTAGACTGTTAGATAGTAGGTAGCCTAGAGTAGTAGAGAGCAGATGATCTGCATTAAATGTGCTAACGCCAGTGATGGGAGGTTGCATCTAGCTGTTGAGCCAAAGGCTAAAAATCAGAGATGGCTGTTGAACTCAGTGGGCAATTGACTGAATTCAGCACGTTCAAAAAAGAGAAGGTACAGGAGAAAGGCATATTCTGTCTTGACTGTTACAATGCAGGTTTTAGGAGGTATGAAGATAAACCCTCCATGCCCCTCCGCCCACCCGCTTCCAAGAGAAAGGACTAGAGAAAAAAGATGCAACTTCTAGAGCAATGGGGCTTTTAATAGGCAAGTAAATTTCCCCGTATCATGCCCATTCAATGAGCTACTTTGTCTGACACTCCGCCTTACTCGGTACCGGCATAAGACTCTTCCCGGAAGAATTAGACAAACCAAAAAATTGCTGTACAGCCAGTTGCCTCTGTTACGCTATGGAAGATGCAGAATTCCTCCCTGACCCACAGCTTTCCACCTACAACCAAAACCGTAGTGAAGTTTTCCTCCATTTCAAATGGGCGCTGATGGCTCTTCCCCGGGGAAAGCCTCTGTCACTCTGGGGGCATAGCTGCTCATAGGCAAGGCAAGCCCCGAGCCTCACACACCATCCGAGGCCACCACCGTCCTCCTGTAGCCGTGAGCAAGATCTCAAACTCCTTTTCTGCTGCAGGAGAAGAGTTGTTAATAGAAGCGGATGCACGTGGCACGGTCTGTTCCAGAACAGTCACAGCTGTTCAAAGCTTTCCGTGCCCTGGGTTGGTGGTTGTCAGGACCAGCTCCTGCGTCAGCTTGCACCGAGGCTGGCGACAGCTGTATTTCATGCAGGTAACTCAGGTTTAACGCTTTGTCCCCTGAGCATCCGCACAGCTCCAGCAGCACAGAAAGTCACAGTGGGCCGCGCTGGAGCAAGCTGCTCCGCTGGACTTGTGGCAAGTGTTGCGTCTGCATCCCTGCCCTTCTGTTCTCCCTGTAGGGTCCTGGTCAATACAACAAGCTGCTCTCCCTGGAAATGACCATCGTGGCGAAAGACAGACTCCACTGTGAGCCGTGACCTTCACCCACCGAGCAGCCAGCACAGCCAGGGACACGTCTGTGCGAAAGGCCCTCCCCGTGGCAAAAAGGGGATCCATAGTCAGCTTTGGATGGCGTGTGTCTGGTGGAACTGTTGATACTGCGCGATGCCTTGATTAAAATAGGAGCGATGAAGAGGGTTCAAAACCTGCCCTTTTCAGGAAAAATGCAGGAAATCAGAGTCTTTGCAGGAAAAATGCAGGAAACCGGCATCTTTTGGCTATTTTACACTCCAACCAGACAGATTGTGGGCCCGTGTTTTGCTGATTAGGAATACCAATTAAACTCAGACACCAGAGTGAAGAGAGCAGGCGTATTTTACTGGAAATAGCTAAATAACGTAACAGAATAATACAGAAAACATACAGTACGAAAAGACACAATAGCGCACTTAAACAAATAGGAAAATACAGGGTCATGCATCAAATCATTACTACCTGAGGGAGAGAACAGTGATTAAGAAAGATCCATCACCACTTGCATACGTCACCATCATCCAGACCCGCAGTGGCTGGGCAGCCCCGGTTACAGCGAGGATTTGGAGAGCCTGTCCCGGCAAGTGGGAAATCCTACGCGGTGCGTCCACCCGTAGGTGAGGCTTCCAAAGTCGCTGTGAGCGGGTCCAGCCTTATATAGCCCCAAATCAGCAAGCCAGAATAGCTGGCACCTCTGTTTTGAGCGGAACATCTGGTTTCACTCTCACATTAGATTCCCCCGGAGCCTGGCCAGGGCTCAAGGGAGAAGCTAAGGGAGTTTCCCTGCTTATCTAATTTATTTATGTTCTTTTTAGAACAAGGCCACACGTCTGGTCCCAAGGCCGGACAGCAGGCTTCATGGCCTTGTTAACTTACCTCTATGCCAAGAAGAAGAAAGATACATTCAGGATAGACATGTTTCCATTACATTCATCATCAGTCAGGAGTCTATGATATCTAAGCTACATCTTTCATTAATGACCATACACATATCGTTAATGACTACATACTAAGTTAGCAGCTTTGGCTCGGGGCCTGTTGTTCAGGCTTCAACACTTCAACACTTTAGCGCTTTTTACATCAGGATAGGCGGTTTGTTATAACCTAGTACAATACCTACTAGCACAACGGTTATCAGGTACAAAATATACAGGATTCCTCTATAGGTCAACTCTGGCTTGGGCCTATTGTCCAAGCCTTAGCACTTCAGCCCGGTGGTTAACGCTTTAAGGGCAGTTCAGCACGTTGGGAAAAGGGATGGAAGACCACTCTTGTGGACGCTGTCTGGACTGGGCTAGGCTGGGGTTGGAGAGCCTGGGAGGGTCTCCGGGGTCCCAGCTTTCCCGCAGTGCTGACTGTGGTGGCTGCTGCCTGTTCTTTCCTGCAGTGCTGACTGCACCCACCTGGTGGGGCTGTCCTTGGGAAGGGCACCAGAGCTGAAAAAGGCCCTGGTGGAGGGGCGGGGAGATGCTCTTCTCCAGAGATTTGCCAGAAACTCTCCAGAGCATCCCTTTTCTAGCCCGTGAGATGCTCTGTGTGACAGGGAACGTGCCCATTAGTCCGCAGTCCTGGGCAACCTGGTCTAGGTGACCCTGCTTGAGCAGGCGGGTTGGACCAGAGGACCTCCACAGGTCCCTCCCAGCCTCAGCGGTTCTATGGGATGCTGTGCTTTGGTTTGACTCCTCGAGCACCTCAACTCAGCCCCGATGCCTGCTGGAAAGGATTCTGGCGCAAGAGATGATCCCAAACTCCTCCACAAGGATGCATCACAAAACAACGTCTACCTCGTCCAGAATATCGTACGGCACACACACTCAGAAGAGAGAAAATGTCCTTTTATTGCGGACATTAACTGCAGGAGCCCAGGAGTCACACGGGTTCAACCAGTAACAGCAAAATCAGCACCTACAACGACAGAGCCAGAAAGCACTGGTAAAGCCACAAAGGCAGCAACAGGCATGGCTTGGTTCCCCTTTCTTTGGGAAACAGGAATTGTTGATATCCCAGAAGAGAGCTACTGCTGGCATTGGCTCTGGGGTGGCTCCGGCCCCTTATCCCCATGGGTAATGCCCTTAGAGAGCTGTGCAGGTGCAGAGGTGCACAGTGCCCCTGTGCCACACAGCAGGGCTCCCCTGGGCAGCTGCCACGGCGTTCTTTCCAAACCCTGCATAGCACCATCCCCTCGCCGTCCCTTGCCAGTGAGTTGGACTGACTTAGAGCAGTGTGGGGAGTTGGCAAAGATGGGCAGCAGAGCCTGGTACACACCTGGGGCTTCCCGATCTTTTGCACCTCCCTGCTTTTCTTGCAGTGCCCATCTTCTCCTCTCTTCTCTTCTTCGCCTGGTGGGGTTCCGTCTCTTCTGCCCAGGCCTCTTCTCTCTTTCTTTTCCTTTGGCTGGCGTTCTCCTGGCAGGAGCCTGCAAACCTTTCCATCCCACAGCATGATTAGACAGGTAAAGCCAGGATCAATCGGAATCAGTTCTTGATTTAACCAAAGCTGACTCATTTTACCTTCTTTGCTCTGAGAGGCTCTTTGGTTCCTCTGTGCATCCCAGGGCCTCTACCGTGGTCGCGGGGGTGGTTGGAGACGGAGCAACGGGTGCCTAAAACAGAAAGGTCGTCATTAGCAGGTGGCAAGGGATGCCCTGAAGTAGCAAGCAACTGCTTGGCACGTTGCTGCCTTAGCTCTACAGAGGAGATCCCTTTGGCCGGTTTGCATTAGCCCTTTCTCCCAAGGATCTCACTCTGGAACACAGGGTTCACGTGGGGGTGTGACAGTTCATTTGTGGGGCCATTCAGCAGAGAGCCTGCGATCCCCTGCCGGGCAAGAGAAGGCTGGCCCACTTCCTTCTGCCAGAATCTCTTCTGCCCTCCCAAGACAGAGCTCTGTGGATGCCCATTTGGTGCACTACAACCTTGTGCGGTGGGAGGCTTTGCTTTTGAAATCTATCTTTCTGTGGCATTTTGTAGGTATTTCCTTTGATTAAGCACATGCCTAAGGCATTGGAGAAAAGACCTTGCCAGTTTTCCTTACAGCGTGCTATTCCGGGGTGGGGGGGTGAAATAAAATGCAAAGCCGCAAGAGATCGAATGCCAGGAAGAGGCACAGCAGCTGCTTGGACCCAGCAGCAACTCCCCTCCTCCTACCTAAGACACATCCTCCTCCTCTGTTTTGATAGTGACCTGAAACTTCTCTGCACGGTTTTTCAGGTCTTCTTGGCTCTGTAAGTTAGAATACAGCCTGAAGCAGCATGGGATGGTGGCATGTGAGGCACCAAGTTCTAGGAGAAATTTTGTATGCTTGGCAGTTCCTGGTGAGAGAGATGTCTGGCCCAATACTGCCAATGCCTCCATGGCGACTAAAATTGAGAGGAGGCCAATTACTGTCATGATAGCTGCAACACTGGTGGGCAGCCAGGGTGGAACTGCAGTCGCAGGTAGAAGTGTCACTCTGCAGTTTAAGGATCTTATGACATGCATCTGAATGCAGGGTCTGCGTACCAAGGAGACCCACAGTCAGCAAAGGCTCAGAGGAGTGCCTTTCCTGGTGCTGTGCTGGATCCTGATAGTCCATCAAGTCTCCTCATCTAGTGTGCAGAAGTGGGGTGGTCTGTATAACCCAGATGAAACAGGTTGACTTGAGACATAGCTCTTTTGTTACTCAGCATAAGGAGTGGTTAAGAGCAGTATTTTCATAGAAGCTCAGGGTGCTTTTAATGCCTCACAGTTACTCATATGCAGCACTCCCAGAGTAATTCAACAGCATTAAAATGCCTGTGGAACGAACAAACTGGCATTAAACTCCTCTTGGTGCTCCTGTGAAGACTGCTTTTACAGTCTCGTTCCACTTCCACAGAAGCGTGAGTCAATGGCATGTTACAGTTTCTGATGGATGGTGAAACATCTGCCTGGATAAATGGGGAAAGCTGGAATAAGTCAGGCTTGGAAAAACACAGCTATGTCTGTCTTGATGGTAGCAGTGCAGGAACATGACACCTTTGCAGCTCTGAGGCTGGCTCTTCTCTAGTGTGGAGACATCGTCCTACTGAAAGAAGTAGGAGCATTTACAGCAGTATCCAAAGATCTTGTCAGGGCAAGACTGTTTTTTTGGTGATAGGAGAAAGGGGCTGTGGTTCCCTAAGAAGGGAGGAAACCCTTTCTGCACAACTCCCAGAGGAGCCTGAGGGTGCTTTCTGTGTCTTACCCAAGATTCTTTTGGGACAGAATGTGGGAGAACACTGCCCTGTCTCCTGAAGGGCTTGCGGAAATTTTTGCTTTAGCATAAAGACCTGCAATAAAACACCCTAAAGAAAAGGAACTGAGCTGGAATATGCCACAGCTGTGCATGTTAAAGATATGTTTTGTTTTGCCTTGTTGGTGGAACAGATGTTTCTGCAGGGCACAAACATCAAGAAGATTTTGCTGAAGCTATTTACAATGCTATTCCACAGTGAACAGCCACATCCCTTTTCTGGAGCAGGCTTCTTCTCAGAGTAGAGCTGCTGGAAGGTAACTCATGTATGCCCATGATACTTTTATGCAAAGGTTGGTATCTCAGTGTAAACAGCTAATGAAAGTGATTGCAAAGCCTTGGCATAAATCCAATTCCTTTAAATCTGGGTCTGTGGCATTAACCGTTGCAGATGAGATAATGACCTCCTAAGCTTCTGGGTCTGTATGCTCCGTGATCACAACAGAGATCTGATGATGCTGACACTTGGACCTTCTCATCTAGCTTGTGTAGAAAACAGTGCTGTAAAAGAATAAGCACATGGGACAGCTCATTTTTGCTGCTTTGTTTGAGGTAGGGAATGAAAAATTTAGCAGTAAGTGACTGTAATTAGCTATATACAAGTGTTTTTTCTCCTAGCCAGCAGAAGTCATGTCTCCTTATCTAGCTGCTGCCAGTTAAACTTTGTCTTGGTTCTGTGCAGTTGCATGCATGACTGCCCCAGCTGTCAGTGAGTCCTGGAAGTCAGTCAGGTTGTAAAATTGGGTACAACTGGTATAGAAAGGCCTTCCAGGCCGTTAATGTGGAGCTGCTGATGTGAAGAACATGCGAAGTAGAAGGTCTGTCAGTCAGCAATGCTTTATATTTTGGTGGCAGGCAGTTTGTTTCCTATGCAATTTAAAAAGTGGGAGTGTGAGAGGAAATATTTGCATAGCAAAGCTTTTGAGCAAATGCAGATCTCTGTCTGAGGATCACTGGATACTGTGAAGCTCTGGTGAAACTCAGGCTAGCTTGGTTTGAGTCACATTGTGTGTGTGAAGGTCTCAGTGTGCAGCCAGTCCCTCCATGTGGCAGACTGTTAGGGAACTGTTAGGCAGACTGTTCAGATGAGGCTAAGTATCCTTATAAGCAGATGAGCCAGGAAAGTATGTCATGCACGAGGTGCAGTGCTTCCAGCATACTGGAGAGAGATCTGAAGCTGAAGGAAGCCACTCCTTCAACTTGTTTGTAGCACTTCTGCATGAACCCATACCTCTGACGCACCAACTATGGTTATCCCAGAAGCAATTAATGTCACTGCTGGGATTGTTCCTTTTTCTTCTGCATCTGGGGCTGGTAGGAACAGCTTTCCCTTCCCTCCTTATGCCCTAAATCTAGAGATTATTTTTATTTAATTGCCTTTGTAGCTTGGAATAGCATTTAGGGATATGGTGTAGTTGAGAATGGTCAGTGTTAGGTTAATGCTTGGACTAGGTGATCTTCAAGGTCTTTTCCAACCTAGATGATTCTGATTCTGATTCTGAATATCTGTCAGAGCCTCAGCAAGCTCTACAAGGGTGTGAACTCCCTGGAATGAATGGTGAACAGTTAACCTTGTTGTGAATTCTAGCAAAGATCCAGAGGGCAGAGACATTCGCTTTTGACTGCTGCATGTCATTGTGGTTAAATGGTACGTAGCTGCAGTTCTTTAGGTCAGTGCTAGCAGTGTCCTCCTAATGCAAGACACTTTAATTGCCCAAATGTTTCCTGAGCAAAGTGTTCTGGAGTGGTAGAAAGAGCCCAGTTGTCTTTAGCTCTGCTCCTTTCTTTGGTGCTGTTATCTACCTGGGAGGATGATGGGTGCTGCTATTCCAGTGTGCTTTTCGTATTGTAATGTAACAGCAAACACTTTGCAGCTGTAAACATAAGGCTAATCTGTCCTTCTCAGAAGGTGCTTGTCCCCTTTCCCACTGTGTTGGTTGCAATGAGCCCATCTGTGTTGCAGTAAATGCTGGCCACAGTTTTATGTAGAACATGCTTCCGAACAGGCCTGTTTGGATAGAGAGGTCCGAACGATCCTGCTGCATTTTCCTTGAGAGAGCAGCAAAAGCATGTTGGGTTTGTCAGCCTGCATGATGCCAGGTTCACCTGGCTTTAACAGAATTTCTTTGACAAATGGGAATTGACTTGGTGAGGAGGCTGAGATGAAGCCCTTTATGCCAGGGGCTTGAAGGGTCACACATGGGAGACTGTTCTGTGGTGTGATCCCTGCCTGCATGAATTTCTGCACAGACCTAAGCTGATTGTGTCCTGCCTTCTCACCCCCACTGTGGCATGTGGAAAGGCTGGTGACATCTGTTACTGAGCACCAGGCTGTCCCGCTGGCTGAAGGAACAAACGTGGACCTGTCTGGCATGTTCTGGGCCCAGGCTGTCTGGAGCTGACAGCCTGGTTGGAAGCCCTTTGCACTGTGTGAAGCACCCAGCTGAGGGATGGAGACCGTTGCTAACCCCTTTGAGATTAGGAGAGCAGCTCCTCCTGGCTGCTCTTGCTCTCTTACAAATTTAGCCGTGGTGTGGCTTTCCTGCTTTGTGGACAACTTGAGCCACCACAGCTAGCTTTCTTTTTCCTTGTCTTTGGCTTCACACTGTCAGTGGTGGCTTGTGTGATGGATGAATGTAACACCACACTACATATATCCATGACCCTTCTGGAGGTTGCTTTTGTGCACTTCTTTTTTTCCAGCTAAGACTGCTGTCCCTAAAGACAGCACAGCTGTCTCTCCAGCACTGGATGCTGCATTTGACCTACTGCTGGGCCACCTACTCATCACAAGGGATGTTTCTGAAGCAGAACTTGAGACTTGCCCAACCTGCAAAGGTTTGCTTTGGAATTACTTAGAGCAGAGACCTCAGCTATGCTGTTAATAGATCCATCTGTCTTAAGAACCCTGGACCTTGATCTGGAGCCCTTCACTGGCCTTTCTTGACTGAATGGTTTTTATAAAGGCTGAAAGTGGGGGTGTCACTGCTAAGAGGAGTTGCAACATTGCTGCAGAAAGGCAACAACTGTCAGAAGAAAAGGGGTGTCTGAGTAAAGAAAGTTTTCTTTGGAGCTTAGGTCAGGGCCCTATCCATTTATAAGTGCTGGTCTATGTATGACTGAGTATGTGCCCAGACTTGATTGCTGTTTTAAGGAAGCAGTTACCCAACTCCTTCCAAATAAGAGCTTTAGTCCAGTATAAGAAATAATCTGCCCATACATGAAGAGTGAAAGCTGAAGAAATGGTAGATGCCCACCTAGAGAAGACCATCATTCTACTAAACTGGAATATAAGCTGTGGTCAGCCAGATATTGAATGTTTTATATTAACCTGAATGAAACTACGTTGTTTAACCTCAGCAAAAATATGCTTTGGGAATATGTTTGGGTTAATTTGTCTTGGCATTTGCAATGATGGCCTTTCATAGTAAATGATGATTAAAGTAGAAGCACTAGTTAGACTGTCATTTCTGGGCTGTGGGTGTGTTTCAAAACAGCCTTATCCATACTCTTGTCTTGAAGAAAGAACAACTCTACCTTGCACATTCCTGACAGATATGTCTAACCTTTTCTCTAGCACTGGAGACTCTTAAGACTTTTTTGTGTGTGTGTGCATGTGGAGCAGTTTGCTAACAACTGGCTACGTGAGAAAGGGCACAGCACCGAGGAACTGCTGACAACGGCGACGTGATGGGAGAATACCGAAAAGTATCAAAGAAGAACAAAGAACAGAAGCAGGACTATGTAGAAGGCCTTGCAGAAATCATAAGGGGAGAGATTGGTATTTAACCTTAGCAACCAATGTATCTAACCTTAGCAACCTATAAGGAGCTTGCTTTTTGCAATATGTATGAACTAATTATTGTGGATATAAAAGAAGTGTGAGTACTAATAAAGTTGAGCCTTTGTGCATTAAATGATGGCTGGGCTCCCTCTGCGTTCTTTCAACAAATGGTGACCCCGACGTGATACGTGCCAAAGGACGTATCAGGCACCACGAAGGATAAAGACCAGAGAAGGTTGTTCAGGTCCTTAAGCAGCGAGGACGGCGAAAGGCGACTAAAAAGGCCCGCGCCCAGGGTGTCACAAGAGGTGAGCTCTGCTGATACGTGCTGCCGAGACCTGGAAAGGCTGCAACGGAAAAATTAAGGTATGGACAGGCAAGCAGCATATGATTTATTTGCATCCTGGCTGGCACAACGCCGGGTTGAGGGAATAGATGTAAAAAAGGATCTTCAGGGGCTTTTAGCTTATGGGGTAGAGCAAGGTTGTTTTATTAATCCACATACAGTTCATGAGTTATCGGAATGGCGAAAATTTGGAGATAAGTTATGGGAATTAACATTGAATGATGATAAGACAGCAAAAAAGTTGGGAAAGTTATGGAGGGTGGTTCATAATGAATTGCTCAGGTATCAGGCTGAAAAAAGAGCTGCACAGGGCGCAATTGCGGCAAAAGAGAAAAACACCAGATATGGGGAGGAGGAAACTAGATGGCCATTACCGCCTGCGTTTCGTGAGCTTGTTTTACCACCTTTACGTTCCGAAGAGACGGGACAGGAAAGCTCAGAACGAGTTCTCCCTACCGCTCCCCTCGCTTCTGCCCTGAGTAGCCCTGACGCGTCCAGACAGACTGTGATGCCGGAAAGCGAGAATTCTACTCCTGGCTCAGAAGATGGGCTGGGGATAGAGATCGCTAAAGAAAGGTGTCGGGCTTGGAATGCATTGGCACGAGAGGGGCTAGAAAAAGGGGATGAGGAGATGACTCAGATGGCGACAGCAATGGCTTTTCCAGTTCAGTTTCAGCCGAACCCAGCTGGTGGACTAAATGCTACTGTTACGGCATTAGATTGGAAGCTTTTATCACAATTGCGCTCTACAGTGAGTTCTTATGGTGTTACTGGTGAACCGACTCGTCAAATGTTAGATTATCTCTGGAGCACTCAACTTCTTTTGCCTGCAGATTGTCGGGGTATAGCAAAGTTAATTTTCTCTCCTAGTCAGTGGTTGTTGTTTAATGCGCATTGGCAAGCGAGAGTGTTAGAATCGATAGCGGTACAGCGGCAAGCAGGAGATCCATTACAAGGGGTTACAATGGATGAATTAATGGGGTTAGGACCTTATGCTAGAGTAGAAGCTCAAGCACTGCTCGGTCCGGATAAAGTGAGAGAGGCAATGAGGTTAGTGAGAGAAGCCATAGAGCAAGTGAAAGAGCCAGGCGGAGTTCCAATGTATATGGGGATTAAGCAAGGGAGAGAAGAGACTTTGGGCAGTTTTGTAGATAAGTTGGTAAATGCAATTGAAAGAGCAAGAGTGCCTCTCTACATGCAGGGTGCTCTCTTAAAACAGTGTATTTCACAAAATGGCAATCCTGCTACAAAGAGTTTATTGAATACATTAAGGGCACATTGGACTGTAGAGGAGGCACTTGAAAAAGCGTCATCGATACCTACTGGACCTCAGGCTTTTCTTGTAGAGGCAATAAAGAAATTAGGGGAAGGAATGAAAGAACAGGCTCAGGCTACTCAAAGTCAGGTTATGGCAGCCCTTGCGCCTCTCCAGACTTCAGCAGCAACAGCAGTTAAAGTGCAAACACCTAAAAAGGGGCAGCTACGGTGTTACCGATGCGGAGCTCCAGGGCATGTACGAAAGAGTTGTACAGCCAGAAATGTATGGTGTCAAACTTGCCGATCCAACTCCCATAATGAGGTGGCTTGCTGCAGACGGTCGGGAAACTCCACACGGAGCGCGTTCGCCGGCCGCCGCGCAACGACCAAAATTGCAGCCGCAGCGCAGTCCTTCAACCCGCCACCCGGGGAAGTCTCGGGTTGGACCTGGCAGCAGCAGTAGATGTTATTCTGTTAACAAATAATCCTCAAACAATATCTACGAATGTACGAGGACCTATCATTATTAATGGGAGAGCCATGGGAGCTTTATTATTAGGAAGATCATCGGCATCACAATGTGGACTATTTGTTTTACCGGGAGTTATTGATGCAGATTATGAAGGTGAAATCTATATTATGGCATATACACTGAATCCACCAGTAAAGATTGCACAGGGACAACGGATTGCACAGCTGGTACCTCTGCCACAAGTGACTCAAACAATACGACCAATAACTGAGGAGAGTCGCGGAAACAAAGGCTTTGGATCCACAGGAAGCCTGACCCTGCTAACACTGGATCTGAGTACGAGACCTAGGAAGACTGTTCACCTGTCATTTCAAGGTAACGCAATAACTGTGGAAGGATTGTTAGACACAGGCGCAGATTCCAGCATACTGTCGCCTTCTTCTTGGCCACAAGGCTGGCCGTTACAAGAGCATACCACTACCATCACTGGCGTGGGTGGTTTAACTTTAGCTAATCGAACGCCGCCCCTACAATTAACAATTGAAGGACAAACAGTCACAGCGGTGCTTGCTGTAGTGCAATTACCTCCAGGGGTAAATTGCTTAATTGGAAGAGATGTGTTAGCACAAATGGGAGTAGTTTTGACAAACGATCACCATTTATTCTAATGGCCATTGCTTGGACTTTCCCGATCCCTATAACTTGGACATCTGACAATCCAATATGGGTAAAGCAGTGGCCACTAAAAAGGGAAAGTCTTGAGCAAGCACACTTGCTAGTACAAGAACAATATCAGCAAGGACATTTAAGATTATCTACTAGTCCTTGGAATACTCCAATATTTGTCATAAAGAAGAAATCAGGCAAATATCGACTTTTGCATGACCTTAGAGAAGTAAACAAGCAAATGGAACCAATGGGGGCTTTACAACCAGGTATGCCGAATCCAGCTATGTTACCTTATGAATGGCCTATATTGATTGTGGACTTAAAAGATTGTTTCTTTACGATTCCGCTTCATGAAAAGGACATGCGCCGATTTGCTTTCACTTTACCGGCAATAAATAGAGAAGGGCCAGATCAACGGTTTGAATGGACAGTTTTACCGCAAGGAATGAGAAATAGTCCAACTTTATGTCAGATTTTTGTAGATGCAGCCTTACAGCCATTACGTCAAAAATGGACTAATGTTATAATTTATCACTATATGGATGATATATTATTTGCACAAAAAGAACCATTTACAGAAGCACAGATAAAAGAAATTGTAAACACCCTTGCAAAGCAAAGATTGGTAATTGCACCAGAAAAGATACAAAAAACAGCTCCATGGAAATATTTGGGATTGTCTTTGACGAAACAAATAGTAGCACCACAAAAATTGACAATTAATCCTGAAATTTCAACACTGCATGATGCTCAAAAGCTATTAGGAGATTTACAATGGCTAAAACCTATAGTGGGCATCCCAAACGAGCTTTTACAACAATTACGACCACTGTTAAAAGGAAATGATCCTGCACAGGTAGTGTCTTTATCAGCAGACCAGAAGCGAGTGCTACAACAGATTATGGATCGTATTACTTCTGGACAAGTGCGTCGGAGAGACGCTGAGCTCCCCCTGGACATACTTGTGTGGATGGGTTCACAGCATTTGCTCGGAGCTATTACGCAGTTTAAAAAGAAAACGGGGGAGACATGGGTGCTAGAATGGATCACGCCAGCATTACAACAATCAAAATCTCTACTTCAAAAAATTGAGGCATTAGCAAATTTAGTAAAGAAAGGTCGTGTGCGAGTTATTCAAATAAGTGGAAGAGAACCTCAATTCATATACTGTCCAATGCAGAAGGAAACCATGCAGTGGTACCTGGCAAATAGCACAGTATTGCAGGAAGCCATGTTAAATGGGCCAATGATGTTGTCAACTGATCAATTATCTATGGAACCTTTGAGATGGTTGGGACAATTACATTGGATTGAACAGCCAAAAAGACAACAGGCGCCGATTCCGAATGCCATCACAGTTTATACAGATGCAGGAAAGAAATCTCAGACAGCAGCTATAACGTGGCAGGAAGATAATACATGGAAACACGAGATATTAAAAGCCACAGCACAAGACACACTACAAACTTTGGAACTGTTGGCAGTAGTTTGGGCGATGGTTAAGTTTAATGAACCATTGAATATTGTAACTGATTCTATGTATGTAGCGGGAATAGTAGCAAGGACAGAAGATGCAGAAGTCAGGGAAGTACAAAATAAGCGTCTCTATGAGTTGTTCTTACAATTACAGAGGGCCATAAAAATAAGGGAACAACCGTATGCTGTAATTCATGTTAGGAGTCAATCCTAGAGGGACGAAATCTAATGAAGTATGGCAAATGGATGTGACTCACATACAAAGTTTTGGTAGACTTAAATATGTACATGTTACTATAGATACTTATAGCAAATATATATGGGCCTCTGCACAGAGTGGGGAAAAGGCCACACAGGTAATCAGACACTTAACATGTTGTTTTGCAATAATGGGAGTCCCGAATACTATAAAGACAGACAATGGACCAGCATATGTCGGAAGTCGAGTGCAAAGATTTTTAAACAAGTGGGGAGTGAAGCATGTAACAGGGATACCGCATTCTCCCACAGGACAGGCCATAGTTGAGAGAGCAAATGGTACCTTGAAACGTTATGTAGCAAAATATCAGGAAATACAGGATGTACAAGAAAAATTAGCAAAAACATTATTTGTAATGAATCACTTGTGTATATTTGGAGACGCAGAACAACCACCAGCTATGTTACATTATGAGAAGGCAAAAGTAAGTGAGGGAAGGAAAGAGATATGGGTAAATTATAAGGATCCAAAAGATGGATTGTGGAAAGGACCAGCTAAAGTAGTAATATGGGGAAGGGGATATCTTTGTGTTTCTACACCAACAGGCACCGTATGGGTTCCAGCGAGATGGGCGAAACCTGCCGCACCTCCCAATGACACCAGAGGAGAGACAAGCTCATCGACAGCGACTGAAGATTCAGCCGGTTCTAGCGCGGATTGAGAGTCTACTCGGACATTCACTTTACTGGGCAACGCTGCCAGATGTTTGGGGAATTATTGAATGGTTAAATGTTAGTGTGACAAGGGTTAGTCACGCTTGCTTAAGCTGCCAGAGTCAAGACCATAAGGCCTGGGTAAAACTATTCTGTGGGGGGTGTGAGAAAAGGTATTGGATACATCAAACACAGCTATATTTTGGGTCAAGGTGCATTAATTGTCGTAATGCATGGATTCATGATAATCCACTGAGTGCACTTGCAAGGTTAACAGGACAGCCAGCTCAAGAGTGTCTATATCTGTGGGAAAATCAGGAGTCATTTTTTTTGTCAGCGGCTGTTTGGTGGCTACAGCATCACGAACAGCGGCTAGTGCAAGAATCAAAATCTGTGTACTTACAGACTGAGTGTTTCATACATAGTACTATCCCTACATGGATGCAGGTTACTCCCCGTAGGTGGGGACAGACACAGAGACGATATCTGACAATAGGGAAAAAGGTAAAACAATGGAACAAATAGGTATAATTTGTCTTTACATCCTTACACTAAGTGGAGCAATAGATGCATTGATGAGGTTTAGTCAGCCAAGGGAAAATGTGTGGGTAACGTTGGCCAACTTGACAGGACAGTCATCACTCTGTTTGGCTTTAGGAAGTATCAACCATCCTTTCCGTACTTGTTTGGTTGGACTTCCAGTGTGGAAACCTGGAGAGTTTTGTAGTTATGTTGTGAATCAGACACTATGCAGTGAGGCTTATACAGAGGATGATGGGAAACATCAGTGTGAGCTTATATTATCACTAAATACAACATTAGAATCCCCACCTGAGGAATTGGAACTTTTTGGAAGTGCAAATGCTAGCATAACAACTGAAAGAATTGGAAAATGGGTCAGCTTTCTGCCAAGACAGGAACACCTTAATACACACAGGAAGATGTGGGCTTCATTAGATTCAGCGTTAGACCCTGGTAGTGTGTATGAGCAACTATATTCAAGCTGTAATGGTAGCAACATAACAACAGCAAGAGAGCTACCAACAGGAATCTTTTTAATATGTGGTGACAGAGCCTGGAATGGTATACCGATACATCCACAGGGAGGTCCCTGTTACCTGGGACGACTAAGTTTATTTCACCCGAATATGTCTGCCTTAATGAAACTTACTAACAGAACCAGGACGCAGCGGTCCATACACGAACTAGATTGTAGTGGGATAGGAGAGCCACGATTCTGGACAGAATTTACACAGGTGTTAGTTGCAACTATTTTGCCAGGAGGAGCGGCTAATAAGGCCATGAACTTAGCAAAACAGATAGGATGTTGGGCAAAAGATGAGCTTAATCGCACTTCTGAAATTTTAGATCGGCTTACAGCAGATGTAGAAAGTGTTAACCATGCAGTATTACAAGATAGAGCAGCTATTGATTTTTTGCTTTTAGCGCAAGGACATGGATGTGAGGAATTTGAAGGAATGTGTTGCATGAATTTGTCTGACCACTCAGAATCTATTTTCAAAAGCATACAGCAGCTAAAGGATGGTGTCAAACATTTAACAGAAGATGATGGATTAGATTGGTTAACAAGGATGTTTAAAGGATGGGGACTTTCAGGATGGTTAATATCTCTGATCAAGTCTGTGGGGGTCATGATCTTGGTAATTGTGGTTGTGCTTTTGATGTTGCCATGTATTGTCAATCTTCTGCAAAGGGCCCTGCAGAAGACTGCCTCTGCAATATTTTTAGCACAAGTGCAAAAAGAAAACGGGGGAGATGTGGAGCAGTTTGCTAACAACTGGCTACGTGAGAAAGGGCACAGCACCGAGGAACTGCTGACAACGGCGACGTGATGGGAGAATACCGAAAAGTATCAAAGAAGAACAAAGAACAGAAGCAGGACTATGTAGAAGGCCTTGCAGAAATCATAAGGGGAGAGATTGGTATTTAACCTTAGCAACCAATGTATCTAACCTTAGCAACCTATAAGGAGCTTGCTTTTTGCAATATGTATGAACTAATTATTGTGGATATAAAAGAAGTGTGAGTACTAATAAAGTTGAGCCTTTGTGCATTAAATGATGGCTGGGCTCCCTCTGCGTTCTTTCAACATGTGCATGTATCCACAGGCAAACTATCCCATTGTTGTAAAGCTTTCCTCAATGTTGTAGTCACATGTGCTGTGGTTTGGACTTGTTTACATCGTAGCTGTGTGAAGATTCATCACAGAACAAAACAAGTCCAACAGAGCTTCCTGGGTGTGTTCACACTGCTTCGAAATTCAGCCAGAGTGTGGATGGCTCAGTACTGAATGAACGACAACATGCTCTCATCTGTAGTTTAGTTTTGGAAAAATAGATACACAACTGGATAGCAATAAATTCAGTCAAGGCAGGTCTTGTCTTTGTCACTTTTGAGCATCTTTCTCAGAGAGGAAAAGAGTCATGTGCTTTGAGAGAAGAGCGCTGTGGTGATTCTGTACAGCCGTTGCCCACTTCAGTTTTGGCCTCAACGGTCCAGGCAAGGAAAAACTCATGGTGGTAGATGGTGGTAAGTCAGGATCTCATTGGAACAGGCAAGTCAGTGACAGAGAGCAACAGGGACATATGATTTATGTAACCAAGGTGTTATCCAGACCTCAAAATAGCATCTCAGCATCTGCAAATAAAAGGTGAATTGGTGATGAAGTTCAGGTGGCTGCTGGTTGGTCTCAGCATACTGGGCCATGATGGAGCAGGAGGGAACAGCATCTTTTTGTCCGCCCCCTTTATCCTAGGAAAAGTACTGTTTGCTAAGTAATCATATCTTCGTGGGAAAGCCCAAGTAAGGATTCCCCCCACCCAGGAAATCTCTCTGTTTAGCACCTACTCTATTTCTGCACGCTCTCACTCAGCCACCTAGGAACATGGGCTAGATGGCTGTGTCTGGTTCAACTCCTTGCAGACAGGAGCTGGCCCTGGATGCATGAGAGATACTATGCAGCTTATACTGGTAACTCTGCCTCACCGCAGCTGGCTCTGCACAGAGGAGGCTTGTACATCTATGGGGACATGGCAGACCTGGTCTGAAGGTGACTGTACATCTAGAGATGGCCAAGAATCACCTGCAGTTACTGGGTACCCCAAAAGAATTGGACACATACCTGTTGTAGGCTTTTTTTCCTCTGGAAGTGACAGTTATCCAGGCTGGAGTGCTCCCTCTTCTCACACACGGTGCGTCCAATTTCCACATGGAGCATGTATTTTAGCCCTCTGACAATCTAGAGAAAGTAGTTTCCTCCTTTAAAGTAAGGGCAGGGGAAAGGGATGCTAAAATTTTGGCTAGGAATCAAGTGCTACATCTGTGAATTGTGTGTGGTGTTACAGATTGAAGTGTTTAGTGTTGAATTTATGTGGGGGGTGGGCAGAGCCCTCCTATGGACCAGTTGAATGGGATAGAGGGACATGTACTGTTTATCTTTAGGCATGCATAGCAGTTGTGAGGAGGATCAGGACTCCTGTGTCTTGGATGCTCTGTAGGAGGGTCAATTGGTAAATGTTTTGGAGGACCACCAGAAGTCTGGGCTCTTCTTACCTGTACCATGGCTTTGTTTATTTGTGATTCCTTAAACAGAAAGAGGTCATTGGAGCTGTTGTTGTATCTGTAAACCCCGAAGCGAGCTGCCTTGCGAACACCAGGGTTGTCAGTGTTCATCGGGACAGGGGAGCCGGGTTTCATGGTTGAATGAGGTGGTGATACATACGTAGCTGAAACAACACAAAACATGAGTGCAAAACACATCAGGTGCCTGAAACAGTGGGAGCTTCAGCCCTCTGAACCAATGCTAAACCTTCTTACTTGTCCAATGCACTTGTGCTTCAGAAGGGCTCTGCATCCCTTACAAAGTAATTTTCCTTTGTATGTTTGAAATGGTGAAACAATCCTGTGGAATGAAGTGACACAAAAAGATGCTACTAGAAGTGGTAGCACAGCTCAAACTGAGGGAAAACCAGGGTATCATGAATATTACTTAGAATATCTCTGGTACGACTCCCAGCTCACAGAAGGCCCAACTTTGAATCCAGTTATAAAGCTAGATCATGTTGCCCAGAGCACAGTATAATTTTGATAACATACCAAAGACTGGCTGGCAGAGTCCTGCTGCTCTTAGTTGCATGACAAGTTTAACTTGAAGACATAAGTCTTTCCCACTCCCCCCCTTAATCCTTTGGTATCTTGAGGTTTTTATTTTAGGAGGATTTAGGTGGTGATAAAGGTGCGTGAAAGATACCCTTGTTCTACATGCTGACAAGGAGAGGGTGTCCCTGTTCTCCAGCTGGGTGGGGAAGGGCCTGGGGCAGAACTTGGACTAGCTCCCCACTGGCCTGCAGAATGGGCTGCTTTGGGTGCTGAAGTGCTGTTGCCCTGACCCAAATGCCAAGGACCATCTTATCACAGCCATGAAGTGGAGGAGCAAGGTGTGTAGGAAATGGAGACTGGGGGGGAGGAACCCATGAGCTTTCAGGTTTGAGCACTTCTTTCCACACAGTCCTTATTACTGTATATTCTTATTTGGTTGTGTAGCTAATTTCCCCATGCCCTGCTTGTTTTTTTCAATAATTTAAAAGAACCTTGAAGCTCACAGTTGATGTAATTATTTCCTCCCCTTTAACATTTGCCTTCCTCTCCCTTTTCTCACTTCTGAAATACAAACAAGGGGAAAAAAATCCTCAACCTGCACAAGCTGCCATGCAGCCACTGCTGATGCCAAGACATGCCAGTGCAGGAGATGGCCCCTGGAGTTCACGCTGTGTCTGTGTAGGCAGTGACTGTGCATGTGCACAAAAATGAGCACACAGGCCTTGTACTAAATTTGCTGTGAAAGTCAAGCTTTTTAGCACCTCTAGCTTTTTTTCACAGCTAGATCTCTCACTAACAGCCAAGCACAGAGCATAGACTGTGTGTTTAAGCCAGTTCGTACTGAGAAACCTGAGTAGAAGAGAGAGGGGCAGCCTGATGATCTGGAGTCTATTTAAAAAAACGCCACCAACATTACATGCCATCTTCAGCATAGGAGGCTGCAAAAATTCAGCTTTCAGGTTGCTTATGTATGTCCTAGTTACCCTCACATTCTCCCCTGCAGGTGGTAATTGCTGCACCCCCTTGTAACACTGCTCAGGGATTAAAGTGTTGACCTGCAAGGGAGAGACTCAGTTCCACATCCCTCTTCAATACAAGGATGTCCAAATTCACATCTCTTCCTGGCTGATACCCCAGTTACCTTAATGACCCTCATGTTTTCTTGCCAGTGGGAGCTGAGAGGCCTGGGCCATGTGTCTGAAAGGAGTGAATGTTCTGCCACTGGCAGAACATTTCTGGTGTGGAGGTGACAAGTGTTCCTGTCCCATGTCTCTGATATATGTTGGGACTGGGTGTGCAGCCAGTGTGTTTTCACCCAACAGCCCAGAATCTACTTGTAGGTCCCGAGACTATTCTCTGTGGGATGGTATTTTCCCACTGCAGTGACAGTGGGATTCAAGAGTCACAGAAACTCATGACCATGCAGCCTAGGTCTGAAGGTATTTCTCAGGCAGCACATCTTATGCAGTGCTCAGCTTACGGGTAAGACTTTACAAAGCATGTTTGTCCTCTTGCCCTGAACAGGGACTCTGCCTGGGGATTAGAGTGGATCTGGTGGGACTCACAGGTGATTCAAGAGGACCATGCAGGACCTGCCTGAAGTCAGAAAGGAAGCTTGGAGCAGAGCAGGGCCTTGGTCTGGTCCTTGCCCATAAGGCCAGCTGTCCTCTTCTTCAGGTATGCCATGCTTTTTTCCTGAGCCATCAATACCACCCCAGTAGCTTATAGGAACCAGCTTTTTCCTGAGCTCACCTGAAAACTGAGACAGGCTGCCAGGCTCAGAGCAGGCCAGTGGCTTGAGCTCTTCTGGCTGGTCTCCAGGACATTGATTGAATCTATGCTTTTACGCCTGTTGGAAAGTCATGTGGCAGTGCGGGGGGTGTTAACAGCAGATACTGTCTCTTGTAGTAGGAGGAGATAGCTGCAGGATTTTTCAATCTTAGTACAAGGTCCCTTTGTGGCTTAATAGCCCACAACACCTCTTGAGTCATGCTGACGTCTTTTTAGGCATGGGGTGGCAGGGTGAGTGAGGCTGGCTGAAGTCACACTGTGTGTCTGGGAAGCAAACTATGAAATGTGTTACTCGAAGCAAGAGTCAGAGTCCAAAGTGCCCTTGTTCCTGATTCCAGTGCCTGGTAGATTCAGCAGTGTCACACGTGGCAAAGCCTCTGACATGCAGCACCTGGAGAGGTGAGCTCACAGCCTGGATCATATGTTGTAGACAGGTAGCAGGCTGGTAATACCCCAGGTGTTGTAGGCAGGTGGTAGGCTAGTATATTGTTGCCCCAGCTTTCACCAAGGGGTACTGGGTATTTCATCTCCTTCACCCATTGCAACTTGGTATTGAGAATGACTTGTACCAGAGCAAAGTGGTATAAAATCTACTGAGCCCTTATGGTAAAACTTAACTCCCCTGTTTTCCTCTGGTGATCCAGATTCTTCAAGGCTAGGATTTGTTTTTCTTTACGTGCTTTGATTCTCATTCAAGGTGGTCACTGCATGGTGCACACACTGGTCTGAAATCACTTTTTGCTGTTTGGAATAGTTTGCACCACTGTATTTCAAAACTAAGAACCTCCCCGGTGTCAGGCACCTGATTGTCTTCACTGCAGCCTTTCCTGACAGCTTGACCCTTGAGGGCCATTACCTTAAAAAGTTGAATGTGTGTAAGGCAATGGCTCCATTCCACGAGCAAAGCAGAATGGCCCAGAGGGTCAGATAACAGTGCAGGGCTCTAGGCAAACCAGTATTGGTGAAACACTTGTCATCCAGGCCTGGGTGGGAGCAGAGGCACTGCATGACTTGGCCAGGCACCTACAATACTCAGAGGCCCAGAGGATGTGATCTCATGACCTGGTAAAACAGCTCTTACTGCTCTACAGGGCGATGCCTAGAGCCAGAGCAGTTGTATTTGAGACCTGATCTTTGCTTCTGGGTTTGGAAGTGTGAAGAGAGAAGGGAAAAATCTGGCCCTCCTTCTGTTGGATGGTAGTAGGGTAGACTCTTTTCTTGCTCTAACCACCTGTTGTTAAGCAAGAGAGATGTTTTTCCTGTTCTTGCAGAGATGAGTTGAATGTTGTATTAAGAGGGTCTCTTGTGCTTTCCTTACTGAGGAATAGTTTGGGGGGCCTGTTCCTGCAGTATGAGAGCAATCCCGTGGATGCCCTCTCCCAGCCTGCAGTGAAGCAAGCAGGCAGATTGTAACAGGTTGCTTTTTTATCATGAAGCGCTTTCAAAACTTTTTCTCCATTACTAGGAGCAAGGCTAGGCTTTATCTCTACATTTAAGATGCAGCAGAGTTCCTGCATGCCTCTGCAACCCCCAAAGGAAACCACAGCTGAAACAAAAAGCTACTGGCTAACCGAACACCATCCCTGAGTGCGTTAGTACTTTCTGTATATGGGAGCCAAAGTAAAACTGAAGTAGAACTAAAACCTTCAGAGAGAAAACATTCCTGTCTGCAGCTCCCATTCTAAAGATTTAAGGCCAGCTACAGTCAAGAGAGTTTCCTTGCTCAGCAAAGAAAGAAACGATATGGAGTAATGTTTCATTAAAGCCAGCTAATCAGCACTCAAGTGCCCATCTGTACTTAGCAGTCAAATTGTTACCCACAGTCTTTAGATTTAATAATCAAGGTCATGCAGAGTTTAAACACTGACAAATAAGTTAAAACCGTAAGTTGACTTTAAAATCCTTAGATGATGTCCCTGGATGACATGGTTTGCTATAAGGGGGAAAAGTCTTTTAAAACAGCTGGATTTTCAGCTGCAGTCTGAAACCTGTAGTGCTGAGCCAGCATGGGCAGCAGCTGGAGAAGGGCTGTTACTTACCAGTGCATTAGAAAGCAGCAAAAGAAAAACAGAAATTATTTTCCACTCTTACCACCTGAAGTCCCAGTGAAGCTCCAGAGCGCTAAACAGCAAAGTGCGACGAAGCTGCAGGCAAAGTTCACTGCCATCTCCACCACTTCAGAAGAGGAGCCCGCCAGCGAGAAGAGTGACTGCTCTACTTCCTGCAGGGGAAGATGTGCCTCTTTTGAGTGCTCTTATTGGCTGGGAAGAAAGAAAAAAAAATCACCCTAAACCCCCCTGAATCATCACAACTCTGACGCAGACTTTGTCTCCTGCTGATGACCACGTACCTTGAAGCCCAGTCACAAAGCTCTGGCTTGGTGATAGCAGCACCAGTCCTGCATCAGACGAGGACCTTTGTTTCGTGATCCTCAGGGGATGTGCAGAAGCATGGGCAGATATGTGTGATGTAACACTGGGAAGTGGTGTGGGGGTGAGGAGAGTAACAGTCATGTGCTTTAAGATTGGTGGGGAAATTTAATCCCTAAGAAATGAGTGGTGAGCCCTGGGGATGTTGTTCTTGACTTGTATGGGTGCCTGTGTGGGGAGAAGCCTGACAGAGAAGATGGGCCCAGTGTCTTGCTTCCCCTGATGTGGAGATCTGGGGTTTGGGTGAGGGAGACAAGGAAGTTTTAGGGGTACCTACTTGAGGGGGCTCTGTGGAGCAGAGCCAGTAGGAAGAGGATTTTGGTTTCAGTGGCAGAGAACACTGTGCCCCACATTTACAAAAGGTGTTTTGACAACAGGAAGGGGCTGTGTTAGGCTCAGAGGAGGTGAGGTTTTCTTTAGGTGCTCTCCAGAGAGCAAGAGAAACATGGGAGGGGGTAGTTTGGCTCTCTGTGGCTTGCAGAGCTTTCCAGCTCTGGGATTGGATTCCCTAGAGTCAATACTCTGTTTCCAGAGAGGTCATCTCCAAGCAGTGTTGGCCCACGCTGAGGAGCTTGTAAGTTTGGGAAAAGGTCTTGGTTGCCAGACCTTGTGATGCACCTGAAATAACCAGCTGCCAGATTCAGGAGACTGGGAGATGAATCGATGTATCACTGAAGGGCTGAGGGTGGTGGACCTCAGCCTGTGTATGTGCATTTGTTTCAGGTGAGCAGGAAGGTGATGGTTGCCTTTCACTTGCCCCAGCAATGAACTGTGCTCCTTTCTGAGCAAAGCCATCTTACTGCATGAAGGAAAATCCTAATGCAGGGCAGTGTGAGTGGCACGTCAGAAGCTGGAGAAAAATATTCTTTGTGTTTCCTTGCAGGAAGGGATTAGGTAAACCCTCTGTTGAAACATCCCACCAAGAAGGAATGGGGCAAGCACGGTGAGTCACATTTACCATCAGTTCTACTTGCACAGAGCTCCTGATTCAGTCTCCAAAGCCTGTGGAAAACATTGAGAGAGAATGAGAGGGACTATATTGGGGTTCTTTTGCCCCCTCCCCCCCCCCTTTTTTTTTGAGCTCCCACAGTGATCTGTCCTTCAACTGTGGCACAGGTAGGGATGGAATCAGGTATCTTCAGCCCCTGCTTTCTTCTCAAGACCTGTGCTCTACCGTTCCTACCTCACTGAGAGACTCTGGGGGTGTGTCTTTGTAAGCCTATAGTCGAGTCCTCCGACATGCAAGAAGGGGGTGGTGGGGACCCTCGTCACCAGATCACCACACATCTCCTGTGTGCTGAAAAAGCGTGTTTGTCACCCTGCCACATGATGCACCAGAAGGGGGTTCAGGCTTCCTGCAGGACCTCCATCTCTTCTCTCTTTGCTTCCTGGTGAGCTCACAGCCTTCTGATTTGAGTTGAAAGGGGGCCAGGATGAGGGATTTGGGGGGATCTTTCTAGACCGTAGATTCTTTCCTGGCTTAAAACAAGTGCCTTGGGACACCACTAGCAGCCCTTTGACAGGGTTTGGTGTGAGTGGGGGCGATGACTGAGGAAGGCAGAGCGTGATGAGGTGCAGGGAGCCGGGTGGGAGGAGGGCTGTGGGTGCCGGCGTTGCAAGGCCACCTTACTTAGCTGTTGGCACTAGAGGGCACCAGAAGGTAAGTCACCGTGCCGGAGCCCAGGCTTGCCTGGTCCAGGCAGCTTCCGCATCCCGAGCAGCCGCTGCTGTGTTACCTCTGACTGCGGGCCGGGGAGATTGGGGTGCCCCTTCCTCTGTATGGAAGCCAAAGGCAAGTGCAAACCTCACGCAGAGCAGAGTTGTCCCCAGCGGAGTGGGGACGGACCCCACGGGCAGTAGCCCTGTTTCAGCCTCATCTAAAACTATCAATGCCCTGGGCTTTCTTCTTGCCTAGGAGGTTGCCTGTGGCTTTGAGGGAGCAGCTCTTGGGTGCCCGAGGGCTGGTGCCCCAGGTCAGAGGGGAGCGTGCTCTGGGTGTCGGGGCACGCGCGCTCCTGGTCTGATGCAAACCTGGCTTGTGCTCCCTTCTGCTGTCCTGCTGCGGTGGCATCTGTGCTGCCACAGACTTGGTCCTGGGGAGCTCAGGACCTGCTCTAGGACCTGCTCTTTCCTGAAGAGCACTGTTCTGCTGTTAACAGGATTTATAAAGCCAGACAGTGACTTAGAGCAAGCAGCGTGTATCTGCAGAGGGCATGTTTATTCCTGTGCCCCTTTCTTTCCATTAAATTGCTCATTTACAGCTCTTCTAAATCAACTTTTCCTTTTTCTAATGAACCTTTTATGATTCTGTTGAGGAAGTTTCTCCAGTTCCTTTCTCCTAGGAAGTGACAGAGTGCTCACTAATGAGCAGTAGTGCTGGGTACTATTACATAAAATAACCCCAACAACACAACACCAAAAAACTCCCTCCCCCCAATAACTGGCAAACAATAGCAAACTCTTTCAAGCCCGCATATGCAGATACTTGTTATTTTTCTTTGGGAATTTTTGTGCTGTGGAGGAACCTGTGATTGGAGTCTGGGACTGTTGTCCTTTTGCCATGTCTCATTCTAACCAGGTGCCATCTCCCAGGACACTACTCTGTGCCACAAATCCACCTCCAGGAGGAGTGGAGCAGCATGATGTGATGTCTGACATCCAACCCCAGAAAATGAGTCAGATTGTCTTCTTCCTGAAGCTCCCTCAGGGTCACTGATGGGAATTTCACCCACTTTCCCTGGAACGCATGTGTAGACCACCTCCTCCACATCAGCACAGGGCATGCGGGGCACTCCACGGGGTAGTTTCCACTTTCTAAATTTCACACTATGTGGCTGGTGCTGCGTGAACAGAAATCCTGAACAGCAAATATCTAGCCCTGACCCAGTCTAAATCAAACTTGTGATCTTTCTCCATTAAGCTGGGTTAAATAGATCTTACAAGACTTGCACACGTGAAGAACCCTCATGTTTGTTTTTCTGTGAGTAGGGGATGTTTATGGCAAGTTGTGGGATACCAAGTCTGCTCTCTTTTCTGCAAGAGAGTTTGCAGAGTGTGTTCATTCTCTCACTGTTGGGCTGGGTTACTAGAGGCTTTGGAAACAGTGGGGACTTTTTTGATTAAAATTAAAAGTTAAAAAAAACACCACCAACTTTTATTATCCATAAATCAAAGGTAATTGTATCCTCCTTTTCTATTGAAGAAGCAAAACCCACTGTACCTGAAATTTGATTTTTGTGACATTTGGTGCACGAGGTGGACTTCTTCAGCATCACTTTTTGCTTCTATCATTCAAAGCAGACCTTTGGCCATACAGCACAATCCAGCACAACCCAGCAGTTGCCACCATGCCTTCCTGGAATAATGCCAGTGGGGTCTGCAAGGGGTCATGTGGGAATTAGACTCCTGTAAACGCAATCAGCATCTAGCCCTGTACCCACAATATTTCATTTTCAGTTCTGACTCCCTTTTTACACTTCATGGAGCAATGGGGGACTGTAAGAAAAATTCATCTCTTTAACTTTTGCAGGGACTTGGAGGATGACTGGAGTGTGTTTGAATTATGCTTTCAAAAGTTTTAATTAAGACACATTTACCAGTGTCAATAGTTGTGGGTTTTTTTCTTCCTTTAATCTTTTTTACATTTTTCAGGCCTTTATCTGATCCCCAGGGCAGCTAATTTAGTTAGTTTTGCTTTAATGAAGGATCTGAGCAAGAGGATGCTGTTTTGGCTCTCAGCTGGATTAGGAAAATCACCACATTTCAGCTTTTGGTAGACTAGTACATGGGAAAATATGTGTTCCTTTGGCAGAGTGGCAACAGCTGACTTCAAGCCTTAAAGGTGAAAGAGGCAGGCGTGATGTCTTCTTCCACATGGGAGACTTGCACTTTGCAGATGCTGAAGGTAGTGCAGGTGCATTGAGGTGCAGAGAAAGGACATTCCAAGGAAGAAGGACCAGGATAAAGAATTCATGTGAGGACTCAGCTGTTCCTCAGCCTTCCTATAGTAGGAAAACTTCACCAGCCCATCTTTTGTAAGTGGAAAATCATGCAGCTCATATAGCAGTGGCTTTATAGTACAGAGTCACCTGGACAAGTCAGAGGATACTGATACACTTCTGAGCAGGCACGTGGCTGAACAAGTCTGATGAGGTATAAGGAAAGGAGGAAAATGGTTCAGAGCACATGTCCCTGTGTAGGATTAAGTCAGCAGTGGTGGCCACAGTCAGGATTATGGGTCCGTGTACTTGGTAGCAATAGGATGTAGAGGAGAAATTGGGGTTTGACACTGGTGGGTTGACCTCAACTGGGAAATCTGTCTCCTCATGCTCGTCTGTTCTGCCAGGTGCTCTGTAGCTCACTAACGCACCACCTGTGACTCCCCTGCAGAAGTAGCTATGATGTTTCAAAGGGATCAAGGCTTGTGCAGTTCCATCTGTTTTTCTATCAGCAATCACTTCTGAACTGATGAATTTCAATCAAATATGAAAGTGGGGTGGAAGACTTGAGGATAATTTGGTCACCATACATTTCTAGAGAAGAGGAGACCCAAACTAATGGCTGGGCTGAGGCAGGGGTGGGGAGCACAACTGTGGCATTACTTAGTCTGCCAGTGACACTGTCAGATGGTGTGCAGAGATTGCCTATATATCGTACTGTGG
Source organism: Strix uralensis (assembly GCF_047716275.1). NCBI lineage: Eukaryota > Metazoa > Chordata > Aves > Strigiformes > Strigidae > Strix > Strix uralensis. Next base: position 115,905,538 of record NC_133974.1, on the reverse strand, counting down.
GGTATTTGTAAGGGACAGGTGTATGTAAAGACCCCTCCATATTTTACCTTGGGTCTGTTTTATTAATTTTGAGATGAACAAACCTCCCATCTCCCTCTCCATCTGAATATTTGAAGTAGTCCACTTCCAAGGCAAACCTGCTCCTCCCTATAAGTGCTGCAATGAGAAAGGAGACACACATTTTGCTAAGATCCTGGTGCTGTTCCCACTGCAGCATCTGAGGTTTGCTAATTGAATTTAAAATCAGCTAGAGCCTGATTACCTCAGTAAGAACAAATCCTACGTTTCTAACAGGAACATGATATACAGATGCCCAGAGCAAAGGTTCCCTTTCGCCCTGAACCTTCTCTTGGAGCACAGCCCAGAGGAGAGGATTATGTTCTCCTAAACTACGCTGAAAGTATTTCAAATCACCTTGTTCTCAATCCCATTTGAGGACCACATTTTTGCTGGGAACTACTGATCAGAAGAGGTTGGTGACCCTGCAGATGTTCCCTGCCTCAGTTTCCCCACTGACTCTTTCTATATTTTTCTTGTTTTGCTAATGACCATCTCTTGTCAGGACTCAGTACAGCACCTGGCACCAGACAGATCCTACTTTGTGATAGAGCCTCCTGGCAAATTCATAACCTAAGATGAGTAATGATGAAGTGCTGCCAGTTTAGCTCTTGCCCCTGTGGCACCTTGGTTTCTGAAACGACAGTTCACAGTGGCTTCTGGCTCCACTCTGTTACACTCCCCCCCCCCCGCATGGTGCTCAAGCCCCTGCAAACCTCTTAGCAAATGAATTAAGGCTTAAGAGGTGACTGAGAGAGGCACTGCCTCAGCCAGCCAGTTTGAAGGGGGGGGTTTGAAGGAGGCCAACCTAGTTAAATAGATCTTATCACTTTGGAAAGTGCCTGGGCAGAGCCATAGCCTTAGGCAGACACTTAATGTTGTTAATTGCTTGTGTTTCAGTAGTGCTGGAGGCTCTGATGTGGACTAGGGTCTATTGTGCTAGGGGTCCATCGAAAACACACACCAAATGAACTTGTGTATTCGTTCTGTTAGACATCAGCTACCACAGTGGATAATTAAAAGTGGTTAGAAAGTATCTATCTAGTTCACTGATGTGAACAGTCGCAGCTGCTAATTACAGCTGCTTTTTGTCCCCTCACATCACCCTGGAGGAAGCAGGCCACTGTTCTTCTGCAAAAAGGGAAGGGATTGTCTCAGCAGCCGAGTGAGGAGGTTGTGTGATGATATACGAGCTCAACAGGGGTGGGTAAATGCTGGAAAAAAGAGGAAACACGGTCTGCTTGGATTTTGCATCCAGGTGCACGGGAACAAGCACAAATGCAGGTTCATTGTGTCCTGCCCCTAAACCTGTGTTAAGGCAGTGGCTGAGAGAGGCTCTGAAAGCCCCTTCTTGTCCTCTAAGGACATGGTGCAAGAGTGGCTTCAGATAATTTGGTGTTTCTCTTCCTAGGTGTCTTGCAAATGAATCCATTGTGTCGTCACCCAACCTGCACTGGACCTGTGGAAACGATGCAGCATGTTTTGGGACTCAGGACTGGTTGGTCCTTTGTCCAGGCCCCTGCTGGGTTCCCCACTCTGCACTCACTTTTCATTTGCTGGCATCCTTACTGCTCACCCTCATATATTCTCTCCAGACAGGGCAGATGTTTTTGGTAAGAGAACAGCAAATTTTGCGCTCTGGTTTAAGAACAGGGTGTTGGGAAGTGATGTTGAAAGGCAGAGTCTCTGTGCTCTGTATATGTCCCACTCAAAAACATGATTGGCAGGAACGATTGCTCTTAGAGCAGAGGGATTCACCAAAGACAGCATGTGCTGCACTCACTCTGCATCTTGTTAAATAAGATAATCACTTCTCTTTTGTGGGGAAAATTGACTGACCTTGTGGCTCTGGATGCACTGAATGCATTTGCCATGGTGTCCTGTGGGCAAGGATGTGGGGAATCTGCAGAGTCAGAGCTGCTAGAAAGCCGTTCAGGTGGCCAAAGTAGGGGTCACAGTGAGAGGCTGTCTCAGACTGGCAGCCACCAAGGTTTGCTTTTCAGACTAACACTATGTTTTCTATATTCAGGCTCAATCTTGGAGTGAGGCACATTGGTGCTGCAATATACGCCTGTGTCTGCAATGCAGGGCGTGCTGCAGGTCTCCCAGTATGAAGGGAGACAATTCTGCGCTCTCTAGCTGTGCTTAAAAATCTCGTTCGCAACTCCATGGAGCTTCTCCATCTGGCAGGTACCCAGGTACTCAGCACTGCTGAGACTTGGATCTGACAGCCCCAGTCTGCCTCTGCTGTGCTATTGTTCCCTTTTACCACTGCTGCCAGCTCTTACCTGGTGCTTCAGATCCGTGAGGAGCAACCATAAGCTGATTCGAGGGAGGGCTGAGCTATGATTTCATATTCAGGTGGCAACACTAACACGTGCAAAATGCTCCCTGGGCTATGAGGATGGTGTCAGAGGTGTTCTCCCACAGAAAGCAGAAAATTCTTGTGTCCTGAATCTAATTTAAACCAAGCAGAGCAGTGTCCATTACATCAATACCCTAGGCAAAGGGATGGCTTTGCGCTACCCCTCTCCAGTGAGAGGTACATGTGGGTGCCTAGGCTCAGGGCAGCAAATTAAGTCCCCCTCCCTTCCCAGCTGCTCTGCATATCCCTGCAGTTCAGGCAGAGGCCAAAAAGCCACACAAGTGTTATCTACTGAAATTCATCACTGAAAAATATGGTTAAGCCAGTTCTATAGCAAGGAAAGTGAAGAATCAATTAGGGCTTAATTATCTTCCACGAATGCAACAAGAGCCCTTTCACAGCAGTTCTCATCCCAGCCCTTCCACTCCCCCTGAAAGGTAGCACATGGCATTTTCCTGCATTCAGCTTTTTTTCCTTTAACAGCAGATAATCAGCTTAATAGAGAAAAGATTGTCCTTACAACACAACAAAGCCATAATGGAGAGAAATCTGCCTCAGAGAAAAAAAAAGAAAAAAAAAAAGTGTGGCTCACTTATATAGCAAAGCTGTTGGTTTTGCACTCATGGTGTTTGGAGAGTCTGGGGCGGGGTGTGAATCAACATTCACATCTTTCCCTGGGAAAGAACACTGGGGGGCTGCTGATACAGCCTCTGTCCTCACTGCCTATAGGAGTGGAAGAAGGAGAAGAGTTTGAGGAAGTTTTTGGTCATTGGCACTAAGCTAAAGCTTCAAGGCCCTTGACTGCATACAAAAGGGAGTTCTCAAAAACAGCTCCACCTGGAATGACAGTTATGAACAGCCCCTGCTTTGTTAGTGCCTGTGAAGGAAGCCAGGTAGCTAACAAGGATGGAATAGCTGTGCTTAAGTTTTTATAAAAGAATCCAGAAATGACACTGCCTCCATGCTTCAGGGCACCATGTGAGCTGAGCAGTAGTGGTTGAGGAACAAGCAATGTGATGCTTGGATACCCCATCTCTGAGTCCTGTGGGATTTCTGCACTTTTCTTGGAAGGAGCAAGTTCTGCTCAGTCTTATAGACTGACAGAATTAACTTACCCATGCTGGATACATTGGTTGGGTATTTTCTGTAGAAAATGTTTTTTGCAAAGCCAAAATATATTCCTGTGAAATGAGCTCTTTCAGGTACCTTAGATAGTTTTTTTCTGTTTTACACAAGAAATATAAAATCAGAGAAAACCAGAGTGCTTTGGATTGTGCTGCTATTAAACAGGGCTGCCGCAGTGCGTCAAGGGAGCTGTGATAAGATATCCTGTGTGCAGGCTACTGGAGAAAGAGCAGCCTATGTGGGAAGGGGTAAAGCTGTGTACGAGCTCTGATCTCCCTCGGGGGCTGTCTCAGTTTCCCAGCACACCTAGTGGTACCTCATCGTGCAGTGTGTGCCCCGGGTGCAGCCAAGCTCCATCACTTCCTCCCAGGCCCACGACCGGAGCCCCTGTTTTGGCTCAAGGACATCTCTTCTGTACAAGACCAATGTGTTGGGAACCTGTGTGTTGGTGGTGGGGGTGTTGCCCTATGAGCTTTCAAATTGGCTTTGCTGGGCTGTGTCTGAGGGTGAAAGGTGCTAAAAAGTGAGGAGCCATCTCTGGCAATGGGAGCAGAGCTCCTTGAAGCTCACCCTTTCCAAACTCCAAAACAGCTGTGATCATCACAGCTTCCTATATCTTTCTTCTTTCTTCAGACTGCTGATCTTTCTGAGGTAGGGGGATGTTAGACTTAGAGAGTTTCAGCAGAGATCAGTGAGTGGCTTTCTCTGTCAAAAACAGCTTTTCCCCACAGAACATAATTCCTTTGTCACAAGCTGTCTGAGAAGACCCATCTCCAGGATGATTAATGCAATGAGGCAAAATGAAATTGAAACCCTGCGTAGTTTCTATGAGAGATGGAAAGAACTGGAGAATTTTAAGTGAATACTGAGGTGTTGTGGTTTGAACTCAGCCAGTAGCAAACCTCCATGTGGCCAGTTGTTTACTCCCGCCCCCCCCCCAGTGAAATAGGGGAGGGACAGAAGAAGAAATCTGTAGGTTAAACTAAAAAAAAAAATTGCTAGCAAAGCCAACAGTAATAATAGTAGTCCAAAAGGGGTAAAATGCAGTACTGGCTCACCGAGCAGTGACTGGTACAGAGCCCGTCCCCAGCAGTGATCTGACCACACCAGAGAACTCTGCCCAGCTGATCCAGAAACCCAACACAAAAACCACGTGTGAGAGAGCACACGCCTGACTATATGCTGAGCTTTGACATCACAAGACATGGAATGCTCCAATGATTGATTGGGATTGATTCAGCTGTGCTCCCTCTTAGCCCAAGGAAAGTTAACTCTATCCTGGCTGAAACCAGGACATGAGGTGTGAGAAAAATCCCCTGGACACCTGGGGAGGTTGCTCTTCTCCTCCCTGCTGCTGGGCAGCTCAGCATCTCCACCCCAGCATGCTAAAGAGACAGAGGAGACAGGGACAACAGCCATGGGATGCTTCCACCAGTCAGCACTTTCTCTGGGTGTTATGCTGGAGGTTTGGTCCCCGTCTCTTTCTCACCATGCTTGTGCCAGCAACGCTCAGCTGTCAGAGGGGATGGGTGGGCAGCAAATGGAACCTACACTGCTCAGAGGGAACTCAGGGTCAGGGTAATGTCATGGCTGTGGCTGCTGGCACCGAAGATATGTTGTGACTGGAGCATCAGCCAGGTTTGAGGCACCGAATGCGTGTTGTTTCTTGAGGCAGTCAGCACACACTTAGGTGAAAGGCTGAAGATCCCAAGAGAGGAAGGGTGTTGTCCATCATTAATACCCTGTGAAGTTGAGGGACAGCAGAGATGATAAGGGATCTGCCACTGGCAGGGCAGCAAGGTGCAGCTACCAATTTGTCCAGCAATACCTTGAAGGAAAAACCCCCAAACTTAGAGGTTTACAGAGTAAGTTTACGAGCATTGAGGAGGCTTAGGCAAGAGTAGCTTTGGCCTGTGGAAATATAAATGTCTTTTGCATAGGTACCCCCATCCTGCAGGATGCTTTGCCTAATGAGAGGCCTCATCAATTAACTTGAACACATGCTCTCTTGTCAAGGGCTGCTTACTTGTAGGAATACATCATTCAGAAAGCCAAGGAACCAAGACATTTTCATGAAAACTCGGGGAAGCAGTTGTGTCACTGAAGAGCTGGGAACATTTATCTTTTCTCCCTTGTGTGAATATATTTTTCTTTGTAGAACAGCAGGGTAAGAAGTAAAAGGTGGAGTAGAGCTGAACTCAGAGTCTGTAAGCTGCACTCCTGCTCTGAACGGGGCTGAGGGTCAAGGACCCTGTGTGCCCTGTGCTACCCTGTGGATAGGGGTCCCTCTTGGGGTTGTTAAAAGATGACACATGTTGAGATGACATGTTGAGCAGGCTAGACCCTTTTGGGATTCAGCCAGAAGCAAAGGAGTTCATTTCCCTCCCTCTGGACTTGGAGGCACAGAATGGGAATTGTTCACATAAGCATTCAGTGCTGAGCCGAATGTGAACCTCCTGTTGACACAAATGCAGTTTCCACCCTAGAGCTTACTTTAGATCTAATTAGCATCAAATGGTAAATCATCTCTAATAGCTTGGTGTGTCTGCCCGACTTCAGCTCTGGGATCACGCTGCTAAACTCTGCAGACCTGCAAGAAACCAGAGTCAGTAACTAGGAGGGCTTTCTCTTGATTTACAAGGCCTGTGACCTGTAAGTCAGCACCTATTTAATTCTATTTTACTGTCTGTGTTCTGCAGATTAGTTTAAATGGAAGAAGAAGCTGAGTACTGAAAATGAATTCATGAAGGGCTCTGGCATGTGTGTGTGAACCAGAAATCTTTTTGCTTTGTTTTGGATTTGTTTCATGTTGTTATGCAGAAAGTGCAGCCATTAATGAGCTTTTGTGAACTGAGCAGCCAGCTGTCAAACTACTGGGATGCCTTGTGTGTCAGTCCTATCACACACAAAACCCTGTCCAGAGGCCTGAGCTCTGTTGTTAGCAGCTGCTGACAGTGTGAACACATCTACAACTGCTGGTTGCCCTGACGTGGGATTAGGCTTGAAAACCTTCTCCCAAGCAACATCCAGGCAGTATATAGATACCTGTGTGACAACGTGTCAGGGATATGACTTGGGCTGGGGGATGGCAGTAAACCCTATCCCTGACTCAGCACATCCTGAAGGGATGAAGCCAAGCCATCACCACTTGGGTTGGGAACACTGACAATGAGTCTGCCCTCCTGAGTCAGGGAGGGCAGAGCTGCAGGTTACTGTCACCAGCAAGGGCCAAGCAAGAAAAAAAGGGACCTACAGAGACTGGGCAAACAGTGGCTCCAGACAGGAACCTGGTGGGTGTGGGCTTTCTCTGGAATGGGGAAACCAGGCAGACACTGGGGCCGGCCTGACCCTGGAATCAGGTGAGCAATGCCCTGGCAAGCAGCAAGTGCTGCCCATGTGGTCTGACTGCTGGAAAACAGCCTGAGGAAAGCTAATTCTTCCCACTCTGCTGGGAAACCAAACCAGGGCCAGCTGTGTCTGAAAGCAATGCCTGCACCAGTGCTCTGAGCAAACAGGTTGAATGTTTTCCATGCCTGTGTCTCCTGCCTGCTCTTTCTTCCCTAAGAAAGTCAGAGCCAGGGGCTCTCCCCAGCTCCCCCTCTTTCCAAGTGCTCTGATCCTCCAGGGAGCAGGGGTGTGAACTGTTCTGCTTCAGCGGAGCAGGGGGAGCTGGGCAGAGCTCCCTGCACACAGGGAGTTTTGCACACAGAGGGTTGGATTGCACAGAGCCCAGCTGCAAGATAACCTCGAGAAAATCTGCATGAAGCTGGGAGTAAGAATGGGAGAGCATGCTGATTTAGAGAAGAAATTGGAGGTTGGATCCACAGAGCAGAGAGGATGTCACTGCAGGAGGAAGAACTGGAGCATATCTGGGGGCCTTCTGAGCTTGGTGTTTTTGGGAGGAGGCCAGCTCTCCTAAAAAAGCCTTGCTGGATTGCTGGAGAGCAGCGAGGGAAGGGCTGCAGAAATGCTGTCTGGTAAGCGTGTATGTCTGGCACTCTGCAATAAGGGCCTGAAAGGTTTGGTAGCTTGTAGCTTTGGCTTGTAGCTTGTCTATGGAAGGGGGAGCAGTGGAGCTGCATGCTGCCTATGTCTGCATGATTTGGCTGTTTGGCCTCACTGGGGGGCTTGGGGTATCTGCAGCCTCATCCCCTACCCCTCTGAGCTGCTCTGCCTAAGGCCAGATGTGATCTGGTGCTGCTGTAACCTGGGGTCAGACTGGGAAAAGAAGATGCGAGAAGGAGCCATGTGAGAAAGAACAGTGAGAAACCTCACTGACGTCTCTTCTCCTTGGGTGTAGACCTGCGTAAAGTCAGGTCCTTGACTCTGGTCCTTGCCTGAGCTGTGCTGTAGGTATGCCTGTGCCTGGCCCTTGCTGGTCTTCATGTTGCTTTGCTGATGTGGCTTCCCAGCATGACCGTTGCTCTGCCTCTTCATCACGGGCCTGTCTGGGGATCACTAGACTGTGGCACTACCTTGGATAATATCACTGGACTTGCTCTACTCTCTGTGTTCAGGCACTGTGGGACTGGTGAGCACATTGCCCTGTCTTGCTATTACCCTGGGGTCCCAGCTCCCCTTACCTCAGGGAACAGCCCCACTCTTGCTGCTTCCTGACACAGGCTGTGGGGACACCATGAAAGCACACGCAAGCAAGGCTCTAGTAATGCTTTCCATCCTCCTGACTGTGCAGCGTGTGGTCAGCAGGTCTTTCTGACAGTCTTTGGAAAGTCAGAGAGGTTGAATGTGTATAGAGTTAGTGCAGATAAGCCCACAGAGAACGAAATCTAGAGCCTGCAGTACCACTGCAGGTTGAATCAATGGGGCATGCTGTTCTAGCAAGCATTTTTCACTTGCTCTGTGTGTTGGTCCTTGTCTGTAAGAACATCCTGATCATGCTGCTGCAGACCCTGGCCTCAAACCCCACTTCAGCACAACATAATGGGGAGTACTGGGAACAGGGGAATATTTGAAACAGGGTCTCAAGCTGTCTAGGAAGAGCTAGAGGTATTTGGGTTTACAGAGATACCAAGGTAGGAAGGTGGCTTGAGGCACTCTTGGGGAGAGCAGCTTAAGCTGGTGTGTAGGTAGCCTAAGCCAAATACAGACTTTTCATTATGTACTTGGACAAGTTGACCTTCCAGTTCCAGAGCTCCACAGTCCTTGAAGAAGGCCTTTCTTCAAGGCTCAGTATACAAGACATCAGAGCAAAGGTCCCCAGCACAGGACCTTAGTGGCATTGTGGCTGGAGGAGCATGAATGCTCCCCCCAGATGTACACTTCACGTCCTGCCTGTGGGAGGGCAAGAGGCACAGTTCTGTCCTGAGGATTGGAGGGAAAATACTGGACTACCCAAGCACTGTTGCATCACCTTCAGCTGCATCCACACGGCAATACAGGCAGCCTTCATGGAAACCACAGTTCTCACCTGACTTCTGTATCAGCTGAACAGACCAGTGTTCACAATGCTTGTAAGTCTCTCTTTCTCTTAAAAAACCCAACCCAAACCAAAACCCCACACAACTCCAGGATCTCCCTGGGAAGGTGAACAGGGGACTTTCAGGCCATCCCACTGTGTTCCCATTGCAACAGTGGGAGATGTTCCCTTACAGATGATTCCTCTACAACTCCCAATAATCACGTAAGAATAGGTGCTTTTAGAGAAATAACAGGTTGATTACAAAGCACATTTTTTGTGGTTAATTGGTATTTCATGTGGCCTTTTTTACCCTAGTCTTTGTGTAATGGGAGCTAGATATTTTCCTGCAGCTAAAGGAGAACTATAGCAGCAGGAGGAGCAGGGCCAGGACTGGGACCCTGCTGTGTTGTAGTGCCTAAATAAGACTGCAAGCCTATTTACTATGTCAAAAACAAGTCTGATGAAATGACTGCCCAGGGACAGGAGGTTTTAGAGGGCTTCTTAATAGGAAAAGATGTAATACCCAGTGTCTGGAAATTGAAGTCAGCAAAAATCAACCTGGAAATACAGTGTAGATCTTTAAGAGTGAGAGTAATCAGCCATTGAGACTGATTGCTAAGGGATTGGGTTCTCCATCACTGTGGGTCTTTAAATTAAGGGTACATGTCTTTAACAACTTGCATGCACCATGGCAGGAGAATTTTGGGACATCGTGCAAGGGCATTAGATAACAAGGGGACCAAGCAGTCAGTCTCTGTGTGTGTATGGGTAGTGCTGCATCTCTTCAGTGATGTTCCTAGGACTGAGCCCACCTTGGGTTGGATATATCTGGAAGAGAAAGGACCAAGAAGGTGAGGAAGCTGAGCAGTGGGCATTTAACAAATCAACCGAAGACCTGCACATGAGGATCCCTCAAGGTCGCATCCCTGGATGAGCTGGGTGGGAGCAAGGGCAGAGGAAGCTGTCAGCAGAGTTAGCAGAGCAGTGTGGGTTGTCCAATTCCTCATCTGAACTCCACATTTCAGGAAAATAATTTTTGTTCTGGACAAAATTAAAACTTTTCTTGAACCTGCTGAGCAGTGATGTAAAGGCATCTCCTGCTCCCACCTGGGGGTCTGAACCAGAGTTGAAAGTCACCATTACCCGGCAAATGGGTTAAAATGTGGCTGTTGAATAGGGTGGGTGGACACAAGGTCAGTCAAAGGGGCAGATGTAAGATTACCTGTGCAACCTTTGTTTTCAGGCAGTTCTTAATTTTTCAAAGATACCTTCATACTGTGTGTCTTTTGTAAGCTATTGTGCTGCCACTGCTAACCAGGAAACCATTCTCATTTTAGAGAAATATTTACCTTGTATTTCCACAGTAGTCAGATGAGGCTTTCAGAAAGTACAAATTCAGAGATAACTTGTGGGAACTGTCATTTAAAATTTCCCAGCCTTTAGATGCTCTTTTTTTAAAAAAAAAATAAACTAATTATTTATACAGTATTTTATCAATGTTGTATTAAAAGAACCCATGAAGTGTTGAAAGCTGGCTTTATTAATCTGAAAATGGTTTGGGCTATTCTGTGTGGGAGCATACCACTGCTTGGTTCGCGTTGCGGATTACAGTACAGTGCCCACAGGCAGAAATGCAGTGATAAAGGTGCAAGAGCACTTTTACACCGGGACAGTTGATTTTTGCCTCCTGAAGTGGAAGGACCCATATACCCCTGGAAGTACTTTTGGGTTTGGTAACCTTGTCCACCCTTCACAGGCATCCCACATGAATTACACTCAACAGGCAAAGCAAAGAGCTTTGACTTGTGACAGAGCTTCGTAGCCAAAGCCTGGGTACATCAGTGAAAGAGCATGGGTAGATTTTGGATAGAGCCTGCTGGCTGTAGAGCATAAAGTTTAACAGAAGGCAGATCTCCAACAGGATCTTTCCTAGCCTGGTGTCCTCATTTCCTGCGTGGTTGTCTCTGATCTGTTTGCATTGTACTGCTTGCTGAATTGCTCTGGTATCTGTACATGAGCTCTGTATTTAGGGATGCTCTTCACTTATGGCTTCAGATTTCAGTTATTATTTGAGCTTGGCTAGTTCCTGGCTACATCATTAAAAAGAAAGAGAAGTTCTTTGCCCACCTCTTCTTCTCAAACTTTTGTATTGCTGCATTTTATGCTGCACACATTGAGAGAGTAATAAATTCAGTCGTTTTTGGTCTAAATGTAATTCCTTAGTAATTGCCATCTATTCATTTTTATTGGTAGTAATATCTTAGCTTTACGAATGCAAGATCTGGACTCTTCTGGCAGTGTCTTAAGAAAGGCTTGCTTAATAAAAGTAAGAATGCATTTGGGAAGGTTTAAATTAGATGGCTGCAGGGAACTCTTTTTCGCTGAACATGGCAGAATTCATTTCCCAATAAGGCCATGAGGGGCTGTAGGGAATGGAGAGCAGGATGAAACCCTTCTCTCTGTGAAGGTTTAGGACATCTCATCATCTGAATGATGCCTTGAAAAGCACAGCTGGAATGAGACTCAGATCCTGAAAGGCCAAGTGTAGTGGCTATTTCAGCCTTGTCAACAAGCAGTGGCTCCAACGCAATTTGTGACCTTCCCCTTCTCTTCTAATTCTGCGGCAGCCTTTGCGGAGTCACTAGCGCGCTCTTACTGCTGTACAGTTTCCTGATTCAAACTGAGGATGGCACTGGGAACACTGGCTATTACTGTAATTTTTCCATCCCTTCCGCAGTTTTCTTTCTCATCTTTTGATCTATCCACATTGAGAACAATATACTCCCAAAACTCACTCTAACCCACATGCACATGCAGCGCAGAGCATCTTTATGATAGCCGCATTGAGCAAACTTCAAGAGAAAATTTTAATCTCCATTTTCATCTCCATTTCACCATCAGATCATTAAAACGAGACAAGTAAAGCATCTCAGAATAAAAATGACAGACACAAAGGCAAGTCTTTAAATATTAGCAGCTTTAAAATTAATGTTTGATAAGATTCCGTGCTGACTTTTGATTACCGGTGCCTCTTACAAAGCTCAGCTACAAGATCTGAATTTTTTTATCGTGCATTCCCAGGAAGATAAAACACAGTTATTGCTAGTGCAGTTTGGCTTCTATACCCTTAACAAAAATGCCTGTTCCTTGGTTGCCATATGCTACCAAAAGGGATAAGATTTTAATTACCAGTCAATAAAGTCCCTTCCCATTTTTCATGGTAATAGACCTAAAAGAAGTTATTTTTACTCACTAGTTATATAGTGCCTCTTAAAATGTCAGTGGTTAGGTACATATTGGGGTCACTGAAATTCAGAGAGGTGTTTATTTGCAAATCACGTGCCCCCCCCATCTCTCTGTTCCCTGGAAGTGGTTTCTGCAGAGGGACACCCCGGATCCTGTGAGCCCCATGCGTTGAGTTGTCTGGGACTGTCACTTGCCCCACACCAAAGCCTGGGGACAGCACTAGCAATTTACCAGTGGGACTCTGTGTGAGTGTGTGTGTCTGTCCATGCACAGTATTCTATGCATGGTCTCTGCTGCTGACAGGAATGCTTCCTGTAGGGCCATTGCTTTTATTGCTGCCTCTGGCTGTGTCCAGGAAGCCATAAAATGTAGCAGAATGTGAGAAATAGTTTAAGTCCTATGCTGCTCATAAACATTTAACCCTGCTTTTCAAGAGGAGTACTTAATCAAGGGGAGTCTCTTCCAACTCACTTGGGCCATAAATGAGCCCTTTAGCAAGGGTAAAGTGGGGCACAGAGAATTGCTGCTGTTTCCACTGGCTGAGAAACTGTCTATAATGATTGTTCTTAGACAATGCCATCTCATTAGGATGGTGGGCCTAAAAAGACACTTAATTCCTGGAACAAAAGGGGACCACAACCCCAATGATGTCACTGATGCTAAAATGCTAAACCCAGACTTGTTGCAGTGCTTATTTGTAAAGCCTTGCCCTGAGCATCCTGCTATCACTAGTGGAGATAGGAGGGGTGCCCCCAGACTCAGGGCTTTCCTGTGGATTGTTCTTGAAATGTGCCTGCCTTTCTGCCCCTGGAGAGGTCATGGAAAAGGAAACCAGCTTCCTGACTCACGTCTTGAGCATCTCCAGCTTTCACATTGCCTTTGGAAGTCACGCTGGTGAGGTGAGGGTGACACCCTAAATTTTCATTTAGACATTCCTGGGGTAAACCAAGTGCTCGGATCCATGCTGACAACATCCCAGAGGGGTGTGAAAGAGGATGGACAGGAGGTGTTCAGACCGGAGCTGAGCATGGAGACACAGCTGCAAACACAGCAGCCTGTGTAGGTAGGGATGGGTCTCTGATCCTGCAGACCTTCAGCTCAGCAAGCAATTCTGGGTCATTGCTCGGCACTAATTAAACTTAACTGGAAAATTCCTGGGGGTGTTTCAGTTCACGTGGGTGCTGCTCTGTCGGGGCAGCCATGAAGGAGCATTGCTTTGTCAGAGCCTCGGGCCGTGCGTGACTGGGTGGACATCAGCATCAGGGGAGCAGAAATTGCTCCCATTAGCAGCTAAATGGTTCTGCATCTGCAGATGACAAATATGCCACTTCTGACAACAGAGGGCATGCTGACACAATTCTGGGAAGTTAAATACAGGCAGATTCAGTGCTGGGGGCACATATTGTTTCACAGAGAGGGGCAAATCCTGTTATCTTTACAAGTTACCTTCCAGGAGAAAGGTGGCTCGCATGAGCCTGTGCAGGGCTTTACTCTGCTTTCTGGGGGACTTTACTGCACCAGCGGACCCCAAGGTTTCATTTGGGCTGTAAGCAGGTCAGATGCTATCGGAGGTGCAGAAGCAGGTATTACACCGTGCCTGCAGCAAGCTGTGGGGAGAGGAAATGGCCGTGAATAAAAACATCAGCATCTGGCCCAGAGAGACTCCCTTGCAGCCAGCAGGCTGACAGTAGGGAAGTCCAGCGGGACAGCAGTGGTTAGTTTGACTCATTGATCGTGGCAGGCAGCTGATCTAAATTCAGCTGCGGAGCAAAGCCCTGGGCGAAGGAAGTGTGAGGGCCGTGAATGTTTGCTAGAAAAATAAACAGAGTTAAGAAGGTGCACGCTGTGTGCTGGGCTGTTGGCGTTGAGAGCGATTTGCTGGAACAGGGAGGGTGTACTGCCTCCGGGTCCTCAAACTGTGACACGAATGGTGGCAGCTGATCTGGGTCTTCTCCCTAAATGGTTCATCTTGCTGTGCAAGGAGGTCCAGATCCTGCAGTGGGCTCTGCACAGGGACAGCAGCTTGCCTATATGAGGCACTTTACAGGATCAGGACTCTATTCTGATTTTAATCGTATGCATGTATCTACTTTGATGATGTGTCTTTACATACTGCCTGGGCACAGGACACAGAAGGTCTCATCAGGGAAAGAGTTTCCTTAAGCCTGTCCTACATCAAAGCTACTGAACTTTTTTTTTTTTTTTCCCCCACTGGCCATGGGGTTTGTGTCTGTTTTGTTAATGATTCTGTGCATTCTTCAAAGAGATTAAACCCAAGCACGGGTCCAAAGTGTTGCTGCAGAGGAGTAGCTTTATTTCTTAGTGCTTGCATTAAATCAGTCAGTCTATGTGGCACAAGAAAGGACTGTCTTACAGTCCTTCTGCACGTTGTATGGTCTTCAGGCTGATGGCTGTAGCTCACAGACAACAAATCAACAGGGTCTTTTCCAAAAGCTGCTAAAAGCAAAGCCTCTTTGATAGGAGGCTCCAGGTAACTGGGACTGTCAGGAAGAAGTTGATTTTAAACATCAAACATGCAGGGCCACTCTTGACCCTGGATGGTTCCAGCTGCTCTGCACCCACCATGCACTGTCACCTCGGCTGGGCAGAGCATGCTGGGTGCTTGGGAATATGCCCTGAGATAGTCGTGTGCATACCTCAAGGGGCAGAAGCTGACCTACCTTTTCTTACCTCAGTTTCCCTTCTGTGAAATGGCAATCCTGTTCTGCAGGCTTCAGCCCAGCAGCATATGCTAGACCAAGCTGGGGAAGAGATGAGATGCTTCCCTGAACCCTGCCATTTGCCAGGATTTTGTCAGCATCAGCACCTGAAGATGCAGCTTCCGTCCGTGGTTGCCAGCAGTCAGTTAGGGAACAGGTAGCCTCAGGCTCGATGCTGCTGCAGTTACTGCCCATTGTGATAATGTTGTGTTTGCTCTCTGAAGTGGCAAACGGTTCCTGACCCAGGCTGTTAGAGTCCCATAATAGCATGGCTAATAACCAGCACAGCTTTTGCATTTTTTTTGCAGCCTATTTCACAGGCCATCTGGTGAGCCTGGCTGTAGGTTTGCAGGAGGGTGGAGAATGGACATTCAGCTCTATAGACTTAACTTGAAGGTGACTTGCAAAAATCCCATGCAGCCACAAAGGATATTGAGAACATCTCTTAGTGAATATTGGGCTCAGAAAAACAAAGCAAGCAAAGCAACAATAAATCCAAAAGAAGAAAAGACCCTGACTCCTGTTCTGGACTTCCAGAGGTTCTGCATGGTTGCTTTTGTAGCAAAACAGGAATGAATTCCGTGCTACCAAGGTAGACTGCAAATGGGTGTCAGGGAGCTATGCAAACAGCGGGGAACTCCTCATATGGCATTGAACTAAGCCATCTACTACTGTCTTGCCATTGATAGGACACCAGGACAACCCAAATGCCAGGCCCTGCAAAGGATATGCCTGTTGAGAGCTACATCCCTCTCATAGCTTTCTGACTGTGATTGCTCAGCAAGAGGGAGGGGTGGCAACAATTTATGCTATTAACTGGAAGCCTGGGATCCATGTGCACAGCATCTCCTCCTGTCAGCTGTGGCTGAATTTCAAGCAGTTAAATTTGATGGATGTGGGAAACAGCAGGCTGTAGTGTGAGGTTGGAGAAGCAAGACAGGCTGCTGGAGAGGTGGATGAACTGCGGTTTATTGTCAGGACAGAGATTTAGCATCAGCATTTGGGACTTTTGCCCACCCCAAGCATGTCTCTTGGATTCATGTTCTCCATGGTCAGTACTGAGGTCAAGGCAGCTTTGCTGGAGGAGTGTGCTTGCTGACCCATGGATATCCATGGTATACTTCATACCATGAAGCTGGGGATGGTTGTCACTTTTGGGAATGAGGGCAGGAAGGAGAGAAATGCTTTTTTCCTCTTGGCACACTGTGTCTGTTTGGGTGACAGAGGCAGCTGGTGCCCAGCAGGTCGAGAGGCACTACTTCAGCCTTTGCTCAGCCTGTCTGCAACCACCTTTTGAATCCCAGATTGCACAACATCTTGCACCAGCCCCTGGGATGGGGGACTCCAGCCAAAATCATGCTACTAGTCAGAAAGATTGTGCTGCAGGAAAAAGGTGGAGTGTCCTAGGAATAATGAGCTGTAACATACCCTTTCACTGACTGTGGGATTGTGAACTCTGCTCTTTGTGGCTGATGACACAGGAAAGCATGCTTTGGCCTTGTGCAGGGACAGGCGAGGTGGGTGGTTGTGGGTGTCCATCATGGCCCAGGGTACCTCTGCCCTGCAGCTTTGGCAGGAAGGCAAGCCAGGCCACAGAGCAGCTGAGGGCTTGGTGCCCAGATACTGTCCAGGTTATTGAAGACACACCAGTTTCACTGGAGCTTGCTCCATTTCAGTGGGGCTACACTGATTTACAGTGTCACAGGACCATGCCTGCTGCCCTTGGCGGTGCTGGGAAGTTCTCCGGTGGCCATCCACACCTGCTATCTCCCACACCTGCTGTCTGCCAGCTTGGCTGAGAGGTAAAACTCCCAGGCTGCTGTAGGCACAGAGACCACATAGGCAGAGTAATAAATGAAATGGTGCAGGGCAATGCTTCCAGGCACTCTCCCATCACTGTTACTATTACGTTTTTAACATTCCCAATATGATTTTTGACCAAGACCAACCTAGTGCTGAATTCTCAGTCATGAGCCTGGTAATTGAAAAAAAGGGAGAAGATTATCACAGGTCTCGTGGAAAGAGCAAACCTGTGACGGGACATTTCAGGAGGCTAGTGGGATTGTGTAAAGCTCATTATCAGGTGTTTAAAGGGGATTGTAGAAATGTACAAAATGTTATGGGATGTTTAAGGGAAGGGCCAGAGGTGGGGAAAGGAGGGATCAAAGTGAATTGGGGAGAAATGAGCATGGGAGAATGGGTAGAGGAGGGGATAAAAGGGTCCAGCTGGGTGTAGGCAGGCTGCTGATCAGTGTGCTTTTCTGGCTGAGCCCTGCGTCTGCAGTTCAGCCTGGCCTGTCCTCATATTCAACCTGATTCATAGCTTTTTTCTTTCTGTCTCAGTGCAAATGGATATGTGTATGTTTGTTTCACTGGCAAACTTCAAGCTTGACTAGTCGGTGAGAAGACCAGAATGTGGAAGACCAAGGCTGGACACAGGGTAAGTGAGATTCATTATCTTGGTATGGAGTCTGGATGGAGTAAGTCTCTGGGGTTGGAGGTTTCTGTTTATGCACATGTGCCTGTGGATGAGGAGAGTGAGGAACTGTGTGTGTCCACTGGCGACCTTCAGTCCTGATCTGCTGAAGGGGAAGGGGGGAACAGGTGGGGCTGGTCATGTTGTTCATGTTCATGTGAGTACTGCTGATCGTTTTGTGGAGGCCACTAAAGGCACTGTTCTTTGTCTGTGTTGGTCTGGGTGGCCAGGTGCTTGTGGTTTATGTTCATCTGCATCTTTGAGGTGTATGCTTTGCTGTCTGGAGACACCCACAAATTGGAAAAGTGGGAAACAGACTGGTGAGGGGAAACTCCTTGGGTCTTCAAGCCCACTGGATTCAGCTTCTCCTAACGTGATGCTTTTTAGAATCAGCTTTGGAAAATGCTGTTCCTCACTAGCGGGATGTATTTCAGCCTTGTACCATAATGGCTTTCATGGAGGATTTGTTGCAGATTTCTGCAGAATTCTGCAGAACAGTCGTTTCCAAGGTGAAGTCAGCAACTTGCTGTAGTTATGGGGCAAGGTAACAAGTACAGCTGATCTGTGGGACCAAAGTAAAAATAGACCATTTCCAGATAAAACTTTTAATGTGACTGATAAGCTACAAAAAATAGGAAGCCTTCATCCAAAAACCTTGGGAAGTGCAGTCTAGCACCATATCTTCCAAACCTAAAATGTGCGTTCATATTCATCTTCTGCACATGCTGCATACCTGGTGTTTGATGGTGCATGTCTCAGGAAGGCAATGTTTTGCATTACCAGCACTGAAATAGGTGGCCCACATACGTTCTTTCTTGCAATGTAATTGTAAATGGATTTTGCTTCTAAAACACCATGACATTGATTTCCTACAAAGTGACAGTCTTGTCTCATTACCTAGATTCATTTGTTGTCTGATGGATTTTAATAGCAAAGATCTGAAATCTGATGATTAACCCCCACCCCCAAAACAAAAAAAGTAGTTCAGAGCTGTATCACATCCTTAACAGGAGCTTCAAAAAGAAGCATGACAAGCAGTGTTTGGGAAGAAATTCACACTATTGGAAGTCTGATGGCAGACAGTCTCAAACAAAAGGAAAACATTGAGGAAGGAGAGAGAGGGGAGAGAAATCTTGGATGGCAGAGGCATTAGCATCAAACAGGCAGGCACAGTGTCCCTACCAAGAAAGAGCAGATCTATCTATATGTCCAAATATCCTTTGCTCTGACTTCATCCCCTGTCTGTGCAGTGGTAACATTTCCCTGAAAGTGGTCTTTGTCATATTTGGTTCTTCACCCTCCTGGCTCCAAAGGATCAGTATCACTTCCCTAAGTTCAGTGTGGTATGGGAAAATGGGATAATTTAATGCACAGGATTTTCCAGTGTGTCTTATGTGTCACAAAGAGCTAGATTTCCACCAGGATGGATTTGCCTTATGAACTTAACAGGTGCTGCTTCTGAAATTCTGGGATGGAGTACAAGACCCTTGTACTAAACACAGAAGAAGGAAGGGGGGAGTATAACGTATACAGAACATGCCAAGGAAATAAAAGGCAGAGGAAAAGAAGCCTTGGGACTGGGAGGAATACTGGGGTAAGGCTTGTCCACTGTGTTTTAAGATTTCTATAATAGCCTAGCTATCTGGGACCTCTGGGCTCATCCCCCTAAATGTGGCAGCTAGGAAACTACATTCTCACTGTGAGTCTTTCAGGATGCAAGCTGTGCTACTTCATCAGAGTGATGGCTGCTGCTTTAACAAGCCACATTAGCCCAGGATTGATTGTCGCATTCACAGCATGAAAGATCAGTGCCATTTGCAGCAGTGAAGGTCTACCCTCTCTGGGGTTACTGCTGACGTGGGGGTGTCAGGCAGCTGCCTGTGCAGCAGTGCTGGTGGAGAGCCTGCTCTCCTGTAGCTGGGCATCGTGCTGGGGACATGGGCAGCTGCACGCGTCTCGTACTGCCTGCTGGGGCACTTGCAACCCTCTCCTCCACTGGCTCAGTGACTGAGTGCATGTGAGGATTGTTCATTTCGGGATCCCTTGCTGGCAGCTGTGCAATCCTGGTCCCATATGGATATTGCCTGTGTAGAGCAGCAGCAGGGCTGGGACTGGAGAGGGCAGACCAGACCTTCCTCTGGAGGAGTGAGTCCCTATCATCTGTCCCAGACCACTGCCTCAATGCAGCACTAGCCTTCTGCTCGTGGTTGGGACCAGAAGAGTAACTGGCACAGAGAGATTATGGGGTCACTGATGGGGGCTATCACAGCCTCCACACACACTGTATTGCCCATGAGGCTGGGTCTTAATCCACTTCGTAAGAGCTTCCCTTGGCTGGTGGATGGTGAGTCAACACTGGCCCGGTATCACCCCTTCTCAGTGAGCAGATGTGTAAAGGTCGGGCAGATCCTTTGAATCAGGCCGTGGGGGTGGCGGCGGTGGGGGATAGCAGGGTGCAGCTTTGCTGTGGAGGAGGCACAGACAGCGTGAAAACTGTGACCTGCTGCAGGGTTGGGCTCTCTGGGAAAGCACAGAGCATCAGGGATTGAAAGGCTCATCACCGCAACCCCAGTGGCTGAATACTTCACATGGACGTCTCATATGACACTTCTGGGTTTATGCCAAATGCTCTTGAAGTATTTCTCCTAACTGGATCCCAGAATAAGAAAGGTTATGTGCAGAACAGAAGTGCATGGAGAATTTATAGCTAAATGAAAAGCCAGTGTGCAGAGTTGTGTCTCACCGGTTTCCGAGATCCAGAAAGCCACACAATGTCCTTAGGCTGTTCCTGCCTTTATTTAAGTAGGAAATTTTTTTGGGATCCCTAAGAGAGAGCAAGTTTGTGTGATAGTAAATGAAAAATGTGAGGCCTGAAGCAGTGCCCTTAAGTAAACATCAGGTTGGAGGAGACCCAAATTCAGTGCAAAGGCTATTGTGAAGCACGCTGGAGGCAACCTTGCTGCCATGCACTGAGAGAGGCATCTGGGGCTTAATTCATGGCTGGCTGCTTTTTCAGGTGACTCCCTCCATCCCCTGTTTCCCTCACTCTGTGACTTGGCTCAGAGGAGGCAAGTGGTGACAGCTTTTGTTCATTTTAAAGTAATTTTGAATAAATCTGGACAAAAAGCTAACTGAAAGAAAAGTGAAAGAAGTCTTAGGTGGGTATTATAAGCATACAGGCAAAAATGGCAATGGTGGGGTGAAGTAGGGAATAACAATAACAGCTGAATCTTTCACAGGTTTCTTGCTGAGACCCTATACTGGCCAGTCAGCATAAAGTCTGTGGTCCTGTGCTAGTTATGACCAAATTCATATTTATTGGGCTGCATTGGGTTTTACAACTGGAGACTGCAGCTGGATTCAAGGAACTGACACTGAAAGATGCAATTTTCCTCTTTCGGTATTTCAAGCTATTTTCAGATAAATGACTGATGTTCTTAGCTGATCTTCACGCTTTTAAGAGCCTATGTCTGACCATCTGTCTCCAATTAGTCCCTTCAGCCCTGCAGTCTTCTCTCTTTGAAGTTCCCACACTTCTTTTTTGATACATTAATAATAAAAGGAACCTCAAAGCACTCTCAAAGTATCATTTTCCCTATTCAGAGCAGGATAACTTCACCCCTCTGGGAAGAGGTGGGACAAGACAAGTGAGGTGAATTTTTTTCCTGGACTTCCTTCTCTTAAGAGCCATTATTTTTTTCTCTCTAAGATGTGCAAGCTGACTAAGATAGTACTGTGGCAGAGGCCCTGGGCAAGGCGGAGAATGAGGATTCAGGAGATCTGGGTTCACTCTTACCTCTGCAGAATGACTCCTTCCTGGTCACCACATAATGTTGTCTGTATCGTTACTTTCTCTTGCTTCTCGTGCTGTCAGGACCTGAGCAAACGGAAGTGGGTGCTGCAAACTCTGCACCCCCTCTTGGGAGTGTGACCGCCTGTTCTCAAGAGCAGCTCCAGTATGGTGCAGCTGCAACCTGGGATCATGCTGTTGGGAAAACAACCTTGGTCTAGCAGTTATATTTAAGCTCAGGCTCTTTGCCTTTGCCTTTCCTTGAGTTGTACTGTAGGTATGCCTATGCCTGGTCCTGTACCTTGCTGATCCTGACCTCATTGTGTTGACTTCACTTCCCTGCTTGACCTTGAACCTCTCTCATCACTACAGACGTGAATGGTGATTACTGGTTTTTTGCTCTCACTGGATGTGCTCTGCTCTCCTCTCCTCACTCAGGTACTGTGGGACTGTCCTTGTTAAAAAAGGATATTGAGGAAAGGGAGCTCTTATGGACCAGGTCTTGTCTTTCTGACAATGGCCAGAAGAAATGAGGTGCACAGTCAGTTGTTTCTCTTTGAAGGTCCTTCCCATCTTCTGGCAGTTAGGGTAGGACCTGTTGAGCCTGAAGGTACAGCTGTACTGGGCAGGCATTTATGAGCCTATCTTCTCTCAGCGTAGTGAGTACTGTAGAACTTCGTGTGCCAAATAACTGTGAGTAACTCCCCTTCCCTGACTCCCTCATGAATTCAAAGGTCATCTGCCCAGCTTGGCTCATTTTTTCAAGGGCAGATTCCTTGTCAATATATGTGAGGTGAAATTACTACCATTCTGTGTGTGTTGGGCTAGTGGTTCAGACAGTCTAAACAGAAAATCATTGTTTTTCACTGAACCCCAAATCTTAAAAGCTTTCCTTAAAATATCCACCTGTGCTAAGCTCCTGGATCTGAACCGGGGGTTGGTGATTTTGTTCTTTTTGGTCTATTTTGTCCAAAAGCCATTAGGTGGAAGAAATTTACTTGATTGCCTCTGGAGAATAGGATTTGTTAGCTGACTCCTCTGCTTTTCATTATTTACAAGGAGAGTTCGCTTTATTCTAACATGCTTCGTGCACAATGGGAAATAGGCACATACTGTACACGTAAAAGCCGAGGCCAAAGTAACAGAGAACAACCTTTAAATAGCTCTTATGGTCCATTAGGCAGACAATAACACCTGGTGGGTAAAGGATACACTCACAGAGAGATCTCAGAAAACCCCACAAAAAATGACTTCTGAAAGTGCTCTGTAAATTGTAGGCATGTGTGTGATTTGTGCAACTAACAGACGGTATTTTTTGCACATGACATGGTCGTTAAGAATGACGTGTTTGGCCTCACCTTTGTATTGTGTAGGAACACTGTCTGAGACTCTGATCGAATTAATTGAACGTGTATTGTCCTTCATCAGTTGCAGAGCTCCATATAATAGGCTGAGGTTTGGATGGTTAATGAGTCCCCTGGAGTCCTCTCTTTCAGCAGATATGGCATGTTCTTTAATTTTCTCCCTGTCTGAGCAGAAGGGAGTCAAAGAGAAGAAAAAGCCTATGAACAAGGGGAGAAAAGGAGGTTAAGGTTCAAAAGTGCTGTGTTTTGGGGAAGCTAACTCTTGTTTTCTGCGTATGACCTTTCTCCTAGTGTGCAGGAATTTGTGCTGATGGATCAAAGAGTCATAGAATGCAGCTCTGAAGACTATCTAGTCCAAGACTATCTAGTCCAAGACCCAACTAGAGCAGGTTGCTCAGGGCCTGACTCATTAGCTCTCAACTGACTTATCATCCATCCCAAAGCAAAGCTTCCTATGTTCCTGCTTCTCTCTCATATAAAAGGCAACTCCCCATCCTTGCTGTTCTGGCTAGTTCTGCCTAAAGATCCATATCCATCCATCACAGCCCTCCAGGCACATGAACCTGGAGACACCATGTGAGGTACCATGTCTTCACGATCCAAATGAGATCAGAGCCCTGTAATTGCACACAAACTTCTAATTCCTCCTTCTTGTTCCCCATGCTGCAAGGATTAATGTTCCAGCACTTCAGAGAAACACCCAGTCATGCTGATTTCAAGGAAAAATGTGTGAGAGCTTTCTCCATGATGCTGTCCTGTAGGAACTTCCTTGACTGTGTACTGTACATACCCTGGGTCTGAGCCCTCTTTAGCCCTGAACTGTTGATTATGAGGTCTTTCTTCTCCATATCACCCTGCAGACTTTGCTGTCAACCCACTACACCACTTCCCTACTTAGCTGGGGGTTGTCATTCCCCCTCTCCCAATCCTTCCTAGTTTAAAGCTCTCCTCACCAAGTTACCAACCTGTTGGCACAGATGCTTTTGTTCCACATAGGTGGATTCGACCTCTCTCTAGCAGCCCTTGATCCTCAGAGAGGGTCCATGGTTGTAAAAGCCCTGTTGTCATCTTTAGCTCTGCAACAAGCTGTTGATTTGCAGGATCAATCCACTCTTCCTCAAGCTTTTTCCACCCTTCCCATTTCCTTTTAGAGGCAAGACTGAGGAGAACCCCACTTCAGCACCCACATCCTTGGCCGTCATCCCCAGACCCCTGTAGTATTGCTTGATACTTTCCAATTCTCCAAAGACAAATTTGTTGGTGCCCACATGGATGAGCAGCAGGGGATAATAGACTTCTGAGGCTTTTCTGGCCTTCAGACTATGTTCAGTGTCCTGGATCCTACCAAATCTCCCTAGGTAGCTTCAGCTGGCAGATGGAGGCCTCTGTCCCGCACAGCAGGGAGTCTCCGGTTGCTATTACTCACCACTTTCTCCTGGTGCTGCCATGTGATTTAGGGTCAGTTGCCTCCAATGCTGCTCTGAACAGAGTTCCCAGCCCCTCATCTGTTGCCGTGACACCAAATCTATTCTGTAGTTGCCAATCTGCAGGTGGAGCAGCAGCCTTCCTCCTAGTGCCAGAAGTCACCAGCTTCCAGCCTTTTCCATCAAGGGAGTCTCCTTTTCCCAACCCAATGAGTGCAGACTCCAAATGCTCCTCTGTCTGTGCAGTTGGGTGTTCAGGCTCTTGTAGAGTCTTGGAGAAGATCCTGTCCTCTTTTTCATAATCTCTGATGCTGTGCAGACTTCCCACCTCCTCCTGCAGCTCCTCAACAAGCGCACACCTTCTGCAGGCAAGATGACCATTTCCCTTGCCCTAACCTCACTGGAGGGTCCCAGGCACATCCTGCAGACCCAGGCCTGCAGCGCTGCATCCTTCCTTGGGAGCTCTTCCTGTGCTGAGGCCTCTGATGTGCCAGGACTAGTCCCTGCTGCTGGTGTTGGACTGTGCCCTGTGGTGCTGAGCACACATACACTGTCCTCAGCAGAATTTCTGGCTCCCTTCTGTGTGCTCTTCTGTGAAAACTGGCGCATCTGTTTGCACCTCTGTTACAGCAGCACGGACGGATTTTTTGGTGCTGTGTGACACAGTGCAAACTCTAAGTGGTGGAGATGAACAGCCTTTCTTATTCCCAAATCCAGGAGCACAGAAATCAAGGACTTAAAATGCACACCTGCAAAGCACAGATTTGTTCTCTTCCAGCCTCCTTCTGGCTGTGTAGATCCCTCTGTACGGAGCTTCACCACCTTTTTGTCACTTCCATTTCAGTGCAGCTGATAAAAGCCCAAACCTAGATGCTTATCTGGCATACAAAACCTTGGCCAGGGCTCATCAGATCAAACACAGCATGGTTGTAGCTGCTTCGCTGGTAAGGCACTAACTGCAGTAGGGCAGAGGACTGGAGTAGTTTTCTGTTTCCAGCATGCCTGGCTCCTAAGAGCATTACATTTGATGACTCCTGTGCAAAAGTGCAGGCAAGTGCAAGATCTGAGCTGCCGTTTGACCGGGAAGGAAGCAGTCCCATCCAGAGCTGTGATAAAGGAGGGGCTTTCCTGCTGTATGCGGGCTCATTCCTGGCTGGGGCGTGCTGAAGTAACTCAACTATTTGCTGAACCTGTTTTAGTGTGGGTCCCAACTAGAACAGCTTTCTTCCATGTGCAAACATAGATCTTGAGATATTGATGTGTCCTGTGGGTATCTTTCATAGACAGCAACTGAAGGAGCAATTAAATTCTTTTCTGCACAGTGATGGCTGAATGAGTGAAAGCTGCTACCCAAAGGCTAGGCTGGATGAAAGTGTGGGAGCTGAGGACTGGGCAGGTCACGATGATCTGTGTGTCTGTTTGTGTGAGGAGGGAGAGAAGAGAGAACTTGGCTGGGGAGACAGGTAGAAGACAGGGAAGGAAGAGTCCTTCTGTCAGTAACAAGGGGAGAAAGCCAACTGTACTCTTTGGGCAGAGGACTGAATGGAAAAGTATGCTTGGAATTAGCAGATCAACTGTTTTCTCTCTGAACTACACTTTGAAGAAATAAGATGTTGAAATACACTCTTTGTAAACAGATCAGCATACAAGAAAATCTGGCTTATGCATTTACTTGCTCTTGCTAATACAAGAGCCTGAAAAACTCTGAAGATGGGTTTACTGCTTACTCCAAGAAAGTCAGTAATATCACGCTGGGAATAGCTTTGAGTCAGCCAGGGCTTAATGTAACATGGCATGTGTAAGATTTCCGAGCTTGATGCCATCTGCTCACAAAGAGCATTGGATCACTGTAAGAATGTCAACAAATAGGCTTGAGAAGCTTGTGAAAATGAGGAGAGAAATAGCAAGCACCAGGGTGTAGGAAAATGATGATTTTTCTGTGTGACTCTTGTGTTCGTGAGATTGGTTAGCCTGGTTTTTTTAATCTGCTGCCTTCCCACTGTCTCTGGGCAAATGCCTGCAAGAGGAGAGACATGAGTCCTTGAGTTAAACTGAGAGAAATATGGCAATGAGACTAGCAGGCTAATCGGACAAAAAAATAACTTCCACATGGTCTTTGGAGACATCAGTTGTGAACCCGCAGAGAATTAGGGTTGGTGGGTTAGTGGGGGAAAAGCAGCTAGTCGGCAGTATAGCTAGTAGCTGTAAAATCTCTTTAATGCAGGTCTCAATATAATCTGCGAGGTACCTAGTTTTAAAATAAAGATACATAAAAACTGTGAAATTTAAACCCCAGGTGGTAAGCCTAAGAGGAATGTTCTTTGCTCCAAGAGTCAAGATAATTGTACTTTGAAAAATTATTTTGGTATAACATTAATTTTGACCTTTCCGTGAAGTGTGACATAAACATGTTTAAAATGGATATTCATGCCCAAACTATTTCCATTATCAGCTGGAATTTGGGTGTTATGTTACAGTTAAGCTGTTTTAAATCAACAATCTCTCTTGCTGTGCTGTTTTCATGCTATAATGGAGGTGCTTAACAGACTGCACAGGTTGATCTTTTCTTCCTCTGTAGAAAATAAAACTTTGCTGTTTCTTGAATACATACGAATACTTTGTGTTTGTAAGTGTGTATGCAGATTGCCTGTCACAATGTTTAGCTACTTTAAATTGTTGTTCACTACAGACTAATTTTTTTCCTGAACCCCTGTCCTACTTTCACCTGTGACAGGTGAAGAATGGTTTATTCATAATGATAAGGATTATTAATATACATCAGTCTCTGATTGCTCTCTTATTTTCCCCACCGCTACTTGAAGGGCAGTTGCATGGATGATGGGGCTAAATTGTTCAGGCAGTGCCAGACAACAAAAATACGCGATGTCCACAAGCTGAGATGTGGGAGTCAGTTTCAAGAGCAGCCCTGGAGCAGGTCACTGGGGGAAGGGGGTCGGACCTCCTTCCTAGGAGGTTTTTAAGGCTCTTGCTAGACAAAGCTGCAAGTGATCTGATCTAGTTTTGGTGCTAGTGCTGCTTTAAGAGATGATGGACTAGAGACCTGCAGAAGTCCTTCCCGCCCATGCTTTTGTGAGTGTTATGATGATACTTCTCTCCTCTGATCTTCTCCAGAGTTGGAGACCAGCTTCACTATCTCTACCTTGTGACACCTAAGAGTGAGAGCAAAGGTGCAAATGTATGCCAAAGCCTGGACTCATCCTTCTCCACTGGCATCTCCTTCTGCTCCTTGGTGATTCCTGCAGGGACAAATTATGCCCTGTGCTCTCTAGAAGTCAAAGGTAAAAGACTTGCAGGAGTCTCAAGGCTGGGGCTCAGGGTAGGCATGTGTTTGAAGCCATGGTCCTCCATGGAGCCCAGGAGGTGGCTGCCTTGCTGTGTTGGGGGTAAGAAGGGGTCCATTTCTGTGGTGATTAACACAGTTGTGTGTGTGTAAGGTAGAAGGGCTAAGGAGAGACTGGGAGCCAGTGTAGCACAAGGGGCAGTTTCAGAAGTGTGGGAATGAATGATCAAGGCTGTGAAACTTGTCTGCATAGTATGTGGACTGCAGATCATGGGCTTACTGGGGTCATATCCCAAGCCCATTGAGCTGAACAGCCCTAGCTCCTGGGAAAGCATCCCAGACAAACGTGCTTGTCTGCCATCTATTTGTAGCTCAATATTTCTTCCTCCATCACCATTTCTGTGAGTTACTTTGATGTGTGGCTGTCCTTGAAAGCCAAGAGGTGGAACAAAACAGATGAAGATGGTTACAGTGGTGGTACTGAAAATAATGTTCTCTAGATCAGTGTAATGGTAATGTCACTTGGCAGTTTACCAAAGTCAGTTTTTGCTTATTTTAGTTGCTCTCCATTTCACTCCAAAGTCATTTTTTTCAGTACTTGTGATGATGTGTCCTAAGAGAAATGTATAAGGTTGCTTTAAGGATTAGCCAATAGATCCAACTGTTTTAAGAGTGGAAGCCCTGGAAGGGGAGAAAACATGATGTATGCTCTCAGTGCCTGAGGCTAGCCTGGATGATTTCTGAACTGTGAAGAGAACTTTTCTTTGAGAATCCAATATATATATTTTTTGTGAGAGGAACAAATCTAGAGTTTTTCTCACTGACTCTTGTTTCATTTATTTTTATGACGTACTCGTCATGTGCACGAACCACTGAATGACTGAGTTTTACCTGAGGCCCAATTAATGCATTAATTTTTAGTCTGTTACTCTCTTCCGCAGCTCAATATTTGGTTACATAGTGTGTTATCAAAGCTGTAATTACCTAAAAATCCCCTTACACTGTCTGCAAAGAAGACTGCAATAGAAAGCAGATTTGGAAGGTGCCTGAAATACAACATGTGGTGGGGAAGGAGGAAAAATTACAGATTTTTTTTTTTTGACGCACAGTTTTTGAAGACAACTTTTTAACAGACCCACTTTTATACTAATGTTCATGAAACAGTGTATGCTGGAAAAACTGCTTTGGTGAAAAGGCTTAAAACCTACTCAGTTCTGTTGTCATGCCCAGGAACATTAGCAGGAGATATGCTTGGTGTTTCACCAAGAAAGCTTGGATGAAAAGATTCTGGTTGAGCTGTTTGGAGAGCTCCTTTTTTCATACTTCAGTTGTACGGTAAAAAAGGCTTTTAAAGAGTGGTGCAGGGCAGCATAGGGGTACTGGAGAACAGGCTGCCAGTGCTGAATTTGTCAGTTAAGACATCTTTCTGAGTCTGGAGCAGAAGGGGAAGAATTGGTGTAGGAAGAGATGCTGGAAAGAACAGAGGCTGTGAGATACAAGATACCACAAGCAAAGCCAAGTAGCTCATCTGCTAGAGTCTGCCTACCCCTTAGCTGGGTGTGGGGTATACATGAGTGTAAAAGGGCAGAACTGCAGCCCTTACAGCAAAGATGTGGGCATGAAGTAGTCTGGTTCCAGAAAAGCCATGGACAAAACCTCCCAAAATGACTCTCCATCAGCCTGTTGCTGACAAGTGTGGCTTATAGAAATGGTGCTAAACTGCTCTTCCTTTCAAACCTCTTGCTTTGAGAGCTGTTTCTTCAATGCTTTGCCAATTCTGCTCCTCCAGCAATTATCCAGCATTGCTCTCTTTTCTCTCCCGGGACTCATTGCTCTAGTCACCTCTATTGCTTTAGGGCCTGAGTGTTATCTCACTTATATTTTCACCCTTATATTCAGGTGAAAAGTTGGACTGGATTTTGCTGCTGTTGTTTCTCTTATGTGTTGTAGGGGTTGGGACCTTCTTCCAAGACTTCCATCCATAGCTCTCCTGGGGCAAGCCAAAAGCCTTGTTTGTTTCTTTTGGAGATCCCTCTGTTAGCAAGGGCTAGCCTCCAAGCACCGATGAGCTTCATCTTCTCAGTAGCAGGAACAAACACACTCCGTAGGTGTCCCAGGCTTAATCAGATCAACCTCTCAGCCTTTCTGCCCTAACAAAATGCAATCTCTAAATCCCACTTGCTTGGACTGAAGGGGGAAGACAGCATGAGAGAAAACAAAAGCATCGATACTTAAGCTAGTAAAGACTTAAATTTTGAAGTTGTTGGCTTTTGACCTGACCTTGCACTCTTGGTGATAGCAATCAGTTCTATAGCCACTTCAGTGGCCTGGGATTGTCCTCTGAGCCTGCCCTGTGCTCATGAACAATTTCTCCAGGATGTAGAGGCTGAAAAATTCACCTCAGGGCTCCTGGGGTCTTTGTCTCACTGCCTCTTTGATTCAGACACTGAGGTCATGCTGGAAGGAGAACTTCCCTGATCTTCCTGATGTCCTTTCTTTCTGTGCTTGCTTTTCCTTTTGGACACAGGAAGCTCCTGACACCAGTGCAGGAGAGTGATTTAGAAGATGCTCATTTCTGCTGGTGAGACCCAGGCCTGGGACAAAATTGACAAAAGTTGGACCTCCTGCAAGTAGCCCCAAGCTTGTGCTCTTACAGACCAAAATCCCCTGCAGTAGTTCACGGTCTGGCTGGCACCAGGGGGACTGGAGGCTGGAGGTGCATTTCTCCATGGCAGAGAAGATGAATGAATTGTTTCTAGTAATTTGGGCAAGTCCAGCTCAGGTGAACAGTGCAGGGCCCACAAGTTGGTGGGAGCTGTGGAAACAGGCTCTTCCTACCATCCCACAGTGACAGAAGTGTCCTTGAGATGTTTCTTTCCTGCTCCCTCAGCAGTGGCTCCAGTAGTCTAGGGAGGCAAAGGCATGGGATAGCAATAGGATGTTTTCTACTCCTCAAGTAATATCCTATGCGCCACAGCCATTGAGAGTGGAGAGCAGAAGTATTGACCCACCAGCTCCTGCATGGAGTGGGTTTTGGCCAGCAGCTAAATGAGCCATCAGGATTATCTTGCGGTCCTGGTACACAGGGCTAGAAAATGCAGTCCACCCTCCCTTCCCTGTGTTGGTACGGCACACTAATTAGGCTGTCAAATGAGTTATCAAGTCTTCTTTGCTCATCCCCCTTCTAAGGACAAAGCCCTTTCAGTGCCTGTTGCAGTTAACTTTCTGCCATGACTAGTTGGATTTTGCATGGTGCACAACAGCATTTCGGCGTTGGGGGTGAGAGATGTGGTAGTGCAGCTTCTGATTATGACAGAACAAATTGTGTCTCTGAGCACATGCTGGAAGTCCATCTCCTTCCAGTCTTTCCAAATAATCCCATTATGTGAGGCACATGGGCTGTCGTCTTCCCAGTGAGTGAGTAAAGCAACACACTTTGGAGCAAGATGAGAAGAGATACCTTTCTGGGTTAGTCTGGTGCTTGGGACAGTGCCTGGCTTTCATAAAGAAGTGAGATGAGAAGACATCACTACCATTGCTATGTCCTGGGCTGGATTTGCAGGCAGTGTTTGAAGGCCTACTGGCTGTGTGTTGATACATTTGAAAAGAACCATGCTGAAGGTTTTCTGGCTGTTGGAGTTGTGCAGCAATGCATGGTTTGCACATGCATGCAGAAATGAGTGTGGGATGCTCAGGGATCCCAGGTAAGGAGCAGCTGGCTGTGGGTTCCTGTGCCGCCTTTTTGTTGTTGAAATGCCCTGTAGCAGGCGACACCCCAGTTTTCTTTGCTAAGCACAGGGTTACTGTTACGGTATGGAGCAGGATGGTTTCTGACAGCACAGCAGTGCATGTTGGGTGGCTCATCAGGATTTTCTGTCTGTCACCTATTCAGTGGGATCTGTCAGAGGGTAGAAGTGCAAGTTCTTTTGTCTTGAAGGGCATGAGTTGAGCTTTCCAGCAAGCTGGGTACTGTTGGACTTGGTGTATCACAGGTGAAGCACAGCTGGTTTGCAAGTCTAGACATGACTGCAGAGGACAAATTCATGAGTGTCTGGTCCTGGGTTCTTTGGGAAAATAGGCAGCAGAAAGACCCATGAATGATTCCTTTCATCCTCTGTGCAAGGGGTATTCAAGCTTTTTGTAAACAGGCTGCAATATAAAGAAACAGGTAAGTGGGTCCTTTTAGTAAATCTCTAAGTTTGCAGGGTTGTGTCTTGGTCACTCGGATCAAGGGGGCATGGGGGGGCACTGGAGCTCCTGTCTTGGTCTGCATGCTTGGCTTGCACTTGTATGGTGTCCAGGGTGACGGCCTGTGTCCGGCTGTTAGGACCAAAATGTACCTTGGACGTAGATCTCTACAAGACCTCGACAGTGTGCCAGGCTTTCCTCCCTGGCACAATCCCTCAAACAGACTCTCTGGCAACATGGCAGGGGTTAACCTAATGAGTATTATTAGCTTTTCACATTGATATGGGGAGGCAATAACTCTTTCTAAAGTCTGTGCTGAAGTGGGCACTGGGAAAGGCTGACATTTAACTTTCCAAAAAAACTCATTTTAAGGAGTAATTCACAGTAGTGTTCTTCAGATTAATTTTAAAGCAAGTAATCTAAGAAGCCTGAGGAAAGTGGAATTTCAGGCAGTCTAGAGACCAGGATGGCAAGTGATTGCAGTTATGGAGAGGTTGCTGGGGGTGCTAAACTCTGCACAGAGAGGTTGACTTTCAGGAACTGCTTTGATTCTGGTACATTGGTTACATTATGTGGGTGGGAGACAAATGTGTTTCAGATTTTTAGAGCAGAAAAATGTTTTTCTGCCTTATTAACATGTCAGGCACCATAACTACACAATCTGCAGAGGTGGTGTTTTGTTTGGTTTGGTTGTTTGTTTTTAATTTCCAAAAGGCTGAATAGAGGTATGGCTCCTTTCTATATGCCTTCCAGAAAGAGGCAGAGGCAGGCAGCGCTGTGTAGTCCTGGGTCCAGTTCTCTGCCAAGGGACCTGTTGAGTATTTCAGCCTGGAACTGCTCTACCCTAAAGGAGTCACTGTTTCCTGCTTGCTCACATTGACAGCTGGCTGCTTTGTCATGGTTTGCATTAACCTTTTTATCTGGTAAAATGAAGGAAACTTTTAATGTCTCCTGCTCTGGATAAGGGTATGTTTCTGGAGCCTGCTTCCTCCTCTGTAGTGGCCAGGACTCCCTAAGGTGAACCTCATGCAGGAATGTTTATCAACATTAACCATGCAGGCTTCCCTTTGCTGTGCTGCCTCGTATGGGGGGGACACTTCTCCAGGGGTGTGGGCTCTGTGTTACGTTCAGATGTGCTAAAATCAGTAGGTCACCTAGCATGTATGAACAAGCAGGACTTCTAGCAACAAGGAGAGGTTCCTTGTGTGGGTCACACTGATGAGCAGAGCTTTGCCTAAACTTTTCAGCCTTTGAGATTAACAGAGCTTCTGGACATACAAAGTTAACTGGGACTGGGCATCCTGACTGCTGGCAGACAGGCTCCCCTGAGAGGGATCAGGTGAGACCTCTGGGTTCTTGCTCAGCCTCCATTCAAAATGTGTCTTGCAGTTCCTGGGGAGAAACACAGATTGCCTTCCCTTCCCTGTGCCAGGCCACCAGCTGCCCAGACAGCTATAGGCACAGCTAGCAGGCATGGCCTCATCTATATAGCCAGTTTGAATGCTGTGTCATTGACTGCTCTAAATCCTCCTACCAGGGTATGGAAGGGAGAAAGCCAGCAATGAAGATTTTTTTTTTTTCTTGCAATGAGAATCTGCCAGCTGGGGAGGTGCTCCTGGCTCCCTTGATGCTAGTGAGGATGTACAAAGTCATTCCAAGTTGAGAGTGGGGTAGTATGGTTTAGATAGTGGAAACAGCAGTACTCTGCAGCTTCTGCAGGAGAATTTCAGAGATGCTTTGGGAGCACATCTGTTTTCGCAAGTGCAAGCGGGTGTGGATGGGGAAGGGCAGAATCCAGCCCCACATCTTGCTGGGTGAATGGATCCAGGCACTGTCTGTGGAAGTCTTGCTGAGGATATCAGTTGTATTTGTCCAAAGAGGATCATAGCAAGTCGTGCGTCTTGTTTTGGGGTGCCTGCATGTGTTGTGTGTAGCACAGCAGCATCCTGGTTCCTGACTAATAACCTATATGATAACCTATGATGGTGAAAACAGGACCTTTATAGTGTAAGGCAATCATTTTGCAAAAGCAAATGATAAAAGCATTGACATTATTTCCTCTTCTGCAAGACCTGCCTGTCTTTGGAAGCTATGGTGTCTCCACGGAGTGTATCACAGCTCCAAGCAGGGTGGCTCAGCAAAACCAGGAGCTGGCGTATCCTTTGACTGCCCTTTGTGACAGTGATTGGGTGAAGGATGGTGTTTAGTCAGGTGTTTTCAGGGCAGGATGAAGAGAATTTGTGGAGGATGGTGGTCTCTTTTGCTGCTTGGATGCCTGGATCCAGGGGTCAGCAATCCTACATTGGGGCAGTTCCAGAAAACAGTGACTGTCATTTTACAGAGGTTTCATTCTGCATGTCTTTCTACATGTTATCCTGGGGACTTACCCACTCTTGATCCCGAAATGGAAAAATACTCTGGTCAAACAGGGGACTGGTGTTTGCTGTGAAACTTGAGATAAAACCTCTCTTTAACATCTGCATCCCATGTCCCAGTCTTCCTTTTTTTAGAAAGGCCACCCTGCTCTTCCATGTGGTAGAACAGGACTAGTTAACTGTGGACAAATCCCTTTTGCTCTGGCAGGTTTCTCAGACATTGATGTTCCAGCTGTGCAGGAATTGGGGGTGTGGGTGTGGGCATGGGTGTGGTGTAGAGAGGGGAGAAGCTGATGGCACTCAGATCCACTAAATCCTAGACCTGCTGTTAGCAAGGAGGGGTTGGTCTTCTGAGTACAACCAATGTGAATCCTGTTGCCTTGTTGATTTGTTCTTGTAGGGTTTAGAGAAGTCAGTCCCAAATCCAGCAGAGCTGTGTTTGTGCAAACTGTTTTAACTGCAGTATCCAGCTCTTCTGTACGTAAGTGCTCTGTCAGGATGGCTGCTTAGTGACCTTCACTTTAATTGTCCAATTGCTTGCAGTTCATTTGGATGATTCCAGTAGTGCCTGCTAGCTCTGATTAAAACTGGTGTCTTTCCAAAAGTATTAACTTTCTTCCTCTCACTTCCTTGCATAAGTAAAATATATATTTAGATGCATGCTGAGGTATCCTGAAACACTGCTGTGGGATGGATGGATTGAAGAGCTGAGGTACCTCACTTCTTACTGCCTTGGGGGACTAGGTGTTCATTGTTGCTATCTGCAGGTCCCTGACTTGTGATATTGGGCTCCAGCACTTCCCAGCATGGGTAACATGCTGCATAGAGAGAGTCACCTAGGAGGAGGGGCTCTGCTCAGGTTGCACAGGGAACACTCAGGGCAGGAGTGGCTGAAGCAAAGGGAGCAGAAAGAGGGGACGACACTTCAGCAAGGTGAGTGTTGCACATCCCTGGGGCTGGGCTCTCCCAGAACCAGCACTCCAAGGGACAGAGGAAGACAGCAAGAGATAGGTGTTGCTGGGATCTTCTGACCCTCTGCTCCAAACCTGAAGAAGGGTGCTGGCTCCAGCTGGCAGCCGGCAGAACACCAACAGGAGTCCTTGCCTCAAAGAGCAATTGCTCGCTGTGTCCACAAGTGCTTGCTGTCTGATCAGAGCTCAAGTATGTGTCCACTCTGCTACCCAGATGGGGAAACGGAGGAACAGAGAATTGCCAGGACCTACCTTATATCACCCAGAGATGCAGTGGCAGAACTTGAGTGCATCCCCCTCTTCCTGAGGGTTTGCCTGCCTGGTTCAGGGTCAACTTAGGTATGGTGCAGGCATTCATCTTTGAGGAGAGCTGTTGGAGGGGGGGCTGCTAAGAAGCTCAGTGGGGACTCCCCCCTGCCTTTGACTGCATTTGGCTCTTAAGCTGAAGGTCTCACTGGGTCTGTCCTACCTGCTGTACTATGGTATGTGGGACTGCATCCTTGCTGGTGAGGTGATCGCCTCTGCTCAGAGATAACTCAGTAGTTATCTTGCT
The DNA here is from genome assembly GCF_047716275.1 of Strix uralensis. NCBI lineage: Eukaryota > Metazoa > Chordata > Aves > Strigiformes > Strigidae > Strix > Strix uralensis. Next base: position 115,870,164 of record NC_133974.1, on the reverse strand, counting down.
CAGCTCCTTCTCCCCTTTCCTCATGGAACAGCCACCCTTGCTGCTCCCTGGCACTGGGGAGTGTTCGGGAGAGACCCAGCCTTCCTCACTCCTGCTTTAGCCACCAGGACAAATCCCCTAGCAGCAAAGAGAGAACCCAGGGGTCCTGCTTTCCGGTGCTTTTATCTGTGCACCTTGACTTATCTCATGAAACAGCCTGTGCCTTTGCATCACAGGGGCAGCCACAGTGGAGCATTCTGGGTGGGCAGTCCTGGTGCTCAGAGGAATTGGGCTGAGCAGGCCGTGCAGCATGGAGAAGTGCTAACCTGATGATGGTGGAGGTCCTTCCACAGTCGGAGTCTCCCTGGAGGAAGCAAAGGTTCCCAGACATTCAGCTCTAGCACTGGGACAGGAACATGATGCTTGGAAAGTGTGTTGCTGGGAATTCCCCTGCACTGTGTCTTTGCATATGTGGTGGTGTGGGGAGAGGCTGAATGTGGTGTAGGCTGCTCTCCAGGTGTTTCTGGAAATCAGATGTCTGTGTTTTTTAGTCTCAGTTCAGAAAGCAGAGCAGAACTTCACAGAGGCTTTTTGGCTTGGTTGAGGCTGGAAGGGACCTGTGGAGCCATCCAACCCCCTTGCTCAAGTAAGGTCACCTAGAGCTGGTTGCATAGGATCATGTCCAGGTGACTTTTGAATATTCCCAAGGATGAAGACACCACAACCTCTCAGGGCAACCTGTGCCAGGGTTTGTTCACCCTCACAGTGAAAAAGTGTTTCCTGATGTTCAAATGTGAAATCCTGTGTTTCAGTTTGTGCCCATTTCTCTTGTCCTGTCATTTGGCACTGCTGAGAAGTGCCTGGATCTGGCTTCTTTACACCCATTCTGTCCTTGGAGATCTCCAACACCTGTCTGGACAAGGCCATGATCCTGGCTGGACCCACTTTGAGATGGAGGTTGGACTAGAGATGTCTAGAGCCCCTTCCAGACCTTCATTTTCATCTGATTTTATGGCAAAGGCAAAGGACTGTACATTAAGGGTGCCTCCTTAGAGACTGATGAGGGGACCAAGCTACTGCTCACCCAACAGCTGCAGCACTGAGTGAAAGAATACAATTATGAGCAATTTTGCCCAGGTTCCTCTTTAGTCAGAACATACATCTTTTTATAAGAAGTCTTTAACTTTGATTACTGCAAACACTCCAGTCAAAGGCACTCAGCAGGTAGCTATGGCAACCCCTGAGATAAGTGGTCTAAAATATACCAGGTAAAATAATGAGGGGATAATAATACGGTTTTAGTTCAAATAAACTATTAAGTGTGACTAATGGTTTTACATTTAAAAAATATTCATACACCATATTTCTGGGCTATAAATTAGTAACGGTTCGAGGCCCATTGTTCATCCCACTGCTGTAGGTGGTCTCCAAAGAATACTGTTAATATATGCCTCCAGCATTTGTTAACCCAGCACTCAGCAGGAGAAAAAAAGTCATGTAGCTCCACAAAATAAAACTGTTAAAGGGAGAAGAGAGAGGGGGGAAGACTCAGGGAGGAAAGATTACCCATGCAGAGAGAGCTACAGCCCCTTCTCAGAGGCTGACCTAACTAACTTAATGTAACTGTCTCCTCAATACTTTTTTTTTTTTTTTTTTTTTTTCCAAACAGTCTCTATTAAACCCAAATCAAAATTAGCAATTAGCAGTTGGGTGATAAGTGCTGTGCATACGCAGGATGGGACAATCATTACCCAAGGAAAGCTTATGATTTAAATAGTCTAATGTATTTTCTTAATTTGTGGTGAGGAAAACTGCAGCTGCGATTTTCTGTTCCCGAGGAGCTGGTCTCCTGCAATTACTCCTCCAGCAGGACTGCTAGCCCGCTAGCGATGGGAAATTGCAAGAAAGCAGAACTGAGATTTGCTGGAGCAACTTACGCTGTTTATGGTGGGTAGTAAACCTTTAGATATCTTGATTTTCAGAATATACACACAACAAAAATGGGAGACCGTCTTCCCTCTTGCTGTCCTTTTCTCCATATAGGCTTCATGTCTTCATCCTGTCCCTTCTAATATTTCCTTTGCCTTTTGACTGTGGGTCACACAGATGCAAATAGACCTGTCCTAACATCAGCGAAGAATTCATCCTTCACAGATGGCAACTACCCCAAGGATTTTGGATCATAAATCCTGCAGCAATCCTTGCAGCTTATTTAGTTGGTTCACCTTGAAGCATCTAATACATAAAAGATTATTATGTTATTTCTTTCCAAAGTACAGGCATTATGAAGCAGACATAGTAAACAAATGTGGTATATATAATTTTTTTGGTATCTTCCCTTATTTCTAGATAGTTAACAGAAAACCCAGATCATAAGCAAAGGGACTTTGTTGAGTTAGCTTTTCTTATCAACAACAAAAATTATATTTGAATGTATTTTAGGCCAATGGAGAGGATCACGTGAGGAAAAACATTGTTCTCCCTGGGGTTGCTTTTCAAATGGACTTCGTCATTGATTTTTATTTTTCAGAGGCTCTTCCTGACCAATTTAAATTCCTCCTCCAGGAGCTCTTAAGTGTCTCTGTATGCTTGTTTTTGTCAGGTATTGCCTCTGAAAGAAGTTAGTTTTGTATCACAGCAACAATGTCTTAAATAATTCAGTATGCAGTGTTTAATCAGCCATTACCTGGCGCAAGATTTTGCAGGTGGGGAAGGGAGCAGAAGGAGCAGAAGGTGGAAGCCCTTTGTCCTCTTCAAGCAGTGGGTCCCAGCAGATGGGGGCAGGTACACTTCTAGCCCTCTGCACAACTCTTTTGCCTCGTGGGCTCTCTTGCCCTTCCCTAACTGCTGTGTTTCACCAGTCATCCTGCAGTGCTTTGGATCCATTGCTGGTTGAGGAGATTTTGGACCATCCTTCTCCCTATTAGTATTGTTCCTCTCTAAGGCATTTGGAGATGAAGGCTCGCTTCCTCATACAGGTGTTCTGGGCAGCCGTGGTCTCAGCAAAGTAGGGTGCTTTCTTAGGCTTGGGATGAACTGGGGATCAATGTTCTGCATCTGTTTGTTAATCTGTGCTTCAGCCTCCCTTTGCTCATCGAGTGTCTGGGCTCGACACAGTGTGCCCTGGATGTCAGGCAAGACGATGCTCAGGACCACGAGCAGTCCCAGCTCCTGTGCAACTTGGTCGTTACCAGAGTTTGTTTTTTTATTTTTTTTCTCTGATTTCCTTTTGCTGCCTCCATGCTGTCCCTCGGACTGCAGTGAGGTTTTCCCAGTCTCTCCTTTGAAAGGCTGTTCATGTAGCAAAAAAAGAGAGCGAAAGCTGGGATCCACTGTTGAATTTTAATTCTCTTGTTGGCCGGTGGCAGGGAATTAGCCTGTGAAGATCAATGGACCCTGACACTTTCCTGCTGGCCAAGTGCTAAACTGAGTGTTTTAGCAATGACAGCCAAGCTATGCTCTGCAGTCGCCCAAATCTCATCTCACTCCATCCCATTCCCCCGGCCCTGGGGACAAACCTGGCAGGTTCTGGGTGCTGATTCCCCATTGAGCTGCAGTGTGTGCAGCAGGAGACTGGGGCAAGCGTGGGTGGCCCTGCAGGAAATGCTGATGGCATAAATATTTTATATTTAAATGACTATTATCCACCAAGACTTATTTTTGTGTTAATGTAAACCAAAAGCCACAAAATAAGGGATAAATAAAAGGAGGGCAGAGTGGGTAATACTCACACCAGTGGCAATTGCTTCCAGGAAGGAATCTGCCATAATACTGGAGCATGCAAAGCCATGGGAGCAACACCATAGAAAAATCAGGTGGAAAATACTGCCCCTGAGGCTCTGGACAACGCTGCTGTGGGAGTGGTGAGAGGTTGCAGCTGTGGCAGAGAAAGGCAGGCTGCAGGATTGCAAATAGAAGGCCCTGCGTGTTGCAAAGATGAAGGCACTGTGTAACCCCTTGCTCATTTGTGCTCACTCCTGTAGCTGACAGGTTCTGAAGAACAGCCTGACTTAATGGGAGTGCTGGGAAATGGCCATGTTTCAGGCCCTTTGCCTTTCTGGGCTCCAAAAGTATCAAATTGCTGCGCATTGAGAACAGCAGTATTGGGTATTACTCTTGTCAGCAATATCACCCTGTTTCTTGGCTTCTGACTTGACTTGGGTTTTGTCTGGTTTCTGTGAACAGGGTTCTATTGTATTATTCCCTGGTTTTGTATCAGGAAAGGATGTAGTTTCATCACAATCCAGCTTCCTATTAACCTGTGTTAATAAACTCGGCACCTCCAAATTTCTCGCAAAGCCAGGGAAGTCTTATGCTTTCCCAGGACATGATCATGCTCATCAAAAATAGCAGTCACTGTAAAATACATGCTTGTGAGAGCATTCCTGTACAATTGGCAATTCTTTTCCAGCTCTGTCAAGGCTTGTCATAATGCTTATCTGGGCTTGCTCAAGCAATGTGCAAAATACATTGCAACAAACAAACAAATACCAAAAAACAGAAAAAATAAAAAGGGTGAGGGAGCAAAAATCTCCTCCCCCAACCCCGAAACAGAATTAAGGAAGAACTGTGCTAATGATTCTCAAGCAGATGGGGGAAGAGAGAGGTGGCAGCTTGTACAGGCAGACAGATGTGAAGGTGCACATTTTTGAGGGCCAGAGAGGAGTGAAAATGCAGGAGTGTTGAGAGACACATTAAGTTTCCTAGGCTGTGGAGCAGGATACTGCACAGAGACTGTAGAGACCCTGTCATTACACCATAAGATGACACTGCAAGAGAGACCAGTGGACGAACACCAGAGCTGCTTTGGGTGAAGATAATGAGCCCTGCACGGGTGCCATGCCTCTACTCTGTGCTTCGTTTATCAGGGAGCATAAAAAGATAGTTGAAAGAGTATTGCATGCTTCAACATCCTTTCCTGTTAAAGCACAGCTAATGTGTGTCTGCTGCAGTATGCCATGCAAATGTTTATAAATCCAGCAGCTCATTATGCACACTGTTAGGTGTGTGCATGAGCTCTGCAGTCCCCCTCTGGGATATTTGGGGACTCCCTGTCACCTTGAAATAGGGCAAGGAGTTGCTCCATCCTGCTCACAAAAGGTGATAGCGTTTAATACTTATTCTGTGCTATTGATTTAAAGTAATGCAAGCTCTGTTTAGAAGTAGAAAATAAAACAAGGTGAGAAGAGGTTTTCTGAAAATATCTGAAGTATCTATATGCTGATGAAAATGTAAAATGTGGAGGATTTTTTTGCAGCTGTTGTCTGAATTGCCCCAAATCAAATAGCTATGGAATTGTCCATTGATCTTTTTTCTCCCCTTAATTAAAAGAGAGACTTAATCCATTTTGATTTCAAACCAATCCCAAATCAGAAAGCAAAGGATGGAAGGGCAGGTGTGGGAATGGCACATGGCAGTTGTGTTATGAAGACTGCCTCTTTCCCTAAGAATACTTTTGTTTTGTTATAAAGTTTCTTTTTTTTGGTGGAGGGGAGAGTATGAAAATAATTTCCTGCCTGGCTCTCATTGTTGCCTCAGTGGAGAGAGGCTGCAGAGAGGGATCTAGTCAATGGGCCGTGGGAATGTCCACTCAAAAAGGGTATTGCATTGCAGCGCCCCCAGGAGAAACGTCTTTGTCCTGCTCTTCATTGCCACTGTTTTCTTCTTCCTTGCCACGCTGGTGTTTCAATCTAGTTTTCCTTTCCTGTGGTTGCCTCCTGCCTGCTCCCCACACTTCTTTCTATCATCACTCCCAGCAGTGGTTATGCAGAGCAGAAGTCAAACTGGGTGCAGTTGTTTGTGTCTCATGGTGGCCTTTCACAGCAGCTGCAGAGCTTACCAGCTTGGTTATGTGCTTCCTCCACCCGGTGCATTACAGCTGGGACTCTAGAGCTCAGTGAGTGGACAAAATGCCTTACGTCATTTGTTGTAGTTAAAACCTATCCTAATTCAAGTGACAGCTCCCCATATCCCAGCTTGCTTTAAGCAAGAGTGAAGGAATGCTTTGTTCATGTGAAAGACCTAAAAGAGGCCACTTCTCAATCTTTCCATAAGATGCAATGAATAGCCTGCCTCAGAAATGAATTCTGGGCTCCAAGAGTAAGTGCTTTAATTTTGGGGTGGAGACACACATAAGAATGAGACTGATTCTCTGCTTCCAGTGCAAATTCCTTCGTAATTGAGCTGCTATTAGCAACTCCGGGGCGGTGCACTGTGTGTTTTTATGGACCAATAATAGATGTCTAGGGTGATTGGAGGCAATCAGCCTTCAGCCTAGAATTTCACAAAGCCCCAGATGTGTAAAATGATAGGCCACTGAAGTCTTCCTTTCTCAGACTTATAAATACCCCATGCTCCAGGAAAGTGGGCCAGCTGCCAGCTAATGGGGAACAGGCAGAAGACCTATGGCCATAGTGTAGTGTATGGCCTGGGCTACTGTCAGCTGAATCAGAAGGGTTGACCTGATTGCTCTGGCCTGTAGTGTCCAGCCGGGGTTGATCGTAACAATTTGAGTGGTAGTGAATGGTATGAACCAAGTGGGGCGTGGTAGATGTGGCAACGGCCTGGCAGTCCCTTGCAGTGGCAAGGAGGTTTTGTGTGTTTGAAGTGTGTCAGTTTTGCTAGAGCAGGGGATGACCTGTCAGAGGTGAGGCTCACGGCCAATCTGCGACCCTGTGGGAATACATTTTCCAAACTGCCTTTCAGGGCTGCATATTATTACTGAGCCTGCAGCGGAGGTGAGCCTTGTTGTGCAAGAGTCTGCTTGATTTCATTGCAATGCTCATGGGTCCTGGAGCACAGACATGCTAAATAGTATTGAATTTGGAGGTGCTTTCTATGCTAAAAGCAGCGTTTGTGATCTGGCATTGCCCAGCAGAAATCAAGCCATCTCTTGCTACTGCCTTTCTTATGGTGCCCAGGAGTGGGCCAGACCCATTACTGTCTTCTCTCCGTGTTCGGCAGCCATGGGTGCACACAAATCTAAATGTATGTGGGGAGCTTAGTGGTGGTGTTCAGAGTCACTGTCCAACAGTGCAAGTGGGCTGTGTGTACAGCACCTAGGACAGGCAGGATCCTGGGCTGAATCAGGGCCCCAGTGCTGCTGCCCTGGTGCTTCTCAAAAACCCAAATGTGTTCCATTCTCTAGCAAGCAGTGAGTCTTTTGACTTTGAACCCATCTAGCAAATGGGAGAAATGATGGATGCTAATATAAAAAAGATTCAGCTGATGGAGGGAGCAGAATGGGGAGGCATTTAATGTTTCTCAAGTGAGAAATCACTAGGGAAAGAGGGAGCAAACTGTGCTTGAAAATAGATGCTGAAGTGTTTAAAGCCAGAGGAGAAGCTCAGATAAAGGCATTCTCCATTTTGGAAGTGCAATGAGGACAAATTTCCAATACTTTAATAAAGAGGAGTCTATTAACCATAGCCTATGCCTACCAAGGGCAGTCAGTTGTGCTGTAGTGGTGTGAGATGGATAACTGTGCAGTCTCTCCCTGAGCTGATATTGTACAGCGTTATTAGATGCAGTGCTTAAGATATTCCTTCCCTGGCAGCGCTCTGCTTCATCCAGGAAGGGGCTTGTGTCTCTGTTGCTTTATGCTTTCTTTTGTATTCCTAGCTGAAATCAGGTGAGTCTGTGGGGATATCAGAACAAACAGAGGTCCCTGGTGCAGTTAATGCCTAGGAGTGACATGAGACAATGAAGGAAGATGTGCTTCCCTACCTGGCTCAATGCTGGGATTCCCTTGTCACATTTAGAGGTGTAGGGATTTCTGTGGGGAAAAAACAGCTGCTGATTTAGAGGTATTAATACTAATAAGAGTCCAGTTAATTAAGAAGGCTCCCAAATCTGATCTTAGGTGCATTAGCCTCTAGGGTGGTGGTGGCTAGGTGTTTTCCTGTTTTGACTCTTTTCCTTTTTTCATTTTTTTGTCTGTTGGCAAAAATACTTGCTCAGTGTAGAAAAGCACCATTATCTGTGGCATATACGGTAGTTAGTAAAGTCAAAATTTTGTTTGAGAGTGCTAGTTGCTGTGTAGCAAGGGAGATTTTGATTGTTTGGAAGAGAACTCTGGTTGGAAGGCAGCAAAAAAGTGCCTTTCCGTTGAAATGCGGGAAAGGAGCAAAATGAAACCTGCACTGGTTTCTTTAAGACATAAAAATAAATGAAAGTATAAATCTGAGCCCATTATGGATCTGCAATAAATATGGTGATAAATCAGAGGCAGCTGATAATGTAGGAGTAATGCATGTTAGCAACACAGTCACCACATGATGTTAAAAGATATGTACGTGTTCATTTACACAGCAATGATGAAGCAATTCTGGATGACTTGAAGATCACCTTGTAAAACTGCTAGGTGAAGGGAAAAGGTCCCTGTGTTGGATCCAAAGGAAGTGTCAGAGACACTGGAATATGTGAGAGCAGGTGAACTGCCTTTGCTTGCCCAGCAAGGCTGGCCTGAGGAATGGGGAATCTGAGCTGATGTCCCCAACTTGCAGTTCCAAACCTCTCTTCAAGATGAAGGTTCCTACCAAGTGAGAAGGACAGTGGTTTGCTTGCAATGCTGCCAGATTGAAACTGTGCCTAAAAAGTACTGTGAAACCCTCATAAAGCATGTAGTAAATATAAACATCAGTTGTGACTGTGATAAGATGAAATGAAAGCAGTAACTAACAGACAGGATTAACAACCAAAAATTTCGTGTTGCTCTATAAAACTTGGGCTATGCAGTGAAGCAATGAACAGGGCTGCATAATTACAGCCATAAAAGTGCAAGTGTTCTCAGCACACTCAGAGCAGAAGAGTCAGATGAATACTGCTGAGCTCGGGAAGCTGTTAATTTGTTTAATTTCTGTAAATTTCCATCTTGTAAGCTGTATTCTCAGATGGTACCTCACTTACTTAGCTTAGGTCCACTGTACGCAGTGGAGTTCTGGGGACTTGCATCCAAGACAGCAGTCGCTGCCAAAATGAAAGCAGAAGTAAACTGCATTATTCGTAGATCTTAAGGCTAGATGGGGTCATTATGAATCTGTATCCTGCCCTTCTATAGTAATTCAAGCCTTGAAACCTTACCCAGCAATTTCAATATCTAGCCCATAGCTCCTGGTTTAGTTAGGATGCATCCTTCAGCCAGCTGACTGTAGACCTCAGGTGATGGAGATTCTACCACGTCCTGAGGGAAGTTGCTGAGTGGTTGATTTACATCATTGTTAGATAAGTTCAGCTTTCAGTGTTGAACTGTATTTGGCTTTTTTTGGAGATGGAAGAATTGATACTTCTCAGTAACTTTTATAATCCACATTGGAAATAATTTAATATAGGCAAGAGATTTGGAATAAATTTTTCTTTATAAGACATATTTTCCAGAACCCCCCTGGTGGATTTTTTTGCTCTTTTTTGAACCATTGTTCCTTCTTTAACCTCCATCTGGAAACACAGATACAGAATATGTTAGTCTAAAAGCACTGCTTTGTCCCTATCTGGTATTACTTGTGGCTGGACAAGAAACATTTTGCCTGAAGTTTTTGTAGCAGGAAATTTTTATTTTTTTTTTTTTAATTTGAATTTATTTCTTCTCTTCTGTAGTCAAAAATTCATCTGAGTGCAGCCAAAGTATTTGATGTAAACTGTAATTCTGCGAAGACAGAAATATTTTTTATGAACTCTTTTCTGTCCTCTATCTTCTTTCTGTTTCTGTCATGGTTTGCAAGACACTGTCTATTAGAAATATCTGGGTCATTGTTTTCCCTGTCTTGATCCATTCATTTTGCCTTCTGTCTTTGAGGTGGGCTGCCATATTACCAACCAAAGTAAATACCTCATTAACAACCTTGACAATACTAGCTAATGACTTTGGGTTCTTCTGGAGCAGATGGAGATTGAATTGCTGCCTGTGATGACAGCACTAGTTGTTCCTGTCTCATTCCTTTGTGCTCTGGACTCCACTTAGTGGTTAACAGCACCTAAGAGAGATGCTCTGATCAAATAAAAGTCGCACATCTGAATTTTCTTCTCCCTTGTCTTCTCTGGTCACTGGAAGGGTTTGGCCTTGTAATTGGGTGTCATGTCGTGGCCTGATGATAGGCACATGGAAGGTGTAGGACTGCAAAGCATCTCCAGTGTCATTGTATCCACTCCATGTTGAGCATCTTATGGCCACCAGCATCTTGGAAAGCTGATTCAGAACAACCTGATATTAAGGTGATACATAAAACTAGGGGAGAGCCAGTGTTTAGTTTACAGCTCTGATCAGACAAACTGTCTTTCTTTCAAATTTCCTCAGTTTCCTCTTGTAAATAATAGGGATAGTATCTATCTTCTCCTTGGTAATGAACTTAGAAATTAGCGGGTTGAAAAGGCTTTAGATTCTAATGCATATGCATGAGGAGTTGACAAGCATCCCTTGATCTGATTAGACATGTTTTGAGCAGATGCATAGGCTAACTGACCTCTGGAGGTCTCTTCCAACCTAAATTGTTCTAAAATTCAATGAATACGAGTCATTTGAGGCTGTGTTGTTATTTTAACATGTTTGTATGTTTTTATTTTGAGACTGGCAGTTGTATTTTCTGGATTTACATTTTTAATAGTTTCAACTTGTTTTTTTCAAGTGCCTTAGCAAACCAATAAAGATCAATTTAAAAACCAGACAGATAAATTACCTAGTGGAGCCCTGCCCCATGCCAACTGATAAAATGACCAAGGTGCTCAGTGCCATGACACCTGAACCAATGCTGTCTCAAACATTGAAACAGAGGGAACCTTTGAGATCTGGGTTGGTCTCCCTTCTCTTCAACCTGGATCATTCAAATCCAGAGCCACTCTGCTTTATGTGTGTGTACTGGTTCAGGCTCCAGTCCTTGATCTTTCTTATTCCTTCTCCTGAGAAGAGTGTGTTGGGAGCTGTTTGTTTGCCTATGCCTTTTAGTTCCTCAGAGGCAGCCTGCAAGCGGTCTCATTTTAAATTGTGTTTGTATCATAATTCTCTGCTTTCTAAAGTGAAGAAGGGAATGGTGGCTTTGCTCTTTCAGATCAGCTAAGCTGTGGTGGGTTAGCCTTGTCTACCAGCCTAATGCCCACCCAGCTGCTTGCTCCACACCAGCCCCTGCAGGACGAGGGAGAAAATAGGGAAAAAATAACCAAAACAGGAACAAGAAAGCTCATGGGTCAAAATAAAGACAGGGAGATTGCTTACCAGTTACTGTGGAAGGCAAAATAGACTCAAATTTGTGAAAATTAATTTATTGCCACTTCTGACTCATCTACCTCCCCTGAGGTGAGGCTGACCAACTTGTAGTTCCCTGGATCCTTCTTCTTGCCTTTCTTGAAGATAAGAGTGACTCTTGCTTTCTTGCAGTCCTCAGGAACCTCTTCTAATCACCGTGATTGTTCAAAGATTATTGAGATTGACCACAAAATTACATCATCCAGCTCCCTTAGCACTTATGGGTGCATCCCATCAGGACCCATAGTCTTATGTATGTCCAATTTGTATGAGTATTCCCTGACCTAATCCTCTTCCACCAAGGGTACGTCTTCCTTGCTCCAGACTTTTCCTTTTGTCTCAGGTTCTGGCATTTCTGAAGCTGATCTTACTAGTGAAGACTGAAGCGAAGAAGAGATTCAATACCTCACCCTTTTCCATGTCCTGTGTCACCAGGTTCCCCACCCTATTCAGCAGTGGGCTCACATTTCCCCTAATCTTCCTTTTGCTATGTATGCACTACGGAAGCCCTTCTTGTTGCCTTTGACACCCCTTGCCAGGTTCAATTCCAGGTGGTATTTGGCTTTCCTAAACACATCTCTGCATGCTAGGACAGTGTCTGTATATTCCTCCCAGGTTACCAGCCTCTGCTTCCAACTTCTGTATACTTCCTTTTTATGTTTCAGGTTTGCCAGGAGTTCCTTGATTATCCATTCATATCTCCTAGCATTTTTGCCTGACTTTCCACTTGTCGGGATGGACAGCCCTTGAGCTTCAAGAAATGAAGTCAGCTTAAACAGTTCCCATACCTGGAGGTTTAAATTTCTAATATTTCTTCTTTTTTTTTTTTTTTTGAGTCTTTCAGGTCAAACTTTTGAGTTGTTTGTTCTCTATGGCAGTTAAGTACTTACCTAGAAGAGCCAAAAATTATTATCTTGGATTTAGTGGATTCCAAAATATGGGACTTAAAAAAAAAAACCAACCCAGCAAACACAGATTTGGTCCTGAGATAGCAGTCCTGTTTGTGGAGAGTAATTTATGCCATTTTTAAAAAGCATTTTGGCTCAGTTTTGCTTTGATGGTCAAATTCAAGTTTATCTGAACTTACCCTGAACTTTAACAGGACTATACTGGTTTTGATCAACTCAGGGTGTAATCTTCAGTTCCTATGCACTAATGCAGCGTGTTGGTGTGGATAAAGCATGGCATGAGGGGCATGAATCCTCCATGTCTGGATTTCCACGTTTGAACTTTTGTATGTTTTTGAGAGCTTATTCAGAAGAAAGTGGTTCAATAATTTAAATGTAGATGAAGCTATCTCTTTCTGGCAGGCCTGATCTCCTTTGCCTTCCTTTTTTTTCGGTGTTCAAGATCTACTACAAATTAGTTTCTCCAGGGAATATTTGCCTTAGCTTCACTCAGAAAACTTACTTGTTGAAAGAAACTGTGTAAATAACCCTTCAGCTCAGGCACCCTGGCCAAGTGCCTTATAGCATTTTTCTCTTAAAATTTAATTTGTTCTAGTGATTTAAAGTGCAGCATTCACACAGTGAGCTCAGAAGCCTCTGTGCTTCCTTTCATCACTGTCTTTATCACAATCAAATGAACCCTTATGGTGTACAATGAGACTTCTCCGCATTATTAATAACAGATGGCTCAGGAGCGATTGTAGCCCTTTGTGCTTGTAGGTGAGCATCAGTCAGTTTTATACACACCACAGTTTTACACAGCCCCTGCCACCTCAGCTGGCTAAGAACAACACAAAAGGCAGAAATACGTTTTTCAGCTTGGCTGAATCTGGAGCTTTCAGGAGGTGTTAGTGGGCCGTTGCAGGGAAAGTCTGCAGTGCAGTCAGTTTGAGTTGTACCTGATGTTCAGACTGCTGAAGACACTTAATTAGCACTCTGCTTTCTTTAGCTTCTATGAATATCCTATAAATCACTTTCAAACTGGAAATTTGGGCTGACTCTCAGGCCAATTAACCGACAAACATCCGAGGAAGATTTTACATGGTATTTTCAAAAGTAATCATGATCAATCTTAATAACTGAAGTATGCAGGTTTTTTGATGTGTGCATTTATTCATGTTTTGTAAATGCAATCTACTTGCAAGAGAAGTGTACATTAAAAGGCTGTTGGAGTTCAGAGGTGTTTATCATGTTTTCAGGTTCATTTTCTTTGAGATGTTGAAAAAAACATTCCAGCCTGAAGGAGAGTCTACTGTTGCTGCCTATTAAGTATACTAAATCATACAGTGGTTTAAGGCTTTCATGTGTGATAGATTTAACAGGTATAGAGGGATGAATTAAGTAAAGAATAATTTTCCTCTTGTTTTTCCCCTATTAAATTGTAGTATGTTTACTTACAGTATGGCTCTAAAGAATTTTTCTAATGTGAATATTGTTGGCTAGATTTAAAACTGAGCAAGAAATTGGTAAAATAAGAAGAGACTGGGTTACAGTGATAGTTATGTTCAAAGCTTCCACTGTAAACATTGTGATGAATTTTTAATCAGGATTTTGAAAGTAGGGGAAAACATCTAGTTTCAGTGTCATTTTAGGTTTCTGAGGGAAGATCTGTGCCGTGTGTTTTAGAAGTGCAAGGTTTGGCTATAGGGCAGCTGTTTGTTCTCACGAGAAGTATGAAAACAAAAATTTCATACAAACAGTGCTTCAGGTTGCAAGCACGCAGGCATAGCTTGCCACATCACACCATACAGCTGCCATTTCAACCCTGCTGACCCATACGCAGCAAAATCATCCTGGCCATCTCCACGCACAGCTTTTCCACGCTGTGTGATTTAATATTTAATTTCTGCCAGCTCCTACCCAGACACCTCCTGGCTGACAGCCCTGTTACCTTCCTAGTTCTGATGAAATTGCCTCCTGAATCTTGGTGCTGAACCTTGGGTGCTGGGGCAAACTTCACTCACCCTGGCTGGATGAAGGAAGATCCAGTTGCATCCCAGTCTGAGACATGTGAACAGGGATAAGGCAACTGTTAGCTTTCTAATGTTTTTTTAATAAAGCCTCTTACTTGATCTCCCACAAAACAGAGAGAGATTTTCTACACGTGGCCCCGGTGTGATGAGTCCCATTGTTCACCAAGAATGAAGGCCTGATTGTAATGAAGATGCAATGCCTGATACTTACTGCAGTGCAGCCAGCATGTTTGTTTCTGCCCATCCCACTGCAATTTAGCCTTCCTTGAGACAGTAACTGTAGTCGCCATCTGCTGGAAAACATGGCCTGCATAAGTAATGCTGACTGCAGTGTGGGTGCTGGAGGGGGAAATGAGACAAAGCTATGGATGGGAGACAGCCTGGTACCAAACAGACAGCTATGAGGAGGAGCCAAACAAGAAAGCTTCCTGAAGAGTCTTGGCCCTGGTTGTGCTGTTAAAAGAGCTGCCATACCTTGGGCATGGTCTTCTTGGTAGTAGAGGTCGTCTGCTCTTTCACCTTTTCTGTTCTCCAGCTGTATGACAAGGAGGTTAATTCTCAACTATTTGAAGAAGCAGCCGCTTGTCTATATGGTGCCTGTTTTTCCTTTAACTTGCACTGGTTTTATGTCAGCCTCCTTTGGGCTTCTCCAAGTTATTTTGGTTGTTGGGGCCAGTTTGCAGCAGTAATTGCTTGTGCTGCTGGAGACCTCAGCTTTGTTTGCTGCATATATGTTACATCTGTTGAGCTCAAAAGGAGAACAGTAGTTGTTGCCATGCTGACCTGCAGGTTCTTGGGGGAGCAGCTGGCCCAGCAGGAATGACACACAGCCCAGGACTTTGGTGAGATGAGCTCCAGCCATGCATGGGTGATACTTTGAAAAATCGTTCTGTCCTTTTTAAATGCACTGATAACCAGCTTCTCTAGCCATAAAGCATCCCACTTCTGTAAAGAGGAGCACAGAAGTCCTCATTTCCCTTATGTCATCTTCTCTGGCAGGGCAAGGGTCCAGGAGCAGTGTATTGCATCCATGAGGTCTACCCAGTGGCATGGAAGATCCACCTCGCACATGGGGACCCTAAAGGCTTGTTCTCTGCAGCAGCTGGGACAGGAGAGAAGGCTGCTCCCCCAAGTAGGGCCATCCATGTGGGAAGGTGGATGTCTCGTCACAGCTGAGTTTTTGTCTAGCAGAAAGGGAAACATCCCGAACAACCAAAGCAGGCAGGCTGTGTGTTGGAAGAGGACCCAAGCACACACCATCCTGCCTGCCCGGAATCTTGCTGCTACCTGCAGCGAGTGTTCTTTTTTCACTCTCTTCATGCGCTTGAGGCAGGGAAAACACTTCCTGAAGGGCACAAGGGTATGAAGAGGGTGTTGGGAAAGTAAAGCCAAATAGCTGGACGTCAGGATGGAGTGGCATAAGGGACACTTAACAATCTGCAGGCTCTAAGCTTCTGATGATGTTGTGCAGCCTGCGGAAAGCTTCCTGCCTGGATTTTTAGCAAGGAGCTTCAGCTCTCTTAGTGAAGGGTTATAGGTTGCTATTTTCCTTCTCTTTCCTTACTGTATTTCTTCTTTTATCTTAGCTTTTTTTATTTTCTTAAAAAAGTGACAAAAGCAAAGAAACAACAAAATCCTCAATTCAGCCTGGCAGTCTCAAGACTCACCTTGGCAAGCTCCACTCAGTTAAAGGACGCATTTGGCAGCTTCTTGCTGCTTTTCTTAAGGAAACTCTGCCCTTTTTGGTTTGTTAAGCACCTGAAATGCCTGGGTGAGATTACAGTGCTATCTTTTAATGATCCCAATAGAGGCTGATGCTACTTTTTGAAGGAATATACTGCCCATCTTGTAATTGGTAGCAGACAATTGACATGTAAGTGTCTCATTTGGGGAAAATTGCAAATTAGAATGGTTACGATGCTGCAAATTAGAAGGTAGCACAGCCCATTATTCCCAGTCCTGCTTGTATGACACAGTGCACTGCTGAAGCTTGAATATCACTGAGACATTCCAAGTGACGTCTGCAGATCTCCCCTACCTGCAGTGAGGAGCTGTGTGTGAGAGGCTGGGTCTGGTCTGCCTGGCAGTGTCAGCCCGGAGGAGCCAGGCTGTGGGTGGACGTGGCCTTTGCTCACCATCTTGGCTGTCTGTCAGGAAGAAAGAGGAGTTCTTGAAGCTGAAGGGCAATGCTCAGAAGAAATGAGGATGTGTAGGGTCAGCGTGAGGGCCTGCCACAAAGCTCTCAGCAGGTCACACTCTCTAAGTCTCTTTGCTAATATACTCCTCTCCCCGCCCCACAGCCCCTAGATAGTTTAGGTAGCATTTTTCCTCACTGTCTTTGACTTTTCTGTGCTTTCTTGATCTCTAGATGCCAGAAGGCTGCATAGTATCCCAGGACTGGCCTCCTCATCACAGTGTGAAAAGTCACATGTGGTCTATTGGTAGACAAGGATTGTGTCTCTTTGCCAAATCCTCATACTGGGAGGCCACGTTCAGTCCTGTGGCCATGCAGCCCCCATTCTGGGGTACTGTCACTGTTCTATGTGTTTCTCCTTGCTAGATGCATGACTTTGCATATTCATCTGACTCTGTGTGAGCAGTCCCTGCTCCCTCAGTGACCCAGATGTCTTGGTATGGCAGCCTCATCCTCATCACTCTCTACTGAGCTGCTGGCATTTACGTCACTTGCCAGTTGTATCTGCATCAACTCCCAGAGCACAGCTGAAAGTAGCAAACCATTCTGGGCATAGTCCTGCTTCTTGTGTCACCTCACTGTTTAATGCTGGTTTCCCCTGACTGATTGCTGCTTGATATCTGTCAGGTAGGCAGTTCTTAATCTGTTTAGTTCATGCCTTATTGATGCTATATAGTACAAATTTTTTAAAACCAAATGTCATTTGATACTAAGTCAAAAGCCCTCCGAAGATCTAAGCCTATTACATCTGGACAGTTCCCTTTATCAACCAAATCTGTAATCTCATCACAGAGCAAAATAAGGTTTGTTTGACAAGCCCTATTTTCAGTAAAAACAAATTGATTTGTCTTGTTCTGTTCCCTTCTTTAATTCTTCACAGAATGGGTCCTGTATGGAGATTTCTACAACACTGTCCTGGACTGATGTTACATATCCCTTTCACTCTGCTTGTGTTTTTGACAAGATGTTACTACCCTCTGAGGCTGCTGGGTGGACTGTGCTGCTCTGGGAAGACAGAAGTAATTTCTCAGAAACCAGGTTCCCTTGCTCCCCTGCTCCAGGCACAGCTGGGAGTCTATGGGAGTCAGTTTGAAAGGCAAAGGAGCTTAGGAAAGGTGACAGGTCTTGAAGGACAGCATCCTCCAGGTGCAAGAATGGCCCGTCCTCATATGTGTCCTGAGAGACACCTCTCACCAAGTCACTAGGAACCAGGTGGCAGAGCAAGTAATGCTTTTTCTCCCTAGGCAGTAACACCCCTTATGACTCCCAGAGATGGTTTTCCCCTGCGCCATGGGGCTGATGGCTCTCTTGTGACAGCCCTGGGAGGAACTGGAACAGGGTATCATTCAGTGTTCCTTACCTGCCACTCTTCTGTGAGCTGGAGGCAAGATTTTGTCACATAACCTACAAACTGACATTCAGAAAGACAAACAGATGCATCAGGAGACTGGCTTAGCTAGGTAGAGGAATCATGATCTGACCTGCTTCATGCTCACCAAAAATGGAAAGGAACCAATCTGAAACCTATTGTCTTGTGGGAAGTGCAAATTCAGAGATGTGTTTTTATTGCACTAAGCACCCAGGGGCTTTGGGCTGGGATGGGGGTGATGGGTCTGCAGTATAGACAACTCAGTGTGACTACTCTTCAGTTTATAGCTGCCCTTAGTCTCCTGGAGTGGGTGAACCAGAAAAACCCAGATAAAGGTGCTCACTCTGATGAGAACCAAGGCATTAGATACAGATTCTTGCCATCTTTACCTTTGTTACCTGCTCAGAATAAAGCCAAGCCCAACACATTAGCAGTGACAGTGGGAAGCCAGCCTTAAGGAGACCTTCCTCTAAGAGCTGTCAATAAAGATTACATTTTGTAATGCCTTACAGGTAATCTGCTCCCTGGCTGCCTGCTGGATAGTAAGACAGGGAAAATCACAGCGTGTTCAAAAGTAATATCCCAATCAATGCAGACTGCCCACCTGTCTGATATAAGACAGCTTTAGATAAGCAGTATACGGAGGCTTGGTGTGTCTACATACCCCTCTGTTACTGTGTAGACTTAAGTTCACTTGTGACCATGTCTTTTTTCCCAGCTTCCTCTGTAAATCCCTTGTTAACCTGACCTATTCCAATGTGCTATTTTGTCCATCTGTGATGTTATACTTTTGGATTACTCCCCAAGCTACATAAAAAGCTGGCATTGGGATAATGCCTCTCAGGGCTGAGCAGAGAGGTTGCCTTCCTCACTGTACTGACAATGTTTAAAATGATGAAGAAGACTGATGTGCTTGAAAGCAGCAGCTCGGATGCTGATGTTAAGCACAGCTGCTTCAAGTGGAGCAGTTTCTCACCACCCTCTTTATTGTCGCTGCCTGCAGTCTCCAGAGACCAGATGTAATGGCTGCAGGGCAGGCAGGTATGTTCACCTTTCAGTCAGAGGAGGGGAAAAGATGCTACAGGGGAAATACACTCAGGAGGCTGACCAGGGAGGGCTGTCTCCCATAGAAGAACATTGTGGGGGGGTTTGTCAAAAGGAGGTCAGGTTTTGCCCATCATATTTAATAGAATGGTCTTGTGTGTTGTAAACCTTTCTCATTGCCAGTGAGCTGCCAAAATTTGCAGATACGCAGCTTAGAGAAGGAGAAAGGCTCACAGTAGAGGAGATGTTAGGGGGCAACATCTTGCAGCAGTGCTGTACTGGAGACTGGGGCTGGTGTTCATGCTGGAGGCAAAATGCTTTTGCTATTCGACTTCACATGTAGCTTGATCAGGTGGGCTGGGTCAGACCTGAATGCTGAGGTCCATTCTAACCCCTTCTAAGAGGTCCTGCCAACTTACAGAGGTGGAAACACGTTAGATGGAGAGGGTCTGTCTCATACAGGTGGCCTTAGCCATGCCATTTGGAGGGATGAGAGGAGTTTGTGCTCCACATCTGCCTCTTCTCACAGGTGAGGAGTGATGAGTGGCTTATCCTGCATCAGTCAGAGGCAACGGGATGTGGTGTGATGGAATTCAGTGCAGAGTCCTCCCCGGTTTGACCTATTCAGCAAACAGGATGTGTCACAAGGAGCTGAGAAGTAGCAAAGCTTCCCACAGGGTATAGGGAGAGGCTGGGAGAGAGGAAAGGCACTTGACTGCAGAAGACACCCTGTCTGCAGGGTGAGACATAACCTGACCATGACCAATTGTTGTCCACCACTGGTGAATATGGCCTAAATTACTGTCAGACAGTTTACGTTGATGATGCTGAGCTCAGTTTTAATGACCTGTATGTCATAACTTGGGCAGCAGTCACAAACAACAGATCTAGAGAACACGTGAGAGGAAAACATGCCACCAAGGATGGCTGAAATGGGGGCAGCCACCCCCGAGGCACAGGGTATTTGACCAGCTGTGCTCTCCTCCTCCTGCGGTAGCTACAGTGCCATGACTTGAGGCTGGTGCCTCAGACCAGGACTTTAAAACGCATTTTCATTCTTGTTTGTGGATATTACTGAAAATTGCAGGTCAGCAATGGCTCCAGCTGGTTAACCCTGTCATGTACCCGTGTACATCCAGGTTTCTTCCCTGGCTTGTGATCTCTCACCTAGCAGAAATCTGCCCCATGGAAAGAGTGGAGCTGGAGGGAGGGGAACAGACTGGCATTTGTAGGTACCACCTCAGAAACCACCTGCCTTCAACCTCAGAAGTCCTGTTCATTCATCTTGTGGACACAGTAACTGCAACTTTAGCCACTTTCCCCAAGACTAATTTAGGAAACAGAGATGCAGGTGAATTAAAATTCCTTGTCTGACCTTTTTTTTACAACTCTCTCCAAATCACTAGTCATCTCTCTTGTTAAATGCTTCATGCCTGTCTTCAGCCAGCCTTGGTGGACAAGTACATCAGAGCTGGGTGTCAGCACCAGAGGGGACACAGCTTTTCTCAGCCCTCAGGCAGCAGGGGGGAGGCCTGCAGCAGCTAAGCTGTGTTTTGTGTTCATATCCATATCTGTATAGATATCTGGATGTTGTAGTATTTATACTATATCTACCACCATGTGTGAACAAATCTGGAGACTGTCCTTGCTTAGAATGTCCCTCTTCCCCCCGCCCCAATCTGTGACAGCTCTTTAAACTTCTGACAGTGCACAGTAGCTAATGTCTTCTTTCTTAAGTGTTTTGTCTGCTTTCGTGACTCTGACACAGGGTCTGCCCCTTGCTGTGTTCACCTACGGCAGCTGTTACAACCAGGCTAAAAGCCTGGAAGGACTCCAGCTAGCTTGTATTATTGAAGATATTCCTACCACCTCACCTGGTGTCCGAGCCAGCTCCATTTGGACCTTGTCTTCTCACAATATTTATCAGCCAAACATACTTTTCATGTAGCTGGAACTGCTCACACAGGTCTCATTGGAGACAGAAAATTGATATAAATTTCCTCTGAATGATGCTTAACTAATTTGCAGTGTCTCTTGGCATCAGAAAGGCATGATTTAACCAAAACAACTGGAGTTCTGGTTGTTTTCTTGGCAGCAATACTGAGAAACTGGGTGGTGGAGCAACTGCTTGCCCAACTTTGTACAACTAGACCTTTATGACCTTTCATCAGAGTCAAAGAAAGGTGGGGGAATATGAGTGTGTTCACAATTCATATTATTGATTTTTATAGTGAAGTTGGTTTGACTGGAAGTTTTCACGGCATGTTTGTGTTGCATATGCATAAATCAGAGGAGGAAAACTTCAGGGTGATGTTTTACAGCAGAGTCTGAGTGACTTTGGAGTCTCTGTTTTCCAGGCTCCTGAGACTGAGGACTAGAGCCTCAGGGTGTCAAATGGTCAGAGGAGGGTACTACACACTTCTGGAAGTGCCTGCGAGGAGGTTTGCAGCCCAGCTGGGCACCTCATCCAGGTAGGCTCTTGAAGGACTTCTTATGGAAGTCTTATGAAGGACTTGCTTAGGAAGTGCTAAAAATACTTCTGGGAAGGGAGCTGCACCTGTAGGTCCCCACAGCAATCATAAAGCTGGTTGCTCTTTACTGCAGGAACTGAGACGGAGGTTTTGTTTGGTGTTGTTTGAACCAGCCTCCTGTTGGGAAGGAGGCTTTGATTTCAAACTTTGTATTTCTGAAAAGTGTATCTGTGACTGGTGCCTCCAAGCCCGGTCTACGATGCTGGGGTATGAAATCCTTGGATCCATCATGATTTTCCTGTCTATTTAGAGGAAGATACAGTCTCTACTAAACACATACACAGAACCAAGCACTCAGGTCTTGGTGGGTCCACACTCCCCTCTATTGGTCTGTTACCAGAGGGTTTTGGAGATTTCATGCAGTTTGAAGTTTTGCAACAAAATCGTGGTGAACTGTATGATTTCAAGTATTTAAACTTTCAGATTTATCTAATACTGAGAACAGGATTACTTGGCAGCTCCAAGGTTGGAGAAACCTTGGTGGAAGTTAGGGAAATATGTTATTTTGTCTAGCTTTTGAGAGGTATAACTTTTGGGCACAATGGAACACCATGTAGATGACAGAGAAAAAATAGGTAAGGATGAAAAAATTGTCTTTTTTTTTTTTTAATCTGAGGATCTGTAGAAGGCAATTTTGACAGTTTCTTTGCCAGACTACTTATTTCATTTGGCATTTGCTGTTAGTTCATTTTCACTTCAAGCTTTATCCTCAATAGGTTAATTTCCCTGTGTCTTTTTTCTCTTTTTTTTGATTACCTTTAAGAAGCAAAGCCTGAAGGAATCAAGATAAAACCAGACCTCCTTGTCTCAGGAACTTTTGCAGCCACAAATTTTGGAAAACATGACTTGTTAATACTTCTTTAGCATTTTAAAATAAAATTAAATCACCTAACATAAGAGTCTCATTTGTAGCTTGAAATTAAGTTAGAAAATTAAATGCCACTTTTTGGGCTAGATTTTCAGCCAGTTTAAACTCCATCAGAGTCAGAGATAGGCTAATTAGCAGGGACTGAAAAGCTCTGTCTCTGCATAAAACCATATAATGCTGTTAGCTGAATTTTTAAACTAAGTTTGTACTTTTTGTTTCATTAGCTAAAAATACATACATTCATATATATATGCACATATATACACAGAAGGAGAGACTATGTCAAGAGAATAAATTAATTTCTCTGTAGCCTTATCATATTCAAACAAAACCCATGTATCCTAGGAGATAAGAAAATTGCCTCCTATGACTGGATTTTTACAAAGTAGTGTTGGGATGAATAGCCATTATCTTAAAGAGTAAAATCACTTAGCACAAGTGCATGGAAATAAAAAAGAGCATTTCAAAGCCCTCTGCAAGTATGGGCTGTTTTCACTTTGGAATTTGCAGCATTCGGGATATAAGGATGCCAGAAGCTCCCTGCACTTTTTGCCACAGAGCTGATGGCTGGTTCCCTGTGTCTGATACTAGACGGTTTACTCAGGATTCCTAGAGCCCCACTATTACATGGCTGTCTTTAAGTTTCCTTGTTCGTTTGTTTGGTTTTCCCAAATACTGGTACCTTGGGTTCTTAAATGACCAGATCCAAATCCATAGGCAAAGTGATGTTTCTTATTTCTATTAGATTGGCATGTGTTGCTCACAGGTGAGTGTGCAGCAGAGCACCCATCTTGTGGGTTTGTGGTTGGCAGTACGAAGGTGAGAGACAAAGGGCAGGGAAGAGAGCAGGAACCAGATTGCTACGCAGGGTTTTTAGCATCAGGCCTGATCTTACTTTGGCCATGCTCAGCACTGCCTGACGTGTTAGTGCCTCATCCGAATTGAGACAACTGCAGAAGAGTCCCTAGTACTTCAGGTTGGTGGTGGTAGTGCAAAACTGATACAAGCCCCACTGAGGTTCCCTGGAGTCTTTAAAGGCACTGAGGTGCTTGTCCCAAGGACAGAGTGCCCTTGGTCCCACTCATCCTCTCTCCTTTTTCTCTTTATCCTCCTGTGAGCATGACTTACAAAGCTTCCTCTTCACCCCTTCCTCAGGCTGGGGGGTGGGAAGTACTGCTTTGGCGTCCTCCCCAGATATGCTTCTCTCCACCTCTGTCTCACAGGAGGGAAGGCACAGCAAGTGGAGCCTGTTAGTTCATCCTCCTTCCTGGGGTCAGTGAGAGATGGCAGCAAATTTTCTTTCTGTACTGCTGTGCTTGAGCAGCTCATGAAAAACCCAGGCCATGAGCTCTCTGGCTGAGTAGGACAGATGACCATCTAAATACTGCTCAGTGGTAAATAGCTTTCCAGCTAAGTGGAAGCTGCTTAGGAAATACTGTTTTCATAACAGAGGAACATTTTTTTTTTTTTTTTTTTTGTCCAAAGGACAAAAAGCTCATTGTTTTAAAAAAGAACATCTGAAAACCAAAGAAAACAAGGTATCATGATTGATGCACACTTGCATGGAGCAAACTATTTCTTGCCAGGCACTTGTATCCTACAGGTATCATGGTTTGAGTGTTTGGCTATCCGAGCTCCATGCTGGTGCATTCAAAGCTTTCTTGCTGATGCAACTCACATCAGCAACAGTGGAGGAGGTCAACAGCCACAAAGGAAGAAAGAAGAATCTGACTTCCGAAGAAAGGAACAAGGTATAGAAACAGGCAGGAGATGCGATAGTTCAGGTCCTGCCTGTGTCTGAGCTTTTGAAATGCATAAAGACTCAGCTGACACTCTACAAACAAAAAGTACATTTCCCTTCACTCAATTTTTAAATTCTCCAGAGGTAACAAATGTTGCAAACAGACAGTTCTTGGTATTAGTTCTATTGTACATGGTGAATGCATACTGCACTCCCACGCTTGTGCAGAAATATTGAACAGTCAAAGCAGAATCTAGTTATACATTCCAGATACATCTACTGCTCAGTTCAATATATTCATTACCTGTTATTGTTCCATATCCTCTTTCATCAGTAGACATGAACAGTGCAATATATATTAAAGGTGAATTGGTATTCATGTAGTTATGTAGATTTGATAAGTCCCTAAGCAAACTGTCAGTGGAAGTCCTCTGGAAGGGATGAGTTTCCACATTTCTCAGTAGACTGGGTGCAGATGGGGTCAGAGTATTGCAAAGACTGCCCCATTCCCAGGAGGAGATGGGAACCTGCCTTTAGCTCTTGCTCTGACTCGTGGGTTTACGTCCAAAAAGTATGGTTAGAAAGGGAGCCACTGAACTGTCCCATCCACCTGTAGATGACGGCTGTTCAGCCAGCTTGCCCCATGTGTGGGTTTTAATGCAAACCTGAGAACAGCAGCCTTTCTCTAGGACGTGTCACAGACTGCCTGCAAACCAGTGTGCAAGAGACTCCCACCCACAGTCCCCTGTGTTCAGCATCTCTCCCAGGCAATCCACACAGCTGGGAAGTCTCTTAAAGCCACCAGCCTTTGCTGCAGTGCTGGACCTGAGCAGAACTGGGAAAGAAGGCCTAAGTCTTGGGGGACCTCAAGTCTGGTGGCCTCCTGGAGAAGAAACAATGACTATGAAAGATTCAGTGCTTGTAAAAAACAGTGCCTATCTGGAGTTTGGTCATCAAAAACTTTTGCAAAAAGGTATGTTCTGAAGGAGCACCAAAATAGCTTGCTAGTGAATCACACTTGAGGGACTTTGGGGGAAGACTGCTGCCTCTGCCTGGTTTTGGTTGGAAGGTGTATGCAGGAATTGTGGGCTGGCTGGTGTTACATGTTTCAAAGGTGGTATGTGGCCACAGCACCATTTTGATTGCATGGCAGAAGGTCATGTGGTAACTTTCGGTACACTGATGATAGGGGTGAGACGGACAAGCTGTTGGATGCATATCTGGCTTTTCCCAGGTCTAGAGCAGCAGCAGCAACAAGCTGTTAGACAAGAGAGCTTGGGAACAATTGCTCTGACTTTCTACATCAGGTTTTGCCATGAGAAACATCTCATTACACTTGTCTCACCTCTCCCTCAGCATCCAGGGCCCACCTCTGCCCCATATATCACTGAATGGACAGGCAGCCTTGTGCTCAGTACCTGTGCAAGGCTGGAAAGTGGCAGTAATTCCTGCACCTAGTCCTGACCTGAATTTAGCCTCATGGATATTACCTGCCTCTCACAGTTCTTTTGCAAACTACAGCTGATAGGCAAGCAACTCAGCACTGGTGACGATTACTACTCTTTCTTGTTTTAAAGGACCAAAGCCCAGAAGGTCCAAGGGCTCCCGCAGAAACCAGCTGGCTCAAGACTCAGGCAAATTTGGGCCACTTCTGCTGGGCAACCTATAATCAGAAGCATATTCCTGGATCTGTTGGCATTGCTCCTGCCTACTCTTCCTGTCTGACAGCTTGTAGAATCGTAGAATGGTTTGGGTTGGAAGGGACCTTTAAAGATCATCTAGTTCCAGCCCCCAATTGTCTTTCCCACCTGTGCCCGGATGCTGTGCCTGACTCTGCTTTAGGAATTGAAGTCAAGGAGTGTCACAGGTTTGGATTTCCTGTCTCTGGAGGGATGTCCGATGTGTCATTCTGCCAGTGCTGCAGTGTTTGCTTTCCTCCCTGTATAACTGAAGTTTTGAGCCTCTGTTTACAGAAATATTTATTTCTTTTCCTACTGTCAGAGCCGTGAGGGCACTAATAGGCCTTAATGGTCCTGAGCAGGGACCTCCAGCCATGTACCCTGGCCAGGAGCCCATTTAAACTCAGGCCTGGGTCCCTGGTCCCTCTGCCTCCTGGAGGGATCCCTCCTACATACATTATAGCCTTGTTTCCTACCCCATCTCCTGCTCCAGACAGGGTTCCCTGCAGGGACCCTAGTCCCAGTTTGTCTCCTCACTGTGTCTGGGGCTGTTGATGGACCCCCCTCGCTCGTGGGACTGTACCTTGTTGGTGAGGCCATGACCAGTGCTGGAGTCCCCCTGGCCTTCCCTTCTTGTGCTGGTCCCTGGCACCCATGGACCCTGAAGCACAATGCCCGATGCACAAAGCCTGTCTGTGTTCCTGCCACCAGTGGAGTGCCTTCCTCCGAGTGAGCAGCTCGCCTGCTTCTTTCTGTGCTCTTGGTCTGCAATGAGCTGAAGTGCCACTGGAGTGGGTGTATCTGCAGCCCTGATTTACCACCGAGGTAATGAGACAAAGTGACAGTCCAGGGTGTTCATGGGGATGTGATAGCAGAGCTAAAGATAAAAATAGATCTATAATTTCTGATATAATCGACAGGCAATCTCTGAATAGACCCTCACAGAACATAAAATCATCCTTTCACCTTTGCCTAATGACAAAGGCAAGATACTCTCTTTCTTGGTAGAAGAATTGGCAGGACAGGGGTATACAGTCTTGATGAATAGAAATAGGTCTTATTTTGCTGGGGTGTGAGCTGTGACAAACACGTGGATGCTCTGAGATGGTTTATCCTGGAAGGTGGTGTAGTTATACAAACTCGATAGGAGTATCAACCTAATCCCAGGTTTTGGTGGCATCACATGCTAGCACATGCCAAACTCATGTCAAAGTTTTGCAAATCCTGATTGTATAGTTTTGAATGACAACATTTTGCAACTCCAACATTGTGTGTTTCAGTTTGCAATGTTGAACCAGAAGGTATTAGGCAATGAAGAGATCAAGGTTTCTTGGTGTTATTGGGTGCTTTGGATACTGACCAGCGTGTGGAAATGATCAAATGCCTTGTGGATTTTAATGAATTGGAAAAGGAAACTAAGCAGATGATCACACAGGACATGCTGCCCCAGAACTGTAAAATAAGTCTGAGGCTGAAGCAGAACCAAGGTGTCATGGAGCCTGAACAGGGCAGCTTTCCATGAGAGAATGATATCCTTTCTGGAGCAGTAAGGGTTTCCAGCCCACACACCTGCTCTTAGATGAGTTTTGTCTGGCACTGCTCCCTTAGACTGCTTCAGGATGGGCTTTCCTTTATTTATACCAGTATCACTCCACTCCCCATGTGCTGTTGCTTCTTGATCCCAGCCCAGAGTCCTGTCTTGATATCTCTTCAGCCTGGAGGAGGTATTTGTACAGCAGCAGGGTCTGGGTTCTCTGAAATCTGTCTGTACTTCTGGAAAGGTTGTACTGACTTTGGCCATGTTTTCCAGTTTTTCCCTGAAATTGAAGAGTCAAGGCTTCTGGGTGTGTCCAGGCAGGCACAGACAGATTTTTACAAGCCTTTTGAAATAGTCTGATAGCTAGAAAAACAAGCTGCCTTTTTTGAAAACTGACAATAAGGAGTAGGAGCCCATATCATCAACTGTGTAGCACTGTTTCTACAATATATTGTGTCTTGGGTGCTGTTTGAAACTGGGTATGTTTCACAGGAGACACAGAGATGGGGGAAAGGTAGGGATGCCTACTAGCTTTCATTCTTCTCATTCTGGATTCACATCTTGTCATCACACTTTCTGTCTTTATTTTCTCCTATATCTAGTGTTCTTACTACACCCTGGAGTGCCATTGCTAGTCTCAGCTCTCACGACTGTTGTGGTAAAAGCATTACAGTCCCTCTGGCCACAAGTTGGGTCTTGCTACAGCTTGGATGAAGTCACAGGCAGGCCTTGTGCCTGCAGCGTCTGTGGTGGAAGGGGACGAACAGGGGCAGAGGAGGTGGCTGAGCACTCAGCTGCAGTTGTAACTTGTGGTCTGTAATGTGCTATGGTGATGGGAAGAGAACTGCAGAAAGCAAGAGAGATGCCAGCTCCACAATCCAAGCAGGGAAACAACAGGGAAAGATGACATCACTCACTGAATCATATAATTTTATGACATCACAGAGCAATCAGAAAAGTGCGTCTCTGGCAAACAGTGCTTCTTAGGTAAGTTTGATCTGTGCTGCATAGCTTCTCTTCGGAGTTTGTATTTTCTTTGTCTTGCTAGTACATCAGTGACTTTCAGCTGTTCTGCAGGAACTTTTCCACAGTTCTGTGGGAAGAAATCTGTAGATATTTACATTTCCTTCATGACAAAACAAACCAGAAATCTGTCTTACTCCAAAGAAGATGCAGCTGTTATTTTCTTTCTCTTCATTAATACTGACAAGAGCAAGGAGGACAGATCTGCAGCACTAACACAGCAATGGTGAAAGCTCCCGTCTTTTTCATTGCAATCCTTGTCAGAGGAATGGATTCATGCAATGCTATTTTCTCTTCTCATTACAATCCTTGTCAGAAGAATAAGTTTTTAATCCATCATGCACCCTGCTAAGAGATAGTGGAGTGGCTGAGGACTCCTTTTTGCTGTGGTCTGTAACTTGCTGGGCCACTGACCGCCATCAGTTGCCTTGCTGTGAGGAGAGAGTAGCCAGACAGAGCTGATGAATGGAGACAGTGTTAAACATGTGGCACTGGGGTGATGGTGGATTCGAGGCTAACTCAGGGCTGTCCCCAGCCCTGGAAGACAGAGTCTTTCTCTCTTCCCCCAGTGGGGTGTATCTCTAAAGGATTTGGTTGTACTGGCACAGCTGTGGGGGCACAGTGCTGCCCTGAAACACTCCAGTGACAGGGTGGGCTTTTGGAGATGGATTCCCAGCTGTCCTGGTAGCACCCAGGGCTGGGAAATGTGGTGGAGCCCTGTAAAGCCATGGCTACCGGGAGGACATGAGCAGGGAATAAGCTGTTTGCCATCTGTTCCATAAATAACTTGTGGACTGCTATCTGAGATGATAACACAACATGGTACTGAGCTGTGGTATCCCTTATAGAGAGACATAAAGGGTCCTCAAAGTTGACAGCTAGAAGAGAAAGGTCAGTGTTCTGGTTTCCCTCCTGGGCTCACATTTAGAAAGCCCATGCTCAGTTGTGAATTTGACAGCAGGTTCCTCCTCTCATCCCAGTCAGGTCCCTTAGTGGTCCCTTGACTTCGCTGCCTGCTCTTCTGGTTACTTATTGACACAAACCAGAAAGGAAACTGCAGTGCTCAGCTCTTCAATGGCTGACATAACCAGTAAAATGGGATAAACTTCTCTTTCTTGTTGCCTGTGTGGAGGAGGATATATTTATAGTGACATCAAAGGCTTTTGTGATGTCGTGATTTTTTTTTTCTATTCTTTAATTTAGAGGAAAATTAG
Organism: Strix uralensis; assembly: GCF_047716275.1. Taxonomy (NCBI): domain Eukaryota; kingdom Metazoa; phylum Chordata; class Aves; order Strigiformes; family Strigidae; genus Strix; species Strix uralensis. Next base: position 115,840,832 of record NC_133974.1, on the reverse strand, counting down.
TCAAGGTGTCTAAAACCATTCGAAGTTTGATGGCATCAAAATAAACCAAAAATCATTTCTAGGGGAGTTGGAAGCTGGTTTTAATTTAAAAATCTTCTTTCACTGTAAGACAATCCAGAACAGCCAGACAATTACAAGCTCAGAGATGAAACTAAGTATTGTGGCTGACCTGAAATTTTTCCCCATGTTTTTCATCCACAGGTAGCTGCAGGAGGTCAAAAATGGATTTCTTTCAAAATAGAACTTTTCTTTTTCTCTGTCCTTCTTCTTTATCAGCATTTTTTTTAAGTGCTCTGCAACTGTACTAATAGCTGTGATAGACACTCACTGTACAACAGGTAGAAGATGGTGGTGGAGATCATCAGGCTGGAAAAGCCAAAGGAAAAAGCTGGGAACTGGAGTTGCCTGGAGAGAGAGGGGTCAGTTTCCAGACTAGGTCAGCTTGTGCCCTCAGCTCCCATGCAGGAGACAAATCACAGACAGGAACTGCAAAGAAATGTGACACATAAAAAAAGGTTTGCTTAGCTCTGGATCACCCAGAGGCATATAATTGAAATTCAGCCCTTGCTAGTGGGAAGGAAACATGCCCTGCAAGCACACACTGAGGCATGAGAGCTTGACTGCGGCTGTGGGATATGTCAGGAGACCTACCTGAGACCTCCAGAACCTGCAGTTGCAGCGGGGGGATGGGTAGGTCAAATGATCCTGGTGGGGCCCTGCAGGACCTGACATATATTGGATTAACGGGCACCTTCCCTTGTCACACAGAGCATCTCATGGGCTGGAAAAGGGATGCTCTGGAGAGTTTCTGGCAAATCTCTGGAGAAGAGCATCTCCCCGCCCCTCTACCAGGGGCTTTTTCAGCTCTGGTGCCCTTCCCAAGGACAGCCCCACCAGGTGGGTGCAGTCAGCACTGCAGGAAAGAACAGGCAGCAGCCACCACAGTCAGCACTGCGGGAAAGCTGGGACCCCAGAGACCCTCCCAGGCTCTCCAACCCCAGCCTAGCCCAGTCCAGACAGTGTCCACAAGAGTGGTCTTCCATCCCTTTTCCCAACGTGCTGAACTGCCCTTAAAGCGTTAACCACCGGGCTGAAGTGCTAAGGCTTGGACAATAGGCCCAAGCCAGAGTTGACCTATAGAGGAATCCTGTATATTTTGTACCTGATAACTGTTGTGCTAGTAGGTATTGTACTAGGTTATAACAAACCGCCTATCCTGATGTAAAAAGTGCTAAAATGTTGAAGTGTTGAAGCCTGAACAACAGGCCCCGAGCCAAAGCTGCTAACTTAGTATGTAGTCATTAACGATATGTGTATGGTCATTAATGAAAGATGTAGCTTAGATATCATAGACTCCTGACTGATGATGAATGTAATGGAAACATGTCTATCCTGAATGTATCTTTCTTCTTCTTGGCATAGAGGTAAGTTAACAAGGCCATGAAGCCTGCTGTCCGGCCTTGGGACCAGACGTGTGGCCTTGTTCTAAAAAGAACATAAATAAATTAGATAAGCAGGGAAACTCCCTTAGCTTCTCCCTTGAGCCCTGGCCAGGCTCCGGGGGAATCTAATGTGAGAGTGAAACCAGATGTTCCGCTCAAAACAGAGGTGCCAGCTGTTCTGGCTTGCTGATTTGGGGCTATATAAGGCTGGACCCGCTCACAGCGACTTTGGAAGCCTCACCTACGGGTGGACGCACCGCGTAGGATTTCCCACTTGCCGGGACAGGCTCTCCAAATCCTCGCTGTAACCGGGGCTGCCCAGCCACTGCGGGTCTGGATGATGGTGACGTATGCAAGTGGTGATGGATCTTTCTTAATCACTGTTCTCTCCCTCAGGTAGTAATGATTTGATGCATGACCCTGTATTTTCCTATTTGTTTAAGTGCGCTATTGTGTCTTTTCGTACTGTATGTTTTCTGTATTATTCTGTTACGTTATTTAGCTATTTCCAGTAAAATACGCCTGCTCTCTTCACTCTGGTGTCTGAGTTTAATTGGTATCCCTAATCAGCAAAACACGGGCCCACAATCTTTCTGGTTGGAGTGTAAAATAGCCAAAAGATGCTGGCTTCCTGCATTTTTCCTGCAAAGACTCTGATTTCCTGCATTTTTCCTGAAAAGGGCAGGTTTTGAACTCTCTTCATCGCTCCTATTTTAATCAAGGCATCGCGCAGTATCAACAGTTCCACCAGACACACGCCATCCAAAGCTGACTATGGATCCCCTTTTTGCCACGGGGAGGGCCTTTCGCACAGACGTGTCCCTGGCTGTGCTGGCTGCTCGGTGGGTGAAGGTCATGGCTCACAGTGGAGTCTGTCTTTCGCCACGATGGTCATTTCCAGGGAGAGCAGCTTGTTGTATTGACCAGGACCCTACAGGGAGAACAGAAGGGCAGGGATGCAGACGCAACACTTGCCACAAGTCCAGCGGAGCAGCTTGCCCCAGTGCGGCCCACTGTGACTTTCTGTGCTGCTGGAGCTGTGCGGATGCTCAGGGGACAAAGGGTTAAACCTGAGTTACCTGCATGAACTACAGCTGTCGCCAGCCTCGGTGCAAGCTGACGCAGGAGCTGGTCCTGACAACCACCAACCCAGGGCACGGAAAGCTTTGAACAGCTGTGACTGTTCTGGAACAGACCGTGCCTCGTGCATCCGCTTCTATTAACAACTCTTCTCCTGCAGCAGAAAAGGAGTTTGAGATCTTGCTCACGGCTACAGGAGGACGGTGGTGGCCTCGGATGGTGCGTGAGGCTCGGGGCTTGCCTTGCCTATGAGCAGCTACGCCCCCAGAGTGACAGAGGAAAGGCTTTCCCTGGGGAAGAGCCATCAGCGCCCATTTGAAATGGAGGAAAACTTCACTACGGTTTTGGTTGTAGGTGGAAAGCTGTGGGTCAGGGAGGAATTCTGCATCTTCCATAGCGTAACAGAGGCAACTGGCTGTACAGCAATTTTTTGGTTTGTCTAATTCTTCCGGGAAGAGTCTTATGCCGGTACCGAGTAAGGCGGAGTGTCAGACAAAGTAGCTCATTGAATGGGCATGATACGGGGAAATTTACTTGCCTATTAAAAGCCCCATTGCTCTAGAAGTTGCATCTTTTTTCTCTAGTCCTTTCTCTTGGAAGCGGGTGGGCGGAGGGGCATGGAGGGTTTATCTTCATACCTCCTAAAACCTGCATTGTAACAGTCAAGACAGAATATGCCTTTCTCCTGTACCTTCTCTTTTTTGAACGTGCTGAATTCAGTCAATTGCCCACTGAGTTCAACAGCCACCTCTGATTGGCTGAACAGCTAGATGCAACCTCCCGTCACTGGCGTTAGCACCATTAATGCAGATCATCTGCTCTCTACTATTCTAGGCTACCTACTATCTAACAGTCTAGGCAAGGGTACAGCCTGATACAACGTTGCACATAAGGTCAGTACTACCACGGGGTGTGACATTCCAATGAAAAACAAGAGAGCCTGTACACCTTTTAATGGCTTGAAGGGATGACAGGGAGAAGCACCGTATTTATAATACACACACACACACACACAAGTGGATCTTCCCCCTCAATTTCTGATCATCCCGTGAGAAAGCCGTGCGCCACATGATGCACGCGCTGTCCACATTCAGTGATGCGGATGACGGGGCAGAGCGCACCCTCAGACAGCTTGCAGAAGGCACACGACCGGGAGGAGAGGCTCCTGCAGCCGGGAGTTGTGTTGCCAACCAGAGGGCCCTTGACAGGCTGGAGAAAGGGGCTGCCAGGTGCCTGCTGTCGTTGAAGAAGGGGAAGAGGGAAGAGCAAAGTGCTGGACCTGGGCAGGAAGAAGCCTTTGGAGCCGTATGTGCTGGGGGAGACCCAGCTGGAAAGCAGCTGTGCAGAGCCCTGGGGTCATGGTGGACCCGAAGTTGAGCAACTTGGAGCCAGCAAAGTACCCCTGGGGCAACGGGGGCTAAGTGCATCCCGGGCTGCAGCAGGGAAACCACTGGCAGCAGGCGGAGGGAGGGGGTGCTTCCCCTCTGCTCTGTCCTGCTCTGGGCTCCCCAGCGCAAGACAGCCAGGGCCATGCTGGAGAGAACCCCCAGCACGAGGCCCCGCCCACTTTCAGTTGGGCTCCCAGAGGCGGCCATTTTGGAGCCAGCAGCCACCAGAGCCGGCAGCAGGGGGCTGTGCTGGCACGGAGCAGCGCTGGCAGGAGGCAGGCTCTGGCCGAACAGCGCTTCCCGGCACCGGCACCCTGCTTCCCGTCCTCGCTGTGACCGGCTGGGCCGCATCCCAGAGCGGTGCAGAGCGAGGGTCCTCCTGTCCCGGGCAGGATGGGCCAGGCCAACTGCTGCTGGCACTCCAGGTAGGATGCCCCCTGCGGCTCGGGGATGGGTGGGCACGGCCGGGCCCCGCAGCCGCGGCCTTTCTCATGCCCGCCGCTCTCTGCTCCGCAGGGAGGCTCTCACCGACGCCGAGGCGGTGCTGAGCACAGACGTGCGGCTGACCCGGGGCCGCAGGAGGAGCGAGAGGCGCCTTCTCCTCCTCCAGGAGGAACTGGTCATCGCCAAGTTGCGGTAAGACCCTCAGAGCCCCACTGCCTTTCCCCCATCCCTGGCCCTGCCACCAGGCCAGGGACACTCTGGCACCAGCCCCAGGCCCTGGGGCCTTGGTGCTGGATGCAGCAATGTCCATCCCAAGGTGTCCTGGTTTAGCCAGGATAGGGTTAAGTTTCCCCAGCAGTGGGGAGGGAGCTCTAGCCGGGTTATTCAATACCATGCTGACGTCAGGTCCGGGCGCCCAAGCGCGGGAAGATTGGTAAACGCGTGGGGTGGGGTCCCTTCCCTCACTGCTGTATCGGTATATCCCTTGTTCTGTTTATTGTTATTACTGTTATTGCCATTGTTCTTGTTGTTGTTCGGTTTGTTGCTGTTGCACTGTTGTATCAAACCTCTCCTTATCTCAGCCCCGGGGTCTGTATTTCACTCCCTGCCCCGTTCCGGTCGGAGGGTGGGGGAGGGGCAGCGTCAGCGTGGTCTCGGGTCCCGGCGGGGCCTAAACCACCACAGCCTTTTTGGCACCCAACGTGTGGCACGAGAGGGTTGAGATAAGGACAAAAGGAGAAGGTGTGTTAGAGCCATCTGTTAGGTGCCATTTTTCTGGTTTTATTTGTATTTGTTTGATAAGGAACATTTGCAGTGCTGGCCAATTTGCTTGCGTGGTGGGGCTGGATTAATCCTTATATCCCCTGTGTGTTCCCAGTGCTGGCGTTTGTTATCGGTGGAAAATGTGTCAAGGGTTTTATTTTGCTATACTGGCTACTGACTGCTTATAATGTGCTTGGATCACTGCTTGTGGGGGTGAACCGGTACCTGTTTGCTGCCTGGGCTTTCGTTAGGGGTCTCACCGCCTCTGTGGGTGAGCCAGGGGAAGAGATGCTCTCGGTTTTTGAGAGTTTTAGCTATCCTTGGAGCACCCAGGCCAGTGTGTTTGCGGCACAGCGCTTTCTGAATGTCTGCCAGATCTTGTTTTGGGCCATGCGGTACTTCTCCAATAATGGCACCACCCGGAAACCTGCCCCGAGGGCAGATAGCTATAAATGGCAAGGTGTGTGGGAAAAGATGGGCAAGTGCCTGAGTCAGTGGTCACCCCCAATGCTTTGGGATTTCACTCCCAAACAAGTGCAGAGTCCTGATAAACTGGTGGAGTGTTTGGAAAAGGTGTGTTGCCAATCTGACAAACCCCGGGAGACACAACTCGTTGCGATGTGCTGGGGGCTTGCCCATGCTTACTGTGTCATCTTTAACACTGCTCACTTTAACCACCACAGAGGGGCAGGTGGGGGGCAGGGCTCTGCCAGAGGGCACCCCAAGGCAGCCACCTCCAGCTCACTGCCTGTCTCTCTTCTCCGCAGACGTGGCACCACCCTGCACCCACAGCTCCGCCTGGCCCTGGACCAGCTGTGGGTGCTGAGCAGCGGGAAGGAGGCAGCGGGGGACGTCAAAGAGGAGGAGGAGGAGGAAGACAGCGACGAGGACAGGACCTCCATCATCTTCATCTGGCCCAGCGGCACCTGTGTTGCCACTTTCGGGTGAGTCGTGGTGCCACGTCCCACGGCCGGGCAGGAGAGGGTCCCAACCGTGCCCACACCACCCTGTGAATGGCCTCTGCCCTCCGTGCAGAGCCTGGGCAGGGAGCAGGCAGCACGCCGGCAGGGAGGGATGGGGGTGCGTTTCCACATCCTGCATCCCCTGGTCACCTTTTGGTCCCCAGAAGGGAAGGGCAGGGGCAGCTGCTCTGGCAGGACACAGGGAGCCAGGGCTTGGGCAGCACCCCTGTCCTGCCCCACGGGGCCTCGTGCTGCCCCTCTGCCCTTCCCAAGGGGCAAGGCTGTGCCGGGGCCCAGGGCCTGGGGGGCAGCGGGGCCTGACGCTGGTTCTCCTCTCTTTCTGCAGCTCCCGGGCACTGAAGCAGCTGTGGCTGGGCAAGCTGCTGGGGTAAGCTAGGGGGGTGCTTCAGGCGCGGCCGGATGGGGCAACACAGCTCCCCAGGTGGGGAGAGCTGCCGCCGCGGCTGCGGGCAGCTCTCAGGCAGAGCTGCCTGAGAAGGGAGAAGAGGTGGCTTGGGGCTCAGCCAGCTCTCTCTCTGTCCCTTGCTGGTGCACAGGACACCCGAAGGAGCCACGGGAGCCCGCGTGACCGACGTCCCATCGATCAAACTCCTGCAGAAGGAGCTGAGCCGACGCCATGCCGTGAGTGTCTCTCTAGTCTGGCCACTGTCCCCGAGCGCTGGCCCTCCAGCCGAGCAGCAGAGGCATCGCTGCTCACCTCCTTCCACTCTTTCTCTCCTGCCCAGTGGAAGACATTCAGCGCCAGGAGCCTGGAGAGGCTGATGGAGGACCAGGCAGAGGTGAGAACGGCTGCCTTTCACCCGCCTCTGGCTGTGCCGGGATGCCAGGGATGTGCAGCGAGTGGGGTGAGCCTGTGCAGGGGGGAGGGAGGGTCCCGCAGTGCCACCCCGGGCGCAAAGAGGCTTGGGGAGCCACCAGGAACGCCGCATGTCCCCGCTGGTGGTGCTGGGAGGAAACCTGCCGCGTGAGGCAGAAAGCCCAGGAGGGCAGAGGGTCCCCGCTCTGCCGCCCTCAGGCTGCTGGTGCCGGGTGGCCGCTCGCCGGTGGCCCTTTCCGCCGTGGGGATGCTCTCTAAGCGCAGCCTGGTTCTTGCAGGCTGATCCCAAGCAAGGGCCTCCAACAGCCCCATCTACCAATGGAGGGGGACTTTGCCGCTCACCAGGTGAGTTTGGGAACGAAGGACAGGGAGGGCCTTCTTTTCTCCTGGACCGGCACGTCTGCACAACTGAGGATGCTGTTGCTGCTGCCCTTTGGCCAGAGAAAATCGGTGCCCATCACGCTGCAGCAGGAGAGAGCTGAGCGCTCGGGACCCTTCGACAGTGCTGAGCACTCGAGGTGCTGCCTGCCTGAGCTCTGTCCCCAAAGCCGGGCAGATGGGTCCCTGCTCCTCGGCCAGAGCCGGGAGGAGCCGTGCTCCCTTGTTCCCTGAGTGTCACCCCGCAGGTTGGGCACCCCAAGGGAGGACGGATGTCACCCGGACGAGCAAGGACACCCGCTGGGCAGCGGCCGCTGGACGTGATTCTGCGGGACAGGGAGCCTCCCTCTGCTGCTGCTTGCAGCCTGGGGGAGGGCAGGGCGAGGGCTGGGCGGGGCTGTCCCACTGTCCCGCCGGTTCTCAGGAGACTGCGAGCCGGAGCCGCTGAGCCAGAGCCCTGGTTCCAGCTGCCGGCTCCCTGCCCGTCCCGTCCCGCCGCACCGCTCAGCACCGCGCTGCAGGCAGGGCAGGGCAGGGCAGGGCAGGCTCCGGGAGCGCTGGCCTGGCGGTTCCCACTGACGGGCTCTTGCTCTCTTTCCCTTTGCAGCAGGAGGGAGCGGCGGCAGCACCGGCAGGAGGAGGAGGGGGCTGCCCTGGCCCTTTGCGCTGCGGCGGAGCCCGTCCGCTGCCCCGGTGCCAGGGCAGGCGGGCTCCGACTGCAGCAGGGCGCTCTTTGGGCAGCCCTTGGCAGCCCTCTGCGGGGAGGCCGGCACGCTGCCCCGGCCCATCCAGGTAGGCCAGCCTGGACAGGGGGGCCCCAGCCCTCCCTGCGGCTGCTCCAGAGCCACTGTCCCCAGCAGCTCCGGGGGTGGCTGGGGCACTGGGCTCTTCACCCACGGCCACCGCTTCTGGCGCCAGACCCTTTGCGGGTGGGGGGGGGAGCCCAGCCTGGGGCAGAGCTCTGGCCTCTGCCGTCACTTGTTTCTTCAGCCAAGCAGCTGTTCTCCTGCGTCTCCCGCAGGAGCTCGTGGACATCCTGCACCAGCGAGGACCGTCGACGGAGGGGATATTCCGGAGATCCGACAGGGGGACGGCGCTCCAGAAGCTGAAGGAGGACCTCGACCGCGGCGCAGATGTGGACCTGGCAAACCAGCCTGTCATCCTGCTGGCTGCCGTCCTGAAGGTGAGCGCTTCTGCCCTGCAGCTGGAAGAGCTCCTGGCTGGCCTGGAACCTTCAAAGGCTCACCTGAAGCCCTTGGCCTTGCAGGACTTTCTCCGCAGCATCCCGGGCAAGCTGCTCGTTGTCGGCCTCTACCAGGACTGGATGCAGGCCATGGAGAGGCCAAGCAAGGAGGCCAGGGTGGAAGCGCTGAAAGTGTGAGTGTGGCCAGCAGCCTGCCTGTTGAGTAGGGAGTGGCAGAGTCCTGGGACTTGTCTGAAAAGGGACGGGCTCCTTAGAAGGTTGCACTTTCTGGCAGCTCGCATTTGCTGGGCTGGGGTTGCATTTTGGGGGAAAGGACGTGGGCAGGGAGCCCTCCCTTGCGTGGGCTTGGGTGAAACCAGGAGCTGGGAAGCAGCAGTGTGTTTTCTTCCTGAAGCACACGAGCCCTGATCGCTGCCTGAGAGCACCTGGAAAGTGGCACAACACAGACACTGGCTCCCACCTGCCTTGTGCAAGCTTCGGGGACAGCTGTGGGCAGCATCTGCTTCCTTAACGTTGTGTTCCTGCTCCCTCAGGGTGGCCGAGAAGTTGCCTGCAGCCCATCTCCTCCTCCTCCAGCGCCTGATCTCACTGCTGCAGAACATTGGCCACCACGTGTCCACCAGCAGAATGACCTCCAGCAACCTGGCCATCTGCCTGGGGCCAAACCTGCTGGGCCCACCCGACGAGGACCTGCTCCCGCTCGAGGCCATGCTGGAGGTGACCGAGAAGGTACGCTGTATTGACCGGCTGCCTGCAGCCTGCCTGGACCCTCAGAGCTTCCTCCTCTCCTGAGCAAATGCCGGTGGAGTGGCTGCCTGGAAGAGCAGCCCCACAGCCACAGCCACAGTCTGTGCAGAAGCAAGGGTCAGGAGCAGGAAAGGCTGCTCGGCACATTTTCAGACACCTGCGCTGAAACCAAGGCTTTGATGTGTGCAGGTGAAGCTGCTGGTGGAATTTCTCATTGAGAACGGCAGTGACATCCTGGGGGAGGAGATGGCTGGCCAGATGTCACCAGAGCCCATGGGCAGATCCACAGGTAGGAGGAGGGACTGAGGGTTGTCACAGCCTGAGCAGACAGCGGGGGTAGGGCTTCCTGTGGGTTTTGCTTTAGCTGTTGTCCACTTCCAACAAGTCACTTGGCTGCACGTGCTTTTGCTTTCCAGAGCTGCCTTTGGGAAGGGAGCATGGCCCGGCAGGTGAAGCAGTCGCACAGCTCCAGGCAAAAGCCTGCCTGGATGCACCAGCCTCTCTGCTCAGCCTCCAGAGAGCAGCAGGGGCAGACGCGGTGCTGGGAGCAGAATGGGCGGAGGTATGGCAGCTCCACGAGCGCTGCAACAATGTGGCTTAGGTAGGAGGAGGGGAGTTGCTGCTGGGTCCAAGCAGCTGCTGTGCCTCTTCCTGGCGTTCGACCTCTTGTGGCTTTGCATTTTATTTCACACCACCGCCCCCCCCCCCCCCCCGGGAAGAACACCCTGTAAGGAAAACTGGCAAGGTCTTTTCTCCAATGCCTTAGGCATGTGCTTAATCAAAGGAAATACCTACAAAATGCCACAGAAAGATAGATTTCAAAAGCAAAGCCTCCCACCGCACAAGGTTGTAGTGGGCCAGCCTTCTCTTGCCCGGCAGGGGATCGCAGGCTCTCTGCTGAATGGCCCCACAAATGAACTGTCACACCCCCACGTGAACCCTGTGTTCCAGAGTGAGATCCTTGGGAGAAAGGGCTAATGCAAACCGGCCAAAGGGATCTCCTCTGTAGAGCTAAGGCAGCAACGTGCCAAGCAGTTGCTTATACTTCAGGGCATCCCTTGCCACCTGCTAATGACGACCTTTCTGTTTTAGGCACCCGTTGCTCTGTCTCCAGCCACCCCCGCGACCACGGTAGAGGCCCTGGGATGCGCAGAGGAACCAAAGAGCCTCTCAGAGCAAAGAAGGTAAAATGAGTCAGCTTTGGTTAAATCAAGAACTGATTCCGATTGATCCTGGCTTTACCTGTCTAATCATGCTGTGGGATGGAAAGGTTTGCAGGCTTCCGCCAGGAGAACGCCAGCCAAAGGAAAAGAAAGAGAGAAGAGGCCTGGGCAGAAGAGACGGAACCCCACCAGGCGAAGAAGAGAAGAGAGGAGAAGATGGGCACTGCAAGAAAAGCAGGGAGGTGCAAAAGATCGGGAAGCCCCAGGTGTGTACCAGGCTCTGCTGCCCATCTTTGCCAACTCCCCACACTGCTCTAAGTCAGTCCAACTCACTGGCAAGGGACGGCGAGGGGATGGTGCTATGCAGGGTTTGGAAATAACCCCGTGGCAGCTGCCCAGGGGAGCCCTCCTGTGTGGCACAGGGGCACTGTGCACCTCTGCACCTGCACAGCTCTCTAAGGGCATTACCCATGGGGATAAGGGGCCGGAGCCACCCCAGAGCCAATGCCAGCAGTAGCTCTCTTCTGGGATATCAACAATTCCTGTTTCCCAAAGAAAGGGGAACCAAGCCATGCCTGTTGCTGCCTTTGTGGCTTTACCAGTGCTTTCTGGCTCTGTCGTTGTAGGTGCTGATTTTGCTGTTACTGGTTGAACCCGTGTGACTCCTGGGCTCCTGCAGTTAATGTCCGCAATAAAAGGACATTTTCTCTCTTCTGAGTGTGTGTGCCGTACGATATTCTGGACGAGGTAGACGTTGTTTTGTGATGCATCCTTGTGGAGGAGTTTGGGATCATCTCTTGCGCCAGAATCCTTTCCAGCAGGCATCGGGGCTGAGTTGAGGTGCTCGAGGAGTCAAACCAAAGCACAGCATCCCATAGAACCGCTGAGGCTGGGAGGGACCTGTGGAGGTCCTCTGGTCCAACCCGCCTGCTCAAGCAGGGTCACCTAGACCAGGTTGCCCAGGACTGTGGACTAATGGGCACGTTCCCTGTCACACAGAGCACCTCACGGGCTAGAAAAGGGATGCTCTGGAGAGTTTCTGGCAAATCTCTGGAGAAGAGCATCTCCCCGCCCCTCCACCAGGGGCTTTTTCAGCTCTGGTGCCCTTCCCAAGGACAGCCCCACCAGGTGGGTGCAGTCAGCACTGCAGGAAAGAACAGGCAGCAGCCACCACAGTCAGCACTGCGGGAAAGCTGGGACCCCAGAGACCCTCCCAGGCTCTCCAACCCCAGCCTAGCCCAGTCCAGACAGCGTCCACAAGAGTGGTCTTCCATCCCTTTTCCCAACGTGCTGAACTGCCCTTAAAGCGTTAACCACCGGGCTGAAGTGCTAAGGCTTGGACAATAGGCCCAAGCCAGAGTTGACCTATAGAGGAATCCTGTATATTTTGTACCTGATAACCGTTGTGCTAGTAGGTATTGTACTAGGTTATAACAAACCGCCTATCCTGATGTAAAAAGCGCTAAAGTGTTGAAGTGTTGAAGCCTGAACAACAGGCCCCGAGCCAAAGCTGCTAACTTAGTATGTAGTCATTAACGATATGTGTATGGTCATTAATGAAAGATGTAGCTTAGATATCATAGACTCCTGACTGATGATGAATGTAATGGAAACATGTCTATCCTGAATGTATCTTTCTTCTTCTTGGCATAGAGGTAAGTTAACAAGGCCATGAAGCCTGCTGTCCGGCCTTGGGACCAGACGTGTGGCCTTGTTCTAAAAAGAACATAAATAAATTAGATAAGCAGGGAAACTCCCTTAGCTTCTCCCTTGAGCCCTGGCCAGGCTCCGGGGGAATCTAATGTGAGAGTGAAACCAGATGTTCCGCTCAAAACAGAGGTGCCAGCTGTTCTGGCTTGCTGATTTGGGGCTATATAAGGCTGGACCCGCTCACAGCGACTTTGGAAGCCTCACCTACGGGTGGACGCACCGCGTAGGATTTCCCACTTGCCGGGACAGGCTCTCCAAATCCTCGCTGTAACCGGGGCTGCCCAGCCACTGCGGGTCTGGATGATGGTGACGTATGCAAGTGGTGATGGATCTTTCTTAATCACTGTTCTCTCCCTCAGGTAGTAATGATTTGATGCATGACCCTGTATTTTCCTATTTGTTTAAGTGCGCTATTGTGTCTTTTCGTACTGTATGTTTTCTGTATTATTCTGTTACGTTATTTAGCTATTTCCAGTAAAATACGCCTGCTCTCTTCACTCTGGTGTCTGAGTTTAATTGGTATCCCTAATCAGCAAAACACGGGCCCACAATCTTTCTGGTTGGAGTGTAAAATAGCCAAAAGATGCTGGCTTCCTGCATTTTTCCTGCAAAGACTCTGATTTCCTGCATTTTTCCTGAAAAGGGCAGGTTTTGAACTCTCTTCATCGCTCCTATTTTAATCAAGGCATCGCGCAGTATCAACAGTTCCACCAGACACACGCCATCCAAAGCTGACTATGGATCCCCTTTTTGCCACAGGGAGGGCCTTTCGCACAGACGTGTCCCTGGCTGTGCTGGCTGCTCGGTGGGTGAAGGTCATGGCTCACAGTGGAGTCTGTCTTTCGCCACGATGGTCATTTCCAGGGAGAGCAGCTTGTTGTATTGACCAGGACCCTACAGGGAGAACAGAAGGGCAGGGATGCAGACGCAACACTTGCCACAAGTCCAGCGGAGCAGCTTGCCCCAGTGCGGCCCACTGTGACTTTCTGTGCTGCTGGAGCTGTGCGGATGCTCAGGGGACAAAGGGTTAAACCTGAGTTACCTGCATGAACTACAGCTGTCGCCAGCCTCGGTGCAAGCTGACGCAGGAGCTGGTCCTGACAACCACCAACCCAGGGCACGGAAAGCTTTGAACAGCTGTGACTGTTCTGGAACAGACCGTGCCTCGTGCATCCGCTTCTATTAACAACTCTTCTCCTGCAGCAGAAAAGGAGTTTGAGATCTTGCTCACGGCTACAGGAGGACGGTGGTGGCCTCGGATGGTGCGTGAGGCTCGGGGCTTGCCTTGCCTATGAGCAGCTACGCCCCCAGAGTGACAGAGGAAAGGCTTTCCCTGGGGAAGAGCCATCAGCGCCCATTTGAAATGGAGGAAAACTTCACTACGGTTTTGGTTGTAGGTGGAAAGCTGTGGGTCAGGGAGGAATTCTGCATCTTCCATAGCGTAACAGAGGCAACTGGCTGTACAGCAATTTTTTGGTTTGTCTAATTCTTCCGGGAAGAGTCTTATGCCGGTACCGAGTAAGGCGGAGTGTCAGACAAAGTAGCTCATTGAATGGGCATGATACGGGGAAATTTACTTGGCTATTAAAAGCCCCATAGCTCTAGAAGTTGCATCTTTTTTCTCTAGTCCTTTCTCTTGGAAGCGGGTGGCCGGAGGGGCATGGAGGGTTTATCTTCATACCTCCTAAAACCTGCATTGTAACAGTCAAGACAGAATATGCCTTTCTCCTGTAGCTTTTCTTTTTTGAACGTGCTGAATTCAGTCAATTGCCCACTGAGTTCAACAGCCACCTCTGATTTTTACCCTTTGGCTGAACAGCTAGATGCAACCTCCCATCACTGGTGTTAGCACCATTAATGCAGATCATATGCTCTCTACTACTCTAGGCTACCTACTATCTAACAGTCTAGGCAAGGGTACAGCCTGATACAACGTTGCACATAAGGTCAGTACTACCAAGGGGTGTGACATTCCAATGAAAAACAAGAGAGCCTGTACACCTTTTAATGGCTTGAAGGGATGACAGGGAGAAGCACCATATATAATACACACACACACACACACACACACACAGACAAGTGGATCTTCCCCCTCAATTTCTGATCATCCCGTGAGAAAGCCGTGCGCCGCATGATGCACGCGCTGTCCACATTCAGTGATGCGGATGACGGGGCAGAGCACACCCTCAGACGGCTTGCAGAAGGCACACGACCGGGAGGAGAGGCTCCTGCAGCCGGGAGTTGTGTTGCCAACCAGAGGGCCCTTGACAGGCTGGAGAAAGGGGCTGCCAGGTGCCTGCTGTCGTTGAAGAAGGGGAAGAGGGAAGAGCAAAGTGCTGGACCTGGGCAGGAAGAAGCCTTTGGAGCCGTATGTGCTGGGGGAGACCCAGCTGTGCAGAGCCCTGGGGTCATGGTGGACCCGAAGTTGAGCAACTTGGAGCCAGCAAAGTACCCCTGGGGCAACGGGGGCTAAGTGCATCCCGGGCTGCAGCAGGGAAACCACTGGCAGCAGGTGGAGGGAGGGGGTGCTTCCCCTCTGCTCTGTCCTGCTCTGGGCTCCCCAGCGCAAGACAGCCAGGGCCATGCTGGAGAGAACCCCCAGCACGAGGCCCCGCCCACTTTCAGTTGGGCTCCCAGAGGCGGCCATTTTGGAGCCAGCAGCCACCAGAGCCGGCAGCAGGGGGCTGTGCTGGCACGGAGCAGCGCTGGGAGGAGGCAGGCTCTGGCCGAACAGCGCTTCCCGGCACCGGCACCCTGCTTCCCGTCCTCGCTGTGACCGGCTGGGCTGCATCCCAGAGCGGTGCAGAGCGAGGGTCCTCCTGTCCCGGGCAGGATGGGCCAGGCCAACTGCTGCTGGCACTCCAGGTAGGATCCCCCCTGCGGCTCGGGGATGGGTGGGCACGGCCGGGCCCCGCAGCCGCGGCCTTTCTCATGCCCGCCGCTCTCTGCTCCGCAGGGAGGCTCTCACCGACGCCGAGGCGGTGCTGAGCACAGACGTGCGGCTGACCCGGGGCCGCAGGAGGAGCGAGAGGCGCCTTCTCCTCCTCCAGGAGGAACTGGTCATCGCCAAGTTGCGGTAAGACCCTCAGAGCCCCACTGCCTTTCCCCCATCCCTGGCCCTGCCACCAGGCCAGGGACACTCTGGCACCAGCCCCAGGCCCTGGGGCCTTGGTGCTGGATGCACCAATGTCCATCCCAAGGTGTCCTGGTTTAGCCAGGATAGGGTTAAGTTTCCCCAGCAGTGGGGAGGGAGCTCTAGCCGGGTTATTCAATACCATGCTGACGTCAGGTCCGGGCGCCCAAGCGCGGGAAGATTGGTAAACGCGTGGGGTGGGGTCCCTTCCCTCACTGCTGTATCGGTATATCCCTTGTTCTGTTTATTGTTATTACTGTTATTGCCATTGTTCTTGTTGTTGTTCGGTTTGTTGCTGTTGCACTGTTGTATCAAACCTCTCCTTATCTCAGCCCCGGGGTCTGTATTTCACTCCCTGCCCCGTTCCGGTCGGAGGGTGGGGGAGGGGCAGCGTCAGCGTGGTCTCGGGTCCCGGCGGGGCCTAAACCACCACAGCCTTTTTGGCACCCAACGTGTGGCACGAGAGGGTTGAGATAAGGACAAAAGGAGAAGGTGTGTTAGAGCCATCTGTTAGGTGCCATTTTTCTGGTTTTATTTGTATTTGTTTGATAAGGAACATTTGCAGTGCTGGCCAATTTGCTTGCGTGGTGGGGCTGGATTAATCCTTATATCCCCTGTGTGTTCCCAGTGCTGGCGTTTGTTATCGGTGGAAAATGTGTCAAGGGTTTTATTTTGCTATACTGGCTACTGACTGCTTATAATGTGCTTGGATCACTGCTTGTGGGGGTGAACCGGTACCTGTTTGCTGCCTGGGCTTTCGTTAGGGGTCTCACCGCCTCTGTGGGTGAGCCAGGGGAAGAGATGCTCTCGGTTTTTGAGAGTTTTAGCTATCCTTGGAGCACCCAGGCCAGTGTGTTTGCGGCACAGCGCTTTCTGAATGTCTGCCAGATCTTGTTTTGGGCCATGCGGTACTTCTCCAATAATGGCACCACCCGGAAACCTGCCCCGAGGGCAGATAGCTATAAATGGCAAGGTGTGTGGGAAAAGATGGGCAAGTGCCTGAGTCAGTGGTCACCCCCAATGCTTTGGGATTTCACTCCCAAACAAGTGCAGAGTCCTGATAAACTGGTGGAGTGTTTGGAAAAGGTGTGTTGCCAATCTGACAAACCCCGGGAGACACAACTCGTTGCGATGTGCTGGGGGCTTGCCCATGCTTACTGTGTCATCTTTAACACTGCTCACTTTAACCACCACAGAGGGGCAGGTGGGGGGCAGGGCTCTGCCAGAGGGCACCCCAAGGCAGCCACCTCCAGCTCACTGCCTGTCTCTCTTCTCCGCAGACGTGGCACCACCCTGCACCCACAGCTCCGCCTGGCCCTGGACCAGCTGTGGGTGCTGAGCAGCGGGAAGGAGGCAGCGGGGGACGTCAAAGAGGAGGAGGAGGAGGAAGACAGCGACGAGGACAGGACCTCCATCATCTTCATCTGGCCCAGCGGCACCTGTGTTGCCACTTTCGGGTGAGTCGTGGTGCCACGTCCCACGGCCGGGCAGGAGAGGGTCCCAACCGTGCCCACACCACCCTGTGAATGGCCTCTGCCCTCCGTGCAGAGCCTGGGCAGGGAGCAGGCAGCACGCCGGCAGGGAGGGATGGGGGTGCGTTTCCACATCCTGCATCCCCTGGTCACCTTTTGGTCCCCAGAAGGGAAGGGCAGGGGCAGCTGCTCTGGCAGGACACAGGGAGCCAGGGCTTGGGCAGCACCCCTGTCCCGCCCCACGGGGCCTCGTGCTGCCCCTCTGCCCTTCCCAAGGGGCAAGGCTGTGCCGGGGCCCAGGGCCTGGGGGGCAGCGGGGCCTGACGCTGGTTCTCCTCTCTTTCTGCAGCTCCCGGGCACTGAAGCAGCTGTGGCTGGGCAAGCTGCTGGGGTAAGCTAGGGGGGTGCTTCAGGCGCGGCCGGATGGGGCAACACAGCTCCCCAGGTGGGGAGAGCTGCCGCCGCGGCTGCGGGCAGCTCTCAGGCAGAGCTGCCTGAGAAGGGAGAAGAGGTGGCTTGGGGCTCAGCCAGCTCTCTCTCTGTCCCTTGCTGGTGCACAGGACACCCGAAGGAGCCACGGGAGCCCGCGTGACCGACGTCCCATCGATCAAACTCCTGCAGAAGGAGCTGAGCCGACGCCATGCCGTGAGTGTCTCTCTAGTCTGGCCACTGTCCCCGAGCGCTGGCCCTCCAGCCGAGCAGCAGAGGCATCGCTGCTCACCTCCTTCCACTCTTTCTCTCCTGCCCAGTGGAAGACATTCAGCGCCAGGAGCCTGGAGAGGCTGATGGAGGACCAGGCAGAGGTGAGAACGGCTGCCTTTCACCCGCCTCTGGCTGTGCCGGGATGCCAGGGATGTGCAGCGAGTGGGGTGAGCCTGTGCAGGGGGGAGGGAGGGTCCCGCAGTGCCACCCCGGGCGCAAAGAGGCTTGGGGAGCCACCAGGAACGCCGCATGTCCCCGCTGGTGGTGCTGGGAGGAAACCTGCCGCGTGAGGCAGAAAGCCCAGGAGGGCAGAGGGTCCCCGCTCTGCCGCCCTCAGGCTGCTGGTGCCGGGTGGCCGCTCGCCGGTGGCCCTTTCCGCCGCGGGGATGCTCTCTAAGCGCAGCCTGGTTCTTGCAGGCTGATCCCAAGCAAGGGCCTCCAACAGCCCCATCTACCAATGGAGGGGGACTTTGCCGCTCACCAGGTGAGTTTGGGAACGAAGGGCAGGGAGGGCCTTCTTTTCTCCTGGACCGGCACGTCTGCACAACTGAGGATGCTGTTGCTGCTGCCCTTTGGCCAGAGGAAATCGGTGCCCATCACGCTGCAGCAGGAGAGAGCTGAGCGCTCGGGACCCTTCGACAGTGCTGAGCACTCGAGGTGCTGCCTGCCTGAGCTCTGTCCCCAAAGCCGGGCAGATGGGTCCCTGCTCCTCGGCCAGAGCCAGGAGGAGCCGTGCTCCCTTGTTCCCTAAGTGTCACCCCGCAGGTTGGGCACCCCAAGGGAGGACGGATGTCACCCGGACGAGCAAGGACACCCGCTGGGCAGCGGCCGCTGGACGTGATTCTGCGGGACAGGGAGCCTCCCTCTGCTGCTGCTCGCAGCCTGGGGGAGGGCAGGGCGAGGGCTGGGCGGGGCTGTCCCACTGTCCCGCCGGTTCTCAGGAGACTGCGAGCCGGAGCCGCTGAGCCAGAGCCCTGGTTCCAGCTGCCGGCTCCCTGCCCGTCCCGTCCCGCCGCACCGCTCAGCACCGCGCTGCAGGCAGGGCAGGGCAGGGCAGGGCAGGCTCCGGGAGCGCTGGCCTGGCGGTTCCCACTGACGGGCTCTTGCTCTCTTTCCCTTTGCAGCAGGAGGGAGCGGCGGCAGCACCGGCAGGAGGAGGAGGGGGCTGCCCTGGCCCTTTGCGCTGCGGCGGAGCCCGTCCGCTGCCCCGGTGCCAGGGCAGGCGGGCTCCGACTGCAGCAGGGCGCTCTTTGGGCAGCCCTTGGCAGCCCTCTGCGGGGAGGCCGGCACGCTGCCCCGGCCCATCCAGGTAGGCCAGCCTGGACAGGGGGGCCCCAGCCCTCCCTGCGGCTGCTCCAGAGCCACTGTCCCCAGCAGCTCCGGGGGTGGCTGGGGCACTGGGCTCTTCACCCACGGCCACCGCTTCTGGCGCCAGACCCTTTGCGGGTGGGGGGGGGAGCCCAGCCTGGGGCAGAGCTCTGGCCTCTGCCGTCACTTGTTTCTTCAGCCAAGCAGCTGTTCTCCTGCGTCTCCCGCAGGAGCTCGTGGACATCCTGCACCAGCGAGGACCGTCGACGGAGGGGATATTCCGGAGATCCGACAGGGGGACGGCGCTCCAGAAGCTGAAGGAGGACCTCGACCGCGGCGCAGATGTGGACCTGGCAAACCAGCCTGTCATCCTGCTGGCTGCCGTCCTGAAGGTGAGCGCTTCTGCCCTGCAGCTGGAAGAGCTCCTGGCTGGCCTGGAACCTTCAAAGGCTCACCTGAAGCCCTTGGCCTTGCAGGACTTTCTCCGCAGCATCCCGGGCAAGCTGCTCGTTGTCGGCCTCTACCAGGACTGGATGCAGGCCATGGAGAGGCCAAGCAAGGAGGCCAGGGTGGAAGCGCTGAAAGTGTGAGTGTGGCCAGCAGCCTGCCTGTTGAGTAGGGAGTGGCAGAGTCCTGGGACTTGTCTGAAAAGGGACGGGCTCCTTAGAAGGTTGCACTTTCTGGCAGCTCGCATTTGCTGGGCTGGGGTTGCATTTTGGGGGAAAGGACGTGGGCAGGGAGCCCTCCCTTGCGTGGGCTTGGGTGAAACCAGGAGCTGGGAAGCAGCAGTGTGTTTTCTTCCTGAAGCACACGAGCCCTGATCGCTGCCTGAGAGCACCTGGAAAGTGGCACAACACAGACACTGGCTCCCACCTGCCTTGTGCAAGCTTCGGGGACAGCTGTGGGCAGCATCTGCTTCCTTAACGTTGTGTTCCTGCTCCCTCAGGGTGGCCGAGAAGTTGCCTGCAGCCCATCTCCTCCTCCTCCAGCGCCTGATCTCACTGCTGCAGAACATTGGCCACCACGTGTCCACCAGCAGAATGACCTCCAGCAACCTGGCCATCTGCCTGGGGCCAAACCTGCTGGGCCCACCCGACGAGGACCTGCTCCCGCTCGAGGCCATGCTGGAGGTGACCGAGAAGGTACGCTGTATTGACCGGCTGCCTGCAGCCTGCCTGGACCCTCAGAGCTTCCTCCTCTCCTGAGCAAATGCCGGTGGAGTGGCTGCCTGGAAGAGCAGCCCCACAGCCACAGCCACAGCCTGTGCAGAAGCAAGGGTCAGGAGCAGGAAAGGCTGCTCGGCACATTTTCAGACACCTGCGCTGAAACCAAGGCTTTGATGTGTGCAGGTGAAGCTGCTGGTGGAATTTCTCATTGAGAACGGCAGTGACATCCTGGGGGAGGAGATGGCTGGCCAGATGTCACCAGAGCCCATGGGCAGATCCACAGGTAGGAGGAGGGACTGAGGGTTGTCACAGCCTGAGCAGACAGCAGGGGTAGGGCTTCCTGTGGGTTTTGCTTTAGCTGTTGTCCACTTCCAACAAGTCACTTGGCTGCACGTGCTTTTGCTTTCCAGAGCTGCCTTTGGGAAGGGAGCATGGCCCGGCAGGTGAAGCAGTCGCACAGCTCCAGGCAAAAGCCTGCCTGGATGCACCAGCCTCTCTGCTCAGCCTCCAGAGAGCAGCAGGGGCAGACGCGGTGCTGGGAGCAGAATGGGCGGAGGTATGGCAGCTCCACGAGCGCTGCAACAATGTGGCTTAGGTAGGAGGAGGGGAGTTGCTGCTGGGTCCAAGCAGCTGCTGTGCCTCTTCCTGGCGTTCGACCTCTTGTGGCTTTGCATTTTATTTCACACCACCGCCCCCCCCCCCCCCCCCCCCCCGGGAAGAACACCCTGTAAGGAAAACTGGCAAGGTCTTTTCTCCAATGCGTTAGGCATGTGCTTAATCAAAGGAAATACCTACAAAATGCCACAGAAAGATAGATTTCAAAAGCAAAGCCTCCCACCGCACAAGGTTGTAGTGGGCCAGCCTTCTCTTGCCCGGCAGGGGATCGCAGGCTCTCTGCTGAATGGCCCCACAAATGAACTGTCACACCCCCACGTGAACCCTGTGTTCCAGAGTGAGATCCTTGGGAGAAAGGGCTAATGCAAACCGGCCAAAGGGATCTCCTCTGTAGAGATAAGGCAGCAACGTGCCAAGCAGTTGCTTGCTACTTCAGGGCATCCCTTGCCACCTGCTAATGACGACCTTTCTGTTTTAGGCACCCGTTGCTCTGTCTCCAGCCACCCCCAAGACCACGGTAGAGGCCCTGGGATGCGCAGAGGAACCAAAGAGCCTCTCAGAGCAAAGAAGGTAAAATGAGTCAGCTTTGGTTAAATCAAGAACTGATTCCGATTGATCCTGGCTTTACCTGTCTAATCATGCTGTGGGATGGAAAGGTTTGCAGGCTTCCGCCAGGAGAACGCCAGCCAAAGGAAAAGAAAGAGAGAAGAGGCCTGGGCAGAAGAGACGGAACCCCACCAGGCGAAGAAGAGAAGAGAGGAGAAGATGGGCACTGCAAGAAAAGCAGGGAGGTGCAAAAGATCGGGAAGCCCCAGGTGTGTACCAGGCTCTGCTGCCCATCTTTGCCAACTCCCCACACTGCTCTAAGTCAGTCCAACTCACTGGCAAGGGACGGCGAGGGGATGGTGCTATGCAGGGTTTGGAAATAACCCCGTGGCAGCTGCCCAGGGGAGCCCTCCTGTGTGGCACAGGGGCACTGTGCACCTCTGCACCTGCACAGCTCTCTAAGGGCATTACCCATGGGGATAAGGGGCCGGAGCCACCCCAGAGCCAATGCCAGCAGTAGCTCTCTTCTGGGATATCAACAATTCCTGTTTCCCAAAGAAAGGGGAACCAAGCCATGCCTGTTGCTGCCTTTGTGGCTTTACCAGTGCTTTCTGGCTCTGTCGTTGTAGGTGCTGATTTTGCTGTTACTGGTTGAACCCGTGTGACTCCTGGGCTCCTGCAGTTAATGTCCGCAATAAAAGGACATTTTCTCTCTTCTGAGTGTGTGTGCCGTACGATATTCTGGACGAGGTAGACGTTGTTTTGTGATGCATCCTTGTGGAGGAGTTTGGGATCATCTCTTGCGCCAGAATCCTTTCCAGCAGGCATCGGGGCTGAGTTGAGGTGCTCGAGGAGTCAAACCAAAGCACAGCATCCCATAGAACCGCTGAGGCTGGGAGGGACCTGTGGAGGTCCTCTGGTCCAACCCGCCTGCTCAAGCAGGGTCACCTAGACCAGGTTGCCCAGGACTGTGGACTAATGGGCACGTTCCCTGTCACACAGAGCACCTCACGGGCTAGAAAAGGGATGCTCTGGAGAGTTTCTGGCAAATCTCTGGAGAAGAGCATCTCCCCGCCCCTCCACCAGGGGCTTTTTCAGCTCTGGTGCCCTTCCCAAGGACAGCCCCACCAGGTGGGTGCAGTCAGCACTGCAGGAAAGAACAGGCAGCAGCCACCACAGTCAGCACTGCGGGAAAGCTGGGACCCCGGAGACCCTCCCAGGCTCTCCAACCCCAGCCTAGCCCAGTCCAGACAGTGTCCACAAGAGTGGTCTTCCATCCCTTTTCCCAACGTGCTGAACTGCCCTTAAAGCGTTAACCACCGGGCTGAAGTGCTAAGGCTTGGACAATAGGCCCAAGCCAGAGTTGACCTATAGAGGAATCCTGTATATTTTGTACCTGATAACCGTTGTGCTAGTAGGTATTGTACTAGGTTATAACAAACCGCCTATCCTGATGTAAAAAGCGCTAAAGTGTTGAAGTGTTGAAGCCTGAACAACAGGCCCCGAGCCAAAGCTGCAAACTTAGTATGTAGTCATTAACGATATGTGTATGGTCATTAATGAAAGATGTAGCTTAGATATCATAGACTCCTGACTGATGATGAATGTAATGGAAACATGTCTATCCTGAATGTATCTTTCTTCTTCTTGGCATAGAGGTAAGTTAACAAGGCCATGAAGCCTGCTGTCCGGCCTTGGGACCAGACGTGTGGCCTTGTTCTAAAAAGAACATAAATAAATTAGATAAGCAGGGAAACTCCCTTAGCTTCTCCCTTGAGCCCTGGCCAGGCTCCGGGGGAATCTAATGTGAGAGTGAAACCAGACGTTCCGCTCAAAACAGAGGTGCCAGCTATTCTGGCTTGCTGATTTGGGGCTATATAAGGCTGGACCCGCTCACAGCGACTTTGGAAGCCTCACCTACGGGTGGACGCACCGCGTAGGATTTCCCACTTGCCGGGACAGGCTCTCCAAATCCTCGCTGTAACCGGGGCTGCCCAGCCACTGCGGGTCTGGATGATGGTGACGTATGCAAGTGGTGATGGATCTTTCTTAATCACTGTTCTCTCCCTCAGGTAGTAATGATTTGATGCATGACCCTGTATTTTCCTATTTGTTTAAGTGCGCTATTGTGTCTTTTCGTACTGTATGTTTTCTGTATTATTCTGTTACGTTATTTAGCTATTTCCAGTAAAATACGCCTGCTCTCTTCACTCTGGTGTCTGAGTTTAATTGGTATCCCTAATCAGCAAAACACGGGCCCACAATCTTTCTGGTTGGAGTGTAAAATAGCCAAAAGATGCTGGCTTCCTGCATTTTTCCTGCAAAGACTCTGATTTCCTGCATTTTTCCTGAAAAGGGCAGGTTTTGAACTCTCTTCATCGCTCCTATTTTAATCAAGGCATCGCGCAGTATCAACAGTTCCACCAGACACACGCCATCCAAAGCTGACTATGGATCCCCTTTTTGCCACGGGGAGGGCCTTTCGCACAGACGTGTCCCTGGCTGTGCTGGCTGCTCGGTGGGTGAAGGTCATGGCTCACAGTGGAGTCTGTCTTTCGCCACGATGGTCATTTCCAGGGAGAGCAGCTTGTTGTATTGACCAGGACCCTACAGGGAGAACAGAAGGGCAGGGATGCAGACGCAACACTTGCCACAAGTCCAGCGGAGCAGCTTGCTCCAGCGCGGCCCACTGTGACTTTCTGTGCTGCTGGAGCTGTGCGGATGCTCAGGGGACAAAGGGTTAAACCTGAGTTACCTGCATGAACTACAGCTGTCGCCAGCCTCGGTGCAAGCTGACGCAGGAGGTGCTTGAGGCGTCAAACCAAAGCACAGCATCCCATAGAACTGCCGAGGCTGGGAGGGACCTGTGGAGGTCCTCTGGTCCAACCTGCCTGCTCAAGCAGGGTCACCTAGACCAGAGCCCCAGTATTGTTTGCCCTTGGTCTTTGAGTATCTCCGGAATGGAGACTGTATAATTTCCCTGGGCAACTTGTCAATATTTGACCCCCATTGCAGGAAAAAGCTGTTTTCTCATGTGCAGGTGGAATATTTTTTGTTTTAATTTACGCCCGTCGTCTCTGGTGGTCTCGGTAGACACTCTCAAGAAAGCCTGGCTCACTAATCTGTATTTCTTCCCAGCAGGTTTATATATATATATATATATGGATAAGATACATCCCTCACCAGCCCCCCCAGATTTTCTCTTCTCCCCACTGAAATGTGCCAGCTTAAAATCACCAGGTAAAATTTGGCATTCTTGAGGCTGATTTTCTTTTGTGTAATGTATGTGTTGGGGGTCTGTCCACCATCTTACATAGTGCCTGCAGTGCTGCTCCCCTGTCTTGAAATGGCTCAGAAAGGGACACAAAGCTACACGCCAGCTTGTGCACAAAGAAGAAGCTAACTGGCCTAGGTCTCTTCAGCTGGAAAAAAAATGGCTGAGGGAAGGCATGCCAGGGAGATGAAGAATGATGAATGGTAAGGAGAAGCTATAAAGGGACTATCTTGCATTTCTCCTTCTAGCAAAAGATCCAGCTGTTGTCTAGGTCAGAGTGAACACAAAGAAGTGTTTCTTCGTAGATCATGTAGTTAAACAATTTGCTGCTAGACACTGTAGAACTTAAATGGTGTACAATCGTAGCTTTTCTTGTTAAAAATCCTTTCAGAAAGAATTCTTCTTAAAGGTAACCACACCTGGGAACTGTGAGCCCCATTCCTCCACCTGATTTGGGAGAACCGCCCATCTCTCACTGCAGAACAGCCTGGAGCAACAGCTTTTTTCTCCTTGGAGCTTGGCAGCTCATACAACTGAAAATAGAAAATGGGATCATATTAAAACATTTTAATTTATGCATCTGATTGATATTATGCTGTAATTAAATTATATTCCCATGGTGCGTATAACATCAGGGTTGTAGTAATACAAATAATTAGTAATTAACTCTAATCAGATCAGTTAGTAAATGGCAGATTCCAGATGAATAAGCTGGCCAACAGTGTGTGTGGTAAGGAAAGCCAAGGAAGAATGAAGAAAAGCTAATTTGTGCTAATGGGTAAGGGAGGAAGTGAACATAACAGGAAACTGATTTTCAAGAGAACTCCCCTGCCACAGAAAACAAGAATGCAATCTTAAAAGATCCTTTGGGTAATAGTCAGCACCCTGCAGCTCAGTTCTTGGAAGATACCCCAATTTGACCTGTCACACCCTGCTCTGAGTTCCTCCCAAATGCTCATGCCTCTTACTATGCTTTGGTGCTGAAGTAAATGAAGGGCCAGTACAGCAGCATGCACAGAGTACCTTCAGCCAAAGGGACCTTCCTAAGCTGCCTCCCAGCTGACAATCCCTTGATGATGACAAATGATGATGGCACTTCAGTGCCTTCCTCAGTGTGCCAGCAGCACCTTGGCTTGGGAATTTGGGAATGTGTTCATAACCAGTTGCTCCCGCTGATCTCCAGATAACTGCAGTGCTGCAGAGGCAAGTCTGATCTGCAGAAACGGCCTGAATAGGAAGGCCCAGGCATATGTGGTGGGAAGAGCAGTCTGAAAATGCACCTGGGCATGGGACTCAGGAAGGACTACAGCTGGAGTGCTATTTGATCAGAATCAAATATTTTAGAGACCGTAATTGCAAAAGAAAATAGCCTGTGTTAAATCTCAAAAAGGTCACTGTGAAATATTCTGCCATTGTGAAGGGTTTCGCTTTTTATTTTTTCAGTTTTAAAATGCTCTTGAAACCAACATCTTCCTACAGCCAAGGTTTCCTTTCAAGTAAATGGCATTTTCTGATGAAAAATATTCTAAGTAAGCATAAAATGATTAGAAAATGTGACCAGCTCTAATTGCTGCTCTGTACCAAGAGCATACCAACAGGTCCCTTTCTTGGAGGGCAGCAGGAAGAGGAAAGTTGCCTGGTGGGTTTTTTTCATTTGTTGATTGAACAAGTCATTGGCTGCTGAGAAGTTACTGATAAGAGTTCACAGGCAAGGCACCCGAAATGGTCACATGAACTAATTAATCAAATGAAATAATAAAGGAAGGTGAGGACAGGTCGTAATGGGCAGACATTTCAGTTCCTTTCCAGGATCCTACAAAAATATGAAGAAATGGGAGAAACAGATATATTTGTGTGTAGCGTTAGGGTGGGAGCAACACTCTACAGACCCATATAACATAGATGGTAGCGGTTTATCAAGGTGTTCGCTGACCCTCCAGAATGGAAAGGAGCCTTGCAACAATGTGTATATGTGGATCACTCTGCCTTAACATGGAAAAATTTATGGAGCAATTTGGTGAATCAAGTACTGCCTGCAATTTCATGTCTGTCTCCTTTCTTGGTTAGAGAGGGTCTCCACAGATTTGATGTGATGAGGGAAGTTGGCATAACAAGGATTTGCAGTACCCTAGTCTGCTACCAGATTCCATGCCAATCATTGCTCTCAAGGCTCAGGTCGCCTAATTACTTTCAGATATGACTTTTTCTGCAGCTTCTACTTAACTGTTTTCAGAAGTGCCACTGTTAGGTGTCATCTTAAAAGCTCTTTTCTTCTTGCATGCAAGCAAGTGTTCAGCCTTCATGAGATGTTTTAGTTTACTTATTTCATGTTTCAGTTTTGTGGGCTGTTTTACTGTTGGCTACCAACAACGTTTGCTCCTTGCATAACTGTGACACAGGAGCTTCTTGGAGCTACTGGAGCCCATTGTCTGTCGGACCACTCCTCGGGGGCACAGGGAACTGTGACTTGGGATTCCCAGCCTTCTGACTGAAATCCAACAGGTCAACCCCTCTGGCTTTCCAGTATTTCATAGAAGAGTAGAAATCAACAGTAGTGACAGAATATTCCTAGGATCATCCTTCCCACAGGGATGTTGGTAGACTTTTGCCTTAACCACATATGCAAGAAGATCCTGAGGAAAGAAAACAGTGCAGTAGTTCATACTTACTTTTTCCTCAGGGGTGGACCATCAAGCACTGGAATAGAAATTTTGCTCCCGTCCCTAATCTAAGCAGGAGTTGTAACTGTCACCCAGGAGATGGAGTGGGGTACACAGCAGCTTGTGGGATTCAAGAGACATGCCATGGGGTTTGGCTACAGGTGGTGAAGGTGAAAGGACACTGGATCTAGGATG
Organism: Strix uralensis; assembly: GCF_047716275.1. NCBI lineage: Eukaryota > Metazoa > Chordata > Aves > Strigiformes > Strigidae > Strix > Strix uralensis. The sequence continues at coordinate 115,813,643 of NC_133974.1, read as the reverse complement.
CTTCTCATCACACCCAGATTGGCAGGTTAGCATCTGTGGCTGATGATATTCACTGTTCCTCAAAAGGCCTTGGGAGCAGGAGGAAAATGCCCTTTTTACTGTGCCATGGCCCAAGGAATTTGCACCTTCCATGAGAGCAACAGAGCACTGCACAGCTGGGAAACAGCCTGTGATCTGCAGCCAACCCAAATGAGGACCCAGATAAAGAAGGAGGGAGTGATGTGCAGAACCAGACCTTCACTGTGGGAGATGAGGAGGATTTTCTACCAAACCCAAGGGACTGTGCAGACCTTGCTGCCACACAGGGAAGTGTTGGATGGAGGCCTGGAGAAAGAGGAAGGGCCTGCCCTAGCTAGACATTGGGAATGGGGGTGATTTTTCTGCAGACCATTTTGTTTTAACATTTCATGTGAGATTTTCTTGTTTGACTAGTCCACCTCTGCTAGGCACAGCTGGGGATACCCCCAAACCCACTTGTGGCCCAAGGAGGCAGTTGAGCACAATGCTGTGTGACCATATTCATGCTTTAGAGACCTCTGAGAGACAGCTGCTTTGGCCACTGACTGCTTGCTGACTGTCCAGGAGTAGTTTTGCATGCATGCTACTTCCTTTATGTCAGTGTTGCAAGTTGTACCTATGTTCTTTCTGGTCTCTAAGATGGCTCCTTGATGAGGCTGTTACTCTGTCACGGCTTTTAAGTCGCTCATAACTGAAGCACTTTAGTAATAATACAAGCTGTTGCTTCATGAATCTGTTTTTGAAAGAAAATCTATATTACTTAGACTGCATATTGGCTCATTTAAGCATTTATTTATTTATTGTGATCAGTCTTGCCTCTTGGGTATGTCTCAAATGAGTAGAAAATAATGAATGTGCAAGGACTATAGTAGGTGAGGTCCTGCCCAGTTTGGAGCTCCCCAGTACAAGAGCCAGTTGTGTAGCTGGAGTGAGTCCAGTGGAGGCCACCAAGCTGGTTGGGGGCTGAAGCACAGGGCATTGAGCAGGAGGCCAGAGTGGAGACCTTCAGAAGTCCCTGCAAACCTGAGTTATTCTATGGCCCTATATGCAGACCACATCTCTAATTCCTAGAGATTTCAGATGACAGGATGACTTGACAGAGATGGTAGACCACTCAGATGAGCTGCCAGTCCCTGGAAGGCAGTACTGAGTCTACTGAGGCTTATCTAAACACACAGAGGAAATCCATGGCCAAGCTGGAACAAGACCTGCCTTCCTAGGGGCCGGGTCCTTTCTGCTGCAAAATAGTGGGCAGCATGCTGCTAAGGATGTGTCAGTACCACTTCCATGCACAACCATCAGCTTGCCCCAACCCAATGCTAACAAAAGATATATTGGGCAAAGCTAGCAGGGAGAAAAAAGCAGCGAACAGCTGACTCAAAAGCTTGTAGCAGGGAAGCAGCAAAGCCTAGCTCTCATGATCTGTTGTACATTTTGTAGATGATTATTGATCAGTATTGTTGGGTTTTTTTCTGTTGAAATCCACTGCAGCATTCCTCTTGATGGAGAACAAGTCAGTTGATTTCCCTGTGTCTTTCTGTTCAGTATTTCACATATACATATATGTGTTATATGGATATGTATGTGCACATGTACATGTATATATGTATGTATATGTAGTCATACACCTGTATGTGTATGTATATGTATGTATGCACATGTATGTGTACATCTATGGCACTGACTAAGAAATGGCATCAGTCTGAAAGAGGGGGCACGCCTCTGAGTTTTCTGGAAGGACAAATTGAATCTATAAGGTATGCAAATACCTGACCCTGTGTTGGGAAGAGAAGGCCAGTGTAACCCACCTGATGCATCACTTCAGATGCTTTACTTTTGCACAAGCACAATCTGTTACTTGTCAGGAAAGTCTGTAGAGGGAGGGTTTTGGCCACGGCAAAATAGCCCACCATAGCGTTATCAACCAAAAGAAGGTGGCCTTCTCCCCAGGCACATGGCACCATGGTTGTGTGCAATCATAGATGGGATGTAGTAAATGACAGATTTGCTCCTACCTCCCACCTCATAAAATCTGCCTCCCAGAGCCCTTTCCCACGCCTCTGCTTTCTTCCACAGACAGCTAACCCTGAAATGGCTAGAACAGCCTGTCATAAGTACACTTGGACACGTCCAAAGAAGGAAGTGTGATGGCACGAAGGAGTAGCACCTACCTTCTGACCACAGCATGCAGAGCTGCCTCATGGTCAATAAATATGAGACATATGTTGTCCTCACTATAACACCATAAACTGCAATGGTGTTGGCAGCTCCTGCTTTCATTCCCTTAACACAGCTGTGATCCTGGTGTCTGCAACACTGAGTCCTGTCCACGATGTCTGAAGCAAAACCCAATGTTCTTTGTTTCACAAGAGAAGTGGGACCATGGGCTGCAGTGACCAGATAGCCTGAGGAACCACACTGTGTTGGTAATGCAGCAGCTGTGAGCAAAGCCACGCAGCTGGCAAAGAGCATCTTTTGTGCTGTGCTTGATACAGAAAGCAGAGTTGGTGCAGGGTGCTGTAAAGGTTTGGATTAGTTTAGTTGAGAAAACTGACACTGTTCCTGTTGTCCATCTCCATCTCTGCCTCTTGGCTTGGATTTGAAGTTGTCTGAGCCCAGGACTAGCTACCTGAACCACATCTTGCACTGAAGAAACCAGGCACATAACAAGGTCTCCTAGGTTCAGCCCTTTTGCAAATATTCACCCTGTGGTCTTGTGCTGCTAACATGCAAGTGCAACAAACCCCGAGACTAATGAAACCTGTTCTGCAAACTGTGTGTATCATTGCCTGTTGTGCACTCTGACAGAAGCTCCACCACTGGCTGGAGCTTTTAGCAGCCTCAGTGTGTGTTCTCTGATGTCTAATACACCGTGCACTCTCTCTTTGTGCCCTTTCTCTGAGGGCAGTGATTTGGTATATCTCTTCTGTTGCACTGCTCCTTACTGTGAGGTTTATGGGCACTTAATTATATTAAAGATGTCCACACCTTCTGTCAAGTGCTGTTGAAAATGGTTACTAAATTAAAAAGTCCCTCAGGTTAGAAACACCCTCCAGCCAGCCATCATTGTATGCACTGATGCGGGAAGAAGTTAAGGGCAGATTATAGAGGAGCCACTGATTGTTGGCTGCCTGTGAATTTCCTTTGCAGCTCACCAGGTGGCATTTCCCAAGCTGTGAAGGGTGCATGGCAGCCAGCCCAGAGAAGGTGGTTGCCACTGTCACAGGCAGGCAGGCTGGTGTCTGCCCCCCATCTGTTCCAGCCTTGGTGTAGTTATGCTTCCAAGCAGCCTTGCTGTGCCCTCTTCCTGCCTCAGCAGGGAGCTCTTGCAAGCTAGCTGTATGGTGGGTGTTGCGAGGAAGACAGAAGAAATTAATTTCAGACTGACAGCAATAAAAGATGCTCAAGGCTAGGAAGATTCCTAAATGAAGGCACTGAGAATCAATGGAGGTATCAGGGGGTTATGAAATCCCGTCAGATGGCAGATGTAATGTGTAATTAGTCTCTGACCCAGTGCATTATTTGCTGAGACTCTCTCTGTTCCCTGGAGCTCTGAGACTTTCACAAAGAGGGGTTTTTTTCTTCCCTCTCAGTGAGTCTCCAGCACTCCCCATGCATCTTTTGAGGTTAATCCACAATGACATCCTACATTACATGATTAAGTTGAAGCCTTCCAACCCTGGACTTTACAGCTCGATATTTTTCCTTGTAGTAAATCTTTGTTATCACTACAGCTTGTCATCTGGTAAAGATATCTGTGCCACTTCTTTGATACCTCCTGATTGAGCCAATATGGGATGAAGGTCTCACTTCAGAAAGGGAGGGAAGCTGTAGTCTTTGGGAGACTGCCTTCTCTCTTCTCTCTCTGGTATGGTAGAGTTCTTTTGTAAATTAAACAGGATCTCCCTGTGTCCAAACACAAGAGGGTAGAGCACTCTGCTACCCCAAAAGTGGTGTTTATCAAAAATAAAATTGCCTTTAAGCCTGGAGAGAGCATAAAAATAGCAATCGTTTCTCAATAACAGGTAAGTTTAAGGGGCAAGTTCAAGGTGAACTGCATGACAGGTACGTTAACTCAGTTTCAAAAAGCTGCTTTGAAAAATGAAAGCATCCAGAGTAATTTTCTTGGTGTCCCTCTATAGATAAGTAAGCTTTCAAGGTTCTATCTTTACCTGTCAGTACTTCCTCCTGACTTCTTCCCAATCCATCATTCACAGCAGATGTAGGATCTCTGACTCTCCTCCCTCTCCCTCTCCTTCCTCCCTCTCCTCTCCTCCCTCTCTGGTCACACAACCCTTCCTTTCCCAAAGGAGGGAATAACAAACAGAGGAAATAACAAATAGAAAATAACCATCAGCAACAAGCAGCCAACAATGAATAATGATAGTCTGCAGAATGCTTTCTTAGTTCAACAGTTGCTGACAACATTTCATAGCCAGTCTTGAATCGTAAGGCTATAAGCAGCGGGAGTAATTGCTATAGCAATTTATGAAGATATTCCTCTATCTGACTGTGATTTCCCAATTCATACAGGTTTGTACACTGTGGCATCACTCAGAAATACCAACATTATCTGCGTAAGGCAGATGCACATACTGGTCTTTCTGCCAAATTTGCCTGAGCACACAATAGGAAGGTCATGCCAGATTTATTCTTGCTGGGGGAAGACAGGTGGGACATGCTCTGACACAGAGCTTATATGTAGAAAGATAACATGACTGATTATTTTTTGATACATGTGAACCAGTGGAACGCTTGTCAGCCCATGGCCTGTAGTAGTTTGGAGCTGGTACTCAGAAAGCAAAAGCTGGTCGTATGGTTTCAGTTGCAGTGTGGGTCACGCAGGCTGTTCTCTCTGAATGAAAGAACATGAAACTCACTTGGCTGCTCAATTTCAGAGCTGTGTTTCCAGCTTAAGCAACAGGGACTTGTGATTTCATTTGCACACAGACCCTCCTCCCTTCTGCTGCTGAAAAAGGCTAGAAATTCATCCCCCCCATGTGTGTTTGAAAAGCAGTTTCCTGACTTTGCCAGCCTAAGGTTTTTCATCAACATCAGACAAGATCATAGGCAGCCCAAGGCATCACTTTTACCTTTGGTTTTTGCTGTTCCTCTTGCTCGCAGATATCTTATGAGAGCCCAAACCATGTTTCTCTCAGCTCTTTCTAGCTGGGCCCATCAGGATGGCAGGACTTTACACATCTCCCAAGTTGATATGGAAAGAGGTATTGAGATGCAGTAGAGAAATTTATTTCCACAGCTGGCATCTTCTAGGAGTATCACTGCAGATGGTGAGATATATAGCACACCCAAAATCGGGTGAGCCTCTCTTTCTTCAGAGAGGCCCTGTACGCATGCAAACCTGAAAGCTTTTTACGTTCCTTGTGTGTGTGTGAACGTGCACTGATTTCTTGTGAAACTATACGTCTTTGCAAGGTTATCCCAGTCATCTGCTCTGCTCCTCCAGCTCTGTGAGGGTCAAGCCCCTCTCTGCCATGATGGCCCCACTGGTGTTCTGGCCTGAGGATGCTGTCCCAGGACACACCACAAACCTACAAAAAAAGTTTTGTTTCAGGTGCACAGGTAAAGCACAGATCCTAAATTCTGTCTCTGCAAAAGGCTGCTTCAGTGTCTCAGATGGGTGGAAGTTTATAGCTGCCTCCTCACTCTGGTGTGGTGAGATGATGTGGACAGTGTTTTGAGAACCAATGTTTAGAAAGGCAGCAGCTGAAATGCTGTATCAGCTCCTCACAGCCCACTGTGGGAATTAAGAACTGCTGGTTAGCAAAATGTAAACTGACCTTGAGGTTAGAAGAATGATTGTGGGAAACTGAGGCAGCATTATGTAACACCGTGTTGAGTGAAAAACAGCAGTAAAAGCCACCACCTGCAGAGTGTGGTGAGTATGTAAGCAATAAACAGGCAAAACCTGAAGGTCAGTAGGATGTAAAAGTAAAAACGAACCTATGTAAACAGGTGGTAATAAATTGGGAGCTTGCACGTAGTGCAGCAGCATTTGCTCTTGACAATGACCCCCTTCAACAAACTGGTGTGAGTTTGTCATTCTTCTGCGTGTCACCCTGATCCCAGCTGGACCGAGACCGACAGCCCACTGCAGACCGAGAAGAAGATACTCTTGCAGGCAGAGAATCCTGCAAGGCAAACGCATCCTCCTGCAAGCTGTGAGATAGCACCAGCATACTGCATGTGGTCCTTCTTGCATGGTCTTTCTTGCTCTCCCACCAGCTGCCCCTGCTCAGAGGCAGTTCCTCCGCTTCAGCCACATCACAGCATGTGACAACCCCAAAGCCTGAGATGAGGAAAGCTGGAGTCAAATGCTACCTCTGCAGCATTTCCTTCAAACCTCTCCTTCCATTAGAACCTTCCTGCCACTGGGGAGCAAACCCGTCCCACCCAGCTTCAGAGGTCCTTGCTCAGCAGAAGCTCAGACTGTAGCACTGGTGTCAGTGGCACTTTCTAGTCTTCATGCCATGGGTTTTTCTTTAGAGGATTATATCTGTTCTGCTGGCCAGAGATGCTGCAGTGGGCCATGCCAACATCACTCACCTTAGGAAGAGACAGGTCCCTGTTCAGTTCCTGGCTAACCCACAGGCCTGGTAAATACCCATGCAGTAGATATTCAGCAAACTGGACCCATACTAAGGCATGAAAGCTATCAACAGCAGCTTTATCTCCTCCTTGGGCTGCAGCGAGGCTCAGGTCTACCTCCCTGGGATGCAAGCCCCTTTTAGGTTCTCTGCTCACCCCCCCTGGACCGCCATGCCAAGTGCCAGCCCCATGTTGCTCCAGTGTGTGCAGCACAGAGGCACATCCTCAACTTTCAGCCAGATGATGCTCTCAGGAGTGCTCTTGCTAGGCAGGTCTTTCCCACAGTGCTGCTCCTGTTTACTGTCCCTTGGGGGTTCCTGGAGACATGCAAGCCTGTGCTCCCCAGTTTGGGATGCTATTTTTAAGGCTAGGTGCAAGGATCTCTACGGCTGTTTTAAAGCTGCCCATCTAGAAAAGTTTCTTCTAGCTCCAGAGCTGGCTTTTGCCTCTCAGGTCAATATTCAGCCTGCACAACCGTCATCAAATATCATAAGGTTGGTTTAAAATCAACCACAAGACTGGTTTAAAAATGGCATTAGTGTTATTATTATTGTTGGGCATGTATCATGAATGACCTTAGTGTCTCTGTATTTGCTTTCTAATTTTTTGAACTCCAGGTTAAATTCAGATTAGGACTAGGAAATGTTAGTTTCTTTCTTTTTAAATGAAAAATCTAAGATTCTTCTTTAATACCATGCGCTCCAAAGTTCAGCCTTTGAGAGAAAGAGCTAATTCCCCACAACTCATGCTGACATAGTTGCACGTTACACACAGCAATCCACTTTCTTGGCTGTGTGTCAGGGCTTCTTTGGGATGATCTGTGTGTCAGGAGCAAAGCACAGGAGCCCATGGTGAAAGCCAAGTCCTAACTGAAATGTGTTACCTTGCCCAAATTCAAGCTCACTGGGCACCTGTGTGTTGCAAAGTGAATGAGTGTGCTGACAGGTCTCACTGCACATCTCACATGCCACGGCATTTAGGGCCTTCACACAGAGGTAAGGTGATGTCCTGGGAGTGCTAGCTTGAATCCCAATCATCATTCTCATTTCTTGTGGTGAACCACACCCAAACACACTTAAATCTGAGTTATTTAGCCAATGGATTAGTTGTTGATGTGTGGTGCTCAGCTTTGGAGTCTTGGATGGGACTTACATGGCCCCCAAAGACTCCCAAGGTGGTGATAGATGAACAGGAGCCCATGCTCCCCAGCCTGGATGTCACCCGCAGGCTGAGACGAGAGTTCTGCTGGCAAAGCATGAGGCTTTTGCTGGAAGTTGATCCCTCCCGCCAATATGCAGCCTCCAAGGACCTCCAGCCATGCACACCCCCTACTCAGCTGACTGGCGGAGGAGTCACCATGTGGAAGGGCTGCATCTCTGCCCTGTAACAGTGCAAGACTTTGGCCTGGCTGCTGAGGAGCATGAGGCAGAGGGAGATACCCACACCTGAATGCATAGGACCAGCCAGCTCTTCTGAAGCCCTCAGGACCCTGCAGGGCTCCTGTGCCTTACCTCAGATGAGACAGCCATGGTGGTACTATTAAGAGTGCAGCTGATGGTGACGTGCCCCATACTGCTGCACCTCCTGTTCTCCCAGTCTTTGTGCTTATTTTAGATGGAAAACAAATGGGAAAAGGCCAGGATGGGAATCTCTTCATTTAAGTTAAATAAATAATCAGTATTTCCGGTCCTTGTCTGCTTGTTAGATAAGGGCTTTCCTAGCCTTAGATAAGGGCTTTCCTAGCCTCAGACAAGGTTTCTCTCAGACAAGGCATTACTCCATTATGAACTGAGGCAAAATAAGATTTGGACTGAGATACATGTTTGACATAAGTCCAGGCCTAGCATACATGACCTTGTAGTCAGACATGTCTAGCAACACTTCACCCTTAAAAACAACCAGGAAAGAAACTTTCAGTTTTTTCCTGAATGGGAAGAACAGTTTGAAATGGGGCAAATGTGAACCAAAGCAGTCACAGCCACCTGATTCCAGGGTCAAGTGAGGCAAGGACTGCAACACACATCCCAGGTTAGTTTTTAAAGCCATGACACACTGCTTTGGAGAGCCTGCTGTAAGCACCATAGCTAGAAACCCTGTGGATGCTCTTGGAAGAATAAGGAGGCAGCAGATTGTGCCCTTGTCCCTCACCTACCCAAATGCAGATACTGCCCACTGGGGCAAATAGAGAGTGGGGACTAACACACCCACCCCTACTCCATGCTTCACAGGGAAGGGGCTTCCATGGCAGTTGCTAAAAAAAACCCAAAGGTTGAAGGGGAAGAACCATAGAATTGACTTTACCTTAACAGGGCAACCTGGCCAAAAAATTGCATTTACTGGGCCCTCAGCTTTAGCAGTGGCTGAGAGTTGATGAAAATGCCTAGGAGTACATTGCTAGTCTCCAGGCTTAGTTTGAAGCCCAAGAAATCAATGCAAAAGAAGATCTATCAGTGACAGCTTTTGAGCCCAGGTAGAGTATGGGATGGTCCATATGGGTACTCCTCCAGGTAGCTGAACTTGGGGTACTGGGGCAAGTTTCACTCAGTCTGACGCTTCACATCCGTCCAAAGAAAGTGTCACACGGAGCATCAGCAGCTGTATACCATGTGTTTTAATAAACTGTATAACTAGCAGAAAAATAGTTTTGGATGTGTTTGTCCTCCTCCCCCCTAAAATAAAAAAAGTCAAATTAAAACCAAAATAATGCCAACCCCAAAACAGGAGAAAAAAACTGTCCCAGAGCAAATCTGACACACAATACAGAATTGAAAAAAATGGTCTTTGATGACATTCTTGGGTAAAGAAATTATGTTTGTAAAACACAAGGCAGTGAATAATAAATGCTTATTGTTTCGAACAGTTTCTCTCTCTGTATATCTATATATGTAGATACATATATATCTATGCTGGTACACCCTTGGTGGGATGAAATGGTACATCTGTAAGTCAAAAAAGATAAAAAGTTGACTGTGGGGAAGGAGTAAAGAAGAAAACAAATGTATTGTTTCAGTCAGTGAAGTAAGGACAACGCTCAATTCCCTTACAACGTACCATTCTTATCGATGGACATGCTTGTCTCTCCATGGATATGCTGTGTCCCTGGTCCACGGATGAGCTGTGAGATTGCAATCTGAGTGGTCTCCTTCACTGGTCTGTGTATGAGCAGGACCCCAGAAATATATGAAGCTTCCTTCCCCTGGTTAATTCCCATGCTTTACCACGATTTTTAATTTAAAATTGATTAGTATTTCAGTTTGCATTTTTTCCCCCAGGTTTCTTGCACTGACTGCTATGCAGGTCTCCATGGTAAGGTGGAGCAACCCAGATGAGCAATATGCCACAGGAATGTGCTGTTATCACGATGTGACTGGATGGAGGAATTCATTTTACAACGGATCCCATGCTACTTCGACCTCACACTCAGTCTGCGGAGCCAAGTCATGCAGTAACCTCAGCTGTTCTGCATTGGGGTGGGCCTGTGGGTCACATCTTAATCCAAAAACAAGGAAAGGAAAGAAAAAATATTTTTTATTTCCTTTTCTCCTTCCATGGAAACCTACCCACACAAGAAGAGTAGGCAATACCATTCTACGCTGAGGTCTCTGCTTCACTCTTAGGCAAATGAGTCCTGCGTTCAAAAAAAAAAGAAAATATATTCTTCCTCCTGTTGTTATATTGCTCTTTCAGAGAACCAGACACTGTCCATGCTTTCCCAGATCTCAGTGCCGTGTTTAACAAGCAAACTAAGCACAAGCTCATGCTGGCTGCAAAGTTCAGGTCACCAAGAAGGTATTAAGAGAACAGCTCAGTTTGCCAGCTGCTTGTAAACACCATATTGCAAAGAAGGCAACGTCAAAACAACCCTCCTCACACCTCCCCCAACTTCCTTCCTTTTCTTTTTTTCTTTCTCTCTTTCTTTCCTTCTTTCTTTCTTGTACGGGGGTTCATGAAGAGAAGCAAGACTTGTGCATCACAAATGGTGGAACTACCCCCACCCCAGCCAGCTTCCCACCCTACAATAATGCACAAGCCCATCTTATCCTGTACCTGCCCCCGGAAGATGTTTGTCTCTTGATCTTTTTGGAAAATCATGCAGTCTGATCTGCTGGGAGTTCTGCAGTGCAGGCGCCGGGTGGCTGGTTCTCCCCCTTTCCTGAGGCTCATAAATGATTGTTTTTGGACAGATAGGCAATAAGAGCCACAGCAACCCCAACGTAGATGCCAGTTCCGATTGTGATGGACAGCACAGCCAGGAAGAGCGCTCGTCGGGAGCTGGAGCTTGCGTGGTGGAAGTCCCCCTTGGCTACTGCTTTGTTTGTCTGCAAGATATACAACAACAACAATACAATATATTTAGTTGCTGCACCTGGAAATGAAAATGTGATGATCATTTCTTGGCTTAAACATGATCCTGGGATATGACAGTAAACTGGTTGGAAATCAGATACTTTTTTAGCCAAATGAGGTTATTTGCACAATTAGGATGATAATGGAACCAATGGCATCTCAAGTGATACTCTGAAGTGCCTTTAAGCTTAAACATATCCTAGGATTTAATACTATGCAGCATGGTGACTCCTGAGATGGCTCAGCCTCCCTGGACAGATGGACTGTGAGCCAAGGGTCTGACATCTCCCCTCCAGACACAGCTACAATCCTGGTTTTGTGAGGTGGCTGGATTCCAGCCTGGGTGGGAAAGGTAACATGGGAAAATCCCTCTAAAAATGCCACTTGCACAAAAATGTTCTTCCAAGTCAGCTGAAATGATTGATCTGTTCTTACCTGGACAAGGACAAGAGGGGCTATATTTCACCTTCCAGTGCAGTGCTTTTGAGCATACCGACTAGGTGGAATGATGGCACAGGTTCACCACCACAGAGAGGCCAGACACCACCTTGCATCTACCTTAGGCCTGAGCTTTAGTGCAGGACAAAAACCTAGGAAACCAAAGCTAGAAGATGAACACTTACACATACAAGCAGGGCAGTTCCCTTGATTATCAGAGGGATGACACATATGTTTAAGTGCTACTTTGAAGTGGGGCCATTGGTGTTGGAACCATGTTCTTCTCTCTTGGTGGTGCATTCATCTGGATGTGTCAGCTGGAAGAGGAGTTTCTATTTTGATGGTGTTAAACTGGCTTTCGTGTCTCTTGCTATGGTTCCTGTTAACTCAGAAGACTAATCCAAAGCTCTGGTAATTGTATCACATCTTCTACGTAGCTTTGAATACCCAAGCAGGTGCCTTGAACCTGATCAGCTGGAGTTCCCAAAGTTCTTTGTCAGGCATTTTGACCTGAACACAAGGAATCTTGCAAAGTTACAGCTGATTAGTACAGCTGTCAATAATGAACACAGAAAGCAGAATCACAGCTGAGAGGATTGTGTCCTGTGATGATCCCACAGTCACACTTGACACCAGTGGGATGGTCACTGTAGAAAGCTACATATGGAGTTTGAGAAGTATTCAAATATCAGTTCTTCTAACACACCCTTCCAGATGCCTTTAAGACCAGGACCCAGGACAAAAGCAAAATCCCTGCTCAAAACAGGCAAAGGAAATGTAAAATTGGGCAGGACTGATCTACCCATTGACAAGATCACCTAATGCCATTTCAGTGGGTCTCAGTCTTGCAGCATGATGAAAGGTGGATGTCACACCATGGGTCACCCAGCAGGCAGTTACAAATCTGTCACCTACAAAAAAGGACTTGTAGAAGCATATAAGTTCCATAAGTTCTGAGGAAGTCTTTGTTCCCTTGTTACAATGAGCGAGGAATTTGTAATGCTTTAATCGTATTTCTCCACAAATGCTCGATTTACTGGGACACTTTCTGCTTCAGTGTCATCTATTGCTCTATTTTTGTCTTTGTTTTTACTATCTTGCTTCTCAGAGCAATTTACAGCAGCCAAATGACAAGCTTCCATGCTGAAAAAAAGGCTTCTGGCCTTTCTGTCAATCACTTTATTAGGAGAACCGTCTATTCTCATTCATCAACCTTATTTTTTAAGCATAATGTCTCATAAATGTTTCAGGCAGAAACAATGTCAAACAATACGTATTAAAAGAGAGAGACATTAGGCTGCAGGCGGAAGGAAAATGATCATTTCCAAACAGCAACATGTAAAAAACTCCCAGGTTTACATCTAGTGTCACGTCCTTCAGTTGAGGTGGGGAGGGCGTATCCTATTCACCTTGCAAAGGATTTCCAGCCAGGCCTCTCAGCAGGGTGACCAGGAATTTCATGAGCTTCTTCTCTGGGACCTTCAAACACCCAAAAGAAGAGCCTTTTCCAGAAAAATGCCAGGGGCTTTAGGGATCATGGACATATTTGTTAGGGTCACTTAAAAAGTCTTGGCAAGGAAAGCAGAGAAACCTTTAGAAAGAGTTGGTCATTCAGCTCTCCTCAAAGGTTTTCTTCAAGCATCTGCTACTCATCATAGCATTAATAAAAAGTTTGAACAAAGAGGCTCCTATTCACTGAAGTTAGGTCAAATTTGTCAGGTGAAGGTAAATGCACAGCACTGAAGCGATTTGAGCTGTTGGATAAACTGAGGTAAACTTTGGGTTTCAACCCCCAAAATGGAGGGTAAGTTTGAAAATGCTGGAACATTTCAACTTGACATTTCTGAAATGTCACGTTATGTTATGGAAAATTCTGCAACATTTTGGGTTGACCTCTTCTAAATGAAACTTTGTACAGTTTCAAACCAGTATTTTTTCACTTGAAAATAGATGGAAACTCAAAGGGAAAAGAAACCATTAACCAAAATGTCAAATAATCTGAAAACTTGACAGTATGTCTTGATTGGATTCAATAAAAGAGGTCGGATCTATCCAAAATGATGTGTCGAGCGACCCCAAAGGATTCAGAAGGCTGATTTGTCAAGCACTAATAGCCTTTTTCCTGATAGGATCTTCAGCCTAGTGACAAACCTGCTCCCAAAGAACAGATCTTTTTCTTGATGAGCTCTTTGAGGACAGGACTGAATTTTGTGAAAGGATTGGACCTGTGGTGAAAATCCAGCTTCTCGTTAAAATGTTCAGCCCAGCCAAAACCAGATGTCTTGTATTAGTCATGTGCTGCCATAGAGTTGCTGAATTTTGCAGCTCCTGTCGTTACAATACAGCTTGATTTTGCTTGGGGAACAGGCCTGCACTTTCACAGTTCTAGTTTCCTACAAATTATCTAATCTGAGTGTAGTTTTTTTTCTTTTAACCTAATGCATATTTTGTGACTTAGCAAAATCATATCCCTCCTATATTGAATTCTGAATGTAGAGTGCATTGGTAAGGCCATATGGGAAGGACAATCTTATATTCCTCCTTTATTCCATTCACAAAGGTTTCCATTGAGATGGAGAAATCATCAACACAGAAACCATCCTCCATCAGTGTAAGACTAGTCTGAAAGGATTTGCTTATCACTAAGAAAATTCTTTGTTGCTATTCCCTAATTAGCAAAACCATCCCATTACTCCCCAGTGTCACTATATGCAAATTACAGCATTTCCGCAGGTTTAAGCTAAACAGAGCTGGAAAACAGTTACTACACAAAATGCAATTGAGGCCAATTCTAATAGGTTAGCATCTGGCCACTAATAAGCAGTTTTTCTTGAATTTTTTTGGTGTAGATCAGAGAGCCCAGTCAGACCCAGTCTCACCAGCTTTTCATTGATGTGGAAGAAAAGGTGAAAACAATGGTCATTAAACCTAAAAGGAAACTAAGACATCTAAATGCAGACAGTGGTTAGGCTGTTCACTTGTCTTCATGGTGTCTGTACCTTGGGTACTGTTAGCTGAAAGATAAAACTTGTCTCCTTAGAAAGACTGGTCACCTAAGCCCACAATCAAACACCACAGACAGACAAGCAGATGCAGCAATTCCAGTCTCCAGAGCCAAAATAGGTACAAGCACAGAGAGTGATACCTGTTGTGGACCCAACACTGGGACCTCAGGCATCAAAAACAAGCTCAGTCTTCCTTTTCGACACATGTTTTTGGGTGAAATGACAAATGTTTTCACAATGCCACTGTAGTTAAAATTCCTCAGAAAAAAGAAACAAAAATCCATTTTACCTAATTTAAAAAAAAATGTATTTCAGATAAAAATACTGAGTAAGGAAAATACCCCACCAAAATTTAGTTAAAAATGAGGTCACACTTATGGTGTGCTAGTCTGCAAACTAGTGCAAGGCAGGATGAATTAGACCGATGCTCTCTCCACTGTCACTAAACAGCCCCATCCCGGATGCCCACAGTGCCTGTGAAGGACATGCTCTGTGGCAGCCCTTGGTGCCATAGGCACCCCAATCTACGCAGAAGTCTTGCCTAAGATGATAAATCCCTGCATCCATCCAGGCGTTTCTGCTCAATTAGAGATGGGGATGGGGTAATGTGCACCACCAGGGCCCTTGCCAAGACCCTGGCGCTGACAGGACAAATAATACAAAGTCGCTGTTTGTCCAGCCATTCATACCCAGCCTGGAAATGGATTTCTGTGAGCTCCTCTTTGCAGACTGAGCTCTGGACTCACTAAAACAATATTTGCTTTTGCTACTTCTTTGCCCTGAAAAGCGAAGCCCCAGCTGTGAATATTCTGGGCTGAATACTTAGCTGGTATTAACTAGCCCATCATGCTTGACTCTGGAGGGTAATGCAGCAAGAATGGTGCAAGAATGAAGATCCAAATGCCCTGCTAACGAAGGGCTTGATTCACTACAGCCTCTTCAAGATAAGTGCCTTAAATTAAGTAGTCAGGAATACAAACAGCTATTCTAATGGGCTTAAAAGTGGCTGCAGAAGTAAGCACTTTTTCTAATCAAAATTATATTATCTGTGGAGTTTTACAGTACTTCTATCCATTCACTTCTTCCCTTCCCTGGCAAGACTGTGGCTGGGAGCCAGATGATTGATGAACCAATTTACTAGTGTTTGGGCAGCAGCAGGACCAACAGGTTTTGATAAACAGAGCAGGGGACAAATGCAAGACACAGGATGAGTTATGAGTGGGGGATAATGCATCACATAGCACCAGGCAAGTTCCCTCACTGCACAGCCAGAAGATGAGATACTTTTCTTGCAAAGGGTTTGTGTCCCTGGACTACTCCTGCCTCTTGGTTTTCCCTTGGTCTGTGTTCTCTGGATGCCCAGATATGACTATCAACTTGACAGCTACTGGCACAGGTTGTGATGAAGGCTGGGTACTCCAAAGCTAAAAACAGGGGCTTGAGCAAATACCAGCCCCCAGTCAATCCTCTCTTTAGAGGCTTTGGAAGTAAGCCAGAAAAGTGAGAAGGGACAGGCAATGAAGCGGTAAGGAGATCTGGAAGGTTTATCTTACTTTGTTTAACTAACAAAATGAATGTCTTGTTGTTTAGAAACACTTTCAAGGAACTTCCCTGGAGTTTCCACTTGAGCTTCTGCAAAACATATTCATCATGTCTCTGGGCTGCATGTTTTATAGGCTGAGAGAAGATGAAAACTGTACCTCCATAGCTGCAAGGCCAAAAAGTGCTGCTGCATTCCACACTGACTCATATATCATACTCACAAAATACCTTCTGGTACACTGTATCTGGAAACAAGAAACACATTGATCACAATTATTAATTCTGCCTTATCTCCCTGAGAATGGAGAGCTGGAATAGCTCCGTGTAGGAGGAGAAGACAGTATCCTGCCCCTTTGGTCAGGTGATGGGAGGATTTCTTTTCACGTCATGGGAAGAAAAGGCCAGCAGGGAGCAGGGACACACAGGCTCCATGCAGCCACGGGCCAGACCCTGAGTCTTACTTCTTCAAGTGACATGCAAAAAAAATGCCACAGAATGAGGAGTAACTTAGAGAAAATGCTGTGTCTCCTGTATCTTCTCTTATCTTTCTTCTCGTCCAAAGCTCTAGCTACTGTTTTTAACTTGCCCAAGTTGTACTTCTGCTGATCTCACATTTCTGGGCAATATACCTTCAGGCTTACACCACATATTTTCACTGATGGTGAGAAAAAGACTTTATAGTCTTTGCTAGAGATACAGATGGGAAAAGGGTGAAGTCAGGATTTGCCTCTGGACCATGAATGACTGCGTGGAGATGCCAGTCAGCAGGGAAAGCATGGGGCTGGCAGACACCTGGCATAGGGGTTGGGACGTGGCAGGAGACTTCTCACTCCTAAGGAGGGCATCAAAGGGATAGTGGTGTCCCATCAAACAGCTCCACAGGCAGAAGTGGCAAACTAAATAAATGACAAATGGTACTTTGCTCTGTCAGGCATTTGCAAACTCCATTATGCCCATAGTATAATAGAAACTTCAGCCTGTGGCAACTTGTCTTTTAGGTACCAAAGAGATCTTCTAGAGGTTTCCATCATTCTGCTGGGAAGTTGGCCCAGGAAATGGACATGAGTATCAAGTATTCCCTGTCTGGAACTTACTGTGGAAACAGTGGGGAGCAGGTGTCACCTGAAATGCAGGCATTTCTGAACAGATACACAAACCTCCTAGACTCAATGCTGGACTTAATCTCTACTGATGCTTAAGTTTCTCTTCCTCCTCAAAGGAAGGCATCCAACCTTGTCTAATCTAGCCTGCAGACTGCAATGTCCAAAACCAATTGCTGGATCATCTTCGGGAA
This sequence comes from Strix uralensis, assembly GCF_047716275.1. Classification (NCBI taxonomy): domain Eukaryota; kingdom Metazoa; phylum Chordata; class Aves; order Strigiformes; family Strigidae; genus Strix; species Strix uralensis. Next base: position 115,796,390 of record NC_133974.1, on the reverse strand, counting down.
ATTCCCATCCACACTCCAGTGTTGATAGGTAGAAACTAGATACCTTGCTTGGGATCAACGTCATTCTTTCAGTGAGGGATAAACCCCAAAGTGAGCATTTAGAAGATAAAAAGTGTAAGATCTTGACCATATCCTTATCTCTCACTGTCTGGTAGCACTGAGATACAGCTGAAGTGGCTGATAAGGACCCTGAGACAGTAAATGCCTAGCCCACATAGAACTTCCCCTAGGGGAATGCCGAGATACTATGAGTACTTGGGTAGCAGTGACAAAAGCATGATACAGGGACATCACCAGAGTTTCATTAACACATGGAGAGGGAATAAACTGGCATATGCAGCTGCTGCTGCTGCTTTGCTCGAGGCTCTTGCCAGATGTCCTAAGTGCTCTGCTGCACCTCAGACTGACAAAACAAAATTCAGTGTGAAAACCTACCCCTGAAGGATTTCTTTCAACAGTGAATCCTCATTCTAGTAAATAAGCTTCTGCCTGCAGTGGCCAGAGCATAGCACTGTGCAATGTGAGTGCTGCTTCCCATCAGCAGCCCCTCTGGCCTGCCTCACCCCCTTCCTTACCATAACTGCTCAGCAAGGCAGTGAAACAAACAACAGGCTCATCCCAGTAGAGGCAGGAACAATGACCTATGTGAAGGCAGTGAGAAAGGACAAGCTGGTGACCATACTCTCTCTGGAGTAGTCTCTTGTGTTGCACTTCAAGTCTATGTGCATTTTAACCTTACCTGTCTCCATCCAGCCCTCCAAGTGGCATTTCCTTCGTGAGCATCACCTTCTTTGCCCTACAATGGCATATGAACTTCCAGCCTTGGCAAAATGTGGCAGGTGAAAACAAGTGGCCTGAGTAACAGGATTTCTACTGCCACCAAATTAAATGATGCTGTGTCGGTGGAAGGGGATGTACTGGGAACAATATTTATTCCTGGAAACCCATGAAAGGCTCAGAAGAGAGTGTGAATGGGGAGAAGACGGTGTAAATGGAAACCAGCATGCGTCTGCCTCTTCTGCATGATCAACTCTCATAACATCTGGGTTTCAGCCATTGGGTCATTTTGGTATCAAAGTTTTCTGCTGGAATTTGAAAATATGACGTAGGCGAGGACGTGATTCAGTCCCCGGCTGGTGCTGCCTGCGGTGTTTGATTGTGTATTGAAGTGCAGATAAAACTATAAATGTCCGAATGAGATTTCGACACTTGGAAAAACAAGAGCATAATAATGAGAACAGCAGGCATAAAAGGCCTGAATGAGCAGAATGCAGAGAGATGTTTTTAGACAAGCTCCACAGCAACAGCAGTTCATTTGATTGCACTTGAGAGAATGAGACCTCAGCCTGGGATATGAGGGCAATTCTGTTTTCCTGGTATATACAGGAATTTGGATGTTTGTGTTAAAGAAGATGATTTCCCCCTTCCACTCTACTTCTAGCCCTTAAACAGATGTTGCCATTTTGTGATGAAAGAGAAGAAAATTTGGAAAGGTGACATGTGGTGAACCCTAGTTTACGCACACACAGACATATGCCCACACAGACGTACACACAGTTGACATGGGTTTGTGTCCACACACATAGACATATACATCTGCCTAGAGGTTGGATGCAGATACCTAGGTACCACTTACGTTTATCAACCAATTATTAGTGACCAATTCAGTCCCAAGGGACTCCTTTACTTTTCCCATTTAGATGGCTGTTTGTTTCTTCCTTTGAAGACAGAGTTTAAAATGTGAGCATTACTCAAGAAGGGAAATCTGGAAGTGATACCTATTTTTCAGATTCAATTTTGTGAGTGGCGAGAAGTTGCCCTCAGCTCAGGGGACATCACAAGGTACTTTTTGCCCACGGTGCTCCTACCCATCGCAGGATCTGTATTGGGACTGACTAGACAGTGCCACAGATGAGTCTGCATTTCAGGACTGTCAGAGTTTCTTGATATTGGATCTGGTGTGTGGTCAGTAACAGAGGTCACCAAGAGGCTGTGGTGTCTCAATTCTTGGAGATATTCCAAACTCCACTGGACATGGTCCTAAGCAACCTGCTCTACCTGACCTTACTTGAGCAGGGAGAATGGTCTAGATGACCTCCAGAGAGCTCTTCCAACCTCAACCATTCTGTGATTTTGTGAAGACTTGACAGTTGTACAAAGTTGTGCAAGGGGTTATTCAACTGTCAATTTGTTTATCACAAACATTCCTCTCTGTTTCACAGGCAAAAACAGGGTTTTTAAAGCCCTGTAATGACTTTGTTAGGGCTCTGCTGACGGACCTGCTGGAGATAGGTTTTGGAAAAAGCTGCATTCATATATTTCTACCTCTATCTTGTTATGTAAGGTTGGTGTAGAGAGTGGTTTCCCTCTGTCCACACCCAACCCTACTGCTGCATGACCCTCCAACTCCATTTGTATGAAGGTGCAGTGCATGGTCCCAACCTGGGTAGTTGTGGATCTCAGACCTCACCGTTGGGACCTTTTCTGTCCATGACTATGGCCACATGACCCCACACCCAGTCATGTGGGTATGTGTCTTATGTGGAGTGGTGGCATCAATGCCCAGCTCCAAGTTGGGGGCTCATCATTTTGGCCCAATTTGCTATCCCTTGGGGTAGATGAGTAGGCCGTTATGTGGCAGTTCAAAATGTCCACAGTACCAAGCAAGAGGAACATGGTGAGGCACTAGCTCTGTGACATTTGGTGTGACCTGTTTTTGTTTTGTTCTGGTTCCTTCTATCTGCCTCTGGTCCTCTTTCACATTTGTGATGAGAGGAAGACCATGTCAGTGTACCTTCACTGCAGTGGCCCTGATCTTTTTTCCCTCCATCACAAGTCACACAGCAGAGGAAAGGGTAGAAGATGCTGCCCAGTGCTGCCAGAGAGGATCTCAGCCCTGAACACCCACCTCCTGCCCTGGGAACAGACAAGAAAGGGATGGTGGGACAAGGAAGTGATGGGGGTTTCTGCCTTGGGCAGCCTGAGCCACATTTTGGGGGAGGACAAGAATGGGGAGAGTCACAGACAGTGCAGATTTGAAAGTGTCTCTGGGATGGTTTCTCCTGGCAGGAACAGATTTGATCAGAGAATGAGTTCCTCCAGTTCTGAACTCTCAATTTTCTCACCTGCAGGTGCCCCTATTTGAGTTGAAACTAGAACTCTGGGATTTAAGGGAATTATACAAACTCTTATCAATAGGCCATTAATGGGTTTTGGGATAAGATTAAGAACTCTTATGTAAGATTCATTCTTGTTTGTTGATATCAGTAGCTTTCTCAGCTTTGTATTACAATCATCCACGATGTCTCTACATGTGATCTGTGTTACATTGTTCTTTATCTTTATCTTATTTACTCCCAATTTCATGTGTTGAGGACATTCAGAGTAGCTCTTTCTGATCTGTTGTTGGCAGAGCCTGGTTTCCTTAGGACAGTTTTTTTCCCAGCACATGGCGTGGGTACCACATCAGTTATATGGAAATGTCTCTGGAGGATTGTTTCTTGGGGTACCATTCGACAGACCAGCCTGCAAACTCTGAAATTACTCTGATTCCCACCAATCCTGTGGTGACATCTTTCTAGGCAGGAGACCCAACCCAAGCTATTTCTGAGAAAAAAATTGTCATTTGATGTGTTAATTAGTGAGGTAAGAAGTTACCAAGCACTGTGGACTCCGAAGCATCTGACAGTGAATGTGAGGTAACTTAATCCTCTTCCTTCAAGGAGCATGTTTACCTTGAATGAACTCAACTTTTTGATAGGGTACTTCAGACATGTCCATGGAGTCACCAAAGATCAAATGATGAAGATTACCTCTTTCATGTGAGACCTTTTCTCCCCTTTCCATTCCTTCTACTTTCTCAAAGTCCACAAAAACAATGAAACTGGGGGCAAACCCCCAAAACTATATTCTCTTGCATTGCTTCTTTGTTCTCTTTAAACCTTAATGTTCTTTTCTCCCCCTCTCCTGGATAGGCAACATAAGTGATGCAACTGGCTTTAGCAGACAGACACAAGGGACTGCATGACCAGAGGGGTGATTAATATAGAGCAAGAACCCTGCTTCTCCAAGGCACTCCATGGATTGTTTTGAGTGGGATATGGGCAAAATGCCTGACAAGCACATGCTGGAAGAAAGCTCTTCTTGGGTTCCCAGCACATTTAATCCAACATTAAAAATCCTAGGGGCAAGCAGAGTCACAGACTGTGTGTGCTTTAACATACCATCTCTTCAGTATGACAGAAAGTTTTGTGGATTTGCTTTATAAATGGAGACAACAGCAAGTAATTAAGAGCCTGATGATCCTGCAGCACTCTTGCAAGGAGAATAACTTCAGAGGGGATATACCCCACTTAGAGTCCAGTCTGAATATAACATCAGGGGGTTGCCTTTCCATGTGGCTAGGAATTAGGTCAAATAGAAAGTTTCCTAACAATGCCAGTAGACCAGGTTCTCAGTCCTTTGGAGACACTGGAAGCATTCATGTTGATCCAATGTCGCTACAGAACAGGGCTCAAAATTACAGCATTTCTGACCTTGCAGCGTCCTCTGGGGAGATATCTGTGTATTTTACACACTTCTCATTGGAAAATGATATTTTATCCCTAGGACCAAATGCCCACGAAGGTCAGCTCAGTAGGGCTGCTGTGACCTGTGGTGGCTGAGGATTTGCATCTCAGTAGGTGGATGGTCAGGCTTGATATCAAGGACACTTGGAAGTCCAGACTTGCTTGTGCTGGGGAGTGCTCCAGATGAGCAGAGACAGAGCATACTGCTGCACAGAGCCTGGATCATTCACTGGCATTAACCAGTGTCTCTCCAACCTTTTCATTCTTCACTCTTGTCCCTTAGTTTGATTAAATTAAAGAATAATGCCCAGTTTTTATTCAGATTTTTAAATCAGCCAAACCATCTTCATCTAAAAACAATGACACAGCAGGGAGGGAGAAGTGGGGTGATCCTGCAAGGAAAGGCAGAAGCTGCAGCAAAATCAGGCTTCTGAAAGGTATCCTGATGCTACTAAACTTCTTTTATTTTAGCAACAGTCAGAAAGAAATCTAACTAAATTGCAAAGGCTTCAGAGAGTGTCTACACAGAATATTTGCTGGTTCAATTGTATTGCTTTAAGAGGCAAATCAGTTTACTCCCAGAGCTTTTTGTATCAGCCAGTTCTGCAATAAATTAACTTCCAGAATATGAACAAGTCTATTCTTCCCCATGAAGACTTTGTTTCTCATAAGAGGCAAGGAGCTTCGTTTAGGAGTCCCCAGAGGAAAGTGAATCTGAATTAATTTGGGGTCTGCTCTCAGAAGGCTGCATCTGACACTCCCTCCACCTTGCAGGAATGCCAGATAGCTTGTGTGTCCATGCTGTTTGGATGGTGGAGGAGAGCTGTCCAGCATGAGGAATAGGATGTGCTGAGCATCCCTTGCCTTCCCCGCTGCTTATCTGGACAACAAATGGACTTCATCATCTACAGGAGCCCTACTGCTCTGCTTACTTGGTGAGCAAAATTGGCCAACGGATTGAAAAGTTATCAGTGAGGTCTGACAGACAGATGGACAGGCAGACAGACAATTACAAAGGCCACAAAAAATTAACACAAGCTGCAAATTTCCCTAGTGTATGGGTTATGCATGTGTGGTACCAGCAAGGAAATGCCTAGCCTTGATTTGCTATTGAGTGCATCAGGAATGCCCTCGCACATGCTAGAGCGGTAAGACAGCTAAATAGGAGCGAGCTGTAAATGCAACTCCTGCAAAATGCTGATGGTCTCCTTTCCCAAGGGCAAGTAGGAAGTGCCAACTACATCCCCACAGAGCCCAGCCACCTGTGGCAGGGGAAAAAAACAGGACTCAAGCTTCAGTCCCTTCTCTTCCTACCCAGCACCATTCCCCAATACCAGCAGCAGCTCCCTAGACTCATAGTCAGCACTTTCCTGTCTCTTGACTTTGGCTCCAAGCCCAGATGACAGCAGCAAATCCAGCGGAGTGTCATGAAAGTCTTGTTTCAGGTATCTCAAAGCCCTGTGAGCTGTGACAGAGAATGGCCCTGGGCAAAATTAACTCTTTCTGGCAGACAATTGGGTGTATTGCTTTGATTTTAAAACTTTGATGTGTTCCCTTTCTCTTCTGACTAAAATGATTAACACCTCTTCCCTGCATAAAACAAACTGTCTTGGTTTGGTCAAGTAAAACATTTCATTCAATCGCATATACTTTTTTTTTTTTTGATGCCTCATTCCCTGAAAAATGTTGAAGAATAGCATAAAGGACTCTGTCATCTCCATATACTGATACCTCTGACACTGGAGATGTGAAACTGTATTTATTTTCCTTTTTTGAACACAGCAGCAAAGTATTTTCTTTCAAGGGGCTGTCTCAGAGGGAAAATTCCATTAGAAGTTGTATTTTTGAATTCACCATTAAAATTTTAGCAATGCATATATCATGGATATTATTTGGGAACAACATCATGAAAGTATTACAGAAGTACATGTTTACCCTGTTCTTAAAATCCTTTCTTCCTACCTGCTTATGCCACCACCAGAGGCAGGTTATGGGGTTGGATGGACACCTGGTCTGACCCAGAATTTTCATCTATTCTTAGGAGGGTTCAGCACTGTTGGTTTATAATGCAGGGTCACATGCTCGGTTAATCCATTACGCTAATATGGTATCCCTGCGTTTATTTAACAAAGGACTGTTGATTTTGCTGACATAAAAATTTCACCTATTTAGTACAAGAGCTGAAGTCACCATATTTTGATCAAAAAAATCTGTTTGTTCTTGACTGAAGTACCAAAAGCGCTGTGAACTTGGCTCCCTTAAGCTTTCTGCTCAGATTTCCGTTACCATTTTTAACAGAAACTTCTGAGCTGGTAACAAGTATGGAAATAAGGCAGTGCATTTTTGCCTTTCTGATCAACATACATCTTTTAAAACAAAATTTAATTAGTTTTCTATCTCTTGCTTTTCCCTCCTCCATTTTTTTAAATGTTGTCACTGCTTTTAGAATAGGTCCTATATTTACATGGCAAAAAAATATTGACCGAAGTTCCATGAAAAAATACAACCGTGACTTTCCACAAGACAGAAAGTCAGGAAGAAGGTTTTAAAAGCTCTAGAGGAGAAGAAAATAAATAGATCTTTTAATACTTTTAAAACAACTCAAACCGCATTCAAAATTAAATAGGGATACAGGCAAGGGACTGAATATGAGAAGTGGCATTTCTTTATGGGAAAGGGCAGAAAACAGTGTCAAAAAATATGTTAAACACAAATGTGTGCAATCAGAATTTTTTTTAAATGTAAATTAATTTAAGCACTTTATATAGATAGTTTTGAAATATTTCACATTGCTTTTGAGCTTTTCTTTATTTGGTGATTGGGTTTTTTTCTACATGTTAACCAAACCTTTCAAATCAAAAATTTTGTTACAATTGAAAAAAGGGATTGGTTTTGTTCTGCTAGAAAATATATTGATATGGGATTTTCCAACCTTTTCAAAATGTTTTTGAAAACCTTCTGAGACAAGAAATTTCTCAAAACAACTCTTCTCTGAAATGCATTTTATATATATATATACACATATATATATGCACCCACAGTCTTAACAAATCAACAAAACTTTGGTGCATAAATTCTCATTTGCCTCCAATATTGGTCATTATTCATTCAATTTTTAATTGCTTTCCAGTAACCAACACATGTTGCTGCTTCATAAATGTGACCCTTTTTGAGGAAGCTGCTCCTCTTGTTGGGGCTGGGATGGCCTCAAGCGAACAAATTCCTGTGGAGTGTGACCCTCCTGAGAAGAGGTGGCCTGGACCTATGGGGTATTTTGTGCCTGCTGCTGGATGCAGACCTGAAGCTGCCTTTGGCGCCTTGGAAAACACCTAGGCTAGAAGGGAAGTACTAAGGAAATTATTCCTGGCTAGGCTGCTCGTACTGTGGGGGGGAGACGTGGAAACTGCATTACGTGGTGTGATCACTTCAGTACAAAGAAGACATTCTCCATCCTCCATGTCTAGCCCCCAAAACCATCCTTGGATAGGGAAAGAATGAATAAGGAGAAAAAATGTGCTGTAAGACAAGCATCCTACCCAAACACCCACCAGCATCTACTAATGCCAGTAACACCTCTGCACAGGCTGAAGAAACTGGAGGACATGCTCATCTCTTGATTCAACTCCATACTCAGTAGAGGAGGACTCAACAAGATCTTATTTTTCACTACAGGGAAAGTATATCAGCTGACCTGGAACAGTTCATTTGTATTTGTCACCAGTGCTGTTGGCATGGAAATGGAAGGTCTAACCTTGTATTAAGCTGTCAACACCCTGAAATGACTGCTCTGTCTTTCTTATGACTCAGCGTCTGCAAGACAAGAACTCCATGTTCTCCAGCAATAACACATCGCAGTGTTGTCATGCCAGCAGATACCAGCCCCTAATCTCCTGTGTACAAAAGTCCTCCTTCCTATAACTACAGTACTCCCCGGCAGAGGGTCCTGTGTTTCTATGGTGCAGGGCTTGCATGTGTGGGGAGTCTACCAAAGGGCTTTATCTCAGCCCTTGCTCTTTCCCTGTAGATTTCTTCCCCTTTGACCTCCTGTTACTCATTTCTGCTCCTCTTGTTGTCCCTCTGCTTGTGGTTCACCCGCTCTTTCTTCTACCCAAATAGCAACCCTGCTTTGCCATTTTGTGGACTTTATCTCCACCCTTTTAAATGGGTGTGGGCTGTCTGAAGGGTGGAAGGTGCCGTACGTTGCATTCTTATGATGAATGTTTCAGCATGAAAAAAGCTTTCTGCAGAGCTGGGGCGTGGGTGTATAAAAGACATCCAGGCAGAAGCACTACCTTCCCAGGGGTGGGCAGCTGGAAGGAGCCCAGCAGCAACCAGAGTGATCTATAAAGGCTTTGCTCATACTTCTGCGGCACAGTGAACAGGGCAGAAAGTTGGTGATAGATCAGGGGAGCTCTCCACAAAAGCTGCTGCTGAGGAGCAAGTCACCTGCCTGAGAACTAATAACAGCCTCTCCCAACCCAGTCTGTCTGCTGGTGTCACAGAAAGACCAGCGAGACCCCACACCTGCAGAGCCTTAAGCAAATGAGTGAGGGACACCTGCAGGTCTTGCAGCACAGAGGTGCTGGTTTCACCTCCATGATAGCAAGGACATCCTGCTAATGTGCCTTCATCATGCTGAGTCAGCTCTTATTCCTGCCCACAGGAAGAAAGCAAACTGGCTTGAGACATGTATCCTCAAGGATTCTCTAGCTTTGGTATTCTCTCTTCCTCCAGCATCTTACTAATGCCTGCAGTAACCACCTTATAATATTGTTTTCTTGCTGCAGGCTTGCTCCCTGAATCTCCTATTGCCATATGAAGGGAAAGGAGCAGGATGGAGCAGAGCTTCAGCAATTCTTACATTAGTGTGCTGGGACCATTTTATTTTTGATTCATGGGGCCCCCAGTCAGAATATTTGCTGCTTTGATAACTGGTGGAAGGAAGAGGCCATCCCAAAGGTCTCTTCTGCCTTTAACAAACTGCTCCACAGGGATAAGGCTCCTCCTCAGTGGAAATCCATTAGCATACAAACATAAGTCCTCATTGTCCAACAGGGAGAGCAAAGATTGCTAATAAGGAACCTTCTTAGTGGCTCTGAGGGGTCATCAACAACCTGGCCAAGTTTTTTAATATCAAATTATTCCAGAGCGTACAAACAGGAACATGAAGTCTGCTTATTTTCTCTTTCCCTCTCCTTCAATTCTGTTGCATACATATAGCAAATATCTTGCTCCCCACGATTTAACTGGCATTATTGTGTCTGCCAAAAGTAATGAAAAATGAAAATCAAAAGCTCCCCTCTCCAGCCAGTTAACTTGTCTGGCAGCAGGCAGGTCAAGCCTGAAGAGTGGCTGCTGCAGACGCCAGGTCCCTGTCAGCAGGAGGGCGGTGTTTTTGTGTGTACCCCTGTCTGCATGTCCTGCGCCGAGTGAGACCACTGCAGAGAGGCAGAGAATGCACAAGCACATCCACTGCGGGAGGATGTGACCTGTATGCCACACTCTTTCTGTGAAGAGGGATAAAAGCCTCGGCAGGACGCTCCAGTTGAACAGAGGACTCATTCTGTGAAATGCAAGCCTCAGGAGTCAGACCAGACTCCCTTTGATTTGAAAGGACTTTGCCTCTTGCTCTCCAGTCCCTTCCCTTCAAGGTACTGGGAGCTGAGTGTGCTACCCTGTGGGCATCTGGCAGGATGACAGCCACTACAGAGAAAATACCTTTCACATATAAGTCCCTCTAGTTTGGCCATCTCGTGTCCAGGACTATTCCATCACATACTGGCAGGCAGAGGAATGCTATAAGCCTGCCTTTGCTTTTCCTGCAAAACCCAGTTGAAAGCCCTCCACGCCCTTTTTGTGGCAGGGATCAGCATGCCACACTACTACAGCATGAGTTGCCACCCATCAGCTGAGCTGCTGACATTACCCAAGTCAGTGCCCTCTGCCTGCCCCAGCTTGCGAGAACAAGTGCCCAGAGACAACAACCTGCATCGCAGCCTGAGCTAATGGGCTCAGGCTAGGAACCAGTGTGCCTTGGGATTGGACAGCTCACAGGCCACGTATCTTGAATTTGCTCGTGCCAGGGTTTTCGCAAGAGCTCAGCCAGCTGGGGACAGAGAGAAGGGGCAGTCAATGCCAAACTTGTTAAAACCTGCCTCCTGGGTGGGTTCCTGAGCACAGTAGTGAAGGAGATCTGGTCTGCCCCTGGGGACCAAGTCCTCAGAGCTTGCTCAGAGCCATTCTTATCGCTTGGTGAGGAGAGATGAGGAGCAACAGATCCATCTGATTCATGCAGCAGCAGTTTTACACAAAAGGATATGGGAGAGGATGGGCCACATCCAGAGGTGCTAGCAAGTGAGCAGGGTGAAAGTCTGGATGCAGAGATATAAACCATGTGGATGCTTAAATATCTTCCACAGTGCAACAGTGGAGCTGTAAAAGGAGGGCTGCGCTAGTGAGGCACAAAGCCTACCCTGGTCTTATATCTCTGTTGCATTTGTCCATCAGAAGATTTCAGCAGGAGTCATTCATGTGGGGAGGGATTTGGTAATTATTTATTTCAGAGCTCACTCACTGTCCTCTCCTCCTCCCCCTTCTCTCTCTCTCTTTCATCTCTGCCCCACTGGGCTAATACATACTTCATGACTGAAATACATCCTTTGTGAAAATATTCCACTAAAATATTCATGAACAACTGTTTTCATTATTTGCTCAGTGCTAAATGACTTCATGATAGCTATGCACCCAGAGGTCTAAAGCAACCATCTGCCCTGGTGACCAGCACTACCCCACTGTCTCCTTCTGTTCCCTCTTTGTTTCTCACTTTTTCTAAGCTGTAAGCCCTTGGGGACAGGCTCATGCATTTTTCTTGTCATTTCCAAGGTGTTAGCTTTGATTTGAAGAGCAGCTAGCACAATAGGGATCCTTGTCCTGGACAAGTGCTGGTGGCAGTAATAAGATACAGATGTTATCAAGAGCACCCTAACGACACTAAGCTAGTTGTCCACACTTCTCCACTAGAAAACAGCACAAGGCCAAGCTCTAACCCATTTTGGAACAGGATACAAATATTATTACAGGGTGCTCTCTGAGCCTTTGTTCCCTTTCAATTCAGAGACAAAGTTCACACAGTAGCAAGAATGCTAGCCACAAAACCACTCTGAGTATCAGGTAAGACTTTTGCTTACATTTCTGTCTCCTTCTACAGAAAAGCTGTCTACTGATGGAGGAAATCTTTCTTTCCAGTATAATTATAGGTAGAGTTATTCCTGCTCAGTGGAGTTACCCTGTGGTTCCTTGTGCAAATAGCAGTCCCATATGCAAAACTTTCAGAGATGGGAAGTCACTCTCACAGGGCACAGCTCCACCACTCCTGATGGGAGTGGGTTCTGCATGACTTTGTCCCTGACTCCCTCAGCAAATGTCTCTGTGACATTTCAAACCTCCAGCTGAGACAGACTTAAGACATGCTCTGTGGTGTCTGCATGTGGGAGGGAGCATTTGAGAAAAGTATCCACTTGAAGAAACCCTTTCAGGGGATGTGAGCAAATATGTCCCACTGGCTGGTACAGGGCAGAAAGTGGGACTTAAGTGTCCGGAGACATCTGGGACGATGAGGTAGGAGTGAAGTGCCAAGAAACAGGAGGTTTTGAAAACAGAGGGCCCCCTGACATCCCTGGAAGGTGATGTGGAACAGCCACAACTGTTTACGATTTTGCCAGCCTTAGGCAGCAGGACAGATTGCTAGTGGTGTGCACACCACTAGAGAAGCCTTGGCTTGTGCTGGACTCCACAGTGGGCTGGATGTGGCCCTTACCTCTCCACTGTGCTGCCTCCCCTCTTGAACAGGACCACAGATTGAAATTTCCTTTCTGCAGTTCAGTGTTAGATAACATGCCAAAGAGCCCTGGGAGGGGGAAACGGGATGTTGGGGAGCCTGGTGACAGCAATCTGCAGAAAAAAATATTCTGTAGAGCTAATATATTCTGTAATGCCTAACACGAGGGGGTCCTAAGCCCAGCCGTGAGATATCAGTGAGGTCAGATCCCTACTGCCAGCAGACGACTTTCATGTGCCTATACTTGGCCCAGGTATGCAAGGATGATGAGGGGCCACCAGTTCATTTGATGGGAAATGAACAATTACAGTCAAGCAGGGGCTGCTCTGCTCAGCCCTGAGGGACATACATGACTGTGAATGTGGTTTCCCTGCACAGTGCAGGAGGAGCTGGGTAAAGGAGCACAGCATCGGGCTTTGGGGTACATCTTTGCAAGGAAGGGAACTTGGTCTCTCTTCCAATGCTGTGTCCTGACTCAGACCCACCAGACTCCTCACTCAAGGTCTGTGGTGCTTTTAACTCAGGCTAGCTGCTGGAGCTGCTGAACTATCCACGGGAGGCTGCTAACAGTATTTGTATTGTTTCTTCTCCTGAGAAGGCCCAGGGGGGCAATGTGGTCCCCTGGTAGGAAAGGCACACCTGGAAGTTCCCCTCAGTGGAGCACAAAGGACCGGAGGAAGTGCTTTCCAGGCTCCTGGGAATGCAGACAGGAGACTCAGCCCCACACAAGGCCAGGGATGTAGCAATGGGCATGAGTGATCAAGGTTCATACAGTAACGTCTTCTGATGGATGAAAAACTGGATGAGATACTGGGCGTGCAGGATCTTCACGGGGAATGAGAGAACATGTGCATGGTTTTGAGGATCAGTCAGGCCGGAAAGGTACATTGCTAAGCTGCTCACCGGGTGATGGGTAATGAACAGTGCCCCTTTAACCCCACATATGTACTAAAGCAGGGGAGCTGCTTTCTGGCACATCTAGGTGGGCACTTCTGTGGCCATCACCACTTTTAGTCTGGACAGTGTGTGAACTGTGAACCAGCTGAGACACAGTCAGTGACATGGCTCCACAGAAAGAAAAACATCAATACTGAAAATAGAAGAAGCTGTGTCACCAGGATGGAATGGGTCCACTTTCAAATGAGCCCTTCACTAGGTAGAAAGAGTGGGTTTATTATCTGCAAGCATATGGCTTGGAGCAAAGCACCAGGTCATGACGGCAATCTCAAGGGTGTTTCAGTTGCCATCGCTGCTGTTGGAGCAATTAGGCTGAGTCACTTCTGTGCTCTTTAAAAATCATTTTGCTTTCTCTTTAACTTCGTGTGAGAGACAACTAAGGTTCTGGCCCTTGCCCACAGTAAGGAAAGTAATGAAGGGGATGTCTACAGCAATTTGAGGCTACCTTAATCCCTTCTTTCAGATTCCCAGTGCTTTTGGAGAGCCCTGAATTATTTGCAGAGGAAAACACTGGCTTTCTGAAACACTGGAGTGCTAGTGCAAGGGCACATCTTCTCAGACAGTTCTTTGTTTTGTTTCTCCCTCTCTCTTTGGTCCATAAAGGTTTTGATTTTGCAGTAGTGCATTGGGAGCTGTGCTTATTTGAGTGGAACAAGGCTGATTTACATCCATCATTGTGTTGTCTACCTGCCTTTCATGCAGCAGCATCTGACACCCCTATGACATTGTGGGCCTGCACACAAGTTGGATGGAGGGGTGTGAATTTAGGTCACCAGTCTTACAGCCTTTGAGGGATGGTTGCTCTTTGATACTTGTCAGCAACAGGGCTTGTGAGGTCTACTGACTGGCTCCAAGTGGGGTCCTGAGTTCAGATCCTCTCCCCAAGATATCCTGTTCAGTTCTGGCTTTTCTGAGGTCTGATCTGAAGCCAGCTGAAATGGATGGGACACTTCACAGTGGCTTGAGAAACTATGAACAGGTTCCTTAGAGAAGCCCTTTAAATCTGACTCCTTAGAGAAGCCCTTTAGATCTTAATTACTTTGTAGATTTGTTCTCATTTTTGGGGCCATCTCTGTTGATTCCTCCCAGCTTCAGTCTGGAAAATCACTGTTTAATATGGCTGGGGTGGCAGAGAGGAGCTGGCTGAGTGTACATAGAAATGATAATCCTCTTGAAGCTGTCCATGTGTGACTTCTTATGGTTCAGGATTATATGTTGATGAGAATACCTTTGGTCTTCAGCTCTAATGCTAATATCTTCCTTCTTCAGTTCAGCTGCTCCTTTCTAACACTGGATTTCCTACTTCAGCAACTGCAAAGGCAGACTGACTAATTCAATTACAGACAAGAGTAGTGCTCAATTTTCCCCTTTCTACTAAAGAAGGGCTTTCCTTTCATAGTAGCAAGGACAATGTGAAGCTAATCCATAACTGAGCCTTGCTGGAAAGGTTTTTGCAACAGGATATCAACCTCTTCATGTCATAAGAATATTCACCTAGGGATAGCATTTCTCACGCCTAACTTCTTTCTTTACTTTCATTAACATTTCACTGCGATTTAATGTCGTGTTTGCAATTTCCAGTAAAAATTCTGAAGTTTTCAATGCCTTGTCCAAAGAACAGAGATGTTTGGGGGAATATGGGAGGCTGGGGAGGGAGGACCTGACATGTTTGCATGAACACCTCCACCTACTCAGTCCCAGTGAGCACTTTTTCTGTAATGTACAGGCAGATGAGGTGGGACATGCACATGGTATTGCCAAGGATGGGAAGAAAGGTGGAGCGATGCCTACAGCAAAGCATAAAAGCTGAAATGCATCTCATTTGTGTGAGACTGTGTGTCATGAGGACCTGTTGGCACTTAGAAAACATATATATTCAAAAGAGAATGTAATAACTATAGGAAATTGGACATAGGCATTGCTGAAATTACTGAAAGCCAAGCAAACAAGAGTATGAATGAAGACTTGTGTAAACCCAAAAGAGGTAGGTGACAGTAGTGACCTTTATGGCCCAGTGTCCCTCCCCACTGGCATCCCTCTGCAGAGCAGAGGTATTCTGCAGAGCAGAGAGATTCTCCCTCCTTGGGGCACTTCCTATCAACAGTTTAATTTTGCTGCAAGAAAGCCAGGAAGGAGTTTGTGCCTGAACTTCCAAGGGCAGGAGCCATCTCACATTTGGAAGAAAGCCCAGGAGTTATCCAGATCTGATGCAAAGCTTGGTTTCTTCAGGATGTAAATGCAGGAGACCACTGGCACACCCAACATGGGATAATGGCAGGTGAAAGGTGAACTGAGTTTAGCGAGACAATTATAGAAGCTAATATTCAAACAATGTGCACTGAAATGTGCCGTTCTTGACCTTGAATAAGAATTCCATAGTCACATTCTGCATCAGTGCAAGTATATGTGCTTATAATGTGATTTAAGTTAAAGACGGAAAACTTCTATCAGAAGCTACCCTCTCAGTTCTACCGTCCTAAAGCTGAGTGACAAAACATCATTTTCTACACGTTGGAGGATGGGGATGGACTTGGAAAAAGCATCTGCACAACAGATTATTGAAACATACCGAGCAGCCAAAATATGGCCACTAATACCTGCCAATATTTAAATATATGTTGCGGTTTAACCCCAGCCAGCAGCTAAGCCAAGTATTTGCAAAATCAGGACTTGTTTATGCATTTTATTAACTGACTATTGCCACCATTCTGTGGCTGGCTGCAAGTTAAGTCCATTTCTGCAGTTTTGACATATGGATTCATCACTGTGTAGAAACACCAGTTTTAAAAGCATAATTTTTTTAAGAAGAGAAGAGAGCTCATCATTCAAATTATGGTGAGTGGATGGAATTTCAATAATTTATTTTTCTCTTTTTTCCCAGCTTTTACGAAGTATGTGTATTTGCATAGTGACCTTCAAGGGGAGAAAGCATTTTTAACCAGTGCTTGGCTTCAAGTAGTAGAATAACTGAATTCAGGCCAGCTACACACAAGAGTAACGTTAGGAACATTCTTAGGTCTGTATCATAATTAAGGGTCTCAGTTTGTATACTCACTTGGAAAGAAGGAACAGTTTAGATCTCTCTAAAGGGAGGGGATGAGTGACAGATATATCAGCAGTGTAACATCACTGTCACTGTAAATATTGGGCAACAGTTTAATAATACAGTTGGTTAATAATACATACTGGTTTCCTTCTTGAAAAGGATATAGTTATTTAAGCTGCAACTGCTGCTAAAATTTTTCATCATTCTAATTGACTTATTAATTCCAGCCAAGCTTTTTTCTAGCTTGTAAAGGGCCAGAGCACAGTATGTACTTTTCTTTACATGCTACAAGAGCACAGGTGAGCAAGCAAGAAAGCTCTTGGAAAGGTTCCCCAGGGTCTAAGGATACACAATCTGCCAGCTTTCAATGTTTCTGCTATTAAAAATAATGCTAAATTACCTCAGTAATAACATTTTTCTTTGCATGCCAGGTGCCACAAGATTGCTGAGGAATATAAAGTAAGTGGCATTGTTGGAAGATGCATGCCCTCCTCCTCTCTCAGAAAGTCAGGCTTCAGCAACACAGCCTACCCATGTAGAGCCAGCCTGAGCACCCAGGACATGTGTCTGTGAACCAAAATCATGTGAAGGTCCTCCAAGTAAATTCAGGGATGCATAGGTTAGAAATCAAGGCTGATATTCTGATGTCGGAAAGCAGAGTCTTTTTTGATTACCAGAAGTTCTACTTTTGAAATCAGATGGACGAGTTAATATGGTGGATGGGTGGTAGATATTGCATTGGATCACGGGCTTGAAATGCAAAGATGTTTAAAACCTGGTGCTTTACAGGCATGTGAAGCTTTTTCTGACGCATAGGGATACCTGTCTAGCTCTAAAGTAGAAAGGTGTGTGACTGAAGAGCAGTCTGTTCAAGACAGTATGGAAAATAAGGCAGACTGAGATCTTATCTTTGCCATTCCCTGAGTGGATCCGGGTTTATCTGCTTCCACATGCCAAACCTGAATATCACTTCTTGCAAGTAAAAAGTGGAAAGATGAGATTGAAAATCTTGTCGACAGTCTTCCCACTAACTTGTTTGTTGTCTCGTGCTGTTTACTCTACTCTTCTGGGACAAACAGGGACTGGAGCTGAGTCTCTGGGAGGAGAAGAGCTACCAAGCAAGAGAAGTCAAGGTTGTCCCCTGAAGACCAAGCCTGCATTTATACCAATCGTTAAGGAGGTCAATCATACTTCCCCTTCACATGCAGATAGTTAGGATAGCATTGATATTTTCATTTTACATGTAGCTGCTGATCTGGGAGTTGAACAGTGTCAAATGCAGAGAGGACAGGGGTGGCTAATTGCTTATGCCAGTCAAGATTGTAGCGAAGGAGAGAGAAAGTGAAAGAGATGGGGGTGAGAAAGAAATCAGTTTATGAACTGTAGCACTGGGACACACTCCATAATTGCAAGAGACTGAAAAAAATAAAAAGGCCTGCTGCAATTAAGAGCCCACAATAAATAGCAGCGCTCTTTGATGCCCCTTAACTTCTCTGGAATTTGAAATTTATTGTCATTTGTATGTTATATCCAAAAATCTCCTACTGGCAAATTCAACAAATTCACATCACACAGTGGACTGGCAAGGATGCTTTGATACAGAAAAACACTGAGCATTTGGTCAACTCTGACTTCTACCCTGCCCTACAGCAACCTTCCCAAGCCCATGGGAATGCCAGCACTGAGTCTGTCTGTAATGGTTTATCCTCTGCCGGGGTCTGAGACCACGCGGCCGCTGCCCCTCCCCCACAAAGGGAGTGAAATACAAAGCCCCAAGACTGAAATAAGGAAAGGTTTAATACAACAGTGCAACAGCAACACAACAAACAACAGCAATAACAATAACAGTAATAGTGATAGCAATGAACAGAGCAAAATAGCTACCAAATACAGCAGTTTGAAGCACGATGTACAAAACCACGAGTGCACCGCGCTCCCGCGCCAGGAAAAAATGTGACCTGCCAGGATGTGACGTCCGCATGGTATCTGAATAACCCGGCTAGAGCTCCCCCCCACTGCTGGGGAAACTTAACCCTATCCTGGTTAAACCAGGACACTGTCTCACCAGCACCAGTGGCCAGTGGCAGGGGTGTTATCCTCCCCTTGCCTTGTTCCTGCTTCATTACACATCTGAGGGCAGAGGAAAGAAAAGCAGTCGCATGTGCAACTGGAGCACACAGATAAACAGAGGGAGCACGCAGGGATGGATGATGAACTGCTCTAAGAACCACCCACTGAGAACAAGAGACTCAAGCACCATCAAACAAGGGCAACAGCAGCCAGAAACCAAATGGTCTGCACCTGTAATAGCATTAGAAAATCCTTGTTAATGTTCTGGCCCTGGAACTTAAATGTTCACACTTTAGATAATTAGGAAAGTCCTTGGTGTGGTTTTGATTGTGACAGGTATCAGTGTCCCAGATGATGCTGCTGCATGGTGAAGGAGTTAGAGCAGAGCAGGACCACTCCCAATGTTCATCTTTGATGCAGTGACCCTTATGGAAGGTAAGAGAGTAAAATGGGCCTAGACCATGCCTGTCCACAGGCTTCAGCGCCAGAGAACAGCCCTGGGCACATTCAGTTTATTAGCAAGGATGTAGTCACTGTGGTCTAATCCACTGGTTCCCACTTCACTGGATGACGGACCACCACCCATCCTCAGAGTTTCTGGGAAAGTGCCAGGCCAAGACTCAACACTTTGGTCATCACTAGTCTCGTGGGCAGAGTTATCTGGGATACCCAGGGCGTGGCCCACATGCCAGGTTCAGCATCCACTTCACAGTTTTAAATCTGGGTAACTCCCTTCAGCTTTTCCTGTGCTTGAATCTTGAGGCTGGGCCATGGGGCACATCCAACCCTCGTCTGAATTAATTTCAAGGGGACATCTTGGCTGCATACAAACCTATGCGCACTTGGACACATATATAAAATATAGTAATATATATAATATCTGATGGAAATAAAATCACTGTAAATCAGATACCAGCCTTGAAAAGAGTTCAAAACCCTTTGGATGAAATTTTGAGTGAGGAACATTCTCGTTTTTAGGGAAGAAATTACAGCTTTCCTGCCATTGTCAGCTGATCTCCGTGCCAAGCGGAGGTGGCATTCGTGTTTTGCAAATGGGCCTGGGCTATTTGCATGGAGCTGCAGCTCTTCTCACTGTTGTTAAGCTTCCTTTGAAACTTTCTGAAACAGTTTTTTTACACTCGCCCACACAGAGAATGACACACTCCCAGGGCTGTTTGGGGAACTTAGCAACACACTTCTGATGGGAAGCCACACAGGCAGCAGCAGCCGGATCTGAGACACCTCTCGGTGCCTGCACCAGCTCTTCCCCCAACCTTGCCTTAGACAGCTGCAAGGACACTAACACGTCTTGTCAGGGGTCTTTCCTCAAAGAACAGGATCTATCCTTTGAATCAGTCATCTTAGAGTGCAGAGCACAGAGGAAGGGGAAAGTAAAATCTCAGGTCACACAGCAGAACAAAGAACAGCCTTGGGTTGGGATGACCTGCTCTTGTTCTGGTTGGTGTTTGAGCATAAGCTGATGGAAATGGCTTCTCCCCAGAGCAAGGATACTTGGTGATGAGGCACAGCTGCAGCTGGGAGAGGATACAAAAGTGGTGAAGCACTAGCCTAAACTGCACTGGAGTTTGTCCATGTCCTCAGTGTGCAATGTTACCTCTGCTTGCTTCAGAGGTACACAGAGGGTTTCTCAAGCTCCCTCCATGCACACAGAGGTTAGGACAGGCTTCTGCAGGAGGCGAAGGGAGATGGAGGGCCAGTGTGCATCAAGTCTTTCAAGAGGTCTGGTGAGGTGTGACTCAGAAAAACTAGGATCCCCTCTATGAGCTTAAGCAACATTGGCAGGCTCATACAGCAGATGGTTCCTGCTAAGGGAAAGCAATAAATGAGTCCTCATGGGGTAACAGAAAACCTACAAGAGGTTTGGGGAAGGGAGAGGCAGGCTTTGCAGGTGCACCTGCATGCAGGTACATGACAAACCTTGCTCTTTCCCCAGGCTCTTCTCTGTCATCCCCTCACCCAGTCTGCACAGCTGGTGGAGTGAGTGCTTGCCTCTTCCAACCAGCAATCTCCCAGAGATCTCTGCCAGTGCTCCCCCAGTCTCCCCAGGGGTACAACAGAGATATGCCATCTGTGGGGCAAATCTGAGGTGGTCCAAGGACAGGACACCTCCAGGCAAGTTAGATTCTGTGGTTCCATCTTACAAAACAAAGTCCAAACGGTGTTCAGGCTGCTTTTTTGGTAGCCAAATAAGGATTGAATGTAGTGCTGTCATTTCATATGTGTTGAACTGATTCCTTGGAAATCTCACCTCTAATGCTGCCAGGCTTGGAGGAGAGACCACTCTTTGCGATACAAAAAAGCTGGAGATCATTGTTTAGTCCATCAGCAGCACTGCTGTCCCTCAGCAAGTCTGAACCAGGAAAAACTAGGAGCTTGCATAACATGAAAAACAGACACAGCACAACAAGTGAGTCAAGGCTCCCCTACACCTGACGCCCTGGGAAGTGTAAAAGGGCAGGGCAAGGACATCATGCTATTTCCCCTAAACAGTCCTCTAGTCTTCAAGGAAGGTTGCCATGGAACAGCAGTGGTTTAGAGACCTCAGATCCCTTTGTTCATTTTGTTCCTTTGTTAATTTCTTTTTGCAGTGAAGATCTCAGAACCATCAGCCTAGCTAATACAGTCACTGACAGATCTTAAATATTAATAAACATATCTGCCTTCTGTAATTTGAAGCAATGTTCCAGATAGGGGTGCTGCAAAAGCAGCTGTATGCTTGCATGATCTGGTTGAAGAGGACGTGCATGTCAAAAGGGGGATGTGCAGAATGCAGAATTTGCAAAAGAGGGTGATGAAAATAGCTGTGACTGCTAGTAGAGCACACACTAAAAGTGCTGCTGTTGTAAGTGCGTAAGTTGCAATGGAGGAAATAGCTGTCAGCTGGCATAGATATATAGCCCCAACAGCCCAGAAATACGGACCGCTGAGGGGTAATTCATCATAGCCCTTTCTTCACCAGTAAACTTGCAAGGCATAAGCTTAGATTTACAGAAGCAAACAGCAGGGCCTGGCTGGGAATTTTCTCTCAATGTGTTTTATGTTTGTTTGCCTGTATATAGTATTTGACAGAACATGACTGCTCTCCATGAAGATTTTCCTGGAGATGTGTAAAAAAGTGCTGAGGAAAGGAAAATACTTCCGTTCCAACACTCTGCTGCAGCGCTGCTCCAAGGAGCTGCAGCTAGCCTGCCAACCATCTCCCTCTCATCTGAGGACCAGTGTCCTCACTGGGACTGTCTCTCCACCACGATGCACCATGGCCAGGAAGCTCTGGGATGCTCCTGCAGGGAGTCCTGCCAACACTCATGAATATAAAGCAGGAAAGTGATTCTGTATGGAAACATGTAGCTGCAAACTTGGGTTTTCTTTTGTTTTGCTTTGCCTAGTGCATTCTCACCAAAGTGTTTTTTCCTATTGTTAAACTCTTTTTTGCAGGGAGCTAAACAAAAAAAGCAAACACTCCGCTTTTGGACTATCTGTCAAACCCTTTTTGATGGCCGTAAATATATCAACACAGTCTGCTGGTATGAATTGATAACTATTCTTAGTCATTCACTACGGGTTTACTGGATATTAAGAAACCCACAAGACAAACCGTCTTCCTCCTACTGGAGGAAACTACCTTTTATTTTCAGCGTATAGGTGGTTAATACAATAAAGCACCAAATAAGTAAATGTCACTCCAAAAATACACAGTCTTGAACTCAGCAATCCTGCAAAAGCAGTCAGCTCACCATCTACGAAAGTCACCAAAATAATATATTATATACCATTTCTGCATGGCATCAGACCAAGCAAATCCAAGCGAGTTACAAATGTGACAGAGCTCTCTTGTCAGTTCAGTGAGATTAGCTCACCAATCAAAGGACACAAAACCTGCAGGAAGAAGTGAGACTTAAGAGTATCCTGCAAAGGTGAACAGTATGCCTGAAAGCAAGGGAACTGAACAAAGTCTGACTGTGTAGATGGCACAAAGAGCAGGTCACAGATAACAAGAATAATTCAGAAGGAACCAGCCCAGAGTCCTAATCTGTCCCATTACTCAGAGTACAGAACATAAATTGAAACCTAAACCCTAGAGTCTTAAATGCACTTTTTTATGCCAAACAGAGAACTGTCACATTGTAAGGCAGCTTCTCCAGATCTGCAAATTGATCTTTATTCATCAGACCCACCTCTTTCCCATCTCTTCATGAAAAGCATTGGAAGTTCAGAACTGGAATGCCATCCTAAGGCAAATTTTTGAAGTCTGGAAAGACGTCTCAGGATGGAAAATTATTTTTTGCTCCAGTTGATGCAGAAACTAATGGTGGGAGGAAACAGGCACTGGGTCTTTACTGTAAAGTACCCTGGTCCTCAAAGAAACAAGCTACTTTTCAGCCCCATCCACCTGCCTCTGTGGCTTGAAAGAGTGCTGGCATTACGCTTTCTAACAAAGCTGAGTGGCAATCAACAGGAGAGCAAGTAGTTGCCCGCTCCAAGATTTATAAATAGGATAGTTTGGAAAAAGCTGCAAATGCACCAGTTATTAAGTAGCCAGTAAACTAATTCAAGACTGAGACAGATTGCTGCTGTGTGAAATTAAACATTACTATACTGTTTTTTCACAAATTAGTTACGGAGCACAGAGCAGAAGCATGTCAATAAATAAGTTCCAGTCCATATCATACTGGTATAAGAGAGGGTTTTAGCAAAAACAATTATAAGCTTGTAGAAATCTTAAGCTCTGCCTATAAAAGCTGCAAAGCCATTCTTGACTGTTACCTAAATTGTTCTCCAGTCTCTGCCCAGGTAAAGTGGTATTGCATTTTCCCCTCTTTACCTCTAGAAAGCTTTTTCTAAAGCCAAACCCAGACCCGCCTCACTGCAACCTAGGACTGTGGTTTTTTAGCCACCCTGGAGTGGATGTGGAGAAAGTTTATTCCCTCCCTGTTTGCACCTGCCTTTCACATACTCGGAAAGTGTTCCTATATTTCTTCCTGTTCAGCTCTTCTCCAGACTTTTCATCTGCTCTGCTCTACAGCAGTGAGGAGTCTTAGCTGGCGTTCAGGCACTGATAACACTGCCACACACTGAAAATGCAGGCAACAGCAAGAAGGAAGGGCTGGCACAGGCACAGATAATAATATGTATTATGCTGAATTTTATGTCAGGACCAGAAGGCTCTTTATTACATGATTTTCTTCTTTACAGCTCTCAACAGAGCAGCAAATGCATATATTAGACTGTAAACCTCTACAATGCAATCTATGTAAATCACAAATATAAAGCCATGTAATGTTCCCTTATGGTGATCCAAAATGAGCATCATCAGCACTGTCAAAGACAAGAGGGACCCATTATTGCTTTTCCTGGCATGTCTTCACTAGCAGAGATAACAGAAAGGACTTCTCCTTTGCTTGGGTTGCGCTCCCCAACCTAAGTGGCCTAAACAGCCACTGCTGGCTGAGAGACCAGCAGCTTGTTTTGATGCAGAGACACTGGCGTGAAACCTGACCCATAGGACTGTCTAAACAAAGTCATCCCAAAAAGTTCCTCTGTTGTCTCCTGCTGGAGGTACCTGGAAGCTGGAGGCTGAGCTAAGCCCTGGAGAGTGGGAACCCCAAATGCTTGACTGGGAATCCCAAAAACTTGCAGAGTGGCTAGCCAGTGGTTACTGCTTGGAAATTTCCTTGTGGCCAGGAGAAACTGAAAGGGATTCAGTGAAAGGGATTTTCTGAGGATAGGTCACAGCTAGCGGAAGGGAGCAGGGGTATCTCTGGGCACAACCATTCCCAATATAAGGAGACTTACTCAAGAAATTTTAGAAGACAAACAAAGGAAGTGCCAAGACAAGTGTGAGGGAGAATGAAGCCATGACAAAATGGGTTTAATGATCCCAGAGGACTTGTATTTATTCCTAGCTGGGGTTTTGCACGAGAAATGAGTTCCCTGATCCTAACCTGTACATAAACTTCCCAGCACTGCTGCATCAACACCACCATGGATCAGTAGCTGGTGGAGTTCATCACTGCACCATTGGCTTCCACTCTGAGCTGGTAGGTCACTGTAACCCAGTCTTGAGTTTTGGGGGGACCCTAAACTGGCCTTCAGTCCATTTCTTGCCCATTTTGCCACCTGGGGCTGTAGAGGGGGCAAAACAGTGGTACATATACCATTGCATGGGAATGCCTGCAATCCAGGACGCAGGTGCCATTTTTCTGATACTGGGGATGTTTGTGCCTCTCGCAGCACCTGCAGGGAAACTGCCCACAGACAACTCTTTGTTTCACCCTCGCCTCTGAGGAAGCAGATTCACTTGCTGTGAAAGATGCTGTTTGAAGATGTTTCACTACAGGAAAACTGGCTTGTGAACCAATCACGAGCCCTGGCTGCTGCAATGATCAGTGGCACATAATTCCATGTTAAGAGGCATTTGCCTCCTGAGGGCCATGTTAATGGAGTCCGACTGGGTGTTGATTTGGTTATCCTTCACTGCTAGGTATACAGATACCATTTTCCACAGGCAGGCAGGCTGCATGTTAATGATCCTTCCTCACAGGGGCTCAGGCAGCAAGCTCTCACAGAGATCCCTGCCACAGACAGCTAATCAGAGAAGTCAGGGCATCCCTGTGGGGGTGGCTCAGCGGGAGGGTGGCTGTCTCAGTCACTCCTGCTACAGAGGGAAGGCTACTGAGGCCACAGCAAAAGTGATCCTGGGAGTGAACTTGTCAAGCGTCCTGAGAGCAGAATAGATGCACATCATCAGAGATGTATTAGGTCTTCATGTGTTGTCCTGCAGATAACGATTTCCAGTAGGTTCTCATGACGTTGGAGAACACATGTGGCCAGAAAACAAGTGAGCACTGTCCAAATGGACGTGCTGGCATTTGCTGATGCAAAGCTGTATTGCCAGCTCCTGCAAAAATGCTCTCAGGACAGCAGCCAGAGGACCTAGGCTTGCAGTCAGCAGCGACAGCAGAGATGTCAGAACAGCAGTAATGAATGAGTAAGGAGGAAAGGCAGGGAGTATGACTGGCTTGTGCGTGATTTAAGCTCCTAACCGAGAGGTACTGCTGCAATGCACTTGCTGAATAAATATACCACTTGCCTGTACTGCACTTAGGAGCCCCAGATGTGAGGTGGTATGCCACAGCCCTGTAGCCCTGAAGTATGGTACCTGCCCACCACAAAAGCAGTGATTTGACATGCATCCCTCAGCCTTGGCTCAGGGGCACCAGGTTCTGTACAAAGGTGCAGTAACAGACCCTTTCTCCTCCGCTAGCTTTTGTTTCAAGGCCTGCCTCTCATACTCTGGATTTCCAGCAGATGGCCTTTCTTTCTAGCATCAGTATTTTTGACTGTTCAACCTGAGGTGTTTCCAGTCAGATGCCCCCCATCAGGGATGCTCTAGGGCTTTTATTGTTCCCAGTGAGTTTAACCAGTGGTTCATGAAAACCAGTAGCTCTGAAAAGTAACCCACTAAATCTAAAAGGAAGTCACCAAAAGCGACACATGACAAAGCAGTTGTGGGAAGTGATGTAAGCAAGAAGAAACGGGGGGTTATGGGTAGCGGTGGAAACAAGCTCTTTCCCTGTGGAAAGACTCTTTCAGTCCAGAAAGGTGAGATCTGTTTCAGCCTTATTTGACGCCATGTGGCGTTGACTTTATTCGCATTGACTTCATGGTCCCTGGTCTCAGACCCAGGGTGATATACACAAATTACTGAAGAATATCTTAGTACTCCCCGTTCTTTAAGAGAAAATTGTGTCTGTCTCTAACGTGGTTTTCTTGTTTACCATTCTAAATAACAACCTGGTGGTGGCAGACAGATGGGCAAGATGAACTTAAAGGTCTTTGCCATGCCTAATGTCTATGATTTTATGAGTCATTTCAGTCAGAAAAAGAGGAGATGAAACGTTTGAATGGAGCTACAAAGACATGACATCATGGTTCTGTTTCCTTTCTTTGGAATTAGTAATAAACTGAATTATGCTCAGCCACTTATCATTAACAAAAAATCTTTAACTTGCTTTCTCCAAAATGCGTTTCCCCTCTCTCCTAAATCAATTCAACAGAGAAAAGCAAGAGGTTTTTTCTTGTATACGCAAAGCAGAACAATTTGGTCTTTGAGCAAATAATAAAATTTCAGGCATCACAAACAAATAAGCAATGTCTTGGCCATACGTACATCCAAACAGCAACTAAAATACTTAACTGCAGCCTTTAGCAGCGTTTTTTGTTCTGGCTGTTTAGTTGAACATTCTGTCCTGCTGGGATGGCTAAAATGCCCTGGTGAGATCTCCTTGGCATGGCTGTTGATGCCTTTCAGAGTACTGCTCTTGCTAGCTTATTTCATTTTAAGGTGAGAAGTCAGGATTTTCCTCAGTGGACTTCATGGCACAGTAAAACTCACAGTGACACATAATTTCACATGAAGTGGTATTCACCCGCAAAGGGTCCTGAGTTGGTTCAAGGACTCCGTATCATTCACGAGCATTACACAGACAGGGGCTCAACCCCCTGCCAGCACGTGCCTCTCCCTTCTCCACTGCCTTGGAGCATATAGGAGCCCTTCCACCCAGCACAGCCTGCTTCCTCCTGACACCTCCTAACCTCAGCCCCGCTCCAGGTCTTTGCTGCAGGAAAGGAGGATCACAACCTGCCAAGAGTGACAGAAGGAGGAGCACTGTCCTTTTTCTGCTTCTCCCATGCTCTGACACTGGTAGAAGCATTGTCTGGCTAGAAGAGGGGTTTGAGACAAAGACACAGCAACAGACGATGGCAATCAGCTATGAGCTGCAGTTTCATCTGTAAATGCTTGCTGTGACAGTACAGGGATACTGGAGTGTAACTCACCTCCTCTTGAAAGACTACCCCTTCACTTCTGACAGCTCAGTGACCCTTGAGACTTTACGTGAGGAGAGAGGAGATGGAGCCTCCCAATGCAAGCACAGGTTGTGTTAGTTGACCTGTCCCTTTTATAATGACTAAAATGCTGGCAAGGGGGAAAGAACTTCCCAGCTCACGTCAAGGTTGCTGCTTTGATTTTTCTTCTCTGTTTGTCTCCCAAAACAGACTCCATGGTTTGCACGTGGTGCAAAGAACAAATGAAAACAGTTACTGTATGTAACATGGTATTTACTTCTGTAGCTGCAGGGCTGTATAACTAACCGCAGAGATGTCATACCTAAACATTACATCTTACCTGGGCTGCTTGCCTTCCCTACATTGCCAGAGCTTCCTAATCGAATGGACAGAATGCCCACACATGGCCAGATTTTCCTTTTCCTCCTTAGAGAAGTCTCCCTTTGTCCTTGCTGCTTTGCACCACTCACACCAACGCCCTTCACACCCTTCCAGAGCTGTCCCTCATCCATTAGTTGTTGCACAGCCTGACCCCATCTCCTTCAGGTTTTCTACCACAAACACAAGCTAAAAGAGCAATTTGTTTTCAGGTGTTCACAAGCACAGGCTAAAGGTAAAAAGCAGACACCAGACAGCAAACTCTGCAAGGCATCGTCTTAATCTACCTCTGTGACCAAGTATGAAGATATGCCAAAATGGCAATATAGCAAGCAGGTCTCCTGTTTAAAGGAGTACATGGCCATTTCCTCCTGCTGCTGAATAACTCTTCTGACCTATTCACGGCCAAGAAGGTTTCAGGTCTTATGATATGTGTCATCTTGCAGAAGTCCAGACATTACAACTCATCTTATCTGTACTCCCTACACACAGGAATGCCTTCCAAAATCAGTGATCCATGTCTGTAAGACACCTTATGCTCCAAACACCATTTCTCCAGTCTCTGCAAAGGTAGAAGGGCTTTGAGTGCAGCAATGGGCTCTACAGCCAGGTGCTGTGGGACTGCTCCCTGTCATGATGAGGACACTGCCCTGCTTTACTGCTACCTTTTGTGCCATCTTCCTCTTCCCTTGTGGGGTAGCCCTGATCTTGCTGTTCCCTGATGCCTCTGAGCAAGGGAGATCACCAAGAAACTATTTCATGGGATGAATGGAAATTTGTGTGGAAAAGAAGTATGATATAGCCTACCAAAGTTTTACCCTCAGATTACTCTCAGTATTGACATTAGTATAATTCCCTGCTCCATCTGGTCACCCTAAAATGGAAGCTCTGGGATCCATAACCTGGATGCCCAAGAAAGATCTGAACTAGACAACATTTCCACCTCTGTTCAGCAAAAGAAATACTAGACAGGGTATCTAGTTGTCAACAGTTGCACTAGCACCATTGCCTTCAATCTCCCAATTCTCTCCTTACTAATGACGCAGCCATACAGTGCAAAAGCAGTTGTTCCCAGCAACCCATGGAGTGGTACAGAGACACATCCCTGCAGGAGCAGGGAAAGCACACATCCTCCTGACTGTTACAACAAATGTCCCCAGACGGGCCACCTAATAGGATAAGCAGCTCACATATTTTCCAGAGTTTACAAATGGTGGCATTTCTACATTTTACCCTTGATCTTCAACGTAGCGATTGGTAGGAAGAATGATCCTATTTGCTTTGCCAACAGATGCAAGCACATACAGTGAAGACTCCAGGTTGGCGAGGTACAGGCTGGTAGATTAAAAGAGAAGCTGAACATACTGGAAGGGTGATTTAATGTCAACAATACTGTCACCACCCTGTGCTCATACTGGAGATAGCAGATGATGCACATTCTGCCAAAGAGATTTCACAGAGGTCGTGATTTTCCTTTGCACAGAGCTATGACAGCAATCTCTCAGCTTAATTAGCAATTGCCGAAATATGTCACACTTGGTAGGAGGTAAATTATTTTGGCCTTATCAAATAATTTTCAAACATGCTGTTTCCTTTGTGGTCACAAAAAACATTACAGCCTCAAATCCACAAGGGAGCTGTTACAGAGGGGGAGAAAATTTTTTAATGATACTAGCAGGGCTCTCTAACAAAACAGCAAATGCAGGGGAACAGGAATCTCTGCTCCAGGTTTCACTGTGACATTGCTCACTGTGAGATTGTTCAGGTCTGGCTGACTTCCCAAAAAGAGCGGAAGCAGCTATTTCCCCCAAATCACGTTATGGCAAACAGTAAGTCAACATAATCTTCACACATATCCTATTTTAAAAGCAAAACAGAAGCTTCCCCAGCTCCAACTGGAGCTGCAAGTCAGAGCTGCAATGTTGAGAGAAGTTCAGATTCCCACTGCTTGACCCTTTTTCTCCTAAAGACATCTTGAATTTATAGGCTTGATGCCAAACCACGACATCTTTTACATCTAAAGTTCGAAACCTCAGATAATGACTCTGATGGATACCCCTATTGAGGGCTGGGGGGTAAGGCCACCAAATTAAGAAGCAAGAATGAAACAGTGTGAGCTCCTTCATATGTCTATTTATGTCTTTGTTAAAGCTGGGTAGGAAATGCGGGTCCTGCAGGTTGACAGAGGAGATAATGTGAGATCGGAAGCAGACCAGGAGGGAGGAATGGCTGGAGGCTCCAGCCCAAGCTCCCAGCTCTGTAACCCTGGAAATGAAGTAAGGAACCAGGCAGCAATATCAGAAATGGGATCATGAAGAAACGGTTTGGAGGCCAACCTAAGGACAGCCTTCGGTGGGAACACAAGAGCTTCACAGGTCCCCGTAAGCCTGCCTGCATCGGCAAGCCTGGCCTGTACAGAGGAGACGGCTGTTTCTCTTCCTTCCCACTGTTGACCCCCTTGGCTTTTTGAAGAACTAGTTCAGAGTTTTGGTTGCTGCACTCCCGTGAAGGACCCATTTGAACGCCTCGATTGCCTTTGCTGTGCAGAAACCTTCCCAAATCCCTATGAAATACCACACCACCAACCGACTCTTGCCTCCCTCTTTTCTAGGGTGCCCTCTCTGATATGCCAGGTGAGCAGAGAGAACAAAAATCTCTGATCCCCCATGAATTTGCTTTTGGCACTTTTTGCCTATGAAGTGGTTAATGAATACAAGGTTGCTTTTTCAGTGCTGATGAATAACCCAGCAGCTTGAATCCCAGTGGTTTTCAATGTGATCCGTGAGGTTTAAAGATAAGCAGAAAGGTCCCCAGCATCAAATGACAGGTGCTGGTCTCAGCACTGCAAGCAGCACACTTCCATCAACGTGCCCTGCCATGTCTGCTCCTCATGGGGCTGATCAACTCCACAGGGCTGGTCTGCTCATTTCCCCCAAGAAAAACAGCTTCCTGTGTGCAGCACATCATGAAAGGCAGATTTATTTCCCCTCTGACACAGCCACACTCCGGTGTCCCCATTTCAGCTCTTCCAGCATTGTAATTTATATGGTTCTCACCCATCACCCCAGCAGCATTCAGGATGGCACAAGAGGAAAGTAAGTTCAACCTATAGATTGGCAGTGGTCTAACTGCACCCAGCAGGACACTGTTTTCTCTTTCAAGCTAATTGTAGCAGAGCATGCCAGTATATTTGTGCTTCCTGCAGGACAGATTACTCCCTTCTACACATTCTCTTATATCTGGGAAGATCTTCACTGGTATAAAGGACATTGATACTAAGCTTACATTACAGGGATGGGCTGCCTGAAGTATGTTGCTTTAATTAAAACAGTATAACTTCTGCTTGCAATTAATCCCTAATGGGTTTTGAAGATTGGATTGTTCATTTATCCTGGGCCACAGTAAATGGGAAATTTGCAATTCAAGGAGTGCTGGACCCAAGGGGCAGAGAGAGCAACACCAAAGTGTTCACAGCCTGACTGCAAGGAGACCAAAGCAGGGAAAGTGAGGCTGTACAATCGCCAGAGTGTCTTAGTAATGCTCCCCTTCCAAAGTCAATCAGTGGATGCCCCTCCTTTTGCTCTCTGCAAATGAAGAGGAAGCAAGACTCAGGCTCAGCCCTTTCCGAGGCAAAGCTGTGCCACAAGCCACCTCCATGCCAAATTTAGCAGAGGCACAGGCAGCCTTCAAATGTACTTACTGCTGCTTTATGCACTGACAGATAAAAGGGTCATTTAGATGAGATGTTGGGGGATATGGTGTAGGGGAGAACTTTGCAGAGTAGGGCTGATGGTTGGACTCGATGATCCCAAGGGTCTTTTCCAACCTGAATGATTCTATGATTCTATGATAAAAGAAACCAAACTGAAACCTGTGTCATTATCAAATATGTTAGAAGTCCAATCATCGTAAATTCAGGAGAGTACAGGTACTTCCAAGAGCAAGAGCGTGCTGTCATTGCAGTATTCCTACCACAGCTTGTTCCTGCTACCAGAATGAGCCCTATCTCTTCTCAGCATTTTGGCAAAACTGCTTGATGAGGTAAGGAACCTCCGGAAATCATTAACACTGCAGAAATTCACTGGTTTTACTCAACTCCCCTTTCTTGAATACTGGAAGTGGTCATCTGCCCAAGAAGGGGGTGTCCTGGGTGCCTGGCGGTTATGGATGTGAGGGATCCTAGAGAAAGGCATCACCTGCAGAGAGCTGCATCATCAGGAGATGCAGGAATGCTCCTATAACCCTTCCAAGATTAAGGCCTTTTTGCTGCTGAGACCCCAGTTCCCTCAATGAAGGGGAGCCACTGTTAGGCCCCATTTATACATAGTGTGTATGGCTGTGTTGGGTCTCACGTTCACAACAGAGGAACCCTGAACTGAGACATTCCATGCCACAATAAAAAGTTGCTCATTGAGCTTACCTTGAATTTTGCTTAAATGACACTTCATTCTTCTCAGTATTTCTGCTAAGTAACTTTAAGAAATGTACAGAGAACATAAACTTCCACCTGCAGTTCATGAGGAAAAAACAGGCAAATAATGTTACCAATTCCCCAGGCTGAATCCAATGCCCTGAAATACTTTGAGATTTCTTGCTGTTAATAAAGAAATGAAGGGGAACTAATGCTGCTCACTCCTTTTCCAGCAAGAGTACATACATGCACTGGAAACCTCTATGATGATCTGTTTTCCAAACACCAGACATAAAAAGAGTGTATTATGGTTTTGTTGGTATTATACAACACAGAAATTATTAGAAAGCAAGGAGGGAGTCATAATGCATCACTTCTATGACACAGTTAGAATCAGAATATCTAAAGACTTTAAACAAAGTTGATGGGGAGGAAAATGATAAAGTGTTGACAGAGCAAAGTGAGATATGGTAAGAATAAGAGCCAATGCCCATGTGATATAAACATTCATATTCATTGTGGGGATACTAAAAGTCCTGGGGAACAAGAAATTTGTGTTCACAACTATTTAGGAATAGACACTGAACATCACAGGACAGGGCGGTCCTCACCACGTTTAACAAAGGAAAGCTTTCAAATGTAAGTGACACATCCATCAGACACACCAGGAAAGGTCCAGGTGATGCTCAGGGTGAGTCCAGCTTAATCTGAGGCAACCTGTAACAGCTGTGGTTCACCCTGAGACTGGGTGGATGCACTGAAGCTTTAGCAAAGACAGTTTGGACAGTCTTTGGACCAATGCTGTGGCAAGGTCCCATAAGGCCACTGAAGTTATTGCTTTACAATAGCTTCTGTGTAAGTGCAAGCTCCTAATTAATTGCTTAATTAGTTGTAGTCTGTAGAAAGCTGCTTAGAACAATGCCATCTGTGCGACAAGGTCAAGGAATGAGGACACATTCAGCACAATTACTGAGTGTGGTGTCTTGAATGAAATCCAGAAATCCCAGACTGGGACAATTACTATTTAAATCAGTTTGAAGGCCCACATGTCTCTGGACACCAAATCCCATTTCCTAGGTTATCACACCTGGGAGGATTTGGAAGTTACTCTGTCTGCCCATTATCAGCCCAAGGACCACCTTCAGCTTTTGTAGAACGTCCTTGCCGTAGGGAAGGGAAGCGCTGGGAGCAGCTACTAGGCTCTGAACTGTGCACAGGGAATTCTCCACCAACTTTTGGTCCCCATTGTGAAGGGGGACATGATTCCTTCTAGAGATACCCCATCATATCACTGAGCAACAAAAAGTCCAAATCCTAGCCAAAGGAGGCTCCCTGAACAGACCTGAGAAGAAAAGATACAGTCTTTCCTGCTCCCACCATCATATCTCTACACCTCCTGCTAGAGACAGCAGCCATAAGGAGAGATCCCTCATGGTGATACATCTCACGATGCTGGGATGAACGCTAACATCCATTGGCCGTCTTTGGGACTGAGGCCTGGGAATTCTGGGTAACAGCTGGTTTGAATTGCATCCTTTCTCCTGGACTTCATGATGGCAAAGCACTTGCTCCAAGGAAGGCAGGGATTGCCAATTCCATCTCTCCTGTCTGATGCTGACCCCTCTTCTTTCATCTCTGGCCTCACACATCCTCTTGGAGGAAGCTGAGTCCCTCCATGCGTGGACTTGCATTCACCCAAGCAACCATGACTCTTTCAGACCTCTTGGAAATAATACAAGAAATGCCAAGATGTGGAATGTCATTTATAACTCGTTGCTCATCGTGCCCCATAACAAGTGCATTTTAATATTAAACTGGCATGGGGGAAGGGAGAAGGACAATTTTCAGAACATGAAAAAATTGGTGGTTTTTTTTCCCTCAAGCACATAAATACTACGTTAGTTTTATTACCAGCAGTACATCATGTGTCTTGATAGGTGCAGTTTAACGTCCTGCCTATCTCTGTGGATACAGCTGGAAGCAAAGCTTCCAGCAAATGCTATTGTTTAGATTAGGAAACAGTGTTTAGGAACAATGTAATAATATTAGATAATTAACTAATCATTCACTTTTTAGACAAAAATTTCCACTATTTTAGGCACAAATGAAACAAGGGCTGCAAAAAGGGCACCACAGAGACTGATAAGAGACCGATCAAGACTGTTACAGATCAAGGCCTGAGCTATTGAAGGAGGACAGTATCTGTATACCTCTGGCAGCCTGAATTTCTAGTGGCTGCCTCAGGGAAACTGTTGCTGCTGGGCTCAATATTTTGTCCAGAGTCATGGGAACAAAGTGAAATCTCTCCATCTACTTTAATGGGACAGGTTTATTTCTTGCTGGTCTTGTTGCACAGAGCTTAACTTTACAGACACTGCCATTAGCAACAGAAATCTGTCTTTTACTATGCTACCTTACGGGGTCCCATCATATGACTCCTTTGTATGTTTTAGTTTTCACTTGAAGAAACCCTTGCACTCAGTGGGGAAGTGTGTAGGCTCACTGCTGGGACAGACATGGCAACCATTTGTCCTGAAGGAAAACCTCAGTGCATAACCCCTGGGGAGGTACACGCTGCTCAGGCACAACAGCTGAAAATGGAAAGTCTTCTCCCTTCCTATCTCAGATATTTTATCAGTTTATAAAACAGCTGCATTCCTTTCCAAGGTTCTGCCTTGCAGTGGGTCCTGAAACTCACCTAGTTTGATACGATGGATAATCCAGTATTTATTTTAGGCTGAAGAGCATAGTTATTACTTATGAAAATGCAGTGCCCAATTTTAGATACAAACTTCACAGCTACAGGTAGGTCCTAGTCTCTCCCTTTTCAGCTGATTCTTGCAGTTCATCAGAAAATAAATATATAAAAACTTTATTTCTTTCTTGCTGCTGGGAAGTCAGTCAATTCAACAAGGAGTTAGAATTGTCTGTCAGGCATCTTTGGGAGACTAGATCACTAGACTCAAGTCTTCACTTCTAAGTGGTTTTCTGCAGCCCATTTGAAAGAGATATGTAGATTGTAATCAGAAGTGATCAATTCACTTTGCTGTGCATCCAAACAAAGTAGTAATTCAGTAGCCCTCACCAGAACCACTGCTAAGAGATAGCAAGCTGTATATTCAAGATTAGAATATAGCCCTGGGCCTCTGGTACATAATGTTGATCTCTGAGAAGAAGAAAAATACCTGAGTATTCTGTAAAATGATAAAAGGTTAACCTTAAGTCTTTGCTGCTGAAAACACCCATTCATTTAATGCTGCATACATTAAACTTCAGATGTGCGTGCCTCCTTTCATTTGTTTTTGTTTTGGAAAAGGGTGCTGTCACAGTGCAAGACAAAAGAAAGGTGTATTACATAAACAGCACCCAAAGAACTACTCTAGACACACACTCCGTTCCCCTTGCCACAGGAGAATTCAAGGGAGAACATTTATCACCTTGGATGTGAGGAGCTTCATCACGTCACCAAGGTTCTGAAGCAGCCACTGAAGCAGCATCCAAAGCTTTTTGGGTTTTCTGACAACTGCAGCAGACATTGGGACAGCCAGAATGGGGGGACCGTGTTCCATTCCCGGATCTGCAATGGGTCTCTTCTTTTCTCATGCCTCTTTCAGCAGGGCAACCTAGTAGGGAGGTGCAAAATCATATGCCCTGTTTTTGCCCTTGGACTGGAAGCATGCTCCTTCTCTGTCCTCTCCTGGAATATAATCCATCCTAGACATTCTACCTTTGCAGGTGTGAAAAATCAGGTATTTATCTGGGACATGTGAGGATTACTAACAAAAGCCCCTCCAAGTTTGTGCTAACAATTCTAACTCCATATCCCTGCTAACAAAATGCATCCTTGCTGTCTAAGCTAAAGGCACCAAAAAATCCACTGCCTAAGACTAAAAAGTTGTTTAAACTTAGTGAGAATCACCTAAATGCAAGGGGGTGTAAACCCCTGCTCAATTGCTGTGGAAGATTTATTACCCTACTCTTCAGATCCCTCTACCGAACAGGCTTCTGAATGATTTTGTGAATACTACAGGCACACCAAGCTTAGTGGCAGGCATGAAGTAACCTGTTGAAGGTGCATTATTCTGCACTGAAACAATCCTCCCTGTCTTGTAAGCCTGTGAAATAATCAGCCAATAGATGAGCAGCAAAAATTGCCAACAGGATTAAAAGAGGATGCCAGGAAGGAATAATGTTTTACACCCTTGGAGCATGACTATATTGATATGTCTCTGGGCTCTGGCTGGCTCAGCATACTGTGTGAGGCATGAATGTCCGGCATGGAACAATTCATGTACAAAGTTTTCCATTGTGCAGGATGTTCTTGCTAATAGAAGAGACCCCTCATCTCCTCAAAGATTTTGAGTTGGTCTCTTCTGTCCCAAAACTTTCTTGTAAATTAAATACCTGCATAATGAACTAAACTCTCCAGGGAATGTTATTTGCCAGCTACCTTTCCAATTATTTAAAATTAGCTTAAGGGCTAAAGCAATCAGGCCATTCATTAATCTAATCCCTTTTTGTAGCTGTAGTTCGTGACTTGGAAATGTGACCACAAGATCAAAAGGACAAAGAGGAATGAAGAGGAAATTACACAAGACACTTATAAAGTTCCCTGGCCCAAGACCTCACCCACAGCGCACTGAAATCAGCAGCTGCTGACACACAACGCACTCTAAATGGCCATTTTCTTGTGTGAACAAACATCTCTCTTCTCAGGAGATGCCTACCCCAAAGGGAAAAGTCAGCATGAGCAAAGTCTACCCACACTCAAACCACTGGCTGGGAGCCAGCTCCTGCCCGGAAAGCAGAGAAGTAGAGGTGCTGGTAGTTTCACAAACCCCACTTCAGAGTTACTGTCACAGTCTGAGGCAGACCCTGGAGAATCAAAGGGACACAAGACATCCTCTGCCACTCTGTCCAGGACTAGGATTTCCCTCTCCTCTGAAAGGAGCAGAAGTTGCAAACCTTGAATGCACTGAACCATGTGACAAGCTTTTTGCAAAGCCAAAGGATGTCACCCAAATGTCCCTAATCAGGGGCCAGGGACATCCATTTCAGAGCTGCTCTTCCAAGAACAAGAGACCCAGCACTCTCACACAGTAACATATGTTCCTGGCTATTTCAGCAGGTAGGTGCTCTCTGTATCGCAGTTGAAAACAGCAGCCATGTTATTTTATGCTGGCACAGGCTGTGCTGTTCAGTATTCACTACCATCCTCTGCCTAGCAGATCTGCCATCTGCCTAATGGGAGCAAGGGGAGGAGTGTGGACAGGCAGCCAGCAGCGACCTTCTGCAGACCAGCCCTTGTGAATACAGCCTTGTCTGTGCCCTGGCCATGCACACGCTCTGCACGCCCCATGGGCTCTGCTGGCCCAGGGAATCATCCTCCAAGCATTTACTTTTCACTCTGCGCCTGGCCCATGGCTGCAACCACCTGCCTCATGAACATGCCCATGTGTGAGCTGCAGTGGCAGAGAAAGCCCCTTGCAGTATTCGTGCAATTTAATCCTTGGGGGATTCTCTAACCTGCCTTTCTTCAAGCAAGACGTACCTGGAGGAGTAAGCTGGCCCTACCAAAGCTATCGTATCCCATGTCATGACCCTAAGTTAACTCTGGTCATCACAGCCTCTCTCCTACTCTGTTTCTCCATCCAACACAGCGTATTTCCCTCTCCTTGATGCCCTTTATTCCTCCTCAGAAAGGCTGATGGACCCTCACTCTTGCTACTTGGGCAGACTAGGTGCCTGAGCCCAGGTACTGAAGGGATCCACATTGTACAGATGTGTGTGTATATACATACATATATATATGTGTGTAGATAGACAGATGTACTCACTAGTGGACCTCCATTCTGCTCAGACAGGGAGAGGAGCAGAATGAGGCTGCTGGTGCTGTCTGCATTTGTTGAGTGCTCCGAGTGTCCTTCTGTGATCTGTGTGGTCAGCCACGTATGTATGTAAATACACCGTGTACACAGTGTGTATGTGTGCTCTGTGTGTTTGTGCCTGCTGGGAGTGCATCGTCAGCCTTACTGCTGGTTGGACCTGCAGACACGGAGCAGCAGCAGCTTCGCTCCTCTCGAGCTGCTGGATCTGGCATGACATATTTTCCTCTAACAGACTCTACCTCTGTGTCTAATGAACACACATGGTCAGCAGTTTAATGGGCTTGTGTCTGTTGCTCACAGGCCGACTTGTGCTGCTCAGCCCAGGGAGACTGGTGTGCACAGCACAGCTCCCTCCCCAGGGTCAGACCCACCTTCAGGTTAGTATCAGTCATGTCTACAGACCTGCCAAGGGCAGGATGCCTGGGCCACATGCAGGCAGCCCCTGACTCAACCACTTGAGTGGACAAGTAGACAAGGGGTAAGAGCCATCAGCTAGAACTGATCAGCACAGGCCATGCTCCTCAGACCTAGGCTTGGCTATAGATGCAAGTCAAAGCACAAGATATGCATGTTTGAAGAGCCATATGCAAGTACAAGACAGCTATCTTGTGATAGCTAAAATTATGGTGTCATTCAATGATCTTGAAGTGCTTATCCTTACAAGCACTGTGTTTTAACAGGAGTGCACACATATGCACTCATACAGAGACAGTTTGCAAGCAGACCTGTACGAGCAGTTTGCAAGCAACGTTCACCCCACATTGACTCATATAAAACCTTGTTTTCAGCAATTTCAATCTCTTGCCAAACTTCAGGCCTGGAATCTAACATGACAGTCCTCTACAGCTATTCCTGTGTATGTGGCTGGAAGAACTCAGCTCTTTCTTAAGGTGATTACTGAAGAAAAGTCCCAGAGCATACAGCTCATCTCACCGAGAAGCTAAGCCCCATGACGTGAGGGTCTGAGAGCCACAGGCACCTAGGGGTGAAGTCATGTAAGCATGGACTGCACTGGTAGGGGAATCTGACCCTCTGTGTGAGTCCCTGGCTTAGTCCCCTCCTCTGTAAGACAGAGCTGGCAAAGACAGATTTTCCCCACAGAAGTGAGTGGAGGGGGAGCGATTCTCACCAGCTGAAGAGTTGGCATGTCAAGAAATTATAAATATTAACTAAACAGAATCTGCATTCATCAGCTATTAAGACTGAAACAGGTTCAGAGAAACCCATAAGTCACGGTGCCTGCCATTTACCTTGCAACTGGGACACAGACCAGTGAGCAGTGGACCTCCCAGGACTGGGGCTCTAATGCAGGGAGAGCGGCCACACCGTCAGCCCTTGGCCATCTCAGCAAGACACAGGCATAGAGCTCTGCTGGGACGATTTCTGCAACGAAAGTCCTTAGCAGCTCCATGTGAAGAGGAACTAATTTTGACTTCCTTTGACTCCTTCCTGACACAAGAGGGTTTAATTGTCCAGAAGTTTTATTCATAACCTTTTACAGCTCAAAGACTACAAAACTTCATCAGAAGGGTGCCTGCATATGCCTGCACTCACATGCACACACAGAGCCAAAGAACTCAGAGATTCGCTTTTCGAGTGATCAGCACAGACAGCCTAAGGCTTTGCGTGACCGACAGCAGAGACAGGGCTAGGTAGTCCCAGAACACACCCAGTACCCTATATGCAAGCGGTGTGACCCGAAGCAACAGCCCAGCTTCAACTCAGGAATTGTGTGATTTGATATTCTGGCCCAAGACACCAAAAAAAGGACTTTTTCATGTTACATTTATGGAGGCTAAAGCTCCTTTTGTCAGTCAGCTCTTTTGTACAAGCACTACTTAGTCCAAGAAGCAATACAGTGCTGAAAAATCAGCAACTCCTCTTGAAAATCCAAAAGCCCACTGTCTGCTTTGCCAGCATTGCTTCAGCAATGCTGACCAGCATGTCTTGCAAGTATACAGCTTGGCCTGTTACTGCACGTGTAACAAGAAAAATGCTCCAAGGCTTTTACCTGTGCCTTTTCATCTCAGATACAATGGGATGCAGCATCACCAGTACAAACATATGGTCATGGCTGTGGATGTCATTTTTTATAATCTATGGATGACTGAGAAAAGTGGGGCAGAAAGGAAAAAAAATCCAGGGTGGGTTGGTAGAACACAGAAGGGTCTTACCAGCACCACCAGTCAGTTTGGTGGGGTGTGGCACATCACATTGCTGTCCTGTCTCATGGTCTTCCCCATTGAGATGGGGACTATAAGCCACATTTTTAATGAATAAACAGTAGATAATGCATGGCTGTTATTTCCCTGTCCTTTTCAGTAGTGGCTAGATGTCAAAATGTGATGCAGAAAAGCAAAGACAGTGGAATACATTTATCTGTGCTGAGCACCTAATCTCTGGTCTCTGATAAAGCGTAAGTTCATACTGCCTTTTCCCTCCCAGTGGGGACGTGATCATTATTTCCTTTCTCTCCCCCGTAACCACTGAAGCGTGTCAAAATAGTTTTTTCAAAGTCTCTATCTCTAAAAAACTGGATAGAAAGTAACCAAACATTTCTGAAGTTATCATGAAGAAAGACAGGCTACTCCTTTGCCTGTTCACATGACTCATGTCTGTACGAAAACTGGAGAAAATCCTTTCACCCAGCATCCAGTCCCTACTTTTCTCTAAAAACAATCCGAGAGATGGTATTTGGAGGTGTGCCCACTGAAGCAATCCATGGGCTGGGGAAATAATTACAGTGTGTCCCTCGATCACCGTGTGAGGGAGGTGATTACGGCATGGAGTAAATGCAGCAGACGGGAAGCAACTGCTGTCATGCACTTGGATTGCAGCCTGCTGCCTGGCAGGTCTCACGTGCTGCTGGAGAGGAAGGCGGGTTTGGAGGCTATTTGAGCAACTAAGCATGCTGAGAAGTGACCAGTGGGATTTTTCAAGTGTATGTCTATGCCAGTTTGACACAGCTCCGTGGAGGTTGCACAGACGCTGGATAGAGGTGTTGTACATACTCTCGCTTCTGTCTGGCCCAGCTGGCATCTCTCAGATGCTTTGGTGGGGACTTACCTGGGGTGAAGGGCTCCACATGACCACCCGTGTCCCACAAG
Organism: Strix uralensis; assembly: GCF_047716275.1. Classification (NCBI taxonomy): domain Eukaryota; kingdom Metazoa; phylum Chordata; class Aves; order Strigiformes; family Strigidae; genus Strix; species Strix uralensis. The sequence goes on along the minus strand of NC_133974.1, from coordinate 115,755,260 downwards.
ACAGCAGGTACAAAGTGAAGCTCATTCACAGCAGCACAGACTTAGGTCTCTGATAATTAATCTCTTTACAGGAGGGAAAGAAATGTGTGCCACAGTATTGCTCTCTTTCCTAAAAATAAACGCAGGAAGAAAAAGAGGATTCAGACAAAAAGACCTTACAGGATATCAGCCCCCACCAAGCAGAAATCCTGATAGGACCCGATAAATCATCTGATGGGTTTAATGGCAAACTTGACAAGACAAAAAGATTTTTTTTTAAAATGTCTTTCTCTGACTTAGGAGGCTTCAGACCTGCCTACAATCTACAAAGCTAAAAAACTTCTGTAAAAAAGAAAAACTGAGGTACCTGCATGACTCCAGAGGGTGGAGATTTATGAAAAAATAAACATAATGAAGTTTTTCTGATCAGACAGTATTTGTGGAGGAGAATTTTATGGTGAAAGGCATGCAACTTTTACATTTTCCTCTACAAAGGCTTCCCTGCAAACTGCACAAAACTCCCTCTGACCCCTTCAGACTCAGCTATAAACTGTTAGGAAAGCAGCTAATCCAAAAAATTGCAAGCCTAAAAACTCATATGCTTCATTTGTAGAAAAGTGGAAAATTAGCCAATAAACACTATTTACTGTTAAAAATCTAGTACTCAGAAACGTTATCCCTCCTGAGAGGTAACTCTAAAGCAGTGGCCTGTGGACAGGTCACCCGAATGGCTGATGTGTGCAAAGTATTTTAGCTGTGTTGGCTCAGGCAAGAGGGGGACCTGGACACCACTTAGCACGACTCCAGTGTGACCAGGAGGACACCTTGTGTCTGTGAGGCAATGGGAGTCACATCCCAATCTCACAATCCGAAGAAGCATGCATGATGGAAGACAGGATACATGGGAAGAAAACAGCCTGGTCCTGAGAACGATTTACTGGTAGCTGAGAGAGAGAGCAGTGGGTGTCTTGTGGGAAGAAGAACACAGATCAAAACAGAAGAAAGTAAATGAGCAAGGATACAACACAGTGACGGCCTCAGGCTCTCTGTTTTACTGCGGGAAGATGAAAAGCAGCAACTCTCAGTGTTGCTTGGGATAGGAAGGTGACCAGGTGATGCCCTAGTCGTGCCTTCATAGAGTACATTTCTGAATCCACTGGTCCTCCCTGCTGGCTCAGCTAAACCTGATGCACATCTTCATTTCCACTATACAGGTAGACCCTGCACACCTGCATCGTTCTATACAGATGGCCTCCAAGAAGCCCTAAGTCAGCAGCACATTGGCAAGAGCCTTGGTGGAAACACTAAGTCCCCCACAGAGCAGAAATAGCCCCTGAAGGAAGCACATTGCTTTTATGGAACACAGGGAAAATGAAATCATTCTGTTTGTAAAGACCACCTCTGAAACCTTAAAGCATCCAGCCCTGTATAATTGTTTTGCACCATGACATAGACATATGCAGTGTAAATGTACTGCCAGGTGCTGCAGGAATAAACTGAAAGCACCTGTCCCTTTAGATTGAGCTGTACTGCAAATATATCTTCTGCAAATCAGGCCTTCGTCTGTAAATGCATTGCACACCTAAAGGAGACCAGTTCTTTAAAAAAAAGTTCACCACAAGTGCTAATTCTGGCACAAAGAATCCATCCACCAACTTTGAAGTTCCTATCCGTTACAATTTTTTGCCAGACTGGGCCTTTTTGGTAGAACTATCCAGGAGACTTTTGAAAACATGACATTTTCAAGAGTTTAAGCAACTGTAAAAAAAAGGTTTGAATGCAAGTGCCGATCTCTAGTTATAGTTGTGACTTTTGATAAAGGACAGGGAATGTTAGACTACCCTTTTGTATTAACAAGAGATCTCAAATGTTATTCAGGAATTTAAGTTAGAAGACCTATATAAACAGAAATCACATGCTAATAGGATGCAATGTTTTACTACCTCACATATAAAACATCACTCTGAATGGTTTATGCTCCAAAGTATGAGGCGATGCTACTGTCTGTATTAACTTAGCTACATGCAGGACTCCAGTGGTTTATACCATATATTTTAACCAGTTCTCAGCCACAGAAGGTTTTGGCCTTAATTTTAGTTTCATTTTTCTACTTGAAAATGCCATTTTGTTGGATGTGGGGTTTTGCAGAAGAGCCAGTTTCAGTGAAGGCTCGTGGTTTCTCAGGTGTGTGATGGACCTGCTGGAGGGGAAGGCAGGCAGCAAAGGTACCTGCCTGGGAAGTCGGGGAGCGACAGACTAATGTGCCTGTGTTAGACCAGGATGAGCAGGGATTTGACCATCTTTCTGCAAGAGATTTGGGAAATGAGTTCTCAGCTGATTCAGCTGTTGCAGACAGAGAGCTAAGAGGAAGAAAGGAGCATGCAGGTGTTGTGGTATTATTATTATCATTTTTAGTGGGAAGAGATGAAAAGATTTCTACTTCCAATGCAAAAACAAAAAGCAGAAGTCAAAGTCCCTCAGAAACACAGTCCTTCCTCCCGGCTGGATTTAGGCACAGCTTGCCTTGCTTCACCCAAGGGGTCAACTAACAAAGATTGATTTACTGTCTCTCAACCTAAACAAAGCAAAGCACCTGCCTGACCTTTCTTGCTGAGAGCTCCTAGTTTAGGCAGCCACATTCAGCTGTTCTCCATTATTATGCTAAACCAAACAACACCCAAGTTTCCATTTTCCAGTACCTAAATCCTTCAGCACAATATCATCATCTTCCCCTGCTTTTGTGTGGCCTTTTCTACCTTCCTTATGCTCCTATCGAGGTAGTAGGGTCTTATGGATTCACGCTGGCCCCTGGGATCAGTTCATAGCTAATGTGGATGCCCTGTTCTTCATACACTGGCTCTCAGCACATTTAGCTTCCCAGCCATACTGCTTTTTAGTACTTAATTATGTTGTTTGTTTTGCATTTATTGGACTGTGCTGTGCTTTCATTGCTTAGATAAAACTAGCTAGCAATCCCCAGGCCTCCTGAAGGAATGCTACCGCAGGCAATTAATGAACACACTATTTTGCCCAGCACAGAGCAAACACACTGATAATGGTGACAAACTCTCAACCCTTCCTTGGCTGCAGCATTAGTGAAAAATTCTGCTTAGTCCACAAGTGTGAAGAGATGTGGCCATTGAAACTGCTGGCAAATAGCTCTGCCTGAAGGACCAAACGGCAGGATACTAAAGTGCATGTGGATCCCATCTGATGCTTTACTTCTTACTGTCATCATCACCAGGCAAATCCCTTGACCCAAACTTGAGAAATCAATAGCACTCAAACAAGGAAACTTGTTATTTTCCACTGGACAAACTCTAATTGTCCCAGAGGCTTCCACCTTCAACAACAGACATGTGATTTAAAGCAAAAAATGGTAGTGCTGTATCTCTTTCTTTGATATTGAAGACTAGAATTCTTCAGATCTGAAGTGCTTGCTCCGGCTTGACAAATATCCAGTGCTGGTAGATGTTTAGAGCCAGCAGATTAGAAAGACAGGCAAGAAGGTGAATGATTTTGGTGCTGTGGAGTACAGACTGTAGTTTGCAATAGGCATTGCTACCACCAGTAGATAGAAACATAAGTGAACGTTTCCTGGCAGTCATTGATGAAACTTCCAGTGTGACTCCTTTTCTGTCACGTTACATTATCTGCCACACTGGAAAACTCAATAATTACTCTGCAGGCACTTATGAAGACATACTTGTCGAAACAAATGATGGGGCATGAGGTGATTGTTAGTTAGGCACAGGCTGGAAACCAGCAAGCCCGTCTCATGAAGGAAACAAACCAAAACACTGTCACTTCTCTGGTAAAAAGTATTTCCATATTAAAATTGGACAAGACTGAGCACTTTTTCAGGGGGAAAGGAAATGGTTCCTGGAAAGCAAATTCAACTCTGCAGAACATAAATTATTCTTCTACTCTTGGAAGGACATTACTTGGTTTGCTTTTCCAGGTGATCAGCTTGGGAATCCAGAGATCAGTGTTCCCAATGGGAAATACAAGTGTTTGAGACAGCACTCAGAAGTCATGTCCACAGAAAATCCCCAGCTGGACATTGTATAACCTGACATGGAACCTGACCATTGTTAACTAAAACCTAAAATATTTTGTAGACTTCTCCCCCAGCGAAGTATCTCACAAGACAACCACCACTATCACAGAGACATATCAAGGTGGGAAACACACTACACTGTTTAACCACCTCCCACTATCCTAGAGAATGTGTTGCCCACATTTGGGTTTTGGTGAACTTTCCTTGATGGTGTGCAGTGATAGCTACTCCGTGGATGCAAAACTCTGAATTAGCAGGAGATGTTTTAACGTTACCTCATGAGACAGGTAAAAGGCAGCAATGCCCAATGGCCAGAAGCAGCAGAGCATGGAGAACACAGTGAGGCCGAGATGATCTCTTGGTGGCATCATCAGAAAATTGTCTTCGCTTTCGGTGTCACTTGAGTAATCGCTCTGGAATAGGAAGAGAGAAAGAAGTGTAGAGGTGCTGGTTAATGATATCATTATTTGTCCTCTGCCATGGGCCAATGCTGTGATCACCTGCCCATAAAACTCTCCCCAGTCACACCAGGGCAATTCCTCAACATCAAGACAGGCCTCCAGCACTCACGGTAGAAGTCTTCTGGTGATCCATCCTGGTGTCTCTACCACACAGGGGTCTCCAGACAGGGCCAGCTCTGGGGGCACTTGCACCCTATTCATCAGGGCCTGTGCACCCGTTCTGCTCTGCTGTGGCCTCACAGTGACAGGACCACAGGAGTTAGCCTGCACACCAGCCGGCAGCATCCTTCAGAAGGACTTCAGGATTGGGACTGTGGATGTGGCTCATCTCACTCCCTGCCCTGCTGAAACGCTCACCAGGGCACTAACCCCCTGTTTTAGCAGCACCCCAAGGGAAGGCTGAGAGACCCGAACCCTTACATCTGCACCAAAATCAAACAGGAGAGAAGTAGGAGCACAGCTCAGAGGCAGGGCTATCTCTGCAAGTTGAAGGCTGGGACTGCAGTTGCCCTGTCAGCACCGACACCTGGGGAAGCCACCCCAGCCAGCCGCACACAGTCAGCACTCTTCTTCTCTCTCACTGCATGCAGAGCAGCAGCTAGCACAACAGGCACCGAGGCTGTGGTTATTCCAGCTTTATAGTTACAGCATTGGTGCAAGAAAGGTCCTGCAGAGCTTTACAACTCAACCTGGGAGCACCTCCAGCCTGAGAAGAGGTAGCCAAAAATAAACTCAAAAAACCCTTTTGTAGTTGCATGTTCTTGACTGATTGTAAGAGAAATGCTGTGTAAAATCCCACTAAAAGGAGATACCTGTGACATGTTTAGAAACTTACCCTTTTGGGCATGGGTTTTGTGTCCCTCTTAGAAACTTAGCAGCCTGTTCAGGAGCTTTTGGCCTTTGGGCCAGAACAACTGCTAAGGTGATGTTGCTCTACCAGTGAGCTCCAAGTGAGAAACTCCTGAACAGGCTGCTAATTGTCCAAGACAGGAAAATGAACCCATGTGGAAGAAGGTAAGTTTCTAAACATGCCACCAGTGAGAAGGACCTAGGAAATGCTGGCAGCCTCATGATATTTGAAAGACTTGGCACTGGGCAAAGGGATGCCTCCCAAGCTGACCCATTTGGAGAACCCACCAGATGACATGACTCATCACTTGCTCACACAGAGAGTCTACTTTGACAGATATTGCTTCCAAGCACCTGCCACAGACCAGAGGGGCCTGGGAGGGACAGGTAGGGGAACCAGACAGGTCCCACACACTAAGATTGTGTGGTGCTTAGGAACACCAGCACGTAGAGCACTCCTGCCTGTGTCAGGAGTCTTGATGCCTCATCAGAAGTGACAAAGCTCCGTTCGGCACAAACTCAACAAAACCCACTTCTGAAGGGACACCTGCTCATGCTGGTGTACAGTGTTTGAGCTTGGTGGCTTCCCTTTCTGCTTTAATTTTCAGAACAGGTCATGGTAGTAAATTTTAATACCAATAATCTTTCCTTTCAAGAGTAAGAGAAGAGAGGGGGGGGGGAGGAAATCCACAACATTGCTGAAACGGTCTCTTGAAACAGTCCTCTTCCTTGAGCTTCATGACAGATAAGACACAAAAAACCACTTTTGATTTCCTACTTCTTTGCTGAGTAGTGTGCTAGCATTGTATCTGTGGAGACTACCTGTCTGATATTTCAAATTGCCTTTTCTTGCAGATGAAGATGAAACAGGGCAAAAATTCTCTAGATAACTTTGATCAAGTGCAGAAGCAGAAAATTATCAGTTATGCTGCTTTCCAAAGAGACTAACCATTCTTTGGGTGGTGATGTCATGACATTTCAGATGATAGCTTCCATGCTGACTGGACATGTGGCTGTTAGATTGTAAGAGGATAATGTGGAAGTTTGCTTAGTTATGTTAACATGAAAGGGTTGTCAAGCATTGGAACAGGGTGCCCAGGGAAGTGGTTGAGTCACCGTCCCTGGAGGTATTTAAAAGACATGTAGAGGTGGTGCTTAGGGACATGGTTTAATGGTGGACTTGGCAGTGCTAGAGTAACGGTTAGACCTGATGATCTTAAAGGTCTTTTCCAACCTAAATGATTGTATGATCCTATAAAAACCCTTACTGGGGAAGATTAAGTCACTATAGGCTCATATTAATTGAATAGTAGAGTTACACTGTGAATGCCATTTTGATAGGCAAAGTCCCCGTAGTACACACTGCATCAGTCACCAAGAGTGATAGTATAATTCTGATCAGAAAGCCCTGATCATGAAGTCCAGATATGAACCAGAAGGGCAGGGGGAAAAAAAAAAAAAAAAAGTCATAAATCACAGAAAGAAATCCAATAGCAAAAGGTACCTCTTACCCCTTCCAGCTAAAGACTCCTTTCTCCAAGCAAACCTTCCTCTCTAATGTTCTCTCTTACAACACAATACCCAATCCTGAACTTACTGAGGGATCTTCCCTATTCAGAAACCCTTCTGATATTGGGAAGCTGTTGACAATTTGATTACCTAGCTGTCTGTCTTCACATGTTCCTGGTTCTGCAAGAGCTGCATCCTGACACTGGAGGAGCCGGATGTTACGGGTGCTGAGAAGTCAGAATTACTTTGACCAGTTACACTCACTTTGGGTTAGCAGACTAATTCTGCATAATCACTAATATTCTTGTCCACAACACTGCTCCTTTCATGTTTAAGTGTCTTTACAAATTTACATGGAACTTTTCACAATTACATCATAATTTCACTAACCTGACTGAAAGCTTTTAACTCTTGCAAAAGTTAGGGAATAGCATAACTAATTAATTTTCAAGGTTTGGGTGGTAAGCAAGACTGCACAGACAAACTTTTCTTTATTTAATGTTAAGCTAGATGAGTTTAAGCAATCTGAAGTATCAAATTATCAGGTTTTTCTTTCTACAGGTGTACCACCAGTGCATCCTTCAACCAAACAATAAGCAATCAAAAGAGAGCTTGTGCAACCGTTAAAAAAAATACCAGGCAAAGAGCATCCCTTTCTTGGTTGATATACTCTGTTCATCACTGGAGCAAAGATCCTTCATAGTTACTCTCCTAACAAATCCCAGTTACTCCAGGCTTTTTACTGAGCTGGTTAAAACACAATCAAGTTATCCTCTTTGAACAGAGCTCTTCTATCCTGTCAGTCAAATGATATTATTGTCTTCATGATGCTAGAAAAATCTTAGGAAGAAACAAGGCAAAATACATCCTGATGCAGCTGCAATCAAGTAAATGACAAGAGAAAGAAGGGTCATGGGGTGTCAAGGAACAGCAGCAGCTGACAGCCTCTCCGGGACGTGGAGGGATTCACCCCTTTTCAGACATGACATCTGGCTCCAGCAGCTTCCACTGCAATTGCACGATCACTTCTAACCACAATACACAGAGAGTAATTACAGAAGGCAGCACCTTTCCACTGCAAGTCAGGCTCTGACTTGAAGACACATCTTTGTGCTTTAACATGAAAGATGTAATCTCAGCAAGTTCCACAGTCCTTCCCCTTGCCAAGTGAGCTGTGCTCTCTGCAGCCCATGCAACGTGCTGCTGTGAGAACAGATACTTGTGCAAGTGGCCCTGTAGCAGAAATGACACATCTCTGAAATTACTGAGTACGCAGTGGGGGGATTTTCTGCTTCCAGTGGATCCTTTGTAGCAAAAGCAGTTATTACATTGACAACAACCCTCCTCATCCTCGCTGACACCTGCTGCATGTCCCTCGCCAACACACTTGGAGTTCAGCTGAGAAGACAGCACAGGATAAAGCAATCTCAGTCTCAGTTTATCCACAAGCCTTTTTGGGGCTGTTATGAGGAAGAGGTGACTTCAGGAGTGCAGGCAAGACTGGAGTTACCAGGAGATGAGGCCCCAGAGGACATGTCCCCAGAGCATGAATTCCTGCAGAAAGCACAACACCCTGCCCAGATGAATGTTGATTACAGTGAATGACAAAGAAAGGAAGCAGCCCTTCCCTTCCCTTCCCTTCCCTTCCCTTCCCTTCCCTTCCCTTCCCTTCCCTTCCCTTCCCTTCCCTTCCCTTCCCTTCCCTTCCCTTCCCTTCCCTTCCCTTCCCTTCCCTTCCCTTCCCTTCCCTTCCCTTCCCTTCCCTTCCCTTCCCTTCCCTTCCCTTCCCTTCCCTTCCCATTTTCCCCTGTTGATGTAGGAAAATGACCTGAAGACAACAGCCTGGTTCCCCTCAGAGGGAAGGCTTCCACTGGGTGAACCAGCTGGGACACCCCCACACAAGCTCTTTGACTCTGTCTTATTTATGCATGTTTTTCAGTGGTGCACATCTCTGCAGCCCTTAAATGCATTACGCACAGGCAATGTGGGTGGGACATAAACTGGATTTCTGCAGAAACTGTGGATGTGACAAAGGATGAAGAGGAGAAATCAACTTTGTTGGGAGAAGGGAGGTTCCCTTCCCAGTCCCGGAGTACGTGGGATTTTGCAGCAGCTGGAATTTGGGTGCTAGACAATTCAACAGGAAACTTTGACCTCTGTATTCAAGGGGAGTGCTTCTGACACTTCCCAAATGACCTGTGCAAGAAGTCAGCCTTGAACATAACTACAAAGGTGGTCACCCTGGAGACTGATGGAATGAAGCTGAAACACCGATGAATTTTGGTCCATGAAATTCAACTAGCTGTTTCAGTTGATAGTAATGCTTCCTCAGCAAACAGGTGCAGAAGGGATGGAGAGAGAAGAGGGTATTTAAGATGGGATACTGAATCATGTAGACACCCCATTCCTGAAAGGACCATGGCTTAGGAGCAGGAGTGACCCAGCACAGATCAAGGCTGTCTGTACACAGTGCTGAATGCAGGGTGTGTCCTTTGAACTGTGTTTCACAAGGCAGAAACCTCAAGAAGGACCACCAGACCAGAGTGTTCAGTCAAGAGCAAGCTGAAAATAAACCTACTCTGTGATGCACCACAGGAGGAACGAACTTCCCATGGAGAGGGAAGCAAAGGTACAGTACTACAGACACGTACATAATGGGTCCAGTTCTGGTACCCCCACTTCTCAAGTATGTTGGAGAAATGAGGAATCAGAAGGCAGGTACGTGCGTCATGCCACAGAAAATCATCTACACAGGAAGAAAGTAGAGAAGCCAACTTGACTTGGAAGATAAATTTAAGATGCAATTTCATCAGTCTGTAAGTGCCTGCATGAGTAGATAATTTCTGATCAGAGACAGCTCTTTCATTTGGCAGAAAAGCAGAAGAAACCCCAGCGACTGAAAGCAGAACAGATGAAGAACAGACACAAGGTGCAGATTTTTAACAGAGATGGTGATGAACAATTTTCTGCAGTTGTAATGGATTTTCTATTACATGAAGCCCTTTCTTAAATTGAGGCTAGCTATCCCTAAAAGCTATATGCTTTACCTCAAGCAAGACATTATAAGTGAACAGAGACTCTGCAGACAGCCTGCTGTGGGCTGCCTGTGACATACCAGAGGCTGGACTTGACGGTCACACAGTCCCTTCCAGTATTAAAAGGCTAGGCACACTGGAGAAGTCAGACAACAAGGTCTGCTGGAACCACAGCCGTCAGCAACCTTTGATGGATATTCAGGAAACTGCCTTTTTGGTATTACTCCTTTTTTCCTTCAAAGCAACCAATTCAGCAACACACACAGACTGCATACAAAACTAATTCCTGCTACGGCCCTGTGGGATCTGCTTCAAATCCAGATGGTTCAATGGTCTGTTTCTGACAAAGACCAACACATGATGCAACTATAAGATAACATGTGCTCTGTTTCTCTCCACACAATGCCTGTTTCAGTAATGCAGATAAACATGATAAGGGCATGTTTTGACCAGCACTCTGCATCCCTTTGCTCTTCTGCAAGCAGTCTGAGTTCACCTAAATGCAGCAGACATTGAAGATAGCATGCTGGACGGTAGCCCTCCCACCAAGGGCTGTGGTTTATCACTGCTCTGCCTCAACACACTCACTGAGCAGCATCTGACTGATACTTACTTAAGAGGTGATGCCTCTAAAACCTGTTGCCATCATGGGATTTTGTCCTGATAATGTATTATTTATTTAATTTATTTTGCCTCTTTATTTATTTCTTTTTACCATTTTGAGTTTTGCAGTTGCTTCCCTTCAATTTTAAAGGTATTTAAAGATCCATAATCCACTAAACCTGACGCGGTCCAACTCCTCTCGTTTCCACAACTCCCAGTCTAAATTGCCTTGTCAGTTGAGCAGCCAGCCTTGCAGAATGGGCTCACAGAGGTCTCTCCTTGCTTGGAAAGCTTTTCATATATAACCTTGCAAAACCAGTATGTATCAGGGGCAAAAACCCCTGAATGCAGCTGTCCAAGCCCATTCTTCCTCCTGTCCCCCTGGATTTTGATCATCTCCATTGTGATGTTTTCTAGACAGCCACAGCCAGTCTGCCTATAGCTCATCAGTAACTTGCATTCAACTCATTGCAACTGGAAGGGGATTACTACAGACAGCACTAAACAGACCCATACTAAAACGGGCCAGCTGCCAGCCTCCTAAATCACACTCTTCCTCTGGGAGAGCAGTAATCACAGCCATAAAGTAAATATCCCTCATCTTTGTGTGAGTGACAGGGGCTGCCAACAACACTTTGAATTCATGGGGAAGGCACATGTGTACCGTGGCACACTCCTGTCTTTGCAGGTGGGACAGCAGCTACCACAGAGAAGTGGCTCTCAGCAGCTTACGCTGGCAGCTGTTGAGAAGGGTGAAGCTGCAGTGAATGCAATGCACTTCATCAATGCTATTCTTCGTGGCATGGGGCATCACTTCAGGGCTCCCACTCAGGGAGAGGAAGACCTCCACAGTTTGCAGACACAGAGGTTCCTGCCCGGAGGAGCAGAGAAGGCAGTTCCTGCAGAGCAGATGGTCTCAACTCTGCCTGTTGAAGATTAGGGAGATACCCCTCTTCACTGAGCCAGTTCAGCAGGAAGAGTAGCAGTACACCACTCAAGCTGGGGCAGGTGGGGTGGCCCTTCATGACTGTCCTCTTTTTGTTTCAGAGCTGACACAGCTTCCTTTGTAGCACAGTTCTCAAAGAAGCATGCCCCATCCCCACCTTCTGCAAATGACTGTGCAGCTCATCCAGAGCTCCTGCCACTTATGGGCTGGAGCCCAGGGACCTCATTGCATATCATCAGTCTGAAAACTCAGGGAAGTGATGATGAGAAAGGGAATCGCTCTGGGCCCTCGCTGCTATTAACAAGATTCATAGCAGGGCACTTGCAGACTGCTGAAGGTGACTTCACAGCCATGCTCCCTTCACCTAGGGCTGGCTAATAAAGGTTAATATCCCTTGGCAGGGCTTAGCATCACCAGACTCCAGTGGCTTCTCCTTTAAGGGAGAAAAATAAATCAAATGCAAATGAAGTGTAATCACTCTTGTAACCTGTTAATAATGTCCCTGTGAAGGAATCCAGGGACATAAAGTGTGTCCTATGGGGTCAAACCAATGGCCCATTGAGCCCCATCCTCTGCCTCTGACAGGAGCAGGAGGACATGACATAAACCTGAACACTTTGCAGTCCATCCTTTCTGCTCCCTCAGCACCCACAACTGTTGTGTAAGAGGTATTGGAAAGAAAAGCTTTTTGAATTCCTTTTAATACCAGTTTATGGATTCCTTATCCATGAATCTAATCCCTTTCGAACTTGCTGATCTGCCATAATCTCTTGTGGCAACAAGTCACCAAGTATTCACTACCCCGTGGGTTAACAACGATTTTCTGTTATCTGTGTTAAGCCAATACCTTACTACCTTCCTCAAATGTCCCCTGTTTCCAATATTGCAGGTTTGGTGAATGGTGGGTCTGCATTCACCTCATCCTTCACTTTCATGATCTTGTGCAACCCTCTCATATACCCCTTGGTCACCTTCTCTACAATATGGAGAGTTCCAAACTTTTTCACCGCTCCTTGTAAGGAGGCTGCCACTTCCACTTGATCATTTTCCTTGTCCTTTTCTATCTCCACAATGCCCTTAAGAAGTGGGGACCACAATCGCTCACCTCACTTAAGAAAGTGGATTGCACTGAGCAAAACACAGTGGCAAAATGCTGCCAGTGCTCTGTCTTGCTCTCAACACCGCTCTTTAAGATACCCAACATTCTGTTGACTTGATTTCTCCACAGTCTTTCCTGAGTTTAGCTCAGTCACAAGCTCAGTCTCGAGTTCACATGGACTAGTTTATTTTTCCATAAATATACCAGTTTCCATTTATTTACATTGAAACACATCCGCCACCGTTTTGCCAGTCAGTTTTGTGCAGACCTTCCAGAGTTCTTCTCCACTGGCATGCCACCTGAATACCCGAAAGAAACTAACACAATCCAGAAACTTGGGAGAGTCTAAGAGTCCAAATGCCTCCATATTTCCCTCTGACCTTATCCCCTGTCCCCGAGTTCTTCTGAGCATGTATCACGGGACAAAAGAAACCAAAATGACATTCCCAGATCCACAACACATCCCTACTTGAGCTTGGGTGTTTAATTGCATCATTTTGTTCAGTTCCCCAGGTGCAGAATAGAGAAAATACTTTTTCCCACCTCACAAGAGCACTGCGATGACCAGTGAATTTATTAGTGAAAACTAGGTGCAAGACCCTGAAGGAAAATGGCCACACAAGCAAGAAGCATGCAAGATCTGCTTCAGATGTCATCTGTGCTACAGCCTCCCACATCTGCACCAGACTGCCTCTTCGCCCACACTGCAGAGCTCTTTGGAAGGGGAGCCCCACCATGCTAGCTCCCCAAGGGGGTGTCCAAACATGCTTTCTTGACACCTACTTCCTGGGGACTCTGAGGACACAGCAGCTCAGGTCTTATCAGTGCAACGCAGGACTATCCAAGCCTGTGCAAGCTGCAAGCATTGAGAGAAAAAGCATGTCATGGGGCTCAACATGCATAAACCCCTCCAGGGCCTCTCTTCACGTTGTAGAAGAGAGGTGGCCAGGAGGTGCTTGGGAACATTGAGAAGAGAGGTCAGATAGAACAGGACATAGCTTAGGATTCACCTTCTGTCTCTGTGTTTTTATGCTCATGTCCAGGGAATGAGTTTCACAGCAGCATCCAGCAATTTGTAGTGGAAAATAAGAAGGAAGGTTTAGCTTGAAAGCACTACGTTTCCTTTCTTCTTTCACTCCCCAGAACATTCTATTTATTTCATTTTCAGAGATTGCTTTAGATAATGCTGGGAAAAAGAAAAAGAGTTTTAAGAGAGAGCTCAGATGTATTCTTTTATGCGACACATGAATAATTCAATTTGCTGTCATCAATAGCTTGGATTTTTCTAAATAAGCCATCTATCTAGGGGTTAGGAGGAAAACTAGCAGGAGTGTAATATGACAAATGACGTTTCTGGATGAAAGGTGGCACTACATTTACACATGAACTCTAACAGGAGGGTATTTCAGCTAGCAACTCATGTAATATTTCACTGCCGCCACATTTGACAAGTTGTCTGTCCATTAGTTGTGGCGTAAAGAACTCATAAGATATTTATAAGCATACCAGAGATACCTAAATAGGGAGGCATTTGATTTCAGGGATGGGTACCGAAGAGAGAAGTTTAAAGCTTTGACAGAACGTGAAGCCTTCTGCTTTCATGCCTGGTAATTGCTGGAGCAAAGTGGGGCTGTATATGCTAATGAGAGCTGTTTCAGAAATGTTTTTCCCTCCAGACAATTATGATTTTTGTAGGCAGTCTGAACAACATTACACCAGGACCTGAGAAACACTGCTAGTAAAAAAAAAAATCAGTAAGTTAAACATGGCCATGGTGTTGCAGCAGCGTGCAGGACCCCTGCTTAGGATGTCTCCTGCTCCTCTGCTATATCTCCCAGGTTCTTCAGAGTCACTGGGCTTGGGGATGGAAGAAGGTTCCTCCTTCTAGGCAACTTGTCAGAGACATTGCTGAGCAGGATAGAGCCATCCTGAAGGGCATGACATGTAACATGGCAGTAACCCCTGCAGCCTGGCTGGGTCAGCTCTTCAAACAAAAATCAAATTGCTACCAGTGAAATTAGCTGGGTTTTTTTTCAGAAACTTTCTCTGTGGTGAAGTTTTCTGCAAGAGAACAACAACCTTTCTGGTTATCAAGAGCCCAACTCTCTTCAAAAACAAACTCTGGCAGAAACACACTGACCAGTAGTAAAGCTATTTTCTGCATGTGTCCATGGACTCCTGCAAGTATTAGATGGAGGGGATCACTACAAAGGAATGAGTTAGATTTTTCTGCATTTCTAAGAAACTAAATATCCAGTCCTGAAAACCCCTAGGCAGGCACTCTGCAATAAGACAGGCAGTGCTGGAGAGATGTGGGGGAAGAGAAACAACTCACAACCCCAGGGCTGTTCTGTTTCCCAGAAGGCATTTACTGAGATGCCTGAGTTGGGAATCCACTTGCCTTGCCCTAACATGAGGAGAACTGGCGGTAACCCTCCATTTTCAAGAGACAACAGCTCTTTTGCACAAAGCTCCCCTCTTTCTAATGTTTGAAAAAAGGGGATATTTTTAGTTTTCTCCCAGAAAGAAGCGCCAAAGCAGGTATGTTACAACAAAGAGCCCTTACAAGAACTGAGCCTTCATCTGCTCTTATACTATGCAGCTCCATCCCTTGAGCAGCTGCAGCATGACAGTCAATGTGGCAAGATACTGAGCAACATGCTGTGCATCCTCGATGGCAGAATCAAATTCTTCAAGGCCCTCACAGTAGGTAAGCAAAACCTTGCACCTCTGCACCCTTTCTCATTGTTCTCCTTTTAACTTCTGCTCCTAGTCCTGGTGCTAATGCTTTCCACCCCACTTCAGGTCTATTAGTAACTTTAAAAAGCATTTGCTTCTTGTCAGTACCTGGTGGGAAAAAAAAAGTTTTCTAGTGGGCCAGACTTGTGCTGTGTGATTCAGGTGCTGTTTTTCTCATTTGGACAGATAAACAAATTTTTATGTAGTTAACAATCTGGCATGGCTCATTCCCATACTCAGTGACTGCTGTCCTCAAATACTTTTCTTCTATTCCCGAAGTCTCAACTCGTGAAGCTACATGTCTAACGAACCTCTGTACTAGCCAAGTCCAGGAGGCCCTCATGCATCTGGCCACATAGATACATACACATGGGAACCAGAAAAGCACAACACAGCAGTCACCTTTTTTGCTGGTCTTGTGCTTTCAAATGCATCTTTCCTCTCCTCCCCATCTTTCTGCACAACTGCAGAATTTGGACCTTCCTGGGATGGAAGTTCCTCCCCATGCTGAGAGCCCTCGTGCTGAGTGCAGCTGCTCAGCGGGTTGGTCATCTGGGTCTGGTTCACAGAGAAGCGTGAAAACTGCAGCACTGCACTGGGTTGGCCAAGTAGCACAGCAATGGAGACTGATTCTGGGCCAGAAACAGAGACTTCTAGCAATTCTAGCAATGCACGTTTCCAGACAGGCAGGTCCTTCTCCAGAGCTTGCCTCATTTTCTCCTCCCTCGCTCCATTCTTATGGTGGAGGAGAAAACCTGATACAGAAGAGAGGAAGACGCGTGCCTATGTACTTTATGAATATCATCCTCTTCTGAGCGCTTTGTACGTGCAGGTCAGGATGGCTGTCCATACACCTCTCGGTTTATTAGCACAGTGACATCCCACAGGGTTAAGTGAGTCTGGGAATCTGCGGTGCCAGATGCAGTACACCCATTTGAGAAGGGACACGTGTGACCTCAGGAGTCTACAGTCCAGAGAAATAGGTCAGAAAGATGGAGGATCCATGGAAAATGATGCACACACTGTCACAGCATGGTGCCAAAATTTGTTAAAGACTCTCTCCTTTCTCCTCTTGAGATCTGGGGAGGGGAAGGATGAAGCTGCTTTCCTCAGACCTTGTTTTACAGTTGGTTTTCTAGAAACAAATGTTCTTTATGAAAAGCTGATAAGCTCCTACAGGACCACTTCAAAGAGACACCCAGATCGAGGGTCCTACATTGCAAAGGCATCTTAAAAAAAAAATCACACCAAGAAAAGAGAAAATATTTTTGGTATAAAACGTTTTTTCTTGTTCTGCTTATACTCCCAGCCTTTTTCAGCCTATTTTCCAACAGTTGGCTAAAGAAGGTCTTGCTGGATTTGGATTGACAAGAGGGAGACATTTTTCTTTGCTGCCTAAATGTCAGGCCAGATGTGTCAATAACACCATTAAGCAATTACATGCCTGCTGCAGTCACTTGCATCACTACTACATAAGAAAAACTAGGGCAAAAAGGCAGCAGCTAGGGATTTTGTTTTGATTAAGCAAACGAGACTTCCCACAGCCAATTTTGAAATGCTGTAGAAGGGTGTGATTTGAGCTAACACTCTCACATGCCTCAGAGAGAAACTTTTTGTCTCCCCGTGGAGGCACTGAATACTGCATTACTGGCACACACTGGGAAAAACACCTCTCCGTTCCTACCTTATCAATACAGAGAAAAAAGAGAATAAAAGAAAAGTCAGGCTGTTGTTGGGTTGCCCCTGTGCTGATCACAGGGTGAGACACTGGTATTACAGGAGGTGAAAATAGAAGTTTTAGGACTTGTTATGTCTCGGTGGAGAAAATTCCTGCAACAGAGAAACACGAGCAAACAGTCTCTCAATCTCAGCTTGGACATTTGAATTGACGCTATGGCTTTGCTCCAGACAGCCAAGTGGTCTTTCCTAGGCTAGGAGTCTATGACCAATGCCTGAGAAAGTTTTGGGATCAGCAGCATTATGCATGCCCTCCATTCCCACACACACTGGCAAACACAAATCTGCACCACACTTGGACAGCTGGTTTCAGCCAAACCAAAAAGATTTTTTAAACTAAAAAATGCATCATTTAAGAGAGAATGAAGTTGATTTCCACAGTCTGCCCCATTTGGAGAACAAAATGCATCTTACTTTACTGTGAGCAATCAATGAAGCACAGGAACCTAAAAGAAAACATTGCATTTGGGATGTAATGAGGTGTTTCACTCCATCAGAAAAAAATCTTTTATTTCAGAGACATGGGATTCATTGCAGCTTGAAATCCAGAGACTTCTGATTTTGTGTTCATTCAGAGACAGAAATGTTTTATGTTTGAGCCAGTATGCAGAACAATCTGCTTCATGCCCAGCTCAAGTCAGAAGAAAGTAAGAAGTTGGCCTGCTGAGTAAGACAAGCTCCATGTACGTGGACAAATGCTCCTGGCCTCGACCTTACACAGCATTTAAGCACACAGGTCTTCTTCAGTTTCTGACCAGCGTATTCAGAGGCAGGAGGGAAATGCTGATCTCTGTCAGGGCCAGTGGGAATTTTGCCATTAGTCTCCACAGAGTTGGGACTTTACTTAACTAATAAAAATAAGCAATTGCTCACTGTCCTGACTGGAGGAGAGGGTGATACAGCTGATGCCATGCAGACCAGCTCTTGGAAGCTGTATACTTAACCCTAAATACGCCCTCCTCCCCTCAGCCTTCCCCCCATATCCCAAATGACATCTGACCTCTAGCTCCTGGAAATCCTCCTCTTCCTCCACATCATAGGAGAGGGTGTGAATCTTGATGTCATCCGCTGAGAGATCGATGAACTTGCTGTCCGGGTACTCCAGGCTGTCTTTGGTGGGAGAGCGATCCTCGATGAAGGTAGTTTCGCAGCACTCTGAGCCAATGCTCTCACCCCATGAGCGCAGCACATTCTCCGAGTAGAGGATGATGTTGGGCCGGTAGTGAGACTCCACCGTCTGCTGCAGCATGTTGGGGTCCAGGAGCTGCTGCACAGGGTCATTCCTGCCGTTTTCCAGGCAGCTCGGAGAGGAAAGGCTGCCTGCTCGGTGGCTCTGGTACTGGGGGGTCGGGTACACAGAGACCAGACCATCCCGGCTCTCTGCCACTAAGTTCCTTGTATTAATTAAACCATTCCTTTTCCCGGCTTCAGCAATCTTATTGTGCATTATCACGCTGTTCTGCTCAACCAAGCCATCCATACTGGGAGGTGTCTGAAGGAGTGGGACAGGTGGTCTTTATTTTGTTGTACCTTAGAGACACATCACACTGGGGCAGTAGCTCCCATTTTCCTGATGAAGAAAGGAAACAGATAACAAGGTGAGGACAAAGGCAATGAATAACATATCAAGGCACCCAAATCAGTTTGTCATTGGTATCACCTCACAAGGAAATACAGACCCACATATGCGGACACCCTGCCCTAGCTCTCCAAATATATCCCCACTTGGAGAGGCAAAACAAACTCACCCCAAATCCATGGGGTGAACAGGAGCAGATGACAATGTGTGGTGACAGAGGACCTCCTGAGATGTCCTGGTAATGGCAGACCCCATCAGAGAAGGGCTATGATGCCTCCTCCATCTTCCCACAGGTACACCACTGTCACTCTGGGGACAATGTCCCTTGCCTTTAAACACTCTTGGTAAGAGATATGGGGGGAAAAAAACAAAGATAGAAGATAAAAGAACCATTTTCAGTTCTCAGAAAACTGCAACTGAGAAGGACAGGCAGCTGGTGTGTTCAGCTGTCAGTCTATGCAGCCACCCTTCACCCTTGGCAAGTGCTCTACTACCCTTTGAAAACCCAGCTGAAGGAAAAGAAGCAGGCAAGTGCTCTTCAAATCAACTGAGAAAACACTACCTGAAGGCGAGATCAGATCTAATCCAGAGGAATTAAAACTCCTCTGGACAGGGTCTCGAATCCCCTGTGTTGCTCTGGGTGCCCTACTTCTTCCAATGCCTCTGAGGCTGCTCCAGGGCAACAGATTGAAGGGCTATGATGGGGCTTGTCAGCATGGCCATCCCCATCCAGATTCACCTGGAAGACTTGGAGGCACAGCGCTTGAGCCCCAGGAGCTGGCTGTCTGCTTTTGTGCAGGAACAACAGCCGTCCTCTGTCTCACCAGAGCACCAGCCTGGCTCTGTTTCGTGTGGTTTGCACTAGGATATGAGAAATCAAGGGACAGTTCAGAAGGCTAAAAGTACTTTTTTTCCAGCCCAAACACGTTCTCACCAGGATGCAAGTTTTGCTCCGGTGCTGTCAAAGGAAAATGCTTTTTGAAATACGGATGTATCTGCCACAACAACAACAATGAGCTCAGGGTTTTGTTTCTGGGCCTGACCATAGAAAACACAAAAATGCTCTTGGCTTCAAATATATTAGATCCTCTAAGGACAAATTCTTAAGGTAGGATTACCTGTCCCCAGTGTGCTGCCTGAAGGAAAACAAGAATTACACATACAAACATACATACATACATATTATTTTTACTTGATGCTTTCTCTCTCTTTCCCCTTTTATATCAGAGATCCTCTAACAGACCAATGGCTAGTAAAAGCCTAATTTTATTCCCTCTAAGTAACACCAGACTTCAAACATCTGCAGTCTCCCTTTTAGCTTGCAAGAGATACTTAAACCATTGGTAAGAGCTGGTCTTCTGTTCTTACACTACAAATGAAGCAAGAAACTTGTTTAACATACAAGAGAGCTTAACGAAGTATGTTGCAATGTTTTCATTCACAGCACTTAGTTTAACACATATAAAACCCATTTTACTGTGTTGTCAAATAGTTCAGTGTTTGTCCTCTGTGAACTGGCAGGAAGCTACACAAGTGAAAATACACCACAGTGGGATCCCATGGAATTTACACTACGTGGCTCTCAGTCCCAAACCTGGGGAACCCGCTGGCAAAATTAAACCAATTTGCAGATTAGCTTGGAAGTTTGGACTCAGTTTCACAACAGGATTAGTTCCAAAGCCCTCAATCTCTTTGCAGCAGGTAAGAGGTAGAGCAGGTGCCCTGCCTTTCCAAGGAAAACTCATTTCCCTATGCAACCATGCCTGTGATAAATGAACAGAGGACCATGCCCTCCTCCCACTCCCGGTGGGGTAACATCAGCCTGTGTCAGCACAGATGTACTGGTGTGAGGTGGAGCTGCTTTTGGAGAAAGCAAGCGACATTCAGCAGAGGAGAGTGGGTGGGCAGGCCAACATGTTGACGTTTGCCTCAGGACTGGTGCTTGCAGAACAACAATCTTTCATCCACCTCTCCCCACTGAGCACTGACAACCTGCAAGGCATCCTGTGGGCTGCTAAGCTGTCACAATTTTGCTGTTTAGGAGGCTTCAGAGGCTGGGTGGGACCCAGTCACAACTTCAGTTGAGGAACACCCAGGTTGGGTGGGACCACCTGCCTAGGAGACCATTCTGCTGTGCCTCCAACAGCTTGCCTGCAAACGTTCCCCTTCTTCCTCCTGCCCCTCCTAAAGAAACAAAATGAAAGTGCATCATCACAGGCAGAAGCTGAGAAAAACTCAGTAATTGAAAAGTAAGTTGTCAGGAGATTTTGCTCAGTTCCCATTGAGCTGGCTTGAAAAATGTGCAAGGCTCCCTGACATGTGACAGCAACCATAAACCTCACTGAAGCCAGAGACTTCACCCAAAACTGTAAACCATCTCGCAAACATTCTTAGCCCTGCTGTTTGTCCAAACAAACTGAAATGGTCAGCAGAAATATGCCACAGATGTAGTAGAAATTGGAAGAAGATGCACAAATCAAACAGGTCCCCTCCCAGAAAAATGGATGAAGAGGTCAATAGTTGGTCACCGCATCAATGGCTGCAGCAAAGCTTGGGTCAGGCCTTGCAACTCAATGCGGTCACATAATTTCAACAAATGGGTATTGTCTGGCTTGAGCAGCTCTCGGGAAAATGCCACTTCAAGGCAGCTTTACTGCGTGCTTCCGAGCTACGCTGTCAGATTCCCTTCATGTTGTCTCTGCACTTGCCTATACAAACAAGGCTTGGCTCTGGAAACACAGGTCTCACTCCAGGCGTTACTCTGACAGCTGTACTGTCTTCACGGAAAATTCTCACTTTGAATGGGTGCAAGTGAGGCTCCACAGGCACAGCGACACCAGACGTAGCTGCTATGCAGACTGGTACATGTTCTTCATGCAGCTTTAGGTGGTCGTCTTGAAAGGGATGGATTATGAGAAAGGGTCACTCCCATCTCTTCAAAGTTGACTTTCATGGGGACACTCCAGATTCATGAGAAATGAAAAACAGCCTTCAGTTCTTCTCACGCTTCCCAGCAACAAGAGGAGAAAAGTAAGCAGAGGCCACAGGGGAAAATGCTTTAGTATGCCTAAGTGACCTGAGACCCAGGAGCACTTCAGAACGTCATTGGAATGTCAGTGTTATCAGGAGTCAGGACTGTCCCACACCATCCCTTGCTCCTCAATGTTCACCAGTTTATGTGATGAAGGAGCCAAGTCCTTTTGGCTGATTAAAAGGAGGCCTGAGACTCAACATCATTTCAAAAGGTGGTTTGGCTCCAAAGCATTTGGAGTGCTGACAGATAACATTCTGCAAAAGACCTAAACCAGGACTGCTCACAATGGCTTTGGTACTCTATGGCTCTACCATCCCAAGAACTGGGAGCAACTACATTGGCTCAAGGCTCAAGCATCCTCCCTAATCACCCACACCAGTAAAGTATTGTCACACCCCATAGCCTGGCTTCAGCCTATGCCCTCTTCCAGACAATACCTACTCTGCAGTGAATAAGTGCCTTGCATGCTCCTGAGAAGCCCAAATGGGAAAATCACCTTTTTTTGGCAGGTAAGAGTTTAGCAGAATGTACACAGTCGATGTTGGACCATTCAGCCTGTGGGCAACAGGATGAATCCTGGCATGTCTCACCTACTAGACAGGAGGGAGACTGTGGTGTTGCTCAGTCCTACCATGGATCTAAGCATCTATCTGGCCAGTGCCTACCTGCTGTGCATTTAAACCAGTGTTGTAAACCAGTCTTGCAGATTCTGAGTAACACTTTCCCCTTGGGATGTGGGAAGGGGGCAAGAAAACATCCAAAATGAGGCAAGGGCAAGACAGGGAGCATCCTTCCCACACAGAACTCCTCCTGTAATAGGGTTAATGCATTGCTCAAGACATCCTCTCTGGAGTTCCACACAGCAGTGCAACTCACATGCCTCGGGGAAGGTCATCAGAGAGGGACACGGATGGCAGCATGCAATCAAGGAAAACTGTTTAACTCTAGAGTCATTTCAATCCATAGCTGGCTGGCTACCTTACCAGAGCCTGACCCAATGTTCTCGGCCTTGGTTAATGGTAAGGAGCTGGCAAGACTCTTATGCCTTTTTATTATAATATCTTAACAGAAAATAAAATTAATAATAATAATAATGATAAGGTGGCATTGATTTTTCTTTTCTGGGTGAAATTCCTGAGTGGCTGGCCATTAGGTTTAAATCAATAGCACCTTGATTGCCAGTGCATTTTGATGCATAGCTGAAACAAGGTCAATTGCTGTCTAGGGAAACTGAGAAACAGTTGAGGTTCCCAGAGATTCTTCATCAATAAAAAGGCAGGATTAAGAGCACTGTCAGCCAGAAATGAAATTTCATGTCTTCATGGACAAAACAGAACCTCCCCTGGGCTTTTCTCTTCCCAACCACTGGCTGAAGTGAGTTAAATCAGATTTCTAAGGCCTTTGTAATGTGCTGCTACCTCGGAGTTGGTGGGAGAATTAGACTCAAAGGCTGGACTTCATTTCACCTACTGCAGACACTTGAGGATGTTTCTTGGGAGAAATTAACTACAATTATGCAAGGTGCACAGGACCAGTGGGCTCAGTCTCCCTTTGGAGTAACAATACCCCTGTAAAATACAGGTGAGACCCTCTCAGTTTAATACTAACCTTCAGATGAGTGAAGCAGGTGAAATAAGTCCCCCGGGTTCAAACGTAGGATCAATGGACAGTGGCACGTGGCCAAGAGTGATGCTTAGGGGCAAAAGCAGCAAATGCTTATGCAATGGCTCAGAGCCTGTATCCTGCCTGCAAGGACAGCTTGGAGGTGGATTCATTCACCATCCTTTCATTAAGGGCTTTCACTGACCAGACCTGGGCCAGGCTCACATGTCTGCGACTCACAGGCAGGTCCTAAAATTAAGATTGCCCCAGTTTCCAGGTCAAACTGCAGCCCAGAGGATCCTGGATGGCAGCATGACTGAGCAGATAACCTCTGATAGACTACCAGAGGCAACTGCAGGATGCCTTCTCTGCAGGGAGCCAACACTCAAAGCAAAAAAGAGCCACTCTCATTACCTAGGACCGCAGTGAGGTTTCAGAATGATGCTGACAGGAAAATGAAACTCATCGGAGCCCTTTAAATAACAGTGCTGTTCAGCCTGCTCCAAGATGCAGAGTTAATTTAACTGGTTTGATTCAGGTTTCATTTGTCTTTGCACAGTTTGAATTTCTCCCCACAAATCACTCACTGGTACTCAGGCTGACCAGAAATAATTCTACATTTTCAGACTTGAGGCTGGAACCAGAAGGGAAAACCAAGTTCAAGCTATTGACAAATAGTAGATCAAACTTCAATAGTAATTTCTACCTTGGGGATTAAGACATTTTTACCCAGGTCTCTGGTATTAAGAGTGAAGCCATTAATTATTATAACCTTCATTCTTTCCAATTTCTTGCATTTCTTTTTTTCTCTCTCTTTCTTATTAAAATAAGAAGCTGCAACTAGTGCCAAGATATTTAGTCTGCAATGCTGTGGTTTATTAAGCTATCACTTATGTTACAGCAGAGCCCAGCTATGGTAGCTGCAATGAGAGCTACGCTCCGCTGGGTGTTCTGCAGACTCCTGCTATGATGACAGTGGCTGACAAACTAATTAAGCAAAGGGTGTGAGACAGAGAAATGCAAGCTGTAGAGAGGGCAAGGAGAGAACAGCTAAACGCTGTGCCCTGGGCTCTTGCAAACAAGGAACAGAAGCCAGCTCTGCTACTGCCCACCATCCCAACACTCCTTCGCTCTTCTGTGACCCAGCAGGATGCTCTTGTCCTCCAGCCTCCGTGGGGCTCTCCCCTTTGCACAGCTCTAGCACACCCTCAGGGTGTTTCAGCCTTCTGGAGACCCCTGCCAGCTACCAAAACTCCTGTGTGAACAAGCAATTCAGTTACGTCTGAAATACCAGACTACAGTTGAAAAGCCCCATCCCTTTTCTCACAACAGGTCAGAAAGACATTCATGCAGGCAGACTAAGATCACAATCCCAAAGGGCCTGGTTTATTGGCAGGAAAACTCGGAGATGAAGGCAAGCCATGGTGAGGCTGAAGGCAGAGTGCCCAACAACTATCTGGCTTATGGCTGTACCTGCTGCCATTCCCTGCAGATCTTGCAGAGCACAAGCCAGGAGAAAGGGCTCGAAGAGCTCGTGTGCCTCAGCATGGAGGTCTTGGATACAAGGAGAAATCTTCTCCCCATGAAGACAGTCAAGCATTGGAAAAGGTTGTGCAGGGAGGTTGTGCAGTTTCCATCCTCAGAGGTTTTTAAGACCCAACTGGATGAAGCTCTGAGCAATCTGCTGTGACCCCATAGTTGACCCTGCTTTGAGCACGAGATGGGACTAGAGACCTCCTGAGGTTCCTTCAACTTGAGTTACCCTATGATCCAAACCTCTCTGCTTCTAACAGATTCCCACCTGTCTCCCATGCTCCCAACAAGATATTCACCACTCCCACATCCTTCTGCCAACTCCTCAATGACTATAAACCTAACGCCAGCATGGCAAGAAGGGACAATAGCCACCCCTTGCAGGGCTGTGTCACCAGCAGAAACTGATGCAGCCTCATGACTACCAGATTCAACAAAGTGCTGCTGGGTTTGATGCTGGTTCCTACACTGCCAGCACGCAGAAGGCAGAGGGGAGAAAGCTGTCTGGAAAAGCAGGCGAGCCAAATGGTGAGGGATGCAGCCTGGTAAAAGAGAGGTGGTGGAGGCTTATTGTGACAGGTTTGGAGGCTGCAGGTTTCCTGGTGCAGGCTTTCAGGTATGATGGAATTTTTAATGCATAATGCAATAGGCTTCAACATGGTTTAAGGTATTTCAAACATCTAGAAATTTCAACAACACATAGGGACCTTTTGCTTGAGAGAAATCACAGGCAATGTATGGATCTGGAGAGCTAATTACAAAGTGAAATACTTAAGGAAAGGAAGGAAAAAGCCTTTCCCACTTGTATTTTCCTTTGGTTTAGCTGGACTCATTAAAATAGGTTTTGTTTTAAGGGAATGCTGCTATTTCAGCAGCTGAAATTCCTTTTGACCTATTAAGTAAACTACAGGGAGTTTCATAATGCAATGCAACTAACTCGCACTGGGAAAATTAGGAATGCATGCTTTAGTGATAGCTAAATGTTTAATTGCTAACAGTGGAAATAGAAGACCTTCATGATATTTTAGTATTACCAATATGCAGCAAATCCACTGTGAGACATGGGCCTGGCCTGGCCTGAAAAGGAGGGACTCAGAATACAGTGAAATGCCCAAGGTCACATCAGACATGGTACCAGAGCTGAAAATAAAATCCAGGTCTCTTGATTGCCTGTCCAGAGGTATATTTAAATGTGGAAACAATTACCATATGCATATTAGATCTGCCTGAATAACTGATTGCCTGATTCAGTAGCTGAACCAAAGAACAGGGCGGGGGGGGGGGGGGGGGGAGAAAGGAGGAACTACCTTGTGTTGACCTAAAACATAAAATGTTATCCCTGCAACAAAATATTTCCTTCTGAGCAGATGGAAGCATCTTGCCTGAGCCAAAATGAAGTGTGATGTTTCATTTATTTATTTTTAATTGAATGAACTGGCTTTTAGTTCAATCTGCCTCAATTTGCCTCCAATAAAAAAATTACACATTCAGGCTTTTCTAGCAATCCTCCTTCCCAACTAATTTTGACAGCCTCAACTATTTGTTGAGTTCAGTCCAAATTCACAACTTTTTTCATTTGACAACAAAACTGCACCTTCCAGCTAATAAATAACTGACCTGAATTACAGCACCTGGCCATAATGTAAATAACCCTACCTGTTGTGGAAGGCAGCAGTATAAAAACACCTTGCCATCTGCACAACCGACAGCAATTACTTTGCAAAGTGAAACCAGTCAAAAATCAGGCTCCGTGCCTTTTTAAGTGAGAAATTCATTTCACCAAAGCAATTGGGGAGAGCTTGGTGTTGGAAAGCTATTATCAGCTACCTAACTGCATCTGGACACATGAATGCTATGCATCAGCCTTGACCAAGGGGCCGGTGAGCTCAGTGCGAACCTATAAAACAGCTGGATCCTGTCCTAACTCTGCATCTCCACAGGAGCAAAGCCTTTTGTGCACATGCCCGACACATGCTTCTCTCATGCCTTCTCCTTCTCTCCTGGCTGCAAATATGTACCCTCCGCTCTGAGCCTGGCTATCCAGTAACACGCACAGCAAAGGATGCCTTCACACCAGCTTGTATCACCGGGGCCTTTGCAGCACTGCTGTTCAGAGGGTCTCCAATACCACAGAATAGGACCATTTGACAACCCCAAATGTATCCAGCCTCATCATAACCCTCTGAGCCCCCTGCCCCCCATTTCAAACTGGGGACATCGAGTCATGAGGAGTGATTCTTTCTTCAAAAGACGTATCTCTCCCAACAGAAGGCTAAGCTGACATTTCTTCTTCCTCCATCCATCCCCAAAAGCTGTTCTGTAAAACTCTCTGATTATGTCCAGCGCAATAAAACTAACATTCATAACATACTAAATAGAGAGACACATAATGAAACAGCTCAGGTCACTACCTTCAGCAGTGTGGTCAGGCTGAAGGATCTGTTTGCCAACTCGAAGAGCAGAAAATTGTGCTGCCTTTCACCTGCAAAGAAGTGAATACAGCTGTTCTCTGGGGTGTATAATTGCATCCTTAATTGTTCAGAGTGCCCTCACTGAGAAAAACTTCTCTAGAGTGAGTCCTACAACCCTCTTAAAAAGAGTGGAGAGCACTCTTAGGCTCTGCCCAAGAGCTGCTCCAGCTTCTGGGGAAAACTTGACTCAAACCCACACTTACCATGCCAAGTTTGGGGCCAGAACTACTGCTTTTGTGGATTTAACCATGACTCATGTTTTGCAGAGTGAAAACTTATGCACAGCTGAACTGCTTGCTTTGCTCCCTGTTTACGTGATAGACAAGCCGCATTCTCAGATGAAAAGATGCAATGCTTCGGTCTTCTTCGTCGCTATGCCACAGAGTCTGGATAGTTTCTGAGAGTCAATCTAGATTTAAAGGTCTGGGAAGGACTAGGTTACCACAAAACCCCTCTGCCTTGTGTTACAACAGAATTAAAATTCTCCACCTTAGAAGAAGCTACCTGATGCTCTGCCCTGTAGAAACCTGCAGCAAGGCAAAGTCCCTGCCGCACACAACAGAGCATCTAAATGAACACTGACAGGCTCACCCAGGAATATCAACATCACAGCATCACCTGGCCCTCTTGGTCTGCCTGCATGCTAACTCCAGTTGCCCCCCTTTGACCTAAAACCCCTGTTTAACTGTGCTTGTTACCAGGCTGGCCGACAGACAGAAACACCCAGATGTGGCTCCAGGACTGGCCCTACTAACTCCCTCAAGTCTCATTCCTGATGGGCAGCCAAGCCCCCACAGAACCTGGTTCTTGTGTACACCCTGCTCATCTGGCTCTACTGTTTCCACATTGCCTGCAGGAAGCAAAGCAGGACGAGACATCTGCCTCACAAGTGTTCTGTGTGTAACACAACAGCGCTATGCTCGAGGCTAGCATTTGAGATATTCCTGAAGCAGGAATGATAAATAAAGAGAGGACAAAACAGGAGGACAGCTTGGTGGTGCAGATTTAGTGCAAAATGAAGGTTTCCGTACCTTCTGCCCCAAGCAAGGCACCCCAGGGTTGTAAGTCACTTTGTTAGAAAAACACTTCTGTGATACTGTAAAATTGCTAATGCCAGTTCATCAGGGCGAGGATGATTAGATTAAGCAGCCACTGCTGGGGCAATAAAATCAGCCTTGCTTCATCAGGCTCTAGAAGAATTGCAGAGCCAGGAATACGCTGTGGGACAAAAGCTTTACAGAACAAGTGATTCAGACATAGTGATACTGGTAGCTGGAGGCACACAGGGCAGGCAAAACACTGAAAAGTAGCATCAGTGGGCGTACATTGACCTTTACAGACCTTTCTTAACCCCATACTCATCCTTCCCTGCAGAAATCAGAGCTGAAATGAATAATGAGGCCCATTAGACTTAGGGCATTGCCAGAGCCTGAAGAAAAATCCTATAACCTTTTCCCTCTGGGAGGAGAAGGAACATAGGACCTCAGAGATTTCTGTATGGGAGGCAGAGGCATTTGGCTGGCAGCATATAAACTCAACATTGCCTCTGTGATCTCGCAAGCCACATGCAGTGGGGAGAAGGGAGATGATTTTGTTGCAGAGAGCACCAGAATAGGAGCTGGAAGGTGGGTGGATGGCGTGGGGCGCCATGCACTGGGAGAGGGCTGGATCAGCCACTGCACGTAGCAGGCAGATCCTGTGGGAGATGTCCTGAAGAAGCACGCTGAGCACATCTGTCCTGCAGGACCTGACACCCGGCTGGATGTCTCGTGGGACCTAGGATGGGCAGGTCCCCCGTCAAGGAGATGAACTCTGATTTTGGTATGATTGTCTTCCAAGCAAATTATCCATTTGCAAGCACCATTTCAGAGATCTTCATTCTCCCTGGGGATTTTTAAGGGGCCTGAGCACTCAATCAAAGCACATAAACCTCATTAAACCTCTGCTCAAATTATGCCAAATTGATATGAACAGTCAGTTCATTCCTCTGGTGCCCCAGTGAATGAAAGTCTTAGAGCTTAAGGACAGAAATACTTTACAGCACGGATTTGGGTGGACGGTTAATGAGGGAACTTCACACATTCAGGTTTTATATAGATACATATACACAGGTACACGTGTACAGGGATGACATGTATAAGAGTGCTGAAGGCACGCATGGGCTCATACTTCTCACGTACTGCACCATCATTTTAAAATGCAGTCTTTGCTGGTGTAATGAAAATAACCAGAGTTTGCCACTCTTCTGATATTATGACAGCAAATTCAAAGCACAAAATCTTTTGATCCTTAGGTGCTACAAGTTGGACCAGCTCCACCTGAATCCTCAGGGTCACAGACATTTACATCTGAAGAGGAGCATTTTGGTGTGATCTCATTCCTCAAAGTAGTTTCCAAGTTCTACTAGAGAAAGAGTAGTCAGAAACATTTGATCTGATAGCCTGAGGATGTGTATTCAGACATGAGCAGATACACACTCACACACGCACATTCACATTTGAATCCACATCTGTCAAACTGAACACAGAGTATTTTCCTCCTGTTTGAACCTCCACAATTCTTCTCCATTTTTTCCTAATGGCACTGTACAAACAATAACCTGTAAAAGTCCAGTCTTCAAAGTGAAGAAAACAAAATTTGGAAGTCCCATATGTAATCTGCAATTTTAATAACCACATAGGCAGTATTAAAAACTCTCCTGGACAGAAGCATTTATAGCCGTCTGCGGATATGAATTTACAGTAGAAAGACGAAAAACTTTAACCCACTATGTTGCATCTTTTCTTTAATACTATCCTCAGAAGCAAAAGCATTTTAAACCCAGAAAGCAACCTTCATCAAGTTAAATGTATTGTGGTGGTGCCTATATACACTAATACTGCATTACATCTGCATTTGTATAACGAAGAGCCTTCCTGTGCATGTGAGATTTATTCCAGAGCGTATGGCACCAGTGGTGTGAGATGTCTGTTTGCCCACTTAATAAAAGGAAACTTCATTTAATTCCTACAAATGCATTTATCCTATGTACATGCTGGCATGACCTGTAGTTACCAAACTGCCAATAAAATGTCACCTTGGCCAGTAAAACCCTAAGTGGCTTATTCTTTGGAGTGAGGTAATTTGAAACTAATATGGAGAGCATCTAAATGCAGCTACTTTGAAACGATAGCTCATTAACTATAATTAAGAGCAAGTCATTTAAATACCTGAATGTAGAAAAGTACATTCTCTGCTCTGACTGCATTTTATAATACACAATAATCCCCCTGAAAGTACCAGTTAACTCATCTTCTTGGGTTTAAGAATATCAAAGCATCTTTTAATTGTTGTTAATGCTCTGTTTATGAGGGATTAATGACTAATTATTTGTGATTTGAATATTTAATCTCCCTGGAAAGTTTAGATCTTTTTCTGGCGTCTTTCTCTCTCATCTCACACTGAGGCTGTAGCCTCCTCTCCAGTTATTTTGAAGACACAGTTCAACAGATTGCTCTCCAGAGCAACTCCTGCCACTAGGTAGCTCCATGTTCTAATGGGGGGACAAAACCCACCACCGCCGCCAGTCCCTTGCACCTCTCCTCCTGCAGCGCGCTCTGGACTGTCGAGCGCTGCCGGTCCTGTTCCAGGAAGGCTGGTGCTCCTGCACTGCCAATTCCAGAAAGGTCTCAATGCATTTACCAGCCTCTTCCTACGGAAGGGATCCTTGATCCCTTGAGGGATGCTGTAGTGATACCTGACCCAGAAGGACGGGGCAGGCATGGAGGACTTACCCAAGGTCACCCTTCTCTGCCACTGAATAGCAGGGGCCACTCCTGCCTCCTCGCCTAAACCATCCCTCTCCCCAACTTAGCTGTCACTGCCCGCAAACTAAAGGATGGGAAGGAAGACAAATTCAATCCGGCGCCTCTTGAGCAGGATGGTGAGGGGAGAGGGCGGCTGTGGCTGCAAGGAGCCCAGCCTCCCTGCTGCCTGCCCCCCGGCTCAGAACCTGCCCCGGAGCCTGCCCAGGGCCGCGCACCCCTGGACAGCCCCTCTGCCCCTTCCCGGGCTGCCCGGACTGGCAGGGCGGCCGGGCGCTGCGAGGGGAAGATGCTCTGGCACAGTGAGCTGGAGGGGATTCCTCCTGGGGAGGGAAGGGAAAGGGAGAAACGCCGCACAGTTTCCCTTCCAGTGTTCCCAACCCAAAGCTTGCCCGGCACTGGGAAAGCCCGATCCCTCCCCTGACCCCCGCCGGGAGCGCCGTGCGAGACCGGGCATGCTGATTTCGGCTCTCGGCAGGGCACCGGGGAAGCACGGCTGCGGGCGGCCCCCCCGCTGCTCGGCGGGGGCAGGATCCCCCCGCCCCGGCCCGGGGGCGGCCCCACGGCCCGGGGCTCCCCCCGGAGACTCGCCGCCGCCGCGGCTGCGGGAGCCGCGCTGCCCCCCGCCCCCGCTCCGTGCCCGGCGGCCCCCTCCGGAGGATGGGGGGCGGAATTTGCTGCATCGCTCCCCGGAGGGGATGGGATGGGATGGGATGGGATGGGATGGGATGGGATGGGGGGCTGTCACTTACCTCCCTGCAAGGTGACCCGCAGCGCGATGCTCCCGCCGGGGGCGGCAGGAGGGGCGGCGGTGCTCCCGGGCCGGCGGCGGCTCAGCGCCCGGGCGCGGAGACCTGCAGCATCCCGGCGGCGGGGGACCGGGGCCGGGGCCGGGGCCGGGGCTGGGGCCGGGCAGGGCGAGCGGCCGGCGGGGCTGCGCCGCCTGCACCGCCTGGCTGCACTGTGCGCTCAACTCGCGGGGAGGAGGAGGAAGAGGAAGAAGAGGAGGAGGGAGAGAGAGAGAGAGGGAGGGAGGCAGGCGGAGGGAGGCAGGAGAACCAGCCTTGCGTGGCAGCGCGGCCAACTTTCCTCCTGCAGCAGGAGCAGTCTCACATCTCCTGGTGTGCTCCCCCCCTCTCCGGGGAGGGTACGGCACGGCCAAATCCTCCCAAATCTGCCCCCCATCTCCTCCTCCTCCTCCTCCTCCCAGGGCCTTCCTCCCAGCCGGGCGGTCTCCGCTGCTCCCCAGCCGCCGGAGCTCGGCTCCCCCCCAGGCTGCCCCCCCACCCCTCGCCTTGCCGCAGGGCCACCCCGGGACCGCTCCCCAGCCGCACACCGGCACCTGCGAGCACGGACCCTGGGGCGCCAGCTCCCCACGGTGATGGGGAAGCTCCAGCAGGTCCGAAGAACTTTCTTTGTGTGGTTTATTTTTTAGCGTAGTGACGAGCACGCCGGGCTGCATGCTGCAGCGTTGAGGGGGTGTTCCCTGCTTTCCTAATAACTACATAATATGGGTAAGCAGGGTTCATTCATTCCTCTTCCCATCCCCAGCAGGCCTGCTAGCCAACTCATTTGCCTAAAAGCTTCTTTCTAGATGCTTCAAATGGCTCAAAATGCTGTTGGAAGATCACATGCCCAGTTTAGATCACTGCTTTCCTTTGCCACTGCAGGGAGAGAGAGACACGAGGCCTTATAGCCCTGGTGCATTTTTGTTGCCTTCACCTCTCTCCCTGGGTTAAGGCTGTTTTCTCTCCCTGCTTGCTGATTATTTGTTATTCATGCTCCCAAAATAACCCATGCCCAATCTTTGCTGAAGGAGAATGTTCAAGATTTAAAACACACATTAACTAACTTGAGCCTGTCTTGAGGATTTTCAGCAGAAAATCCCTCCAGCCCCATTTTTCCCCTTTTCACAACATTTTAGTTCTTTTCCAAACTCTGTTTTCAGTGTTTTCTAGCGGTACTCACAGAAGATTTTTCTCTCCATCTAAATATCTGGTCCCTTGTTCATTCCTGACTGGCTCTGGACTTCACAGAGGTTTTGTGTCTTACAGAAAACAGTTTCTTCCTTAATGTAATAGGCACTGGGAGAGAATAAATACATAATCAGCAGAAAAAATAGCCCCAAATTATGATCACCCTGATTCTCCAAAGTGCTTTTAACTTCTCCTTTCTTGGGAATAGAAGCCTGTAAACCACATTCATTATGGCTTTACTGAGCAAGACTTTTAGGAAAAAGACTGTATTTCTATTCTGCTTGTACAGGAACAAAACTGTAGGGGGGCTGGCTTGCAACCAAATGGCTTCTAGCTGCTACAGTGCAAATTCTTCTCGTCAGGCATTACTGCTACTGATTGGAGAGATCAGCTGGCCTGGATGGCTGGTGAATTCCTGGCAAAAAACAGTTCCTCAGTGACCACAAGTATTTGTGAAATAGGAAGAAATGTGGCAAGATTTCCAAATGGATTTGTTGGTTTTTCCTTAGAAGAAAATATGGTGCTTATACAGAATGGAACGGGGAAGGGATTTCTGGGTCATTAAGTCAAATTTTCTGGCTTCCACGCAGCCACATCCTGTGAGCCTGTTTGTTTCCTTCTGACACTTCTAAAATGAAGTGTTTTCCATGTTGTTATCAAGGTGAGGTTCAGTGACCTCAGGGAAGTAATCATTTTCTCTAACACTTTTCCTCCACCTTTCCCATTCTCCCTGCACCAAACTAAGCACGTTCTTCATTCAGTCCGGGAAGACCACGGGCCTTTGTGTCCATGAGGAAATCAGGCCTCATTTGGTTTAGTTGATTTTTGCAGCAGAACCAAGACAATGTAAGTAGTGGAGCAATCACAATCCAACAGCCACAGTGGTTTTAACTGTTGCTACACACTAGGACATACTTTGCCCTTTTTTTCTCTTCTCTTGCCAAAAACTACCCAAGAAGGAGCTTACCAGTGCTCTAACTAGTGTTAATCATGCCATTTCCCTATTTGCACTAAGCTTACCATGAATTGGCCTGTTCCTGATGCTGGGAAGCTAATGACTATGTCTGATTCGATTTTGATATTTGCAGCTCTTAGTTTCCACCTGGTACTCTGCTGATATTTGGAGAAAGGTTTCCAAAGAACGGGGCTTATGGTGAGGTGAATTGCAGAAGACTAGTCTGTGATACGGGGTTTCTCTTCAGGTCTAGGGGCATCACTGAGAGCTCTCTTCAACACCAGGTAAACACATTTCACAGCTTCTTGGTAAGAGGTGTGGGTGGGAAGAAATTGGGGAGATTCATGCTATGTGTCTAGCAGTGGTAACTAACGCTTCATTTCTGTTTCTAAAGGCACTTTTCATCCCTCCAGGTCTGATGCAGATGCACCTCAGTAGGAAAGCTTCTGTGTAGACAGAAGTGCAAAGCACTGCAGTGACAGAGCACTGCATGAAGAGATGTTTGAAAGGGACAAGGCAGGGGAGGAAGAAAAGTCCACCTTGCTGGGGTCTGATGAGCGTTAGAGGCTCACTGCGGCTGCTTGCTATTCTAAGTTTACGCCAGAAACCTGCTAGGACAAACTACATAGCAGCCAGGGACCCCTTCTTGCTTTGAGAACAGGTATCTGAGTAATTGCTCCCCAGCTCCTGAGAACCTACCATTCAAAGACCTGGTGAATAGTGAGAACAAGAATAATCCTTGCAAAGAGGAAGAGTGGAAGGCAAGGCTGCCAAAAGAAGAGAGAGAGATGGGAGGGATGCGGGGCAGCCCAGGTTGGCCTGGGAGCCTCCATAGCTCCTGTGATCTCCTGCTGTCTGTGAAGAACTAGGTATCTGGGAGCCATCCAGGCAGGATGTAAAGAGGAAATGCCACCTGGAAGCAGGAATTACCAGAGATGTGCTTCCAGCTTTTATTGGAACACGGGTTTTACAGAAGTTAAGAAAGGGATGGGACTTCGCAGGCATATATCATTATAGCTCCAGGGAAATAATTTCACTGCTGGTTGCTCTGATCAGGGCTGTTACAAGGACTTACAAGGAGTTGACCACTGTCTTCAGTGGAAGCACCCTAAGTAACAGCACCTGATCAGAGTTGCAGAGTCAATCTGTGAGAGCCCTTGGAGACAGAGCTGCTCTGAGCAGGAAAGAGTCCGTGTTTGGAAACCACATGTCGAATGCTGTGGGAAGTGAGGGTGAGCTTTGTTGGTAGCCATGAGGATTTGGGGAACATCGTTAGCTGGTAGATCTGTTGATGTGCTAAAATGCTTATGGGAGCTGGTGGGAGGCTGTGGTCCTCAGCTGTCCAAACAAAGTCTGAGGGTCTCTGGTGTGGTGTATGCTCTCACAGGCCAGGACACCCCGAGTAGGAAAGTGGAAAGACTGTGTCCTGCAAGCATCCCTGGGCTCTAGGAAGAGCAGCAGCACCACCTATCACCAGAGAAGGAAGGAGAGAGGACAAAGTGCTGCTCCTTCTCACTGTTTCCAGTACAAGATTGGAGCCCAGACCTTCTAGATGACCAAAGAGAAACTCCCTTCTTCCAGCAGAAGAACATGGCTTAAATCTTTCCTTGCAAGCTTTCTCCTAAAGGTTCCTGCTGGCTCTGTGGATGGCTCCTTATTTGTCCAGGATCTAGCATCCTTCATTGCATAGAAACGAAATGTCATGTAATGCCTCTAAAGCAATAGCTGGGTAGTAGACTATCCCCTGAGGTCATCTCAAGCTCAACAGGAACAGACCCCAGTTAACATGGCAATGCTTGTCAGTTCAAGGGAGGTAACCCAGCCAATGCACGCAGCCTTAACAACTTGGGGGTGTGGCTGTGGAGTGATCTTGCTGTGGTGCAGAGCTAGCAGAGGGAAATGGAGGGGATGGAAAGGAGAAGGTTTGGGGAGAGAAGGACTGAGAGCTGGTATTTACAGTGACAATGAGCTGGCAAAAAAACCCCAAGCCAAACAGATCTACAAGACCACAAGAATTCTTCATTCTTTAGAGGACACGGCTGGGCTCTAGGACCCTGTGTTCCAAAGTGTGCAGGGCTTTTGGCTGGCAGGTCAGCACATAAGGGTTCTGTCTGTCGAAAATCCTGGCACCATAGGTACTGGTGTGGTCTGAACTACATTTTGCTTGATTATAATTCAGAGTGATGGTACAGAGCAATCGGGAAGTGGCCCAAAATCTGTAATCTCTTCCTGCCAAAGGCAAGAAGAATCTTTCCATTTAATTGGATCAGACCCCAGAGGTGTAGCCAGGAGTGCTTTTAACTTTCTGAGAAAGAAAAAAAGGGTTAGCTGAGATGGCTGATCTGTGTGGGGGCTGAAGTTTGTGTTGATTTCTTTGCTGGTAGTTCTGAAACCAGAATAAAAATGAAAGCTTGGGTTAACCCAAGCTGAGCATTTTTTTTCTTATTCTGTATTTATGGCAAATGGAAAAGTAAAATATATAATTTTTTGGCTGAGTGAACCATGTAACTTAGCTCAAAATCAAATGTCTCATTGCTCTGAACTCTTCTTTACTCTTATAAACTGGACATGCATGCTGACTTGCAACAGAGGAAGAATCTAAATGCAATCACTGCCACTCCTTGACTAACATGCACCAAGAAAGTGTGTCTGCTAGATATCATCTGCTAGGAGGATGAAGTAAACAAGGTGTAGCACTTTACATCTGGTACTAAATTAATTTGGAAGGACCTGTTAGCAAAAGTGAGACAGGACCATCTTTTCACATACAGAAGTCCTTAGCCCAGTCTCCGGAATGGATTGTCTGTATCTCCTTTGCTCCAGACAAGTTGTATGAATTCAGCTAAAGTGGCCTAGTTTCTCATATGTCCAGGAGCTGAGAGACTCAGAAGCTTGGGAAAAAAAATTGCATTGCTTTTATTTTGCCATCTGTGCGTCGTCTCACTGCATGCAGTTCTCATGTTTGAACTTTTTGGGATTCTTCCAGGAAGCCTCATAGCAAGCGCTGGCACCAATGCTTCCCTATTCATAAGGCAGCTCCTTGACCAGTATGGATGGCTCCAAGGGAGAGGGAACTGTATCGTTTCTGTGCTGCCTTGCGTTTCTGGCCTTCCGAGGTAGCCAGGAAAGGCATAGGTTAGTGCTAATTGAGATGTGGCCATCTGTCAGACAGGAAACATGCCAAGGCCACCTTGTGATTTTTTCTAAGGGAAGGAACCAGTCATTGGTAGTCATATTTAGGTGCTACAGACCTTGAACAGAGTCAGAGAGATATCTGAGATGATAAAGGGTCCCCTTGGATATGACTAGGGATCTCCTGAGTTGTTCAGCATCTCCCATTAAATACCTTTTCATCCACTGTGAAACCTCAGCATAACTGCTTTGTTTAAGT
Source organism: Strix uralensis (assembly GCF_047716275.1). Taxonomy (NCBI): domain Eukaryota; kingdom Metazoa; phylum Chordata; class Aves; order Strigiformes; family Strigidae; genus Strix; species Strix uralensis. The sequence continues at coordinate 115,717,899 of NC_133974.1, read as the reverse complement.
CAGGTACTTCTCTGGAGCTGAGTGCCATGAAAATTGACCTACTATTTGTCTTACGGTATTGCTCAGGCTCCCAGTATGTAGGGGCATGTGTATAAACATGGTAAGAGACAGTCTTTTTCCTTCATATCATAACGGTATGATACTTTAAGTAGCCAGGACAGGAAAAGCAGGGAGTGCAGGGAGCACCTAGTCCCACTGGAGGTCTTGGACCTAGATTTATATGGGCATGTTGATGCCTAACTGGGCAGACATTAAGTTAAATTAAATGAATTGCAGATTGTCACATTGGGTTGGTTCAGTCCCTTAAAGAGAGGTGCCCATGCCCAGGCCTGTGGAGAAGCCCTGTGTCATCCAGGCAGTGTCAGTGGACTTGTCACAAGACATCTGGGAGAGCTGTACCTCTCTGGAGGAGTAGCTGGAGGCAGGAGGATACCCCAACGGTATAGCTGAGCTGAGACCTGTGGGTCTCATTTCCACCTTGGCAATTGTGATTTAAGGAGAGCGCCAAGCCTTTTTCTTGCTGCCTGCACCCTACAATAGTGTGGGTGAAACCTCATAGCTTAGAAGTCTCAACAACAGCTGTGCATGAAGGACATGATGGTTTCCAAATTCTCCATCATCCTGCAGATTTAAACTAGTCAGTGCCCGTCCTGTAACATTAGGAACATGCTTTGGGGTTGACAAGAAACAAACATAAAAGCCTTTTCCTTTCTGCACTGACAGGCCATGAAAATAAAGAGAAGTTCCAATTCCCACCTCCAGTTTCCTGCTGCAGATCCTGTGGCAAGGATGCAGTCCCACTGCTCCTCAGGATGTCTGCCAAGAGCTTGCAGAGGACAAGACCTGTTAAGGCATGCAGGCAGGTGACGGGACCTCGCCTCAGGTTTGGCTACCTGGGCAGACCATGGGAAACTGCTGGACATGACGAGAGAAGATGCTGAACATGAGTAATAACAGAGTGAGAACCTGATGAAAGTTACAGATAGCTCCATGAGAAATGATCAGGTTTCACAGGTGGGGAGGAGAATGACTGATATGAAAACTTGTGGAAGGGCAAACTTGAGAAGACAGGCCAAAATGATAGGACATTATGGTTAGTAAGTAGTGTGGTTGAGAAGACATGGCTTGAATCCTCCTTAATGAATTGTCCCACAAACATTTCACTAGATTCACTAAAGGAATTCTTCTGTCTAGCTGATAAATACCTAGTTGCCAGAAATGCTCATTGAATGAGCTGATCCCACCTTAAAATGCAGAGGGGAACATAAGTTTATCTTTCTTATTAATTTCCATGTGCTTACCTGCCTTTTATATATGTTGAGGGGGTTTTCTCCCCTGGAGTATCTGCTAAAGAGAAAGGACAGGTTTTTCACAAAGAAGATGTCCTAACAAATACCCTAGAGGTGCTGTGGCAGTTCCCTGCTTGCCCTGTGCGATGCAGGAAGCCTAGGCTCGTTTGCATGCTGTGTTCAGAGTGCCATAGCTCACGGCATGACTATGGAGATGCTTTTGAGGTGGGAATACTCCACTTGTCCTAACCTAGCCAGAGCTTTCAGGCTCACAGCACCTGGGGATGGGTAGGGAAGCTCTTCAGGAAGTCTGGACCCACAAAGACCTCTATCATTCCAGGGAAAAAAGGCATGATCTTCGAAAAAAAGGCAACTTTTTCTCTTGTCCTTCCTGTCCATGGGAAAAGGTCTGGATCCCAAACTGCTTGTCCTTTTCACCTTGCTCATCAGTGTCCCCAAAATCAGATCTCTTTCTCCCCATGATAGTGAAGGGTTCATCTATAGCTTATGGTTCTCTGCTGGTCTCCTTGTATTTTCTTATAGGCAAGCAGAGTTTTGAGATCCTTTCTCACAAGAGATCTATAGTGAAAAAGGAAGGCGTTTTCCATGTAAAGACAATATTAAAAGTAGTAAGGGACAGATCAGGCCTTTGGTGTTCAAGGAAAATCTCCCAACTGAAATCAGTGAAGAGTTGTGCTTCCAAATTAATTGCATGCTTCTGTCCTTAGCATCTGGGCATGGAATCAAAAGTGATGAGCCAACAAAGCAGCACTGAGCTGTTCCTGCAAACAGTCACCACCAATAATGAGAAATACTAGGGGAAGTACTCTTTGAAATTCAAATCACAAGGAGCATCATTTAAAAGGGAACTCAGGAGAAGCAGAAATATCATGCACCACACATTAATTGTCATGCATGTGACAAAATCCTCTGTATTGCTGTTACTTAGCAGCATTAAATTTATCCCCATATTATTAATGCCATACCTGGAATGAAGTAATTAAACTGGCAGCCCATTTCTTCTGAACTAGAGGCCAGGCCTTCAGCTGGTGTAAATCAGAATAGCTCCACTGCAGAGCCTTGGATTTACAACTGGCTGAGGAGCTGAGCCATTGTTTCTAAAAAGGGAGAGCTGAAAACGAAATCAAAATCATCGTCACTATATGTAGTTCCTTCTGCCCCAGCGTAAGGGTAAGCAGGGCTAAAGTCCCTGCTGACCTGGAACTGCTCCCAAAGCACACTGCAAGCAATCTGGAAACTCCTCCCAGCAGATTTAACAAATTAAATTTGGAAGGTTAAATATTTAATAACATGCTAGTGATTTCTTCCAAATGGGCACACTTAGTCGCTGCTATATCCTATTCCTTTTATAACCAAAGTCATCAGAAATACTCACAGATTTATTTTGACAGAAATGCTATATTATGTGTGCAGGAAATGAGCTGATGTAGAGTTCGTCACCCTGTCCTCCCCTTTCAAGCCCTCTAGCCACAGCTGCCTTTTGCCCATCTTCCAGCTTGGTTCCCAACGTGCTCATACCTCTGCAGCAGCAGGATGACTCCACCTGCATCCACAGAACCTTTCACATCATGACCCCAAATGGCAGTTCTGGCCCATGGACAGGAGAAGTGGATGACTGCCCTGATAGCATGGCCCTTTCAAACTGTGGGTGTCCTGATGCCAGTCACATCATTATTCAGTGACACCTTGCAGAGCACAAGAGTTTTGAGGAAAGCCAGAATCTCACCTGGGCAATCTAAGGCCTGTTTGAAAAATCCACTGAAGCTGAAGGAAGGAGCTTACTGGGAAATGGACCACACTTCTAGTATGTAAACTGTGCCTGCCCTTCTTGTATATGAAGGGAATGAAATATGCCTTTATGTGGGCATGTGGAAGAAAAGGGGAGATACACTGATTAAGCCTCCAGGCAAGAGGGGAGCAGAAGAAGGTGGCTTTTGGCATATAATTAGGCTGATTTCTAACTACCACAGCTGACATCAAATGAAGATAAGAAGTGCCAAGTTTCCAAACAGAGGGAAGGGTTTCTCTGTACAACAGGTTGCAGATCTGTGGAGCATCTTGCTGAAAGACACTGCGGATGAGACAGATTACATGGGTGCAGGAGGCGATAGGATAGGTTTATTGAAGAGGTTCAGTGAGGGATAAAGATTATGTCTGGTTTGGAAAAGCCTGGATCTGCAAAGTGTTTTTTTGTGGTTTGGGGTTTTTGTCTTTTCAGCGGGTGTTTGTTTTCCTTGAGAACTTTTGCTTTTAAAAGGAAAATTGAACCTCTCTCCACAATGTTTAGGTGTTCCAACTTTTCACATCATTAATGGAAAACTGCAGCGTTCAAGGTTTGGGACATATTTTTAGAAGAAATATCACAGCCTCTGATTAAGAACCCTTCCATATTTCAAAGCTCTTCTAAATATTGTGTACAGTGAGATACTGATGCAAATGAAAAAATCTTTATTCAACTTAAAGATGTTCCAGGTAGTTTTTTTCCTTATTAAAAACAAAAAAAAAAGAAGCTGCCTCGCATGTTTATACAAGGTTTCCTGTTGATCTGAGTGGCACTGGTGCCCAAAGCTCTTAGACAGCTTTGAAATTCATTCCCAGGCATTTTGGCCTAAATAAAACAACAGAAGCCTCTTAATCTTACTGCTTTGTAATGTAATAGGAAAAATTTGCCCTGGATTTGTCTTACATGCGTCCACTTCAAAATAGCTGCTTCTTCCCGCATTTGTGGGCCTAGCCAATTAAAGATGCTTTGGATGGATAACCCAATACTTCTGAACTCCAAATGTCTGGCTTTTTGGTACTAGACAACTGACGATCTTTCTTCTCTTTCTCTTTCTCTTTCTCTTTCTCTTTCTCTTTCTCTTTCTCTTTCTCTTTCTCTTTCTCTTTCTCTTTCTCTTTCTCTTTCTCTTTCTCTTTCTCTTTCTCTTTCTCTTTCTCTTTCTCTTTCTCTTTCTCTTTCTCTTTCTCTTTCTCTTCTACTGACAAAATACTGATACATTATACCAGTTTTTATGGGTGTCTTGTATTAGTGCAGATTAGTGCTTGATTAGTGCAGATTCTTTCTTACAAAATAACGTGTCTCCATTAAATGCCTCTTGCCTACAAGGAGTTAGTCTGCCAGCTTTATCCACCTCTTGTAATCTACCTGTTCTACAAATTACTGGAATCACTGGGACAGTAACACTCCTCCTTCTTACATTTTTGTGTAACACTTACCAAAAGGGAGGCAGAGAGAGTTTAAGCTTTGGGATTTGTAGCAGTCATTGCTTCATAAATAATGAATTCTAATAATATACAAACACTGACTTTTTTTCTTTTTGAGTCCAAAAATCTCCTTTACTCCAGGGAAATGCAGAGCAGGGTCCCATAGGGAAATTTTCTACTGATCAGCAAGAGGAAAACTTACAGCAGCCTATGCTGAGCATACAAAATGCAGAAATCAGCACAGTCTGCTCAAGGCAGTTGACAAAGCAGAGTTACTGAATCCAAATTGGTATGTACAACCACAGCTCTAACCTCAGATCTGGTCAGTCGAAGCTTCCTGGGCCTGCTAGTGCTATTCAATAGCTTCAAGCTCTTGTAATTTCCAACTACAACACACCTACAGGTAAGTCAAGGAAGAAGACATTTGCACTTCTTGTAAAACAGCTTCAGCTGGGGTTGAATTGGCATGGCAGATGAGATTAGACGGACTTTCATCAGGCAATATCCTAAAGATCCTATGGCACATGACTTCATCCTAACCCTACTTTTTTGAAAAGCATAAAATATAAGAACAATTGGCTTTACATTTACACAGAAATCAGATGTATGACTATATTCTCATTGTTCCATATGCCAGAAGACTTGGATGCAGACTGCAGAGACTGTGATTTCAGGTGGTTTAGTAAGGGGTTTATGTTTTGTTCACCTTTCTTCTCTGTCTGAACACCTCCACTCCCATCATTATGATGACTTCATATCTTTCTGGAGGCACCCGAGGAATTTCAGTGGGATAATTCTCTGGGATGCACTGTAAACCAAACTGGCTCATTTTTAGGTCCAGTTAAAAAGGTGGGATGAGAAGGTACTCAAACATCTTGCAGAAATCCTGAGGAAATCCTTATCTTTCATCCCTGTGAATATCTGAAGCTTCAAGAAAAATGTTCACTGAAAAGGCAAACTTAAAAAACACTGAGGCATTCACACTGTGATGGAGTGTGTGCCTTTGGTATGTGTGAGAGGGCCTTTCTCCTCCCACTACTGCTTTGCTGCTAGAGAATGTCACGCCTTGGCTTCTTCAAACACAGATTTTCCAAGTGTCTCGTGTATCAGTTGGAGTATTCTCCAAAAATCACTTGCTAGCACTCCTTGCTTGCAAGGAAAAAAACCCTTCTCCCATTGAGGGCAATGGTAGAGCAGGATCATTAATTTGTTTCATTCGCTTGGACCTGGGGGTCTGCAGTATGGTCCACAATGACCCTTGAGTATAGTTTTGTTCTAAATGTAATCACTGGGGAAGACAAATTGTTGGCTGCTTGATATAACCAAGATAGAGAGAAGTAACCCCAAGGCCTCTGCCATTGGTTGGAACATCTCTTTGGGCTGGTGCTGCTGGTGAGCTTCAGAGATTTGAAAGCAGGGCTGAATGTGCCTAAGTGTGCATCATCCAGAAACATGAGCTGCTCTCTGATCAACACTTCAAACTCCTCAAATCTTGCTGTCTGGTTTGCAATCTGGGTTAAGTACAGTTGTGCTGCTTTATAGCTGGCACTTCTGTGATGTGTCTCCAGCCTAATCCAGTTGCTCCTCTGGCATTTCAGTGTCTTGGATCCACATAATCACATTGGGAGGATAACATCTGATAGATCTTCATGTGTGATACCTAGCTGCAATGTATGCTCTATATACCTTTCACTGGGAGTCTGGCCATAGTAATTGTTCAGAGGCTGTCTGGCAGACGTTTGCCCAGGAAACATTGCTTGAGGCTAATGTGAGTATTTTCCCAAAAGGAACCTCAGCAAGTTCTGCATGAATTGTTCTTATACACCAACTTTTGAACCTTGGTCTGAGTTCAAGAAAGAGACCAAGTGAGACACAGCTGTGGTCACAAAGCATTTGTGTGTGGATTCCAGATGCTGTGCCAACTTTCCAGAAAAATCTATGTTATTTACATCTTTTGTGAGATCATACTGACACTGATGGTTCTTGGGCTACTTGATACCTGTTCTAAAACCCAGGCCACAGGCTGTAAAGAGTAACCCCAAGTCAAAGATGCACCCTGCCTGTGCTCTTGTTGTGACGATGAACCCAAAGGGTTCTTCCTGTCTTGCTGTTGTATCCCTGTGAAGCTCATGCATCACACTCAGTAGGTTATTTAAGCTGCTGCTGCCTTGTGTGCTGCCTCTCTGCCTGTGGAATTGAAAGCAAGTTTCCTATCTGTGAAAGCAGCATATAAAGGGCAGCTGAGTTGTTGGCGTCTCTCTGCCAATAGCTGTAGGACATACAGCACGCATGGCTGATCAACCAGCAGTGAAACTGGATTGTTCTGGGTGGTGTTTACGAGTCAGCAGCAGCTGAATTTTGGCCAGGAGAAACTGGGCATTGCTTTCCCAGAGCAGACACAGCTGTGATTGGAGGACAGCTGCTGCAGTCTAAGAGCAGACCTTTGCCTTTGGCAGTGATCTCAGAGCACCCCCCTTCCACTCTGCTGGGGTCTTGCCAGATCCCTCGCCTCTCCAAAGCAGCTCACAAAGTGTGACTGTGGCTGATTCAACAGCGTAGGCTTGTAGCTCTGCTGAAACAGTGTCACACTCCGTTGTTCAACAAAAACGAAGTTTCTGTAACATAACCTTTCCCACCAGTGGATACATCTCTGTCACTTCTGCAGTGAAGGAGATTTGTTATGTGCAAGATATACTCAGTCCATCTTCAGGTGCCACTTCAACACAGAAGTGGTGATAACTATCTGGCCTCTGGACTGATATGGAGCCACTGCCAAGAAGTGACAGAGGTAGCTATTGTCTACAAGTCAGCTCAAAGACATGATGAAAATGAATGCTATGAAGCAGCCTTTTGTAGAAAACTTCTGTGCTTCACTTAGCTTTTGCTTTATAGTCTTTGTGGAAACTTGATTTGAGCCCTATCTTTGTCATTGTGGGGTTTTGTTCTAATGCACTGGTCAACTGTAGATATTTCATGGGCTTTTGGAGCTTTGCAAGTTCATCTGCAGAAGTTAACATTAGGACACAGGATTTCATTCTTGAACATCACAGCATGAAGTAGAAGGGCTGGTACGCACTCCCTAAATGGGATAGTTCTTACGTCTTCTGAGCCCCCAGGGTGATCGGGAATTTATATCAATGTTTGCTTCAAGAAGATCTATCTAAAATGCTGGGGTCATGAAAGATACAAGTTTTGTTGTTCTCCCACTGGTGATCACTGACCCACATGATCCTTCTCCATTGGGCTGTAATTCAGCAGCTATCTCCACCAGGGCAAGTCTACCTTTCTGAGCCAGGAAGATGTGGTAAGAAACCTATGCAGGAGAGCAGATGCTCTATGCGGTTGATGTTCCTTCATCAAGCTGTTGCCCAGTGCTTTTACAGCAGGGCAAACATGGGCCAGAAATTCCACCCCCTGGGTAGCAGCTCAGAGGAGGGATGTCCACAATGAGCCATGGCTTCAGTTATGTTATAAAAGCTGTACTTGCTTCCACCATCTGTGAGGAAAACGTGCATTAGGCACTGAAGGTAACAGTGAATAAGTGTGTAAGTAAGAGGCAATATCCCATGCCGCCAACCCTGCCTGCTGCCAGGTGCTTTGCCTCTTCCATGGCTCCTCTATGATTCCCCCCAGACCTCAGCCATGGAGCAATGGCTTGGGTTTGGGTTGGAAGGGACCTTTAAAGTCATCTAGTCCAACAGCCCTGCAATACACAGAGACATCTTCAACTAGATCAGGTTGGTCAGAGCCCCGTCCAACCTGACCTTGAATGTTTCCAGGGATGGGGCATCTACCATCTCACTCTCTGGGCCCGTTCTAGTGTTTTACCACCCTCATCATAAAAAATTTCTTCCTTGTATCTAGTCTGAATCTACCCTCTTTTAGGGTAGATTTATGCAAAGCTTTATATTTCCTCAGGAAGGAAGTGTAAAAATCACCTCACCGCTAACACAGACCTCATGCATGCAGGTAGGCTTTGCAGGAGCCCCAGGTCCAGCTGAGATGCTGCTGCATGCTGCCAACAGACAGCAGGAGGGAAGGTATTACTCCAGGAATCGATTTGGCCCATGAGCAGACTGTAGGATGCTGGCACCAGTCTGCTCCAGACTGAGAGATGGTTTCCACTGAGACAGAGAGCTGTAGCTCCCAGGGGACCCTGTATTTGGGTACAGCAAGCATACAGGAGCACAGAGAAGTAGCAGTTACAGCATTGTAACTGTGCTCACAGCAGATTGGCATGGGTATGGACTTGTCCTCACTGCTGGACGAAGTCAAGCTGAATGCCAAGGTTGAGAGTCTAGTTGGTCCCTGGAGTTGGGACAGTCCTGGCTGAGGATGGGAGGCTGTGTCAAAGTGGTGGTTTGCTCTTCCTGCCCTGCCCACAGGTCCCGTGTCTGTCCCAGGATGGCTGCTGAGCAGGGGCAAGCGGAAACATGCAGCCAAGTGCTAAATGTTTTATGCTATTGCCTGATTGATTTTAAACTGTGCTTACTTGGCAACATGCCTCTCAGGACTTGTTACATAAGATTAGAGATGTTTTTTCCTAATGCGGCACTGTGGCTTGTAAACCCGTTGTGCGCTGGTAACAACTTAAGAGCTTGTATTTAAAGCTGGAGCTGCAGCAGCGTTTGCCCTGTACGCTGCCAGCTCTGCCTCTCCATCCCCGTGGCCCTTGATGGAACAGTGGTGTGGCACACACTGTCACAACAGTAAATCACCGCAGTGTGCAGTGGCCAAGTCTCAGCTGTTCAGCTGCTGTCCTTCCCCTCCAAGACTGGCTTGAGCAAATATGGGGAAGGGACATCCGTATTACGTGTGTTTACATTAGTGGCCTCTTAATGTCTTGTCAGGTATTTCCCCACTTCAGAGAGCTGGTGCTCGCTTGCTTTTTAAGTGGCAGGTACTTTAGTCCACTAGGACCATTACTGGGTAGGAAAAAGCATTTCAGGATTCCTCTTGGGATGGAAGAGACCCGCTGTTGCAAGAGTCTTCAAAATCACCTTCACATGTGCTGAGGAGTGTTTCAAACCTGTGTGAAGTCAGAATGGTGTTCAGCTGGGAAAAAAGTCCAGGTGGAGAAGAAAAAACAACCATCCCTTGTAATACCACCCAACTGGCAGTACATTTTGCTTAGTTATCTACAATGGTTAGACATATTTTTCAATTAAAAAGGGAAGAAGAGAAACAAAACTATGTAACCATGATGAGATTGGTTGATGTCTTGCCAGATTTTCAGAAGTAACCTCTGAGGAGGCTCAGAAAGGAGAAAGGATGGCATAGCAAACATGACTGAGTTGCAAACAGCAGCTTTGTTGTGTGAGATGGGGAGAGCTCAGAAAATAATGTGCTTTTTATTGTGCTTCTTCACAGTCCATTCAAATTGGGAAGGACCAACCATTGCACCCAACCGTGTGTCCAGCATCTCAGCTGTGATGGATGGCAGAGTCTGTCAGTCAGGCCTTGGGGAACAGATACTTGCTCTTCTCAGCATCCTGCCTGGAGAAGTGCCCCGGCCAGACAGAGGTGCTGCCAGACTTCAGCCCTTTGCAGAGCTGCAAGGAAGAAACAGCCCCACCTTCCCCAGCCCCTGCAGCCTACAGCACTGTCTGTGCAATTCTTTCATGTTTCTATCTCTGGGAAGTCACATTTGTGGTAGGTAGAAGCATGGAGCTACTGAAGGTAGAGGAAATTTTGCTGCTGACCTGCCCATCTAACTTTTGCCATTATTAGTCTGTCTGTATGCTGAGGGTCACTTCAAAGAACACGTGTGTCCTGCTGGTGATGTGAGATTGCCTTTAATTTGTGCCATGTATCAGGGCTGGAGCTTGAAGTTCCCTGGCACACTTTCCATTTGTAGTTGGCTGTTATCTCTGAGGAGAGCCTAACTGGGAAGTTGCAATCTGATTACACTATCTACAGGGAGAAGAGGAAGGGCCAACTCATTTTCTCCTGGTGAGAGAGGTGTGGCTGATTGGGAGATGCTGTGAAACACATGGAGGCTTCTTAAACTTTTCTCATTAGCTCATGTCAGTCATTGAGACTGGTGCTGGCTGCATGCTTAAGCAGACCATCAATCTCACCTCTGTATGCCACCAAATCTCTTACCAAAGGGGAGAGAAGATGGGCTAGGCTAGAATAGTAAATCTGCCTAGAAACAAAAATGGGAGCTTCTGCTTCTTGCATATACTGAGGCATGGCTTGTGAGTGCGATGGGAAGACTTGCTGACTTGACGTGATCTAGGTACGTTGATGTGAACTCCCCAACCCTCTTACGAATAGTGCAGCTAGCTGAAGAGTTCTTCTGGGCCCCTTTTCAGCCTATCTCTGTTAGGATTTGAGGCAGATGATGAGCCTGTTTTGCCTTACTGTCTCCAGGAAAGCAAGAGAAACTCCCTCCTGCACAATCCCATTACCACTTGGGTTGTTATCAGGAAGCCTAACGGAGCAGTGGAAGCAGTCACAAGAGCAGAAAAGACAATTGTTTAAAAATCATACCTTACCCACATGGGTCCCTTCAGGGTCTAAAAAGGAGCAAGATCAAGGTTGGAACTGTTATTTCTTCTTTTTTATCCCCACTCTGTCTTCTTTAAGCACTGAAGAGTTTCTTTCTCCAGTGCATCATTAGATTAAGGGTTAGCTTCATGGGACTGCAGTTATAAATCTGGTTAAGAAGCAATACTCTAAATAAGGAGCACTGGGAGGGAGTCTTATCCATTTCAGGCAGTATTTTCTGAGTTGTCTCACTATGGGAAGGAGGGCTGGACAAAACGTATCTGTTGAAACTTTTTACTAGGCAGAAAAGTAATTTTTTGACAAGATAAAACCTCTCCCCCACATTTGTGTTTCTTTTTCTTTTTTTTTTTTTAATTACATGCTGTATTCAGCAATCAGTATTTTGAGTGAATTTATTTCTAGGTCAGTTCCTTGTAACATTTGCTCTTAGTGAGGCTCATTCTTTCAGCTTTCTTGGTCTCCAGCTCATGGCTGAGGGTCAAGGGACAGCAGAGTCTTCAGCATTTCTCTGGGACATGATTACCCCTGTGCAAAAAAGTGTTGCTTAAAAGCAACAGAGACCCCAGCATAAAAAGGGTTAATATTTAAAACAGCTGGGTTGTACTGACTGGAAGATCTGGTGATGCCTTCTGCTCCCCAGGGACTGTGTTAGAGATCTGGCTAAGTCTGTCTCTTTGCAAAGGTTCACTGAGGAGAAACCAGAATGTCTCTTCAGGCCCTGCAGGCCTGGGGACGGCAACTTCTTTGCAGCCCAAAGCCTGCTGTGAATTATTCTCCAGGCACCAAGGTGGGCTTGGCTTGGCTGCCTCAGTGCCAGCCTAGGAAGGATCTTCCAGCTGTGCTCTGACTCCTGGTCCTCCCAACCTCTGGAGAGACTTGGAGGAGGAAAACCATTAGCTTATACCTATGAACTGTTCCCTTTACATTCAGTTTTTTTAGACAGACATTATCAGTTATTTTAGTATTAAGGATTAACAGTATTTTGAAAAGCTATTCAGACTAAAGAAAGCATCTGGAATAAAAATGTCTGCAAAGGATGCCTTTTGTAGGCATTCCACAGACAGTGGAGTTCGTACTTAGCTGCAGGACCTGTCTGGCATCACCTCCATCAGTGACCACCCCAGGTACATGCCTGGAGCAAGAGCTACCTGACTGACAGGAGCAACCAGGGGAGCTGGAGGGTGCTGTGACTGCCAGCGCTGGCTGGCTGCAGCACCCGCCTGGCACAGCGAGCTCAGCCCCGCCACTGGCCGAGACGGCAGCAGGCACTGGTGTGGCTGGCAGATCAGGCACAGAGGTGGTGGGTGAGGCTGACGTGAGTGACTGAGTGTCCAACCTGAGTGGCAGTTGCCCACTGAAGATCTTCAGCTGAGCAGGGAGCCCATGAGAACAAAGTGAAGCGAGCAGTGCCCTGGGAGAAGCAGTGTCCTCTGAAATAGTCCCTGCCCTTTTTTATAGATTAACTATTTTCATTGGATATGAAGAGGTCATTTACTTCTTGGTTGGGTTTTTTTTTCATATTTTAAACAAAAGCTCTGCAAGGGAAAGTAGCCTGTGTGCTACACTCCTGGTATGTGCCCGGTCCACTCTGTGCATCAACAGGCCACTGGCGCACACAAGTGGGGCAAGTGCTCGACATGACTGATGGAAGGAGAAAACAGACGTGCCCAGCTGGAACAAAACCCTGAGGTCCCTGATGGAGGCAACTCACTCATGCAGTGGCTGTGGCATCTGATTGATTCCTCTGCCTGACCTGAGTCATGGGGAGAGAACCAAGGGTTATCTCGGCTGAGTGACGTGACCCGCTCTGGAGGGATGCGACTGAGAGGCTGCTCGCATGAATAAACTGACCCTATCAGCCCTGCTGAGCTGGTCACTGGCATCATCTGAGACAATAAGAAAACCCAGAACCAAGAAAGAACCAGGCCAAATTCAGTACAGAATATTTCTGAATACATTGAAAACATAATTTTATTACTCTATTTTTATTATTTATTTATTATATCACCGGAACCACCTGAAATCCACCCAAAAGTTCTAAAAGTACTGAAAGTGCTGAACTATTCACTCTAATGTACTCCGGCTGCATGAACCAGCCTCATCTCAGAAGAATGGAAGGGGTAAAATGTGTTTGCTATAGAGCAGAGTAGAAGTAGTAAACACAAGAACAAGTGGGGTATGTCAGAGAAAGTTGACAAAACATCATGTTGTCAAATCTATTAATGTTCTTGGGAGGACTCTGGATAACAGGGAGTCTTACCTAGTCTATGTTTCTTTAAAAATGTAGTAGGCAAGGTCCCTCAACAAAGATCCCTCATAAAACCTGTCAAGGAGAAACTGGTCAAGCATGTTACAGATTCACCACCAGCTCAAGGTAGGGAGTAAGGATCTGCTTTCACAGTGCAAGGAGATTCCTGAAGGTGTCTCCCCTCCTTCTCACTGACCTGTGCTTACCCATCGTATTCATAAGGGACATAAGGAAGAACACAAGTAGGGGAATTGCCAAGACTGCAGATGATAGAGAATTTCCTAGGATGGTGATTGCGATTAAGTGAAGAGTGCAGAAGGGTCTTTTGGGTAAGTGGTTTGGGAAATGGCAAAGGAAATTCAGTGTCAACTGGAAAGAAATTATTACATGGGAGATGAATCCTTTCAATACATCCTTGCTGGCACTAATGGTGCACCAGCTATTGGGCTCACAATGCAAGTTTGTAGTTACTCTGAATAGTATGGTTATCTGAAAATACAGGAGAGGTACGTGGATACCTCTGCATTGCTTTGTCCATGACCTGGATTCTTGTACTTCAGTCTGCTTCAGTCTCAAGTATGGGTGGTGGGCTCTGTACCAGGGTCTGGGAGCAGTGCGGTACGCTCCGACTTGCACACTCTGCTCTAGCTGGGGAGAGAGGTGCACAAGTTATTGCTTGGGTGTTTGGCTTTTTTTTTTTTCCACAGATAATGAACCTACTCAGTCTATTGTGGGAGAAGATATTGAGAACAGTGAATCAGACTGCACATCTCTGCTTTGCTGCCTTGCTTCTTTCTACCTCTCCACTTTCAGTAGGGATTTTATCAGCTGTCCTGTTCCTGTGCTATTCACTAGCAAGGGCCCCCTGCACCCCTCTTCTGCACTAATCTGCAGAGAATATAAGATATCTCATCCTCCCAATGCTGAGACTTGACCTCTTCAGCCTGAGCTGTCACCCCATATGTTTTGGTTCTGCAAGTTCTTGGCTTGATCTTTGTTATGTTATGAAGGAAGAAGCCTTCCAAACCACAGAGGTACCCAGCATGAAAAGCATGTTTTGTCTGTAATGCTGCACACTGAATGACACTTGGTTTTGACAAGTTCAGCCAAGAAAAGATAAAGTTTGAGCATGAGAAAGAAAGATCAAAACTTAATTAAGAAATTCCTTTGCTTTCTCCTGCTGCTCTGATGTCTTCTGCTGACTTCTTTCTCTTCAGCATCCAAAGCCTCAGAGGAAATGCAATGGCTAAGACACAGCTAACTTACACCAAGACAACACTGACCCGAAAGTGCTACTTCCTTCCTCAACATCAGACATCCTCCCTGTCAATCAGTCTTGTATTTTGAAAGACCCGTGGTCTTACAATAAAGCGATATTCTAATTTACACAATGTTTTGGCTCCCCAGCACAAAATCCCAGGACACTGCAGTCTTGCCTTTATGGACATCTTTGCACCTGCTAAAATTGTTCAGATTTGACCATCATTTCTTACAATCCCATGTGCCCCACGAAACAGGTTCTTCAAAAGGCAAAAAAAAAAAAAAAGCCCAGGGTGAGGCAGCATCCTGCCTTTTATCAAACCTTTCTTTTATGTGGGGGGCTCATATACATCTCATGAACAGTGACAAATGAAACATTCCATCTTACAGTTTGGCTTTTATTTTCATTTAAATTACTTGTGATACTACAGCTTCTCTTTTATTTCTGGACCTTATTTCTTGCAGAGCACCCTGAGTACATCAGTCTCATCAGTATGGCCTGCTCACATATCTCACACTGCCAATAATCTTTGCCCTCAAGAATCTCATGTTCACAGCCTGTTTCTTGTGGTACCAATACAAAAAAAACCCTCTCCATCGTTCCTTTGAGAAGTTATTCATTGTTTTCCACCTTCTTCTTAAGAATTAAAGAAAACAAGACAAGGAAAAAAAATACAAATTCTCCTTACAAATTTTCCTTCTCCTTTCCAACAGTTCTTCATTACGTACCTCATTTGTTGTCTTTCTAATACATCCCTCCAGCAGTATTATGCTTCTTCACCAAAGTTTTAGCCTGTCAGTTCTCTCCTGTTTATACAGTTATCATTAAATGTTCCTGTCATATCTTAACCTTGCTGTTTTTTTCTCTTCATCTTTCCTAGCAATATGTAACCTGCTCTCGCTTGAGTACATGGTCATTAACATACACAGCACGGCTGCTGCTGTTATTCTCATTATTACCATAATGGCTGGGGCCAGAAGAGAGAAGCAGCTTTAGGCATTGTACAAATACAGACAATCCCTGACACAAAGAAAAAGCTCTAGCGTTGTTCAGAATAATTCTGAAATCATTCCTGTGAGTATCCTACTCTCCCTTTATTCATCTTTACCCATCGGAAAGCTACTACCAAATGCGATGTGTTCAGCCCTGCAGTTTTTTTGACAGTGTTGACTATTTTGCATTAGCTCTTCCTCACCACCTCACTTTCCACTTAGTTTTATTGACCACATTGCAGCTGCAGCAGGTGAATCCCTACAAGATTTCACTTGCCAGAGATTTCCTATGTGCTCTGGGGAACCCAGCCATGTATTAAGTACTGCAGTAAAAACATATGGGTTCCCATTTTTTTGAGAAACCTACCCTTCATTTCATAGTTGTACAGTCATCTGTCCCCCTTGTCCCCCCTTGTGCAAAAAAATAGCCCTGATGGATTGGCTTTTGTTTTATCAATGTTTTGGTCTTGAGATCAGATCTTCGCCTTGGACATGCGTTTACTCCCAGCCAGCTACCACTGGCCAGTGCTGTGCAATAAATCAGCAAGTTGAAGTCGTGCACTCGTTTTGCTCGATCCACTGTCAGCAGAGGTACATAACACTGAGCCCCAGTGATCAGGATATAGTTTGCATTTTGACATAGAGCCAGCACTCATCTGCACAGGAGATCAAAGACAGCAGCTGAAACATGGAAACAGCTTGTAAACAATCATAACGTAATACTGATTGATTACATTGTTTTCTTTCTGCTTAATTCATTTGCAAAATTGTCTATATTGAGTCATTCTATAGAAGTGTGGATGGGCCACTGTGGCATAGAGAAACATGCTTTTGAGCCTTAGATGGTAATATAACATTGGGCTGGCACCCAGGACAGACGTGAAAGCAGCATCAACAGGCCTACTACAGTGTAAGCAATAAAACATGAAATATGGATGGAGCATGATTTCTAAGCTTGTGGGTTAGAGGGCAGAAGTTCAGGTGAGAGCTCCCTGGCTCTCAGAGGGACAGGCACCAGACCAGGATTTCCTGGTCCTTCTGTCAGCAAGAGTTTAGTACCTCCATGCCTTCCCACATCCTGGTCTCATTCTCCCTCTGCAACGCATCACCCACCTACAGAGCAGGCCAAGGAAGTCTTTACGTTGTAGGAGCAGGAGAAAAGGCACTGAGCTACAAACAGCCAGGAGGGAAGCAGGACACCATCTCATCCTAACAGTAGGGCTGGAGACCTGTATGGACAGCACACAAGGCATGCTTGTGAGACTGATGAGCTTAGACTGGATATTAGGAAAAATTTCTTCACTGAAAGGGTTGTCAGGTATTGAAACAGGCATCCCAGGGACATGGTTGAGTCACTGGTTGGAGGTATTTAAAAGACGTGTAGACATGGTGCTTAGGGGCATGGTTTAGTGGTGGACTTGGCAGTGTTAGTTTTACAGTTGGACTTGGTGATCTTTAGGGTCTTTTCCAACCTAAATGGTTCTATGATTCTATGATAATGGACATACAGGAAGTTCCCCAGCCTGTTCTGCCCCCTGGTAACTCTTCTGGGAGGTTACTGCAGTAATGCTGTTTGGGTTTAATGTCTTGCATCGTAACATTTCTTTGACTGAGGGTGGAAGAAAGGGAAGGACACCAGGGTGGGGAAACCTTAGGATGTGGCGTTTCCAAAACCTGGGCTCTGTCCCTGTTTGGGGAGGTATTCTCTGGCCAAGACACTGCTTTTCACATCTGTAGAATGGTGATAATACTCCCGGCTGGTAGTGGAAGGCTTAATTGATTAATATATGGAAGACATTATATTAATGCAATGTTATCATCCCTGGAAAATAAAGAAAGGCTAAAAATAGTGTAGTACATTTTGACAGAGCTTTTGTTATTTTCTTTTTGTGTTCAATTCCTTTGAGTCTATCTTTTTCCTTGTTAGGAAATCCTAATTAACATTTTCATTTTTCATTTCATTACCGGGTCCAGGTTTTGGTACTCTGTAGGCAGCCACTAATCATTCAGTCACCAAATGAGATGAAGGTTTCTTGATGTGAGGAGCACTACAGATATAGAGGGAAAAGACCCTGCCCTCAATATTCTGGATGGAGGCAGGGGAGGGGAACTGACCTGCCTATAGTCATACTGAATACAGGTCAACAGGAGTCCATTTTCCTATCCCCTATCACAATACATATGCCTGTCTGGTGGAGAAGAGGCACAAATGTAGTGACAGACACACTCTCACTTGCAACCTGGCATGGAAACAGCTAAAAGATCCCAGCTGAAAGCTATCTGTACTATAATTAGCACAAGGGCTGTCTGGGAAATGAACTTTTTATGACTGTGGCAAGGCAGAGCTCTAGGATCCCCACCATAAAGAAAGGCACAGGCTTTCTGAGATAGTTTTCACAGCTTTTTAATACTATCAATTTGGACCACAGTTCTTAAACTGTTTTGGCTTTCTATTGAAGCAACTCTGGGGTTGAAAAAGTGCGCTGAGCTCTGTGCCCCCAAACCTCCAGATGCCCACCTTCACAGGTTCCCATACTGGTGTGGCTGACGGAAAGGCTGTATGGAGGCAGGCTGAGTGGACTGAGGAAATTCGACCTCCAAGTACTCCTCCACGAAATATGACAACAACCAGCTGTAGGGGGTTAACACAAAACTTCAAGCCCTGTACCCTGCCTCCAACAATGCCGACATTTGGTGTTCGTGAGAGGGTATAGGTGAAGCAAATATAGAGCCCAAGACAGTAATTTTATATAAAACATTTCTGAAGATCTGTGTATACAAGGTTGCAGTGGGAGAGGAGGTGTTTGGGAAACAGGGCGTGAGAAGGAGGAAACGAGAGATTAGGATCACAAGGAAGAGGAAGAACAGAAACAGGAGCAGGTGGAGCAGGAGGAATATCTCCTCCTCCTGCCAGCCTTATTTCCATGTCACTTCTCCCCAGATAGGCTGCAGGTATGGGGCACACCTAGCACCCTGCTAACACTGCCAGTGTCACTAACAGGCTTGAGCTTAAGGTAATTAGCTTGAAATTTAGGAAGCTGAATGTGTGGCCTGACTCCCCTTCTCTAGCTGGGGAGGCAAGTCCAGCATGATGGGGTGGAGATATCAGTTCAGTCTAAATGAATAAGGCTAGAACAGAGGCTCAAGTACTGTACACTAGTCATCAGCATTAGCACTTCTCCTGTCACGGCTTTGATGTATTCCCAAGCAGCAGCATGAGGGAGGAAAAGAGAATTTAGCAGTACGGACAGGGACTGTGTGGTGCCACTTACCCTTTGGTCATGGCCCCTGCTTATTTACAGTGAAGACGTAGCCCTAGGGGCTCCCAGGAACATAAAGATGGTAAGACTTGGAAGACAGTCTTTATTGCAGCATTTGAGACAACCTCTCCCATATTTACTACAGCAAGTGCCTCCTGACTTGAAACTGCCAAACAGCTTTGGGCAAGACCTGAGATAAAGGAGGTTTGGGGGTGTGAGGTTCTTCTCTTCATGTTCATCTTAGCGTTGCAGAATTACAGTGTTGGTAATGAAAGCTGTTAGCACTTGCATGAATGACCTGACTGTCTTAATCAGACAGACAACACCACAAAAGTTTTAACAATACCATTAATAATTATACGTGGGCTGACTTATAGGGGAGCCTCCCACCTCGCATGCTCTCTGCTGAAGGAGCTATGTGAAGCAGGATTGCCTGCATATGAATTAATCATGGTGTGAATCTCTGTGGCTGAGCTTCGTTCTGCATGTGGTAGCGCACACTAGCTGCATATTGAAAGGCTAAAAACTTTGCTCCCTCCCCTCCAAACTCCTGCAACTCGCTTGGTGATAGGGCAGAATATTAATGCAGCTCTCAGCTGTCACCTGGTATTCCTGACACATCTGTAGACTTGTACCGCAGTACAGAACTCCTTGAGGAGGGGATGGATGGATGAATGGGCAGATAAAGACAATCAGGGAATCTGTAATTCACATGTTTGTTCATGATTTGAAGCAGGGTTCTCATTTTTCTAGCTTTGTTCTCTGCTAGACATTTGTAAAGATACTGAATTCTTTCCGAAAATGAAACCCGCTTTGACGTTTCTGAAAGCTCCCTCTTTCAGAGCTTGTTCTGTTTCTTGGCTTTTACAGGCAACCACAACTATGGTACGAGTGAACAAAACCCCACAGATCTATACACGTCTCCAGTGACCTGAGCTTTACGCCTAAGAACCCTTTGGATTGGATATAAATGCTTTTGCCTTATCCCAAAATTGGCTTCTGCAAGAACAACAGAAGATGAAGTGGTTGTCCAAGCCCAGGTGCATCTTACAGTGATGATATAAATTAGTTTCTAGCTCTCATCTGACTCTAATAACCGCTGAAGCTCAAACTGAAGCTGAGTGCAGTCTACATGAATCAGATGGCATATTTCTCAGACCCTAACTCTGCCACGGCAAACAGTGCTTTGCTCAGTGCCTTTAGCTGTGTAACACTCAGTACCAAGTTAGACAAACTGAGCAGGAGAACAGTTGTTCCAGACCAGGTCGGTCCTCCAAGCTCTCAGAATTTGGCTTGATTCTGATTTTTCCTTAACTTAGGGGTGAAACCAGCTAAACTGCTCAGCTCTTCCCGAGCAGGAATTTCTCTGGTGGGTTTTCCTTTTTCAGCTTGTGTGTTTTCTTTGTTGTTGATCCGGGTTTTGCTTTGTTTTCTAATTGCTTTCTATCAGCATAGCTGGGGATTTTCAATGGGTAGTGTATTGCAGCTGATGATCACTATGTATGGTCTAAATGCTGATGGCTGGATTTCTGGGATTGTCTGTGTTATTTCATGTATAACTGCTGTTTCTCAGGTTTGATAGTGAAATAGTAGGGGTAGTCCTGCTGCAAAGCTTGGAGCTGTCTGAGTTCATAGATAAATAGGTGCATTAGGCGTGTGGCTCTGCATTACAGCAATATCCCTCTGTGCTGAAGGGCACATTACTTACACTCTAGGCTTGTACTACAGGTGGTTTCTCAAAGCAATAGCCAGATACTCTTTGAGCTACTGCACTCTAAAATAGAGCCTAGCTTTCCAAAACTGGAACATGGACTGGTTTCTGGAGTGTGGTTTTTACCCTTTGTCCTCAGAGATGGTCTTAACCCCTGTGGCAATGTTTGCTTTGACTCTGATATGTGTAAGATAAAACCCAGAAGCAAGATAAAGAAAAAAAGAAAAGAAAAAAATGTTTAGCCCATCTTTTGCATAGTAGAGCCTTCTAGCACACCTCCCTGCCAATAGCCTGGGTGTTTTAAAAGAAGGGTGAACTGAAGTAGAACTGAGTGAATTGAAGGGAAGTGAATGTAGGTTTTACCAGCCTCTGGCAGTGGAAGCAACAGGCTCTGCATATTTATTGATTACAGTGTGTTCTACATCCTGGGAGGGGGTATTCAGAGCTAATGGTGGGTGTATTTGTTATGTCTGGCTCAGAAATCGGAATGAATAAATGATAAGCGGTGGAATGCAATTGGACTGCTAACAAGTTATTTTGACTAGCTTAGATGTGAGAGAAGGAGAGAGGGAGGGAGGGAGCCGAGCTGGGCTGTGAGCTCTGCACGGTACAGAGGGGCTGAGGACTCAGTGAAGAGCACACTGGGCCTTGTCACCAGACCTGTTGGCAGGTCACCGAGCAGCTGGCCAAATAGATATCCTTGCAAATCGTGCATATAGTCTTGATCCTTCAGAGTGCACTGATACACTTGGGGGTTGGCCCGATGGGGATGTGGAGCTGAGCAGCCCCCATGCATGTCCAACCACAGTGGCCTCACACCATGTTCAGTTATCCTTGCTCAATACAAGTGGTGTATTAAAGTAAGAGGGCAACACAGAGGAAGGGAGACCCTTGCCTTTTAGAAATTACCTAGGCCATCCAGCTTAGCTCTCCTGAGTTCACCATTTCCTTGTAAATATATTTGTCTGTGTTCTTACTGAGGGTGCTTCTGGAGCCATCGTCAAGACAGTGCTTGTCTCCTTGGTAGGCAGTGAGTCTGCAGTCATGATTTGGGTAGAGCCTGAAGGCAGGTGTTCAGTGCCCAAAGAGCCCCTCAGACTTGATGATATCCTACATGGCACAGCGATGTCTTGCTGGTGGCTCCTTTTGCAAACACCCACTGCAGTCTTTTCAGTGCTTCTTGGTGGTCACCTTGCTAAGCAGAAAAGTGCAGTAGCTTGGCCACTGCTCAAGTCTGGGTGAGTGAACACCTGGAGAGTCCATCATCATGTCAGTGATGACTTCCCACTGACCCTTGGCCTCAGAAAGAAAGCTGAAAAATCTTTACCCTTACCTCCGTCTATTCCTCTAGCGTCTTTGGCATGTCTCCTCCCTGCCTGAACACAGGACCAAGATTTGTTGGACATTTTACTGACTTCATGTTCCGTGTAGACTTCCTTCAGCATTATTATCTGTCATTGTAATGAATAAGTAAGACTCTGAACCCACGGGAAGCCTTGGTAATTATTTTTACTAGTTTTTGTTTGTTTTGTTTTGGCATCTTTTTCCCAGGAAAATAAATTGTAAATCATCTGCAATACAGGAAAGTTGGAAAGGGGTCCAAATTTTTTTTTTTTTTTGCTAGTTTGCCTAACATGAAGAAAAAAAGCCCTTCCATTTGGATCACAGACACAATGTCTAGTCTTTCATTCTGCTGTGGAAGGATTTGCTTGGGGAATATGTAATATTATATACCTACTGCTTGTGATAAATTTAATCCTCTCCCAGCAGCAACATTAGGAGCCTAATTTGGATTTACAACAAAGCCTAGACAGCAATTATTTTACTGCAGCAGCATAAACAGGTCCTCATGTGAACAAGAATCAGGCCCAGTGTCTCCCCATAGATATACTTGCGAGAACTAAGAATTTCATTTGTTTATATCTTCATTTTCTTAAGGGTGTGTAATGTTGTTCTTGTCACATCTGAAGTTGGAAGGAAGACCCCCAAAACACTTCAACCCCAAATCAGTGACTGGGAAGGTAAGTTGAGGTTTCTAGATTCCTAAGACTCTTTCAGGGCATAGGAGGTAGTGACTTTTCTCCATGTCTAATGAGGGTAGACTTGAAGAAAGTGGTCCTGTTGTATCAGGGGTTATTTAAGCCAGACATAGAGTATACAGGGACATGACAATTCATCAGAAGAGAAGATCCCAGAGCACTTCACTGGAGCTGGCAGGACCAAGTTCTCACGGAATGGTCCAGATAGATAAATTGGATTTTCCCTCAGAGCAGGGGGAAGGAGTAGAACTTTTCTTGGTGTCTCCTGGGGCCTGATATTTCCATTTTTCTGAGCTTCTGTTTCTTAGCTAACTACTGTAGCATCTTTCCTCATCCTCAAAAAACCTTCCTTCCCCCAAATCTGATCTGGTCTCCTTCACCCTCTGCAGGTCCCAGGCACAACCTGGGCTGCACAAGGGCTGGGCTTCTGTCCCTCCACCCATCTTGCAGGGGCTTTGGGACCTTCAATCCTGTTGCCATGGATCTGATCTCCTCTCTCCTCTCCTTCATACAAGAAAGGCTCTCACTTACAGGGAACAGGGACCATCACTCGGGGGACAGGCCCGGGACTGCCTGATGAAGATGCCTGAACTGGAAACAGTCTTGCTGTAGGCTGAGACTCAATGTATCTCATTTTAGCAAATGGGTAAGAACACCCAGTCCCATAAATATGTTCTGTGTGATGGTTTTGCTATGCAAGAGTAGGATCCTGAGATGATGTTTAGTGATGAGACCTCAAATATCTTAAGACACAAAATTTTGTTCCCAGCCCCAAAAGCCTAATCTGGAGGTGCTCCAAATGCATTGGACACACCTTATCTTCGTTCAGGATCCCCTCCCCACACCCAGCTGCCTTCAGTGTATCCCTGAGACAAGGTCTGTGGAAAAATTGCAGCTTCCAGGAGAAAAATAACTTTTTTGAGATGTACAGTGACATTTCCATGTGATGTGCCAGCTTCTTTATGTATGTGGAAAACCCCACAGGCCAGCACACTTGAAAACCCAGCTGTGACCAAAGGCAGCATAGAAAACATGGGCCATGTTTATGGGCTGACAACAGCTGCACCAGGACACCACCTAAGCTGGTGGTCTGAATCACTTGCAGATCAACCTTTGCAGCCTGTCAAACCGGCCATAAGCACCTCCTGCTTCCTAGGTAGGAGAGGTATAATGCATGTTGAGCTCCAGGCTTCATTTAGGCAGGAGTGGAATCTTGCTCACTACTAGCTGTTGCTGCTGTTTGCAACAAGCCCCTCAGCTAGATGGGCAAGTGGTGCAAAGGCTCTGCCCCTCTCCCTATGTATCATATCTGATTTGGGGAACCCCCTTGCCCCACAGGTGAAAAACCAGCTTGTGCTTTCTTACCTCCCTGATCCTACCTGTGGCAGGCTCCAGTGACTGCAGTGATATCCCTACCTGTTAGTCTGAGCTCAAGGAGTCATACAGTTGAGTGAGAGCCATGGATGTTATTTCTTTTCGGCATTACATTTCTAGCTTGTTTGCTGCAGGCAATGGTTTGACACAAAAGCCCTAAGGAAAAAGAGAAGATACCAACATTTGTTCTGTCTTTCAAACTCCTGTTTTTCAGCTAATTGAATTTTGGAGAGCTGACTTCTGGATTTTTAGCTCCTGAGGGTAGCAACTTCATTAAAATCTCTGTGGCTTGTCAGCCGATGTCCTTCAGTTAGAGCTCCCTCCAAGGTAGAGTGGTGAAAGGCAGCGCCGAGGGACAGCCTGACTCGGAGCCCCAAAGCATCCTGGAAGCCACCTTTCTTATTGAGCAAAGGTCTTGGGAGAAAGGGATTTCATGCAGCGAGCCAGAGATACCCAGATAAGGCACTGCAAGGTCAGCGTGGACTTGGTGCTAAGTTGCAGACCCGCAGAAGGTGGCAGACCTCTGTACTTGTCAGCAGTTTAATAAAGGCTGATGGTTTCACCTGCCATCAGCATCAGACTTTTTCACTTGCAGCCTTTCTCTCTCATTCTCTCTGGAAAAGAAAAAAAACTAACCAACCCACACCTCCCTCCCTCTGTTATAATTGCTTCATATAGGATATTTTCTGCTTTGACTTTGTACCATTTTTGCCAGTAACTCACAGAAAGTGAGTCACTCCGAGCAAGCTGGAGACAGGCCAAGGGCAGGCTGGGGAAGGGATGTGAATGCTGTTTTCCCTGCTGTGGCAGATCCCATAAGCTGTGCTGCCGGCGGGTAAGCGCTGCTCTTGGCTCTTGTGTGAGGCCATATGGTGGGAAGTAGGTGGGAAAAGCCTTCCCCATCCAAAGAGAAGTCCTCTTTTGTGTGTGCTCAGGGGGTGGTTCCCATGCATGCTGCAGCTTTCCTCTCCTCCAAGACAAGCCAGAAGGCCAGGGCTTGGCTGCAGGGATGCTCTATATGGGAGAAAAACAGTTGTCCCATTAGAAGTTCAGTTTGAAAAGTCCCTGGGACAAAAGGGGTAGGTGGATGCCTGAAGGTTTGGGTTTATATGGCCACCAGTTTCCACTGGTTTAACCACATCAGTCTTGTAGACCAGCAGATATAAACTCCTTGACCTCCGGAGCAACCAGGAACTGCTGCATTTTGCAGGAGAGACTGGTTTTAGTTCTACAAGGAGAAAGCAGCAGGCTGTGCATCTCCATAGTCCTGCTTTATGACCAGTGATCTGCAGCAGGGCATGGGGAGAGATAAGGCAGGGCAGTCCATCTCCTTCTGCGCTGGAAGCATTTTATGCTCATCGTGCGCTGTGTTGCTGCATGAGCCAGGGCAGGATCGAGCCCTGAGCTCTGCACTGCCGTGCTGGGAGTAGCTTGGCTCCGAGGAGGTGCTGGAGGAAAGATTTGTCAGGAGAGGTAATAATTTTTATGGGAGCAATTCACAGAGGTGGATAAAAGGGACAAGCTTTAGAGCTCCCAGGTCCTTCTTCATGTCTGAAATAGGAGCAGCAAGAGACAAGCCAGGGAACTGAAATTCATAACTCTGGACACTAAACATCACGGGCTCGATAGAGATATTGGTTTTACGGCACTTTATAATTCTTATCCCCTCCTCTCAGCTAACAGCTTCTTGTTCCACCAGCAATAAATTACCTGCTACTCTCGTTTTCTCTCTCCCTCTCTCTTTCCCAGAGGACCGAATGACTTTTTTACCTCTCCTGATGCTAAAAATGTCCCTCCCCCACTCAGTGGGTACCGACTACCTTTTCTCACCCAAGGTTTCACCAAATTAATTAATCAAATTAAATCTTGAGCAGTTGTTCTCAGTTTGTATTTAGCACTGCAGCTCGCATGTCCATCCCAAACCTGAAGACGTGTGCATGCCTGAAAAGCAGCTTGTTTCACACTGAATGCATTGATTGCTTTAATAAAAGGTACTATGCTTAAATTGACTTGGTGCTGCCAAATAAAGCAGGCGCGATTCCTGTGGGTATGGTGAGTTGGCAGTCATATTGGGAACTTTTGCTGGTGTACAGAGCTGCTGTACGACTTTTGGGCTGCAGACTTTCAGTAAGGGTGATTTCTGTAACCCCTGGGTGGCTGTGAGTTCATCCTGCATTGCCAATGGCATGTGCACAGGGGTTTGCTTCCAAATCTGGGCTCTTTGAACCACAAAATTTAACACTTGCTGCCGGATCCACCCCATTATCACTTCAGGGTCTTAGTCACTGGGCACAGGTAAACGAAATGCAGAGCATCACTTGGCTCTTCCCACTGATGAACCTGGGAGTGACAGAGGAAGGCTCAGGTCTGAGCCAGTCCCCAGCCTGTCTGGAAAGATCTCTTTCTCTTCATTAGGCACCTAAAGTTGAAATAGTGTGAATCTGGGCCTCACAATTACTAAAAATACGGCTGGCTACACAGGCAAGTGAATGCTGGGGGACTGTTGGAGCCTTTTCCATCAAAGGAACAGCAGCTGTGATGTTTCCCAGCCTCCAGCCCTAGCCAGCAGCTCCCCAGACCAGCTGGGCATCCCAGGATGTCTCCTGCTTCTTGGGAGGATACACATTTCACAAGATATGGCAGCAAAACATGACCTGGCATTTGCAAATGTGATCGAACACCTCAGATACAACAGCTTTTGCAGAAGCCTGACAGGCTGTGTGTGCTCAGCAGCTGCTGCAGTGGGTGCCTGGCTCCCTGGGTGGCTCTGTCAGAGTTAGCCACCTCGGTACCGAGGCTGGACAAGGCGAGGACCCTGACAGACCTCTGAGTCCCTCGACCTTTGACTCCATGGGCTCCCTCAGGAGGGAGAGAGAATGGGTGAGAAGAGCAGATAGAAGTGAATCATGTTAAACATAAAAATAAACACTTCTGGGGCCAAGAAGGGCTGGGCAGCCATGCAACCATTGCTACATCTCACAACACTGATATGAGCCCACGGGCAGCACCCAGCGTGTCTCCCAGGACGTTTATGACCGTACTTTCCATGAGGTCCATAGCCATGAACTGGCTTCAGTCAAATGAGGGGCTTGACTCTGACTTTTTCTTGGCCCTGGTAATACCTGTTTTGCCAAATGTGGTGAATGTAAGCTGAGGACAAACAGGGGAAGTTTGAGAAAGCATTTTTGTGACGTGATTTCTCCATCACGTTAAAACAGTAGAAGTGATTGCTCTGTAAGGAAAGACCTCTGGAGGAACAACATGTCACGGTTTCAAGCAGTGCCTCCAAGTCAATCCTTTTCTCTTCCCATCCCTCTTACCCCTTGCTCTGCACAACTTCTGTTTGTAGCCAGTTCTGGAATACCTTGGCAAAAGTGTTTCAGGGAGATGTCAGCCACAGCTGGATGGCAGTTGTTTTGGACAAGCTCGTTCAGCTGCCAGGGGATGCCAGTTGAGGGTGGTGATATTAAGTGTGAATTTGGTGAAAATGAGGAAAGAAATAGGACAGCCACAACTGTTAATTTGAACACGGTTTTTAAGAGATCTGTTTTGATTTTTCCCCTCAAAACAACCTTTTAAGGACAAATTTAGCTCTGTGTGTTTAAAATAAAGAGCAATTAAAGTGAAGAGTCACCATCTCATTTCAGTTAAATCAAATATTTCTGCTCACTGAAAATATTTGAGGAAGCCTGAAGTTTCATTTCAGACAACTTAAAAATATTTCTACAATTATTATTATTTTGGTTCAGCTACTGAACTGAAAAATGATTTATTTGCACAGCTCTGATTAAGGCAGAGAGAAACTTATTTAAGCACTTTGATTAATTATGCCTCTATTCCCAGCTGAGCAGAAGCAGGAATTCCAAGTCAAAGGAAAGTATTGCTTCTCTTTTCTTCATTACTTTGGTAAATGGCTTTGAATATGCATGTATTCCCTTTCACTAGGGTAGGGCTTCTGCATGCTGCTAGGAGGTGCTTCATGACATAAGTCATTCACTTTTTGTCTGTACTGTGCCTATTGTGGCAGGGGCTGAAGTAATCTGTTTCCAGGTCTCAGTGGCATATTAATATTACACAAAACTAACAGTGTTGCTTTTCCATATTCACCCCCTTCCATGTTTCTTACTCTCATTCCTAAACGTTTTATTGGTGGTGTACTATCTGGGGGTCTGGAAGAAGGGAGGGGGGGTTAAAAGAAGGATGCAAATTTGGATACTGATAACATTTCAGCTGAAAATTGAAATGTTTTGGTTAATAACTGACATGTGCCTACTTGGAAACATGCCCTGTGCTTCTGTTTTCTCTGTCATGGTTACAGGTCCTCTGCTGCACCTTCTTTTCCCCTCTGCAAAAGGAGCAGCAAGGAATCTCTTGGAGGAGCACAGCACACACGGGCTGGGGAGTTTGGACCAGGAGGAACCTGTGAGGAAACCAAATTAAGACTCTTCAGAGCAATAATGCAATAATGGGAAAAAACAGCAACTGCTGCAGAAAGTGATCTGGGCTTGGGGAGAGGAATCAAAATGTTGAATTCCAGAAATGTGGATGGAAGTGCTTTGCCCAGCTGCTGGCACAGCTGGCTGTGCTGCCAGTCATTCTGCCTGGAGGTACTGGGGTTCATCAGAGAAACAGGTGTCCATTTCCTAAACACGAGTGCTAAGGCTATGCTTGTCTCCTCTGCTTTCTTTAAAACGCATTTCATATGATAAATGGCCAATCGATATAGCCATGACTTTCTATTTTTTTTCTCAAAACATTGATCAATAGATGTTGCAGCTGTCTGCTGTCAAAGATTTGATTCACTGTGAATCTCACAAAAGCTGAACCATTCTGAAGTCACTTCTGTTCTCTTTAAATTGCATTTGAATTTGCCTTGAAACAGCTGCTCGATGCTGCCCAGGGCTCCACCATTTCTCACAATCAGAGTTTTCTCCAATAAGAAAGAAAAGTGTCTTAAAGCCCTGAACTCCTTTCAGCCCTGATCTCAGTGGTATCCATGTGTGAGCATAATTCCACATTTTTAGGGACTGACTCCAGAAGAGCAGCCCGTTGCCACAGAAAGCTGAGAGAGCAGAGAATTGTCACAGAGAGCAACACATTATCCTGGCTTTTTTTTCAGCACTGACTAGATGAAACATTTTGGTCTGGCATGAAAGAGCATCGCCAGCTCCTTACACACTTCAGTGACCCTGGGACCTTGTCAGGAGAGGAGAGCAAATTCCCTGCTTACTGTCAAGTAATGTGCTGCTTAAATGCTTACAGGAGCAGAAATACATAGTTTTCCTTGAGATTGTTGAAAATAGACACCAATAAGTACTTTGCAAGCAAAACACAGCTTTATTTTCTGGACATGATTGATAGAGGGTGGCTACAATAAGCCTTAGCTCTCCTCAAAGAGAGATGTCCCGCCACTTTGGAAATGCGGTGAAACTAAGGCAACAAAATGAAGGAGGTGGCCATCAGCACATCCTGTGTAAGCAACTCACAAATCCATCCCTTTCACCTGTCAGCCAAATTACTATTGTAAGGCACCTGGTCAATAAGACACTTTGTGACATCGAGCACCTTTAAACCCCTATTTCACAAAGAGGCACCAAGAAAGCTACAAGTTCACAGCAATTCATCACATCCCTTGCAGGGCTGTGGCCCTGGGCTCCTCTCCTCTCTACCAGCAAGAAAGTGAGGTGCTGTGTTTGTAGTTGAGGACCCCAGGAAACAGGGTGCTGGGGGTTTAGCTGCTAATAGCCCATGGGAAAAGGGAATCTCTTATTTACACTAAAAAGCTCACCACTAGACCCAATCCCCCTTCCTCCCCTCTGCCTCTGTGCAATCCAGACAGCGAGACACATGAGGGAAAAATGATAGGATCAGATGGAGGGAATGGCTGGGCATAAATGGTCAAACGCTTTAGACAGTTGAGGGAATGGGCCCACGTGGTACCTTTTTTTAATACATAGCGGTCCTGGCCATTGTTGAAACAGTGTTTTAGCAATTCCCTTGCAAATTATGAATTCTCCAAGAACTGCAGGGATACTCTGACAATTTGTAGCATTTTATACCACTCAAGAGCAGGCTGGCCCCAATCTGATATACTTCATGTTTCTGCTGCCCTGCTTCGTGTCTCAGATCTGGGAAAGTAAATAGACTGAACCATGAATAGATATGTAATTTTGAATTCTGTGCTGATTCCTCTGGGTCCTTGTCCTGGTGATGCACAGATGGGCTGACAGACAATTTCAGGTTCAGTACTGATCTCTGCAGACCTTCATCACCTAGCCAGCTAGATAAATAATTTCAGTTTCTCTGCTGATCCCTCTGGGTAAACAGATATTTTCAGATTCTAGCCCAGTCCCTCTAGCAGGCCAGTAGATAAGTAAACAGAGGGACAATTCAGGTCCAGCTTTGAACTCTCATGTCCCTCCAAATTTGGATTAACAAGAGGGTCCTTGTCTCTCTTTTCCACCCCTCCTGCCTACCTCTTGCCTGGCTTCTGGTTTGCCATGCAACCTAAGAAAGGGTGCACTGCAGCTGAAACCAGTAGTGAAAGAGAACTGGATGGAGGTACGTCGTCTGTGCTATCCTACTGTGACTCAGTGCTACAAACATCTGGAATTAATCAGAAAAGGGACTATGAGTGGGGGGACTAGACACAGATGCAAGCACATGGTTTACAAACCCCACTGTTGAGCTCCCCAAGCCACAGGATACTCTGCTACGCTGAAACAAGCAACAGAACATGAAGGTGCAGTACTGGCTGACATTTAGCTGTGGTTGGCATGGTCTCCATTTGCCTAGGTCCACTGTTAAGCTCTGTTGTACCAAGCAAGACAGCTGCTTTTTCGTGCTGCCCCTCCTCCCCATCCAGGGTACCCCCAGGGGTGCCACCCATAGCTTTGCCCTCTTCTTACTTACCACAGCCAACTCTGCCAAGGTGCTGAAGGCTGCATCTGTGCTGATGCTGCTGGGACAGCAATACTTGTCACAGAATCACAGAACAGAATCACAGAATCATCAAGATTGGAAAAGCCCTTGAAAATCATCTAGTCCAACCATTAACCTACTACTGACAGTTCTCAAATACACCATATCCCTCAGCTCTATGTCAACCTGACTCTTAAACACCTCCAGGGATGGGGACTCCACCACCTCCCTGGGCAGCCCATTCCAACGCCCAACAACCCCTTCTGGAAAGAAATGCTTCCTAATATCCAGTCTAAACCTTCCCTGGCACAACTCGAGGCCATTCTCTCTTGTCCTATCACTTATTACTTGGTTCAAGAGGCTCATCCCCATCTCTCTGCAACCTCCTTTCAGGTAGTTGTAGAGGGCGATGAAGTCTCCCCTCAGCCTCCTCTTCTCCAGACTAAACCCCCCCAGTTCCCTCAGCCACTCCTCGTACAACATGTGCTCCAGACCCTTCACCAGCTTCGTTGTCCTTCTTTGGACACGCTCGAGTAATTCATTGTCCTTTTTGTAGTGAGGGTCCCAAAACTGAACACAGTCATCGAGGTGCAGCCTCACCAGTGCCGAGTACAGGGGTAAGATCACTTCCCTGTCCCTGCTGGCCACGCTATTTCTGATACAAGCCAGGATGCCATTGGCCTTCTTGGCCACCTGGGCACACTGCTGGCTCATGTTCAGCCAGCTGTCAATCAACACCCCCAGGTCCCTCTCTGACTGGCAGCTCTCCAGCCACTGCTCCCCAAGCCTGTAGCGCTGCTGGGGGTTGTTGTGGCCCAAGTGCAGCACCCGGCATTTGACCTTATTGAAATTCCCCCAGTTGGCCTCAGCCCATCGCTCCAGCCTGTCCAGGTCTCTCTGCAGAGCCTCCCTACCCTCGAGCAGATCAACACTCCCACCCAACTTGGTGTTGTCTGCAAACTTACTGAGGGTGCACTCGATCCCCTCGTCTAGATCATCAATAAAGATGTTAAACAGGAGTGGCCCCAAAACCGAGCCCTGGGGATACCACTCGTGACCGGCCGCCAACCAGATTTAACTCCGTTCACCACAACTCTTTGGGCCCGGTCATCCAGCCAGTTTTTTACCCAGCGAAGCGTGTGCCCATCCAAGCCTCGAGCAGCCAGTTTTGCCAGGAGAATGCTGTGGGAAATGGTGTCAAAGGCCTTACTAAAGTCAAGGTAGACAACATCCACAGCCTTTCCCTCATCCAATAAGCAGGTCCTTTATCGCTGTCACCAATGTCAAACATGGGGCAGTAGAGAGGTGGGAAGTGATGGAGGCCTGGATAACAGGGACAAAGTTCCTTGGAAACAATCCTTCTTCCATGGGGGCAGATAGAAGACAGTGCTGCATTTGTGATGAGGACCAGAAAAGGTTAATTAACAGCCTGGATGTGAGCAGATCCTGCTTTTCACCCCCTCCCTTTGCTTCAGTGCTGTGGAGAGACTCCCTGGCCCTCCCCCACGTCCCAGACTGTTTCCACAGTCCCAGATCACCTGAATCTACCTCCTTGTCACCCAGAACTTGGCTCAGGACTCCTGATAGGGCATGTGGTATATGCACTTCTCCAGGGACTTCAATACTCTGGTTTGGAGCATAGCTTGTAGGACAGCAGTGAAGCTACAGTTTGGGAGTGATGAGTCCCAGCAGACTCATGGCTTTTGGGTGCCACAATAGCCATCCTGTGATGAGGATCTGTGACTCAAAGTCACAGCAGTCTTAGAGCCTTGTGGTCATCTTACATGATCAGTATCTCCCTCAGCCGTCTTCATCTCCTGAGTCTGGACTGCTGGCACTGTGGGGAGCAGGCTCCAGTGCTCACGGCATATTTCTTTCACAACAATTTTAGCATCTGTTGCAAGTGGTTTGCAAGAATAGACATATTTCCTGCTCATCTCACACTGCTTCCTTGCCAGGGCTTGGCAGAGAACCAAGGCATACTGACCCCCAGTCCTTTCTGTCTTTTGCTATTATGCACCAGTGTAGGGAACTGAGGCCTCTCAGTCTTCACAAGCCAGTTTTTCTGTGAGACAGGAGAAGACCCCAGGTGTCCTGGCTCCCAGGTCATGCTGCCCATGGTGAGCTCTGTTACATTTGGATTGTTGCTTAGCTGAAGAAATGCTGCATGGTAGAGAGTGGCTTTAGGGATGGAGGGAGAGGAGTTTAATGCTACTGCTTTCTGTCAGACACAGAAATCTCAAAAGGCTAGGGGTTTTTTTCATTCCTTTAGGTGTGGTTGCATGATTTCTGTTTAAAATGTTTTATTGAAATAGCACATGTACTTCTTTTCTAAGGGGATAAATCTGGATGACATTTTTGGCTTAGACAACTGACAAATGCAATGCTTCCCAGCAGGTGTGATTTGCTCCTACTGTCCCATTCTCTTCTCTTTTATGTTTTCATAAAGAGTATCTGTTCCCTTTTAAAATAGCTGTAATGAAAAACTTCTGGTGAAAAAAAATCCAGATTATTTTGGCCTAGGACTGTGGGATCTGTGGTGACCTCTGGAAACTGCAATTTGACCTTATGGCCCTTCTTTTTTTCCTGTTGGGAAATTCCCTGCTATACTACAAGTCTGCATACATATAACAGCTTCTCCTTTGGGAGGGAGAATAATGAGCAATATGGAGTCAAAGTACACAGTACTTTGTGATATATTTCCTGAGATCCTGACTCAGAAAGTCTTGATTCAAGAGCCATTGCAACTTCTTTTTTTGGCCAGACCCTTCAGGTTATTGCAGAGCTTTGGACAGGTTTTAGTGTCAGCATATACTCTGCTTATGGCTTCAGTTGTTTATGAGTCCCTCCAATAAGCATAGAGCTCTCCTAAGCTTCCCCGAATACTCATAACCCCAAGAATAATGTCAGCTTCCCAACTAGTTAGATTAATTTAACCAGTTATGAATTGCAAAACAAATATCTAAAAAAGCTGAGGTCTTTTATTCATCTTCTGGATTTGTGTCATCCAGGGAACCTCCTTTTCATGCCTGATTGCCTAGCCAAAGGCTGGAAACATATTATTTGGTTAACAAAAGTTGAATTAGTTCTGTCATATCTTGACTCTAGGGACTGGGTCTTTATGAGAGAGACTAACAATCAGATGAGTTTATTACATGCCAGTGATGCAGTGAAATTCAATTAATTTGTTTGCTGTGCTTCCCAGAATGAGAAATAGAGACGCCATAAATGTGAACGACGCCATCACTCTGGTTCTGTGTCAGTAAACAAATGTAATCTGATGATGGTTTGGAGCCTCACTATCCTTCTTTGCACACCCCTGGGTCCCCTGAGGCTCCAGGAAAGATGGGAGGACACTACATAAACACAATTTCTCTGGTAGTGTTACAGACCCCTGCTTTAGCTTTGTGACCACCTATGACCCTGCTAGGAACAATGGGATAGGAGGCTCTACCTGGGGAAGGAGTCCTTGGCTGGCCTGTTGCCTTCCCAGTTGCTGCATTTCCATGGACACAGGAGCCAAATGGGACAACTGCAAGAAGTCAGTTGTCTCCGCACACAAAAAGTGTTCTCCGAAGATGCTGCAGAAATGCAAAAAACATTCTCCAAAGATGGTGCAGGAATTACTTCAAAGCACTAATCTTGGAGGAGCACTCAGCCTGAATGACTCCAAATCCTTCTCCTCTGAAGCAGATTTTCAGGACCCATGGCATGGATCACAACACCTATGGCTCCTCAAGAACTTTGTCACCTGGCCTTGAACTAGGCTTTGGGTCTGCACTGCTTGGATGGAGAAGTGGTCCCCGTCCATGTTCCAAGATAACCCACAGGAATGACTGAGGGAGCATGGATTGTAAAGTCAGGAAGGTGCCGTGTCCTTGGTTGAGGATTTTGTTGGGCTCAGCAGGATCCAGCCCTGCTTGGTAATATGGGACCAGTGTGTTACTGATGTGAGGAGGCAGGGAGGTGGGAAGCTCAAAAGGAAAATCCCCAGGAGGAATCAGGTGGGAAATGTGGGCACTGAAATGGTTTTGCTCCATCTGCCAAATTCTCCTCAGGAAAAAATATCAAATGACTTTTCCCCAGAGGAGTTGAAAGCTCTGTCCTTATATTCATCCTAAAAGGGACAACAGATAAATCCTTAATAGCTTTGAGAATTGGTAGGTCATGACTTGCAGGTATCTGGTAAAATTGAAATAATAACTCCATCTGCAGTCCATGAAGTGCCACAAGTGCTGGAAGTTGGTCCAAGGTAAGTGATGTCTTTCTCTTTCATTCAAATCTTTTTTATAAGAGAGAAAGAGCCTCAGGTACAGGGAGGAAGGTAGGAGAGAGGTGGACCAAGTAGCTGAAGGACAAAATGACAGGAGTGAGGGGACTTTAGCAGGCATTCCCTTCCCTACTGTTCATTGCAGGTGAGGCCTCAGAGCATCCCAAGGCTGGTCAAATTCATGCAGGGACTTCAGTACAGTTATTCCATCCTGAGCACAGTGCTGGGTAGTAGCTCCAGACACAACCCAGAAAAGGCATCCACTGAGTCTGACACCTTTGCATGTACCATTGAATTCTATCCTGAATCAAAAGGTCCCCAAAAGAAAACCCACCACACCTGATTCACCTGTGGCTATATGACCTAGGAACCAGAGGTGCTTCTTGTTAAAAAAGCAACAGTTGGCTAAACTTTTGTCCCTGTGTGGATAGTTAGGTTTTGTTAGGCTGTCCTGGGAGACCCTCAGCCCTGTGGTCCAGGGTTGACATCCATCCTGGGGAGTCCATGGCAGCAGCTCTCCGGAGTACCTTTTGGACTGAGCAGGTTTACAAGACACATTATGGGCATTAAACTCCATTTTTAGCCACTTTCATCAAGGAGGGGCGGCTCCCTATTCTGTGTACACATGTGTGTATGGGAATTTGAGTGCAGCAACTGCACACAGACCATGGGTCAGAGGATCTGTGTGTCCATGGTGCAGCAACCGATTGAGCGTGGGTGTGCAAGTGAGTCACCCTCAGTGAAGTTCAAGCCAGACCAGCCAGTGAGTGGGTGAGGTGGCCTGGGAGCCTGGTGTGAGTCTGTGTTGCGGGGGGTGAGACCATGAGAGGAGCTGGCTACAGAGGGACCAGAGAGTCCTGGGCAACTGCTGGAGAGACTGTGGGGCCAGGGGTTGATTAGGACACCTGCTTGTGTGTGCATGCATGTGAGGCAATAGGACAGAGTGAGGATCCAGTACTGGCTGCTGGATGGACTGCATGTCTAAGCCCAGCTGCTGGGGGGTCCACATTGCACATGTCTGCCTCTCTCTGTATATAAGCATTTCCTACTAACAAACCTTCATCCTGATGAGCTGAAGAGGGATGAGTCCAGACCATTGGTGCTGTTTGTGTTTTCATAGGTGCTGAGTATCTCTGTCTGTGTGGTCAGCCACATATATATGCACATGTGTGCTGTACACATGTGTGTGCCTCCTGGGAACAGATGCTCAGCCTCACCAGCAGCTGGATCTCGGGGTTCAGAGCAGCAGCAGCCTCACCTTTATCAGGTTGCCAGGTTAGGCAACTCCCCAGCAGTTACACGAAGAAATGAAGATTCTGGCAATCCCCTTGGAGGGAATGGAAAGGCTTTGGTGTGTCAACACCATCCTCACACTGTTGTCTCATTCCTGGACATCTGGGCTGGTAGAGAGAACAAACCAGGCCACTAAGAGAGGAGATGTGCAGTGGGAATCCAGGCAGCAGGGAAAGCTGTTGCTTTATCTTCATTTCCAGAGTGAAAAATCACAGAGGCTTACACAGGATTTCCATAATGTGAGGAGCTGTGCGCTCGCCAGGGTGCTCTGTACAGGGGAGGCTGTCTTACTCCTCCTCCCTAAATCCAGGGCTCTACATGCAACCCTCTCTCATCATGGGAAAAATACAGAAAGAGGTTTTTGGAAGGAAAAAGAAATGTGTTATCCTATTCAGGGGCAGCAGTAAGATGGGTGGGCATGTTAGTTAAGGAAGGTGAGAGGACCAGGTTTTGATCTGTACCATGACCCACGAGAAGCAACACAGGGAAGGGGATGATTTGCAGCACTGTTAATACAGTGATGCTAGGTGATCTATTACAAGTTTCTCAAAGAATATTTTTTAGTCCAGGCCAGTAGCCGCTTCAGTGTCTTACAGTCACCTCCTCTGAGATTTCAGGTCATTCATCCCTGTGGATTAGGCTGTTCCCATTGTCACCTGTCCCCCTGTCCTCCTGTTCTCCTCTCACAGATACAGGCCCAGGAATTTCCTCTAGCTCCCTAGATTTCCATCACATTTGCTATTTTGTCTGACCTTCCTTCTCTTTCTCTATCCCACACATCACAGACCTTTCTCTGCTGATCAGTGATCCCTAATCTTTGTCCCTGGCCCCTAGGCATAACCACAAAAGTGGGCATACCCACTGCAGGTCACAAATGTCCTCACTTTTTGGACTGTTCACAACACTTGGTATATCCCATCCGTGTTCAGTACGGCATACACTACTGATTTTCCACATCCTCATCTATAAAAGGGAAACTGGGACTGTACCTTTGTACATCAGAGACTTGCTACTCCACTTTTTTCTCCTGAAATAACAAGAAGACTACAGGCTCTGGAGGGTTTTTCCTTTGTTTTGTTGGACTACAGTGTGAGATACGGTGGTTTGAGAAGAAGTGACAAGGAGTTAGGACCTCAGTGCTCTCTTTCTGCTATTCTCTTTTTCACAGAGGAAACAATGCTGTGACTTATAGCACAAACCTGCCATAAATACTGTTACAGGGAGCTCAAGAGGATGGAGAAGTGGCCTCACCAAGTTCAGCAGAGGCAAATGCAAAGTCCCGCACTCGCGATGGAATAACTGCAGTCAATGGGACAGGCTGAGAACAGGACCTGTCCTGATGACCATCAGAATTTCTTGTTTCTTCTTCTACTACCCTGTGGAATAGAGTTCACTGTTTACCACACATGCCTTCTAAGTACTTGCGGTGTAACTGCAAATCTTAAAATGCGTGCCTTCTCTCCCGGACTCCAGATGAGAAGTCAGCAGCCCTGATCCCCAGTCTTTCCTTCTTGAACCACTATGCCAGCTCTGCCCTAAAGCCTGTTACAGGTCTTAGAAGGTCTAAGCCCCATTCTCCACTTTGGTTGGGGTACACATTTACCACTGTTTCTTTCCAGATGAGACTACCCCAGTGAAGGACTGACAGCTGAGCAAAGTTTCTCAAGGTGTTCTGTGGTACACTTCTGCCCTGATAGATCCTCAGAGAAGGCCCAGTTGTGTGAACCACTGCTTGTGGGTGTGGACTGATCAGAAGACCTCTTCTGCACTCCAGTCTGGGACTGTACCTTCCTATGGTCACTCAAATACCCGATCTCAGTCTGACCCTTCATCCTTCTGCGGCACCATGGAGACCTGATGGGCATAACACCCCTTTTCTTGCCTACATCCTCCAGATTATCCTGCATAGTTTGGGTAAAGAGACCTCTTAAAATATTGACAGGCATTTCAAAGTCATATATCAGATCCCAAGCTTGTAGGATTGGCCTAAAACCCACTAGTTTGCGGAGGGACAGTGGGGAGGGGAAGTGGTTTTGTTTGTTTTTCATAGACAACCTGTGGAGTCTGTCTTGTCTTGTAGGATTTTAGCCTTCAGAAACCCTGTTTTCAAGCTTTCCTCTTCAGCCACGGAAGGATGGAAGTTTATTTCTGCTGTAAGAAAGTTGAACTGCCCTGTCAGTTCTTGAAAGAAGATTGATAACAAAGCAGCATTGCATTGCTTTGAAATTCAGATAATGTACCTGCTGTGCTTTCCAGACTCAGCTATGCACACTCCATGTCAGCTTAAAGTATTTGAGAGTGTATGAAGATTTCTCTGAGATTTTCTCTCCCAAAGGATGCAAAGGGTGAGAGTTACAGAACTGGGGACAGTGGAGGGCTCGGATATCCTGGAGCATTGTACATCAGGTATAAAGTTCCTTGCAGTATAACTCAAATCTCAAAACTGAAACTGGAAAAGAAAAAAAAAAAAAAAAGTGTTTGCTCTAAGACAAACAATAAAGATGGCAAAACAGATGGGATAGAAAAGATTTCATCCACAGCCACCTTCTACCTGGCCTCAAGCTCCCTGGCAGTGGGAGATGGCCCACCCCAGCTTGTACCTCAGCAGTGTCACCTCAATTTTAGACCTCTTCAGCCAGCACAGAACCTTTCTCACTAAAATATTTGCATTCATTATCAGTAGTTAATTTAGGATTTTTCAGGCTGGAAAGTCATGGTGATGGGAGCAGAGAGTGACAGATGCCTGGCAGGTCATGAAAGTGTGAGTACGGATTGCCTGATTTTCTCTTACTTTTCAAATTGGAAAAGAAGCAACAAAAGAAGATAAAAGGAGTCAGATTCAAAAGCTAGCAGGACGTGAGCCTCATCCAACATGTGCTTGGCTGGTGAAGCTTGAGCTGCAGGATGTTATGAACCCCATGTGCTTGCATGGTTTCGAGGGGAGTCCAAGCAAGTGGATGGAAGAGAAATCCTTTCAGGGTAAGAAAATATGCAGAAACCATATATGGGCCAGGAGCCTGTCTTAAGGGAGCCTGAGATGGAGCCTCAATAAAACTGTAACAGTTTGGAATATAATGGAAGGAAATCTTTGGGTGTTTTCTATTTATATAAGGCTCACCTGCCAGGAGATGGGAAAAGAGCGCAGTAAACTATGTAGTTCCTGGAAGACATGCCAACACTGGCTTCAGACAAGCCTTTTGTGGCTGTTAGACCATAGCAAAAGTTTAGCAGTAAAATGTACAGGGAATGTAATAGCTAGATTAGTGGGAGAGAGGACTGAACTGCTGTGATTTAACCTATCCAAGAAATTAACTTACTGTAGACACTACAGCTGACTGTTCCAGGAAAGCTGCCAGAAAGTAATGAAAGTAAATAGGGATTTTGTAAAAAGAAGCAAATTCTCTGTTATCTCAGAGAGGAAATGCAATCAGTTTAGAAGAGAATGACAGAAGATCTTTTTATATCTAACCTCTAAAAGCCCTGAAGTATATTAGCTAAGGAAGATTTAATTGTGTGCAAGCAGCACTGCTGGTAGAGAGTTAAGAACTTTCACCTGGAGTTGGGGGAACTTTTATAACAGATTAAAGATAAAGGGTTTTTTTAAAAAAAAAAAAATTAAAAACTAAAACCAAAACACCAGAAAAAATACCTTTCTGACACTGTGTTTCTGGAACAGATTTTACCACCACCATAACAGAGAACAAAGCACCCCCACAAACCTCCTGTGCTTTAATTAAATTACAAAAAATGGTATTAATCGTGGAGATTAAATAGATAAGAATGTGGATTGCCTAGACTGCTGGATTTAGAAGTTCAGGCTATGTTTCATTGCTCGCCAACAGAAAATAAACTATCAGTAGTGACAATCCAAAGAGCAGCATGGATGATTACATTTGCTTTAATTAGTTTCAAGGAATCTTGATTGAAATTAAAATCCAAAGTGCTGTGAACAAGCTGTTGTGCTAGCTTGGAAAGCAGAATGGTTTTGATAGTGCTTTAAAACTGACAGGGCAGGGAGACCCTGCCAGCTGAGCAGGTTTGACAGCTTGGTTCAAACTGAAGGCAGACTTTATGCAAGCTGTAATCCAAAACTGCCTCTCAGACTGAACCTTGGGTGTTACTGAAAGAGGGAAAACTGGTGTGAATTTGATGATGCTGAGATACATCTTAAGGTCTTTGTTTCACTAGACACACAGCCAAACGCTGGCATCAGCTCTCCAGAAGAGCACAAGCATCAGCTTCCTGCCCAAAGTTCTTGGTTTGGACCAGAAAGTAGTACTTGCTTCAAAAGAAGCTGAATCTGCCCACAATGTAACCTGATTTTGCTATTTAAAAACAAACAAAAAAGACATTAAAATCTGTTATTGGTGAGGTGGAGAAATGATCTCTGTATGGAGAGGAAACACTTGCTTGGGAAAAAAAAATGAACACAGAACAGAGGCCAGAATGATGCTGGACTTCCTTGGAAAGCAAAGATCATCCTTAAAGGAAATCCATTGAAGGAGGTGACATGGGAACTAAAGGCAAACAAGCACTGATTCAATTAGAGGTGCAAAATCACGGCATGTTAAAAGCACTGAACACAGAGGCATTGAAAGTGGTGATAATGATATGAGACACCTTGAATGGGGCAACAGAGTGTAAAATGTGCATGAGGTCTGGTGAGGGTGGCATTTGTGGATACGCTCTCAGATGTGGGCGCGAAGAGCAGCACTGATGGTGATGGGCACAAGGAAGATCGCAGAAGAGAACAGATGTCCCTCCAGCATGGAGAAGGCCAAGGCAAAGCTGGAAGCTCTGCAAATGCTGAGCTGTTTTTTGTCATTTAAAGAGGAAATGAGAGTGGGTAACTTAGTTGGAAAAAGAAACTTGGCATACTGTTTTCTCAGTAAAATAAAAGCTTAGACTTTCATAAAGCGCTGGAACAAGGTATTCATGGTCTTTAATCATGGTATTCACTAGCCAACAGGAGCAGTTATAGGAAATAAAAGATGTGCTCGATCTTAAAGCTGCCACTGGAATGCAAATCCCTTGGCAAAGGATGGAGGTAAGTCCAGCTTCAAGTAAATAAAAATGGTGATGTCTTGAATGTTCCCATATCAATCCAGCCACATAAAGAGCTGGGTCATTAGCTATGGTATTACTGAGGAGAGCTGAACACCACCGTAGCATTCACTTATCAGGATGGCGATAGCTCAGTTCATTTAACAGTGGGATGTGTACTTTTCATTATGCTGCTGTGGCAAAAGTGGAAGTGCTCATTAACTTCCCTGGGAATCAGATGCTCCTTCTGGATAAATATGCCTGTCACAGCTTTACCAGATCATTATGTTATAAGGGGATGAGCTGTCCTGGCAAATTTGCAGCAGATTAAATTTGAAATTAGAGTGGATATTCAAGAGATAAAACCTTTAAAGTGAAATCATTGTGGAAAGCAAGGCACAATGGTTGAAGGGTCACGGGCTAAACCAGCATGCAGGAGGGTGATCTGTGAGCAGAAGGGGTGATCTGCACATCTTGGAGCCATGACGAACCATTTGTCAGACAAACAAAGGAGGTAGCCTGGCAGGCACACAGCAAGGCCCAGAGATGATGGAAATGTAGAACAGATCTCTCATCTGCAGCTGTTTTTTAGCTAAACAGACAGCAGTCGACCCAGACCAAAATGCTGGCATCTTCATATTACAACCCTCACGTCCAGAGGAATAGGAATTACCCGCAGTTTATAAACACAGGTGGGTTACAAAATAAAGATCTCCAAATAGAGTATTGTCTAAGAAAGAAGGAAATAAACTAGTGGATTCAGCTATATTGCAGACTCTGACAGGGATGTAAGGGCCAGTAGTCTGCATCTAGACACAGCACTGGGTGCAAATGGAGAAAAACTGCTGAGAGGCAGCCGTGCCTGGATCTGAGTAATACGGATGGTAATGGCTGAGGTTCCTACCCTTAGAGGAGAGGGAGCTGCTGCCATAGTGGAGCCATGGCTGAAGACGGTCATGGTACCGCTTCAGAATGTCATGAGATTTTTATAGCTGGATTACTTTATTAGGTCTGGGAGGGCGCCATGCAGAAACCTGGAGATAGCTGAAAGCAGCTGGAGGTACCAGTGGAGTGAGAGTGGGAAATGCAGCTCTGTGAGAAAACCATTCTTTTGCAAAGAAATCATCAAGCTCCAGTGGATAATTTGTCTGTCTCCTAGAATTCCTTATGTCTGGAGCTTCTCTGAGATAACAGGGTCATTCCCTGAGAGGATGACTGTCAGTTGGGAATGGATATATTGGATTTCAGAAAATAAAAGCAAAAGGCAGGGTCAGGACTCTGGAGAGACTGCATCTCAAGAGTTGGTTATTTTTTTGCAATGCTATTAGAGGGCTTTTGGCAAGCTCATGACCTCCAGGTATAGTCACAAATCAGAATTAATTGGTTTTTTCCTCCCCTTTCCATTTATCATGTATGTAAATCTTCTGCTAAAAGACCAGGCTTACTTCTGCACCAAGAAAAAATGTGAGAAATCATAGTAACTGATAAATGGTGAAGAATCCAATCCCTGTAAGTATTCTTGACATTGCTCAGAAAGTTGGAGTTTCTAGCTTTGAATGGGCCAATCTGAATTGGCAGAATGACACGATTAATTTTGTTTAGTGGAATCCTTAGTGCTTTGTAGGTATTGTAACGTGTGAACTGGTGCCTTCAAGTCTGCAGAGGTTAATGTCACAGTGCACTGCAATTAACTGATGATTTTACAAGGTAATTATCTAAGAAAATGGAAAAGGAGGTGGAAGTGTGAGTTACTTAGAATACCCCTCATCATAAAACAGCAGAATTAATTGAACTTGATCAAGACTGCTTTTAAGATCACTGTATAGTCCTTGCTGGCTTTGAAAAGAGGCAGCAAAGAATTTGGGAGAGTAGCTATTGCCCTCAGTTCTTTGGACATGTGGACATTAAACATAAAGCTTGTTTCTTGACAAGGACCATTCATATACGAAAAAGATCCTATTTTTACATTATTTTTAAAAATTACTCCACAAAGACTTAAAACATTATGGATTTTTTTCTCAGTTAAGATGCCTACTTAAATGCAGTTATCATAATTTAATAAAAAGAAAAATTGGCAT
Source organism: Strix uralensis (assembly GCF_047716275.1). Classification (NCBI taxonomy): domain Eukaryota; kingdom Metazoa; phylum Chordata; class Aves; order Strigiformes; family Strigidae; genus Strix; species Strix uralensis. The sequence goes on along the minus strand of NC_133974.1, from coordinate 115,674,379 downwards.
ATTGTCTCGAACTACTCAGAAATGTGTCAGTTAAGAACTATAGGAAGAGATGGGAGGTGAAACCTTGCAAGCACTGCAGCCCCAGATGAGTCTCTGCATGTATTTCTAGGGAAATGGGACTCTTTCATCTAAAGTTCTGCTGAGCTTTCACAGCACCACCCCGCCGGTGCGAGTTACCCAAGCTGTCTCCTGGTTGCTGCCAGGGTGTCCGTGTTCAGCCCCAGGCCAAGGCCAGAGTGGCTCTTTCACACCGGTCTGTGCCTCCCGACACACATTACCTGGGACAGATGGGTGCAGGTTAGTAAGCGTGTATACCCACATCATCTGGTTTTACAAGAAAGAGTAAGCACCTCTTGAGCTGTGGCAGAAAACACAAACTGTTCCATGAACAGTGTGCCAGCTTGCTTGTATCTTTCTCAGGTGAAACGCATTGATTTTGACGAAGGTGGCTTTTATTTTTACAACAATGTATCTAAGAAGAGAATATCTTCTGCTGGCTGAATCCCACTCAAGGATACCGAGGAACCCATCCTGCACATCTTGTTTCTATGGAAACTAATGCACTTCGCACGGGGCGGGGTGGGGGGGGGGGTGGGCAGGGGAGGAGCAGAGAGAAGCAAAATGAAAACTAGAACAAGTAGCTAACAAAGTAGGATAATTCTGTACATTTTGTTGTCATTTGTCTTTGAAGATTTCCATATCTCACTGGGGGCTGTCTCACCCATGAGTGTAAAAACTCTCCCTAAATCCTGAGGCAAAGAAGACTAATAATGTGATGTTGGATTCATGAGGTACTTCGTAGAGACCGCCCAGTACTAATTGTTCTCACTCCAGTGCCTTCAGGAGCACCAGATTGGAGCCTACAATTTCTGACATGCCCATAAGAATGAATAGTATTAAAATTCTGGGATGGAGTCTGCTACCAAGTGCAACATCACATCACTTTCCTTGACTCCATTAGGAGCATTTGTGAAGCTGAGCACTTCTGCTCCTGAGAAAGGATGCAAGGGTCTGGCGCTGTAAATACACATTTTTTAATCTCTGCATTTTGTGTAGAAATCCTGGTTTGCAGAGCAACTTTAGTATCAGGTCCAAAGAGTCTGATCGACCAAACCTCTCTTTTCAGTAATTAGCTGAGGTTCTAGACAGCTGATTTTTGGATCATTGAGGCTGCTGTAAGATGCAGGAAAGATTCCTGAAATATCCAAAAGGCACCTGTAGATTAGATACCAATTGCTACATCTGGTCCTTCCAGGCATCCCAAATGCCTAAAGGTGCAGATCTACCTGCACCTTTAGGCATTTACAAGAGTTTGTTCATAGATCAGTTCTGAAAATGGGACTTGGACATTAATACCCCATTTCAAAAACCTTGCAGTCTCTCCTAGATAAACCAAACAGCAGAAGAACAAAAAAATCTCACAGTTAAATGCACACTGCAGCACATCGTGCTTTGCCTACGGGTCTGTGTGATGAAATAAAGCAATCAAATGCAATGTATAATAATGATAGCTGTTTCCAGAACTGTCAGGGCTCTGCAGTGTCCAGGCCAAACACCTCCAAAAGCCTTTATTCAGCTATTTTTTTTCCCATACACTGCACAGATTTATTACCTTTATTGACTTTCCAAATGTTTACACTTGGAACATTCATCTGTCAAAGCTGCTTGCTGCATCTGCAATCAATCTCCGTGGTTTCAGTGCCATGGACAGCAATACGAAAGCCTTGTTTTAAAGATCACCTAAACCTTGTGCTAGTCATTGTTGCTAAGTAAGGGAAGCTGGAATAATCTACCGAGTGCATGTTCAGAATTGTGTCAGAGAACCTGATTAGTGTAAGTTGTTGTCACAGCACTTCAGGTTTCCTAAATAGACAAGCTTCTCTGCATCTTTGCTCAGACACAGTAAATTGCTGACTCAAAGGACAGATGCAACTTTACTTTCTGTAGTATCTCCAGTGAGGCTTGAAACTCTTCAGAATAGGGAAACTGAGGCTCAATTTGCTGAGTACTCCCCTAGTTCATCTAACAATCCCATCAGGAGTTTATCCTATGGGAAAGCTTCTAGTGTTTGGGCAAATTTCCCACAGCTTTAAGACCAAAAAACCAGACAATTGGCTCTTAGCTGAGAGAAGGCAGACTGCCTTGTCACTGTGAACGCCTTTGGAAATAAACTAGTGTAAGTGTACATCAAGCTATGTTGCAGACTCTGACCGGGATGTAGGGGCCAGCAGTCACTGTCTTTCCAATGAGTTCACAAGCTGTAAACCTAGCCATAGAAAAATATGTTCTGGTTTCCTTGTGACATGGTGCACTTGAGTGAAGGCTGCTTGTTTTGTAAAGACTCTGGGCTATTTTTGATTTTCACTTGACTTCAGCCAACAGTCTCATGCATTTATACATCTCATTCCCCAAGTTCTTGAGCAGCTCACAACCTCCCACAAATCTCCTCTCAGACATCCTTTCAAGGGGTGGCAGCGTAAGCGACCTCAACTTATGGATGGCCCAGATTGAGACCATCAAATTTCCATCAGTGTGACAGGCATTGCATTTCCTCCTGGCTGTTTCTAGGCCATGACAGTTGCCCAGTCCCAGGTAATGAGAGGCGCAGGGGCTTGGGTGAATTTTAGGTCTTGCAGTCTCTTCAGCCCTGAATCATGCCCCAGCTCCACTTCAGTGTTTGCACCCTTCTACAGGTTGCCAGGTGACCTTTCAGCATGCTGCATGATGCACAAGAGCAACGATTTGGACTGATATCCACTGATGGATGGAAAATGGCTGGCTGATTTCCATTTCAACAGCAAGATGAAGGCCAGTCATTGACAGACCAACCTTCTGCATCATGAGCATCACCCTCCCTGCTAGCATGGGAAATGCTGACCTCCGGCTCTGCCCAGGCAGAGGCATATCATACCCTGGTTTTGCTGCTGTTTAAGGTTTTAGATTAAAGTTACTTTTTGGGGCTAAACCCACTCAGTTGTGGATGAAGTAAGATCCTCAATCTGTTCATGCCCTATCTCATGGTCCATATCCATCCATTTTCCATCAACACTCCCACTCACTGCTTTTGTTCTGCACTGATAATAACAGTTTCCACCGATAAAACACCTGCACTAACTTTGAGGTTAGCATGTCTTTGCCCATCCACCTATCAATCCACCTGCTCACTTATCCCCCTATGCTGTTGAGCAGGATCTGTTATAATGTATTTGTCACGTATATAAGGGTCCTCAACCACAGCCATCCCACCAGGTGACTGGAAAATAGACAGCATCATTTAAAAAGCAATGACATTACCAAGCAACACTTCCCTACCCACTGCCTCACTTGCCAAAGAATTTGTCACTCTGGCTCTTGTTCAGCTGGACCCTGCTTGGGTATTTTTGGAGTGGGGTGCTGTTCCAAGCCCTTTGCAAATATCCAGCATCCTCGTGCTGCTTCCTTCTCTAAGGAAGATGAGCAGATAACCGGACTCGCAGCAATGTCATTCCAAGAAAAGGTAGGTGCCAAAGCGGTAAAAATAGCTTTGGAAGAGCTTTTCCTGCCCACTCCGCTCCACCCAAGCTCTAGTTCATTTTTCACCTTCAGCTTTGCTGCCTTCTGTACGTGGGCCAAGGAAAAGCGACTTTATCTAATGCCAAGCTTCTTTTGAGAGAAGAAAGTTCTTTCTTTTTTTGGAAGAAGAAAGTTCCTGCATTGGTTGCGTTGCCCACAGAGCCATGGAAAGAACTGACTTCTCCAACCAACTACCTAATACCGAGCACTGTAGAAAAAGTGTCCAGAATTGTCTACTTGAGCCGCAGGCTGAGCCCTGTCTCTGATGTCATCGGACTTTGCAATGGAGACTGACAGCATTGCTGCTTTTCTCTCAGAGAAAACCCCTTCAGCCTGGATTTCTTCTTCCCTGCACAACGAGCCAGGTGCTTGCATACAGCCAGGGCTGATTCACACTTAGACTGGAAGCTGCTGAGTTTGGGGGTACTTCCAGAATCTTGCAAATGACATGGCCAGGAGACAGGGCTCAGCTGTTGACACCCATGCTGGTGTGCTCTATCAAGCTACATAGGAACTGCTCTCCGAGCCCCATGGCTGCATCCTGACCCAGGGGTTTCTGGTATTTGTCACAGAGCTGCTTCGCCTGCCTGTGCTTGCTGCAGACAGCTCCTTGATGCCATGATAGTTCAGACCTGGTTGTTTTCTGGAGTTTTAGGAGAACTTTTTATAGAAGACCAGTCCAGACTTCCAGCAATTTGGTCACTGGACAATCAGAACCAAAGAAGAACAGTCCCAAATTTAGAAAAAAATAGAAATCTAATTGTGTCCCTGCCCCCTCCCCCATCAAAAAATCCTGTGAAACTAGCCATCAGGAGATATTATTAATGCCAAGAATGTAATAGGACACAAGCCAACATTAGCTGCTTTTATGGCTAAGGAGAAGGTGCTGGGTTGCAGCAGTGAAAATTTAGATAGCAGCTTTTTGGAAAGGTTAGAAATCCACATCTTCCAGCCTTAGAGCAGCCGCTAGTTGGTGAAAGTCAGGAAATAATTTTGTTTTGGACAGATTGCTATTTCCTAGGGGGTCTTATGCCTTCCCAGTAGCTAAAAGTTACGAGCAGTTATTCAATCCTGTCCAGCAATTCTGCTTTTATTAGTATTTCATACTCTACACTGATTTCCAACTGCAGTCACCAATGTTCTGGGGACTCATACTGCTTAATCATTTGGCATTATGCTAAAATTCCTGTTTGGTCAAACAGGTATGTTATGCAAAACCAAAGATCATTTATGTTTTCAGTACTTTTCTTAATACTCTTGTTGGTGCTAATGCTTTGAGCAGTTCCAGTCTCTTTGTCCCTCCTTGGTGGGTAACTCTGAGAGGAGTAATGGCCCCTCATGGCCAGGATAAATACATTTTTTCTGCAGCTGCCATTCACAGAATGCTCTCCCTGGCAGGCAGTTTTGAGAACCGTTATTTGGCCTGAACAAATGAATTTTTGCTTTAGATCCTGTGGGATGTGTTTTCATGGATACTTTATTTTGCAGTGTAATTAATGCTATTAGTGTTAATGGGACTCATATCTTCAAATCCCTGCATATCCTGATGCCACTGTCCCGCCTTACCTGGAATGTGTATTCAAGTGAAGCGAGGATCAGAAAGAGAAAGCAGAAGTCAGAAGCTGAGAAACCAAAGGCATTAAATCTGAGGGATACATCTGCGCAGGGAAGCCCCCACTCCGGTGGGGGCCTCACTTGGGGTAATCTTGCTGGCAGCCCCAAGGGTTTATTCCCAAATGTGGTTGTGCCCATGAGAGAAAGCATTCTTCTGGAAGACGCAAACATGGAGACAAGGAGATGGACAGCCGCTGACAGAGCTCTGTACCCTGAATCCCTCTCCATAATTTTCAGTGTGGAGCTTCCCTCACCTCGACGCCTGTGCCATAAGACAGCCACTGTGGCATGAGCCTACCAGCTCCTGTTGGACTGACCCTCAGCCACGCAACGTGACAGCAGCACATCATGACAGCAGGACCTGTGCTAGCAGCTGGAGGCTGATGCCTTTGAAACTTTGTTGTGCCCCAGTCCTGGAAAGCAAAACTGACCACAGTTCATGTTGCAAGGTAGCTCAGGAAGAGGGGACATCTCCCAGTGGGAGGCAGATGGGACTTACAAGGCAGTGCTTAACAGCAGTCAGACCACTGTATCCTTAGTCTGTCTTCAAAGGACCCCCAGATTACACTCCTTGCTGCCCAGAGGAAGAAGCCACATGCTGCCAGTCTCAAAAATGCAGGTCATTTTGTGCACTGGTCAGAGCTTCTCTGAGATCCAGCTGCAGCGTGGCAGAGATGAATTGAGCATGCGGAGCTCTGCCAGGACTAATCAGCCCCTCTGGGCAGTGTAGTGTGGTCATCCCCTTCCTTCACCTCCTGGGACCAGCGCCAAGCTCTCCCTGCAGTCCCAGAACCTCCTGGTGTAGTGCCATGCTGCATCCCATAGATCTACCCTGTGCCTCACCAGTTTTCCCATTCTTGTTGGGTTCACCAAGAGCTGCCACAGCTGGAGCAGCAGAAAGCAGAAGCACTCAGAATCACAGTCCACAGGGCATGCCTGGCACATCGTACGGCTTCTTCCTGCTGCTTTTTTCCCCTGCCTGAGTCTCCTAGGCATTACTGGGATATAGCTTCAGAGATGGCACGGTGAAGTCAGAGCCCATCACATCACGTCACTAACTGTGCATCCAACACATCCTTGCATTACAGTCCTTCCTCTTCTGGCGTTACTGGCACCATGTGGGGTTACTAACAATATGTTTGGGGAGGGTTTGGGATGCGCAACTGAGTGCTTCCACAAGCATCTCCACCGGCCCTGCAGAGATAGTGCAGGGCAGCATCAGCAGATGGCCTGAAGTCCCTGTGCATCCAGTTGGACACGAGGAAGAGCTCATGCTGCCTGGGAGCAACAGGACACACTAGTTCCCCCATTCGGACATGATTTTTATGATTTCTGTATCTCTGTGTCTCACTCTTGTTGTCCAACTTAAACACATAACAACAGGAACCAGCTGCAGAGAACATGAGACTGAAGGCAAGCAAAAATTCACTAACTTGTATACAGACTTATTTCTTATGCTTAATTAAACAAAGAAGTCGTCCTTGATGAATAACAGACATACAGCTTAGTGGCTGAAACAAAAGATGCACAAAATAATTAAGCTTATCTTGAATTTATTTTGCTCAATCTCAAATAGAAGGTTTCACTTGGCTTTGGGCTTACTTAACAGCTTTTCAACCCAGCTTTTTTATACTCTGTTCTTTTTTCCCCCCCCCTCACAGACAATTCTAAACTACAAATGCAATTCAGAAATTATCAGCATGTGATGCAGTTGAAATGATACTGTTAAATGAAAATGTTTTCACAACTTAAAATGTTTCCCCACATTTTCTGCTAAAGTCAATTCATAAATAGATTTTTTTCTCCCCAAACTCATTTTTTTGTGCAAACTTATTTGTTTTTAAAAACAAAACAAAAGCCCCTCCGCCAGCTCACTTGCTTCTAGTTCAGTGGGTGTGCTTTTCATTATGAGTGTAGGGAATGTCACAACAAGTTTGTTCATTTGAGATTTCTTTAAATAAACATACAGAGAAGGCTGAAAACTGTAAGTAGGCATTTACATTAAAAAAACACCAAGTTAAATACTGAGAAAAATTAGCTTGCTTAGCAAAGGGACATGCCTCATAAAGCCACTACTGGATTTTTCCAGGGGGAAATATATTGGTACGTGAATAGGAATCCACATGGGAAAACTTATTTATTTATGTGAACGCAAGAGAAAATTGTTTCTCGATTAAAATCTCCTGATTTACATATTCAAATATTCACTAATCTAACATTTTATCTTCAGAAAAGTCTTACCAAAGCATCAGAGCAAAAGCAGCATTGCCAAGTCAACTGCACTCTGTATTAACCTCTGCAGAAAATGTTTGTGTAATACAAACATTGACTTGTTCCAGAGAGAAACCCAACAGTACTCACCAAGAAAGAACATGCAATAGCTTGAAACCCTGGAGCTTACATGACAGTTTTTATCATAGCCTGGAGCAAATCAGGAATTGATTCACCTCCAAAGCTGCCCCCACCAGACTGCAAATCCCAGAGATGGGTTTTGATGTAAACTACTTCCCTTACTTCCTTCTCTTTTAAGAGGCCAGAAGGAAATCTGCAACTCCTGGAAGGATGTGATTCATACAACACCCCTCCTCACCCCACACCTTGCAGCTGGGTCACTACCATGGTATTTCTAACTGTAGAAGCAAGAAAAATGATCCACCAGGATCCGCCAGGAGGTAGCCATGGGTGGGACATCAAGTCAGACGTACAGACAGCTCAAGGCTGGGTTTTCAGCACGTGTCTAGTTTTTTGTTTGGCAAAAGACAATTTTGCCTTCTGAGAACCTCTTCTTTTCAAGCTCAGAGCTACTTTTTTTTTGTGCACAGAAAGTGCAAAAATAACTTATTTGTTCGGACCTCCGTGCGCATCCTTTAGCAGCAGCAAAGCAGGTGCTTTCATGAGAAAGAGGGACTCGCTGCCATCAGCACAGGCATTTTACAAGAGGGGCTCAGATAAAGAAGTTAATTTGCTACAGTCTTTAAAAAGCAGGCAACTTATCATAGCCAGCTGTGCAGTAAGCACTGGGCAGGGAAGATAAATTTCTTCATTTTTTACGGAGTTAAATCTTACTAATTAAGACCACATTGCTGCTTGCTAGAGAGAATTTGCATTGATATCTAATATTTCCCACATTTACTTACCAGAAGTGAATGTCTCAGCCTCTCTGAAACACAGACATTAACTTCCCCTGCTTCCCAAGAGCATTGGTTTTGAGAAACGAACCATATTAGTGCTGTGTGAAGGGCTGTGCCTCTGTAGATCTCCTTTTAGGAAAATTATTTCTCCAGTGTTGTTATTTATAGGCATACCCAGCCAGAGTTCTGCGCCCCTCCCCATCTGAGAGCAGGGATTTCATGCGGGTGCAGGAAAGGTAAGTAGAAGATGCTGGCCTTGTTTCAAGACACTTAACTAATACGTACATGGGACTGCAGGTCCCCTGGGAGGGTATTAATGGCTGCAAATTGAGAAAGGCAGAAATCTTCTCTTCCAACCAGTTTACAAGGACAGGAGATGTTTTCCAATGCAGAGACTTTAAAAGGCTAAGAGAGAGATTGCACTTTCCTCCTGTAGTTGCTGGCTGACATCTCCTTAACTGGTGATTCAGAAGAGCTTTGCATCTGAAGCTTCAGTTATGAGGAACCTTTGTTGAAATGATGACCCGGTGCAGGAGGAAAGGACTTGGGAAAGGGAAGAAAAAGAAGAAAGGAAAAATGCTGCCACCTAAATGGCTCACCGAGCTGGATACCCTGATACTACCTACCACCCAGGACATGGAGCAAGGTGAGGCATACATCTCCCATATGCCACTCTCCAGCTGGGCAGAGAACATATATAAAGAAGAGCTGAGTCCAGGGAGTTGGGATGAAGGGAGGTGACCTCACCAGGCTGAAGCAGCTGAGGAAACTATACCTCTGGGACGAACACTCAGCTGGGAGATGACTTCTTGCATGGTCCCATATTCTGGAGATCCCCCATAGAAATGTGTCCCGCTCATGCTGGGCCCTACCTAGCCCTAAAAGCACCCTAAAAACAACTCCTCATTCTTGGGTTTCTCATCATGACAGCACAGTTGCCCCTCTGCTCTGACAGCAGAAAACAATTTACCCAGTGTGGCAAGCAGTGAGCTAAGGAGGTGATCAGGCTGAAGGAGGTAAGGGAAGGCTTGGACAGCAGAACAGGTGCATGCCAGAAACCCTTGTTAAATAAGTATCAATATGCTAATTGATTGAATGCAAAACCATTAGCATGTGTCTGTGTTTGCAACTGGAGGGAAGTAAAAATAGATCTTCTACCACACTGCAGGTTCTGGTATTTTCAAGCTCTGCTTTTCATAAATAGAACAGTCAAAAAGGTTGAGATTTTACTGCAAAAATTCTTTTTCTCAAACTCTCATCCCAGCCCAGTGCTGGACAAACACATAATCCAAACCTTGTGATAATGTTGACTGAGGTTTACATCCAGTAATGACAAAGCAACTCGCAGCAAAGTAGGTAGCACACATTTGGCTTTAAAAATGTTGAAGCCAAAACACTAATGCTGCAAATGGCAAGGTCCATTAAAATGAAAATTAATGTTAATATGTTTGTGTAAAGCCAAACTGCAATTTAACAGAGAAAGTTGTGAAGCAGCATTTTCTGTCACTGGAACAAATCATCAGGAGGACTGAAACGCACTGGCTTGACATTATCAGAACAAGCTGGACAAGGTGAAAAGATTTGTCTTGACACTTATTCGTGGGTGGATAATTTTGCTGAACGGATTTTCTGCAGGGAAACCATTTTTGACTTTTTTTGTCAGGGTTCTACTTAATGAGCCAGCAAGAAAGACCAGTGAAGGGCTCTAGAGCAAGTCCTGAGCTGCTACACCTCCACTACGCTGCTGTCTCTGGCGGCAACACTGGTATTATTGCTAGTTCTTTCCATTTGATTATAAGCCTTGTTGGTTTTCAGGTTTTTTGGGTTTTTTCCTTAGATTTTCTGGTTTCGGAGTTTTCACAGGCCAGGAGAGATCCAAGATGCTGCTGCAGACCAAGAAATCCATGATTTAAAACGCTTAAGTGACTTCTCAAAACATTGCACAGATCACAGCTTTTTCCACAGGACGTGAGTTTTCTGGCAATGATATGTGTAGTTTCCCATCCTCTGGCTGCTGCTAAGTTCTCTAATTATTAATAATGTTGATAATTACAGTGTTGGGCTGGACTCCTACACAGACAAATGGTTACCAGTCCTACAGCCACAAGTCAGGGAAAGCAGTGCCTTCCAAGACACTGTTGTGTAGTTCTGCACAAAGGGGTCATGTGAACTGCTGCAGTCAGAGCAGGGAAATGTGCATTCAAACCTGGTGTCAGTGAGCAGGGCAGTACCAGATAAATCTCCTTTTATTTTTCCTGGGAGAGCAGTGCTCACCGGTGAGCTGTTTGAGGCACATCACATCCTCTAGCTGCAGATGTATGGTAGGGACCACAAGGTCACTGCCCTCAAAGATGGCTGGCAAATGGAAAAAAAAGGCAGCCAGAGAGCAAGGAGAGATGAACATCTGTCTTTTAGTGGAAATGAAGAGGAGTAAAGGGTACTCAAGAAGAGAAGGGCAGAGAAAAAACCTAGAGGTGAGCCCAGACAAATGATGAAATAATTATTCTTCAGGTAGGCAAAGTAAGTTCTGCTATTAGCAAGAAGTCCTCAGGTCTTTCAGCCTTGCCCCATGCAGCTGCAGCGAGGAGTGAACCAGGCTGTTGTAGTTGGTCTGGGATGTGCAGGTGATGAACTGACCCTCTTCTGCAGGAAGGTGGACCATAACTCCTGGGTCTCAGAGCCTTGCACCTACTTGGAGCTGTTGATGTGCTTGTTCCTTGAAGAAAACTACTAAAATCCTGTGTACTCCACCATGGGAGAAACCAGTCCATCTGTGGCTTTAAGCCTAAATAATGTGGCAGGGACTTTTAGACTTGGTCCACACATGCACACACTGAGTTTACTATTCCAGCGATACAACAGCGTAACTCCTATGCTGCACTGCTCACCCTGGAGAAGGTCAGGACCACTGTCACCACTGCAGTGATGGAGAAGAGAAAATCAGTTTTGTGTGAGTCATCCTCAGACTCCAACACTGCAAAGCCTGGGAAGCACACAAGGAGTCGTGTGGACACCAGTGCTGCCTGCTGCGCTTCGATATTTCCCTGAGCTCCAGACTACACATGTGCAGTAAGTTGAGCCAGAAGGTAAATCCAGACCTTGTGTGTTTTAGAGCTGGGGTAATTAATAAAGAGAGACTGCAGCTGGAGTGTTTCAGCAGAGCTGAGGGTAGACAAATCTCTCCTGTTTCCATTCTCTAAAGCAAGTCTACAGAGCATCTCTTGGGGGTCATTACAGCTTAGCAGCCTGCTCGGTAAGAAAACAGGTGGGATCCAAACTCTGAAAGCATGCCTCAGGAAATCTCTCTGCTCCTCCAGAGACCTCCGCTCCCTGCTGCTTCTGCTCGGCATTTGCCAACAGATTTTCCCAGGCAGCCTCCCACCTGCTCAGCTCTTTTGCAAATCTGGCCCCTAAAGGGGAACTCAGCTCTTTCAGAAAATCTGCTATGAAAGGAGCAAAATGAAAGTGTGCTGACACCCATGGGAAAGTCCTTGCTGGTTCCAGCAAGCTTTGGCCCATACTGATTCATTTCTCTTCTCTGTTCCCAGCAAACCAGCGTGGTTATAGAGATCAAGGTGAAATAGGGTCATGCCCTTCACCACTGATGCAGCATAAAGAAAATACATGCAGTTCAAAGAATAACTGAAGTCACACTCTCAGTTCTTAACTTATTTTAATTGAGGATATCAAAGAAGAATAAATTTCATTATCAGACTCAGCAGGGAAAGCTAAGTTGGAGGGAGGTGGTTCTTTATTAATTCACGTGGCTGTATATCACATATAATTTCTGGCAAAAAAATAAAGTGTTTTTACTTGGAGGTAAATATTAATTTTAGCTGAAAAGAAACAGTGTCTAATATGCCTACCCCAACCTTTTTTTCAGCAATATGGCTTAGAATCTTAAGGTAAATATTCTAATTGTTAACTTTAAAGTAATTTAATCGTTACAGTTTCTGAGGAGGAGCATGTTTTCAATCATACACACAAAATAAAATCACCACATTTCAGGGAAACCCAACAGTCTGGTTCCTATTGCATCTGGCGTAATGGATAAGATAGTGCGGACCAGTTAAAATCTTCTAAAGAGCTCACCATTGAACCCAGAGTTGGCCAAGCCCTGTTCCTGTAGCATTCTGGATCATTAGACACCTTGATTTTTTCAAGCTAATGTGCTCTAACACATGGCAAGGACACTGAGCTCAGAAAAGATAAATTATTGACAGCATAGGACTGAAAGAATAGTCCTACCCTGGGTGTGACCCAGGGCTGTGGATCAACATAAGGGTGGTCTAGTCCCAAAGAGCTACAGACTCCAGCTCCTCTGAATGGCTCATGAGGTCCCTTTGGTACTCTATTGCTGCCTCTTGAGTTGAGAAACCAGAAAAATAAATTGTTTTGAGAAAAAGGCTGGAGAAAAAAGATGAAACTAGCTGTCCCAGCACAGGCTGAGATCTCCTAGGCTGGTCTCCTCTGGGTTGATGGCTGAACACAGATGCTCTGGGACACCTGCAAGAAACAGGTTATGCATAGGGTTATTGGTTCTGCTTCAGCTCTCCTCTGGCACCAATGTGTCCAGTGTAACCTGCATCAGCGGTCGTTCCCAAACCGTCATGACAGAGATCACCAGGAGGTCTTGTCCTCACCTTTCTTTCCTTAATGCTCTGATGTTTTCAGTCTTCACAACTGCCAGTGGTAAGAAGCTCCATGGTGCAACCACATGTTGAGGGAGAAGACAGCAGAAACAGGGTTTCTTGGTGTCCCTCCCTCTTTTGCCCCCCTATGAAAAGAGTATCTTTTAAAGCTGAAATAGCTGTCGTGTACTGAACTCTTACTAAAAGTCAAAAGTCTCTTTTCCTCCTGTTGTGCTGATGCACTAGTGGTGCTGCTGCAATTCAATGTAAGCTTTCAACAACCATGAAGTCGTCTTCCCATATTTGATTTCTTTCTCATTTTGTTATTTCTTCTCCTTGCAGGCTCTACCTAGACTGCCACCATGTACCACATGTTGCTTAAGTGACTGGTTAGAGGTGTCAGAGCTGAAATGTTAAGGTAATTTGTATTCATTAGGCCTCTCCAAAAGAGAAGGTAATTTGGGGGAAGATTGAAACTGTGGACAATTCATTAGATGCACGTCTTAAAGGAAAGTGTGCAAGACGTGAGAATCTGATATGCTTCTGAATACCTGGAATTGATGTAATGTTACTGTGGAAAAAAATATCTTTCACAGTTACATATTTTGGAAAATTTGCCTTTGACTGGGGGAAATTGCCAGCTGGTCTGGGTCATGGTGGATCTGAGGCTCACATAGATGAGTTGGCATGGATGTATTAGGAACTGAAAATTAAAGCCCTGTTTCCACCAAAGCATGCCATGAAATTTGTAATAACTCTTCTAATTGAAAATTAATTGGTGTTATACTGAGAAATGCAAAACAAGACAGTGTTAATTCAGATAGTTTCCTTTCTCAAATATCAAGGGCAAATTAAGGTTCCCACCAGTGTTATGCAGTGAGATGCATTTGCATCTGACACTGAGAAAAGACTGCCCACTCTGGGAGCTGTGTATGCAGCTTTCTCTTCAAGGGTGTCTTACTACTTCTTGCAATATGAAACACAGAGTTCCACAAAAACTGAGACCCCTGAGGCATCCTAACCTCCTTCGTACATTACAGCACCCCCATAATTCATGAGAGGGATGATGCACATCCATTACATAGCACCCATGTCTTCTGGCAGACCAAGCCAAACTCATCATCTCCAGGTGGCGAGGAAATCTGGCACTCTGAAACACACTCAGCTCCAACACCATCCTGTCAGAAACATGAACTGGAACAGAACCAGAAATGCATCACTGCAGGTTCATAGAGGTATCCTGCTTTGGTGGAATCAAAACTCCTCTTTGAGGTGAACTGGTTAGCCTGCGAGAAAGCACAAGAAGAAGTGCTTGCGAAAATAAGAAGTTTCTGCTGATTTTTCTGTTTTTCTCCTCCTATCCCCAACAAAGAGAGTAATCAGCCTCTTATCTCTTTGCTACCACCTTTTACCTAATAAAAAATCATTTAAAGTCTCTGCTCAGTCTCTTCTTTCCTGGGATAAGCAGTTATTTCCTCACATACTGCATATTACAGATGGCCCCTCTTTCTTGCTCTTCTGCGCCGGCTTTTTTTTCAGTGCCTCTGCGTAGTTCTTGAAGCACATCTTCAAAATCAGGCGCATCACTTGAGTCAAGACCTTGTCAGTCTCGAGGTGGCTGGAGCAAAAGCACTGTCCTTCAAGTCGCAGTCCTATTTGCACCTCTCCAAATTAGCTCTGCCTTTTTGCTAGTCATCCTCCATACCCAATGGTCTGTCCTTTGCATCCTTACACACAACATCTCCCTGCTTCTCAGTCTCATATCTGTATCCTCATTTTTAGGCTGCTGAATTCTCCTGCCCTGTGCGTCATACCCAGTGTGTCTTTAACAAATGTCACCTGAGGGACTGCAGACCATTTCCCTCATTCACCCAGGCCAGCCTGACCAAATCCTGTCCCCTCGGTGTCACCTTCAATCTTTAAAACTTTGTCTGGGCCATGTCAGGTAATCATTTCTGTATTTAATAAATCTATTAATTAGAACCATCCATTGCTCGCACATCCTGGTGACTTCACCCACACTATGTATTAACTTGCCTTGCTGATGGCAACGTCAGAAGACCTCACTCATGTCAGCTGATACCCTCCCTGATATCCACCACTTTCCCCTTCCCCTTCAAGCCGGTCACCCAGGCAAAGAAATGCCATCACTTTGTTCTGGCATGACTTGTTTGTGATGAATACAAGTTGACTGCTTTTACCCCTCCAATTAGTCTTCGTTAAGGACTTGTGTAAGAAACAAGTGGATGTGAATGTCATTCTGAGCACTGTAGCTAGGCTGATAGGTTTACATGTCTCTACTTCCTTCCTTTCAAAACAAGCACCATCTCCAGCGCTGTGGGCTTGCAGCCATGCCCCAGGAGATCTCAGAGATAACAGGTTCAGAAATGAACACTTGATTTTTTTTTTTTCTTCCAGCCTTGTTTCAAAAACAAAATTCCTTTGAAATTAATGCATCCAGAAGTAACCTGTTTTGATGGAAAAGCATTTTCAAGAAGAAAAATGCTCTGTCACACACCTTTTAATCAGGTCTATCCCTAACTTATTTGAGGAATAATGCAGTATTTTTCTTTTTGTTTTGTTTGGTAAATCTTAGATGAAGAAGACTGCTTATATTTCCCCCACTCGCGATGTCTGGTATGTTGATGAAGTCAGTCTACATCTGGAAGGAGAGCCCAGAGGATGACAGAGTGGGGAGCAGAAGACTTGGTTGCCTTGCAGGTCTCTGTTGATTACCCCCTGACCGAGCGTGCTCAGAAGGAACATAGTTGAGTCCCCTGACTTAAGGCATCTCCTGCTTTCAGAGGTTCCCCAGAGCACCCTTGCTTGCCAGGTGACCTTCTCCTCCCAACAGCTGAGCTACTGCAGCAGAGACACACTCAACAGGCTGCAAGTCACAAGCAATGTCTGCACCAGGGCTGCCTCTGCCAAGCAATAAAGAACAAACCCAGTGTCAGTGTACCCATTCATAGCAAAGAGTTTCCCCCTCAGAGTCCACCCTTCTGCTCCAGTGCCCAGCAGAGGAAGCCTTGACACAATTTTTCAATGTACCTGAGTGTGTCTGTCTCTCTCTACCAACCCGGTCTCCTGTCACCCAGTGTTTCCCATCCTTTTGACCCATTGCAGTGATCATCTTCATTAATCCCATTTCACAGAGAGACCCAGCTCCTAGCTGGAGGACTACATTGCTGGCTGGCTGCTGCCAGTGTGGAAGAGATCCTTTACATGCCCTTCCTCTGCACACCTTTCCAGGACAAGCTCCCTGGTAATGCCTTTTCAGACACACTTTTGGGGAGAAGAGACAATTAGATCTGTGTTAGGTGAACTGCTGCATGAGTGCAGTCCATCTCTCCCGGTACAGCAGGTTCCTTGCTCTGTAGATTTCCCCCATGTGGAAGGTTTTTTGCAAGGACTTTTGTCTCAATGTGTCTTCCACCCAGCAGACTGGTCTACTGAAAAAAAAAAGATACTTTTTTCAGCAGATTAGGCCTAACAGGCCCCCAGGACCTAGACACCCTGATAATCACTTGGTCAGGCACTCTGGTTATATGGGAAAAATAAAGGATGACAGGATATATCATACTAACATGCTACAACTCTCTACGTTCGTACTGCATGGAGTTCTGAAAACTAGAAAGTATTCCACATATTGAAATAAAATATTTAATTTCCCTTCCTTATTGAAGACTATTTGCTGGTCCATCCTTTTGCCAGACTCTTTTTTTTTTCTTTTTTTTTTTATCTGCTTCACTTCACTTTACTGCTAACTGTGACTTAAGTACGATTTATGATTCAAGTCAAGAGCTTGATTGCATTTAGTTTGCTGGTGACAGAATCAATTCATTCCGGGTAGGAAGAATGATGCATTGCTTGTCAGCCCCTTACTGGTCCATGGATTATTGAGAAGCCTGGTGAGTGTCTTTGTATGTTTTGGAGTCATGGGTTTTCTGCTTAAATAGCTTCATAATTACTGAAATTCAATATTCCTCTCCTCATTGGAAGTTATGGGAATTCTCACATAGAGGAACAGAGTGAACACATCCTGGCTTGCAAAGTTCTGGTACGTGGACCACAAGAGGACGTACGTATGACTGCTCAAATTGCTGCAGAAGGAATAATGCTTCAGTACAGCAAAGGAGACTGTGCTGTGGGCTGGTGCTAAAAGGAGATCTGGGCCATCACTGGTCTGTGAACTGCCTGTGATCCTCAACTTCTTGTGACTGTCCACCAGATGTGGGTGTCCTGAACAGCACCACACTCTAACACCATGTGTTAGGAAGAGCCTTAGCGAGGCAAAAGGCTGGCAGTGGTGGAAACCATCATCCCCTGTGGCTTCTGCCTTCCTCCTGGCCTCTCTCCCACTTCAGGAGGTTGCTGTCCTGTAAAAAGGGTGTCTGGTGACTTGAACCCATCATCTCCCTCCGGGGTAACTGGGGTGAAAATGGACTTGGGCAGAGGCCATGTTGGTCACCCAGCAGAATGGCCCTTGATTAGGCACTGGGCTTTTGATGTGATGCAAATATCAGCTATAACAGAGAGTGGGGAGGACTCAGGGCAGGGGAAGAGGTGCTTCTGAGGAAATTTTAGAAGCAATATTGGTTGGAGCTTTTCCAGCACAACAGTTTTCCTCCACAACAGGGCATTTCCCTTTCATTTTCTCAAAAGTATGTAAGTCTTGATAAAATTACAGACTAGAACAAGGAAAGTACTGGAAAAAAACTCTTACTAAGTTTCTCTTGATAATATCGTATCATCTCATCCTGCTGAGGTAAAGTAAATAAATTCCTCTTTCAACTCACCCATTTCCATTAATTTCACTTGAACTTTTAGGATAATATCAAATATTAATTTTAATAATATATTTCAGTGATGTTTTTAATATTTGCTGGTATAATTCTTTGTTATTATAGAAGAAAAATGTGTGTACCTTATGGAAATGGAGCATTTAGATATTGTTGAAACAAAATGATTTGATGTAGTCAAGACCGTCCAATTTGATTATTCTCATTAGACATTTCTGGAGGAGGGAGACGGAAGAGCATTTTATGTTGAAATTTGATTTAAAACAAAAATTACTACTGAAATGTTGGGATTTTATCACTGGCTAAAAATGCTGGTATCTGGCAGGTATTGCCAAGAAACAAAGAAACCAACAAAACTAGGCATGAAATGAAAAGGAACAAGGAGATGGCCAGTTGCTGATTGTCCTGTCTGGGGCTGTGGAGGTTACCTTGACAGTCTGTAGATGTAGCAGAGCTACTGCAGGAAAGACTGTCAGAAAATCAGTGTACTCAGCTCTACAAATTAAGTCTCAGCTTCGTCTCTCAGCCTCTTATTGCCATTTTTTTGTCTCTTCCTCTGCTGACAGCATTGCTTGAGTTCCTCTTGCTGCCCCAAGAGAGGGGGAGTGGGAAGGTCTTCTCTCCTTCCTTCTTGCTAGAAGCCTCCCCAACAGTTTGCACACCACTGAGCGGGTTGGGGTGAAGGATGGCCTTGTCTAGCCCATACTTCTGCCCCCATAAGCAGCCAAATCAAATAGAACTGAGACAACAGGCTGGAGGTGAGCAGATCTGAGGCTCTGTTCATGGAGATTTGTAAATATGTAACCACAGAATGTGGACCTAAGGTTATGTTTGACTAGTTACATCCTGAGGAAAGTTGACTCCTCTGTTGTCTATATTTCTGGCACAAGTCACCTACATTCCGAGTAAAGACACAGCCTAGGGCTGAAAGAAATGTAACTTGAAAGTGCCCTAAACAGCAGAGCTGGATGCAATTGACATACAGAAGAGGGGGGCCAGATGACCTTCACTCCCTAATGGATTCACTCCTGAGCTAAACACATCTAAGGCTTTGGCTGTATCTATTCATCGAACTAATGGTGTGATGGTAGTTGTGCTTATTGGATTAAATCAGCACTGAGACACGGGCTTATGCTAACAAGCAGCGAGTTCCCCAAAGTCCCTGAAGTATGTGATGTCTGCTGGCTGCTCCTCCAAAAGCAACGAGCACTGTGTCAGAAGATGCAATAAAGACTTTTTTATGTATCATAAAGAAGTCAGACCAAAGGTTTACTCAACACTGGCCTGTGCCTGAATAAATGCATGCCAAAATCTCAGACATGTGATGATTCCTTGCTCCTCAGGCAGCCCTGTAAGACATAGCACTGTCCTGATCTCCTTGGGAGGGCAGGCAGTGTGCTGTCTGTCCGCATGTCACAGGGACTCCTGAGCAGACCTCTGGAACGACTTGTCAGCATTCTACATTGGCCTGCTCAAGTCCACTCTTTTCCATCCAGTGGTGGGAAATAGGGAAGGAAGGTTTCCATGCACTGGAAAAAAAGGATGAATGATGTGTGGCACCCTGTCACATTAGGAATCTTGCAATGACAGTTGCCCAGACTGCCCTGGAGAGGACTAATTTCATGGCCTGGGAGACAGGAAAGCACGGTTACACACGTCTTGTTCTCAGTGCTATGTTTAGGGCAGGCAACAAAGACCAAAACATCAGAGCTACAGCCCTCATTGCTCCTTGTTCTTGACAGTAACACTCCTGCTTACAGAAGCAGATGAGCAATGGTACCTCTTCTTTAGAAGTGCATCCCAGCCAGGACTCCCCAGTTCATTGAAACCAGAGTGCATCTGATGCCACTACATACCAAGACACCTTCTTAACTCCAAGTAAAGCTTTGCTTTAAGCTGTGCATCTGCTTGAGTGCCACTTTTTTGCTAACAGAAGTCTGGACTGACACACTCCCAGGCACAATTTCCCCTTACATTTTGGCTCCCCAAGAAGTTCCCCTGATTTTTCTCTTTCTTATTCGTTATTAGTGACATCTAGTGACCAGCAAGAGTCATGCAGCAAATTAATGAAACCATTATTAATAAGGTAGACTGAACTTACATGACAAGAAAGTACTTGGTCTATTAATTTAAGAGGTATTTCTCACTGCTGCCAGTAGAGAAATCAGCCAGGCAGAATCTCTGGTGTTTGAAATTATCCTTGTACTCTTCAGCCTTTTGCAGAATGCCAAGGGCTGCCCTGGCTTCTGCAGGAAGAAGGCCCTTGGCTAAGACTTTCCAGAATGTTTTATGATCCAGATAACAGTGTTGGGGTTTGCATTTTGACATGCTTTAAAGGGTCTGATTTTCAAGTAGGGATTTTCAGCTTTTTTTATGAATCAGATTTCTTCAGGATATCTTAGTTGGGTGTCTCAAAAACTAGACAATTCATGACACCTCTTTTTAACCTACTTTCCTGATAAAATAAGAATATTTAATTGCTTTGTGTATTGCCACCATTTAGCTGAGTCTCTACGCCCTAGCAGCTTGCACCCCAAGTCACACAGTAGTAGATGTCTCTGAGGTCATTATGCTCCTACCATGCTTCATGCAAGTAGGAAACCAGGCAGAGCAAAGTGCCTGAGATGGCTCCTCAGGGAGAGTCTGCAGTAGCACTAAAATCTTAACTAGATGCTAATAAGTCCATTTGGGAAAGAAGGCAAGTGGGAGAGATACTTTATACATAGCCCAGCCATAGCAAAAAACATCTCTTGAGGTTGGACCAACACGACCAACAGATCATGATGACCTATTGGACCGCATCCAGAGGAGGGCCACAAAAATGATCAGAGGTCTGGAGCACCTCTCCTATGAAGACAGGCTGAGAGAGTTAAGGTTGTTCAGTCTGGAGAAGAGAAGGCTCCTGGGAGACCTTATAGCAGCCTTCTAGTACCTAAAGGGGTCTACCAGAAAGCTGGAGAGGGACTTTTTACAAGGGCATGTAGTGATAGGACAAGGGGTAATGGCTTTAAACTGAAAAGGGGTAGATTTAGATTAGATGTAAGGAAGAAATTCTTCAGTGTGAGGGTGGTGAGACTAGAACAGGTTGCCCAGAGAGGTTCTGGATGCCCCCTCCCTAGAAGTGTTCAAGGCCAGGTTGGACAGGGCTTTGAGCAACCTGGTCTAGTGGAAGGTGTCCCTGCCCATGGCAGGGGGGTTGGGACTAGATGATCTTGAAGGTCCCTTCCAACCCAAACCATTCTATGATTCTATGATTCTATGTCTTCTAGTACACAAAAGTCAATCTGCTTTCAGATGCAAATCTAGGGGAAAATGTTCTTGGCTTGGCTTGGTGGTTGCTACTGCAACAATAATCTGTTAAAATAACCAGAGAAAGAGGTTATAATCTCAGATCCTTTTTGTTGCTTCTTTTTTCCAAAGTAATGCTACACTAGTTGAACAATAGTGCCCAGCTGTAAAGCACCCCAGGTGTGAGACATAAGAGGGAAACAGAGAGGTGAATGCACCACAGCTTCAGATTTTACTTGCCTCTCAGGGAGCTGGGGAAAGAGCTGGCTCCAAAGTGGTCCAGCTGAGGAATCCAGCTCCCCAGCAAGGAGAAAGCTCTCTCAGCAGCCAAGTCCCCACGCTGATGAAGATAAAAAGCATTTCAAAGGAGCTAAATCAACATTGGTTTTTGACTTCTACACTCACCAGCATGCCATGCAAGACATGAAGTCTGTGGATGCCTAGTCTGCTCCTGATGCCACCACAGTAAGTGGTGTGGCATGGGGCTAGCTGAAATGGAGAGACACACAACTCTCCAGCCAAAGCACACTGCTGGTGCACCTCTCCTGCTCTGGGAATCTGAGTATGTGTGAAATGCCACAGTGGAGGTGGCTGACCCGGAATGTGGGTTCTAGGGAATCTGCAGAGCTGAGCTGGGATGCACAACCACAGTAAGGAAGGGGCAGCAGGAAAGTCATGGGCCAGTAACAAGACTCACATTTCTCTTTGTGTCTCTGCTGTACTGGTCAGTCCATTCCTGGGTCCACACTGGTCCCCAGGCTGCTGGAGGGGTGCGTAAGGACTATGGACTCTGCAAGGTGAGGGCCGATTGAGCATGCTTCAGCCTGCGGGCTGGTTAGGTAAATGTCTCAGCATTATTTCCTCTGACAGATGCTGCAAATGATATGACTAGTAACAGACTGAATACAAAAAATGTTGCAGCCCTGAGCAAACCCAGGGCTAAAAGGGCCATACCATTATGCTATTAGTCAGAGCAGATGCTTGTGACGGTGGCAGTGACCTGAAACTGCTAATCTTGTTACTCAGGGAGGGCCTTCAGCCATGGGGCTGGCAAGTGTGGAATAAATAAACCAGGCTCTTCTTTCCTTCCCTGAGATGTCTGCCACATTCAACTCTCACTTAAGGCAAAGAGAACAGCGAAACAGTGGTGACAGCTGACAAGCAATGCCCTTCACAGCTAACCCACCAGTGGAAACAGCTGCTGAGATGAATTTAAGACAAAGCAAAGCTGGCTTGGTCCAGGGCTTGTAGCTGAAAGGCTGCAACCTCCCACCTGTTCTAGTTTTACCTCCTTTATTCAGGCTCTCCTCCTCTGCCTCTTTGCAAGGTTTCACTCTGTCTGTACACCACCAAGCACCTTAGGGCAGTGACCCCAGGCTGCAACTTGCATGTCCACCCTCACATGCACTTGCACAACAAGAAAGAGCTGTCAGCTGTTTCATGGAGCATGGGGTGTTCCACAGTTCCTGCACAACTATCTAGTTTGGGGAATTTGTGTCCAGGTTTTGGTGCTGAAGGGAATGAGGTTGGTGTTGAGATCAGAGCTACATGTAGTTTTCCCCATCTGTCTCCTCAGCAAGTGAGCTGTGCTATCTGCACCACTGGTGCTTGTGATGAGGAAGAAAATAGCAATGTCTTTCTTGGTTGATCCCCAGCACACAGATTCATGGGCCAAGTATGCTGAAGGAGGCAAGTGCCCATGTTGTTGCCTTTAGGGCTCACCTCTGCTCTAGGACTGACACATCTACTGTAGTAGGTGCAAACATCTGAAACAGCTGCTGTGAGAATAGACTCACCCTCCACACCTGGGGAAAGAGCTACTAGAGAGATTTTACTTTCACTTATTGAGATGGAAGTGGAGAAAGTACTGTCTTTCAGTACTTTCAGACCCTCCTTTACTGTCTACAACTTGGGCAGTAAAGGAGGGTCTAACACAGAAATTCTCCAACCCCTTTCCCAGGCCATCCATCTTGTCTTGCATCAAACACCAGAATTTCCTGTTTAATATAAGTTATGTCCATCTTCTGGTAACCCAAGAGGTGACTCTTTTTCCCTCACACTCCCATCCTTCATAGCGAGTGTCATCCAGGCTACAATTTGCAAGGTCTAGTATGGCCTTGATGAAAAACTTCCTTTAAAAAAAAAAAATAGAGAAAATATATGTCCAAGTCAAACCACTGTTTGGGCACACCTGTTTCTCTCGAATGGACTCTGGAGAGACATATAAGGTTGGTTTAGATCAGATGCATCATGTCTGGACAGCTGTGTTAATGGTGATGACTTCCACCCCATCGCTTTGTGGTGATGTCCCAGAGGAAGTATCTGCAGGTGGATTGCAGGTGGAGCTACAGCACAATGTGGC
Source organism: Strix uralensis (assembly GCF_047716275.1). Classification (NCBI taxonomy): domain Eukaryota; kingdom Metazoa; phylum Chordata; class Aves; order Strigiformes; family Strigidae; genus Strix; species Strix uralensis. Next base: position 115,650,999 of record NC_133974.1, on the reverse strand, counting down.
TTGCCAGGAGAAGGCAACTAGTTTTAATACGGAGACAGGCTCTGCACAGGGGGTTGTTCATCCCTGTGGTGGACAGTCATCATTTCAGTGCTGGTTCTTCCTGTTTTCCATAAGAGAATAGGAGGTGTCAAAGCATGCTACAGCCAAGGGATGCATCCAGAGAGCAGCATGCCTGAGTGTCTTCTCATCAACTCAGTCCCTTTCTCCTTGATTTGGAAACAGAGAACTAAAAGGAGGCACCAATTAACTGGAATGCTAGACCTGAGAATTCATTGCTAGCTGTTTTCAGATAAGGAAGATGTAATGGTATAGAGTGTAGAGATGAAAGGAGTAAGTATCTGTTTGAGATGTGCAGCTCTATTCAGAGAGCCTGGGCCGGGGCAAAGTCCACCCATCACTAGATACCGGCACGCTTGGGGTAAGCCATGAGCAAAGACCCAGGAGTCAGACAGGCAGGAGAAGTACTCAGCACCTCCTGGCGTTTCATGGGGAGAGCAAGGAGATAGCAGGAAGGGGAAGGACAACACAATACTTCTGCCACAGTGCTTTGCTGGGTACAAAAATGTGTGACTAATGACAAAGTTTGAGGATGTGGAAGACTTCAGACAGCAGTAGGCTTTGCTTCTTGCTGCTAAAGATGACTGAGTGGGAACAGCACTGTGAAAAATGTCAGTTTAGTAGCACATCAGGCTAAATGCCACTGTCAAGGTACCAAAGCTGGGTGAGCACAGAGCAGGACTTTTGGTTTTTAACAATTTGTCTTTAAAGGTCCCTCTTCTTTTTGGAGCATTTTGGAGCGTTTGGAAGCAGAATAGCAAGTGAACCACGTGGAATCTTCCAATGCTCCTCAAAGCAAATGACAACAGCCGTGACAACAGTGTGACCCTGTCCCTTGGAAAGTGTATGGACAACTGTACACACCAAGAAAAATCATCTCAGATTAAAATTGAATGTTTTTTTTTCACCAGCACCTCCCTGTCTCCACAGTGATGTTGTGGGCAGTAACTTACTGAAAGCTCTAAGTAAAGCCATAAAACACTTGGCTGCAGCAGGCAGCATCAGAATGCCTTTGAGGTCTTCATTTAAACAGTTGCCAGCCATAATGAGAGAGATGAATCTGCAAAGACATCTATGACAGAGGGGCTCTGATGCATAGCTCCCGGCATGCACAGATATGTTGCTCTCAAACGTACTGCAAAAGGATGTGCGGCTGGGAAGCAAGCACTTTGGCAGAACCTGAAGCACATAGCTGAGGCAGTAGAAGTAGATAAGTAGGTGTTCAACTGCATCTACTTCTAAGGTCAGCATCTGGAGAGAGGGGAGCCTTGGAGTGCCCTGGGAAATGCTCCACAGACCTGCCATGGTGTCATGAATGCCTACATCCACAACCACCTCCTAATCCCTCCCAGGACATTTTGATAATGCTATCTCCTTGCTTTCTGTATGTTAAACATGGCCCCACTTTAAAATCCTAATATAACCAGGCAAGCATTTAAAAGCTACTATTGCAAGCTTTTCAAATTACATAGTGTTTATAACTACCTTGATTATTTTTAATTGCTTTACATACTTCTGCTAGGATCTCATTAACATGGCTAAAAAATCAATCAGACCAAAAAGCTTCTCATATTTTACTGTGTATATCAAGAACATAACGTATAACACGAGGGCAGATTTTTGCCCTGGTTTACCCAAGAAAACACTTGTGTGTCTGTCAGCAGCCACCGTCATGTCGTTTTTCCTCCCTTAAAACTTTTCCAGTGTTGTGTTCCAAGTTGGCTTGATATGAAAGACACAAAAATGCTTAAGTCAGTCAAATACACTGAATATAAGCAGGTGGGGAGAGGGGAGAAAATACAGTGCTGAAAGGATCAGCTCGACCTTTGTGAGGCAACAGTGTCCCCATTGGAGAGGGCACTTCTGTGTAAAACAAGCTTTCTGGATTTTGCTGTTCCTTCACTGTAGCTACCACAGGTGGTGGAAACACCAGCTGGCTGGTCCTACCAGTGCCTATGATGAAGGCTGATATTGGCTGCTTCAGAGTAAAAACAACTCAGAAGTGCCCAGTGTAAATCAAATAAAGCCGAAATGGCATGCATTTAAGATATACACAACTCACAGACCACATCCTGCTCCTGTGAGCTCTTCAGCTGCTGGTCCACCCTGACACCACATTCTCAGCAAACTCACAGCTACCCAGGACATGGGCTTTTCTGATGGCAAGACATAAGTTCCTTTTCCCTGAAGGAATAACATTTCCGTGCATGACAAATGTATTTTCTTTGTATCATCCAGATTGTTGCAGATCTGTTCCCTGTCTTTTTTGTTCTTTACCATCCTGTCACCAGCAACATATAATATGGCAAACATTATCAGCAGTGATTTCATGTTTACTTAAAAAGCTTTAGTGAGAATATAAAGTTGTCTTGGGCATCAGACTGATATCCTCTAAGCTCCTATTGGATGACCGTCCAACACTGCATCCTTCCGAGATGTGCCAGTTCATCAGTTTATACTGCACTTCTTAGTTCACATGTGGTTCCTTCCTCCTGCTTCACTCAGAAGCCCATAAGAGGAATAAATAGCATTTCTATGACAAGACCTATTTTCCATAAATCCATAGTGGCTGGCATTAGTCTTATTTGCATCCTCTAATTATTTTTCAGCTCAATGCTGCATCCTCTTTCTTCTGCATTGCTTGATACTGACAGCAGCCTAGGCGGTTCAGTATTACTTGGACCACCCACAGCATCACTGAGAATTGTTCTAGATTCCCTGCCACTTTTTTTCATCCTGGTACTCCTCAGCATGGAAAGTCTCAGCTCAGGACAGGTTCATAAACACCTCTTTCATCTCCTGGAAGAAAGGAGACATTACTGGGAGAGGAGATCTCCATGTTCCAAGGAAACTGTACCATTTTCTGCTCCTTCAGCTTTTGGGCTCTGTCCAGCCCATTTGGCCTTGTGATGATTGCACTCCTATTCATTGTGCTTGCTCACATCATGGCACAGGAATATAATGTTGCTGAGGTATTTCATAAGTAGTTCAAAAGTTCTGAAAGCCTCTTTCACATAGGACCCACTTGGGAGCTCTCTAGCTTTCAAGAGCAATAGATTTCATTCCTCTTTTTTCTTCCCACCTCACAGTTTTTGTAGCAAAGGAAAACGTGTGTTCTCCCTTTGACTTCTCTCAGCAAGTGCTGCCCCCTCTCCAATTACACATTGCACAATCCCTCACCCTCTCTATTCTATTCCACTCCTTGAATGACTGGCAATGCTGCCCAGAGCTGGGCAGATGCAAAACTGCCCACTTGTAAAGGAAAGTGTGAAAAGGACCGAAGAAATGTCGTGTTCCTTTACAAATCACAGGTGACAAATTCTGTCCCCTTGCCAGAAACACATGCAGTTCCCACGGACGGCAACTGAATGCACATCAAGGAAAATCCTCATTGATTTGTACCTCTCCAGGTGCCAACATCATTTGCACCATGCGCATGAATTTCCAGTTTGACATTTTCTAGAAATTTAATCGACTTTCAGGAGTTGCTAAAAACTGTTTTTCCTCCTCAACCTGAGAGCTGCTGGATTCAGCTAGAGCATCTGGGGAGCTCTGGAAAGGCTTTTAGAAACATCAGGTAAGATGAGGCCAATTCTCAGTCTGTTAAGCATTGTGTCTCTATTGGCATCCTCAGGCTATGTCTATTGACATCAGCTGACACCGGGTCTGGCACTAGAAATGTTCTTAGCTTTACTTTTATGAGAGCTTGAGATGTACTTATGGTTCATAGCGGAGCTCTGTGCCAATGCTGCCTTGCAAAAAAATGATGTGTTAGTTTAACATTATTAGTAAATCTTTAGCTCTGCTGCAGCAGCACTTTGTGGTTATTTAATACCTCCAGGGACAACTTTCTTAAAATAGTAGGTGAAGTACTGGGACTTGAAAGAGCTGAGTGTAATTCTCTGCTGCTCCAGACTCAGATCTTTGGCAGATCAAAGCGCAATGCTCTGCTGTGACAGAGTACCCATGTACACTCCACACCCTTGGGAGAGGGGATGCAGTGCAATGGAATTATGGATGTACAGTTATTTTGTGTGAAGGTGTAGAAAGCAGTTCAAATGTGAACATGGTGATAAAACTTAAGTTAAAAGTTTTCAGGACAGCCTAGCCAGCTCCAAAACTCCAAAAAGGTCCTTAAGTTGCCTTGTCTCAAAACTTGAGCACAAGATTACTGTTCCAACCAGCAAAAACAGTATCCCAGCACTCCAGTGAGGGCTGAATGATTGTAAAAAAGGGGTCAGAATTTGGGGCCTGAGGAGAAACATCTTCAGGACATGTTTTGCTGATTTTAAACATCTGTGAACAAATAGCCTGTGATTCTCACATGCGGGGATTTATCTGGCTTGTAAATGTACCTACCTTATAGAATTGTGTATGTTTGATCTTTTCTGCCATCAAAAGGCCCGTGGGAATATTTATCATGCTTTTGCATAGAGATAGAGAGTGAAACAAATTTTTAGTTCTAGAATACTACCAGCTGCCTAGGATGGAGTTCATGCACACAAAGGCGTCAGGTCTGGACACAAAATCTGGTGTCCAGATGCAGTTCTTGAACCTACATGTTTCAAGGCTGCCTGTGGAGATGTAGCCAAGAAAAGTGCTGTTTTCTCTAAGAGTTATTTGATCAAAACTGGGTGATATGGTTTGGGTCGCTGTCACATCAAACCAGGAATGTCACATGTTTAGCCTGACTTCTCCAGTACTCTCAGCTTTCAAGATTCATCTGCAAAATAAAACAAATAAATAAAAATCTCACAAAGAATCAATCAACTAACTTAAAATAAAGCATGAGAGGAGAGAAAACTCTAGGTTGGTACTAGGTAGTCCATGAGAATAAAGAAACACCCAGCTCTGCTACAGTGTCTCTCCTGATGGGTGACCTAGCATGGCACATCCCTGCTGTAAAACCTGTGGTAGTGCTTGCTCATCACCAGTGAAATTACATGTGTGTGCTTACAAGCACCCCTGGCATACAGTGCCAGCTTGCATGGAGGCAGAAATCCTGGGGTCTTGGATGGGGACAGGCTTGTTTACAGAAAGTGTTGATGAGCCCCTGTTCATCATCCTGTGAGGATTTGATTTAGAACCCAGTGAAGGTCTTTGGGGTCTTTCCCATTGAGCCCACTGGGCACAGACATAGACCCTAAGTGTGGAGCCTGTCGGACCTCCATGGTTCTTTACAACAATGACTTCACTCATTGACTGCTCTTATCCTTCAGCTGTCCATGCAGAGCCTCTCTTCTTGGCAGGAAGAGGGAAGCGCTTCAAAATAAGAACAATTAGTTAATTAGTTAACGTGAAGCAACCTGAAGGTGGAAAAAGATTATAAGATATTAAAGATCATTGTCAGCATTATCATCAAAACCTCAAGATAGTTTTCCATAAATGACTTCTTTGTTTATTTCTCATGTAAGGGACGTTGTCTATACTGAAAGAATTTTTCATCTCATAAATTACCTTCAAACAACTTGGCACCGAGCTCTAATTTGAAACATATTCTATTTAGCAGACAATATAAAACAATGCCTAAATTATTTTCCACAAATATTTAAAACACACAAAGACATGACACTAAAAATCCATCTGAATTTGATGGATGGGTGCAGAACTTGCTGGACTTCCCATATATATTTATTTCTCAAATCAGATTTTATAAATACCTTTGTATCACAGTCTCTCTTTGCCCTTTCTATAAAATGCTTTTATGATGACAACTTTATTGGTGCTGAAATTATTCCTTTTCTGACTTTCAGATCACAATAACCTTGTTTGCCTTTTGAGTATTACCTATTATTATTTTTTATCCCTATCATAATGATATGCATTATTTCTCTTTCTTTTTTTATAGTTTTTTTCCACAGTGATGTCACCTTGAGAGAAAGAGACAACAATTAAAAGGATGGGATATCTCTTGATGTTTCAAGTCTGTGATGTGTGAAATACTCAGAATTATTAAAGAGAAGTTTGGCAAGTTTGTAATGTCTTTGAAAACATAGACAATAATCATTTTTTTACTTCCAGGCAGTATTTATGCAGGCTTTCTAAAACTGCCTTATTTCTCATGTATTCCCCCAGAGTACTTTAACTTTTCCGTTTGCCCTGTGCATTGCTGTGGTGAGTAATTTGGCATGGTCCATCAGCAAAGCTCAGACATGTCTCAATGCAGCCAGCAGAGGTTACAACTGGGAGAGAACACAGATGCCAAAAATCATATCATGTTTGCACCTTTACAAGTTTTTTGAGGTAATTCTCTTTCTTGAATGAATGACACAACCAGCTGGGCAGGGATGGCACATTTCGTAATCCAGTCTGCCTTTGGAAAGTCACTGTGGCATGGTCTCTTCAGGTGTCAGAGTCAGATCCCTGGTCTGCATAAATCCCTACAAGCAGAGCTGGGGTGGTTGACGCTAGATCCATCTCAGGAATTCAAGGCAAGTATGTATATTGGCCAGTCATGAGCATGGTTGTGTTTGTGGCACGTGAATTTAAAAGGCCTGATAAGATCAGGTGGACCAGAGATGCTCTTGAATTAAAATGAATAACTGGGAAGAGTTTTCTCCTTTTTCCCAATGTGGACAGAATGACATCCCTTCCCCATAAGGAGCTCTTCGCAGCTTACACCACAAAAGTAGTGGCAGTGAATAGAGGCAGAGTGGACAGTGAACAGTCAGTGAATACACAGTATTGACAGTAAATCGACATGTAGATTAACATGCCACAGGCGGAGTCACTCAGGACAGGGGAACAGTGTCCAGCAAAGCACCAGGGGTCTCTCAGTAACTGATTCCCACCTTCTGCGTGGGGACACTGAGTAACTGCCATGTTACTCTGGACTTGTGCAAATGGAAACAGCATCTACACAGCAGAAGACCCAGCGCTCAGTGAGCATGGTCTGCCATTCAGATCTCTTTGGTGCCTCACATTTATTCCTGGACCTCCCAGCAGATCTCGTTCCCCTGCAGGACCTGCTGAGAGCAGCCCCCAGCATTGCAGCTTGCTGTTCTCACTGCCTGTGGCAAAATCACTCCTGCTCACTTAGTCTGGCCAATGGAAGAGCATGGCTGGGCTCGTTGTGCAGTAGCAAATATAAGACTAACACAACTCAGCCCCACCCCTGAGGGAGAGGTGATGAGCTGCAGGGACCATCACTTCTGGGACCTTTGGCTCATGTCAATTGATATAAAATGTCTGTGTGTGTTGGGGTAGCTCCATGGGTAGCACCAGCAACGCATCAATGAAGCTGCTTATTCTTCCAACGTACTTGTTTTTTTTTCTTTCTGACCCTGACTTTGGAGCCGTTATATTGGAAAACAATAGCAAGTTTTATTTCTGTTTTTTTAGTTTTCTAGCCTTATGGTCACAGCTGAAAATTGACAAGATAAGCTCTGAAGACTTAAAAGCCATTTAGCAGGCAAAAATTAACTCACATTTTGTTTTTTAAAAAAATCTTGCAAGCCATTTTGTGGCAGAACTCTGGGCTCACATTATAGCTCTGGGACTTCATTAAATTGCTCTTCTGACCAGTGTGCATCTCTGTATTTAATGTGGCGTGGTTGGAATCACAAAACAGAAACCAAGCAGAGATGTTGCTCCAGACCTTTGTAAAGAGATGTGCATGTGTTGCTAGGATGGCTCAAGCACTTCTAAAATATTAGATGTTGCTTATGTTTGGCAAGTAAGCAGGAAAGCACTTCCTGGGCCATTATCTGCCAAGCTGCTGGGCCCACATAAACCAATTTTCTCTAGCTACATCTGTTAGCAGTTCTGGCATCTCTTCCCTGCCTCTACCGTATCTCCTTCAATCACAGCTTTAAGGGACCCATGGAATGCTTAAAAAGCAAAAGTCACTTCATCTCATCTCAGATTTTGGGCCTCTTCATGCTCAATCATTAGCAGATAAGAAAGCTGTTTGCAGCACCCTCGTCACTCCTTTTGCCAGTGGGGGATGCGACTTCTCCAGTATGTCGTTTCTGAGTGGACAAGTTGAAAGTGTAGAAAAGAATGAATCAGATCCCTAAATGCAGCTACTTAGTGCTATTTGAGATGTCTTGGGATAACCAGCACATCCCCATGTGGTTGGTGGATAGGACATAAGATTTATTAACCCCTTTTCTTTTGGAGCAGCAGCTGAACATGTACCACAGAACATCCCTAGAAATCCATGTTTAGGAAACTGAATCCTGCCCAAAGAGATCTCATGGAGTGGGGTACCATGCTCATCCCCATGAATCCAGGAAACCCCTTGAAGCCAAAGAACTTTCTCCATAGCAGTAAGGAAAGCCTTGGACTTGCTTGAGAGCCAGAGCCTTAGTCTGGTTTGAACAGCCATCACCAACTGCATACAAACACAGAATCTTTCCCTTAACTTGTCTTACAGAGAATCCAGTCCCACAGGCAGGTAGAAGAGTTGTTTTGAGGAAGTTAATTGACTTGCCCTGGCCAATGTTAAGATGAAGCTTGTATTGTCAGTCCCAGGGGTGCATAATGAGGAAGAAGGGTGCTGACAGAGGGTCCTCCCCATTGCAAGCTTCCTGCCAATATGCTGCTGAGGGCCCCAGCCTCTCTGATTTCTCTCTGATATACAGAGCCAAACTCCAGCCAGACATGTCACTATAGTTTCCAAATGGCGTGGGAATTGCACTGCTGCAGCACAGTGCAAAATTAAGATGACTACACAAAGAGTCCTTTGGCTGGAAAATCAGAGAGGGAGTCTCTCAAAAGTTACACAAGAAAAAGGAGACACGATAAAGGAAGAGCACATACATGCAAAAATACACAGAGAGACAGACTACAGATGGCAAGGAACACTAATGGGAACTTGAGCAGTTTTTAAAATCTGTTAGAAGGAAGACAAAAGAACGTATAGGTTCATTAGTGAATGAAAAATAAGAGCTAAAAATATCTGGTGTGGCAAGGAAAGCTTTGTTTCCTTCAGCCTTCTCAGTGAAAGGTAAGCTGTGACCTCTACGTTATTACATTTAAATAAGCACTGCAGACCAAAATAGGAAAAGACCTAGTTAAAGACTCTTTAGAGAAGTAATGACAACCTGAGGAATAGCTGAAGTTCTCCCTCTTGGACTTAGCAGTCAGCTAAGGAGATCCCTAGACCTTCAGGGGTTATCTCTGCAAATTCCCTGTTCTTGAGGAATTGAGGAGGGCAAGCAGAGTAGTTCATCTTTCAGGAGAGAAAGAAGAACCCAGGAAATTGGAGTAATCTAATACCCAGAAAGACAGAAGAGAAAATTATTAAACAATCTCTTTGTAGTCCTCTAGGGAATAATACGCTGATAACACCAGTCAGCATAGATTATTCAAGAACTGACTCTCTCACACCATTTCTAATTTCATTCCTTGTCATAGCAACTAGCCAAGTGGATAAAGAGGAGGCAGCAGATGTGATATATCTTGAATTTATTAGGAGTATGACATTGTCTTGCCTGACATTCTCTTAAGCAAAGAGGGAAATATGGCCCAGCGGGTGCACTCATAAAACTTGTAGATGACTCTGTATTGAGAATAATACCAAGAGCTTTGGAGGACAGGATTAGCAGAGGCTGGATTAGTTGGAGAAATGGTAAAATATCAATGTAGATAACTTCAGTAAAGTGCAAAGGAATTCAGGCAGAAATAGATGGTTTCTTCCTCAGTATCTGCCACACAAGATGAGAGGTTTTGCTGTAGCAGTTCTTTAGAAAATGTTTTCCCTTCATCAAAATGAATTATTGTGCACTTTCTCTCCATAAAGGGTCACTGGAAAAGCACAAAACTTCTAGGCTTCATTTCTCCAGAAATAGCTGAAATTCTCCTTGCAGGTCTGCTCCTCTCCTCAATTACTCCAGCCCCTAACTAACGACCAATTCTTAGTCTAGCTGATGTTTTCAAACCTTTGGATCTGTCATTTTTCAGCTAAATAGTCTTCATGGAAAAGAGCATCACTAACAAATCCAAGATTTCCTGTGGCAGAGGAAAGGATGTTGGCTGGGGAAGAATCTTGCAGAGTAATCACTTAATTAGCCATGGCTCTCTTCAGTGCTAAGAGTCACTACTTCTGTTTGAAAAGTAGAGGAAAAGGCATTGCTGTGGAGCTAAATGCTTCTTTTTTATATTGCTGCATATATTACCTTTTGCATATTCATTTTGGAAGGATGCAGCTGTACTGTATTGCTGAAAGAAAGGATGTTGTGAAAAATAAATACATCAGCCAATAACAAATTGCTTGGATTGAGTAGTATATGCCAAAGGTTTTTAATACCAAAAAGACTGAGCTGCTAACAAAGCTTTATAAACTCTTACTAAAATATGCTACAAGAGTTTAGGACATCTACCAAAACAATCTGTAAAAACTAAATCCTGTAGCAGATAATTTGCCTGGAAGATAATTAACTATAAAGTGATTTCTACAGCATTTGGGTTAGCAGTGTATAAAGAGGACAAACCAGCAGCTGAAAAGAATATGTATCTCTAATTTATTAACATCCTGGGGAAATGCCAGAAGAACACAAAGCTAAGGAGAGCCTGTATGTACCCGTGTGTAGAGCTGTAGGTGTGGGATACATAGACACGCCCCAGTTTTCAAAGCTGATCCCAACCTGCCTACCATGAAGAAGTGGAAATGGCAGAGGGAGATTAGAGCAAAAAACTGTCACAGGACCTGTAGGAACAGACACATTTCAGCAATATGAAAGTTCAACTGAAAATTGGCCCCTGGACCGATACTACCAGCACATGCTAGATTTGGTTATCAGTAACTGAAACATTGCTCCTGATCTGCTTGTCCTGTTGCAATACCAGGAGCCACCACCGCACCAAGTGAGCCCAACCTCGGGAACAGAGGAAAATAATCGCCAACAAATCTGAAGACAAGGCAGTGGACTGAGTTCTGTAACTGTGATTCTCCCCTGGTCCATGCACCTGGATGTGGGGTTTGCTGCCTGCAGACCCAGCTGTCTGTCTGGGAATGTGCCACATCACACGATACAGGCAGGTATTGTAAAGTGTCTCTCTCACCCAAAATTTACACCGGACATCCTTTAATATACGTGACATAACTCACACAGAAATACATGACTGCTGTTTACAAACATAGAAGGCAACAAATAGACTTGACGGGAGTAGTGGACTTCTTGAGGAAATATTTAGATGGAAGGCTCCATATTTTTTCACTACATGTTGAGCAGAGCAGGAAGGATGGACGAGGAGCTGTATTGGGAAAAGAAATAACATGAAAATGCATTGTTTGCTGTTCAGTACACACTCTTTCCTTGATATCAAAAAAATCCAAAACCACAAATAAGAAAGCCTAATTAAGTCAAAAGCCATTTTCCACTAAAAATTACCAACTACTTCTTCAAACAAATACCAATGCCTCGACTAAGGAGTTTTCTTGTGAGCTCTGCAGGGTTCATTTCTATGTTAACCAATGCAGGCATAATTTTGGGTCACTGGACTACCACCTGTTCTTAGCTTTTCTTTTGTGGGGAAGGTAAAAGCCATGACAATTGTTAGTGCAGCAATCTAAACAATCCTTGCAATACAAGGCAGAGATGTCTTGTGCTAACCACTTACAAACGCTTACTCTGAAAAGCATGATAATCAAGCTATATTTCAAGGTAACATGTCTAGATATAAAACTTGGGAGCACATCCTGGAGCTCAGGTTAAACACATAGGCTCTGCCTGCGATTTCTAGTATAAATTAAAAACTTTCTTTTGCCTTTTTTCCTTGAAGGCCTTTGCAAAGTTAATGAGGCCCAAACTCATTTTCCCTGACTTCTTGCCAGTATTGCCTCAGTAAATACAATATATGGGCATTGGCAAATGCCTTGCACTGTGCACATGTCAATTTTAATATATCAATACATTATTTGCCTGTAATCACCAATCTAAGATACATTCAACAGAAGCTGATTGAGGTAGATGAGTCACTGGCTCTGCAGCTGTCCTCTTACTAGTTTAGGACTATTTCAGAAAGCAGGGTAGCTCTATTGAGATTCAGGACATATGGGAGATACATCCATCTAATTATAAGTGACACCAAAAGCAGATATATATTCTGTGACAGACATTTGTGAACAGAACTCTATGTTGCTTCCCTACCCTGTTGGCTCCTAGGATGGATCTCATACACCTTGGGCATGAGTCTCCACTCTTTCCCACTGGTGTTGCTCAAAGGGGCTGTTTGTACTCCATTACCTGAGGAAGCCTTATCATTCAGGAAGAAAATTGCCCTGTGTAACTTTCTCCATCTGATTGTACAATGCCTGGCTGGAGTTGTCTCACCCAGAGTCCCTTTGCAGATCATGGAGAGAGACAGACACGTCGGAAGGGTGATTCACTCCCCTTCCCTTAGCTGTGTCTCCCAGTATGGAGTAAATTGCTCTAGGGAAGTGCTGATGTACCACCACAGCTATAAAGAGGACAATCCATGGTTAGCTGGACCACCTCTGTATTAGGTGGCTCTGGCAAAGCAGGATGACTTCTTTCTTCAGGGACTCTGCCCACGCCATTGCTAGTTGTGCCTAGAGGTGGGCTTCCCAAATGGAGGAAGAAAAGCACAACATCATCTGTTTAGTTCCGTTGCTTCCTCTGGATCCTGAGGTCCCCTGACTTTCCCAGGCAGAAAGTCCACCCTGCAGCCCAGGCTACATAGCTGCTTGCTCCTGGACTTCCAGCTTGGTGCCTCTATCATCACACTCTACAGCCTGGGGTCCTGGGGACCAATGCCCCAGGATGGAGTGTCCTTGGATCTTCTGCTTTCCCATATCAGGACACAGCAGTGACACCCTTTAGGTCTTTAATCTCAATGCATGCATATCACAGACACGTCTCCTTGGAGGCTTGCTCCAAAATAAGTCAGACAACAACTTGATCCCCTGCAAAATTATGGCTGAGTTAGATGATCATTTCTCCCCTTCACTTGACTACATTCATTGCTGCTTGCTACCTATGTAGGTTGCCTTCTCACTTGTCAGTTCTGCAATTTCTTTGTCGAAATCCTCCTCTGCCATTTCAAGGTCAAAAGTTTCCTAGTATGGCAGCTTTTTGCGTCCAATAAGAGATGAATCGTTCATCAGAAAGATGTCCGAATTACTGAAGCATAATTAACCCTTATTGTTTCCAGTGGCAGGCCAAGTCTAACCAGCCCCAGATGAAATTCATTCACTTTATAAATCCTAGTTATGCTAACATTTGTTGTTATAAATGTGTGCAGTCTGACAGATGTATTTTTATTAGGCTGTGTGCAATCTCCATTTGCATGGTAATGAGCCTTCCAAAGGCATTCAGCAGGTGAGATGGGAGATGGGAGATGAACTCCTTCCATCAGCACCACTGCTTGCATCTCATGATCAGTGGTATTTGTCAGAAACAGAAAACGCTTATTAAACTGACACCAGCTGTGGTATCACTTACAACCTTACCATTAAAGCACAGGACTCGTCCAAGTGAGCCATGCCTGAGCACGGAGGTAGGACCTGCCACCACCAATGACAGGACAAGCTGCTGCTGAATCTGCTCCTGGTTTAACCAGCCCAAAGGGATTTTATGATATAATATTTTATACTCCTGTTGCCATAATATTGGAGAACTTTGCCATCCTCGGTTCTTTTATGTCCCAGCATGCTGTTTTCTGTAGGTGGCTTTAGGCCTTAATTTCTGTAAAATAAGAATTATCCCAGTGCCACATATCAAGGTTAGACTCTTTACAGCAGCTTCTAACTGCGTAGACAGCACCTAGCATCATTGTGAAGGGGACTGCTTGTAAGACAAAGACCAAAACAATAATGATAAACTTCTGCATTAACCTCCACCTTCCAGGTGTGGGTTTTTTTTTTTTTTTTTTAATTAAAAGAAAAAGCAACACAGACATCTCATTATGTCTCTCTATTTCAGACTTAAATTGGCTCCTCAGTTGATTTGTGGTTAATTGATGCAATCAGGGACACAGCTGAGGCATGTTAAATGCTTAGCAATTGTAATGCAATAATTTCTGACAATACTTCAGTAAGGGTGGCAAGAGTAAATCCTGCTTCCTGGGAAAGGTCTTGCACTCAGAGGGAGCCTGTCACTGCTATTGTGAGAGCTCCTGTCAGGCTGCATTAGAAATAAAGCCAGGTTCAAGTTGCTAATAGCTACAGTTATCCATCCATCTGCAGTCAGAGGCTGGCAAGTGCAAGGATGAACATGGGGAGCCCCTCGTATCTCCTTGAGCCAGTGTCACTTTCAACCTCTGCCTCCAAATTTCTTCCCAGCCTTGCCTGTAGCAGATGCTCCAGCACACATATCCTAGTGCAGGACTCAGTATCAGCTGTTCCCCCTTGGCACAAGCATGTATATCTATAATGTGCAATTATGACACCTGGGTCCCTGGTAGCACTACCCACTGGCAAAGCAACATGGTGCTTCTCATTATGGGACTAGATATTCTAGTTATTCATGGTTCTTCCCAATGTTTTATAACCTGGGTAAACTTTGCATGACTAGCCTTTTCTTCAGAAAGTTGCCTTGAAGAAGTCTTTAGCCAAAATGGTTTAATTGCTTTGGATAAAAAGAAGGTGAAACAATTTTTTTTTCTTTTTTTGAAGACTCCTACACCTTCCTTTAGGAATTCACCCCTACCCTCAGTGCTTTGGAGAAGAGACTCAATGTTTGGCAGACCCAGCCTTTATGCCAGGAGCAGCAGCAACTATTTCCCTATGAAAAGCCACCTGTGTTTGTCAGTAAGTCCATATTGAGAAAATAGCTTGTCAGTTGTACAGCCAGAGGCAATTTAGGGCTGGAATTAAATCCAGGGAAGAGCAACTCCCCACTGGGCCCATTTTGTGCCATCACTTCAGGCAGCTCACGTGGATTTCTGCATGGAGAAAATCCATCAAGTCCCATCAGGTTGGGCTCTCCCCAGCTGCAGGTGCTGAGGAGGAAAGGCGGGAGCCGGTCTCTATCCCACTGACCTCCTGGGTCAGTGAGAGCAGGCAGAAGCTGCCTGAACAGGATTGCCAGGTCAAGAGGCAGTCACACCGTCACTAGGAGCAGTACCCTAATGCCACACACACAGATGGGACATGGGCTTTCCTTCTGAGAATACCCAATTAAAAATGTATGTTTGGTTGGTTTTTTTTTCCCTTGAGTAATTTTATTTTAAACATAATTTCTGATTCTAGCCTGTTTTTTCAGCATCCCAAGTAAACAAACTTAAAAGCCTGTCATAACAGTAATGAGAAGAGTGGACAGGAGACTAGAAATAATAATGTGCCTATTTAACTGAGCTCTGGTGGGCTCTAACACCACTTTCCTAATGAGCACACTGTACAGCACCATTCATCTGCCTGTCTACCTTCTCATGACTAATACTGAACTGCTGACCAATTTAAAGCTCATCAGACATAATTTGAGCTCCGAAAGATAATTAAATTCCTCCAAGTTGTGTGAAAGTCACTGGCTGGATAGAGAGATGCAAATTGAGCGTGTCCTCTGAGGGGAAATTGCTGGGAAGAGCTCAGCAGTTACCATGATTGCTGGCAGGTCTGTGGGTGCACGGGTTCCCGATGGCCAGCAGCACACATGGGGTGCAAGTCCAACCTCTTGTCAGCAGAGGAGGTTATTGCTGAGGTTATTACCTTGGTGATGCTCAAGCCGGTGGGAAATCAGGTTATGTTTCTTGCACTGCTGCATGGGATGGGGGGGAGATACACCAGAGCTGGTCAAGGGGCTTTGGCAGGCTGGGTGATATTTCCCCAAGCACTGCCCCAGTCTCCAGCTGTTTTCAGCTGCGATATCCTAGGCATGGTTCATCTTGTGTGTTCAGCAACCCTCCGTGTAATTCTCTCTTCCCCAGTCCTCCCTTACACACATGTAAACTTTCTCCATCACCACATCTCCAGGCCAAATAGTCTTACCCTATTCATCCATGGTTTCTTTGCACAAAAGCTGCAGCAGACCCCAACCATCCCCACTGGCATTTGTTGAAGTGTCTCCTAATAGACCCTCCTGAGATGAGCAGACAGGAGCTGTGCACTATGTCCAAGGTGTGGGCTAAGAGTAACCCCCACCCACAACCATAACAATGATGTTCTCCAATACCTTCTTCAACCCTTCTCTAATGATTTCTGACACCAGATTTGTTTTTCCAGCACAGGTGGCATTTATCCAGGCACCCAGTAATGCTACTTGTTGTCACAACTTTCCTGACAGACATGGTGCTCACCAAATACAGTGTTTCCTGCTTCTGAGATGGTTCAGAAGACCACGTCCCAGCTCCCTGCTTCACAGTGTGTGGTGGTTCAGCTGGGCTCACGGCTCCCATGCATTCTCACTATTTCATTATGTTATCTTGTGAGTTAAATAAAGATGTAATGTAGCACTGAAATCCCTGTCCCCAGACAGTGATTGAATTTTGCTGATGTCATAAAAGGATTTGTTCCTCTGTTGTTTTCTGTAACATCAAGTAATTTCCATTAAATAGTAAGTAATTGATTTACCATGTTTGTCTGGGGCTTTTTTTTTTTTAAGTAATTGATTTATTTAGTCATTGCAATTACAGTAAATCAGTTAATTAAAAATAATTCCAAATAATTAATTTACTTGGTATTTAAATATTAGAAATTTCCATGAATGACTGCAAATTACTTGCAGACAAGGCAAATTTTCTTATCACTTGCAGGAAATGGAATGATTAATTTTTAAATGTTATTTATATGTGCTGTTTTCAGTGGTTTGTCACTGTTGTTCCACCTGCTGAGCAATCCACAGGAAAATCCAGCTACTGACACTGATCCCAAAGCACTGAGTCCCCTGGTGCTCCCTTTCCAACTTCTCAGCTGCATGAGGCAGAGTTACGTCCCCAAACAGTGTAAAGACTCCTAATGTAGGAGTCTGAATACCTTGCTAATAGGTTTCATCTCTCATTTGAGGATTGTCTGACGTCTAATAAGGCTTAACCTCCCATTTCAGTTGCTTCACTGACAACCACTCCTCCAATGCCTCCCCTACATGGCCATCTCTTTGAGGTGGGGGGAACGCTGTTTGAACATATAACCTTTGAGATCTCTCCCCTACTGTTAAATGTGGTGGAAACTAGTTAAAAAACTAAAAAAGTGATGGAGATAAGAGTAAGGGAGAAGATACCACCAAGAAAAATCACAATATTCTTTCTTCTACAGGAAACCATCTGAATAAATAGATTTCATTCCATTCATTTACTAAGATGCTGAAGTATCTCTGTACTGGGGAGGATGGGATTAATGGTGTCTACTGCTCTGAAAGTGTTTCATTCCTAGCAACCTATCCTTAATTGCCGCACCTGCACAGCTGAGATAAAAATTCATGGACTTGGCTGTCACGAAGCAAGCCTCAGCTGCTGCAGCACGGAAAGAAGAGTGGCACACAGAGATCAGACCTTGGGGTCCTCTCTGTGGGTTGCTTCAAAGTCCAAAGGCACAAGGGATGCTGTCCTGGACCAAGACACTGAGGATCTTGAAAGAAAACATGCTGCTTCCTACCACATGATCCGTGCAAATTCCATCATGCTGCCCATGATATGCACTGGCTTGCTATGAGCTGGCTCAACTCCCAGATTCCTTGGTCCCTGCATCTAGAAGAACAAGGACAAAACCCCCAAAATAGCCTGATTCCTGGGAAAATCTCTCACCAGGCAAACAGGACCAGCGTTATGCACCCCAAGGGAAGCCAGAGCACCTCCAGTCTCTGCTGCAACAGCATCCCTTTTCTCTGAAAACTCAGTGCTGAGGATGGTAAAAATTTAGCCTAAATAGATTCAAAAGGGCAAAACAATGGGCTGTCTGGGGAGTCCTCCTTCTTTCCTTTCAGTCTTTTTTTTGTTTATTTTGAAGCATTATTAAAATATACTTCGGAAAGATCAGCAAATGTAATCTCACATAGAGGCTTGCTCTTCCCAAGAGAAACAACAATGCCAGAGAAACAAAAATAACAATTTAAAAAAAAAAAAAGTCCTCAGACACCCTTCAGTGCCTTCATTTGAATTCAGCGTGCTCCTGTGTGGAGCTGCTCACTTGGAAAGGTGGAAAACAAAGTCTCCCCATTCATACTGCTTATCTCACAGGGTCTTCTTGTCATGGCCCCTCTGGAAGCAAGGCGAGTGCAGAGAGGGAAGGGCTTGGGAGAGTCCCAACTAAGATTTACAAGCCCCTGCAGGCCCAGCCGTAAAAAGCACAGGGGAATTTGCTCAACTATAAAGCACATGTTGTAACACTGCCTGAGAGGAGATGGTACAGCCAACGTTGAACATGAACACAGTGACTATAATCCAAGGCAGGAGTCCACATTTGAAAAAATCCCCCAGCTGTTCCTCTCACCAGGCTTTGGGTCTCATTGCAGAGGGGCTTTGGAGCCTGCAAGACAGGTATTTTTCGTACAAAACTGGTCAGGAAGACATGCTCCAGGAACATGTCTGTTGGTGATTAAGGGGACTTCAATCTGTCAAGGACTTGAGGTCCTCAGCACCAACGCACCAACCACTTCACACCACAGAACCAAAACCTTGTTTGTATCTCATTTTCTGCTTTTGTTAGGATTTTTTTTCATCAAGTCAGCAGTTAAACATGAAAACAGAAGTTCAGAGATGTGAGAAAACCCCATCCTTAGAAATATTCAAAACTTGAGCAGATACAGCTATGATCAGCCTGCTCCTCCTGGCCTTGCTTTGAGTAGGAGGATCAGACCAGAGTCCTCCAGAGGTCCCTTCCAGTCTAAATTATTCAGTACTTCACTTGCTTGTGTTACATATTAAATCCATTCTGCCTGAAAATTCCCAGTTGCCAGTGTGTCTTAATGATGCCTCTCAAAACTTCATATCACACGCAAGACCTACAGGATTTCTCCCTCTTCATTTCATCCTTGGTGTGCTTATGTGGGTGTTGGAAATCCAGACTCATTACTTCACTTCAGCACGTTTAATTAACTCTAATTGCACCATTCTCATATTCTCACTGGTCTCACTTGCCCCATAAATTGGCTTAATGCCTTCACTGAAAAGATGCTCAAGGCAGGACACTGTGTATGCATGGAAAAATACTAGTAGAAACCCTGCCTGGATGACTTGTTATTCCCCACCTTCTCCCCAGCCATTAAAAGCTAGGGGGAATCTGTTTTCTCTGTCTTCATAAAAGCTTAAAACAAGAATGGAAAGAGTGACCTCACAGTCAGCCCAAAAGTACATCTGATCCAGTACCCTCTCTGGCACTGGGAATAGAGGTGACTCAGGAAGAGTATAAAAATAGGACAAACATGCAGCAATATTTCCACAAACTTCTCTTAGCCTTCAGAGCCAGAAGTGTCATCTTTGTGCTTGACCACCCTCAGAGGACTTTCCTACCCTTGATTCATCTCATACCATCTCGAACCCACGTGTATTGCATTTTATCCAGGACACTACCAGTCCCCAAAGCCCCATGTCAGAAGTTTTGTTTTTAGGCCCAGCCTCAGGTTAGAGGGGCATTTCCAGGGCAACACAAATAACCGAGGGCCTTAACATCTGACAATGCCTACACCCAAAATTAAGAAGAGTGTTCAGACTCCTCCCTAACCAGAATAATCTTAATATTTCCAACAAATACCAAAATGTATCTCTAAGTTCAGTGAAACACTGAAGCAATGGGCAACAGACATTTCACTTTGCGCAATCATTTTTCTCATTTTTTTATACAAGAGAAGGGAGCATCCAAGAAAAGATGTTTGGAATTAATGTTTCATTTCAAGATACCAAGAGGGAAATTTTCTTCTTATCTTACTTGTTTTGCTTCTGGTATGATTAACTTGGCAGAACCAAGAGGAATTTACCAAGTATGGTGGCATTGATGAATTTACTTTTCACCCTGGGGGAAAAAAGTTCCAGCTGCAAAACTGTGGCAGAGCTTTACTCCAAGAAGCCTCGTCGGCTTCTGTTACCTTCACTTTGTGCCTGGTTCCCCTGTCTCCCTCTACTTCATTTATAATCCACTGGACACTCCTCCAAAAGCTTCCCAGACAGTCTTCCATCTGTCTTCTCACCAGGTGGTCATAAATCAGCCGCTTCTTTACCTTCTCCTCAGTGTTCCCTGCTCCGGTGGGTCTCTCCTTCTCCACCATGCTTGCTTTGTTCCTCCACTCCTCCTTGGCTTGCCTTCAAGTCATTTTCGCTTCATCATTGTCCAATTTTCAGCCCTGTAGGATAGAAGAAAAAGAAATACAAGATGAAAGAAATTCTATGAACTGTACAATCGTAAACATATTTGCCAGGCTAGACCAGGAATGAGTCATTATTGAAAACGAGAGGTAAAATTGTAACAAATTTAGGGTACGTTTTGCTTTTTTTGCAGTTGAAAGTCTTCCTAGCTTGGAGCTAAGAATAATCATTTCATTATTTCCGAAAAGACCTGGCAGGAGTCCAGGCCCAGCATTTGATAAAGTGTTGAGAACTGAAGCAGGCATAAAAGAGTTATTTCTATCTCAATGAGATTTGGTGTTCCACTTAAAATCAGCAGATCCTCTGCTAGAGTTAATTGGTGTCAGAGAACTGTTTTCTTCTGGAGCATCTCAAAGAGACACCAGCAGAGAAACTGCCTTGCTCTATTTCCACGTTTCCCTTCCTTTCCTTTGCTTCCTAAGGGGAAAAAAAAAATCTTAAATATGAATACAGATGAGAAGTCTGGAGTTTACCACTCCTGAACTGTTGTAGGGACCCAGGTGAGAAGAAATTGTTACGAAGGTCCAAATTTGCAGGGCATATAGGCACGTGCTTCCATAAAGCCTATGCTTGTTCAAGCATTCCCTTTCCTGAACTGATCCTGAAGTGTTCTCATCACTCCAGCTGATGAGCCCAGGGAGGGCACAGGCAACAGTGATTTTAAATCCTTCCCTGTAATGCCCACCTTGCTCAGAGATGTCTGGTGGGTGAAATGTTTTTCACAAGGCAGACAGAATGCCTGTTTTTTGCAGGATGGCTTATTACTATGACAACCAGTACACTTCCCTTCCCCTTGCAGCACTGGTTTAAGAGGTCAGAGAGAAATTTCAGCTGAGTGTGCACATCACTTTCCCCACAACTGTAGTGGCCGTTCAGGCAATCCTGAAAGGGAAGTTAAACGGAAATTCAATTAATCAGCATGCCCCGCAAAGCCAAACATCTGTATGGCTTTGCTAATGAAGCATCTACTGTGCTGCCTAATAACTAGGGAATGAGGAGGGACTAGAAGACAGTTTTTCAGCTCCTTATGATGATGGCAAACATCTGGGCTTTGAGACAAAGTCAGAGCACAGTATGTATAGCGTACAGAAACAGGGCAAGTTTTGCAACAGCACCTTTTCAATCTGGGGAGAAGCAGAGTTTGAAAGCGAGAGGTTGAGCTTGGAGAAAGCCATGTTTGCCAAGGCTGTGCCGGAGTTTAACTTGCCATTTAAGAGAACGTAAGCTTCTAAGGAAAATTACTTGCTTTCATAGCTGCAAAAACAAAATTTGATTTTTTCTTTAAGAGAGAAAAGGGTTCTTTTCCTCATTTCCAGTTATTGCCTAACAATTGCCAGGCAAAGCAAACAGAAGGCAGAAAAGCAGCTTCACTTTAGGCAATCACAGCTACAGCAACATTTCGCTTTTGCAAAGGATGCTGCAGCCTTCAATGGCTCATTTTCCTACAAAAGCAGCCACAGAGGAACCCTTCCTCACCATGGGGGCTTGCCCTTTCATCCTATTCTTAGAGAGTTGATGTTTGTTGGTCCACCAGCTTCTGTACTTGGAGAAACACAGCAGCCTGGATGCCCGCGTATTTTCTAAAGTTTCCTCTGTCTATGCAGACAGTCCCTTTCTCCCCGCGAAACCTGCAATGTGATTGCCTCCCACAGATATTTCTTGTGCTTATCTTGACACTAGCTGTTGCCTTGTACCACTTTCCCCCATCCCCAGAGACCCCTCTGAAATCTTGATCTCAGGTACTGGTGATTTGTGAGGGCTCACATCAAACTTCCCATGAGAAGCTTTCCTTTTCATCACAGCCCTGTCCACGAAACAAGGTTTTGGGTTTCATTTACAAGACCACTGCTGGATTGTGCCAGGCAAAGCAGAAAGCATTTCCAAACTGGTGGCATCACTGGGTTTCCTTCCATCTGCCTCCACTGCATGCGTCCATGTGTGACAGGGCACCTGGTGCACCTCGTGCGTTGCCAGACTTTTGTTCACCAGCTTGTTTCAGGGCACGTGGAGGACATGAGTGGGACACTGGTAAATGCCTCCCAGCAGTTATGAGGCTTACAAACCTCTAGGAAACGTCTAGGTGTCATATTCTTTTGCTTCTGTTTGTAACCCTTTCTGCACAGTCCTGCTTACAGAGTTGATGGGGGGGAGGGGTGAGGAAAGATGCTAGCTCTTGAAATTCCACCAGCTCTTCCTCCCTGACTTGATCAAAAACACATGGGCTGTTATACCTCCACGATCCTCTGACAACACTATTCAATATCCACAACTAGTCTCAAGAGGAGCTAATTGCCCACAGAGATTTAATTCACTTAATGAAGCATCACTTCTTCCCTGGATACCAGGAGAAGACAATCTTACTGCAGGGATGGTGCAGTCAGGGACAACAGCGGGACATTCATAGGGCCAGGTCCTGCTATCAGAATGGTGACCTTGGTTAGTAGCCATCACAGGTGACAAGCATGGTCAGCAGGGAGGGAAGAGACAACAGGATTAGCAGAAAAAAGGACTCTCAGACCCACCCACAGTGACTTTGGATAAGAGAAGATTTCATTGCTGAGGAGGTTATTTGTGGTTTCCAGTATATGTAATGGAATTTCTCTTCTCTCGTGACAACCTGACTTGTTTAAGCCAATTTTTGCAATTTAGTTTGTATAAGTGTAATTAAACTTCCCGGGTTTCTGGACAGGTAGGGGGGAGACAGCTTGATAAAGACCCTATGAAACAGAGACTGGGTGTTTTGCTGCTAATCCATGAGCTGAATGAGCTCAGTAGAAAGTCCAAGCTGCTAAATCTGAACTGGTACATCCTTTAGCATGAGCCGTCTGTACTGAGATGCTGCAGGCAACACTTGGGACATGTTTGTGTAGTGTCTGGCATATATAAGAGCTGTCCTTCAGGGCCAGACCAGTGGTCCAGCCAGCCTGGTGTTGTCTCCAGCACTGAAAACGGGAGACCACGTGTGTCTGTCCTTCCTGTGATCCATAGCTGGCACTTTTACGGCATCCCCAGGCACAGGATGGGGGATGCTTGGAAAGTCCTACCTGTTTCCTTTAGTATCCATTAACAGACCTGTTGTCCATCCCTTTTCAAACCTGCTGGTACAACAAATTTCAATGTTTGCTACCTGTTGTGTAAAAAAGTGTTCTCTTCTATCTGTTTTAAGCTGATCTCCTGCTAGTTTTCCCCTCTCCCCTGCCCAGTTCTCTTATTGGGAGATTTATTGGGCCCTCCTTTGGTTTCTGCATTACTTTCACAGTATCTCCTCCAAACTCATCCCTCTTGCAGTCTGGCTCCACTTCTAACCACCTGTAAAGCTAGCACTGATGCTCCTAAAGACATGGTCTGAAGAGAGTAAAACCCCTGTGCAACTCCTGTCTGTACATCTACAGAGTCCACATGGATCTCAGTACTTAAACATAGACTTTTCAATGAAAAAGCAGAGATTTCTGACATTAGTCAGGAAGAGATACTGCCCACTTCCATTCTCGTTCATCAGGACTTCTGAAACAGCAGCTGTGACTGTAGATGTACTTCAGAGCTGTAGCTTGTGCAACACATTTGGGTACTGCTGAGTGTGTGATGGGAGCGGGAGCAGGAATGTGCCTTGTGCCTCTCCCTGGGAAGTGGTCTCCCTCCTTCAGCAGCACCCTGCATCCCACAGACCAGCTGCTCCCACGTCTCTTTGCTCTGCTTGCTGTCAGCACTGGCTGCAGAGGCACAATAGGCTCCTAAGTCAAGTGAGAAAAGAGAAGAAAGGTGAATGAAATCTCAAGAATGCTTACATCCAAGAAGTAAGGAGATAACTCCAGACTTGAGCCCAGCAACATCTCACTGACATGCCTGGGATCCAGGCTGTGAAAAAGGAGAGCAAGAAAGAAGGCCTCACAGCATGATGGCAGAGATGCAGAGTGATTCTTTGATCTGCAGAGGATGGACGGTGCCTAAAGCCTGGTCTCCACATTCAGCTGCAGGCAGGCAAGGAAACACCAGCTCTAGGCAGATGCTGTCAGCATGACTACACCAGCAGGCAGGGTACAGAACAGAGACAAGACCCAGCCTGGAAATGCAGGCAGGGTGGCTTGGACTTTCCTGCCCTGGTCTGATTACTAACCAGCCATGTTAGTCTGGCTCATGCACACTGGCCCTCAGCAGGGCTTGCCAGCTTGTGATAAAACAGCCAGGCTGTTCCTCCACCTGGTAGGCTCTGTCTGCACCCTGTCCCTCCAAGCTCTTGCCACAACTCACGACAGGCATTAGACTTCAGAAAGTACAAGGTCATGGTTGCACAAAATCATTAATTCAGTTCTTAAGTTCAAGCTCACTGCAACCATGGGACAAGTTTGATCCTCTACATGCTCACCCTCCTTCATCCAACCTCGTCAAAAATTGGGAAGGGGTAACTTTGGCAAGCTTTGCACCAGCTCAATCTGTTTCCTCCTGGAGCACTTATGTGCCTCTTCCCCTCGTTGCATGCTCTGACTGCTTCAGCCAAAACATGATCCTCTGTACATAGCCAGTCTGCATTGCCTTGGCGTTGCCAGCTGACTGGGCATTGTCTAGTTATTAAAATCCATCAGCAATGAGTGAGAAAACACCTTGCAAGCCCTGGGAACTCTACTTTTCAACTGCTGGAGTGTCACTGATTTAGTTGCAGTATTTTATCACTTTCCTGGGGCTTGCAGGCTTCTCAGAAAGAGCCAGCATAGAAGGGGTGGTTTGTTTGCTAAACTCCCCTAGACATTCCAGATGAAGACCGTGCCTTTGCAAAAGAGAGAGATTAATTCAGATCGGATGTGAAGAGCTGTGATTTTGGTTGGGCTGGACCACATCTGCATCTAGCAGGTGTCAGCATGTCAGAATGGTGGGGCAGTCCTTATATCTATCCATCTGTTCATATGGCTCATCACATTTGAAATACCACATAGAAATAAAACAAAATCAAAGTTCTTATGCTCAACAGCTGCATGTTCTGATGATTTTGGAAAAGGAAGGGAGGAGTGAAGCAGTCTGTCTCCTCGTAGTCACTCTACCTGTTTGTGTGGCTGTCTACATCTCCACCACCTCCCTCTAGTGTAGGAGTCTGGGCCGCGCTGAGGGAAAGTTAGTGCAGACAGAAGAATGCAAGGACGAAGACAAGGCCAGTAAAATAAGGCTGGCAAAAACACACAAGATAGCAGATAAGTGAGAAACACCTGTGGTCAGCAAAAGCACACAAGTCTGAGCAAAACAGGGTATGAGATAAGGGAGTTTTGGCAAGTTTTGGGCTTTACATGCTAATTGCAATTAACCAATGCAAATGCTTGTAGAGGCACGTGAACAGCACGTGTAGATGACCTGTAGCCTATTAGAAGATAGATGAGTGCGTGTACGGAACTTAGTAGAATATAAATGTAACCAGAAAAGGAATAGAAGATGATAATAATATAATAATAAAAAAGATGGACGACCTGATCATCACATTGGTGTTGCGTCGTTTCTGTTCCCACATGGAGAAATAAGGACCCCGGCTAATGGTGACCCCGACACTCTAGCTTTTGAACCCATCAGCTTAAGGCCTTCAGGCACAAAGGCTGGGGTGTCAAATTGGGCATCACTCACTTTCCCCACGCTCCTGATGTGTTGGATTAAGGCCATTGCAAGCACGGCATACACACCTTTGGGCAGTGTCACAGAAAGGATTTACAGCCCAGTCCCCATATATCATTAGGATCAAAGAGGCTCAGCATCCAACACCCTGATGAATACAAACTGATTTGCCTCGGGTCAGTTCAGGGGAAAAGTGAAATCCACCTGCAGTGTGGATCAATCCAGCCAGGGCCAAAGGGGGACTCTGTGTCAGCTGGGAATATAAACTGCAAAATCACAGATAAATGGGGAAGAAAAGGTGGGGAAGGTCTCAGTACTGAAAAAGAAGAGACCAGTATATCATTTCAGCCCTACTCTTTGTCCTCAAAATATGAGCTGTCTCACAGAAAATAGTGTTTCATTAGCAAACAAAAGCGGCAGCCTGGAAAACTTAATCTCCTGAGAGGCCCCAAGCCTGGCACTTGCTAAATGCACCCTGACTTTGTGTAGGGTGAACTGCCACTGATCAGCTGGCTATCGTAAGTCCCACAGATGGTTACAACGTGATAGGTGAACACGACAGACAGAAAGGACTGAGACATTTCCAGACAATAAAGCAGCTACTGTGGTGCTTCAGATCTCTATTAATCTCATTAATCAGAGCAAGATTGACCACTGTCTATTGCTATCTTGCGTGTATAATGCAAATCACCAACACACTTCTATTCACTCAGAATCACTCAGGGTTTAGGATTACTAGTAAAAAATCTTGAGGGGTACATGTATATATGCATTTTCTGTGGATGTTCTTAAGAGATTTTTAGCTGTTATTAAAAAAAAGTCAATCTAAACCAATTGATGAAACTTCAATTTCTGAAAAGCAAAATAGAGCATTCCTAGGGTTCACACTATGTTTCCTTGTTCATTATACATTTATTAGTGGGTTTTAGGTCTTGGGTAACACACAAAGAAGGAAGAGGCAGACATTGCTGATTATTTGCTTTACTTCTGTTTGCAGGATCTGCTTTGCCAAGAGCCATGCAAAGAGAATGACAGTTGTTCCCTACAGCCCTGCCTCTCATTCACTTGCAGAGCAGCTCCACAGCTCCAGGCTGCTCCAGATGCCAGCAGTCCTGATAGGAGGGAAAGGCTGGAACCACCCAGGGTTTCCTCCAGAGCACCTGAAGGGGAGAGCAGCAGGAGTTTCCTACTACATGTGCAGCAATTCCCATGGCACAGCAATTTGCCATGTGCACATGTCATTTCCTTCTCCCAAGCTGTAAGAGAGAGATATATGGAGTTGTAGGAGTAGTGGTCATCTTTCAGGGTCTGCATGGAACCTGAAGAAGTGGCTATAGATGCATAAACATGCACAGAGTTAAAATGTGCATGAAACTAAAAAGCATCCCATTTCACATGGATAACTTGTTCTCCTTGGTGCAATTAACCTTTTGACCTCCTTGGAAGACATTACTGACTCCAGAAAGGAGAATAGAACTCAAATGTGGAGCCGTTTTTCCTACAAAAACAGGCTTATGAGCACCAAAAGAGATTGTCTCTATGTCTGGTTTACTCTGGATGTGTGCTTTTATTGGAAAACAGTCCTCATTCAGGATTGGACTTGTACCCTCTGAGGTAAGGTCTCTTGTCTAAAAAGGACTGAGTACTCACAGGTATCATTCCCAACAGTGGTATGGATGGTCTCTGTGTTATATATAAAAAATTGAAAAAAAAATATCGATCTGCGTGTGACTCATCTTACTGCAACAGCAAAGAGAGAAACCCTCGCTGCTCCATCTCAGGGGCCATCTGGCAGAAGGGTTACAGGTCCCACGAAGCCCACAAATGTAAAAACACTGTAAAAACACAGCCTGGTTACACCTACAGCAGTATCAACGCAGTCCAGCCCATACCTCTCTCCATCAACAGGTTTGATCTCAGAAATATACTCAAGTGATATTTAGCAGCAGGCCCACTGGTGATACAGACCATCCCTGCAGGACACCTGCTCAGACTGATGCAGCTCTGAAGGGCTTAGGCTGAAGGGCAGATGAAGCTCGGAGTGGGACAGCTGGTGAAGTTTTGTTCCCTTGATCAAACACCACACGGCAAACCTTGGCTCAACAACCAACATGCCAGCATGGGTGCCTGTGCAGCAGGGGCACACCGTACAGATGGTGTCCTGGCTCTGTCCCCATCCACAACCGAAGCTTTTTGAGTCAGAGTAAGACTCTTTGATTCACTGGCTCAGACCTTTCTCCACTGCCATCCTCTCCTGACAGATATCACTGTGTTTTGATCTTCAGCCATAGACATGTGAGAGGAGGAATGTGTTTCAGGGAATAGTGTTTACAAAATCCTTCCTTACCTCATCCCATGCTGGACTGGACATTGTAATGGGGTATGTTACGAGCTTTACCATGGTTCCTGTGGAAGGTTTTCACTGTTAGAGACCATTTGCTTTCTAGCAAGAGAGTACTCGTAGACCACACTAAGCATAAATCATCTGTGTATACATTCAGAATTCTTACTGAGCATCGATTTGCTCTGCAGCAGTGACCTCTGTTCTGCTCATGCCAACTGATCTGTGAAAAATCTGTGCTGAGGGCAGAGCTGCATTTTCAGCTTCAAAACCCAGGGGCAAATAAGAGGAACCCCTGATTTATCGCCTTTTACAAGAGAATGAGCTTTGTGCCCATCTTACAAATTTGGGGCATTGTCTCCTGCTCCTTGAACTCACAAGCTTGGCAGTGCTATAGTGAAAAAAAGTACTTTTAAAAAATTCAATGGTACAAGGTCTTTCCAGCATCTGTCACTCATCCTTTCCCCAGAGAGCCAGGAAACTGAGATGAATGTCTCTGCTGGAGTCATCCCGCCTGGGTTAGTGAAGCGGGACTTTTCCCCTGCGTGCTGATTGACTTCGATTCGCCCTGGCTCTGTTTCAATGAGCCTTGTCCAAAGGCAGCCACCAGTCATGCTCTGGGAAGAAGGAGGGGTAATTAGCTGATGCTTTGGGAACAGTCCTGCAATGAGGGTATGAAGAATGAGCCAAGGGCAAGGAGACATGGTGCTTTCATATATGCATATTTGTGTGTGTGTGTTTTGGCAAGCCAAGTTCAAACAGTGGCTACAGTCAGTGCTGTGCAGAAGAAGAAAGCCAACAGCAGTAACAATCTCTAGGAAGCAGCTGTCTGACAATCTGTCTTCAGATAAAGTTTCTTCCATACCTGAGTCCAGCCCTGGACTTCCCAAAACCCAGGCTCCCCATCTGCCTAACCTTGACTCTTAAATAGGTCATAAACACAGTAGGAGCTAGAAAAATATGTGGTTTCATTCAGATCCTATGGCAATGAATTCTCCTCCTTCTTAAGGAGGAAAAAAAAGGATTACTTAATTTGCTATCTGCCATCTCCTGCTTTGCTCTCTGCCATCTCCTGCTTTGCTATCTGCCATCTCCTCCTTTGCTCTCTACCTATTGTTCCCATGCTCTGTGGGACAGAATAGGAGCCAGAGCTGATCCCCCACTTTCACTCTGCTGGAAAATTTCAAACCCCAAATCGTGTCTGCCTCTGAAATAAGAGCTTCCCATGTTTAGTCTTTCTTTTCCATTATGGATGTCTCACTTGCAACCAAAGGCAGATGTTTACCTTTGCACAACAGGTACCAGGATATATGCATTCGGGCCATGTGTGCAGCCAGATTTGAGAAGGGACAAAGAATTTGGCCCAAGCATTAGACTGGGAAAACTCAAGCTGAAGGTAATAACTGACAATTCGTGTTCCTTTCATGAAGGTTAAAAATGAACAGAGTATACCACATGGGTCAGAGGATGTGATGAAAGCCTTGAGACCCGAAGGGCTGCTGAAGCCCTGACAGGAACTCTGGTGGGTAGCACTTCTTCACAGAGGTGCCACCATCAGTGGCAGGGGAACTTGGGCTGTGCTCAGGAACTGGGGCAAAGCTCCACTATGGAAAGGATGTCAAGGGAAGACCAACTCACCCTTCTCCTTCCAGCAGCCCCTTTAGTGACACAGATCTTCTCCTCTCATCTCGAGGCTCCCACAGGCTCAGTTGAGCCAGTGTGAGGGCAGCGCAGGGTATCACACATGGGTGCTTTTCTGAGCCACAGCACATCGAGGGAAGTGCCAGAGGGCTGAATTCAATTTAACAAGCCACTGGGCAGAGCCCTGAAAAGTGTCCCAGCCAAGGCCGCGTGCATTTATCTACTGCTGGCAGAGAAATGATGGCTGATGGAAAAAACAACGGGTGAGAACAGTGCTGTTAGAGCCACAGTGGGGCTTGTAGACAAGATACCAAATCAAATATCTCAGCGCTCCTGATGAAAACAGGCACACTGCTGCAGATCATGCAGTCCGGCTCCGTGACACTTCAGCACCACAGTGCTCGAAGCAGCACACCAATAGCTCCAGCAGCTAACTTACAGAGCAGGAGTGAACATTCCCAACCAAATCCAAAGCATATCCAACTGGCGTTCTACCTTCTCCACCACAACTGCATTTCTAAGCTTCATTTCTGAACCTCTTAACTGACTGCATTTGTCATTTAATTATGTTCATTTGAAAAACAACCTCCCAAACCTCCATTTTATTAGGAACACTAACACAGAAAGATCCTCATCTGATGGCAACATCAGTCCATCTTTTATTCCTTGAAGTCCTGGCATTCATTTTCTTGTTCTTCTGCTCTGGGAGCCCTCCAGCGATCTACGAGAGTTTTTTTTCTCTAGCACTCTTTGTAACAAATCCTGGAAGACAGGTAAATATTGTCTTACGTAATTTTGTTTGGCACCAGTTCTGATACTCAAGGTCTCTCTTTGGCATTTACCAGCTGGTTTTTGATATTACCCTTGTTCTTATGTGCTTCTCTGCTGCATTTCAACTGCAAAACCAAGAAACACTTGCTTGGCAATGCAGAATTGAAAGGAATGAAATGAGACTAGCTGGACGACTTTTATAAGACACAGATGCATTTCCAGAGAGGATTTCAACACAGGAGCCATCTGTATAATTTGGCATATCTCCCTAATGACAGGACCGTATATCAGAACAAGGTTTACAGCTTTTCTTAAAGCCAGGGGAAACCTTGAGAGATTTACACAACTGGTTCCTGTAACAGATGTCAGACCTGGCCATCAGACTTTGTGGTGCAGTGCTACTCCAGCATCCCAAGCCAGGCACAACTTCCCAGGACTGTGAGGGACTCTCACGAACTCTGCCAAAATCCAACAGTGTGGATCCAGATTTCTGCAGCTGATCACAGCATCGACCACAAGCAGGCCAGCAATGCCTCGGCCTGCTCCTGCTAAACACACACCAAAAAAACATACTGCCAGTCACTGCAGATGGAACTGTCCTTAGGAGGACCCCAAATCAGACCCCTGATGTCCAGCTCAAAGTCTTGTCCCCAGCAGTGTCAACGCTTACATCAGCATTTCAAACCCAAAACTTTTGTGACAGAAAAGGAATTGTGAAAAAATGTGCTTTTTTCACTTTAAACATTTCAGTTGTTTCCTTTGAACTTTTTCAGAACTCCTTGGATTCTCTTCTAGCTTTTATTTTAATGTGTTGTGCTTATGGCACAAAATATTCTCTTCCAGTCTGGGTGAAATGTTTTACTTTGCCCAAAATAATTTCATTTGTATGTGGGTACTCTTCACTTCACTGAATGTGTTGGGGGAAATCAGGTTCATCTGAAACTCTCTCATGCCATGCCCATACTCAGTCCTTTACAGTAAATTTAATATCAACAAATAACGACCAGGCCAGACTTTGCCTTTGAAAGTTGCAGAGACCCTCTTCCAAATTATTTCTTAAATAAGTGCTTAATTCATGCTTGAAAACATGAAGTCTTGGAATAATACAGTATAAAACAGTTGAATGCAACCTAGAAGTTTGAGTAAACTGAGGAAATGAGGACATTTGCACCAGGGTCCAAGACCTCCCACAACTGGGATGCCATGGTGTGTCCAGCAGTTGACGTCTCACTTGACCAGTCGTCTCACTGCCAGGGACCTGCACACACACCAGGCTCCCGGGCCACTTGCCCTGCTCACCACCTGGCCTGCCTCCTCAGCAGCTAGAGACACCCCACACTTCATGATGGACATTTGAAACTGGAGGTAGCAAAAGATATATGCCATGAATACTTCATGGCCTTCTTGGGTTGTACTGCCTAAGTTGTTCCATCTAAATCATCTAGGCTTACCAAATGGGCACATGTTTTTAACATGCACAACAATTAACTGCAAGCAAGGGAGAAAGCCGTATAAATCATTACGGTCTCCCTGGTACAAGATATAACAAAAGTTCAGTGTCTTGGCAAAGCATCCTTCAGATGCCTCCACCTGCCAAGACAGCAAAAAGGAGAAAAAAGCAAACAAAATCTGCAACATGTACATTAACTCTTAAGGGCCCTCCCCTCTCGCAGAAAGCCAGTTTGCAGCCCTAGGTTTCCTAAGCGGCTTTTTTCCATTTTAGCCAGCGGCCAGATTCTGTCTCTTCTCCCCATGCTGGCTGCTTTTCTTGATGAAAATCATTGTTAAAAATAAAATGGGAGATTATTAGATAACTTTTAAACACTTGAAAATGACTATATCTCAGAAGAACCCATTGTAGTGTTTTGCTCCCTTCATGGGTTCTGACCTCCGTTGAACACTTAATTCCTGAGTTTACATGGCATGGGGTGATCAGAAGCCAATGTCATTTTTATGCATTGCATTTGTGCTTTATCTAAAGCACTTTCAGGCAAGAGGAAAATTCTTATTCAAATGCAGCTTCTACAACACTGTTCACAAAACCATCTGGACACCAATTAAATTGCTTTGTGAGTCCAAAATATATCATCTTCTTTTAGCTGGGGACAATCAGAACAATGCCAGGATAAGGCATTCTGAAAGCACAGAGCTTCTGGTTACAACTTGAGGCTTTCATTAGGAAAGGATTTCGCTTGGCCTTTCATTAATGACATTTTCAGCATTTGCTGGAAATCCTCAAATCATTCTTTCTCCTGTCTAATCCTGGCAGCTCTTTTTAAAACATGACTGATGGCCCATTGTCAATAGCCATCATGCTCCTGCTGAAGAAGTGGGAGACATGAAATAATTTGGTTTTCAATAATTCAAGTGATGTTGCTAAATTTGTAAAACAGGCACTGGGAGGAATGGGGACAAGACAGAATCTTTTTGGGGGAAAAAATGAAGGTCTTGTCACTGAGTTTTAATTCTATCAGGAGTGCAGTGGTATCAATAGACTTGTACTCCAAACACTGCTCCACTACCAGTTTGAGTGTGGCAAATAACCACACAGAGAACACATAACCTATTAAATCTGATACCTTTTCTACAGGAGTTTTAGGTGTGTTTAGTCCTCTAGTTCACTTCTGCTGTTCTTGAGTCCACCTACTGCCGGGAGTAGAGGAGACACAGACATCTTACTCAGAACATCAGCCCATGAACACATCAGATGAAGCAAG
The DNA here is from genome assembly GCF_047716275.1 of Strix uralensis. Classification (NCBI taxonomy): domain Eukaryota; kingdom Metazoa; phylum Chordata; class Aves; order Strigiformes; family Strigidae; genus Strix; species Strix uralensis. The sequence continues at coordinate 115,617,687 of NC_133974.1, read as the reverse complement.
TGACCTGCCTTTGCCCACCCTTGTGTGTCACTAGGTGGTATGTAAGTGTCAAAGTCCCTAGTTCAGCCTTAGGACCCCTTAGATCAGAGGAACGCTGTGCCATGTACTAAACCACAGTGAAGGAAGGGGAAAGACAGGAGTAGGATCTGGCTGGCCTCCAGTCCTAGCTCTTATGGTTGGCTGCAGTCAGTAAGATGGGCATGCAAAGCTGGTTGCAATCCTTTCACAAAGTTCACCCCTGGACTGATTCACTCCCTGCACAGAGCCATGCTTCTCTAGCTGAGCGGCAGTGGAAACAGACTTCATGCTGCAATTCTCTTCCCTGTCCATCAGCAATATTTTACTTTCCAGCTGCTACCTGCTGAGTCCTGTGCTGCAGGGCCAAGTCCAGCACTTGAACAGACTGCTGATAGGTGTTTTAAAATCAGTGAAGATACGAAATTAACTTTAACAGATGGAGAAAGACCTAAAAAAAATTACCATGTCTTTCTCAGCTGGATTTAATAGTCTCTTCGCAGCTGACATCTTCTCTCCTGGAGGTAATTACACACTGTAATCCATCCACCAATTGATCTCCACGTGCACCATTTCCAACAGTGTCAACTAACGCTGCTCCACAGCTCTCCCCTGCTCATCCTCTCCAACACTGCAGATTCTGCTCCCCTACCTGGAGCAAGCTACAGCTGAGCACAAAGGACCAGAAAGGCAATCCATCTCTCTCTCAACATGTCCCCTGATTTTGATCATCTAGAGAACCTCTTTCTCCATCTGAGACAGTCAATTTTTATCATTGGTGGAGAGCTAACCAGTATAGTCCCTTGCAGTTCAGTGTGTAATCTTTCTGTGGAAATCAGCTGCATTGAAGACCCCATGCTGATTCACTCTGACACAGTCATTCAACTCACGCTGCTGCATTTATTCACTCAGTATTGCCACTGGCCCAAGACCTGGAGCACTCTTGTTCCTCTCTGCAGGGCCAATGCTATCTGGTGTCCTTGACTCCAAGAGACTTCTCAGGGATCAATCAATATCACCACTAGCAGCTATGCCTGGAATAAGACTGCTCTGCGCAGACATTGTTGTCTAGGCACTTCCACAGCACTGTTACTTATACCCATGAGGAGCTAAAGCTGGGCAGACGAACCATGCTGCCACATAGTGCATTTCCTTCTGTGGATCAAGGAGGCAGGCTGGGCTAGATAGCTCCAGTGGAGGAAGCTATAAGACAAATGTCGACCTCAAGGGACACCATCACCAGGTGATGAAACATGAGTAAGGCTTCGGACACCTAACATTCATCCCTGTAGAGCCTAAACAGTCTAGCAATGGGGCTCATCACATCAGTATTGATGGGCTGATACTCAAGCGCTGTACTCTGAGAGGTCAGGAATGACATGACTGACGACAGCCGTCATGCCACATCAGGTGTGCTGGAGCATTAGGGCATAACCAATATTCCTGTAGCCCAATTACCCTCATATGTACAGGGAATGTGCTAACTCTCACAATTTCTAGTCACTCCCCTTTCCCAAGGCAAGACTGATTCAAATTTTTGACAAGGCTGATCACTCTTGCTAGCTACTGACAAACAGACAGCCAGGGCACCAGCTGCCTGGTCTCCATCAGCTCTGTGTATTGTTTCTACAGGCTGTGTGGGAGAGTCCACCACAGAAGATTAACAGCTTAAGTTTGGAAGCTCCTTCCCACGGATGCTTCTATAACAACACATGCTTGTGCAATTTTTCTATTCCCCAGCCACATGTTGCATCTTTTCCTTCAGAGGTTGCTCTTCTTTACCCTAACATCTTGAAACTTCCTATTATTTTGTCAAATTCTGCTGAAATGAGGCTCAGAGTTACAGCACTGCTCTGCTTGTGCAAGTGTACACACACATCATCATGAAATAACCCTCATTTCATAGGAAACTAAGCTAAAAATTTACTCACTAAAACACTAGAGCTGAGTTCTGTCCTTGGAAAAAAGAGGCATACAAGCCTGATCACAGTTTTATTAAGTTCATATACACCTAGCTGATATTCAGCTCTCTAAAAGGATACCTTAGGAAAGGAACAAGAAATCTTCTGCTGACCTAACTGATGCAGAGTCATCCTAGCAAGGAGCAATCCAAACAGCGACCATATAATTGGAAGAAAGCTATCCTCATCCACCACTGGGAGCTAAAACAGGTGCATGATAGCTTCTCCATTACAGGTCATGCCTATATACAGGGAAAAAAAAGGAGAAAAAAAAAAAGGGAAAAATCAATATAATAAATTTACTCTTCATGGTTCTCTGATCACATTCCACTTTGATGATGGACAGAAGCATCAGCAGGAAAGTGACTGGAATTTTAAGTGGCAACAGGAAAATTTAGCCAGCTGTCCTCTCTTCAGATACCTCTTGTCTCCCACCAATTCTCTTCTACCCCAGTTTTAGAAGTACCCTTCCTAAGAGGGTACTTCTCAGGGGCTTAAGAGATGCTCAGGTTAGGGTGCAGCCTGCTGAGATACAGACAATGGAAGGTCCTCCAGGCACTCCTCTGGCGCAGTAATCCCCCTGCAAGCCAGACTGGCAGCATGAAGAGCTAACAGGGCCTTCCAGGTGGGAAACAAGACAGAGCTTATCTTCAAGGTGCTCAGAAAAGCATGTCTATGCAGCGCCCCAAAGCACAGTGTAGGTACCCCTAATCTCTATCCCCAGCACGCTTGTTTAGATCAGCCCTGGCAACATACATAAATAAGATATACCTCTTCCAACCCAAGCTGAACAGGGCACAGAGAGCTTGCAATTTCATGTGCCATGTGTCCCCTAACCTGTAACAACCAGAGCTAAAAATTGAGCTAGCCCAATAACCTTCAGATGAATAAAGATTACAAGATCAGGACAAATGTACTCAGACTCCCTGCCCCCAAGCCACTTTCCTGATTGCCAGTGATTTTGGCTTCTGGAGAAGACCATCGCTATGTTGAATAGCCCACAATTAACTTTTCTTCTCTCAAATTGTCTGAGCACTTTTTGAACCCAAGCACACATCTGTTGGCTACCACACCTGGCAGCAAGAGGTCCCACAGCGTAACCATACATTGTGCAGAGAAACATCAGCTTTTTATGTTTGGAGCCCAGCTCCTTCAGTACTTCTGTCCATCTGTGCAGCCACATTGTACCTGGGAATACTCAGGCATTTCCCTCACAGCAGAAGAGAGATGCTGCTCTAGAGCAAGATGCTCTTGAACAAATCCTGACAACACCCCAAAAATCATACATACCTGATGTGTTACCCTTCCTGATGCAAATGAGTAGGCATTAATTTATTTGAACAGATTCCCTGCTTTTCAGTCTTCCTGTTCCTGTAGCTCACTTGTTAATCTCCCCATTCTGCTCAGCTCTCTTTCACTGCACAAACATATACTTGAACTCCCAAACAAGCTCTCCCTCCCTTTGTGTCTCCCATCTCCCACATTACTTTGAGCTCACCCATTCCACCCCTGGCAGAGCTGCTCCTGCCTTGCAGGAGAGACTGAATTAGAGAGCTTTAACTTTATTTACTACTGCTTCTAAAGAACCAGATTCCAGGAAAAAGGTGATTTTGAGTGAAGTGTAACCCCAAGCTGGTGCCTGAGAGTAACTGGCAAGAACTTCATGAGCACTTCCAGGTTCCAACAGCTGTCCATCAGTACCAGGATTTCTGCTTTCTGGGGTTTGGACAGGGTTTAATCTGTGCTCACCACTCTGAGGACATGCTTCATTTAATAATGCAGCAGGGTGGTGGACAACACCTCAAAAATCATTTCTGCTGCCAAAGTCAAAACAGCCTTGCTGAAGGTGAACAGCCTTGAAGGGTGACTTGAGATATGAGTAGACCACAACACATGCAGAGCACAACCTGCCCCAAGAGATGCTGCTGAACGGAAACCGGGAAACTTTCTTCCCTGCTGGGAAGAAAGCCCAAATCTTTAGAAAACTCTTTTCATTTCATTTTGGAGAGAAATGCTGAATGTAACTTTCATGACACAGAGAGTTCTGAATAAATTTCTTGTTTAAGCTAATTGTTAAATGTCATTAGCTTTGGTCTGAGGAGGAAAAACCTTCACTTTCATGGTGGCATACCTTAATCCTGCTCACTTTTCTGCACATTACAGAGCTGTTTCATTCTAACATCTGTGGACAAGTCAAGGCCAGAATGTACAGAATGTGCATGCTGCGTTGTTTAAAGAAAAATGGCAAATTCAAAATGACTCACTGCACCTTTTTTTGCCCATTAAAAATATAATCAAAACCACCATGTTCTCATAAAAGCATTTGCTTTCAAAAAAAAAATGGCAATTTCTGATGGCAAAATTTGGTCTCTGGAAAGCTTTCTATTTTGCTGCAGCTGGAATTCACTGTGAGATGCTGTACTCTGAAGTGCTGACAGAAAATAAGCTGGTATCTGCTCCATTCCTCCCATACACATAGCATGCTGCTCTGTGTTTGACCTCTGCCAACAACCATGGGAACATTTAGGAAAGAATCGCACAGATTCCTGTGATGATTTTTTTATTGATTTTGCAAAGTAAGGGAGGGGACCTCAGCTATTCATTCAAGAATAGTAGAAGGGGTACGTGATAATACAGTCAACACCACTGAGCAGTTTTAGTAGGCACAATAACACGAGGCTGCAGAGTCAATAATTTGCAGGAGAGGTTGGTGGAGTACATAATACTTTTCTCTGGGAAGTTCTCTGCTCAGACCTAAGGGGCAGAAGTGTTAGAAAAAAATGTGTGTGCTCCACTGTTCAGAGCATATGTAATTTCCCTTGTGCTTGAACCAAAAATTTGCATTTCCTACTTTCCAGTTAAATTTGCCCCCAGGTGTGAACACTGCAGGTTTACTGTGAATAATATAGGTGTTTGCTGGACCTTAAGGGACAATACTGTGCGTTAAGGGATGTGTCCTGAGAGCCTAGACCTGCAGTGCCAGGGCATATGCTGATAAATATTGCCCCCAAATGATGTTGGTACAAAGTATTACTAAACTGGTGGGATTTGCTCTAAGAATTGCCTGTGTGTAGCCAGGCATGCGATTTTCATCCTTCATTGATGGATATTCACCAAACAGGTCTTTTAGCTTTTGACAGAGGGAAAATGGGAACATTCAGGACGGTTATCTCTGGGTAGGTGAGTTATACAGATTTAATCAGCTCCCATCAACTGAGCAGCACAACTTCTACCAGGGACACAAATGGTACAGACTGCAGCCTTATGCTTATTAAAGAGCCTGGCTTGGCCTTCATTAGGATTAGTGGTGAGATTGTCAAAGACACGTAAATAATTTAGGACCACAAGTCATTAAGAATAAGAAATGTCCTTCTAGCAAACCTGAGGCACTTCTGAAAATCCCACTGAAGATTATTAAGTCTAATGTCCCAGACAAAGGCAGGGTAGCTCTGCTGTGTCCCATGAAGAACATCTTTTTTAAAACCGTGTATTCCTAAAGGCTATTCAGTAGTGCTGTCAAGTCACTTCTTGACTGACTGAATGAAGTATTATCGTTTTTTTAACAAACCATTGCTTTCATAACTGCATTGCTCCCTAAACATGGTGATGTGTGCATAAATGCTGGCTATGTCCACAAATGCTGTAATTGGTCAGGAGATGTTTTCTAACATATGAACATGCAGTAGTGTTGAAATGAGTGCTCCCTAAACCCTCCCATCAACCACTGGGAGCCACGGGACGATGGACAGATTTTTCTTGGGCTAACCAGAGCACAGATGGAAGAACGAGAGCACTGAAGAAGAGATGCTAGATCCAGGATCTCCTTCCTCCCCACTTTCAGGGCTCCTAATTTAGAGGCAACAAGGCACCATCCTGTTGCTGTCAGAGTGATGGGGTTTCAGGCAGAGTAGCTGGGAAAGGAAATTTTCTGGCTGTAGGCAACTGAGTGTCTCATATAGCTAATTGACTTTTGCTGTGTTACTGGGTGCTGCTCAGTCCCCTGCTGGTGCTGATACAGGAAAAGCTCCAGGAAGGATCAATCAGCTGCTTAGCTGAGCATAAAAAGAAACATTAGTGTGGCCTCAGGGATGTGGAGGAAAATAACCTGAGAAAATAATTGTTGCAAAGGAAGCAATTCGCCTGCTGCTAAAACAGCCCTAGTAGTAGAGAGGAGTCTTGTTCCATTCAGGGACACCTGAATTTCTTCTGGGGGAACCAATATTTCCAAGTGTCTCACAGCAGTGGTAATAGATGGAAGAAGCGATCAGTGCCTAGCAGAATTATTTCCTTCCTGCTTGCTTTGCCAAGGCATAAATCTCTTCCCTGTTCCCTGGGGTATGATTCTCCTCATCAAAGCAGGGAGCCCTTCAATTCAACAGCAACATTCATTTTCTCTTCATTTCCATCTGCCTTGTGCCACAGGAGGCAGTCAGCTGACAGCTGCAGTCTGCAGGTCCCTGCTCCAGCAGCAGTCCCAGGTCGCAGCAAGCTCTCTGTGCCTGCAGTACCCTCTTCACATCAGAGATTTGGGGTGCTGCCTGTTCTAAAGGTGATGATTGCCTTTCCCCTCTACCACCTCCCTTCATTAAGCTGCAGGGCTGCTTATCCAGCAGAGCACAAGAGCAAATTTTGACCAGTCTGGTATCTTCACAAAGCACTGCTAGAAGAGGGAAAGCTGTAAGTCACATCCCCTCCCAGACCCTCACCTCTCCCCACTTCTCTCTGTCGCGTTCTCCAGCTGCTCTGCCTCCTTCAGTAAATCCTGCCTACTCCTACACAGCATCTCTGATGGTAAATCATTCCCCCATGGAAAGATGGGGTATGACCCCTGCTGATGTCGAAGCAGTGTCCCTGGCAGCAACAGCTTCTTTCCTTATCCTGTTCTCTAGAGCCTGTAAAGATCACTTGGCTTATGGCCGCTTCACAGTCAGGGGCAACCTCTCTCTCCCCATAGCCACGAGCCTGTGGGGTGATTTAATCTCTAGAGGTTTGGTTCAGTTCAACCAAGCCAAAGAGACAAAAAAAAATTACTGCGCTGGAGTACTTCTAGCGGAGAAATCAGTTGTGATGGGGTAGCTACCTATGCAAATTTTGCACAGTTTGCAAGACAGACTCCCCCATAGTAACAGCACCAGAGGAGCCAATGGATTCTTTTTTTTGCTGTATCAGCCAGCTGATAAACTCAGTAGCAGCCAAAACTTATTAAGTAGCAGAGTCCTTTATAAATAAGTAATGCCAAGGAGACAAGGCTGGATTCTCAACTGATAAAATTGCGTTGTTCTTCTTCAGTTTTCTGGGAGCTGGTCTGCACAGTCAGTGGTTGCCTGCCACTGTCGGGGGGAGGGCGAAGCATCCTCACCCTGCAGCCACAGTTCGGCATCTGCACTTTGGGATTGCTCTTCAGCCAGCTCCATGTGTCCTTTTCTGCACAAACATCTGCAGAATCCCTGAAAGCCTTTGTATACCTGTTTGTAAAAAGGTAAATAAATGTAACATTTATGCAGCTTACATTACACAGTGCTTTCTAGCAGTAAAGAAGACTTAAGTGCCTTGGGACAGTGCTTAGTACCCATCACCGCCAGCTTTTAAGAACAAGTTAGCTGGAATGGATGAAAGAGAGCTGATGCTGTCCAGAGGCAGGGGTCAGCGAGTGACCTGCTGGATCCCTGCCAGCCCTGCTTTCTGTGATTTATCTACTGCAGGTAGTCAGCACCAATATTAATGGCTATCTGCATGACAATGATCTACCTGGTCATGAAAAGCTGAGGAAAGAAAAGTTGTGGTTAAATTGCCACAATGTCTTTCTTTGTCCTCCTCTGCAAGTGTGGGCACAGAAGGGTTTGCCAGGAAGAGTCCTGCCAGGTACATCCTTGTCAGGTGGGAGTGTGAACATGGGAGGGGATAATCCACAGCCTGAAGAGTGGGAAACTTAGACCTTAGGTAGACCTGGTCTCCTTACTGAGATGCTTCTCCATCCCCATTGACTGCCAAGGCAGCCCACAGCTACCCTCCTCCAAATGTAGCCAATGTAGTTTGGTATCCTGCTTGCAGGGCACAGGGAGGTGCAGCTCTAAGGGGGTTAAAACCACCGCATGATGATGGCTTCTGTTCCAGGGCTGGTTTGGCCCTGCCTGTCTGGGAGCGCTGTAGGTGAGCTGCAGCATGGAAGCTGAGCACCTTCCCTGCCAAGAAATCGTTCTTCCACCTGGAGCAAAGGTGGCAGCTGAATTTTCTACAGTAAATCCCCTGGGAAATACTCCTGCCTTCCTGCCTCCTGACTTCTCACACTTAAAGTGTGTCTTCAGGCTAGTGCTGACAGGAAACCAGACCACCTTTGGCCACCTCACCACAACACAAGCCATCAGGAGCACGTTCATCACCTCTGGACAGATGCTTTGTTTTTCAGACCTGGGGAAGAACGGGAAGGTGTGTCTGCTGCAGCAATAGTCCCAATTCATGTAAAGGACAGAGACCTCAGGTCCCAGAGGCAGGGTCCCCTCTTCCATGTTTCCCATTTCTGAGTACACGGCAATTGTCATTTATGACGGGTGTGAGAACTACTGGTTGCCTGAATTACAGCCAAGGTACTTCTTTTTTCTTTCAGCACCTGCACTTACTGGTTTTCCAGTGAAGATTAAATATATTGCTGCCTGGGGATGGGTTTTCAAATTATCTGAAAGATGCCAATAGAATACGGAAAAGCAAATCCTCCTCTCACTCCTTTTTTTTTAGTATTTCCAAGTTTCAGTGCATGCCTTCCTCATACAACTGTATTAGGTGCTTCAGGTGCCCCTAGGGTCAAATCAGCTCCTGTTTTTATAAAACCTTCTAGATTGTCTGTGCAATTTGTTCCAAAAGCATAATGCAGTAAGGTTTTGTTGCTTGTTCTCTTCCCCAGTGATGCACTGATTGATCATTCTTTTCATAAACTTATTTCTTGCTTCAAATGAAGTGAAATAACGTGGGAAATAAGCTGAGATCTATACATTGTTCATAATTGATTTGATACAAATATTTGATAGTTCTGAAACAGTCATTTGAGCAGATTGCAGAGCATTTCTCAATACTCACCAAGAAACTGCCTTTTATTCTTCCCACAGAATTGCCCCTCTTGAGAGCCTTTACTCCTAAAGTTTCAGCAAACGGACACAAAACTTTCAGAAAGTAAATTAGTTGGGGTTTTTTTTTTCATCTAGACTGTCTTTCAAGACTTGAATTTCTTATTAAACGGTTTGGGGCTTTTGCCAAGATCTACTTTCTGAAGATATATTGTTCATTTGCTATGTTCTGTTGAAGGGGTTTGTTGTTGGTTGGGGGGGGGGGAGGGAAAACTATATTAGATTAGAATCTATGATTCTATGAAATTAGGACTACAAAAGAAGTATTTTTGCCAATCCTTTCCCATTAGAAACAATATGACAAGGGTGTCTGACTTATGTGGGATGAGATGTATTCTCCAAACGACAGCTCCCATGTGTCACTCTGGCAGTTTCACCAAATAACGGTATTTACATATCCCACCACAAAAATAAAATAAAAATTTTAATTTTACCAACATTCTCAATTTCTGGGAAATTTTCATTATGACAGTTTCCATTAAAAAAAAAATCAACACTTTCTGTGGGCAAAGCAAACCAGAAATTTTCGCGCGGTCCCTGAGCAACACAGATGACGTAAGAAAGTCATGTGAAAACCTCCTGTGACAGTCCTGGAGGTCAGCTCCATGGACCTCCAGGTAGTAAGCCTCCACCTTCTTGCTGTTTAAGTCGAACAGAGAAATGATATCTCTCTGGGAGAACATGGTCTCCAGTGACCACATAACTTTGTAAGGTTACAATAATTTATTAAAAAGAATAATATATATGTATTGTAAAAGAACAATATGTGTATATAAAAATCTTGAAATTAGCTCTGTTGCTGGGGATTTACTTCAAATGAAGGAAAGCTAACAGTTTATAGATAGAGTTAGCAACTGTATGTATTACTCTGGAGCCTAGCATGGCTCATAGTTGTTGTGAAGCTATGAGAGTTATTTTCCACTCTGAAGACCTTACAGGCAAACAGGGCATTGAACTAGGAATATTGTATGAAGTGTCATCATTATTTAGTGATGAGAAACCTCACTACATGGAGATAAGTGATGTGACCAGGAGCACACCAGAAGTCAGTGGCAGAATAGTGACCCTGGCCCAGAAACAAACTCCTACTTGCCATAATCACAGCGTGGATGTCATCAGGACTCACGATGTGGCAGGTCAGATTCAATTATTGGAAACACCTCCCTGGGTCTTCAATGAGGATGGAAAACTCAGCAAAGCCAAGCAAAGCCTCTGGACAATTTAAAGAGGAAAATATGAATCCTGCCTCATTGAGGTCAGCTTAATAATAGTTTTTCAGAGCAGGAGGGTGAAATTGGTAGTCTGGGGACAGTTCTTACAATCCCTTCAAAGAGACGGGTCCCCAGACGCTGTAGATGACCTGCTCTCCTGCCTCATGGCACCAGACCAGAGAGCCTCCCCATCCAGGGTGATAGATAACACTTCCAACCTGTAAATCAGAGTTGTAGCACCTCTGGCTAGCTGTTGAGCAGCCCTCCCTCCCATCCAGAGGGTGATGAATGGGTAGGGGTGTTCTCATGTACAGGAGCTTCTTATAGGAAGCCATGGGAAAACACTAGTCGTTGTGGCATGGTGAGATGCTACGGCGCTACTTTTTCAGCAGTGTGGAGGAGAAAAGAGTGAAGACAGACTAGAGGTATGCATGCTCAGAGCAGGGATGGGCAGCATATTCAGAAATGGCCTGGAAAGGACAAGGGTAGTCATACTGAGAAGAGCAGGGCCTCTGAGACTGAAAGAGCAATATAAGAACTGCAACTGTTTTTGTACTATTTAAGGCCAGAGTAGACTGTCACCATGGTCCAATCCCCTGCACAACACAGGCTGAGATACCTCACCCTATTACCTTCCTCCTGAGCCCACAAGCTGTCTTGGTAAAGACTGTGTTGCCCAACATGCCCCAGCCCTCAGGCCGAACATGGAGATACTGAGATGAAGACTACCATTTCATCGAGAGTTTACTTCAGCTGAAGACCTGTGTCCCACATCATCATCACCTGTGAGGAGAAGCCATGGGGACCTAACTCTCATGCAGCAGCTGAAATGGGCTTCCTAAAGTCACCCTCAGCCACACTTAAATATCTCTCAAAATATTTTGTATGTTTGGCATTCATGTCTAAAATTAGACCTCATTCCTGTTGAGAAACAAACACTGAGCAGGAGTACGGGCTTCTCCTTGGTGTCTACTGGCAGAGAGTCTGAGAAGGATGGGAGCACGCCAGAGTCTTGTGCCAAGTTTGGGTCAACTTTCTTATACTCATGCAAAGGACTATCTTTCATTGCCACTTGCATGGCAGGGAACTGGAGGGGATACCCCATCCTGTGCTCCTCTCTGTGCTGTAGAAAAGAGTAGCATCTTCAAGGAACTGTGCTGATGACTGGAGGTGTTTCAGCCTCACCCTAGCCCCAAGGCACTGCATGGTTGTGACTCTCTGAAAACATAATGTCATTTTGTTTCTTATGATCTCCCTCCGGCATAAGGTAAGTTAGGGATGTAAATGAGGAATCCAAGACTCTAGAGGACCAATTCTGAATTACAAACTGGGTGGCAAAACACAAAGAAAGAGGCAGCCGACCTAGGAGAGAAAGCTGAAGACATTCAGGATCAGATCCTTGACCCACTGAGACACTGACTTCACGAACCTTAGCTCAGCCTGTGTCAGCTGAAGGACCTGTTAAGTATTGGGGTGAAAACCCTATGTGGACATCGATTTGTTGCTAAAAGACTCCCACTGACTTTGACCTCAGTGCAGAGGCCAAACACTTGCCATGGGTCTTGTTCCTCCAGCCTTCAAGCAGGAGGAATGCTCTCCGTCCAGCTTTCCTCCAGGCTCAGTTTTCCACTTTATCACCTGGATGAGCTGTAGACAATTTTCAGTCAAGTTTGGCCCCACTTCTTTAAGAAATGAGATGTGTTAGTAATCCTGTCTGGATCTCAGAGGTCTTTTGGGTCTTTCTTGCCTGTTGACCTGTTTGAGCTCACTTCAGCAGAGGAGTAGCAGTCCTCACAATGCTGAACTCCTGAACATTTCATAGACAGGTGGCTGAGGAGAGGAGACAGGAACCTGAAATAGTGCACCCACAGACAGAAAAGCTTCTGTCTACCATTAAACATTAAGGAGACAATATGTGTAAGAGACAATGTGTGTAAAATCCATGGGAAATCTGTCTTCATAAGCCTAGTGGCTCACAGTTTTACTTGGGTTTTGTTACTTCTTAAAATTTACAAATTCATTTATACACACATCTGTGTTTAAGAGTGAAATTCTTGAATTTCACTCAAGCCAACACATCTGGAGCAAAAAAGGTGTGGCAGAAAGAAAGGTCACCAAAAGCCATCATATCTGTGATAACTGAATAGATATTTCAGAGTCCATCTCTGCATTTTGAGTGCTGTGCCTGATGATTGCTGAAGGTGCAGAGTCCAGAAATTAGTCTGTAAACTACTAACGTGGGTTATAAAGAAAAAGTATAGGAAAAAAAAATGTTTAGGAATAGCTGAGATAGGGTACGGGGGCTTTCAATTGCATCAGAACCAAGCACTAGGAAGTCTATCATCCTGCTTCCATCAGCCCCCCTGACTCAGGTGCAGGAGAAAGGCAGGAGAGACTCAGCAGGTAACTCCTATGTAATAACCATTGTGCAGAGAGCACAGGTTCCTGGAGCTGGCATTATGTTGATACCCAAGGTTGCTTTTATCCCTTCTTTATCTGCTCGCTTTGAAACTAAGCAATATTTCTGGAGAGTGTAATCAGCATTCTGGGTTTCAGTGCACAACTACCTATGGAATTCATCATTCTTGAAAGGAAGAGTTTGCCTCCAATACCATGGGGGAAAAAAAAGCAAAAATTGTCATTCTCCCTGGGGCAAAGTTTAAAAAGAAATGTAAGACAGCCAGCTTCCTTTTCTATTTTCTAGTACTTCTGAGAAATAATTTGTATTTTTAAAATTTGTATGTTTAAAATCCTCAGCATATACTAACACCAGTTCTGTCTGGCTCTACTTCTGTTTATGTTCTTAGTGCCAGCTGTTGGGAACAAGAGAAGCACTGGTATGAATATTGGTAGTACCCACACTCAACATGGTCGCAATGCACATGCATGCAGTAACATGCCATACTGGCCCTTTTCAAAATGCATTTACTGGTCCTTGTCACAAATCAATTATGTTGCATAATGACTTTCAGCCATTATGTCCACACACGCACAAAGTAAGTCATCTTGTTTGGGTGGGGTTTTTTCCCCAAATCAGCTCTTAAATCTTTCATGAACAGCTGGCACACCATTATTATTGACCTATGGAGGTGAGAAAAGGCTGGCTGGATTTGCCAGGAGATGGGTTTAGGAGGGAACTGAAGGAAGTTTAAATATTAAATTAAACAGAGTTTAAGAAATGTATCTACTTCTGATAGAGTTTAAGAATTAACAAAAACAAAAAAAAAATCTTCTTGCCCAATCCTTAGGGAAAGCAGGAATAAATGAATTATTGACTGAGATAGCATTTCCCCACATTTCTTCCTCTTAGGAAATCTCATATTATCTAAAAAGCACCAAACAAATCATAAAATCATAGAACTATAGAACAGTTCAGCTTGGAAGGAATCTCAAAAGCTGATCTGGTCCAACCTCTCATGGGAGAAGCAGCTTAGATGAGATTACCTACGACCCTGTCCAATTGCATCTTGAAAACCTCCAGCAGTAGGGACTTCACCACATCCCTGGGGAGGCTGTTCCATTGAACAATTCTTCCTGTAAATAAACTCTTTCTTATGTTGAGATGTCTTTTCTTCCTTTACCACTGAGCTGTCTGAAGTTGAGTTATATAGAATAAGTTTTGCCCCCACCTCTCATTTAGTAGACCTTTCTGCCTCAACTCCCTACCATATGAAATCTAATTTCTTCCCAAAATAATTTTTAAAAAATCCAGAACCCAGACTCATCCCGCTGGGGCTGTATTTGTTTGCATAGTCCACTCTATAATAATACTACAAAGGGAAATGAAGGGATGGTGGATTACTTGCCAACTCTGTGTCAGGCTGTCAAAAACCATGCAGCAATTCAGCAGTAGGACCAAGCAAAAAGATGAGGTTTTCTGCTGCCCGTGCCTTCCCATCAACGCTCATCCTATGCCCCAAAAAATCTCTCTGGCATCATTGAGACAGATAGGACAGAGAGACCCCAAACATGACCAGTGAGATCAGTGATCAGTGACCTAGAGAGGAAAAAGTAGGAAACCTAGTAGAGCAGCAAGAGTGTATGCCAAAGCAAACCTGTGTCACTCAGAGAGTTAAGGAGTTCAATTCCAACCAAGCCTGCAGCAAATTCACAGCAGGGAGTTTCTGACTGCATTTTCCTCCAGCCATCAAAATTTTCTGGGGCTGGAGCACTTGCCCTTTGAGGAGACACTGAAGGAGCTGGGTTTGTTCTACCTGTTGAAGAGATGGCTTAAGGGTACCTAAGAGCACACCCCCAGTACCTACAAGGAGGTTGTTGAGGAGACAGAGCCTGACTTCATGCTGGTCCATGGAAGCAAGAGGAATAAATTGAAATTATAGGTTACAGCTGGATTTAAGAAAAAAGACTTTATTATAAGGATAATCAAGCACTGGAATGGATTGTCCGGAGAGTCGGTCAAATCTCCGTCCATGGAGAATTTCAAGACCCAATAGGACAAAGCCCAAAGCACCCCTGTCTGAATTCACTGCTGACCCATTCTGGACTACAGACCTCCAGAGGTCCCTGTCAATCTGAATAATCCTCTGATCTTCTGCAATATACTAACCTCACTGCTCTCCTGGATAAAGTCTTTTTTCCTGGTTTTGTTTGTGTCTGTGCTCTTCTCTCTGCCCATGGTTAGTTTTCTAACGCATGAACGTTACAGGCCAAGAGCTGAGCTGACTGCTCTGTGCAGAAGAAAGAAGAAATATTTGCTTATTGTTGTTGTAGCTGAAACCACATTGGAACATGCTTCATCTCTCATTGCTAGTTTAAGAAGTGAGGAGTCCGCACTAGGAATACAAACTTGTGTGCTGGTGAGAAAGTTGCTGTCAAATGGATTTGCACCATCAGCACTCAAACCCTACAGCTACCTGCTGCGGGGGGGCACAGTGCTGTTTAAAAATTACATCACTTTAAAAGACATCACTCCAAAGTCAAGCAGGGAAAAATACCAATTTTAAATTGTTGGTGGACTTTGTGTTGGACTATGGTGTAAATCCAAACAGGAACACTCCTGAAAGTCATAGCAGTAACTGCTTATTTCCTCCTAATAAAGTAATTATGGCTGTGATTGATGAGTTAATGAATTCTGCCCATAAAACTGACTCAGCTTTTCCTAAATACATGCATCACAGGCATCTCATCATCCTATACATTGTCCAGAGTGTTATGACCTGCAGCAAAGGCAAGCTGTATACCACTGCTCAGCCAAAGGGCTTGACTTGCATGAAGCCAGAAAACTGGAAAAGAGGGAAAATAATGCTCATCCTACTGGGACAAAACCCAAAGATGAGAAGTAGGAAAAGGGGTCCTGTAATGATGGGTCTGCCAGGAGGGGATGGTCCCAGAGAGGTTCAGGGTGGGTTTGGTTGAAGGTGCCACATTAAAGACATGCCCATGTATTTTGAGGTGAGAGGTTCTTTGCCACTCTTCATCTCAGGCAGCACACCCAGGTGACTGCTAATCCAAGCTCTGCAAGGACCAGGACATGCCTAGAAGGTGGAGACATTATCCCCACCACCCACACTGAGCACCTCTCCACCGCAGCATGGAAGTCCCACCACCACTGACAGTGATGAGACACAGCCCCAGAGCTATGCTTCCCAGTGCCCATCATCCCTTGCAGACAGGGAAGGCACAGGAGAAGTCTCCCAGGGCTGGAAACATCACAGGGCACATAATGAAGTCACTTGCTGGGAACACATCCCTTGATCTCTTTGCAGAAAGAGCAGAATAACGCTGGGAAGGTGTCTCTATCCCGAGTTATCTGCAAGCATCTTCCACATGACGTCCTTCACCAGTCGGTTATTTCAGCATGATCTGTGGTAAACATCCTCCTCATGTGCAGCTCCGAGTGCAGTTTCTGGTCTCTGATCAGTGATGCGCCGTTTCCCAGTGCAGCGTACACTGTGAGTCTTGCAAACAAACAGATCGCTCGCAACTGGCTTTCTGTGAAATAGTTGCACTTAAATTGGCTTGTCGTGAGTATTCAGCCCAGCGTGCTGGCAGCTTTTGCAGGAAGTGAGCAAGTGAAGATTGCTGATATGTTCAAATGAAATTCAGCTTTTGCACTTTGAACATTTTCAGGAAGAAAGCAGAGGATGCTGAGCCGCTCAGGAGCACTCTAGCACGCTTGAGTCCAGCACCTGTGGTCCAGTGTTGAAGGGACCTAAAGGTCCCTAAAAGGTGTCAGGGGTAGGACTAAGTAGATCTGCACAACTGCAGCTATGGGAATAACTGTAATGGCACACATCAGCAATGCTCACCCATCCATGGGGAACAAGACTTCTCCCATCCCCCGCTGATAGGGAAAAATCAACCAAACCTCAACCCTTTGCCATATGAAGCTGGTGCCTACTGTAAGATTTTAACCTCCACAGAATGGAAGTAGCATATTGTTTACAGCTGCAGCTCCTGGGTTTGGTGCTACAAAGACACATTAGACAGTATGGAGATGGATAATGCCGTGCCTATGAAAAGAGGAACATGTCAGGAGCACATTGCACAGTCAACTGTGGGAGATGGCTTAATGATTCAAAGACCATGGATAGCTGAGGTTATAAAATACCCAGGGTTCATTTTTTTTAATCTGAACATCTGTATCTAATCTTAAATGCCTTTTTAGACATGCTCCGTGGGTCCTTTCCAAAGTAAGGAAAAGGCCTTTTTTATTTTCACAGAGGATGGCTGCACGGAAAAGAAGCTGCTGCAAGACTGAGTTTGGGACTGAGAGACAGAGATAAGCCATATCCCCACAGAAGACCTGCATTACTCACAGCTTTTTTATTTGCATGCATCCCTCCTTCTCCAGCCTTGGGGCTTTCCCGATGAGCTCTCCAGGAGGAAAAGCTCAGTTTCGAGTGTTATTGTTATTGCCCTATTTCCTGCTGAGGACGAGGTGGAAATGGGCATTTCTGGCTTGGCTTTTGGACTCTTCCTTCCAGCAAGCTCGACAGAAGCCACATCATGCGCTCTTTACCAGTGCTGCAGAAGAGATGTACCATGGAATCAAGGGATGCAAAAAGCTGAAGCAGCACCCAGCCGCAAACATTGCACAAGGACAGAAACCTCAGGGCTGGAGGGGAGTACACAAGGGGAGAGACATTGGCAAGCAACAGGAGAGGGGCAAGGGACCGTGCAAAGGCATGGTGCAGTCACTTGGCTGTGGGAGGAAAGTCGGAGGAAGCTCAGGGCTGTATAGAGAGCTGCAAGGGCAGAACAACCCATGCCTTCATTTAGCTGTGGAAGGTCTCTGTGCACACACAGAGCCGTGTCCTGCTAGTGGGAGGCTGGAGGATACAATTTGCTGTGAGAATGTAGTTCATTAGATGTAGGAAGATAAAAGGATGCATAATAAATTTGCTGGAAATAATGCAGTTTTGAAGGTGCTGACATGAATCACAAATTGCATGAAATTTGTTCAGTAGAAACGGGTAGCTCAGAGTAGTTGAGATGGTTCATTTCACCTTTTCTTTATGCATATGCTTCCATTCTTCTTTTTGAAAGGAGACTTTTATTTCATTTTCATATATTAAAGGAATAATAGAAAGAGTTAAATAACCTGAAAGTTATATGCACTATTTTATCACAAGCCAGGTGCTGCAAAAAGAGAAGCAGGATTTTCTTTCCTTATGGACGTTAATTTTATCTGTGAACATGGGCACTTTTTCAAACCCACATATTGTTTGGCCAAAGATGCCCTTAGCTGATTTCTGCGGGACTATGTGGGCCAAACTGAGTCAAGTCAACAGCATGCCTACAAATGACAAAAGCTTGTTATTAGCAAGAGAAAACCAAGGGGTCCAAGGTATAATGAGCACTGCCGAAGGAGATGGGTCTATGGCCTCTTCTACACTGTGTGCCCTCATGGAACAGCTACCATAGCTGCAAAGTTGATGCAGATTGTGTTTTCCACTAGAAAGGAAGGACCTCAAGCAGTTAAGTCCTCTTGAAACACCACAGTAGGAACAGAAAACCATCATTCAGGAGGTCAATGGCAGACCTTTCACAGGGGCACCCAAGAAGACAAAACTGTTGCTCAAAACTTAAAGAACTTATTTAACCCCAGCAGGGACACCAGCACATCAGGCTCCCCACAGCAACATGAAGTATAGCCTTGAAGGACTCTGTGCTGCAAAAAAATTCCTGGTTTGTGCCAATAAAATGTAAGTATTGATGCATGAAGCTTGCAGATATGAAGCAAAACACTCTCAGAAGGATGAATGTTATACAACTGCCAGAGGCAGGGCAAAATCTCATTCCCTGTTCATTGGTACAAGACTATTTCCTATGAGCTAATGCTGGTTCAGGTAATAATTAAAGGAAGTGGGAAAGACAGCAAAGCCAAGGCATGGTGGGGAACGATGTGCTGTATTCAGCCTCATATGCTTCCTGTAGCCCAGCACTCAGCTGTGAAAGTCCAAGACTGGCTTTGGCAAAATGTTCTCCTACTTTGTGAGCATAATTTACAGTCAGAGAGGGCTGCAACTGAGGTGCCTTTGAGTTTTCTCCCAAATTATGCAAATATCCTATCCAAAGCCAGTTATTTGTCCAGGAATATATCAGCCATATGGTACCTCCATATCCTCTGGATGTGAATTGCAGATTTGCTCTCTCTCTCTCTCTCTCTCTCTCTCTCACACACACACACACACACACACACCCATCCCCTCCCTGAATCAGTGCACGGCATTAAACTGAGCATCTACTGCACATCATGTCCATGCTCCTGGGGGCATGACCTAGTGAGAGCAATCCTGGCTTTCTGTATGGGGCTTTTCCAGTTTTGAATGCAATAACTTCGGGCCTTTCAATAGAGGCACTTTTCCCTCCATTCTCCTCCTTAGAAATGTTTTTAAAGGAGTTTTTCCCCTCTACAATACTCAGCACATATAAAGGCTGAAAAGTTACAGTCCAGGCCAATAACAGAAGTGAACAATTAAAGCAGTTATTCTCTGAAAAAGTTATCAGCAGAGGTTATTGCTTCCTCTGTCTTAACAACCAGAACTGGCCAAAAGTGGTTTTATTCCTTCCTGCCTCTTCCTCCCTTTCCCAAAGTAAAAAAGTTTATGAATTATGGGATGTCAGTTTGTAACAAAAGTGGCACCTTAAGTTTGTGATCATCTGAAATCAGTATTTTGAAGTACCACACAATTTTCATTTTAAAATCTAATTAAACAGGAAACATTTATCATTGCAAATCATTTACTTGCAATTACAACACTGAAGATATTTTTCATTTCAGTGTCTTACTTCAGAACAAAAAGTAATTGCAAACCATCTGCCTTCCACTTGCGACTCTTGGAAATAACTCCCCGAGGCCTGAAAGGAACAACACTTTCAAACCCATCTCAGCAGGCACCCTGACTACCCTCTGCACTGGGGAGGCTTAAGAACACCACAATCCAAAGGCCTATTGCTTTTATTATGATGAAAATTAAATAACGTGAAGTTCGTACCATCAAACTTCTGCCTCCAAGAAGACTTCTGCCAGATCCAACTTACAGCTGGCTGGGGGTTCACTCCTCAGACATGCCTGCACTCAACTGTGCTGAGGCGTTTCTAACACCAGCTGCAGAGAAAACCTTCCCACTGAGAGATACAAGGAAATACCTACAAGCAGGGAACTCTCCCTTTGCTGCACTGCCGATGCTCCGGGGCTTGCACCAGTCTGCCCTCTGCCACAGGTCCCTCCTCTGGGGTGTGGGTGACTCAGGGTTAGTTCCACACCAGGGTATGGCATTTCCAAATTTCCTTCCTGAACAACACGATAGGAACATCTAGGTTTTCCCCAAGCCAGTGACCCATGATCACACCTCTCCTGCTGGAGCTGCTCTGCTGCACGGACATGACATGGAGCCAAGCACAGAGCAGAGAGTGAAAAGCAAGAGGTGGGCAGGTTGTGAGCTTCTGCTCCCATCCACCACCCTGTGAGGATGCAGGAGCATGGCTGGGTTGTGTTTTCCAGGAGTCCTGATGGAAATGTCATTTCTCCCTGTAAGCAGAAAGCACAGCTATTGTGCTGAGAAGGACATGTTCAGGGGGAAAAAGGCAATGTCAGAGAGCAGTGAACCACGCTGCAATTTCAAGTTCTTCATTCAATCATCTCCAGTATCAATCAGAAAAAACATTTCAACTACAGCTCTCCTCTGCACAAGCATCTTTAAGATTTCTGCCAACTGTTAGCATGTCTGGCTCATCAAGGAGAAGTAGGAAAACTTCTAAGAAAAGAGATCAAGCAATCCAATCCCCTAAACATTTAACTTCTCTGATTAAACACTTGAGGCTGAGGCTATGAAGGTTTATTTATCCTGGGGTGAAGCAGCCAATTAAACACCCAACACTTCTGCAGGCTGTTGGGAAGGTGTCACTCCCAGCCTGCCTTGGTTGCCAACATTTGGTGGCAACAAAAGGAATGAATAATGTGCTCTTTGAAAAGCAAGGCAGAAAAGGATAGTCAGCTGGAGAGGAAATGACATGCTGGCAGCAGCCTGTTCTCTCTACCTATCTGCATGGGGCTGCAAAAAAATGGGGTTAGAGTGATACTCTCTTTGCTGTAAGGGGATAGCCAGCCCCACAGAGCAGTGGGAGGTGTGGCATGAGGTCACAGCTCTTTCTCATTCCTGCTCTTTCATCCCCGATGCAGCCGGCTCATGGCCTTTGCTGTCACCATCCCTGGTCCCTTTGCTAGGCTGCAGCCCTAAAACCTGAACCCCCCACACACAGCCCCTGGCTGAGCCGCAGCTGTGCAGCCGAGAGCGGACCTGCACCCCAGGCCAAGGTCTTGCAACAATTGAGCAGCATCCATGGCGGTGTCACCCCGCACACTCGTGCATTGCTCTGCCTCAAAACATTTGCATGTCGCATTTTGCATACATCTTCTGTATGTCTGCCCTTCTCAGACATGTGTGTGCCCTGGTAACTCTGACCAGTTTATCAGGGATCTGGGTGTACCCAGCACCCCTTGATGATGCTGCCAAACATACGTGATCCAAAACATCTGCATGCACAGCAAAACCAGTGTGGACAAGCCTTGCCCTGCTGTCCTTATAGGCCCTCCAACAGCATCTCCCGACTGGAGGGACCCCCCCCCAAGTTGTACTAGCATCCAAACCAGATCAGGAGGAAGGTGAATCCTCACTAGCTCTTATTGCTTCCTCACTATTCAAACCTCTTTAGAGCAGGTTTTCAGAAGCACACACCTGCTTTGAGTAATGAATTGCACAGTCTCAGATGCACAGCAGATGTTGGTAACTTGTTCAGTACAAAACTTTGAAACAAAACAAAACTGCAATACAAAAAATCAATTTTACATTCTTGCATCAGTTTATGGAAAATGAAGATCCTGCCCTGCCTGAAATGATTCTTTTCCTTTAAGAGGGATGAATAAAGCCTATCTTCTAATCATTTTTTAATTCACTGAGAATTGGGAAAGCTTAAACAGGAAAATAAGGCAAGCATCTCAGCAATTTATAGACAAATATTAATTGAAAATTGTGCAGGCATCAGCAGCACTACCTAACAAAACCAATCCTAAAATTTCAACTCTACTGGTGGGTTTGCTTCAGGGAAACTTAATATCGTTATATTTCAATGTTTCTTTCCAGAACTTCATACATAATCATAGCATTTTGTACACTAGCATGAAAGTATGTAAGCAGAAAGATGCTGATGCTGTATAGCACAATTAATTTCTTCAAGTAGTGAATTGACCCATGTGTCATGAGGGTCAGATTGAGAGAGTTACAAAATGTTCCTCTGCAAAAATTGAAAATTGCTTGTATTATGATGAGGCTGTTTATTCTGCAGGTGCCAGAACAAATTAAAAATTACATATTGAGAAAATTGCCCCAACAAATAAGAGCTCCGCTCCCGTGTAATCACAGTAGTGAACATTTATATCTACCAGTAGGTCTCAAATGGGTTTGGAATTTTTCGGGGGGGGGGGGGGGGGGGGAAGTGCCTCATTATTATCACCATTTTACAGACTAGGGAAGCTGAGGCATAGAAAGATGAAGCAACTTGCCCAAGATCACCCAAAAGGTCAGCAACAGAGACAGAAAATGAAACCGAGTCTCTTAAGATCCAGTCCTGGTTTCTGGGACACACTGACCCCTGGGAAGCAGTTTGACTCTCTGTTGCCTCCACCAAGGCTCTTTGCCAAGCTGAGGACACCCACAGACCAACCTGACCAACGTGCAGACCTCAGCATCAACAAGTGACCTCATAAAACCTGTGGTAGACCTGCTTGTCCCCTGCAGTGGATGGAGATACACGGATCTGCATGCTTGCCTTTTGGGTGAATGTGGAGAAGTCAGACGTTAGTGACCAGAATATTATCCTGAAGGTCACAGACTCTGAACGGGGCTTTCTCCACCCACGAAGATTCTGGGGGAGCAGAAGAACATGACAGTCACACAACAGCCTGAAGCCACGCAACAGAAAAACCACAACACTGAAGATCACATCCTTGGAAACATGACGTTCACAGCTAGAGTCACAGATTAATGCAGGCTGCCAGAGAACTCTGGAGATCTTTGGTCTCACACCATGCTCAAAGCACAGCCAGCTCAAGTAGGTTGCTCATGGACCTGCCTGGTCAGGTTTTGAATATCTCCAGGGATGGAGACCCCACAGCCTCTCTGGGCAAGCTGTTGCAGTTCTTGGCCAACCTCAAGGGGAAATCCAGTCTCATCATCTCTTGTTTCAATCTATGCCTGCTGTCTCTCATCTTCTCGCCATGCACTGCTGTGAAGACCCCAGACCCATCTTCCAGATGACCTTTGTGTAGTGCTGGAAATCTGCTTTTAGGTCCTCTTGTACCATCCCTTCTCCAGGCTGAACCTCACAGGGCAAGTGTTCCAGCCCAACCACCTCTCTGATAAGCATGGTTTAGGACCATATCAGCACCACAGAAATGTACAGAAGGCAAAAATCTTCCCCTGTGCAAAAGGGCCGAGCCAGAATTTGTCCTGCTCCATGAACATCACTGTGCATGCAATCCAGTTTCTCCTGATTCATCCACCACCCCATATCCCAGTTACATTGCAGCAGCCAGATTAATGTGGAACAAGTTTCCCTCTAGGATCAGAAATTTATCTTTCCTTGGCAGCTCCCCAGCTCCTGCCAAAACACTTTGTTCAGGCCTGCAGGGCTGGGAGTTTGGAGAGATTTTACTCTAGCTCCAGCACAGCCCAGTAGATGTGATTTGTGTTGTTGCTAGTAAAAGGCCACAAGCTTGCTACTGCCCTGACATGCAAGATCTCAGGGCGTGCCTTGGCCCAGGCTAACTTTGCCTTCTTTTAGCTGTGACTCTAGATGCAAGGCCAAGCGCATGCAACAGTGATACCTGAGGTCCCAGTTCACAAACACAACCCACAGTGGCCAAAGAGCAGTCACTACTGGAGTGAACATGTAAGAGCATGTAAGCAGACAATGTTAAGAAATTATATAAAAGAAAATCTAGCACTACTCTCAGACTCCTCCATGTCAGGATCGCAGGATAACTCACTGTGAACACCCAGTTTCTCCATGTGGCTCAGACTGAAGTCCCAACTGAAGGACCCAGAGATGGAAGCGTGAATGTGACACCCACAGAAAGGGACAGAGACTCAGAAGCTTTTGCATACCATGTTAACCATTTCATCAATGAAGCTTTTCTGATTGAGTTAGGGCAAAGCCCACTAATACAAGTGGAAGTGCGCTAATAATAACAATGCCGCTTTGTGATATTTGGGTTATTAGGGTTTTATGAAGGACTACAGATAAACACAGTTCAGGCAACAGTTTGTGTATCCTTGCAGAAGTGGTGGCATTCAGTCATGGAGAAAAAGTGGCACTGCTATCCCTGCTCTAACCTATGTCAAATTTGTGTAAACGTCCCCAGAACCCCGCTGCCTCGTTTTCCACCCCTCACAGCACAATGGCAGCTTTAATCACCCATAGTGGCTGGGGGCACCCCTGTTTGCAAGAACAATAAAGTACCATCTGAAATGCCCCCCCAGATAAGATGCTATTTTAATACACAGAGGGCTTCTGCCTTGGAAACCACTGCTACCTGTGTCGGGCTCTGCCTTGCAAGGGAAAGCCAAGAGTTTAGGAGAATCAAGTAACCAGAAATCATCCTTAGACATCCTCCATTCTCAAAACTATTTAGTTTTGGTACAGTCTGAAGGCCTTATCCACTTTTTATGGTACTTTAGGATAATAAAAATAGAACATACCAGCAAAACTGACCTATGATAACATTAACCTCATTAAGGGCAAAATGGGCAATTAAGGTAAAGTTACATCTGAGATTAACTCAAATTAGTGAATTAAGCATTGTTTCAGATCTCCAAATCCTCAAAAAATGGCAGCAGGTAATCAAATCCAAAAGGGGACAAAACAACCCATTTCTTGCTCTGGTCTTCGTCTCCAGATGGGTGTGAAAAGATGCTTTCCCTCTGCTCTGGCAATGGCCTCAGAGTACAACATTAGCTTTGACCAAGTGTCAAACCATTCTGGTCTTAAGCAAGAGAAGTCACCCACATCAGGCACAAAACAAACTCAGCTACTAAACACAGAAATCAAAAGGTTTCCTTCAGTCTCAATGTATTGTTCTCTCCTTAAATCAAAGAGTAGCTAAAATAATCATCGGTCTATCTGCTCTTATTGAAGCTTTCTTTACAAACACAGTAACTTAGGGTTGAGATGCCACTGATGACAAAACAACCCTCAGTATAAACTT
The DNA here is from genome assembly GCF_047716275.1 of Strix uralensis. Taxonomy (NCBI): domain Eukaryota; kingdom Metazoa; phylum Chordata; class Aves; order Strigiformes; family Strigidae; genus Strix; species Strix uralensis. The sequence continues at coordinate 115,592,651 of NC_133974.1, read as the reverse complement.
TCAGCAGGTGTTTAGTAGCTATTTTGCTTCCAGGGAAGCATGATTTAGCCTTCCACCTCCCCAAGCAGATGTTGAAGAGAGCAGGATCTTGTGGCAGAGCTCTCTGGGGACTCTAAAAATGCAAATAGTTTTCCCAAATGACCATGGGAGGGCTCAGAGGGGATGACCTGCCTCCCCCAGACACTGCCCTTGTAGCACCGCAGGCGGTGCTGTGTCGTGCTACCAGGAGCCCCATGTCTCTTACTCAACATCTTGCGTTCACTCACAAGCTGCCTCATTAAAGTCTGCCTGGCTGTTAGCAGAAAACGAGGAATTTAGCCATGCCTGACCTGGGCACAGCCAGAACTATCCCCAGGACTCTTAGCCAAGCACTCCCAATTAATACTTGTACCCTTGCAACCTTTTCCATTTGGTACAACATAATTTGCAGTTTTCCCGTTCTTGCCTCAAAGAGGGGTCTGTCACCCTTACAGGGTAGACTTGAGCTCTTAATTGATGGCACAATATCCCAGGAGCAAGAAAGCAAGCAGCAAGCAAACAAAATATGATCCTGATTTTCATTTCTTCTGCACAATGATCCCAATTATACCATATATCACATCATTTGCATTGCCACAACACAGCCTTTTATATCTGCTTGAGTTGCAAGCCATTTAATCTCAGCCTACCTTTAAAAAAAGGCTTGTGGAAAACTAGACGCTTTATGCTGATGCAGTTAAGGGAGCTAATTGCAATTCCAATGCAAACAAGATTTATGCAAGTTAATAGCCTGAGGGGTCCAGGAACCAACCAGAGTAAAGCTCTTGTTGTTCTGTTTTAATAATCCATGGGACAATCCCAGGTATTTATATAAATTGAATCCTCCGGATCTCATCTAATTTCCAGGCAATAATTTCCTAGTAGGGGAGGACATTTACCATTAATTTCAGGAGTGTGCATACGACTTTTGCTGGCTTTGCACGTGGCCTTGAAATATATTTGGGGCAGCATAAAGAGAGTTTCCCACTTGGTGCTTATTTGCCAGGATTAAATGCCACCAGTATCAAAAAAAGGTGGTTTCAGAGTCTGCAGTCAATGGTTTACTCCCCCTCATTGCAGGATCTGCCAGCACAAGAAACTGGTGTCCAACAGCTCCAAAATTTACAAGCAAAGCAGTAGCATGTGTCAGCAGCTGTTCTTGGGAAAGCCATGCAAAGTTCTACAAAAGCATAATAGACTGCATTTCTATTAGGCCAAAGATCTGAAGAATTAAATTAATTTAATCTGTCATTAATATATTATAACTCCTGCAGTTTGTTGATCATGTTGGAGAAACATCCAGTTTCTGCCTCTTTTCTTATGGCAACAGATTGAAAAACAGTGAATTATTTCACCAACAGAAGGGAATATTTTCTTATGCAGAGCCTGGTTTTCCTGAGGAGCTAATCACAATGAGATCTCTCCAGTGTAACACTTTTAGCAGAACTCAGGAAAGTTCATAGCCTTTCCCCACAAACATTTATATTGGTATTTGTATAAAATTTGTAACAGCCACAAATGCAATTTGTCAATCTTTCTGTTTGATTGCTTCTCCAAGCACCTGCCAGGTAGGAGGGCAGTGGAGAATCTGTGGTCAAGGATGCACGTATTTCAATATCCCAGGTCTCACGCTTGCTTACACAGCCTCGGGACCTGTGCTCGCAGAGGCACGATCAAAGCTCTGCAACTATTTTTGTCACATCTCGGCTGTCTAGCAAAACACATTTTCTGTTGCAAAATGAATGGAAATCACAAAGCAAATAAAAAAAACAAATCCACATACAATCACTCAACAACCTAGCACCAAAAAATGAGCGCACAAGCCCCTCTGCCACTGAGCAGTGGGGAGGTGCAGGACAAGGCATCTCCCTGCTCACTTTCTCACCTCTCTGATCCAGCTACAGCATCAGTATAAAACTCACGACTCCTGGCACACAGCCCTTTGCCCAGTGCGAGCTCTGGCCACTGTCACAGTCAAAGGTGCCACTGAAGCCACCGGAGGGGTTTTGGCAGAACAGAAAAGCCCAGTGTTTGCTCTTGGGCTGCTTCTGTAGTCTTAATGCATGCCACGGGAGGAGTTTGCTGGCTGCAGTGGCATTTGATGTCCCTCAGATAAACCATGTCTCTGAACCAGCAGGCAGGGCTGATTGTGCCTGCCTGGAATGTAGATGGGGAGATGTTCCCTTCTTGCTCCTGTCTGAGCGGATGAATAAGAATGTGCTCACAACACACCATGCATTTTTGAGGGCTGCTGCATGCTAAGCCCCAGATCACAAGCACAGAACATGTTTCGGAGCATACAGCTGTGGAAGACATGTATGTTCATATCAGCATTCCTCAAAAGATGAGGAGAAAACTCAGAAGCACTGAAGACTCAAGAATTATCTGGATCTCAAGGAATGTGATAAATTCTCTTCCCCACCTAGGGACAGATAAATGGGTTTTGCCCTTTATACTTACACAAACAGCTTAATTATCCTCAGAAATAGGACAAGAAGATGGGGTCGTAACGTTAAAATAATTTCTTTCAGTATAAGGACCACCTGGGGACAAGATGCTCAGAGGTATCTGTTAGCAATGAGCTGCAAGGCTCAATCTGTAGGCAAAGAGATGCAAAAATGGGTGATGATCCTGCAGGAGAGCATCTGTTTGGGACATACCGGATTTTGAGGGCCTGACTGAAGCAGTGTCAGTCCCTCTTGTGCCTGGATGATCAAAGCAAAATGTCTGATGCAGGCTGTATCAGACCTTCCTCCGGAAGGCACCTGGAAGGAGGTGAACATATACCTGCTGGGATAAGGGACAGGGTTGTAGCAGATGCCTGGCTCTGCCTTGCTTGTGCTAAGGATAAGAAACCAGCCTTCCTTGCATCCCCAGTCCGGTCCTGCATCCCCTGTGAGATGGTGACCCCCTGTGGAAAGCTTTCAGGTTACACATACGAGGCTGCAAGAGGTGAGAGCTCAGCACCGGGGAAAGGAAAGCTTTACTTAGGTCCATGTATCTGGGACCACTTTTCACTGCTGGAAATTCATCCACTACTTTCACTTGCTCTACTCCTCCCTGTTAACCATGCCAGGTCACCTTTCTGAAGATCAGTAGAGACATAAAAGTGGGAAAGGACCACAGCATCACCTTCCACTCATCACCTGTCTCCTATGGAGGCAAGAACAACCAAACAAGTCCCACCACAGGCTCTGTGCACCCAGGATTTGGAACCTCAGCAACCCGATGTCAAACACATCTGAGAAATCACCAACGGGGAAAGTCACATAGAGCCCAACCCAGGGGTTTGCAGCCAAGAGCAGGCCTCCATCCTTGTCCTGCTCTCTGAAAACAGAGACTGGGGTTGTTTCCCAAAGGGCATGAGCAAAGGGAGCCTGCATACTCCATCTCCCTGAAGCTGACCTCTTCAGGGTAGACAACTCTGCAAACAAGATCTTGCCATGCAGCTCTGGCACAGGGACCCGCTCACAGGCAGCATCCCACCCACAGGAGGAAGCACAGAGGGCCCTACAGCCCTGGTGCAGAGCAGAGCCCAGGCCAGACCACAAAAAGGAGTGAGCGGGGTTTCCTCCAGCCTTTGTGCAGCAGCAGTGCCTTTTTCTCTCTTTCAGTCCTGGGACACACAAGTGCAATGATCAGACATTATTTGTTTTTCAGGAGGGCTTGTGAGATGGCATCTTCCTTCCACAAGACAATACAGATACCCCCGGAAAATGCAGATGGTGATGATCAAGCCCAGGAAAGAGCAGCCCAAATGTCAGCAGAGGGACATTGTGGTCACATCTGCAGCTTATGGGCTGGTTTCAGACCCCATCACACAGGGTCTTCTCTAAAGGTAGATAATCCCTCAACATTCCCTATAAAATAAAAATAAAACTTAGAAAAGTAAAAATAAAAATATAAACCTTGCTTGCTTTTGTCAGTATTTCAGACCAAGGTCCAGTCTATACCTCTCTGATGGCCAAAGCAGGATTTCTGCAGTACCCTGCTCCCCTCACAGCAGGTACTTTGGCACCATATGAAAGTCTCAGAGGTACTTGAACAACCAAAGTGCTTAGAGACATCAGGTGACATACAACCCCTCATATGGGGCATCACCTGGTCCAGCAGTGGATACCAAACACAAGATTCAATGAAAGGCTGAAAAACTCTCTGTGTCTTCAGGTGGATTTGGGAGCCCATCTCAATGCGAGACCTTTTGCTGCCTGCACTGCCAGTCCCAGGCACCGAGAGCCCCCACAGACAGCAAGGCGTCCTGCCACAGCTCTTGTGTTGGCTGCATGTGCTGTGGGCAGTGTCAGGGTGAAGGAGCAGATGCCAGCCCCGTGACCACTCACAGGGTTCACTGACAGGAGTCATCCCTGGGACCAGTCCCTGCTTTCCAGCTCAACTGGGTTAGCATGGTGTGAGATGAGTTGTAACTCCCCGAAACAGGGCCTGAGAGAAACAGGCCTGCAAGAAAAAAGAGCCTGAGAGAGATAAGGGATGGTGGGAAGCAGAGGCCCTGCAAGGTGAGGAATGTCTCGAACATCATAAGTAATGAAGCTATAGTCACAGGGTGGATAATGTGGAGGCTGGAGCTGATAAGGCTGCCTGGATAGCACAGGATGGAGCTGGGGGAGGGAACCCTGTGGAGACAGGACAGTTCTGCTCTGGTGCATCTTGTAAAATTTCAAGGGCCATCTGTCTGGTGAATGACCTTTGCTTCATTATCAATGAAATGGGTATTAAAGCTGACACCCCTGCATATGCTAATGAAGATTAACAAGATCATGCTACTTACATCATCCCATGAAGCACCTTACTCCTCCCCATACATGTGATACATAGATAAGTAGGTTGACCTAGGGGATGGACCCAAGGAAAGTGTGTACAAATTGAGGAGTGAAAAGGAAGTGAAGCAAAGAAGATGGATGCATCCTTGAACCCTCACTGGTTGGACTGACACAGGGACCTGGACTGGTGATCTCTATTTCTACCTGTCTCTCTATCTCTCTTCTTTTCTTTTTTCCCTTTTTCCTTATTTTCATTAGGTAACATAAGGGATACTATATCACTTGCCTTAATTCGTTATATACCTAGTCAATTATCATGTATCCAATTAGTACATTATGGGAAATTAATAAATGTCTGGGCTTTGAGACTTGATCACTGTTGTCCATTCCGTTGGGGATTTACGAATCTAAAAGTCACTTGTCTCCCTCGTTTGAGTGGGATGTGACACACGGCCCTGCTGGCACCAGGAGGGAAGAGGATGCTCACCAGGTGCTGCAACCCTTTCACGGGTCTCCTCTCAGCAGCACCCAGGCAGCACTGCTTCTTTAAAGTAACTGAAGGACAATTGAAGTGCTACAGATTTCTCCAATCCTCTTTAAAAAGTAATTTTAAAAATGTTAAGGCTGACATGCAGCTTATAGCACAGGCCCAGAGGCAGGCTCATTTCCAGGCAAGTCACTTCAGTGCACAGTATTGCTTTAGATCAAAAATTGTCTTCCACACCAGGCTCTGTCATGAGCATCACCCCCAGAGTGGGCAAGGATGCTGGGGACCGCATGCCTGAGATATGGCTTTGCACCAGCCTGGCAGTCCCCATCCCATCCCTGCGCAGTGCAGCGAGCACCAGTCCTGACTGGAAGCTCTCCAGACAGCCAACATATGGGGAGGCAATGTGGTCATCTTCCTTTCTCCCCTCCTAGCCTCAGATGTGGTGAAGCACTGAGCGCTTTTTCCCTTCTGAGGACAAATAGGCTAATTTCAGTGCATCCAATATAAAATGTGTAGGTATCTGAAATGTGACTAAAACATGTCACTCTGGGGCCAGTGTTTAATTTCTCACTCACTCTCACTACTTCCCAATCGAATTGGCTCTGTGGATAGCCAGAGGATGCTGGGTTTTTCTAATTGTCAGCGCCACAAACTCAGTGGAGGATCTGAAAATCTGTCAGGCATTTTCCCTCCCACCTTCCCCCTGCTATCAGCCGAGAAGCTCTGCAGTTAGTACTGAGCTGACAATCTTTGCGATGAGGTGGAAAAAATTGGTTTACAGCAGCCATGACCCTTTCTTGGAGAATCCTACTGTACCCGACTCAAGCACGGACCAGCTCTTCTTCCTACGAGCCCTGCCTGCACATCAGCCTGTCCCACCGTGTCTACAAACCACGCTGGCTCCCCCTGTGCAGCTCCAAGCACAGCAGACCCCCATGACATCAGCTTGGGGGATTAAATATCCAGCTCCACCTTCCTGTGCTGCTGGCTGCGTTTCTCTACAGCAGCTGCTTCCCCCAGTGAGTGCAGGCTTTCTTTATTCCCATTAGAGGTGGCAATCAAGGGGTCAAAACAAGATTTTTCTGAGAGCTCTTGATTTGCGCTGGATTGCTGAAAGCATGTCTTTGCTCCTTTTCCTCTAATATCTGAATTCTGCTGCTTCTTGCTTTCCCAGTGCAAGCATCTGCAAGAAGCATTTGCTATATTTGGGAGAGAGTAGTTGAAAACAGCACAGAGCAAAAAAGTCTCTTGCAGTTCTCCAACTTCCTATCAAACCGAAACCCCAAAGCCACTTTTCTTTGAAAGCCTCTGAGCAAGACAGCTGGGCAGAAAGCATGTCAAATCCATGGAAACATTATGTTTCATTATTCTCCCAAAATTTTGCAGAAGAAATAAGTTTCACTGAGTTATGTGGGGTGTGCAGGAGACAGACAAAGTGTCGGATTGAATAGGAAAAACATTTCCACCAACTATGTTATCCCGCTAACACAGAAAGCAGAGAAAAGACCTACTATTCGAGGAGGAAAAATAGGTAATTAAAAATCTGTAGTCATCTTAACAAGCCCCATGACTTTTAACAAGGAAAGGTCAGTGTAATTAGCCAACCTCACCAGCCAAGCCATGCTCAGAGGTCCAAAGCTAATTTCATTTTATAGGCTACTGCTCTTCTTGAGGGCAGCCTGTTCCTGAAGAGTCCCCAGACATCCCTTCTGGGACGAGCCCTGTGACCCCTAAGTTCACCAAAACGAACTTCTGCACAGCCAGAGCTTGGTACATCCAGCTTTACCCAGACAAGTTGCAACATGGTGTGTGAAGAGTATCTTTTCAAATGGCTCTGGTGCCCACTGTCCTCTGCAGATGTGCTCAGAAATATCATGGCTGTGTTTACAAACTGAAGTCACCCAAAAAGTCCGACCAAACTTTTCTCCATCCTCTTCCTCATCAGCGCGGTTTGCTACATCCAGCTGTGTTGGCCATCAACAAGCTAACCCCAGGCTCACTAACCACAGAACTCTCCTGATGCTACTGTGGGGGGGAAAATAGCTGTGCTTTTGATCTTTGCTACACACAAGTAGGAACTTCCCTGGGCAGCTGCTCAGGATAGGCCCTGGCACAACTCATCTTGCACCTTGCTCGGTCCAGGACTAAAACATTGAAAGAGCAAACAGCAGGTGCAGAAATCCAACGGCATCCTGGCTTGTATCAGCAATAGTGTGACCAGCAGAAGTAGGGAGGTGATAGTCCCCCTGTACTGGTGAGGCCACACCTGGAGTATTGTGTCCAGTTTTGGGCACCTCAATACAAGAGAGATATCGAGGTGCTGGAGCGAGTGCAGAGGAGGGCAACGAAGCTGGTGAAGGGCCTGGAGAACAAATCCTATGAGGAGAGATTGAGGGAGCTGGGACTGTTCAGTTTGAGGAAGAGAAGGCTGAGGGGAGACCTCATCACTCTCTACACCTACCTGAAAGGATGTTGTAGAGAGGTTGGTGCTGGTCTCTTCTCACAGGTGATTAGTGACAGAACAAGGGGGAATGGCTTTAAACTGCAACAGGCATTAGGAAAAAATTTTTCAGAGAAAGAGTGGTCAGACAGTGGAATAGGCTGCCCAGGGAGGAGGTGGAATCACCATCCCTGGATGTGTTTAAGGGTCGTTTGGATGAGATGCTGGGGGATGTGGTGTAGGGGAGAACTTTGTAGAGTAGGGCTGATGGTTGAACTCGATGATCCCAAGGGTCTTGTCCAACCTGAATGATTCTGTGATTCTGTGATTCTGTCTGTGAGTCCTGCAGGAGCCGTCTGTGCTGGGTCCCCTGCCAAAGGGCTGCTTTCCCCAGGGAAGGTGCCGGTGGAGCCCCCCCCAGCCATGGCCTGCCCCGCTGGCGCTGGCGGTGGCTCAGCCCTGGGGGTGGCCCGGTACCATTTGGGGCTGGCCGCCTCTGCTTTGGGGCTCAGCGGGGCTTTTGCAGCTCTTGGGTGCCGTTTCCCGGTGCCCCCCAGGCTCCCTCCCCCTCCCACAGAGGCACAGCGTAGTTGAGGTAAAAGGGCTTTTAATGGAAAAAAAAAAAAAAAACCACAACAGGAAAGAAAATGCTCCTCGAAGCTCTTGGCTTCTCAGAGCAGGCGGTGACCCGGCCCAGATCCACCCTGACTACACCACCCCCCCGCCCTCCTTCTTTTCCCTCTGGTGGGTCTAATCCCCCGCTCGGAGCCCGGTGCCGGCTGCTTGCTGGGTGGGTTTGGACAGGTGCTCTTGCGCTTCTGGCCCCGCTTTTCTAGGCTGGCCCCGGTGCTGGTGTCCCCCCTGCCAGGCTGGAAGATGGCAGGCCGGAGCGGTGGCCGGTCCCTCTGCGCGTCCCAGCACAGGTCCTGGGGCCCCATCCCGATGGTGTTGAAGAGCTGCAGGCTCAGGATGGGGTCCTCGCTGGTCTCTGGGACGCTGTAGCTGGGCGAGAGCAGCTCCTGGGGCAGCGCGAGCGAGCGGATGTCACGGTGCGGGATGGCTCTGGCAGTGCCACCAGGGTCCCCGGGCGTGGGGCCACTGCTGGGACCGTGGTGGCTGGCCAGGGAGCAGCACAGCAGCATGTCCTGGAGCAGCGCGGTGTCACCTGGCTGTCGGCAGCGGGGAGCAGCCCAGGGGCTGAGGAGGACGTCACTGCGCAGGGGGCTGTTGGTGCCCGGGGGTGTCCCCGCGGGGGTGGCCGTGTTGGAGAGGCTGAGCTGTGCCAAGTGCCTCTCCATGTGCTGGTAGCCAGGGAAGGCCAGTGGCAGCCCTGGAGGGGCTGGGGTGTCTGCTCTCCCCCGAGAGTTGTGTGGTTGGCTCTGGGGGGTGCCAGGAGCTGCCCAGGCTGGGGGGGTCCCGCAGTCACCCCACAGGGCAGCCCCTGGCAGAGAAGCGGCGCCTTGGCCGAACGTGGCAGTGGCTGGTGGAGGCAGGTTGGTGTCCATCCGCCGGCTGCGGGAGAGCGGTGGGGGAAAGCCAGAGCCGCCGGGAGCCCTCTGCAGCCCTGTGTGCGGGAGTGGAGCCGTGCTGGGCCAGGGGGACCCTCGAGGGGCACCCGCCGAGCTGGCCCCCATTGCCAACATGCCCCGGCTCTGCGCCAGGCCTGTGGGAGCTTGTGGCAGGGGTGCTCCCCCGCCACGGGCCGGGGTGTCAGAGGAGGGAGGCTACTCACTGCTAGGAGAGGAGATGGGCGAGCTGGCCGTATCTGCTGGGGGTGCCATCCTTGCCAGGGTGCCCCCCCCACCGGGGGAAGTGCTGCTCCTGCCCGGGCAGTGGGCACAGCTTGGCCAAGCCTGAGCGAGAGGCAGGAGCGATGGCCGGTGGTCACCTCCGCTCCTCCCCCCCAGAGCGTCCCCAGGCTGCAGGAGTTGGGGTCAGTCCCTACCTTGGGAGGAGAAGGTTTTGGGGAGCCTTTGGGGAGGCTGAAGCAGAAGATGCTGGCGTCTCTGCAGTGGGAGCTGCAGTGGTGGCAGCACCTGGGAGCGCTCTGTCCGTTGGTTGCTAAGGACTCTCTGGGGTTGCCAGCTGTGGCCTTCTGCTTGGGGGTCTCCCTGCCCCACCAGGAAGGAATGTGGAGGCTCCATGTATGGTGTTCCACAGGGCTCGGTGTTGGGACCACTTCTGTTTAACATCTTTATTGGTGATCTTGATAAGGAGTGTATCATCAGTAAATTCGCAGATGACAGCAAGTGAAGCAGGAGTGTCGATCTGCGTGAGGACAGGGAGGGTCTACAGAGGGACTTGGATAGGTTGGATCGGTGGCCAACGTTAACGGGGTGAGCTTCAGCAAGGCCAAGTGCCAGGTCCTGCACTTGGACCACAACAGCCCCATGCATGGCTACAGGCTTGGGGAGGTGTGGCTGGAGAGCTGTTTGGAAGAGAAGGATCTGGGGGTTCTAATTGACAAGCAGCTGAACATGAGCCAGCAGTGTGCCCAGGTGGCCAAGAAATCCAACGGCATCCTGGCTTGTATCAGCAATAGTGTGACCAGCAGAAGTAGGGAGGTGACAGTCCCCCTGCACTGGTGAGGCCACACCTGGAGTATTGTGTCCAGTTTTGGGCACCTCAATACGAGAGAGATATTGAGGTGCTGGAGCGAGTGCAGAGGAGGGCGACGAAGCTGGTGAAGGGCCTGGAGAACAAATCCTATGAGGAGAGATTGAGGGAGCTGGGACTGTTCAGTTTGAGGAAGAGAAGGCTGAGGGGAGACCTCATCACTCTCTACACCTACCTGAAAGGACATTGTAGAGAGGTTGGTGCTGGTCTCTTCTCACAGGTGATTAGTGACAGAACAAGGGGGAACGGCTTTAAACTCCAACAGGGGAGGTTCAGACTGGACATTAGGAAAAAATTTTTCACAGAAAGAGTGGTTAGACAGTGGAATAGGCTGCCCAGGGAGGGGGTGGAGTCACCATCCCTGGATGTGTTTAAGGGTCGTTTGGATGAGATGCTGGGGGATGTGGTGTAGGGGAGAACTTTGTAGAGTAGGGCTGATGGTTGGACTCGATGATCCCAAGGGTCTTTTCCAACCTGAATGATTCTGTGATTCTCTGATTCTGTGATTACCAGCCCTATAGCCACTGTGGCTGGTGTATGATTGAGGGGGGTGTTTCATTTTCCTCTCTGTCATGTAGGAATTTGCAGCCTGGCAATACTCATCACTGCAGCAATTCAATCAGGAGACAACAGAGGGTTGAAGATGTTCAGAGAGAAGTGGTTCCCGCTTTCCTCATCACTAGTGAGGGCAGGATGTCTCTGCACAGGAGGTCTTTGAGGGTGATCGCAGTAATCTCACCACCCACCCTATAGTCAAGGGTGGGCAACATTACTGGGAACGAGGAGGACTCATGCATGCTAATGTCACAGGTTTTGAGGTGCTCTTAGCCACTTCTGGCACTTGGAGATGGTAACTTTTCTCCAGGGATGTCAAGGCTTCCCTCCTGTCATGGTTTCAGCCCAGAGGACAACTAAGCACCACGCAGCTGCTTACGCACCCCTTCCCTCTCAGGAACGGGAAGGAGTAAATAAAGCAAAAGGCTTGGGAATCGAGATAAGGACTTAGAGGGGTGACTCACCCATTACTGTCATTGGCAAAAGACAGACTCGTTAGGGGAAGAAAACAAACTTCAGTTTAATTGAAACATTAACAACAACACTCAACAGAGGAGGACAGTGAGAAGTATTACCACATCTTAAAAACACCTTCCCCCCACCCCTCCCTTCTTCCCAGGCTCAGCTTTGCTCCAGATTTCTCTACCTCCTGCCCCCTCTGCAGTGCATGGGGGGTGCAGTCAGTCCCACCGTTCCTTCCTCCCTAGGGGGAGGACTCCTCGCACTCTTCCCCTGCTACAGCGTGGTGTCCCTCTCACAGCAGACAGTCCTCCATGATCTTTCACCGACGCGAGTCCTTCCCACAGGCTGCAGTCCTTCCCGAGCTGCTCCGGAGTGGATCCCTCACATGTGTTGCAGTCCTCCCAGCACCGAACTACAACAGCGAGGGCTTCTTCCCACAGAGTACCAGCCTTCTTCGGACAGAGCCACCTGCTCCAGCATGGTGTCCTCCAGGAGCTGCAGGTGGGCATCTGCTCCACTGGTGACCTCCATGGGCAGCAGGGGCACAGCCTGCCCTCTCACCACGGGCTGCAGGGGGGTCTCTGCTCTGGCACACCTCCTCCCCTTTCTTCTCTCTTCCGCTGACCTCGGTGTTCATACAGATGTTCTCCTCACAACTTCTCCTCACAACTCCCACCACTTCTCCCAGGTTTCCCTGCTTAAATACATTATCACACAGGCACAGCCACTGTCACTAATTGGCTCAGCCTTGGCCAGAGGTGGGTCCAACTTGGAACCAGGGGAGCTTCAAGAAGCTTCTCACAGGGGGCCACTGCTGTAGTCCCCTCCCCTGCTATCAAAAAACCCACCACACACACAAACCCAACACACCTCCTTGGCCCTGTAAGGAGGGAAGAAAACCACTGCTGACCTGTACAGATGGGGGAACTTAACCTAGGACAAGGGAGAGGGGTATACTTAGTGTAAACTTCACTACTTCACCTGAAACCACTCTTTTCTTGCTAACTTTTGTATTCAAGATATAAAATCAATTCCCTGGCCAGGCCTGAGTCCCAGTTTCTTCTGCAGCTGGGCGCAGTGCCCTTTGTGGTACCTGTACTCCACAGGAGGACAGAGAGGATCCTGCTGGGTTTGGCTCATCTATGGGATCATCTTGAAGCTGAGAACATGCACACACGAAGAGTCACTTAGGGAGACAGTTTCACTTTTTAGCACTCATATTGGTTCCTATCTGCTCACGTGATTATTTTTTTAATTGATGTAACGCTTACACACCTAGATTTTATTTTAAGCTTCTTTTGCTTTTTTCCCCTGACATTCTCTAGGTTAAGGGGAAAGGATGAAGTGATGTTGCCACACAGTGTCCCCTACAGATTGTTGCTGTGAACAGCCAGGATGGCTGTTTGCAAGGTGAGCAGCAAGAGCCACCTCCAGCACCACCCACCTGCAGACATGGGCCAGGAGGTAAGTACAGGGAGGAGATGCCTTCGCTTGCTGATGATGGCCTCACCCCAGATACAGCCAGATCACCCCAGGGTGCTTAAAATAAAAGGGGTGGAGATGGCATGACACAAGGTATGACGTTTCTCAGCTGGTGGGGAAGAGGGGACAGTGCCTCCCAGCAAGGCATGCTACAACGAGGGCATCGTGAGTCACTGGTGTTTTTTTCTCCAGCTGGAAGCAGAGAAAGGTTTCCCCATCGTCAGTCCTATGCACGCACATACCCACACCCACCTCTGGCAAGGTCAGAAATAGCACTCAGCACACACCCATGCACTGGCTTATCATGGAGACGAGAAGCTGAGCTTCTCCTTTTCTTCCCTGTTGCAAAACCCTGCAGTAGGAGCCTACCAGCTCACAGAGGTTGAGCAACACCGTGCCCCATGAGTAACAACACAGAAGACAGGCTTTAGCAAGTGTCACCTCGAGCTTCAGGTCCTGTCCCAGGGTCCACCACCACACTGAGCCGTGCCCTGTGTCAGAGGGGGACAGCAGGCATTTGCACTGTGGAGCCTGCAGGTTGGCTGCTCTTCTCACTCAAGCCAGGTGGGCACCAAGAATCCTCCTCACCCCTCCTTGCCAAGCCTGGGACTATGCTGCCTGGAGAGGAGAACCAGGCACCTGCCCTGCCACCTTCTCACCAGCATGCCACCAGCAAAGATCGGCAACAAGAGCCATGGAGGGGCCCAGCATTGTCAGCAATGACCTAACTTCGGACTCTCTCCTTCCCTGCAGAAATGATCTCCAGATCACCATTGCGTCCCGTGAGGAAAGGGATCTGAAGTCTTACCTCTCTGCTGTCATCATCAAGAAATAAAGCACCAAGATTCGAACTGGGATGTGGGTTTGATCAGTAAATTTGATCTCCTGAAGGATCCACACTACCGTGACTCTAAGGCATTGCATGTTAATGATAAATACAAACAACCTAGCATCTTCAAACACTCACTAAGAGGTCTCTGTGCCTTAGGCTAAGCAATATTGTACATCCCGAGCACATGCACATTGGTGACAGCACTGGCTGGCCCAGCCCTAGGGCTGCAGGGCTGCAGGGTGACCTGGATCCTCACATGATCATTTCCTTTCATAATTGCAGGAAATTGTGATTTAGGCTGTGTGCAAAGGGAAGTGTCCATACCTGGCAGGAGTGCTATTACAGCTTCAACGATCTCAGAAAGACCCTGCAGGGTCAGGTCACAGGGAGCAGCACGAGGAGGGGATGAGCCAGGAGCTGGGGGGTCTCCAGCGCTGGCCATGCCCTCCCCAACCGGGCACAGTCCCATGGGATCTCAGCATGGCCAGTAGAGCCAAAGAGAGGACAGGGTCCATCAGCAGCCCCAGACACAGCGAGGGGGTGAACTGGGACCAGGGTCCCTCCAGGAAGCCCAGTCTGGAGCAGAAAAAGGGGCTGGGAGACAAAGCTACAAGGCAGGTCCAAGACCCATGCAGCAGCCAGGGTAGGAGATACGGACATACCTAATGCAGCTCAGACAGGGACAGAGGACCCAGGCTTAGGCTTAAATGAGGCCTTGAGCCATGGGCAGAGGAGATGTGTGGGTGAGGGTCCCAGGTAAGGTAAAAAAGCCAGAGGCAACCTGTACCACATTTCTCAACACTGTCTGGGCTCTTCAGTTCTCGTGATAAAGCTGCTTTTTATCACAGACTCACACATCTAAGATGGTCTTCAAAAAGCTAGATAGGCTGAAAGCTGTCAGGTGGGATCAATACTTCTGCTTGTTCACGCTAGTGAGAGTATAGCCCCATTGTCTTCATCTGAGCATGCCGCAGTTGTGGCACACTGGTAATGCCCACAGGCTCCATAAACACGATGACTTTCACAGCTCTGGGTCTCAGTTGTGCCTTGCAGAGCTGGGAGCTACAAGTCCATGTGAGTACAGGTCTGCAGGTGCAGGCACTGCTAAGGGGAGCTACATTTCTCAGCCAGCTGGCCCTAAATCTCTCCTTGAGTCCCAGAGCCAGAAAAAAGCTTTGGGTTCATAATCTGTAGCAGCAGCAAAGCTCTGACCCCCCTAAGTTTAAGGAAGCATGACCCCAGAATCGATCCGTCAGACGCAAGCAAAGCATAACAAGAGACAACATGAAATAAGGACTTCCCTGGTCACTAATTCACGTCTGTCACTGACATTTGAAAAAGTCAGGTAGCAAATGCAGCTAAAAATGAGGGCTCAATGTTCTGCTGACTGAGCTACCACCAGCCAGCCAAGCAGAAAGACCTGCCAAGCAAAATGCTCTTGGCAGGGGAACGTCCACTAATGCTCTCAGCCTGCTGCAAATGCAAAGTAACCCAGTCCACAGTGGAAAGTGACTAAATTAGGTCAGGCTTTTTTGGCATTTGCTCCGAGTGAAGAGCGCACAGGGACAATCACCAAGGCTGACACTCAGCAGCTTGTGAGGATGGAGTAATCTGTGCCGTTCATTCGTGCCCTTGGTCATTGGCATTTCAACACGAAAATGCAATACCTCTGAATTCAGGAGCTCAGAACACTCAAACTCTGGCCACTCTTTCCCACATGCTGTTCAGAGCTGCTGGCTAATAAATACAGCTAAAGTGGTGGAAATGCCTGGTTACGTCCATCTCCATCCTCATTTCTCTCCTAGTCTCCTTATGAAGGAGACCAGTGCAATCATCCATCCAGGCCTCAAGCCAAGATGATAAAAGGGAAACACAGGCAAACCCACTGGCATAGAGCCCCTTCACCACTGCCTACTGCTTGTATAGATAAACTGGAAAACAGGGAATAAGCATGCACAAATGAAGGGAGTAGTTAGAAAAATGACAAGTGAAGGCACCTGAGCGGCTTGGCACCAGGCTTTCCTCGGTCAGCAGGATCACCCAGCGACGTGGCAGACGGAAACCTGCAGTCACTGACCCGGCTGGGAAGAGAAACGGGCCATCTTTGTGCACGGCCTTCAGAGGGAATGGGGCAGTGATGGTGGGGAAACGGGGAATAATTCCTATCGGATCTGAGCACGTCCTGGATGGAGATCCTTGGTGTCAGGCAACCAGCTCATCCCCCTGACAACGTCAATCAAGATCTGGCCTTGGGCTCACCAGAAGCTCATCAAACCCCAGCAATGATGGGAAGTGGCATCTCCCTTGGGAGAAAGAGCAGTCCACAGAAGATGCACTCCCAGGGAGCTGTATTTCCACTACAAGTCTGTTTTCTGGTTACTCTCTTGCTTTGCTCTCCTTCAGATCTGAGCACCCCCCATACCCAAAGATGTGGTTGTGTTAGTTCTCATCGAAATACCATTTTTTAGGCAAAAAATAAACAGCATCTTTACTCTTCTCACCTCAAGCTGCTTTCTCCAGGCATCAGACCATTTCTGCAGCTCTTCTCTGCACCCCTCCCACCTTCCTTTCAAAACAGGACCACCAGAGGTGGACACAGGACTCCTGGGCTTGAGGATTAACATCGGGTGTGACACAACACTGGACTCACTTTATCCCTGGGAGAGATTTACACCAACCAAAAGAAATATGTTTACTTCAAAACACAGAAAAGCAAAGACACAAGATAAAGTAAGAAATGTACTATTAGGATTATGCAAAACAAGGAGCATCCCCATTGTTCACCTCAGCACCTTCACCCACTCCTGAAACTCCTTCTCTTGACCTGGCACATTCCCCTATTACCTGAAGATGAAATTTCTTTCAAGGGGATCCTGCTCCTTACTTCCAGTCTTCCCCCAGGAGTGAAAACCAGAAGACCCCTCTTATGCACGATCCCAAGCTCCAGCCTCACTTGCATTCTGCTCAGGGAAGCTTCCTTGTCTCTTTCGCTTGGGTTCTGGGACATCACATGACATTGAAAAGCTACGGTTTTTTTTCCTTAGATCTGGAGCTGTCTGTGTTTCCCTGTGACACTCACACCAGCCCCAGACATGGTGCCATACTTACTGCAACTAGCAGCAGTGCACTTGACTGAAAGACCCCACCAGGCTTGTACACGCACTTGGATTTAGGGGGTTGCTTCTGGGGAATATTGACACTCGCAGAACAAAGCCAGGTTTTGTGGATGATACCCATCTGCTATAGAACTACACCAGCTGATAAAAACATTTCTTTCTTTCTTATCAGTTATCCACTTAACACCAATTACTAACTTGCCCCTTGCTTTTGCACTAGGCTGTCCTCAGGTTATGGGTGTCAGGGTCATCTGTCCCATCCCATGCAGGCAGAGCATCCCTGATTTCTCTGCAATACAAATTCATCCCAGTTTAACAAGAAACACTTCAGCCAGTTCTCTTAAGAGTTCTTGAGTGCTGACCCTCTCTGCCTGCTGATTTAAAGGTATTCACCCAGATCAGACATCATTCAAATTCCTCCCAGTTAATACACAGCCAGAGTGCAGCTTAGTCTCCCTGACAGGCTTGTCACCCATCCACTCCACGCATTTCTGCAGCCATCTCTACTTGTAAACAGAAGCTGTCACGGGTCAGGCACACGTGATGAAGCTGTCCCTCCTGCTCCACCAGTCACCGTTTAGGTTATAAATGAAGTGAGACATGCTACTGCTTGGACTGAAAGGAAAGCCCTGAGGCCTTCCGCTCACAAAAAGCTAGGGATACAGCAAAGAGTAGATGCATCAGAAGCAAGGGTTTGTAACACACCTCAAGGGCAGTGCAGGAATACACTGCCATGGTTAATTCTTACACAGCACAGTTGCATAAACACAGCCAGCCTTGCAACAGAACAGTATAGCAGCCAGCAAAATGAGCACAGCCTTAGTACAAGCTTTGGCTAATCTTCCCAAGATTAAGTGTTGCATACAGCAGTGTTTTCAAAAGCAGAGTATTTCTTCAGTGAAGCACAAAACAAGAGGCCAGGTTAAGGGACAAGGAGGCATGGTTTATATCCCCTGTGATTAGGGCCCCACATTCCTTCCCACCCCATTCACTGGGCATGATAGACTAGGTCACACATAAAAGCAAACCCTCCCTCCAAGACACGAGAAGCTCAAAGAAAACCACACATCACAGCAAATATTAATTAGGTTTTTATGTTTACAATAGTCACTTAAAGGGATACCAAGTTGTTTTTTTTTAAATCAGAATTCTGATGTTGGAGTTCCTTTATTGGGAAAGCTGTAGGAAGACCAAAACAGCTGCTCTAAAATGTAATTGCAAAGAAAAACAAAGTTGAAATCATACTGTGCTTTAAAGGAAAGTTACATAGTTTAACTTGCATAAGCATATACATAAGTAGTCAGGTTAACAGGCACTGATAAAGCCCATCTCAATTTGTGTTATTGCCTTTTTTTTTTTTTAAGTCTGAGCAACTGGTTGCTGGTCTCTGCTGGAACCAAGGTAGGCTTACTGACACTCACTGGTCAGTAGTTTAATCTGGTTTAGCCAAGGAATATTGTACACTACGAACTTGCAAACGGTGTGCTAAGGAGAAAAAGAAAAAAGCAGTTGTCAGATTAAGAGCATAAAAGTGTCATTGACCACTGTTCTACACTGATTTACTACCCCACATGATCCAGAATGTATGATGTCCATGGCTCTCTAGATCTGCACTTGGACTAGTATTCTGGAACACCATTCTTGTTAGTGCCTGCTCAGGATCAATCATCCCTCTCAAATAAGTGCTAACGGAGAAGCTGAACAGTCAGCACTTCTGACCAGGTTACCTCCTTTACCCATTCACAGGCAGGAAAGCTTTCAACATGGGTAATTCCAACATAAGCTCTCAGGCACAGGTAAGCACTCCTGCACGGTTCATCTGTACGTGCCTGTGTCAAACCACTGCAACTGCCATAATGGTACACACAAGCTTCTAGCTAAGTGCTTAACAGACCACTTGTGGGCGGTTACACTTCTCATCCATTCAGGCAGAAAGGGCATGTACACAGGAGAAGCTAAGCCTGTCACTGTGATTAACAGAAGTAACGAAATACTACTGAAGAAACAGACTCAGGGCAGATCAAGGCAAAAATATTTGGTGCTCTCATCTGAAAAGCTAACATACTCCTTAAAGAGCATTGCTATTAGAGAAACTCCCATGTACAGCCTGATGGGCACAGAGAACAGGGGTAATCTGTCTCCTGTAATCAGTGCTTAGCCCAAAGCACTATTCACAGTAATGTAAGTCCCCCAGGAAAGTGTGTCAAGCCAAGCATGTTTACATCACCATGGGACATGAGGCACTGAGAATGGTATGGGGGCTCAGGACACTGGACTGAGAGCCAGGAGACCTGCAGGTTTGGCAGAATTTTCTCCATATATCTATGTGATCCAGACCACAAGCACTTTTTTTAAGAGGACTGAGGCACACACAGTCTTCCATGCACTACAGCCTCAGATCCCCACTTACAAAACAGGCTAAAAGGCCCTGCCTTCTCTGTCACCATCACCTGGCAAGACAAGTTCTGCAAGGGCAGCATCTTGTTAAGCATAAAGGCATAAGGTCTCTGATCTTGGCTGGAGCAGACAGGGGACACTGCTCATACCTCTCTGTACTAAGCCAGCCGGAGGGAAGGGGCTGGAAACCCAGGGGCCAGCACTCAGTGCTCTGGAGCCTACCTTAGCCATCTGCGGCGCATCATGGAAAGCACAGCTCTGGAGATCAGCTGCTGGCTTCGGGCAAGTTGTCCGTCCAATCTCAACTTCCATTATATACTTGACTCCAGACACAACCTGCAACAAGACAAGTGGGCAGAAGCAGCTTTATTTGCGGCACATACAGAAGGGCTCTCCGACAAGAGAAGCCTAGCAAAAAGGCACACAGTTTTCTGGTTACATGATGGAAAGCAGACTCCAGAAGGACAGAGGGGATTGTTTATGGCAACCTCCACAGAAGAGGTGCTTAGCACACTGTCAAAAACAGGAAACAAAATCCAAGTAAACAAGACTCTCAGTGCAGCTTCCTTGTCAGTAAGCAGAGATGTGTTAGTACATCAGCAACATAAGGAAGTTACTAGCTTCTTTAATAACACACAGCACTCAGGGGCATTCAGATCGACAAGACCCAAGCTATCAAAAAAGCTTTTATTCGTTTTCTGTGGAAAAAAACAGCTTGAACAACCCCTCAAGCTTGAGGCCTGCTCTTTCTCCCAAGGAATCCCACAGGCCGCCTTTTCCGCTGCTCCCGGGCGGGTGCCAGGGCCGGCCCTAACGCACCCCCGGCCCGGGGCCCACCCGGCGGCCGCCGCCGTTTACAAGCCCGTCCCGGGGAGGGGCCGCCCCGGCACCCACCTGCCTCTTGGCGCTGATGATCCGCACCACCCGGCTGGAGTACATGTCGTTGCTGGCCTTGTTGTACTCCGCGATGGCGAAATGCAGGGCCCGCTGCAGGCCCTCATCGTTGCCGGTGTTAGCGATGTCCACCGGGGCCCCCAGGAGCCGCGGGCCGTGTTCGCCGCCCAGCACGGCGCCGGTGAACACCAGGGCCGCGGCCAGCAGCGCCAGGCACAGCCTCACTCCCGCCATGGCTACTCGCTATGACGCCCTCCCTGTCGCCGCCGCCGCCATTTTAAAGCCGGTGGGGCGGGGCGGGCCGCGGCCTCGGCCCCAAAACACCCCGCCCCTTCCCGCCCCTTCCCGCAGTCCCGGGGCAGTCCCGCAGCGGCGGCGCTGCCTTGTGCCCCCGCTCGGCAGGAGGGGGCTGTCGGGGCGGGCAGGGTCAGCCCCCAGGTCCGCGGCGCAGCCTTGTGCAGCGTCAGGATGGCGGAGGGGCAGCCCGAGCGCCCGGCTCAGGGCTGCCCTGTGAGGGGGCTGGGGGTGCCCTGGGCAGGCTTTATAGTCAGGCAGGGTGCTCCCCTGCGAAGTCCTTGGTGCTGCTCTCTCTTTTCTTCAGAAGGGTTTCAGTAACGCCTGAAACAGCTCTGTGCTGGGGAAAGGCCTGTGCCCTAAAGCCATCTTGCTTGTGGAAACACACCTGTGTCCCCTGTCCCTCAGGGAGGGGACGGAGGTAGGTGAGGGTGTGGCACTGGCATTACGCAGCCCACAGCCCTCCACAGGGGTACAGGTGGAGGAGGATGTTTTCCCGCACGGGTCTGGGAAGTTGGAGGCTTTTTTCCAGGCTCTGCCTCCTCATGGGTTATTCTAGCACTTATTTCCCTCTACTGTGGAGGGAAAATAAAAACCACAGAGCATTTTAAGCTACAAATGTGGCTCCCAGCACAAAACACCATGTCATTTCCTATATCTGCCCCCACAGCGTTGGTGTTACCTCATCTATGCTAATTGCTCAGCTGAAGTTCAGAGGGGCATCTGCGGCAGGGGTGACTTCCCAGACAGATCACTAAACTTCCAGTCTCCTTTCGTAACCACAAGCCTATCTCCTCCATACTGTCAGGAAACCTAAGTTTGGAAAGATGGGACCTAATGTGGCATGAGGGAGAATCTCCAGTGATCTCCAGTGAGATTTAAGGCCTCGTGGAGTTGTTAGGCTAAGACAGGGCAACATTTTGCGCTTGAATATCCACAGCACGCCTCACAATGGAAAGGAAGGGGTTTGTGCACTGACTGGAAAGGCTGCCTGCATGCTGGCAATATCCAGCATGAGACTTATCACTGGAGAAATCCCCGCGGTTGGCAACAGGATGTGCGACTAATTCAACAATGACAGGGTGTTGGGGTAGTTTTTACAGCTAGACAAAGGCATGGGCACCACTGAAAGCACCAGAGAGGAGTCCAGGACGTGAGTATTGGGACACGAGCCAGAGCTGCTAGCAGCTGCAGGAGTCTGTCTCCATTTATATTGTCCCTAATTGGCCTTGGATTCAAACTGGATCAGTTTAAAATTCAAGTTTAGAACTTTCCTAGTGTCTTTAGAAGCGAAGGCTCTCTTTTGTGCTGTCAGTGACTGCTGCTAACGGGAACAGCTGGCTCTGGCCTAAATCAGTCACTGCACCTCCAAAGTACCTGCCAGGTCTCTCCCCACCACCCTGCACTGACCCTGCCAGCTCAAGCCTCCACAGAGCAGTGCCCCGGCTCCCAGCCGCTGGAGATGCTCACCAGCCCCATGCAGCACACACAAGGATCTGTGCCTCACGCTACCACACAAGGGAAGCACCGTGAGAGTCAAAAATAGTGCCTTTGGGATTCAGGGAGCTTTGACCTTGCAGGCAAACAAGCAAGCAAAGTCTTAGCTCCGCTCACACTGGCAGGCAGTAGGTCTGCTCTCGGTATAGTCCTGGTGTTCTCACTGTTACTTCTGCAAGTGGACATTGTGTGAGGTACAGGATGACACAACTCTGTTCCTTCTCACCTCTGCTTCAACACCACAGCATGCCAATTCAACCAGCCCTGTTCTGCATCAGAAGCCCAGGGTTTCAGTTTCTCCTCACATGCCAGTCTGTCACTGGCCCAATGAATAATTGATGCCACAAAACCACTTCAGTAGAAGAGACTGAGGAAGCAGATGAGACTTGCTACGGTAATGTGAGGGGTGGTGACACCTTTTGGGAGGAAAAGGTTCATCCCCCTCCTTAGGCAGATAATCATTCACGCAGTATGGAAGAGGCTCAACACAGAGAGGGACCATCCTCTCTAAGACAGGGACCATCTTGCCCCCAGAGAGGTGAGAGCCTGGGCACAGATGTGGAAAAGTTTCTGTCTTGAGTTTTATGAAGCAGAGCCTTCAGCCTGGGTTTCTCCTCTCCCTGGGAAGCGCCCTGTGTACTGGCTTTGCACAGGTGGGGCAGTGTCTCTATGGAGTTTCAACCAAAAGTTGCCTCCTCATCAAACCACTGCCTACAGCTTCCCCAAGCTGCGGCTGAGGCAAACAAATGTTTTCCGAAGAATAATTCCCAACCCCTTCCCACACGCTGCAGACAGGCTTTCCAGAAATGCTCTCTGCCCTCCTGCTCACACCACCAACTTCTGAACATAGAGGCAATGTTTCCAGTCAGTTCGAGAGAGGGGGAGAGGTCTCAAAGATTGCAGCTCGCTGGCCACAAGTGCTGCATGACAGGGGAGGGCAATCCCATTGCCAGTACCAGCAGCAGTGCCCAGGCTGCCACACCCTGCTTTTTCAAAAAAAAAAAAAAAAAAAAAAAAGTGCACTGGGCACTTAAGTATTACTGTGATACTTAAGGTCACTGGTGATCCCCACTTAGAGTTTCCTCCCCAGGTACAAGTGGACCAAGCAAAGGAGTTTGCTGGATTTTCAGCTCAGAAGTCAGCTTGGCCCCTTTCTGCCAAGTGACAGCCTGGTGCGAGAGGTCCTGAGCACCGATGGTCCTCCAGCATCAATATCAAAACTCCATTCTCTTCCCTGATCCTTCTGCGTTCCTGCTCCTTCCCACTGAAAACAGGCATATCTGGAGACATGGTGGATGCCAGACAGCTTTTTTAAATGTCTGAAAGGGGTTGCACATTGGTCAATGTCATGTTGACCTCTTCCTTGGTCAGCAACACTTCTCTCAGTTGAACACATATAACTGCAGGAAGCAGAGCTGGCCTGTGCTCACCAGTGTCAGACCCTGGAGTTTCTTCAGCGCCAGGATTTATCTTTGTCTTTCCTAATAGATGCACCAACATTTATTCTGCAAAAGGGTGGCTGACAGAGTCCCTCTTTGACACAGTTCATGCCTTGCTCCACTGTGCAGAATGGCTAAAAAGGTAAACTTGCCCTTCGGACTTCCTGGTTCTCCAGCTTGGGCAGTGCCAGACAGACCCTGCAGACCCACAATGAAAACAGAAGCAAGCTGCATGTGTTGACTATTGCCAGTCCAAATCTCACAAAATCAGGACTTGAACCAAAGCAATTTTGAGAAAAAAAGGCTTGGCAAAAAAATGATGCTCTACAATTGATGAATAAAGGGCACCTGGTTCATGAAATAAAACTGCATTTTGTCCTTTTGTTTCTGAAGGGCACAACCATTTTTCTCTGTCAGACGTGCTTTTTTTTAATACAAATAAAACAGAAATTCTCAAATAACCAGATGATCAAAGGAGCCAGTAATTTAAGGAATATACCAAGCAGCAGGAGACTCATAATAACATTGCAAAAGTTTGTGATACTGTGTGCTATCAGTATAACACGAAAAAATAGGTTTATTGTCTTTGTACATGGTTGGTTCAACAGCATTTGTGCAATATCCAATATATTTTCATCTACCCTTTTGTCTATGTTTCAGTTTCACTCAGGACTGGTGATCTTTTTACGTTACCAGGCATACTCATTTCTCCAGAGAACTGCTACATTCCTTGCCCTTGCTGTTGATATCCCTCATCTCTCATTTAACATCCAAAGGAACAATTATAGATGTCTCTACTCGGTAGCTAACTGAAAAGCTCTGTAATACTGTGACAAGTCTTTCTAAGTACAATTAGACAAGGATGTTTAAAAAAGCAGCTAGTCCTTTAATTAATAACAGCAGTTTCTCCACAGAGCTGAACTCTGAATGACCCTCAAGAGAGAGTAATTACTGTGATAGAGGCAGGAACAATGGGAAAAGCATGATCAAACACTAAGCATCTGGTTTCAATTTCTCTTAACCGAGGGACAGCAGGCCAAATCTATGCTGGGGTCAGTGCTTTGCATCCCACAAAGTGAACCTAGAGCAGCGAGGAGTGGGGTGCTGACATGGTTCCCCCTTCTCCTCCCACAGCGCTGCGTAACTAACACAAGGTGATGGAAGGTATTTCGTAAAAGGATCACTTTCGAAGGCTGAAAGCCTCTTGAGCAAGATAGTCAGCAGTTTATGAGACGGGGCTGAGAGTGATTCAATACCAAAGGCAAAGCTGTTTCACTGCTGTTGAAGAGTGCCCTCTGCTTCCCATACCAGCCTATATTCAGTGATGGTGGGAGAAGTAGGAACCTCTGCCTTCCTTCCAGACTCATGGCCACCTCTGTCCACTCCCTGCTCTGGCATGCAGAGGCATTTTTTTTCAGGAGACAAATGGAGGCAATGCCGTGACTTGTCCACACAAGGAAAATCAGGGCCCTACCTTCGCTCTCAGCTTCAGAAGGGGGGCCTCTGCAATCTAAGCAGCGAATTTGAAAGTCCCCAGGGAAGCAGAACCATGGCCACATCTCTTCTGCATCTACACACACCTTCAGGTGCTGGCAGGCTCTCGCCACAAGCAGCCAGGGGTGGCTTTTCTGGATAGATTGCAAGGCGATTCTTCAGCCAAAAACCATGATATGCCAGGACAGGCTTCAAAAGTACCAAAGGGCTGCTCTGAACATATCTCAGTCCTGGCAGTACAACCAGATTAGCAAAGACCCTCCCTCCAGTGCCTCCGAGACACAACCGTGCTTCCTTTGCTCTTCACAGTAGCCTGGAAGGAGCTGATGACTGCCTGCTGTAAACAAGCTTCGTGCTGAGTGCACCCTTCAGGCAAGTCAGTGGGAACAGAGCTATTAGGAAACAGGCCCTCAATACAGGTGTTGAGCTCTCTTGAAAGCACAGCCCTAGACATCTTAGGAACAGAAGAAAAAAAAAAACAAACAAAAAAAACCCCACAGGAAGCAAGTGCAAGTAGCACTGAGCCCTGTTCAGTCACAGGCAGTCTCTTTTAGGAATTAAATGTCAAGAACTCAGGACTGATCTCAGTAAGGTCAACAATTATCATCCTGCAGAGAGTGACTCCTGTGAGATGGAGCGCTCTCTGCTGAGTCCCATGCTGCTCACTCGCGGGATGACAGCATCGCAGGTTTGAATCCCTTTCCCTTACAGCAATGCAGAAGATAATCTGCCTCTAAGAAATGGGTATTCGCATACAAACATCTGTGGTAGTAATTACTGATGTTAATCTGCCTTTGTGCCCACAAGGGAAGGCATTATTGGTTTACAGGCAAGCAGTAAATAAAGTAATTGCCAGCAAAAAAGATGCATTTCAAATAACTGCAAGCAATCAGTTATGCTCAGATTGTGCAACTGAAGCAATGAAGCCACGGTGTTGATAGTGAATGCTGATTTAAGTGAAGTACTTGGACACTTGGGATGTTAGCAAAAAAAAAACCCACCCTACACCAGCATCCTTTTTTACTCTGAGAAATATAAATGCTGGCACAGCGATAACATATATTCAAAATTACTGCCAGAGATTTTATGCAATCTGGTGTCTTTCACTGCTGCATTAGCTCGTATTTACTAAAAATCATTCGGCCATTCCTTCTTCTTCTGTATTCTTCATATGCATTTGTTCGCCTCAGCCTGCAAGAGAAATAGCTTTACTGCTCAAGATTTGTATTCGTTAGTTCTTATTAGATGTTTTTTTCTTCCCGAGGAATTGTTTGGTTCAGAGCTGACAAGAAAATGAGTTCTGTCCTCTGTCTCCAGTCCAATCAGAAGCACAAAGCACATGTTTAAGCTTAGCTTCTGAAGAATACCAGTGACTTCACATGGCTAAAAATAAGCCTAAAATTAAGTGTATTTTTGTGTGCTGTGCTGAAACTGGCCCTCCAGCAGCCTGCTGGGGTACTGTCCATTCCTGCTTCTTCCAGCAGCAAGCTCTAAAGTTGGAGTGAAACGATCAGATGTTTCAACAGAAGTTTGTTTAGTGGAGAAGAAAAGCCAGGCCATAAAGAAGGAGTATTTCTTCAAGTTTGGGCCACAGTCTGCACACGGCAGAGAAGCAAAGCGTAGCAGAGAAGCCTGCAAAGACTAGAGCTCATGCTCTGAGGCTTCACAGGTCCCAGGAACCCAGAGAGGAAAGCGTTTCCTCTACAGTAGCGTGGTGTCTGTGCAGAGTACTCCCCAGGAGAAGGTGGTTCACCAGCCACACTACTTTTGTCTTTTCTCAATAAATCAAACCACTCCTGTCCTCCCTTGACAACAGCTCATAGCCATAACTTCACCACAGCTAAGTCCAAGGGTGTTAGGACATAGCACAAATTTGGGTGTTCACTAAGCATGATATCACCCGTAACTATACATATACATATTTATGATGAAGGCCCTTTGTGGGGAGCAAGACTACAAATCTCTAATGCTTGCAAGAACCCACAATTAAAGGGCCATCTGGAACCTCAAGCTTTTGTCAGTTGAAGTGAGCTCCTCTGCCATGTTCCCAGCAGAGCCAAGCAGCTGGCAGCCAGATGCCAGACTGCTCTGGGTTGCATGGCGCTGCGCAGACAGACACAACAGTCACAACTGGTTTTTGGTTTCGGTTTTTTGGTTTGTTTTGGGTTTTTTTGAAGAGACAACTGTTGTGCTGTCAAATAATTGCAAGGATTTCTTGTTGGAAGACAAACCAATGGTGCACAGCCTGGGTGTATTCACAGTCTCCATATATGTATGACCTCTGTGTTGGGTTTTGAAGTGGTTACAGCTTCTGCCTGCTCAGCATTTCAGAGCAGCAAATTCTGCCTGGTTAAGGCTTTTTTTGGTCTGGGGAAGCAAAACACTGGTCTATGAAAGTTCTGAGTGCAGAGAACAGCCTGTTCTCAAGGGATTGACTTGCCAGCATGATTCCTGGCTGCTTCTCATTAGAAAGGACTTAAGCTCTTTTCTACATTGTGCTTGTTGGATTTGAAGCATTGGGAAGGGGCAAGGACATCTATTATGTTTAACAACTGCAAGAGAGAAATCCTAGGAAAGTCAAGGCAGCTTGCAAACAAAACCACAGTCACCCATACCAGACAGACTGGGATACTTGGCCATTGAGACTTTTCCCTCACGAGGGAAGTGAAATCATGAACAACCCCAAAATTCACCCAGCCAGCTGTTCACATGCTGCTCTACACATGTACATTCAGCAAAAAGACCAGCCCACTCCAAAACATCAAAGGGCCTTTCAGTAGAGTACATATCACTAATTAAACTAATACATAGAAAGTGCCCACAGTTAATCCTTACGCCATGCTGCATCCCACATTTATAGCTAGTCATCCTTCAGGTTTCAGTAAGCTCAAGAGCACAAGCAAAGACTCACTTTCAGAGCAGTACTTTTACTCAAACAAGAACATGGTTATTTGGGAGTGCACAAGACTGCTTCACATCCAGTGGCTGGCAGTTGGTTTGCTCCAGTTCAAAAGTTTTAGTCATCCAAGCAGGAAGACGGAAAGCCAGATCACAGCACGCAATGCAGCTGATGACACAGAGCTGTAAAATGCCACCAGCACAAAACTTAGAGAGGAACCTTAGAAGGGTGCAAGGAATAGCAAAGAATGGGTCTCAGCACCTAGGAGGCCAACACTTACCTGTGAAGCTGTTCAAGCAAAAACTTGCACAACCTTTTCCCAGCAATCTGAGTAACACATACTTCTGTAAAAAAGGGACAGAATGCACTTGGCTGGCTAGTTTACAAGGATCCATTTGAGCAGGAAGAATTAAATTGTGTGAACATATCCCTTCTCAGATTGCCAGCTGGGTAATACTTAAGTTTTTATGAACATGACAGCAGGGCAGGAACAAGAAAGATTTAGTTTCATTGCGATTTATTGGGGGGTCAAGTGCCCAGCTCCTGTAGGAAAAGCTGCGTGGATCAGGCCTTTCACTTAAAATCAGCCACAATGCCATGGTGTTGGTGGACCCCAGTTCCACCCTGGCTGGATATTTTGGCCTCCTCACAAACCTCAGTGCACAGACTTGACACAGTCACAGTTCTTTGTTCAGCAAATGCCTTCCACTGAAATAATTAAGATCAGGATTAAGGAGCTTTGGTATAGCTTTGCAAGGAAACGTGCAGAGACCCGCTGCAGGATCCCCTCCATTGTCTCTGGCATGCTGCTGGTTTTATGAGCATTAAGTCTTTCACAAGCATTCAGTAATAAGTTAGGTAACATTTTCTTCATTCTCTACCACTCAAAAAATGTATTTCTCAAACATGAAAGCTTTGCTTTTACAAGTCCAGTTATTAGAATATGTTCATATTTGCAGAAAATCCTTCAGATAAGATAGAGTCCTTTAGCCTCTAGCCAAAGTCTCTTGCCATCTGTATGGGCACAGAGAATCCTGTGAAATACAGTCTGCCAGACCATTTTCCAGTTAGATAGTTATATGGGCAGCTCTGTCTCAGTTGGACTGAAAGACAAAATCCCCACTTTAATTCAATGGTAAGATTCATAGGATCAAGCACACAAAGACATGGACAATAGAAATGGCAGGTGAAAGCATGAAAACATCAGTAGGTAGTGCTGCTATGGGCCATGTTCCCAAGTTCGCTTTCATAGTATGAAAATAAACATGGGGGCATGTGTTCTTTTGGAAAATAATATATTTAAGTGTGGGAGATTTTGTCATCTGCTCTCAGCCTTGGCGATTGCTAACCTGTACGCAGAGCTATTCTCTGGGCACAGAGTTTCAGAGTTGGGCTGCACTTCCCGGAAAAGTCACCATTATTGCAGTCCGTTGCACATTATCTAAGTACCTCCCCTCCAGGCCTGCTATCCACATTTGTCTAAAGATAATTACACTTAGCACAGCCCCGCGCTGGTTCCTACAGGGTTGGAAAGCCAGCCTGCAAGGCTCTAATCTCTGCACAGCACTAAGGACAGAAACCAGGGCCTGCAAGAGGGACAACAGTTTTTGCCGTCACTAAGCAACGAGATAGCAAACCTCAGATGTTGAAAAATGAGTAATCATGCTCCCTTAAGGTAGGAGATTACCTTTGAAATACCGCAAAACCAATACAATCTAAATGCTTTTTTAATCTGCTTTTTGATTCCTTTTTTTAATTATATCCATCATCAATCAGGGTTAGATATACCAGTTTTCCCCTGCCAAACTGGCAGCCAGAACCAAACGCAGTATAATGAATAACAGGGCTTACATATGTTCACAGAAGTCTAGGGGCTAGAACTTGAAAAAAAATCTGGCAATTATTGTGAGATCTCTGAGAGGAAACCAAATCCATAAGGGTTAGCAAGGCTGTGATGATACATCACTGCACCAGTGCAGCTGCAACCTGTAGTACTCAGAGATATTTATTAGGGAAAAGGTGTTTCTTGCTAGACTAAGAATAAACTAATAAACCCACGCACATATGAACACCCACACAGACACCTACCCAATAAACAAATAACTACCTGAGTAACTGAGAGCAGCATGGGGAATAAAAATGATTCATGAGCCTATATTCTTGAGAGATTACTGTTTTTAAAAGCTAAATTACCACTCAGATGTTTAAACAGTTACTTCCCCATCAGGCAGGCAGTCTCATTTGGAGAATGCGCTGACATTACACGTTCAACCCTTCCTCTTTTCAAATGCCAGGGACCTCTAAAATCAGCGGGGACAGAATGAAGAGAAGTTAGGCAGCTGGATGCAGAATTAATTAACCACACTGACACTTGATATTTTCTCTCCAGTTATTCTGCATCATTTCATGTCAGGTCAAAGTATTCCACCGGGCACTTAGACGCTGGCTGTTAAACTTCAGGACTCCAGCTGAACAGTTTTTTTACCTAGTTGGAAATCACTCAGCAACAAAAGGGCCTTATTTACCACGGCTGCACTTCACTGAAAATAGAGAGCAACTAAGCATGCCTCGAGGCAGTCATTACAAGTATGCCAGGGCCACTTCAGCATCAAGCAGCACTATCTACCTAGAAGTCCCACTGTGCCGAGCAAAGCAAGCACAGTCCCGCTGTGCTGAGTCTATACAAAGCAAGAAGCCTGGAGTCTGTACAGTCCAGCACTCCAATTCTGGGCTTGAAAACACACAGGCCACCAAATAATGCCACTCTGCCAGGTGGGGTAATGCTTTCTTGATGCAAACAGCAGAAGCAGGACTAACACCTTAGCTATCCCTCACTTTCAAAGATATGAGGACACGTCTCCTGAACCCTTTGTTGGCTTCCCAAGGAAAAATTCAATTCTCCTCCAAAAGTATTCATCTAAACTACTCCCAAGCCCACCTTCTTTTTCTTCTTCAAATTCCAGGATAATACTTTGCTTTGATAAATAAGGCACTGGACAGAAAGGTAGCACATTAAAGCCCTGTCTTTCTGCTGCTTGCCACTGTGTCCCTCTGCCTAGGTCTTGCTGCTCATGTCACACGGTAATTTGAAGCTCTGAGTGGTAAGAGCTCTCTTCCTTCTCCTCTGCTGGTACAGCATCTGCAGACACAAGCAAGGAGTTTAGTGCTTAAGCACCACAATACCACAAATCATTTGGAGTTCACTGAACTGAAGTCAGCTTGCACTGGGTGAAGACCTGTCCTGTATGATCTTTCTGCATCTTTCTTGAAGATCAGAACTTTCCTGGAGAAGTAAACTGTGAATTTGAGGGAGCTGTCAATATGGCTATTAATTGAACTTCTAATACAACTGATGGCTTGCAAAACCAGCACAAGCAAGGTTATTGCTCAAGAACACACAACATAGCTGAAAACATTTAACGAGATTTGAATCAAGGCCCAGAATCAGAAGAGGGAGATCAACAACATGCCTAATACCTCTCATTTAATTGCATCTTTTCTTTTTCTTTTCTTTTCTTTTCTTTTCTTTTCTTTTCTTTTCTTTTCTTTTCTTTTCTTTTCTTTTCTTTTCTTTTCTTTTCTTTTCTTTTCTTTTCTTTTCTTTTCTTTTCTTTTCTTTTCTTTTCTTTTCTTTTCTTTTCTTTTCTTTTCTTTTCCCTCAGCGTATTTCCTTTCAACCATAGGGGGAAAGTCCCTCCAGGAGGTCATTGTTAACAAAGGAAAAAGCACATTCCGTGTATTTCTGATTGATTAACATTAATTACTTGTTGCATGCCACATAGTAATCCACCCTCATACATAATTAACAATGTCCACTTTAATAATGTCAGGAATGCAGGCTCTCATTCCCCCACCCCAAAGGATTTCAACTGTAAAAGGGTCCAATATTTCAAGGTAACCCCAGCAGTCTCAGTTTTGGACATAATTCACCCCTCTACTTGCACAGAAGAAAAGGAGTGGTTCTAACTTAGGTCAAACCCAGGACATTCTCTCCCCACCGCCAGATGAAGGCACCTGCTAGGGCCCTAGTTTCCAGAATCACAGGAGAAACTAAAACAGTCTCTTTCTATTATGAATGCTAGTTTGCAGGCTGCTTTAGAAGAGAAAAAGAAGGTTGCAGACCTCTTACAATGACACAGATTATAGCAGAAAAGATGCAGAGAACATCTACACAGTACTTCTGCTGCCTGAAACCCAGGGGCTCTCACATCTGCTTCTACAAGTCCATTAAGAGACAATTTAGGCTGCTTAGAAACTCCATCTGCCTCATCATGAGCAAGACTGGGGCCCTCCCAAGGGGGTTTCCATAGCCAACATGGGTAAGGGAACATCATGTCAAAGGCAGGTGGAACAATGTGGATGATCAGTGAATTAAGCCAAGAGGCTGTTCTTAAGAAACAGTGTCTGTGTAACTGGACATCCCCTAGCAGAGGGTACAGGGAAGGAAGAGCAGAGAGGGTTCTCACTATGGGAGGAGCGGTACCAGGGGAAGCACAGCCCTTTGCACAAGGCAGAGCCGCGGTTTGCAGGGAATCCACAGAACAGAAGAGGCTGAGAGAGTGGCCATGGGGAAAAGGAAACATGAGGAACCTCTAAACTGCCCCTGTTCTGTTCCCCTCCTGACTCCAGCCTGGGGATCAGGCAGGGTCTGGAGATGCCTCCAACTCTGATCCCTTGCTGTTTTCCCTTCCCTGCCTGGGCCTAACCGGCTCAGTCACAACATGTGACTCACTGTTGGGGTGAGATGAGTTGAAACCTGTGGCAAGCGTGGGCAGTCCCACTGAAGACAGAGTAATTGCCTCTGCAGTCCTCTCTGACCCTGACCCCACATGAAAGCCACTTTCTCCAAAACCCTCTCACCCATGCTCAAGAGAACAACAGCCCAACCAGTCCCCACAAGCAGCCATCCTCTGTTGTGAAGCCTGCACTCTTGGATTTAAGTGGTGAAAGTGTCTGCCACTCTAGGAGTCATTCAGTCGCCAAACAGTTGAGATTAGAGATTCTGGAAAGAAAAAAAGCAAGCAGAAGTAAACCAACAGTTGGTCTCAGGATCACAGAGGAGTCCCAGGTCATGTGGGCATTTGGGGACATGGCCCATAAGATGAGAGTGGTTGGCTAGCTCTCAACTTCATGAGACAAATCTTGTCCCAGGGAGCTCCCAGTGTAAGTGACTGGAGAGAATGGGAAGAAAGAAGTGAGATGATTTACCTAGGGCTCTCAGGCAACCATTAGCAGGGCTGAGCCCTGGGACCCAGCTGCTGAATCCCAGCCTCATGCATTTTCTTTCTCTTGGGCACACCATGGTCTTGATAAACAAGTAACACTTGTTTCTGCAGCTGCTGCTTCTAGGCTGGAAGTAGTTCTCACATATCTCTCCCCATGTGTCTATTCCATTAATATCAATTTTAAAAGAACCTCACTGCTTTCTTATTGACATCCTCGCTGCCAGCCATACACAATTAAACAGAAGAAATAAGAGGCTTTAGCTGTAATTACGGTTTTGCCTGTTTTGTAAAGAAGTCGTCCTGTGAAGACTGACACAGCTGAATACCTGCCCTGGTCACCAACCAATACTCTCAGTGGGAGTTTTAAGAGGGAAAAATTGAATTGCAGTTGTATAATACATTGAGTGCTCAGAGGCAGGCAATGCCAGTGATTATCCAGCAAAATGACATCTAAAAGCACAGGCACCAACAATGATAACTTTCAAGGGGGCATAAAGAATTCTGAAGAGTTACCCTGCAAAGGACAACAAGGCCCTTCAAGAACACTGTCCAAATCTAACCACTGTCCTTATGATAGTCAGCAAAACCTGCCAAGCCACTGAAATGAAGTAGTAACTACCACAAGCTCTATGCTTCATATGTAGGAGTACTGCACTTTCAGTAGACAAAAAAAGAAGGGGCAAGGATGTGTACAGAACCACACATATATTTCATCCGCTTTACTCTTTGGCTTCTCTGTGAGACCTATAGGACCAGACCAATCCTATAAAACTTTGCAGACCCCTCACATTTGCTTGCAGGTACTCAACACAAGCTGGCAAGTCCCTCCTTTTCCTCTCCTTCCCAATCCATGAAAACACACTGGCTGATGTCCCGGTTCAGTCCCTGCCTTAATTCTGTTCACCTCAGTGCTCGGGCACCAATCGGACCCTTCCTCTGACCACATGACAAGGGAGCACTCCTTGCAACTCCACTGCGTGTCTCACTGAATGGAAGCCTGTCATCTCCCCTTCCCAAAAACCCACATATGTATCTTTTCTCTAAAATTCACAGCATGGCCAGGAAGTTGCCTTCTTTCCCTTCTTGCCCACCCTGGCAATCAGGCAACCCTCCCCGCTGTTGCAAGCGGCCAGGTACGGTGTGATATGTAAGCCCTGTGGCTCAGCCAAGCTCAGCACTCCTCCTCAGCTGGGATCAGGCTGGGTAAACCCACCTGACTGACAGTCCCAGGAAGGCTTGTTATTTACCTGGAGCTGCAAGCCCATGGCAGAGAGTGTGATGTGAAGCAAAGGCAGCTACGGATCTACAGCAATAAACACAAACCAGGAAACATGGAGCTGGTCTGGTAACCTGCCACACCCTGACTTGGGACATGACCGTGAGGAAGTGCAGAAATGCTCTCCAGTGAGATATCTTTGCAACACAACATCCCCAATGCCGAGTACAGAGGAGTCAAGATGAACCAGGCGCAGAAGGGGAGGTAGTGCAGAGAGGTGCCAGATTCTGTAAAGGCATCTGGGGTCATGGGTGAGATCACATTCCTTGCAAAGCCCCAACAAGCACAGTCCTGTCCACAGCTGTGCCAAGGCCAACGTTTTCTGAGTCTCCATGACACCTGTTGGAAAACAAGGGAACATAAGACCCACTTGATTATCCTGTGGCAGAAGTCCAGGCATGAGGATACTTCAACAGCATGTCCCATGGCAAGTAAACGATCCAGCCAGTGCAGGTGCCAGAGCACTACTTCTATTGCAAGAACCCACTGCCTGTTTAAGCAAAGGCCCTGGCTTATAAAAGACAGGACTTCTCCACCACTACCCCCCCACACACCCTTAAATGATAAGCTTTTATCATCCATTTGCCATATATACTTTACCAAAGACAGAGACCTAGCCTGGAAGTTCCCCAGATGCCAACAGGTCACATCCAGCTGGTGTCTGAGACAGAGCTGAAGAAGCAAGCAGAGCCAATTCTCCTTCATCTGGGGACTATCTCCTTGACTCTTCTGGATGCTTCAGGGATATACCTCCAAAAACACATGTGCCCTGGGGGCTACCAGGAGACATAAAAGCTAGGGAGCCATCTGCTCTTTCTGGACTGACACATCTCCTGGCCTAAAGTTCAGCACTGCTCCTGTGTTCCTACTTGGCTCCACTCATTTCAGCTGAGTTCACAGAGTCCCAGGATGCATGCAAAGGTAGATTCCTTTCCTTCCAAACCTACACTTTCTGCATATTACCCTAAAGAGTTTTACTGGAGGCGAGAGATGGAAATAGATTTCTAACAGTTATTTTTTCCACACTTTTTTCTTTCCTGCTACAAATCAAACCATCTGCCTGTTTTTCTCAGGCTCCTCAGACTTCAGAAGATTCAGAACAACGTTCATATCTGCTGATGCATACCATGGGACAACAGGAGCACCCTGGAATGCAAAAATCATTGCATTACATCTCATTTAGCAGAAGACAGAAAGCCCTGGCTTCACCTCCCTCTACTACTTTCTGCCTCTGCCCCAGGTCATGGGGCCTGCGCACCAACCCTTTGCACCAGGTGGCACACAGTCTCCAGGTCTATAGCAACCCAAAACTGCAGTCTTCCAGATCATTGGCCTCCTGCTGTTGCAGTATCAAAGTTACTCCTCACCTGCTGTCCCTAGGACAAAGTCAGAACCCAGCTCCAAAAGCCCTGATCTTCCAATGCACATCAGTAAGTAATCCTACCAGTTAGGACTCACTTCTTAGGCCCAGAGCATACTGCAAATGAAGTACATGAGCTACCTCTAAGCTTAATGAACTGAAGAGGGGCTTGTACAGATAGCAGAGGGGGGTGCAGAGGACAGGTGGAAGGAAGGGTGGTGGGAGACATCATGAAGAACACGGCAATGCCTCAGCCACATGTGTATTCTGTAGGACAGAAAAGCATCTCCTAGCCTTAGGAAGGAGAGGGCTAACCTTCCCTCCTTTGCACAGCACAAAACGTGCAAAGACTAGGGCTTACAAAAACAATCCAGACAAGGAATGGGGTCAGAAATGTAAATATTTGCAGTATTACACTGTGAAAATACATCGTGACATTTCACCTGAGCATCTTTGCAGTAAAAACACCCTGCCAAGCCATTCAGTAATTCTCAAAAAACATTCTGCAGCTTTTATCATTCCCAGGTCAAACTTTTCCCCAGCTCATTAGAACAGCGATGTGATGCTCCAAAGAACAATTGCTGACAAATGCTCACAAATCCAAAAATTCTGGGAACACGGAGAGAGGAGGGGACCACCATGAGGCAGTCACTCAAGCACGGGTTTGAAGCACAAACGTGCAGACAAATAAACCACATGCATGCTCAGTTTATTCTGGAATGAATTCATGCCTTTCAGCATGCAATGAAACAACAGATCCAGATTCCCTACAAACACCGCAGGAAGAGGCACATCTGGTTTATCCTGTTCAGATGTGGAGCCGTTTGCCAGGAAAGGGGATGGACTCCATGCCGCTGGACAGACAAACGGCTATTACGAAGTTTTACTTAGGTTAACCCCGCATGTAGACAGGGAAATGG
Organism: Strix uralensis; assembly: GCF_047716275.1. NCBI lineage: Eukaryota > Metazoa > Chordata > Aves > Strigiformes > Strigidae > Strix > Strix uralensis. The sequence continues at coordinate 115,556,167 of NC_133974.1, read as the reverse complement.
ACAAAATGGACACTCAGGGTCTCCTCCACTTCTGATATGAAGGAGTTGTATTTTATCTGTTCTGTCCTACCCATATTCTAACAAGAAACTAGACATTTTAGTAGATCCCTTATACCCCAACACTGAAAAAGTTTCTTACTATACCCCATGACAGAAATTCACTCTCTGTTGACACTCTCAAGTTTGTTGGCAAGAATATTTATAAGACCAGCCAATTTCAAGCAAATATTACAAAACATGGCCAAAAATCAGATTTTCTGCATGCTCTTACACAGCAAACCTGGTATTAAAAGAAAAGGAAAACCCAGACTCCTTGCAGAGAACAAATATCCCCACAGGAGATGTTTCTCAGAGAAGAGTATTCCAGCAAGCCGCTCCCAAACAAACCCAGCAACCAGGCACAGGCATTACTGGCAAATATCAAGAACACTGCTGAGGAACATCACAGACACCTTGCAACAACACCCTGGCTGGGCAAGGAGAAGGAAGGAGAAATAAGCACTGAAGACATCAGATCTGTCAGAAACCACTCCTCTCAGATCTACCCCAGCTCACGGATTTGGGCTCTGATGGTCAAACTTCAACACTTCAGAGTTTGAGGAGAAGCTGAGAAAGCCTGTAAAGAAAAATAAAAATTGGGATTTTTCACTCGTTCTGCTACTGCATCTTGCTCCAGCAAGCATTCTGAGTCCCACCAGCCCCATTCTAAGGTCATGCTTTCTGCAAATTCCTCACTTAGGAATTTTAAGTAGCAGTTCAGAAATGAGTGTTTTGAGAAGTGGGCAACCAGTTGCTCTGGAGACCAGCAGTGCCACAGTATCTTCACAGACCTGGCCATGCCACCTCTAACCTTTCTATATCTCTCTGTGCCTGCTCAAGTGCTTCTAATCACTATATGCCACCCAACAGCTTCCTCTGAAATGTGTGCACACATCACTTACTTATTAAAGCCTGGCAAACACAGATAAGTCAGTCTGTACTATGAGGCACGGCTCAAAGGAATGCCTCTCCCTACTTCTCTCTCTTCCCAGCTATGCCTCTCTTGCTTTTATTTATTCAAGCTGGGATAGCTCAGCCTAGGGCCTGCCACAGCCTCACTTGGTGGCAGGATGCAGGGTCTGTTACCAGATGCACTGGTTCTGTTACAGATTTCCTACGTGGCCCCCTGCAATATAATGCTGCTGAATTTATCATAGAGTAATATAGGTTGGAAGAGATTTCTGGAGGTCATCAAGTCCAGCTCCCTGCTCAAAGCAGATCCAGCTTGATTAGGTTACTCAGGGTCTTGTGCAGTCTGTGTCAGCTAAACTTTGGAGGCACCTCTCTTTGTTGGTTTAAAATGGGAGTAAAGCTACCCCTGCCCCTACCTTCTGGCTTAATGCATGGATCGGCCCTTGCCTTGCACCCAGCACATACAGGGCCACCTGAGGTTAATAATACTGGAAAAGGCCTCAATTAGATGGGATATGAAGAGCTTGACTGCTAATTATCCATATGGCCTCGAAGCCCTGGACAGCCTTGAGTCTACTACAGGATAAACTACAGGATGATAGATACAGATGCTTAAGCTCTGAAGAGAAGGACTCTGACAAATAAGCTCTAGCAAGCCTGCCTATGGTTAAGACATTTCTAGCTCATATATATGATACTCAGAGCTGCTGATCTTATTCTGACCTTAACAAAATAACAAAAGACATCTGGAAAAGAAAAATCACACCAGGGATAGTACTTTATCTCATCTTAAACACTGGATGGTCCAGGTCTAAAAACATTTCACCTAGGTGAAATTTCCCTGGGGGAGAAATGGTCCTAAATGCTGAGATCCTGACTGCAGAAGCTGAGAGATGTCAGTCTGCAAGGGTTGTTGCAGAGTTCAATTGTGTGTGGAAGTACTTAACGCCCACCTGGGGTTTCTCCCCTAAATGCAGACACACGGGAAGCCATCTGCCTCCTACAATCTAGGGGAGAAACCATACCCTTTCCAAAATAGTCCGGGACAGGTTTAGAGCAGGATGACGGTCTCTGGAAAAAAGCCGCTAGCTGTACAGGCTCCAAATAAAGTATTTCATCTGCAGCTGGGCCATGCAGAGATATAGTAGCTTTGCACCATTGTGCCTTTCTTTCATTCATGCATCCACAGCTGTCACCCGTACCTCAGGATCCTCTTCAGCTGGCTGTCAGCCTTGGACAGTGCTATATCCTGGTTCCTCACCTTCCCTGGACCACGACCTCCCCAACACATACTCCTGCCATGAGCTTCCCATGTAGGTCATACTCATCCCGCTGCTGTTCCTTGGGACTCCACTAACCAGGGCTTTGCAGAGCCTTTATTTTCATTCTGCAAATAGAGAATACAGTTCATGACATAAGATCTGGAGTCAGTCAGTCAGGTCAGAAAAGGGAACTCTTCTGCAAGACAAAGGGCGGGGTGAAGGCCTGGGATACAACAGGGTTTCTGTTCTCATTGCTGGCTGCTAGCTTGAGCTCTAAATAGTCATGCTGGAAGGACTAAGCTCAGACTAGCTGCTGTGGATGGGGCTGTGCCCAATCCAGCCAGCTCCTAAGAACAAGATCTTAGGCCCACAGCAAGTGTGTTTAAACCTACATCTTCCAACTTTCAGAAACCACCACAGTGTGGGCCAAGGCAGCAATTGAGCTTGAATTTGCCTGTTAGCTCCAGAAGTGGAGTGCAAAAACAACCTGGTCTGAAGGCTGCAGCATGGATGAAGATACACAATCATCATTTCCATGTCACACAAGTTGGGGATAGGAGAGAGAAAGATCTCTAGTTTTCATCCTCCAACTTCATCCTCTCACACCACCCAACAGCTTCACCAGCCACAAAGTTCACCACTACAGACCCTTAGAGCCAGCTCTGCTTGGAGAACTGAAATTCCCTCTCCATGAATTCCTGCATTGTGCATGTCTTTCACCAAAAATTCAGTCATCTCCTCTGGAAAAACAAAGCAAGACAACTTCCCCAGTCATGAGAAGATGAGCTCAGATGTGACTTTGAGTGGCTGCACTGAGCCACTCGGAAACATCACGCACTCAGCTGATAAAAAGCAATATCCAGGCGCAACATCACCCACTACCCAAGGTGGAATTTTCCAGCACCAGCTCAAAACAAGGCTGGAAAGCAAAGAACAAGATGAAGAAGCCAAAATGAGAAAAGGAAGAAAACACCAAATCCAAGGGCAACATCAAAACCTAACCAAATGGAAATCTCCAGATAGAAAAGTTAAAGTCAAAAGGGAAAGAAGCATGAACCAAAAGAGATTCAGGATGGAATTCTCAACTCAGAACAAAACAAAATTAGTTGAGAAACAAAACAAGAGACAAAATGAGACACAAGCAATGCTAAATAAAGTTTTTTAAAAGGTCTTCTCACCAGAGAAAGACTTTAAAAATATTTTATTTTACAGAAATATTTACTTTTTATAAAAATCAGTATTGCCTAACCAAAAGACTAAACTCTGATTCCAAAATCACATGTGCCCTCATGCCAGCAGTCAGGTCCCAAAAGTCAGATATTGGTACATTTCCAAACTGCAGAATTTCTAAGCCAATCTAAGACTGTTTACTTGCTGTCTGGATTTTAAAGCTATGAACCAAGTTTTCCATTGTGTTTGGTTTTGATTTCAACATCCTATCTGGAACATTCAGCTCATGTTTTCATGTTTTTCTAAGCAACCATGAGGGTTAGAAACTTACTTTTTTTTTTTTTTTTTTTAATGAGAAAATGGATATTCTTATGCAATAGCTTCCTTCCAGCAGCTAGGATTTAAAAAAAAAAAAAATATCACAGAATCACAGAATTGTCTAGGTTGGAAAAGACCTTGAAGATCATCCAGTCCAACCATCAACCCCACATTAACAAAATCCTGACACTGCAATATGCCATTAAAAAAATGCTGTCCATTTCCCCTCCACATATAAATCCCTCATCTGTATACTTCAGTCTCTCTTTGAAAGAGTTTACTGCAGTGTTTTCTGAACCAGTGCACTAAAATGAACTATTTGTAACTTCTTTAAAGAATGAGTTTTCATTAAAGCATGGCTCGTATGGCTCAACAAGCAAATATCGATGCTACACCTGTCACAGACAAACAAACAACATCTGTGCTTGGATGTGATCAAGACATTGTTTTGTGGAGAAGCAGTGCTCCCAAGACCATCACAAATCCACATGGTGCCTCTGAGTGCCAGATTTTATGTACACATCTCAAAGTACACTCAAAGATGTGGAAAACCACAAGTCGACACGGAGCCCCTTAACGATTTCATCAACAGCTTAGAAGAGTCTTGTGCTGTGTTTGTTCTGGCAAATACATGAAATATCTAAGCCTCATGAAAATGCAAGTGTTGGAGCATATAAATAAATGATGAAGCAAGTTCTCCCACTCTAGAAGAGCCCTGGCTCTTTTATGCCTGTGGATATTCACACACAGATGCACGCTAGCATATGCTGATCTTCCAATATGTGTGTCCCCAAACTCACCCTAACTTTTGAAACATTTCCCCTGACCTGCACCAAGTTTACACCTGCAGGAGTCTTGCTGCCTTGAAGCACCCTTACAGGTCAGACAGCCCTCCAGGATGCGTATCTCCATACGAGGGTTTGGTGCTGTGACACAGTTGTGTTCCAATAATGTTGCAAAAGCAGGATACCTCCAGGCTAAGAAGCTTTTTTGATGATCACTGAAGATATACATTCTTTCAATATAAGTTTCTAGTGAAAATCTGGATAGCAAAAATGCTTCAGTCAAAACGCAACCGATTTCAGCTAGAAGTGGAACTCATTTCGCAGCTGCTACAGCATTGGAGCCAATTCTCATTCATGCTAAAGATCCTTTACACTGCTCAGGAGAAAGACAGGACACTTCATATGGCACCAGCATTAATTCACAGCCCATTTAAAGTGCCTGCATGCTGGAGTGAGAATCGGGCTCTGCACCCTGAGCAGGGAGCTCACCAGGAGGGAGAGTGTTTTGCAGATGAGATCTCTCTCTCAGCCGGCTGTTCAGTTCTGCTGGTTTGCTTCTCAGCGAGACAGAGCTCACTGCGTATGTCGGAGAGCGCAAGCGGAGCTTCTGGCTTGCCTTGGCAATTCTTCCTAACCCAGCACTCCCAAGAACAAACCCAAAGCCCTGGGGACCGCTTGCAAACTACCGAGAGCTGCTGCAGCCTCTTGTTGCAAACAGGGACATACACGACCCATCTGTACTCAGGACTGCTACAAGCTTCTATTTCTAGCTTGGGGTGATCTTGTTTGATGTAATGCTACTGCCTGGTGCAGCCAGAGCTGGTCGTGACCAGAGAAGGGATAACGTTGCAGAACAGGCTTGTCTCCCCAGGCTAGGATAATGTTTCTGGGCCGCTAACTCCAGCCAGGGTCAGAAGGAAGCCAGGTTGGACTGAAAAGTGCCAGAGCTGTGTCCTTGGTTTCCTGGGATGAAATTATTCTCCTGGTAACCACCTGGATTTTGAAGGACTTCCTTCTCTTCCCTGGCACTATGTGACTCAGTTTCCAACAGACACTGCACAATCTTTGTGGATCCATCACAGGAAAGATCCTAGGCCTAAGATGAGGGGACTTGCCAGGACAGTCTTTGGAGGTGTGTGTTCTTCCACTCTCCTCTCTCTATGCCACAAAACTTTACCTGAGAACATCCTTTGCTTTGACAGACCAGCTGAGGACATGGATGGAAGTTACACTGTTCTTGATGCTGCTTTTTAAGAACCTCCAAGAAAGGACATTCATTTCTTTCCCAGGTAACCTAGTCCACTGGTTTGCTATCCTCAACCTTGGAAACATTTTTCTGATCCCAAACATGATGTCCCTTGCTATGATCTAAGGCTAATACAGCTTGTCTTCAGCTAGCAAGAACACAAAGAATACACTACTCTTCCACAGCTGACCTCACATATGTTTGCAGATCGTTACAACCTCTTGACTCCTTTCTTCCCTAAACTAAGCAACCTTCCAATTCCCTCCATCTTGCCTTGAAGATCATGCCTTTCAGACTAACACGAGCTTTTACTTTTACCTACAGTCCCCATTTCCCCTATCCTGTGACCGCACACCAGTGCTCAGCATAATGAAACCTGCAAGGAACCTTCCTCCCAAGATGACGTGCAAGACAAAGCAGTGAAAAACTAGCCTAGATCTCCACCAGACCCTTTTCAGAACACAATAAATTGCAATAAAAACTCCCACAACAAAGCTGTAGCACAGTGTGCCGCTCCCGGAAGCAGAGAGACTGATGATTCCGCACCATCTTCCCCAAGAGAGCACCCTGGCTTTGAACAGGACTGCCTCTTGGCCCACGCTGCAGCCAACCGTGGCTCTCACTCATCATCTCCAGCCAACAAGGTGAGGAGGGGAAGGAGCCGGTCTTTGGGGCACAGTCGCACAGCTAACACCTACTGGTCTGAGGCTCTAGAGGAAAGGGCTTTTTTAAGTATCAGGCTACTGCTGCTTTTTGAGGTATGGGCTTTAGGTACTGCTGGCAGAGAGGTCCTTTGTTGAATTGGTTCTAAAGCAGGACAAGAGAGACTAGATCTGGTAAGATGTGACTGTTTTGAACTCTAGTGCCCTATGCTCCCCAACCCTCAGTTCCTTTGGGATTTCTGTCAGGTGTAGGGAACCACAGAAAAGGAGTGTCTGAACAAAAACGGAGGAGATTAAGCAAACTGAGAGCAGTTGCAAGGGCCCTTTAATCTCTGCTGGAGCAGGCAGCTGAGACTATTAGTTTGCAGATTCATCTCCACCAAGATGCCATGGGGATGGCCACAAAGGGAAGAACTACCTCTCGGCTGATGTCTCACGGGCTCCAGGTGAGCCAGGGCTTCCTCAGGCTCTCAGCACGTGTAAGGGGCAGGGAGGAGAAGTGCAGAAGGAAGGCAAGATATCACACTGGCCCCAAGGAAGGGAGCGCAGTCATTTTTCCAAATTCACTGTAGCATTCAGACTGCTCATTCAGGACTAATTTTTCAGTTACCAGTTTCACAGATTGAGAGAACTAAACCAATTACCCATCTTTTCCTCCAAGTGTGGAAGACTGGTCTCCTCAGCAAAGCAGAAATGTGGGAAGATGGAATAGGTGTTTGTGAAAGTGCCAGGTAAGGGTGGGGAAAGGAGCCAGGCATCGGAAGGGAGGAGAGTGGATGGAAAAGGCCAGAATTACGTTGTCTGGAGGCGTTAATGCTTCAACCCTGTAATTAAACAGGAAAAGTGATATCACTGGTGATTACAAACTCAAATTAGTACAAAACTAAACCTACTGCATGTGCCAACACTCTTTCTAGAAGCACAAGTAACAGATGCAAGCAGAAGTGCCACATTCTTCTGTAGGACTACTAGCAGTGAGGGTGTGCTTCAGGCAGACCCTCTCAAGCCCTGCTATTCCATCAGCAAGAGTGTCCAAAACCACAAGAGAGAGGAAAACTGCATTGCTGTCACCAGATTTCCACACATTCACTGTGTTTTCTCTCATTGGCCAGCCTCAATATTCCCACCCTCAATATTCCCCCTTTCATAAGAAGCCTGCAATGAAGGGGTAAAACTCATCCAAGCACTAGGAGAATCATGTTTTTGTTAAAAGACAGAGCAAGCACAACAGAGTCCAGCCCCTACAAGAGCTGGGATATGGTTGAGACTGTGGGACTTTTTTGCCATGTTGGTCACTATTTCCTCACCCTTGGACTGGTGTGAAGGATGGGAGCTCTCTGGCGGCAAAATGTGAATTTGCAAAGATGGACTTTCAGTGGCCCCACTGCTCTTCCCTGCTCACGTGGAAGGCAAAAGGGCGTAACAGAAAACCAGTCCTGTGCTGCCCTCTTCTAGAGCACTGAGAGCAATCAGATCTAAACGCTGGACAAGATGCTTTTTAGTGCAGGGGTGCCGGTTTCAGAGCCTGGCACAACTCCTAGCTCGCAGATCCTCATGACTCTGCAGCCCCTTCTCCAGGCACACAAGCTCTGCTGGGACACACCTTCACAGGCCAGGAGGTACCTGCATTTGGTTACATGACAAAAGCAACAGCAACCAGCCAGACGAGTGTTTTCTAGGGGCTGCTATGGCTCTCCAGTCCAAAGAAAATGGGACAAAACTACTCTGGGAATCCAAAATGCTAGTGAGAGAACAGGAAAGCTGATGGGATGTCTCATGGGAATCCCACAGCAAAATGAAAGAGAAATGCATCAAATTGGTCTGCTTGGAGAAACACCAGCAGCTGTGTAACCTTCCAGCTGAGGGGAGAAACACCTTAATCTTCACCATCCAGGTTTCACGAAACCCCAAAACAGAAGTGAGACTCAGCCAAAACCAAGAGAATTTGGGTGAGAAAGAGCTTGGAGTGCCATGATTTTCACAAAACAACAGGCCTCCACTTTATCAATTTTTGGCACTGCCTTCTGAGGGAACAGTCAAGCTCAAGTGTCCAGTAGCTCTCAAAAAGTTGGGGTCTCAGGGGATCTGGAGGAGCCAAAGCACCACATCTCATTGAGGCAGCTCACGTACAAGGCTTGCTCCTTAAGGCCCACCTTGACACCTGGTTCTCAGCTGTGTGCCACTGCTCCTCTCTGCTTGAAGATCGGCAGACCCACAATCTGTACACATCTGGCATATCTGGTCCATCCAAGGGACCTGGAAAAGAGAGACAGCAGTGGCATACCATCAATCCCTTCTGGCATGTGCTCTGAGCCACAAGCCCCAGCACGCAGATGAACAATGCCCTTGCAACTTCAGACAGCTGTTCCCACCTCCTGGCCCAGGGCAGAAGCCTCCTGCCCAGCTGCCCCTCCACAAGGTGAACACTAGGATTCTTCATGGGTTCAGATGGTGACAACCCAAAACCAGGAAGGATGAAATCCACAGAACGTTATTCAAAATAGAGGCACAATGTCAAACTCAAGACATTCCTGCCTGCACATTGGAGGCTGGCAGATCATCTAGCTGATGTCCTGCTGCCAGCTCACTGCCTTTGTCCGTCCTTCCCCAGGCATCTGCTGTCAGGAAGAGGACACTAGGCTAGACAGACCTCTGATCTGACCTAGGACAGCTCTAATGGGAGCGGAGCTGTCACATCACATGCCCTAGCAGAGCCCATCTTTGGGCAATTCCCTCTGCAGCTCTGTAACGCTTCTTCCCAGACTGAGAAACTGCACCATGCTCCAGGAACAACCCAGAGCTGGCCAAGTCTGTCAGCTTAGGCCTCTCTGCAAGAGATGGTCGCACCAGCTGGGGAGAAACAAGAACATCAGGCAGGTGGAGAAAGCCACAGAGGGGCGGAGGAAAAAAAAAAAAAGAGTTGGAAACTACTAGTTTGTATCCGGGCGAGAAAGTCAGGACTGCGCTCCTACAGACGTGCAGACAAATTTCTTTCATGCCACCAGATGGTGCCCTGCCTTCAGTCACCAGCAGGTAGATGGCCTGGCAGGGGACAACAGCCCTCGGCTCTCCCGCTCCACCTGCCTTCGATGGACTCTGTCCTCAAAACTGCAGGGAGAGGGAAACGCCAGCCTTGCTTTGCCCCAGGGCCCGGCCTCCCCAGCGGGCTGCAGGGCCACCTCCACCCTGAACTGGGGTGAGGCTGACTTTGCATCTGGGACCGAGAGACTCCGAAGCGGAGAGGAGGGTCTATCACCTGCCTGCCTGGAGGCGAGGCCCCTGGAGCTGCAGCGTGAGAAGCACCTTTTTGAGCACTGAGAGACCAAAGCATCAGCATCGTATGTTGTGAGAAAGAATTCTGTGACAGGGGAAGCACTGTCCAGGAGTTGTGCTTTGGTTACATTCAAGTCTTTTTGAATCAGCAGAAGCGTCAGAGCCCTAGGGAAGGACTGCAGGGTAGCCTGCACAAGGAAGAAGTTGCTCTGGCAAGCCAGATTCACCATCAACTGGCAACCTGTGCTTTCTGGCCTCCTTCAGAAAAGCAGGTGCAGTCATGCTCCTTGCCAGTACCTGCGTACAGCTTGCTGGGTGACTGTTCCCAGTACCCATGTACAGCTTGTTGGCCAGCTGTGCTACTCAAGCAGTACAATAGCTCAGAAAGACACCATCAGTTGCTGAAGACTGGAAACACACAGGCTCACCAAGCTGGTTCATCCCACCAGACCAGCTAGTCTTTCTCTACCCAGTGTGCCGGAGGAGAGCCAGCAAGCACAGGCCACCATCACAGATCTAGGCACAGCACAGATCTAAAGAGGGCGGTGGGAAAGGGCTGCTTCACTCACACTACCCTGTTTGTCAGTGGAGACTTGCCCACAGCCACTTCATTGGACAAGACCGACGGCAACAGGAATATGCAGCTCACCGTGGCCCAGCTACCAGGCCAGGGGGCTAGCAGAGCTATAGCTATCAAGCCATTCTTGACCTATGCATAAGGACCACATCCTCTGGGCTGATGGCACCCACAACACAGGAGAGAGGTCAGGGATACTGTCGGAGGTTTCCATTCGTGGCTGTGTGCTGTCTGCCTGCACGCTTGCAGGAAACACAGCAAGACCCTCCCCTTTTCCAGTTTGTCTCTCTGCAATATCCTCCTACTCCTCCACCTCACCTCACCCACTCCAAGTGGCAGAAGCGGTAGGAGTGTTGTCGGTCTCTGTGTGAGGCAGGTTCACCAGGTTCACACCCTTCTTTAGACTACCTGATATACTGGAAGGCAAAAAAATGAGCAAGCGCAACCTGGTTGCTTGCTCTCCCCAGCACCCACCCATAATGCCGCTGGCACAACCAGCTCTCATAGCTCTTAGACCTATCCAGTCCCAGGCTGTGGGCAGGAGATTGTCCTGCTGCCTGCCCCAGTTGTGCTCCGCAGGCACTGGCAGTGCCGTGGCTTCTCACTAGTCTCAGAGCAGCCAGGGCTGTGCTTTGGAAACAAGTGCTTACCTCTCCAGACCTGCCTCTGCAACTCAGGCCTCCTCTAACCACCCGAAATCCTCAGAGCACCACCCTTGTACACTACCACGCTCCCAAAAATCACATTCAGTGCTACTTCATTATTTTTGGTCAGTTTTGAAGGGGCTTTCACTACCCCCTAGCAAATCCTTCCCAGTTATCAGGCTGCTGTTGATCAACATCCTTCATGCTGACTAATATGGTCTCATTGCTTCCTTTTTCATTACACGATGCGTTTCTTATCTCATGGTTAGACAGTAAGCAGATTAGGGTGGGGATTTTCCAGTCTATGCCTGTACAGCACCTTGCACGATTGGTGATACGTGTGGTAGAGCTAATTCACATGCCATCTAATCTTACCCTCAGAAGTGCTCATTATAACGAACTCCTAATTTTAACCACCCCAATAAGAAGAACCAAGCACCCCCCACTCCTGAGAGCTAAACCTACACAGGTTCAACAAGTTGTCACAGCCCCAACAAACACAAACAGGACTGCAGTTCCCAAGCCAGGAGAAAGAGCCATCCTGCAGAAGCAACACGCTGCCAAAAGGTTTCTTTGTTATTCTGATGCAGCTAAGTGCAAACCCTATCATAAAAAAAAAACCCTGCTACAACAACCTTCTGTCTGAGTTGCAGTGAGAGAGGAGTGGGGGTTAATTTAGTCAGGAAATAAAAAATTATTAATGGCATTGCAGATAGATCTCAGCAGCAACCACCTCCACACCTGGAACAAAGCCCACATAAGCCACAAGTGCTTATTCCCCAAGAAATTCATGCAGCCATGCCGCATTGTATGTAGTAGCATGATCATCTTACATGCCCAGAGAAGAGATGGCCTAAAGGTTAGGGTGTTACCCCGTAAAGGCAGTGAAGACTTCATCACACTTACCACAGATTTCCTGCCCGAGGCTGGGAGAGTCATGCAGCCTCTCGGCTCAGCCCTCCCCCTCTATAAAAGGTGTTGCACACACAGCCGTGTCTCACAGCAAAAGCTCAGGAGCATAACCACACTAAACCCTGCAAAGCATTCGAGTAACACAGCCAGAGATGCTGCTTAAAGCTTTACCCGCTAGTTAAGAGGCGTTCAAGGCCTCAGTGTGCTCAACATGAGCCAACCTTCTCAGACTGGAGGGGATTTAAGATCCAATTCACGTGCACGGAGGGAAATCATTTTGAGTTTTGCTTGTTGCCTATTTCGAGCGTTTAAGAGAGAGCTGAACTGTGGCTGAACCCTCCTTAAACTGATTCTGGAGCAGGATGCGTTTCATTCTCTATATCATATAAAGTACTTCGGACAGGCACTTACGTGGCAACAAAAGCAAAGAAAAAAAAAAAGGGGGAAAAAAATTAAGCCAGGTAGGAGAGTAGCTTGAAGACATTCTTACATATGTAAATTAATATGGGGCTGTTCCATTCCTGAGCTGCCTTCTTGTGTTATTTCCTCCTCCTTCTTTTCTTCTAGTGGTGAAAATGCCCCAGGGGTAATGAAGCATTGGGCTACCTTCCCCATCACACTCAATCCAGAATGGTTCTGACCAGACGCTGATAGAACTAGCCGGGTTTTACAGCAGCAGGGTCAGATTTTGGTCCGGTTGTTCATAGCCTGCAGAGCTTTTACCGTACAGAAATTAGAAGGACTGCAACCTGCAGCAATTGTGGAAGTTGAGAGCAAATTAAAAAGAATACGAGTTCTGGCATTCATCCTTACCAATTTAGGACAGCCTTTTCATTACTGTAAAAATAGCACATATTTATAAGCAACATCCAGTTCCAATCTCCACTAAATCTCAAATTGCATTATAGAAAAGGTAATAACAATGCTAAACCTTCACAAAGGGGAAACTAAGGTAAAGGGAAAAACAGCTTGCCCAGGCTCACCCCACAGGCTAGGGCAGGGGTTTGGATCAGGCTCTGGGCTCCTGGTTCCTGCACACTGCCTGCTGTGCTACACTACCTCTCCAGAAAAGGAGTGGAGCACCACAGCAGTTTCTGGAAGTACCTTTAGGTTCTCCTCCTCCCCCAAAATTTCCCTTTAAATTTTTACTCCAGTGCATCTACTAAGCATAATGTTTCAGCAATGCACAGCAATGGGCTTCTCATGGCTTTGTTTCTGCCAGTGAAGTAGATGACTGTAAGGTTTACAGAGACTTTCTGTTCCTGTCTAAAATTATCTTTGCTGAGCTTTGCGACGCCAAGAGCACCGAGCCAATATTCCATAAGCCCTGAGAAAAATGGACTACATTTCAGGCTCACTCAGCTGGTGTGGTTACAGCAGCACCCATCAGCCATGACCAAAGCTCAGGGCCACCACCGGCCTCTGGCCTCGCACAAGGGGACACCTCCCATTTCATTGCTTTATGAGACAGCGCATAAAGTCAGGGCCTGATCCTGCCATCCGGGCACTGTGCAGTTGCAGGGTGGTTGTCCAGACAAAGAGCAGTCTCTGTGAACCCTGCTCGAACTGCGAGATCAGGGCAAAAGGGTATGAAAAGACAGCAGGTGGATGCAGACAGATGGGGGAAGCGGGGGCTAACAGGGAGACAACAGCAATTAGCATAAGCAGCAGCAGTCTCAGCTCACCAGCTGCTTTGCCGATTGTCAGTTCCAACAGCAAAGAAGCAATTTGCTTAAGAGCACAGTCAGTAGCTAAAACTGCCCTTCAGAACTGGAAGTATTGGGGAAAAAAGAAACGATTTCCATGGTACAAAAGCAAGGCTTGCAGGGCTGTCATGTAGGAGTTTGCCTAAGTAAGGCATGGAGCAGGCGGCTCAAAACAGCCACCAAATACTTCAGAGCGAAAGGCTAAAAAAGGAAGGTTTTAGAGAAGGAAATGAGTCAGTAGCTTGGAGGACGGGAGGGGGAGTTCAAATAGCTGAGGCATATAAAGTAAGCAAGTAGTCACCAGCTCAAATGCTATAAAGTCAGTGAGGTGGATGTATTGATCTTTGGTTTCTGTTGATGCAGGGTGTCATTCACAAATGGGAGTCCATGGGCAATTTTTTATATCGACCATGCTGAGTTTTGAAGCAGGTCCTTCACTGGGCAGAAGCTTGTCGGCTGCAATCCACACCAGTGCTTCAGGCTGGAGCCAAAGCAGTCACCATCAGCTACAGGATTGCTGAAATTTCTTCGGCTCCCTCATGGCTGGCAGACAGATGGGGGGGTGGGGAGGCAAAGTTTCAGGTTAATTGCAAATGCCATTTGCCTCAAGGGAGGAAGAGGGATTCACCTTTCGAGGTAGTTCGTCCAAACCTCCAGCCTGAGCTTTCAACCTAGCTTATTTATAACGCTAACGCTAGGAAAAAAGGACAAAGCTTATTCAGTGTTGAAAAGCAGCAATGTAAAAAACCCCTCCATCTCCACAATGCTATGTAACAACCCTGTATTGCACTGAAACCCTGGGGGTGAAGGGGAGCTCAGAGTCTCAGCCCCTGGAAGCCTTTAACCTTGCTCGCTGGTACAGCAGCTGGCCGTAACAGAGCATGCCTTAGCGGAGCAGTGAGCCATGAGAAGGTCAGTGTGGCAATAAGACACAAGGCTCAACTTCCTCACCTCTGCTCCATGTCCCTGTCCCGTCAAAAAGGCAGGACTGATGAAAGGGAGCTCCTAGAAAGAAGCACCGAAATTCCCTTCTGCCCTCCCCAAAACTGGGAGCTTCCCCTCGGTTCAGGCACTGAGACGACAGCTACGTAGCTGCCGCACAAGGACCTTGCTGCAGGCCCTCTCTGGGGGAAACCGCAGCGCTGCGAACGGTTGGGGTGATGCTTAAGGTCACAGGCATGCGAGGCACGGGCTGTCGAGTCAGGGAGCAGCACAGGACTGGAAAAACAGACTCCCTTTCCCTTACACAAGCAGCAGCGTGGGATTTACATACAGTAGGGATTCCCAAACCATGACATAGGTACTGCTGATCACCAGCAGGCAGCTGCCAGTGCAGAGCTGGAGCTCCCAGCACCCATGCTGGTACAGCAGGCAGTCGGTGGAGCCATAGGGCTGAGGCTGCTAAGGCAGGCTGCTACCACCATAAGCCACACACTAGTCTGTGCATCTTGGTGCACAGCTCCTGCCTCTAGCTTCCTCAAAGCACCATAGCTGCTGGGTTTATGCCTCACCGAGCTATGCTGGTTTGTTTTTTGGGGAATTAAACCTTTCAAAAAGCCATCGTGGTTCTTGGTAAGTACGCTTCCCAGAGCAAGCACAATTTTCCCATGAGACAGAAACAAGTAGAGAGATCTCCCTTACTCTGCTGGTGAAGGAGCTCCTGTCCTTGCTGAGGTTCCTTTAACTAGTTAGATACTTTCTCAATCCACTGCAGTGTTTCCAAAAACGCAGTAAGACCTCTTGAAACAGACTGAGCCAACAGGCCAGTTCCAACTCATTTTCCCTTATAAGTATACAACATGAAACAGCCCCAGCCCTGCTCTCATGGCCTTACATCATCCCTTCCCCTCCTCCCCAGGATGTCTTACTTCTGTACCCCCCTTTCATAGTGAAACCAATCTATGAAGAGCAAGTTTGGAACAGTAACAGACCGATCACCCACATCAATTAAGACTAAAAAGCACAGCTGCCCCAGGTCTCTCTTACATGCCACCAGAGATGGAGGTCTGTGCAGGGAGGCCCTATTGCCAAACAGCACCCGCCTCGTTTTTCTCTCCCAGCCACCAGGCTAGCAGCCACCACAGAAAGAGAGGACTGGAACAAGCTGTCCAGAGAAACAGATCTGTAGGACTGAAGCTCTGCTATTACACAGACATTTTATCTGACTCGTTTTAAACAAAAACCAAACACGTCCCTACTCAACTCTTATTATTACTTCCAAAGTCGGTTAAGACCTTGGTCCAAATTTAAGCATCCCTTGGTTAAATACATCAGAAAAGAGCCTAAGGAAGAACTATCCCCCCCCCCCCCCCCCTTTAAGTCTAAATCATACTGGTAGGTCTTTTGCTAGTTTCACCACAAATCTGAAACAAATGCTCTTGCAAAAGGGACCCCTGGCCAGCGTAAGCCACCCAACACAGGAGCCTAATGCAATAGGGCTGCTTTTTCAATACATGCATCTTCAACATGGGGCCTTTCAGCAACTTCTATCGAATTTAAATAGATGTAACAGCATCTAAAAAGGGCATCTACTGTGGTATGCCACAAGGAGGGGAAAAAAATCAAAATATAACACCCTTAATTAGAACAGCAATATGGATGAAAACTGCAAGGTACGGCTCACACATTTAGTACTGAAGCTTCATGCTAGCTGTAACCTGGTATGAACTACTCCTGCCTCATAGCCCAGCCCTGAAAATATGCAGTCGAGTCTTGGTTTTGTTTTCTGCTTACAAGCAGGCACAGAGACTCAATAAATAAGCTTGATGCTGGGGGCTTTTTGCTCATTGAGTCGAGCTGGGAACGTCACCGCAGTCAGGATCCAGCAGTGAAACCTGTCTATACAGTTTTTAACATTAGCAGGTGCTTCTGCAATCTGATTACAAAAAGCCTGAGCCTCACTGCCCAGAAACACTAAGGAAATAATGTTTTCCTAGCATTTCGGAGTGAGCAGTACTGCAATAAACACACAACAGCAGCTTCTCCGAGCCCCGGGGTCGCAGCAGCAGCGCTTTCTCAGCGGTCAGCTTTGTCCCGAGGACAAACCGTTCATTGTTTCAGCCACCTGAAATAGATGACGCTCTGATTCATACGGGGACACGGCGGCGGCTGCTGCTGCTACTGCTGCTGCTGCTGCTTCTGCTGGTGGTGGTAGCGCTGCTGCTGCTGCCGCCGCCGGGAAGAAATGCACAGGGTTTCCTACAGCACGCAGCGAGCGCGGCCAGCCTGAGCCAATCAGGAGTGCCTGACTGAGATCGCACCAAAGTAGGTATTAAAAAAAACCCTCAAAAAAAAAAAAAAAAAAGAGGGGGAGAGAAAGAAAGAAAAGCCCCACACTTCCTCCTCGCCAGCTCCTCTGATCGCCCGCCCCCATCTGCTCTCTTTCAGGCCGCCTCCCCCCGCGGGCTCCCCTCCTGCTTGCCCCAGGGCCATGGCCGCCCCACAGCCACCCCCCGCTGCCCCCCAGCCGCTCCCCTGCCCCCTCACGACTGCCTCAGTCCCTTCTGACCCCCCCCAGCAGCCCCAATCCTCTTACTGCCCCACGCCGGCAGCGGCCCAAGCGCCCCCCGCCCTTTCCCTCACGGCTGCCTGAACCCCCCAACTCTCCCCTCAGCGCCCCCCCGCCCCCCACCCGCGGCACACCTTGGGGCAGGTAGTCCCGCCCCACCTCGCAGAAGGGGCGCCGCCATTGGCCGGCCGGCGCACGACCACCGTCAATCAGCCGGCGGCTCCCCCTGTGATTGGGCAGCCCCCGCCCTCGGCCGGGCGGGAGCGGGGGGGCTGCGGGTGCGTGGGTTCCCCTCCCCCTGGGGGCAGGCGGGCCCGCGCGTGCGCGCGGGGCGGGGCGGGCCCGGGGCGTTGCCACGCAGGGTCCCACCATAGCAACCGCTTCCTCCTCCGGGCACCGCGGCCGTGACGTCGGCAGCGTTTCCGCCCGGCTCGCGCCCTCGCCGCTTCCCGTCCTGCTGCCGGAGCCCGCGCCGCGCCCAGCACCCGAGGGGAGCAGCCGCTGCCGCACCGCGCTCCGCCGCCCAGCGCCCCGCCGACACCATGGTAGGGACCCGGGCGCCGCTGGGGGAGCGGGGGGCGCGGGCCGCCGGGCTTCTCCCCTCCCCCCCTCCTCCGCCTTCGTCCCTGGGGAAATGGGGGAGGGGGCGGTCGGTACCGCCCGCCCGCCGCATCCCGGCCTGCGCTCTGGCTGGTGCTGTGCTCGGCGGCGTGACAGCAGCGCGCCCCCCGCTCTTTCTCCTTCCCTCCTCCCGGTCCTTTCCGTTCGCCTTTGAACTTGAGGCGGCGGCGGATCCGTTCTCCTCCCTTCCCCCTCTCCCCCGCCCCCATCCCGCCATGAGGCGGCGGAAGGTTACTTCCCCCCCCCTCCCTCCTTGAGGCGATGGAACTGTCCTCTCCCCTTGGTCCTCCCCCCGTCAGGCGATGGTACGTCCCGCGCCTCACACAGGCGCTAGGGGCAGGCGCGTCCATTTCGCCGGGGGCGGGGAGGAGGGCGAGTGAGGCGGGAAGAGCCGGAGG
Source organism: Strix uralensis (assembly GCF_047716275.1). Classification (NCBI taxonomy): domain Eukaryota; kingdom Metazoa; phylum Chordata; class Aves; order Strigiformes; family Strigidae; genus Strix; species Strix uralensis. Next base: position 115,538,134 of record NC_133974.1, on the reverse strand, counting down.
CGGGGGGGGACACGGCGGCGGCCGCCGCGGGGCGATGCGCGGCCCCTCCCCGTGCCGCAGGGCGCGGCCGTAGGGTGGGGGGGGGGGGAGGGGAGGGGAGGGGCGGTGGCTCACCCCCCCCCCCACGCCAGGGGATGCGCGGGGTGTCGGTCGCAGCCTGGCAGAAAGGCCGCGGGGGGGTGTGGGGTGGCTTGTGGGAGCCCCCCCGAGGGCCGTGGGGCTGCCCCGCTCGGGAGGAAGCGCGGCCTCGGCCGCATCCGCCCCGACGGCGGCCCCGGGCGGGAGCCATCTTCCCCAAACCGAGGGGCTCAGGCCTGGCCTAGAAAACGGCGGCGGCTCCTCGGCGGAGCGAGGCGGCTGAGGCGAGCCCCCGTCCTCCCGCCAGCCAGGGCCCCGCTCCGCCGGCCCCGGCGCGCAGCCTCCCGGGGCCAGGCCGCCCTTAATCGGGCCCGGCTGGAGTCAGCAGTCGTGGTAGCAGACAAAAGGGGGGAAGCAAAACCGGCGGAAGGAAAACGCTAGTCGCAACAAACACGTTTTTGCAGCGGTCGCTCAGAGAAGCTTAAATTTTAAGGTACTTCCCGCAAGCGCTTCAGAGATTTCTGGTTTGCTTCTCTGCTCAGAGAAGATACAATGCTGGAAACGTGGTATCTAAGATAAAATGTTGGAAACAGAGGAAGCATAGAAATTATTAAGCGTCCGCACTGACTTGACCGTTTTCTCTGGCTTTCATAAAAAATGCCAGGGAACTCCTTTCGTAAATGGGGTGGAATAGACCACACAGCTATTATGCTCCATGGTGGTTCATTTTTTGTGGATTTGCCTACACTAAAAGTTTGTATCCCTGTTTAACTCAGGCGACTGAGACAGACAAATTCAGTTGAATTATTCACTCATACAGTTTAACTGCTGTCCTGGTTTTGCTTGAGTCGTGCACAAAGTGTGCAGCAACAAACATCTGTGTGTTTTGATGCGCTTGCCTGTGTTATTTGCCTTTAGTAGAGGGGCTACATATTGATGCCTTCCCGTGGTATTTACCATTAGTTTCTTGAACGTGTGGTATATCCAGTAAATAAAACTTTTAGTCTGTATAGACCTGTCAGACAGGATGTGCTACTAATCCCCCTGCTTCCTATAACACCCGAGTTAAAGCATCTGTGGCTGGTCTGCAGTGTGGAGCAGAGCTAATGGGAGTTGCAGATGAAGCTGCTAAAAGTCTGACGAGACTTGCAGCTCTTGTTTAAAATAGGCTTGTCTGAACAAGCTAGCTACCACCTCTGCAGTACGCAAACCTAGTTTAGAATGACTACTCAGTGTGTCAGGCTTCATCTTGCTTTGGAACCAGAGAATTCCCCAGTCAGTCAAAACTAGTATTTCACATAGTCATCTCCTTTTTGGAACAGGGTCTGTGCTGGCTCTTTTAAGATGCTTTCCAGTTGCTGCAAATGAACTTGCTTTTGGGCAAAGAGTGTAGGCCTTCTGGCAAAGTACAGTAATGCCAGCAGGAGGGCATCATTTGGTATCAAAAGAGCATTGGATTTTCTGCTTTTGTGTCTTGCCACAAGGTTCAGTTTCTTTGCTACTGGATTAAATGAGTCCATGGTCTTTGGAGGACCGTGCAAATTATTTTTCTTGGTTGTTAGTCAATGCTGTTCCCAAATCTGTGTAATTACAAGGTACATATGCCTCATATACAAGATGACAGCCTCATGACAATTGGTAGTGTGGGTGTCTGGCATGTTCCTACTTGCCTTGTCAGAATATCGCTATCAAGAGGCTCCTGCTGGGAGCAAGGGCTGACCTAAGCGATCTCATGCGGGAGAGCCTGCAGACAGCCAGAACTTGCATGTAAAGCTGTTCAGAGCCTTTTGCTTGCCTGACTGTTGAGTATTCACAGCCATCTCCAGGAAGGATACCTCGGTAATGAGTATCTGGGATGCCCAGAGCAGGCCTTCAAAGCCTGTTTTTAAGGGTGAGGTTTAAGCTTTAGGTTGCCGTAGGTGCCTGGAGGGCCACAAGAAAATTCTTACAGACATTTGGGCTTATAATAGCTGATTTCTGTGCTGAATGTGTTTCTAAGAAGCTTTGCTTTCCTCAGAGAGTTCTGTTGCATACCAGCTTACACCCACATTACCTTAAAAACATGCATTTAAACACAGGAATGGCTGCTACTCAACTTCTGCCTTGCTACTGGCTACTACAGTTCCTGTTTTTCAGCCACATTGCTGGGATTGCCTTTTGTGGGTGTTGCTTGTTCTACCTACCTTGATAATTGTATTAGGAATAACTTTATGGTAGTTTGGGAGAAGGTGATGATTTCCTCTTTGGCTGAAAGCTGAGGAAGTGACCTCCAGGAATTCAGGCGAGACTTTTTTTCTGTTTGTTTTTTTTTTTTTTTTAAATAATTGCTTTCTTACTTGTCTCTCCTCATCTAGTTGATAACCCTTCTTATTGGCGGGGGGGGGGGAAGCTGAAAAGAGTTTTGATTCCTTCCCCCACACCTTCCTCCCCAAAAAAGAGACCAAATAATGCAAAATAAAAAACTTGAGTCTAGCTGGCACAATCTGCCTACAAGTGATATGCAAATAAGTCTGTACTTCTTGCTGGTTTATGGTGTGCAAATAATGGCCTCTTACACAACAGCAGTAAAAAGGCAGTTATGTTTCCTATCATGCTTCAGATCTGAATTGAAGCTTTGGACTTTCAGATGCATAGGCTGCCTGGTATAAATGGAGGTGTCTGGCAGGCTGTAGGTAGCAGAGGACATGGGCCTACTGGGACTTGGGGAGTCACTGGTATTCCCACACTGGTGCTGATCTTTGGGATAAAGTTAAACTAGTCATTCCATGTATTGCCTCCTTTCCTACTCAGTAAAGTGGAGGTGATAATATCAGATGGGTTTTCTTGAGTGCTCAAATACCAGATTAAAAGCAAAGCAGTATTTAAGATCCTTGTATTTTTAGCCACCCACATTTTCAGTCAGCTTGTCGGCCATAGCTGACACCTTTTCAGAGGCCTGATTTGGCAAAATCTCCCTCTGTTAGCTGCAGCCGGGCTATGTGACCCTCCCTTTCTGTCAGGTGCTTTCACAACTAACTTGGCTTAGTTTTTCCCTTCAAGGTCTTGGTGCTGATGATGTCCCAGGGTGTTGCGTGGCAGTGTATGGGACAGTTTTGTGAAGGCTGCTGTCCCAGAACAGTTGGGTGGTAATAGGTTTAATTGAAAAAATACTTGTCGCAGAGATGTACTATGACACATTCCTGAGTCAGATGGAAATGCCACATGGTTACACAGGCAGTTCTGGCAGTGGAAGGGGATTTTGAAGGTAGATAAGGAGGGATGGTTTGCCAAGCATAGGGGAAACAAGGTGTCTGCTGAAGAAACGGAGGACCAAATACCTGGCAGTAATGTTACTAGCAAACATGGGAGTACAGTGTTCTCAAATCTGCCTTTGCAATTAAACAAGGCATAATTTAATAAGTTCTTGGTGTCAAATTCTGGAAAAATTGATGATGCTTTTCCAAGAAGCAAAAGTTTCCACTGGAGTAGCTGTGGATAGTCCATGCTGGTGTATACAGTGTGTGTGTGCATGTTTCCCAAACAAAACAAGACAAAAACTGGTGCTTGAAATGTCTGTGTAGATGGCACAGACACCACTATGGAGGGCTCTTAAGGTTCTGATCACGGGAAATAAAACCCTCGCTGTAAAAAAGCCAATCCTTAAAACCAAATTCAGTCCTTCACACTTGTCTGGAGGCAAACTAAGACATTAGTTTAAAGTCTTCTTGGCTGTCTTACAGCTGCGGAGGGAACAAAGACTTTTCTTAGGTACAATATTTTAAATATTCAAGAAAAATACTGCAGTTCACAGAGCTGCTTAATAAAAGAGAAGGCAAATTTCATTGTGTCCAAGTTGTGTTTCAATGCAGGCTTCCTACAAATCCAGTTTATCAGGCATATGTCTCGCTCCTGAAGTGGCTTTTTGTATATGGGGATTTTCTTGAGAAAGCTTTGGATTATTCTTCAGTCTTCCCCCATTTAGATTAAATTTCAGTTGTAGATACTTGCCGATGGAGGCAAAATGTTGGAAGCTATTAGTGGAGGCAGCTGGGGACGGCTCTTGCAGTTGGAAGCCTGCTAGACAGAAGGCTCTCTCTTTGGGCTGCCCTGTGTAGGGACGGCATTCTGCTCTCACAAGACTTCTGCAGTGCTTTGCACTTAAGGCAGGAACGATGGCTTTGTGTAGGGAATAAGAGCTGCTGTGTTACTGCAGCGCATGCTGACAAGGCATTTAATGCAACCAATTACCTCATGTGCCCACAGCAGTCTGTGTGAAAAGACAATGAGGGTGCTGGTAGAAGTGCTCCAGAATAATGTAGAAGGCAACACTGGCCACAAGACATGCCTCCTTTGCAATAGTTGCATGAAGGTACTGGGGAGAACTCATTTTTGCCGATTCCCTCAGACCAACTTACTCTGTCCATTCTTGCCTGAATGTCTCCCTGAGTATGCTGTACTGGCATCGTTTTCCCATCTGATATTTAAGTGGCTTGCCTCCTTGCTGCTGCCTTGTTTCAGGGAGGTTAACTGGCCCTGCAGTTAAGGTCCTCGACACCTATAGAAACTGGCTGGCTACTTGAATGTAGTCTTTTCTCTGCAGTTGCATCCCGAGAATTGTTTTAAGTTGGTGTTGCCTTTTTGTTACAGGGTTGATCTGTCCCCCATAACAAAATGTCACCAGCTGGTGGTCACATATCCGACAAGTACCTGCAACACATCTACCCACGTACCAGTCCAGGGTTGGGTAACTGCTTTCATACTGAAAAAGGTACAGAGCCAGGCTAGCTGGTGTAGCCCTGCAGCGTTCAAGCCAGAATGCACAAAATAATGATGAATGTGCTGTATTGAATCCTCTGAGCAGAGTGATATTGGGCCAAAGAGAGAAAATCCAGGCTAACAAATAAATGTTTATTCTGTCATTACTGGCGGGGTGGATGCTTCTCACCAGCTATTCTGCGCAAATCAGAGACAGGGAAGATGTTGATTGAGGACATGTATTTACGAGTGTGGCATTTCTCCTTGTTCCTGTGCTCTTAACAGTCATCCTGTTGCTGCTCTGTGCAGGATGGTTGCAACTACCTTACAACAAAAGCTGCCAGGGATTTGTTTGGTTTTTTTTTTCCTCCAAGTATGTTTACGAAGACAGTTGTGGCTGGTGCAAGCCCAGGGTTGAAGAGGGAGTCCTACAGGTACAAAAGTAGATCCTCTTTTTGCACCAGGGATTTATGGGTTCATTTCAACCCATACTGTGACACAGCTATAGGGTTTTCTCAGATGGAACAAATCTGCATTGTCCCTAGCAATATAATGGCTCCTAACGTCAGCCTGTGTGATGAATCCAGGGGTTGTACAGTTTCACAGCAGCTGTGAAAAGGGAGTAGTACCAGCTACTAACAACCTTTTGCTTTGGAAAGCTAAGAAATAAAAGTTCTTAACTACTGTCCCTTCAGTTTCTGGTCAGTCCCAGTTATCAGCTGCAGTTTAACAGTGAATTTTGAGTTTCCAGACTAAATACTCTCAACATTTTTGGAATCTGAACTGACTTGCCAGCAGTGCTCAGTTTCTTTATAAGGAAACAACTTGTCTCCCAACTTGGAGACATGTTTCTGGCTGTGCAGTAGCACAAGCATATGCTCTGGACTGCACAGTTTGCATCAACCTGCAGCTCCACTGCTGCTGTTTGCTTCTGGCGCTCTGCTCAGCATTAACCTCTTCTTTCAAAGGTAACTTCTTGGCAATGGGAATTAGTGCAGGGGAATTAGTTGTGGTCTTGCTGTAAAGATCAAGAATTGACAAAAAGTAAAGCTAGGTGACATGAACTGCTTTTATGCGATTACTAGACTTATTCCCATGCTAGTTCAGGCTTTCTGAGCATTTTCTACTTAGAATCTTGATTTTTTTAATTTTTTTTTTGTGGCTAAAGGCTGAGTCTTAACACCTATTGTCAGCTACTGAGGTGCCATTAGTTAGAAGACAAACCTGAGGAGGAAAAAAAAGGTTGCCTTGAGTTCACGGTGGGTTTGTCCTTAGTGAATGATGCAATAGTTCTAGTCACTGCACTGTTTGCTTTATTAGGGCAACCTTGTATTATTTAGTGTCTTCCCAGAGAGCTCTTGCCTACACCAGCCACAGGGACAGGAGGAGAAAGACCTGTGTTCCTCATTAGTTCTCAGTCACACGGTAACAAAGTGCAGTCTCTCCATATGGAGGAGGTGACAGAGGAATGAGTCACTTCAAGTCGATGTTTGCACTTTTGCTTGAATTTATCCTGGAATAGGCTTTCTCCGCTTACTGTTCTTGCCTTATTGGAGATACGCAGAAGGGTGGCTGCCTGGCAAGCAGCTGAGACACAGTGACTTACTCCCTATCCCAAAGTAAGTGCAAGAGTTTCTGGATAGATTACCCCTAACAGACAGCCATGCATTGTAAATCTTGAGCGAGGTCCCCTTGTATTTGAGTAAACCCCGAAAGAGTGCTGTTTTCCACGCTAGGGAAAGCTGCTGTCTCGGATTCACTGCTGTATGAGATTGTCCTGGTTTTGCATGACCAAGCACTTGGGAATCTAGACGCCAAACTCCATGGTAATAGGTTCTGCCAGCTATGCCGCCTCTCTTCAACTGGGTTGGCAAAGCTATGCCAGCCACTAGAAGTTACAGGAGAGATGTTGGTAGAAAAAGGAGGATCTGGGCTTATCTGAGGTCCTGCGTGGTAGGCATTGGTCAAGGCTTTAAAAAAAACACACTTAGAAGTAGTTGTCTGATCAATAACTATCTCTCAAGGACAGCCTGTTTGAAAGCTAGCACTAAGCAGTTCTCCTTCACCACTGAGCTACCTGGTTTTGCAACAGAACTCTGCTGTTTCTTTAGAACACTTCCACTCTGACAAGGTACAATGCCCCCCCCCAAATGAATCCATCAAGCACATGTTTTGGGGCTGAGCTTAAGGAAAAACAAAATGAAGAACAACCTTTAGTCTTTTTCAGTTGGTATATCTCACATAATGCTTTACCTGACTGTTTAGTACTGCTGACTGTGCTTGTAACAGTGACGTGTGTCAGTTTACACAGAGGGAGGAGGGTGATTTTCCTTCTGAGATACGAGTTGCCATATCTGAGGATAATGTCATTTGAATTTGGAAGCCCAAAAACCAGTGGGGGAAGAAGCAGTATTTGAAAGGAATCTCACTGTTTACACTGCATACAGTGTGTTGGACAGGCTTCAATTTGGTCTTTGCTGCTGTGGCCATGATGTCCTTCCAGCAGTGTCCGCTGGCCACTATGGCTTCTCATATTTGCAGTATTTGCTATTGCACAGCTGCTTTTAAGCTAACTTTGCTGCACTCTGAGAACAAAACTCAGATACAAATGCTTCTACCCTGCCACCTCTTTTTTTTTTTTTCCCTCATTCCCAAAAAAGCAGCAGACTGAAAATGCAGTTCAGCCTCTTCTCGTTTTTGCTAGGTCTTGTCCTCTTTATTCTGTGCAGCTGACTTTAACATTAGATTGGTAATACTGCATCTGTACCTTCTATTACAGCTAGCACAGGGGGATACCACACAGTAACTAGAATTTCCCATCAGACTTCAAGGAGGGGGGTGGGGTTGAAAAGGCCCACAGCTTGCTTTAAAAACTGATGGAGGAACTGCTGGGAAGTAAATGCTTAGACTTGCAAGTTCTCCCTTTAAAACACTGATTTCAGAGCAACTTCTGAAAGTTGGCTTGTTCAGCTAAAAATGGTACCACTATGGTCCCAGTACTCCACCACGTCTCTCTTGATCTCTAAATGAAATCCATGTGACAAGCGTGGAATTTGGCCATATTTTACCTCTGTTCCTAAAGCTGCTAGCAAGCATGCTAGAAACAGCTAGGAATCTTTGGACAGAAGATCCTTGATTGTCTAGGCAGCCTGAAATGGGTAATAAAATTAAGCTGCTGTAATGCCAAAGGATCTGCCGCAACTGAATCTCAGAGGACAAGGAGTGGACATGCGTGTAAAACTACCCCAAAACATTGTTCTAATATAAGTAGGATTGTGCCTTCTTTGGAATAGTTTTGGTTTGGCAGCTGGCTGTGGGCAGCATCGAGACTCCAGATTCTTTCCTTGGCCTGGAAAAAGAGGGCCTGCAGCCTTTTCTGACGAGACTCTCAGGCCACTGGTGACTGTTCCCAGTATTGGTTGTCTTCTAGCCTCAGATTTAAAGCAGTGTAGTAATGGAGTTGGGAAAATTTGCGGTGGTAGCCCTAAAGGTCTTTGCCCTTGTCTTCGCAGGCATCTGGAGTACAAGTTGCCGATGAGGTATGCCGTATCTTCTATGACATGAAAGTACGGAAGTGCTCTACGCCTGAGGAAATTAAGAAGAGGAAGAAGGCTGTCATCTTCTGCCTCAGTCCAGACAAAAAGTGCATTATTGTGGAAGAAGGCAAAGAGATTCTGGTGGGAGATGTCGGTGTAACAGTTACCGACCCTTTCAAGCACTTTGTGCAGATGCTTCCCGAGAAGGATTGCCGTTATGCCTTGTATGATGCAAGCTTTGAGACCAAGGAATCCAAAAAAGAAGAGCTGATGTTTTTCTTGTGGTAAGCCATCTTCCCAACTCGCTCATTCCTAACGTGCAGTCCGAGCACTGCGGGTGAGGTCTCTTGAGCATTTGTATTGCCCAGGCTGACAAGATGGCAAGCTTAAAGTGAGCCGGGCAGCTTAATGCCTGTATTCTGAGCCATGAGACATTTCACTTGTTCATATGCGGTAGGATACTGCTTCTGTCTGTGACGGATAGTAAATGTCCCTAATTGCACTCTTTTTGGTGTATCCCACTAGGGCACCAGAACAAGCACCTCTCAAAAGTAAGATGATCTATGCAAGCTCCAAGGATGCAATCAAAAAGAAGTTTCAAGGTATGTAATGCAGCTAACACTCCTAGCTGTGCCATGCCCCTAAAATGCTTACACAGCAAGGCTTAACTGCTGGCTAATTGGTTTGGGGTGTTTTTTTGAGATACTAGTGAGAGATGAGAACTTCACAGGTGAAATGCCCTGTGACAGAGCTAAAATGAGCTTTGGCTAAAACTTACACTGTCTGACTGAATTTTAGAGGCACTAGAACTGTGCTGAGGACAAGAGCAGGTTTTGCAGTGTGTGACACTAGCTGTACTGTACAGAGCAGCACATCTGCACCCTACAGGCTCGAAAACAGTAGATTCATAACACAGAACTGGATTTTGTGCAGAGCTGCCTCTGTGACAGAGGAGTTTCAGCCCTGTGTCTGTTGAAATATGCAATTTCATAAACTTCCTGTGCTGTATTAGTAGTAATTAACGATTCACTTGATTTAGAGGTACAGTTATGATTACTCATTTCAAAAGGGCATCGCATCTCCTAAGTGGAGAAGTGAAGTTCTGATCGGCCTGTCAGGCACCATTAACCAAGGAGTAAGCACCTTGCTGCAGCATTCAGAAATTTCATGCTAAGTTAGTCATTATGATGGCTGGTAGCCAGATAGCACTGCCCCCTCTCCTTCAGTTCCTCGTGCTGCGCTGGGCCAGAATCTTGCAGCATGCAAGACTGACAGGATCATTGTGCAGCGGTGCCAGCCTTCACAGGACAACTCACTAGTGCATTGGAACTATCCAGGGAAACTGTTGTGTACTGCACATGTGGAAGTTGAAAAAAGAAATCCTGAAGAAATTCTGCTTTTCTTCATGTAAGACAGGCTTGGGTTGGGCTGGGCTCCCTGCCCTCCAAAAAAAAAACCACTGTTGATTCCTTAGACCAACAAAGTCTTTCTGGTCTCCATATCTGAGATTCTCACTCTGACTCTTTCACCCACCTCTCCAGAGCCAGGGGGAGCTGAGTCAGCCATCTTAGTGTGCTTGTGTGTAGCTCCCTCACCTGCCATATCCAGGGTAGCACTAGAAAAGAGAGATTCACTTGTGAGAGAGCCTGCAGTATAAACGCTAACAGTCTGAGCACTTTCTCCCTGATACTCTATGTTGATATTTGGTGTGTAGCCAGACGTTTCCTGTGACATATCAAGGGAAAACCATCCAAATTCCTAAGCTAAGGCAGGACTTAACTGCTTGAGTGACCGGATTGCCTCTTCTAATATTACTACCAAGTATGTTTCTTTGATTACGAGCATGTTGAAATACTGCATTATTGAGTGTTTTGCCTCTTTTTTTAGGCATAAAGCATGAATGCCAAGCAAATGGGCCAGAGGACCTCAACCGAGCTTGCATTGCTGAGAAGCTAGGAGGCTCCCTAGTCGTAGCTTTTGAAGGAAGTCCTGTGTAGATGTCATACAGTGCCACAACTCTACAAGCATTCCATGTTTTAATATATCAGTTATGTAAAGCAACCATTCTAGGCAAGGGTTTCACTAACTGTAGGGAAGCTGTCTTGTAGAATAAAGTAGATTTTGGAGATGTAGCTCGTATGTACAAATGACCCTAAATAAATCAAATCTAAGGATTTATCTTGGTGTATTAATATTTGCATTGCTTGTCCAGCCCAATACTGTCCCCAATGGATTAACACTAAGGGTCTCCAAAAATTTTGGTCCAATGCAGCAGTGTATCATGGGACGAAAGGGTGGGGGAGGTGAGAACAATCTGGTTCCTGTTCTTACTTTTCTAAATTGTAACAAGCAAAATTCAGTCAGTCTTTTTGAGGCTACTGGCCAAATTGCCAAACTCAAACTTTTCCCCTGTAACTGTTTAATACAAAACTTAAAACCTGTAGTTAAAGTTAGGCTAAAGCAACCCGTTGGCACCAGAACTGGGTTAAATTCTTAGTGCTTGCAGTTGCAGAGCAGTACTAATAAAGACTAATTCTGAAGTTAAATAGAAAATAGACACACTTCTCTGGAGAAATAGTCCTAATCCACTCTCTTGTAAACTCACAGTGCAGTAATAATATTTAAAAGTTCACTTGTTCTGTAGGTTCAATTTTCTTGTTATGAAGTGTCTTGGTCTCTTCCAGCCTGAGTGATTCTATAAAAATTGCTTTTCTGTTGACATAGTTTAATTTAGAACTACCTTAGTTTCTCTAATACACACTTACTAGTGGATCAGATGCTTCTGAGGCTTTAACAAATGCAGATTCTTGTATCGGAGCTCTCCAGTTATGGGTAGTACAGTGAGAAAGAACCACATGTTAAAAAGTGGTATTCTCAGCCCAAGTCTTTGGTCACTTGGTCCATTTGTCCATAATTACTATTGATTTAACTTGGAACCAATCAGCCTGACTAATACGGCTTGATCTGGGCTTTTTGTCTGTTAGCTTCTTTAATTCTGTAGAAATGCATGGAAATATCACCTAGAAAGTTTGACCTGAAATGCCTTTTGTATGGGGGGGGGGGGGTAGAGAACATTCCTGTGCCAGCTACAGAGATCTTAAAAGCTTCCATGTTTCACCAGTGGTTGATTAAAGCTGTTTCCTTTGTGTAATGTGTACATGGGAGTTGCATAGAGTTTTCCTGTATGTCTGTAGAGAAAAAGAAAAAAAAAAAACCAAAACCCTTAGCCTCCAGTGCGTTACTGTGATATGTTCTGTGCGTGCCAAATTCAAATAGCCTAAATAAATGGGGTTTCCCTTCCCTGGGTCAGTGACTGATTCCTCTCCAGCCTCAGGATTAGCCCTCCTCCAGTGGGGTCGGTGCTGCTGGCTGAGCACGCCGGTGCCCCGCGTAAGCTGGGCGCTCAGGGAGCTGGTACGCCTCCTGCAGCTGCTGCCTGTGCTGCTCACGGGGAGAAAGGATGGGGGGAAACAGGCTGGAAGGAAGAGAGGGAGTTGGGGGGGGAAAGCGGGTCCATCTGTCTGCAAAGCGTGCTGCCCTCCTTGGCCCTGCACCCCTCTCCCAGCTGAGTGGCTGCCAGCCTGCTGCAGGCTGGAGCTCCCTAGCAGCACCTCGGCTCTGCCCTTCGGCCTTCAGACCCACATTCCTGTGGGTTGGGAAGCTTCCTGGGAAACATCTCATATTTGCAGTCTGAGCGGGAGGAACCCAGCACCTGTCAGTTATTTTGTGCTGCTTTCCCTGTAAGAACTGAGGGAGCTTTCTCTGGCCAGCCTGATGAAGTCCAGGCAGCTACAGGCTCCCCCTTCCTCTGTGAGCCCTTGCCAGATGTGCAGGGACAGAAAGCTGTACTGTCCCTGCAGCTCCTCAACAGAGCAGTGTGCTGCGCTGGTTTATCTGTGGGGCCGGGGAAATAATGGTCCATTACCTAACTCGGCATGTGCCCTCTCTGGCCACGCGGCGTGGTTAAAACCTTTAATTAAAGGAAGGCATTGACTGCTTGCTCTAACTTGGCACCCAGATGGGTCACAGGGTTGGGAGCACAAGGTTTTCTGATGCAAAGAGATCCACCAGAGCAAAGCTTTCTGCTTCTGAGAAAAGCAAACAGGCCTGGTTTCTGCTGGGGCTTTTAGATGTTTCAGTCAACTCTGAGTTTGCCCAAGCAGGTAATCATCTCATAAACATCTCCTTCTTGCCTATGTGTCTGCAGTACTGGCTCTCTGTCCAAAGTCCAGGCTGAGATAAGGAAACTGGAGTGACACAGCGGGAGTGGTGCTGCCTGACAAACAAAGGGAACTCCTAGCCAAGATCCAGCTGATAACTAGCGCCTCCAGACTGCGGACATCTTCAAAGAGATATCCAGCCCAGGTGGCTCCCTGGTGGGCTTCTGCCTGTGATTTCCTTCATTGGTCAGAAAAGGGAGCAAGAGGCCCTGCAAAGGGGGAAGGATGTCAGACCTGGAAGGTGGGAGGGCAATTCCCACAATGTGAAAGCCCTCAAATCAGGGTACAAAATGCCTTAGTCCCAGGACTTTGAGGGATGGGAGGTCTGAGGTGCCTTTTCAGGCCTTGGTGAGGTGTGGTCCCACTGTTTAAGATTGTCTAAGAGGCTTTTAGCTGCTTTTAGGACCCTCACAGCAAGTCCCAAGACAGTATACTGGCCTGTCGGGAAGAGTACTGCACTCCAGGGCTGACAGTAATTCAACCTTCAGAGCTATAATGCGTCAGGCTTGTCCACATCATGGAGTTAGTGGGCCAAATTTCACCTCCCAAGGTTGGTTGTCCTTCTGCAGTTGGAGGGGATGAAAAGCATGAGAAGATGTTTCTTCATGTGACTGTTTCAAATCCTTTCAGTTAAGGTTTCTCTCAAATCACTCAGACCTTCTGAAAAGGCAAGGGAACCAGGGAGAGATGTGAGGAGTGCTTCCTATAGCTTGGCCAGTTGCTGGGGAGAGAGATTACTTTCTAACAGGACTACACAAAGAAGAAAAAGGTGAAGGGGTTCAGGTGATGGGCACAGCTCAGAGCCACGCAAGCTCAGCAGGACCGCAGCCCAGTTAGTGCAGCTTGGCTGCAGCAAGAGCAGAGCTGCTAGAAACCTGTTCAAGTCCATGTGCATCAAGGGTTTACCAAAAGCCACTTTTGTCCATTACACTGGGGAGAAGGTGGGGATGGGAGATGGAGACTGGTAATTTGGGCCTCAGTGTGAGCAGCAGATGGTGTAAACATAATTTAGCTGCTCCAACAAAGGTGAACTTGAGTGTCTAAGCTGTGGCTTGATAAGCCCATGTACCTAGGCTGAAAGGTAACTCCAGCCATGGCTGAAATCAGCAGAAGGATCCAGTGTTCCCATCCAAAATCACCCCAGCTGGGTGATTGCTTGATCTTTATCAATAAAGTACCTGCCTGCAGCACCCCAAAACCCAAGTGGGCAGCATGGCTTGCCTGGAGGAGAAGAGATAACTCTCAGCATGTTGTGAAATCCTTCCAGCTGGGAGAGCAGGGCCTGGCCAGTCCTCAGCCCTGCATGCTGGTGGGCAAGGCCTGGGTTTCTTCTAGCCCCTCAGGACGTCCTTCCACTTCCACCAGTGTCCCATGGGAAGAAAAAATCCCAGCGGCACCACTCCAGGTATTGAAAATGAAGCTAAACATCTTACCCTGAAGAGACATGGTTTTTTCAGCTTTGCTTAACAAGATCAGCCCCTCTCTTTCTTCCTAAAACAGCTAGCTTGGCAACATGTCCCCCCACACTGGCACACTGAATCTGCTTTTGGGTGGCTTTTGGGGCCCCATCAGAGGCCACCTGTCCTGTAGCACCCTTGGGACATGAGCCACCCTCCTTGTGTTGGGGGCTTTGTTACTGCTCGTGTGTTAATGCCTGGGTATCTATCATCTGCTCTGTTTTGCACAAGAGCTCACAATAAAGGAAATCGTTGTTGCAAAAGCAAAAAAACTGAAAAACCAACGGATTGCATCACTTTACTGCACCTGCTGCTCTGGGGCCTTTCCTACTGGTGGCTCTCTGGGAGTGACGGCCACCCTGATAGGCTCAACAGCTCACCCCAGCCTATGGGTTGGGTGGGGTTTTTTTCAATCCTGGTAAAATCCAGGCGTTCCCTCACTTTTGGGAAGCTTAAAAGCCAAAAGGTGACAGGCCAGGTGTGCTGCTTTGTGGCGAGAGGCGATGCTGACAGCGCTGAGGTTGCTGGTGGTCCTTGGTTCGTGAGGTCCTCCCCGTGCGTCACAAAGTCCGGGAAGAGAAACCAGAGGCTGATGGTGGCTGCTGGGCAAAGGTCTGCTTACAGCGAGTTAGTCCCGCTGTCGCGGGGAGACAGACCTGCCAGAGTCCGGGGCACTGCAGGATCTGCCGTGAGGGAGGGGGCAGCAGCTGGCCCTGTAATGAGTGTGTGGGGTCTCAGCTGCCATGCAAGAGGCTGGGGCCTCTGGCCAGGTGCGTGAGCTCTACCAGCTCCCATGCTGCGAGGAACTGCAGGCAGGAGCAGGCAGGGAGCGATGGAGAGGTGTCACCAAGCCACCCACCACATCGGGAGTGGGGGATGGAGGGGGATGTCCCTCCTCCTCGCGGCTCAGCACAACCCCCCCAAGGTGCTCAGCCCATTTCTGCAGTTGAGTGTTGACGGGCTCGGCCCTGATGTGTGCCCTGACTTCTGGGTGCAGCAGCCCTCGCTCAGCCGCAGTCAGCAAAGCCCCAGCCACCAAGGAAAGAGTCCTGCGGACAAGGATGGGGGGTGGTTGGCAGGGGTGGGGGGGGCTCGCAGCTTGCTCTTTCCTCAGCCAGCAGTCACCAGGACCCCCTTTTGTTGCCTGGTCAAAGCTGCATCACACACACCCCCTGCCCCCACCCAAGTGTGATTTGCACATGCTGTCTCCATCACAGCCCCAAAAGCCACAGTGCTGGGGTCGGGGGGGGGCACACGGGGGCAGGACACATGTCTGCCCAGTCACGCCTGTGGGAAGTCTCTGGTGTCTAATACAGAGGTTGAGAGTGCCTTCCCCAGGAACAAAATGGAAGCAGGTCTGTCCCTCATCCCCCATCCTGGCCTTGGCTCTTCACACACCCCAGAGGGACCAAGCGCTTCGGGGGCCTTTTTTCCCCCCCTCTCAAATCCCGCTGATGTCAGCACCAGGCTCAGCAGCTTTATTGTGGGGAGACAGGCACCGAGCTGTCACGTGGCCTCTGCCATTTCCTAAGAAACCAGCTTGAAAAAAAATAAAACAAAGGGAAAAAAAAAAAAAGAGGGGGGGGTGGAAAGATGAAAAAAAATTAAAAAGGAAAGCCACAAGAAGGGGAGAGCAGAGGGCTGGAGAGCCCAGCAGTGACCGAGGACCACCACCACGCAGCACCCGCAGGGACAAAAATTACAGGGGAGTGCTGAGGTTTAAGCAAACGGGAGGAACAGTCCCTGCTGGGCTGGCGTGGCTCACCCCGCCATGCCCTGGCCCCACGCTCGGCCTGACCCTGCAGCAGGGGAGCAGCCAACCCTGCTGCAACACCCTGCCCGCTGCCACCGTGTCCCCCGCGTCCCCCGCCACCATGGCGCTCCCTCCGCTGGGCCCCACGCGGGGAGCTCGGCGTGCACCGCCAGCGCGAAAACATGGGCCGGGAAGGGAAAGCTTCTCTCCTTTGCTTGTGTTGGAGAAAAAACAGAGGGGATGCTTTTGCAGCACAGCAAGGAGCAGAAGAATAAAGGATCTGCTCCTGGTCAAAGCAGGGCCCTTCTTCAGTGACTCCCAAAGACCTGCCTGGCCTGCAAACTTAAAAAAAAAAAAAAAAAAAAGAAAAATAAAGCAAGGATAAGCTCTTTTCACTACATTTTAATTGCATCAACACCCAGAAATACACAAAAGGATACGTGCCAAGAGCCACCCATCAGAGAGGCTTCCTTCCATGGTGGGTCTTACTTTCACACTTCTTTCACTCAAAAAAAAAAAAAATTAAAATTGCACCGGTTGATGTACAAACACAGTCTTCCCTTTTCACACATTCGTGGGTTCTGCCGCGACAGAAGGGTGAAGCCCCAGCGCCCGCCCCAATGCAGCAGGCGCGGCTCCCTGTGGAACAAACAGTTGTACAAAAGAGTATGAAGATCTTCTTACAAACATACGCCTGCAGTGTTTACTGGTTGGGTTTTTTTGGGTTTTTTGTATATTTTTTTTTTAAAGTTTCAAAACTAGGATTTGGGTCACTAATGGCTTGTCTTTTATCTACAGTAAATTCAGATATATTTTTATTTTTAGGAATGTGTAAGGCATTTTGGTAAGTTGAACAGTAAGGTCTAGGTCACAGACTTGTCAAACTGAAGTCCCTTCCTTCGAACTGTCCTCTTCCCCCTGGAGAAGGAAAACAGAGGTGGGTTACTCAACTGGGTCCCAACCTTATTCTCATGGCAGCTCAAGCATCAAAGCATTTCACAGATGGGCCAGTTCTTGCCTTCTGGGCAGGGAGAACCATGACCACCATCTCAAGTGGTCCCAGGGCTTCTCAAAGGCCACCCAGATGGTTTCAGGGTGCCTCCTTGCCTCTGGTTTTAAACCACTGCCTGACACTCGCTCTCCCCCAGCCTCTGTCAAGGGCAGGGACAGCCGTGGCCACCACAAGTACCGTTTCCTGAAGCTGTTCTTTCAACTTCTTCACTGTTTCTCTCTCTTTGGCCAGTTGGTCCTGGGTAACCTTCAATAGCTCCTGTAGTTTGGTTGCTGCCTGGCCCAGGTCCTTTGTTAATTTTTTTTCTTTTTCAAGTCTTTCCTACATGGGAGTCAAAAGAAGGCATCTGCCTGAGCCTCCCTTTGCCATCTGGCAACCTTCCCCCCTCAAAAACACCTCAGGTCTGCACAGAGCTGCCTCGGTGGCCACAAGCCAGAGCAACCTCCTCGCTAGAGGAGCCAGGCATCACCCTACCAGCAAGAGCTCTCTCTGGCTCCCTGGAGATGCCATAGGCTGAGACAACCTCATGGGAGCAGAACGGTTTCCCAGTACGTGAAAAGCCCAGCCCATGAGAGCGTTTGCTCAGAGCACTGCCCTTACCTTGGTCAACACGGATGAAGTGGCTGTGACTTGCATCCTGCTGTCCTTCAGCCACGTTGGAGCTCACACCCAGCCCTGGGCAGGGAGCTACCTGCAGGGGAACTATCTACCTTGCCCCACCATCCCCAAGAATGATAAATCATGCACTTGGTCCCGCTCGGACATGGCTTTTGCAGTCTTGGCTGAACACTAAGCACAAGAGAGAAGGGCAGCCAAATCACCTTGAGATGCTGAGCGTCCTCCGTGTCTGAAGCTGCTGCATTTTCAGCCAATCTCAGCTTTTCCAGCTCCGCTTGCAAACTGCATGCTGAGCTCTGGGCCTGGAAGGCAGACACATACTCAGTAAGCCCACAAGCTAATGGCACCTCCCGCATCCTGACCTGCACAGCCCCTGGTCCCTGGTGGGTCTGCCTCTGGTGAAGAGTTTAGTTATACAGCCACTGTCGGACAGTTGGGCGCCAAACGCAGTGCGCTGCTTTTGTTGATCCAGCTTCCACTGGGAAGATGGCATTTCTTGCTGGAAGCAGCATGAAACCCAGCTAAAGCCCTTAACTGTCAAAGGAAAGAGCTGGCAAAAAACATGGGGGGACTGGGAGAGGGGCAATTCGAGGGCCCAGCAATGCCACGTGGCTTTAGCACAGCTGCTGCAGGAAGTTCTTCAGATGTGTGACGGAATGTGGCAATGTCTGAGATGCAGACAGGGATGGGGAAAAGCCTTCAAATTAATTTTTCAGATTAATTCTAGGGCTTCATTAGCAGCCAAGAACCCACGAAGGCTTTGCAAACCTTTGTATCCTCCTCGCCCGCACCCACCTCCTCCAGCTCCAGCGCCAGCTTTTGCCGCAGCACTTGCTCCTTCTCCACCAGTGTTTCATTTTGCTCCAGCTGGGTTTTCAACTGTGTGGAGAAAAGGGAAAAACACCCAGAAATAAAATTAAAAAAAAGACCCAAGAGATGAGCTAGCGGGGACATTGCCAAGAAAGCTGGGCTAGACAGATGAAAACTGAAGCTTTTCCCAGGGCACCAAAAAGCAATAGGTAACAGCATCCCCTCTCCACATAAAAGCCAGGAGGATGCCAATGGCAAGCCCAGGGCTTGGCCTTGCATTGCCAAATTTTGCCTCCTCCTCCTCAGGGGGGACCTGGGACGAGAGTCACCCCATAGTGGAGGACGTGCCTGGCAGGTCCTTGTGCCCAGAAGAAGGCTCCACACTTAACAGGATTAAAGGAGAGGGACAGAGCCCGACTCGTGGCAGCACTGCCACTGGCGAGAGGTGTTAGCCTGAAAGGGAACAGCCGCTGCTAATGCCCTCAGCCTGGCTCCAGCAAGATTTACGGAGCCTCTGTAATCGTAATCCCCACTGGCTGGGAAGAGATCCCAGTGCAGCTCTGTTGGGGTGTCCCCTTCCTCCGAGGACACCCAAGCCCTGAATCCAACGGGGCATCACTGTGTGGCAATGCTGGCCTAGGGCTTGCAGCATCCCCTGCCTGCCTCCTCCAAAATCCTGCCAGGCTGATGCTGTGATGGGAGGGCTCCCAAGAGGAGCAGCCTGGCTAAAGCTGGCTGGCAACGTGTTCCCAGCAGGAATAGGATGCATGGTTGAAGGGGTGAGGGGCTGGCTTCCCCTCAACACACAGAACAGAAGATGACACAGCTGCGACAGCCCTGAGCAAAGCCATGTGTGGCTCTCCATGCGGTTAGAGACGGTGAGACAGGACAAGGGACATAGTTAAGGGTCAACACCTCCACGGGCAGCAGTCTCACCACCCTAACCTTGAGGGGCGCAGGCTCACTTGGGTCATCTTGTAACCCCACTACTTGTCCATCCTGTACATGGCTCTTCATCTCACTCAACTGCTGCCTGACCTGGAAGGAGGACCAGCAAGCCTGGCTCAGTTACACATCCCTACACCACAGCCGTTACAAGACCCACAAGGACCTACAGATAAAGTTTGCCAGCTCTTTTGCTTGCACACGAGCTGAAATGTTTGGAAAACCACGTTAGTTTCTACTAGACACAGGACGGTGGTACCTAACCTGGGGCAGCCTGAGGCACAACAGCTCCGAGGGGTACAGAGCACATGCTCGCGCCTCATCTGCTCTCCTTTGATCACTCGGTACCTTGGTTTAAAGCCACTGCTGCAGGTTTGCACTAACATAGTTGAGGCATTAAATAAAGCAATCGAGGCAGGGTGGCAGGTCCCATTTTGCAATTGATCACAGCTAGGATGGCTGGGGAGACAGTTATTTGAACACCCCCCCAATTAAAACCCCCACTCCATCTAGCAGAGCTCCATCCTGCATCGCGGCAGCACCAGCAGTCAAGCTGCAAGCTAACAGCGTGCATTGGCCAGAAGAAAGGGAAAGGTTGCTGGATGAACACAAATGTGTTCCACACTCACAACCGCCTGTCCATCTAATGAGATTGAGGCTAATGACGACCCCACGCCACTTTCCCTCGAGACCAAGGGGCTGCATCGGCTCGCTGAGCGAGCTGGACGGCAGTGGCTGCAAGGCTGGGAAGAGTCATGGCACCCAAGAGAAACCATATTCCCGGCTCACTCCCCTCTGAGCAGCTCTGCAAGCTAGCAGTACTGCCGAGGATTTTAAAAACAATCTCCTGAGCCTCTCACAATCAAAGTATGGATTTAAAAACAAAACCCCTCATGGTTTTGGCATGTCTGTTAGCTCTCCTGCCTCTATATCCCCATCCTCTCCCCCACTTACCTGCAGAAACCCAGCCCCATCATGCAGCTCCCCACGCAACTCCTACACACAGGCTGCACAGCCTTAGGCCTCCTATCCAGAGGTGGATGGATGGATGCTTAAGGCACCCAAACCCCTGCCCCAGGGTGGTGCTGGGGTGACCAGCGTCCAGTGGTGGGGCAGTTGCGTTTTTCTGCTACATGCCAGCTTGCACAAGCCTTGGTGCTCTCCCTTCCTTCCTGCCCCCACCATGGCAGGAAAGGCCGGTGAATAAAAATCTCCTCCTGGTTCTCAAAACATCCCCTCTGAAAGCCATATCAGTCTGGTGGCTGGCAGCACCGGGTTTCCCCATGTGCTGGCTGTGCCTTCCTCCCCTCCCTGAACCCGCAGGGAGGATGCCACCCCCACAGCTGGGTTTGCAAACCAGCCCCAGGCAGCTCCAGATATCCTCCCTTACCAGGGCCAGCTCCTTGCTCTGCTTCTGTGTTTCTGTCTTCGCTGCCTCCAGCTGCTCCTGGGACTCTGACAAGAGTTGCCTCAACTGTCAAGGAGGAATAGAAAGAAAAGAAAAAGTCCATTTATGCACTTGGTTTTGGAGCCCTTTGGCCCAAGGAAGCATTTTTACGATGCAACATCTTCTCAAAGAGGCCACGATGGCACCACTGGCTAACCTGACTGTTGATGCCTGCTCAGAGAGATAGCCAGGAGACAGCTCTGTCTCACCTGAGCCACAGAAATCCCACAGGCCACCAAGGAGCAGTGGACAGCATCTCCACACAGATCTCCCTGTCCCATCACCTTGCCAGCGGATCTCCTGACTTTAAATGTCTACAACCCAGACTGGAGCAAATGCCTCCGTGTGTTTTCTCCTGCTTTGCAAAGCTGCAGATCCCTGGGGCACTCCCCAAATTCCCAAAACATGGATGGGTGGTGAGTCAGGCTTAGAAAAAAGAAGCATTTAAGAAGGTAACGGCAGCCACACTTACGACTTCAACTTCTTTTGTGTAGTTTTGGCGTTCGGAGCTGGCTGTCTCCAAGTGATTTTCCAGTTGTGTTTCCAGAAGAGAGGTGTATTCCTTTAGCTGTATTAAAAGGGAGGAAAGCAGGAGGGGGTTGATTGAGGTCCAACACATCCCAAACATCCCACGATCCAAGCCTGCCTTCCCCCAGGGCAAGTCAGGAGATGGGTCCCAACTCACCCCCAACACAACATGCATCCCTCTGGCACCTGTGAGGGGACCTTCCCCTGTACCCAAAAAGCCTTACTTGATCTGTGCTCTGCAGATCTGCTTTCAACTTCTCCACCATGTCTTCAAGGGATTTCAGCTGGAGTTGCGACTAAGCCAGAAAAGATCAGAGAAGGTCAGCGAACAGCATCTCACGTTGGACACTGAGCATCTTTCATTCAACCAAAAACTGGCCAGTGTTTCACTCCTGCCTCTCCCATTTCATCCTGTACCCAAGTGCGGAAGAGACCTGACACCAAAGCGGAGCTCCACAGCCTGCAGGGCAGGAGCTTCTCTTTCCAGAGAGGATGAATCCAAAAAGTCCAGGCCGTAAATCATGGAGCAAGGTAACAGCTTTTGCCTGCAGGACTTCAGCTGGCTGCAGTCAGCTTTCAACACCCGAGAAACTGGCACCGGGCTCGGTGCGAGTTTCCTACTGAAAGTGCCTTTGGTTTGGAAGCAGCAAGGTAGACTTTCCAATGAGGTGTCATGGGCTTTGCTATTAAGAGAAGCCAAGCTATCAGAAAAAGCATGGGGTTTGCATTTAAACCTGGACTGATTTTTGAAGAGGACTCCATGGTTGCTGAATTCTTCGGAAAGGAGGAATTCTCCTCTTCTCCGCAGAGAGGCAGGACTGCTCTGGAACCTGCCCTAGCCACCAGACGTTCATCCCATCACGCACACCCTGCTGCCAGCACACCACCAGCAGCCACGTCATCCCTGTGCAATCCTACACCAGCCCTCAGCAGCGCTGGCGCTGCAGGAGCCAGCAACGGGCTGAGAAATCAAAGATCTCTTGTACAAGAGCTCCCCCACCTCCCTGCAGCCCCAGTTAACTTCAAAACCCTATGTCATGGGTGGGGAGCAGCCAGACCATGGAAAGTAGCTTCATCTCAGTTCTGAGTTCAAGAGGGAGGAGATAAAACTTAAGTCCGCTTTGCAGAATAGGCATGGCCAGCCAAGTTCCCCTAGACTCCAGCTAAGTCACGAGAGCTCACGAAACACGCTCCCCACCAAAATCCTGGGCAACAACAGCTCTCTGGCAGCTGCCGGCCGGCTTTTTAACTAGGAAGAGCAGTGCCCAGAGCTAGACAGACAGCTGGACCCAAAACTATGTGCAGTACGTGGCTTGGACCTCAGCTCCCTTCTGAAGGCTCAGTGAACGCCAAGGTCAATCTGGGTTTTGAGAGCAAGCCAAGTTCTGCTGAAAATGGGAGTCCAAGAACCCTGCACGTGCTCTCCTCCCGTCAGGCCAGCTCCCTCCAGGAGGGCTCAGCCCGATTTCCAAGTATCGGAGCTTGGATTACTGAAGCAGTGACGTGGTTTCCCAACTGCCATGCCTTAACCAGGGAGCTGCAACCATTCCTCCAGCTCCACTGGCAGGGTCTAGGCACACACCAGGCGGGGAGGTGGGATTCAGGAGGAAGAGAGGCTTAGCTCCTACATGAGGTACACTGCTTCTCTGCTGGTTTGGTGACAGGAGGGGTGGATTTGGGGAGAAGAGAAAGTTCCCATGTCTCACAGTTCAAGGCTGGCAGGAACAGTTAGGGTCAGCATCTGATTTATAGCCAACAGCCCCTCTGGTCCTGTAAGTCCAGCTCCACGAGCGATAAACCCAGGTGTGCTCCAAACACGTACCTTTTGGAGTTCCTCTTCAGATGCTGTGAGCTTTGCTTTCCACACCTGCTCCTCCTCCTCCACACTCTTCTGCAGGTCTCGCAGCATCCCTTCCTGTTGGCAAAGCCTCAGCTGAGCTCAAACCTCCTCTAGCCCTCCCAAGCCGAGCAGTGTTAGGGCTGGAAGCCCTGGCACACCCAAAGCCTCTCTAAGGATTTGGGCCAAAGAATGGGTGACAGAATTAGGTGCCTCAGGTGGGGCTAGGGGCTCCCATTTCCGAGGCTGGCTCAACCACCCCACCCATGCGTGCTGTGCCACATCCACCCACTACCACCACCAGAAAGGTTTCCAACATAGTTAGGCTGAAGAGGAGCTCTAGAAATTCAGGTTTCTCCTATTCCCGTCTCACTGGCAAATAGTCTTCCACATGGCAGCCCCTCAACATACTGAGGGGTGCCCACCATGAGCCCACGGGCAGCCTGGGCTGCCGGGAGACCTCTCAAGAGGTATTTCTAGTAGAAGACCAACACAGTGCAAAGGGCTGCAACTTACCGTCTCTGCAAGGATAGTTCTATACTGCTCACATTCTGCTTGTAAAGTGCTTTGCGCTTCCTCTGCCTCTTTTAATTTAAGTGCTGAATCCTGAAAAGAGAGGGAAGGGATGGAGAGAGAGGTGAGAAAAAGTGACCCTCAGGCACTCCCTCACCCCTCCACTTTCCAGCCCCTTCACTTACTGGGGGCTCTGTTGTAACTGTCTGCTGCTTTAGCACATCCGCAGTCTTCTCCTTAAACTCTTGTAGCCACATGTCGTAACCCTGAGTTTGAAAAAAAAGAGGACAAGGAAGAAAAAGAACACTTAGACATCTGTCCTTCCCATGTGGTGGAAGCTCTGCAGGGGTCTGAGAAAGCCCATGCCCACCTGCTGCGAGGACACAGTGACTCCGGGGAAGGCAGACAGCAGCGTCTGCTTCGTTCGCGTCTGGAGCGCATCCAGCTGTTGGGCCAGCTCTTCCTGTAAGAGGAACAAACTGGCATGGGATGAAGGTCTTGGGCACCTGCCGGCCAGGCTGCCAATACCGGTCCTGCTTTTCTGTGCCTACAGGGGTGAGCCAGCACAGGGAAACCAGCCAACAGAGAAAACTGCTGCTGCTGCTGCGAACCACGAAAATGTTCCTTCCAGTTCACGCATCTTCCCGATTCTGACCATGACCTGTACTGAGGATACCACGGCCCTCAAGACAAACTTTGGAGAAGCTGGCAGGAGTGTTGGTCCTGCACTGCTCCCAAGAGGAGGCAGGCAACCCAGGGCAAGCATCTCTGGTGGCTCGGGGAGGCTGAATGTTTCCCTTACAACATCAGCATCACGGCTAGAGAGAAATGCCGGGCTCACCTTTGCTTTTGTAGCAGCAAGTAGTTTTTCCTCACACGCCTTCTCCATTGTGGTCAACGCTTCCATTGCTTTCCAGTTCTTCTCACGAAGGTCCTGCCGAGACCGCACACAGAGGGCAATAAGCCACACATCATGCCAAAGGCCACCAAGCTGCTTGTTGGCACTGTGGAGGATTTCAAAGCCTCCGCTTAGGAAAACGGGCAGCAGCCCTTTGCTTTTGTCAAGGGTCTTCCAGCCCACGTGCACCCCTTTCCCCTCCACCCTTGCAGCGGCCCAATGCACAGCGTCACTCAGGCGGTGGCCTTAAGGGAGCAGAGCTGGATGGAGGCAGGAGCTCCAGAAGCAGCCCTCAGGATGCCTAGAGCTGCCCGGAGAGGACACAGGCCAAGTGGAGGGCTGTAAAGTTGCCTCCACACAACTTGTACCTCTACACAAGGTACTGATACCACCTTGTAGTAGAGGGACAAGGAGCAATGAAGCATGAGGGACCCTCGCTCGGGGATTGCCTTGATCTTGCTGGGGTAGGATCTCCCTGGCTTACCAGGTCTTAAACCTCCCAACAAAGCAGGGGACAGACACCTCCACCGAGGCAGTCCACCTGCTGCAGCTCATCAGCCCGAGCTGTGCAGCCTGCCGGGGGGATTCCTGCTCTCAGTCAAGGCAATGCCTCCAGTGCTCTGCGGGGCTGGAAGAGCCTCTGGCTGCACCAGGGAGCCATTGGTAGCCAACCATGATGGGTTGTCATTCAAACCCCAGAGACCTGGGTTTTGGAGGAAAAACTGTGAGAGCAGCAAAAGCTGAGCCCAGTTCGCTCACGTACATTGTTTTTTGTCTTCTGTTGCTCCACTGCTTCTCGCAGCTCTGTGGCTTCCCTTTCCAAGGACAAGAGCTGGTCTGTCTTCTCCTGGAGCCTGGAAGGGCAGGACGCAGGAGTGAGTCTCAGCATCCACCTCCCTGCCAGGTAGTGAGCTGTCAAGAAGGGGACTGCAACTCTTCCTATCCCGGTCTGCTCCGGGATCTACACACAGCAGGAGGAGGAGGGAGTAGGACTAAAAATCATGGCCATGGCAATGCTGGAGCAGGATCTCATTTTCTACCAGCTTATCAGCAATAACAAGCAAGCAAGTAGCTGGCTGGCTGTACAGCCAGGCCAAGAGGAAGAAGTAACCTGATTCAAAGGCCAGAAATTTCAGCTTACACAACTGGGACTGCTCCTGACACACTCCTGCCCATGGCTTGTTAGGCTGAGATAGCCCACAGCTCTGCATTTTGAAAGCATCATCCTACTATCTTGAGTAAGCATAAATCAGGGCTGCTGACTCGATGCCTGAGATCCTGCAGCTTCTGTCCACACCTTCAGATCCACCATCTGCCCTGAAGGGAGCCTCAGTTTGAGCAGACCCAAGAAGGTTCAGATCCTTGACAAGAACCACCCAAGTTTCTTGGGGTCCCAGGGCAACTGAACAGCTGCCCTCCTTTAAAGGAATGCTGGATGCTCGCTGGCAGTGGGGGCATCTGAGAAATCCGCCCCCTGTGCAGAGCCTTGAGCCTTCTCAGAGGTGCCCAGCACATGGACAAGGAGCAACAGGCATGAGTCTTGCCATGGGAAATGCCAGGAAACCTTTCTGCACCGGGGGGAAGATGTTGTCAAACACTGGAACCCAGAGAGGTGATGAATCTCCATCCTTGGAGATACCTGGAAACATCCTGGAAAAAACCTCCTCTGGTTGGCCCAGCTTTGAGCAGGAGCTTGGATCAGGGACATCCCACCCTCAGCACCAACATCCCCAGAACCTCCTAATCTGCCAGACCAGCCAGCCTCCATGTGCCTGCCAGCAATTACACTTTCACTTCAGAATGGACTGGCTGTTATTTGGGGCCAGAACTGGAGCCAGTTAATATTTTAAACAGCTGTGTTGGCCAGGATTGACCTTCTCCTCCCAGCTTCATAATCCCCAAGCCTGCCTAACGGAGAGGGCGGGAAGCCTTCACCCATAGGGCTCAGTGCCCAGGGAAGCCTGAGACACACAGACAGCAAGCTGGGGGTGCCACAGCAGTCTTCATGTGCACCTAGACCCACCTTGACCACAGCTGCTTCATTTCTGCTTCATTGGCTGCCTGGAAGAGAGGGAGAGCACTTTTGTTACCTGCCCTGAGGCACGTGGTGCAGATGAGCCCTTTCTGCAGCATCCCAGAGGGGATCCCAGAGCAAAGATAACACAGGTACTGTGTTAACACAGTGCAGAAACACCTGCTTGAGCAGTGTAACCCCCTCTACTTCTCCCACCCCAATTAAACGAGCACGCAACCTGCAAGTCTCTGTCTTTTTCTGCTTCCCTCATCTGGCCTGCCTCCAGCAGAGCTTCGATGGATTTGAGCCTCTCCAGGAGCTTTGTATTCTCTGAACCGGCATCCTGCAGTTTCCCCTTCACATTGTCCAGCTCCAGCAACTTGCTTTTAACCTCCGCTTCAGAGCTCAGCAGCTTGGCCTGCAGTTCTGTTGGAGGAAGGGGTGAGAAAGACGGTAAGGCAGGTGCAAACAGATTTGGAGACTCCCCATCCTACCCTGCCCAAGCAGGACTCTTGGCCAAAGAAGTCTTGGCTGGGGATGCTTTCAGGAGGCACAGGAAGGCTAGGCAGGGATGCAAGACAGCACGTGAGAGAGGCAATGGAGTGGCGCCCTAGAATAGGACCAGTCCCACATCTTTCTCACATTGACACCAGGCAGCCTAATTTATCCCTGCATCTACTTGTCCTGCCCCAGCCAGCCCCGCCAAGCACCCAGCCCTGAGAGCTCCAAGTCTGCCCCACAGCTCTCCCCTGTGCCGATCCAAGGTCCTCACCAGCAATGCTCTGCTGCTGTCCTTTGGTCTTTTCTGTGTCTGCTAACAAGCTTTTGTAGCTGGTCTGGGTTTTGCGGAGTTCATCGCTTACTTCGTCCAGCCTCTTCTGCAGCGTCACCTCCACCTCCCTTTGGGAAGCCTGCACAGCAAGAAGAGAAGGCTTTCCATAGCATGCCAGGCACCCCAGCCAATTTGAAGCAAAGCTCCGTGTGTCGCATAATGTTATTTTTAAGCTGTGCTTTGGGGGCTTTAAGCCATCCTTCCCCCGCGCTCCCCCTGTGCACAAAGCATCTTGCCTCGCACTCATGTTTTATCATTTGCCAGCCCTCAAGTGGGAAGCAGACAACACCCGAACGTCTCAGTTCTGGGCCAATACCATGGCCATCCTCCCCTCCGGAGAGCTAAGCTCTGAAAAACCTCTTAAAGCCCTGGTCTTAATGCATGGCCTCAGCCCAGCAGGGAGAGGTACTGCCACGGTGCTTAGCAGGATGGAGACACACAGCCATGTGTTTCCACACAGGGAGGAAATTTCTGTGCGGTTTGGGCCAGAGAAGACTTTTTTTTTCCATCTTAGAAAGCAGTGAGGAAGAGGCCTGGCCAAGGCAGGCACTTCAAGGGGGAAGGCAGAGGAGGACAAGGAGCATGCTGCAAACCAGCAGTTCTACGGGTATGAGTTGCAGATGGAGATAGAGAAACATTGCTTTGCATGGAGGGGACAGAAGAAGGTAAACCAGCAGCCCCATCTCTGTCTGAGTGATGCTTCCAGATCCACCAAGAAAGCAGAACTTCTTTTTTTTGAGGATTTGACCCTGTATCCTCAGCTCAGAGCTTCAGGTGTTACTGTGGAGCACATTCTCCCGAGCACCTTAAACACACCACTGGCTTTAAAGTCTTCCAGCCAGTACGATTAATTATTACTAAGGTGTGCAGCAAGCTGACAGCCCTGCAGAAGTTCTCCTAAAAGCATGCCTAGAATATGGTGTTTTGAGCCAGGAAGGTGGTCTCTGCCTTCATGCTAGCCATGTCCCCATATCACCCACTTGCTCCTCGCCTGCAAAAGCAGCAGGGGCCAAAACCAGACCAATAAAAGGAGATCTGCATCCTCAGGCACCTGAAAAATTAATAGCAAGGATACTGAAGGCCCCTTGCTCTAGGAACACCTCTACAAAACCATTTTGGCATGCGTAGATAAAGGTCTCCACCACCACAGCCCCTTTGTAAAGAGGCCAGAGCAATTTGGAGACCACCACACATGCAGGAGAGATACATCACATCCCTCACCCTGTCTGCCACCCCCCGGGGGAAAGAATTGCAAGTTCCAGGGTCAGGGGTACCCGGGATCAATGCTCCCAGCCTCCGGCTTAGCTGAATTCCAGCAGGAGCACTGTCAGCCCTCCAGAAGATGCTCTTCCCTGCGTGGGTACAGCCTGGCTGCTGGGAACATGCTGTTGCTCCTCTGCTGACAGCGTGCTCAGAGGCTCTGCTTGGGAGGTGTCCTTTAAACACCCCAAACCCAGCCACACCCTGGTGACAACAAAAAAGCCACAAGCTCTACCTCCTGCACCAAGGAGAGAGAGCAACAGGCTTAAAACCAGCGGAGTTGAGAGAGAGCATCCACGGCTGTGTGAGGACAGGCTGGTGGGGGCCAGTGGGTTTCCTCTCTCGCCTTAGGGTATCACCCAGCAGCATGCACCATCTAGGCGTCACACACACACCTTCACACCAGGCTCGTGAGCTTCACAGGTGAGTGAGAAGAATGGCTTCAGCCAGGGCATCACGCTCCCTGGGCTTTGCTGGTGATGCTGCACAAAGAGTGCATTGCATGTGACAAACTAATGGGGGGGAGGCAATTAAGAGGTCCGCAAGGCAGCTCGCTTTCCAACCGTGGATGCTCATTTCCCTCCAAGCTCTTCCCATGGCCATATCCATGGATCCCATACAATTTAGCCACCCGCCCCATCTCTGTGAGGGGATAGGGTTTGCCAGTGCCTGCCTGACCTGCAGCTGCTCGATTTGCTTCTCCGAGGCCGCCGCTTTGATCTCCCAGCTCTTCCTCTGCTGCTCCTCTTGCTGCAGCACCTCCGATTTGTCAGACAGCTCTTTCATCAGCTTGTTGCA
This sequence comes from Strix uralensis, assembly GCF_047716275.1. Taxonomy (NCBI): domain Eukaryota; kingdom Metazoa; phylum Chordata; class Aves; order Strigiformes; family Strigidae; genus Strix; species Strix uralensis. Next base: position 115,508,844 of record NC_133974.1, on the reverse strand, counting down.
CTCTTGCCGTAACTTGGCCAGCTCAGCGTTTTGCCTGCACCAACAGAAGTGGAGTTATTTTAGCCTGCAGGCCAGCCAAACATCCCTGATGTTACCTAGGAGGGAACACATCTTCCTGTGGGCCTGATACAGGACTTGAAGCATCTCAATGGTTGCATTCGCCTATTTCTAGGACACGCCTGGTCCTTCAGGGAGGGAGTGGAAAGAGCTTACAAATCACTTTTCAAAAGCTGCGTTTCAATCACAGGAGACATTCCTTTCTCATGAAGTAGAGGACACAAGGATCTGTGTTCCCAGACACAAGAGGAAGCGCTCTAAGCAGCTGGAGTCCGCTCTGTAATTATTTGACCGCTGTTAATCCCCAGCCATTTCAGACTTCCTAAAAAAGGAGTGTGAAATTCTTATACCTAGCTCCTATTTGTTCTGCATGCACCAGGTAGGTCTCAGTTCTCTGTCGCATCACTCCCATCAAAGAGTCAGCTGCATTTCTTCTGAAGTTTGAGAGTATGAGCTGCCCTAAAGGGGGGAAGTGCCACGGCACCTTCTGGTCCCCGCTCCCCGCCTCCGCTGCCTGTTGGCTCTAGCATCAGCACAGGTGACCCCAAAGCAGAGAGGGTTTCCCCTGCCCTTTCACTTGGGAAGAACATCCTTGTTTCCCCTGCCAGCCCCAACAAAAGCCATTTGGCAGGCTCTTCCTTGCTCCCTCCTCTACCTCCAGCTAGTTGGGGTGTCTGTAGAACCACCTTCAAGAAAGAGGGTGGCCAAGTCTAATTGACAGCCAACCCCAAGGTTTGCTAGAGAGCAGCCCCAGGCTCTTCCCCCCGCCCCAGCCTTACTTGCTCTCTGTCTGGCTGGTGGCCTGGTTGAGGGCGTCCCTCAGGATGGAGTTCTCCTGCTGCAGGCGAGCCAGCTGCGTGTTGGGGCCATTCTCCAGCTGCTCCTGCAGGGTCCGGATCTAGAGGAGCCCAACAGGGGTTAACACCGCCGCCAGCCCCTTTGCTCTCCCTGTGAAGCCCACCTCATGAGCAAAAGGGTCTGGCAACATGGGGGGCTGTCTACTGATGCTGACAGCCCCCAGGGATGTGACATCCCATGAGGATGCTCCCACATGCCTCTTCTCCCTCGAACACCATGGTCCAGGAGCACCGCAGGGTCTTGCCCCTCCCCAAGGCTCTGGTCCCCCTGCACATCTCAGTCTTCTCCAAAAGACCATGCATCTGCCACCAAAAGCCACCCGGCAGCCAGAGGAGGAAGCTGCAGAGCACAGCATGGGGCTCACCTTGCCCTGGAGCTGCTGCGTTTCGCTGACGTGGTCCTGGTAGCTGGCCTGCATGCGTGCCTGCACCGCCGTGATCTCCCGCTCACGGGTGAGTAGCTGTTCCTTCAGCTTGGCCTCCACGGCCACCGCCTTGGCTCGCTCAGCTGCCAATTCCTTCGAGGAGAGAAGTCACCCAGTTAGTCCTCAGCATATGAGTTTCCTCACTTTAAGGGGATGCAAAACCAGTGGCCTCCTAGCTCAGAAGACTTAAAAGTTCAGCCCTTTCAGAGCTGCCCCCATGCCCAGCTAAGCCGTTTAGCACTTACATTTCCTCCTGCATTTTGTTTTGGACTCTGTGGCCACTGGATGCCACTGTTGTTCCACATTGGGCCAGCTAAGAGAAAGGAGTAAGACAGCCTGGAATTTTATTTCCCACCCCCCTAGGATCAAAAACATCACATAAAGTTTGGGGCAAAGTGGAAAAACTAAAAAAAAAAAAAAAAAAAAAAAACCCACAAAAAATACCTTCCGCTCCCTGCCAAGGCAGGCATGCTCCATTGGCCGGCTGGGCAAAACCATGCCACTGCCCTGTGTAGCCTGCACAGGCAGATGTTTAGCACAGTGCCCAAGTGCATGGGATGGCTTTGCCCTCTCCTCTCCTGCCTGTAGGCAGACGGACTCACCACTGCCGGGTTCTGCCAGCTGCAAGGCAGGAGGTGCTGAGTCCAGGGTGGTGAGGGTCTGTTCTGACTTCAACACCCAAAAAGAGCTGGACGCAGGGCGCTGAGTCAGGGAAGGGGGCTGTAAATAGTCCTTTAAAAAGGGACTGATCAGCTCCTTCTCAGCTCAGGGGATCCAGGCAGAGATGAGAAGGGATATATTTTCCTCCCTAAAGCAGCAGAAAGGTGCAATCTCTTACAGGAAAGGCATTCCCCTGATTCTCCTGTGGCTGCCAAGAGGCATTACCCAGCGGCTCTTTGGGCTGGTGCCCCCCCAGGCTGGATCAGGCCCAGGTGATGAGATCAAGTGGGGATGTCCTCCCCTTTTTGGGGAAAAAACAGTAAACGGGTGAAGGGCGCAGAGAGCCCCTGAGCTTCACCTCCAAAGGGGATGAGGTGCGGTGAGCAGGAGGCACATGGCAAGCCACGACGAGCAGAGCCCCTGCCAGGGATGCCAGGAGGGCCGTGTGACGCTTACCTTGCTCAGCTCCCGCAGCTTGTTTTTGGCAGCGGCCACATCCTCCTGCTCGGTGGTGAGCTGCTTCTCCTTCTCTTCCAGCTGGCGTTTCAGGACAGCGACCGGGTCACCCTTCTGCGTGGCCTGCCAGTGCGGGGTGGCACATCAGTGAGGACCATCACCTCCAGACCCATCCCCTCCACCCCACACGTGCGGGATCCTGCCCTCTGCTCCAGGGGAAAATTCAGCTGTGGTCTCCAAGACTGACCCTTGGGGCCAGCCTGCCTGCAAAGAGGGTGCCTTCCCTGCCCTCTGCACCTCCCGAGGCTTGGCAGAGTGGTAGAGCCCTGGCAGCAGGCGGCCACGACGGCACTGTCAGCCGTACCGTGTGCCACGTGTCCTGGACGATGCCTGCTTTCTCCGTCAGGATCTCGATGAGCTGCTGGGCCTCCCCCTCACTGAACATCATGCTGCTGACGGTGGACACGAGGGTCTTGTAGGGCAGGTAGAGGGGCCCATCCGAGTCCGCAGGTGCTAGGGAGGAGAGAGGAGGGGTTGAGACTGCTCAAGCCAACAGCAGAGCTGAGTAGCCTCATCTCAGTTGGCTTCAACCCCACAGCTGCCATTTCAAACCAGCATCCACCCAGATTTCCACAGTCAAGTTTGATACCTCTCTAACTGAATGAAACATGAGAGTGCTGGAGACGACACTCACCACACACGTGAGCTTCTTGAATCAGCTGCCACCTCTGCCTGGCTCTACTACTGGTCCCACCACCCTGCCACCATCCTCCATCAAACGGAGTGATTCACAGCTGGCCGTGCTTTGCCAATGCCAGGGAGCAGAGACGTGTTGGGCATCAGAAGCTGGACCGCACTGTGATACCACCTTGTTGGGGGACATCACCCCATGCAGTGGTGCCAGAGATGCAGAGCGCAGCAAGGTCATCTCCCACCTTTCACCACGCAGGTTTGTTCCAGCTCTTTGCTAAGGGAATGACACAACTTCAATTCTTCCCCCACCCCTCTGCTAACCTGGGAAAGCCAAGGAGCATCAGGGATGGTGATACAACAGTAGGACCACAGTGCACATGGTCACAATGGATAGAGGGTGGAGGGCAGTGATTTAGGAGTTCCTGCACAGTATCTATGGCCCAGCGGGCTTATTTTCCCAATAATCCCAAAAGAAAAAGCAGTTTGGACCTGGTTGATCCAGAGTCTCTAAAGCCATTAACACCAGGGTCTCTTGAATGCAGAGCTTGGACCCCCCAAGCAGCAAGGTCAGAGAAGAAGGAGGAGGAGGTGCTGCAGGCATCAGATCAGAGACTCCTCTGCAGCACCTAGCAAGGAGCCCACGCTGGAGCAAGCTCATCCTGAAGGACTGCAGCCCATGGAAGACCCCATGCTGGAGCAGGAGAAAGGTGTGAGGAAGAAGCAGTGGCAGAGAGGAGCTGTTATGGACTGACCACAGTCCCCATCCCCCCGTGCCACTCAGCGAGGGGAGGCAGAGGAGCTGGGAGGGAAGGAGTGGAGTTGAGCTTGCAAAGAAGGGCAGCAGGGGAAGGTGTTGTTTTAATTTTGTCTCTCTTTCTCATCTATTTTAATTGGCAATAAATTAAATTCGTTTTCCCCAAGTCAAGTCTGTTTTGCCTGTGGTAGTAATCGTTAAGTGATTGCCCTGTCTCTATCTCAATCCATGAGCTTTCCCATCTCATTTTCTCTCCCATCCTGTTGAGGAGGGGAGGGAGAGAGCAGCTGGGTGGGCGTCTGGCAGCTGGCCATGGTCAACCCACCGCAGCAACAGAGCGGCAAAGCCGGGGAACGCCCAGCAATTCCGGCACACGCTGTTTGCTCCCAGCCTCTGGTAGATCCATTTGGGATGGCAGCGCTGAGCCCTGGCAGCAGCAAAGTCTGTCTCACCAGCAGCGGCCACTTCCCAGCAGCGCAGCCGGGGCAGCTCCCCTCTCTTGTGCAACCGGGGCCCAAGAGCTTGGCTCACACTTTACTCACACTGGCAACAGCGCAGAAGCAAGACAACACATCACCTCCCCTGGCCCGGTCCCGCTGGGCGGAGGGACCCACCAAGCGAAATGTTGCCCATCTCCTGTCAGCATTGCGCAAGCGAGCCTTGCACAAGACGGGCACGATGCAAACCCCACCTTGCAGCTGGGAAACGGATCCGGGGCAGCCTGCCAAGCCGTGGCAGAAGGAAGCCTACGCCGCTGCCGAGCCCACTTGCAGAGTCGGAAACCTCACACCTCGCCGAAGGAAGCGGCAAAACAAGAAGCAGCTGCACAGCAAAGCTGCCATGGGAAAGCACGGCAGGAACGAGGGGTCTGAAGAGCCACTTCTCAAACCCAAGGGGACACGGGCAACACGAATGGCCCTTGCGTCAAGCCCCACACGCGGGAGGCTGCAGCCCAGATCGGGTACCCGCGTGTGTTTCATGGGAGAGCATGGCGCCTGCCATCACAGATAACGACCTGCGCTCCAAGTACACACTAACCACTCGCAAGCAAGTTTTTGTGTGATGCAGGAGGCTAAAAACGAACCGCACAAGAGAAAAATACCCCAAGCTGCTCTTGTCGGGTTTGCCATCTGTTTCAGTGCCAAGCACGTGTCTTTGAACACTCTGAACACCCATTTTTATCTGCCACAGGATAATTTGTTGCTTCTGCCTTTAAGGAGGAGAGAACACAGCTGCCAAAAGGCTGCCCACAATACCTTGGTCAAATTGCAGCCAGCTTCGTGGCGCAAATACTGCTGAGAGCTTTCCTTTGAAAAACCCCACAGGAGCAGCTAAGACATCAGTCTTGGCTTTGAAGACACGAAGGATCGGCACTTCATACCCAAAGGACTGGATTTTCAGAGCAGCCAGAAAAACTCCCAACTTGACAAGTGCTGAGAGCTCCTCTCCCGTTCACATTTCCTCAGCTGTTACAGCTTGGATTTAGGGCCACGTTTTTCAGCGTTAGAGAAGTGCATCCCTGTGTGCACATGACAAACCAGCCACCTCCAGTTTCCCCAACAGCACGGCTGCAATACCCTCCAGTAGTGGCTGCTCAAACTGTTTCACACCTCATCACCATGTGGAGATGGCCTTTAGTGAAATCCTTTCCTCAGAGGAGCAGATACAAGGGTTTTAACCCAACCTTGGAGACCAGCGGCTGCAAAATGTCCTGCTGAGTAGCAGGCCCTCTTCCAAAACATGGGTGTGGAAACTGTCAGGTTACACAGCAGTCTAGATTAGGATGTGCTGGAGAAGGCGAGCAAGTAGGGGTGTCTTTTTGTTTGGTTAGGTTTTTTTTGTAAAGAAAGAAAGAAATGAAACCTATGTGCACCACATCACATCTCTAAGAACACCTGAGAGATTTCTCCCACATGTCCATATAGGAACACTTCGACAGGTCTGAAAGCACTCACACGTTTTTAGTGCCTGCAACTATCACTTAACGAAAAGTAAAACCCGAACTGTTCATGTTGGTGCAACGAGAGGCAAGAATCCAGCTACAGAGCTGTTTCTCCCCTTCCTACACCTATTTACACCCTGGAGAGTTCAGGACCACCTCCTTTAATCTCTTCCACCTCCAACTCAATCAAGTGAAGCATGAACAATGACAGGCAAGTTTCTTCTCCCCTGTGACATATCTAAAGTTACTTCCCTCTAATTATCCTATGATCGATCCCCTGAAGTATAAAACACCTTCAATCCCCTCTCCTCCAATTGGCAGTTTTTCATCTCCACTGAAGAAGAAGGAAACTCTAGCACCTCCCCATAGAAGAGTGGTAGAGCTCCTGTGTGCTTTTAATAATCAGGGGTGGAGGGGGAAAACACCTCATCTTGGCTTTCCACCCAGATGTCCAGCACCTTGGCAGCTGCCCCCTCTCCCATGACAGGTACACGCACCTCCTGCTAATTCTCAGCGTGCAGATCTGATCAGAGACCTGCAACGCAACAGCAAATCCAAGATGAACGTGTAACTCTCTAACATCTGTGTGCTGGACCAAGGAGCTAAGCACCAAGCAGGGGTTCCTGATGCAGGAAGAAACACATTACAGAGCAAAAACAAGTCGATAAACTTTACTCTATTTCCTCCCTGAGAGAACAACAGTCCAGCACAGGTTTTTCAACCCACCTTCCGCTTGGCACACATGTTCCATCTCACCAGACACAGCCTTTCTACAGCTGCTCTGAAGAAGCAACGCTGAAGACTGAAGAGATCTCAGAATGGGATAGCTCTGTTTTAACAGCACCAAGATGCCCTGCTGGCTACTCAATGGGGATATATGCAGAGGAATTTGGCCTTACCTGGCTCACTCTTCTTCTTGGATGCAGCCTTCTTCTTGACAGGTCCATCATGCTTCTGCTCCTCATGGGTCGGAAGAGCATCGGTTTTCTTGATGGCAATAGAGCTGACAACTGGAGCACTTTGCTGCGTGCCAACTGGTGGCACGGCCACAACAGGCACCTCCTTAGGGGTCACCTCCAAGACAGGAGAACTTTTGGGGACACTGACAGGAGGCGAAGCCAACACCGGGCTAGGAGCAGGCTCTACCTTTGCCACCTTCTTCTCCTTCTTCCTCTTCTCCTTAGGTGACGGAGCAGGTTTCTCCTTTTCCTGGGGGGCCACTGACACGGCTGTAATCGGAGACTCAACAGTTACGGGCTCAGGCACCACAGAAGGCTCAAGAACCACATCCTTGGGAGAGTCTGTCACTTCCTGAGCCAGCTGCTGCTCTGGGATCTTTCCATTAGGCTTCTCTTCCTTTTTCTTTGCTTTTCCTTTTTTCTCAACAGGTTTCTCTTTCTTCTTTTTATCTATTTTCTGCTGCTGGGTCTTCTCCAACTCTTTGCGTTGCTTGGCCAAGGCTTCCTCGTAAGAAGTCTCCTTCATGGAGAAGGTGGACACCAGGAAGATCCCGATGGCTGATATCACCATAAAACCTCCAAAGACCATAACACCCAGTGTCTGAGGGTCATACACATCCATCCTGCCTTATTCTTCTGTGCCTGCAAGACACCAGAATGACAGTTAGTGGGGGGAAAAAAACAACAATGCAACAGCCTCTCTGAGCAGGGTTCTTCATATAGACATTTGAGTCACCAAACGGCACCGTGCAGGGAAAAGACAGATGTTCAAGATTCACACACCCCTGGTGAAGGCCACTTGCCTACACACCCCCAAGTCTGTGCTCCTCCGCTACGTTGCCTATGCAGTCCAGCCGTACCGCAGCGACTAATTTCACTGGCTGTAGCAATCTCCAGAAGAACCAAAGAGGAGGAAGAAAAAAGAAGGGATGTGATCACAGACAGCCGCGAGCAACTACTCATTACATGTCCAATGGAATGGTTTTTCACGACCGTTGCATGATGCTGCGTCCCCGTGGCAGTAAGAGAGCCCCTTCTCAGGCTGTTTGGTGCAGCTTGGCCAAGAGCTGGGCTCCCCATGAAGTACCCAGCCTTTTCATTGCACCCAGATGCACATTCAGCTCTCAACTTTGGAATAAAACATCCCCCTGGAAGAAGAAAGCATGCACAGGAGAGCTTTCCCCAGATTTGCAGCAGCCCTGGCCTTCTCCCTTCGCCACCTGCACCCTGCGACACTGCTGGTTTCTGCCCAGCCCAGCGGGGGACACACACGATGACTGTGTCCCAATGCGCAGCTGCTCCCAGTTCACCGTGAAGAGAGACAACCCAGCAATGATGCTGCCTGCACGTACACCACACGGAGAACCAAGTCACGACCACTTCCTTGAGATGCAAATACCAATAAAGGTCATAAGTTCAAGCTAAAGCAAAAAAAGCATGGTCATTATCTCATCTCCCCAGCAGATGCCCACAGGAAGAAGTGAGACTTACAAATTGGGCGCTGGATGTGGCACTTCTGTTTCCACATCTACTATTAGCTGGCGGGCAAGCCAGGCACAGGGTCCTTCCCACCCTCAGCAATGGAGCGTCAGCAACACAAGGAGCAGCAACAGAGACCGTACTGCCTGCTCTGAGATCCGGCAGGCAGGGCACAGCCACACATGGAGAAAGGCGCTGCTATCTCCACTCATCTTAATTGCTCATTGAACCCTGTCCTGAGTTTCAAATCTCCCACTCACGTGTTTCTCCCATGAGGGCATCACCTCCACGTGGCTCCGAGGTAGCTCATGAACCCCCAGATGCTGAAGTCAGGCAGTTAATCTGCAAAGAGGCACTCTCCAGGAGGTGCCAGGCTGCGGTTTCTCATCACTGTGCCTCAAAACATAATCAGGAAAATGCAGAAAGTCCTCGGCTATCAGAAGTCCCCATCCCCACGCTTAACTGTAAACATTATCAAATTTCCTCTTTAAGAGATTGTGGGTTAAGGAGGGAGGGAGGGGCTGGAAGGGGAGGAGGCAAAAATAAGAATAAAACTAAGGAGATCAGCATCTTTTCAAAACCTCAGTCTTGCAGGGAGAGACCTCGGTGCCTTTTCCTTTCTAACAGTCGGAGCAGCAAACTCGCAGCTGAATCCGAAGCTCAAAGCTGCTCGCGCTTTGAGGGGGTGACAGCGCAATGAAAAACTCTCCTCCCAACACCCAAGCAAGGGGTGCAGAGCTGGAAGGAGATGCGAAGCAGCCATCTCCTACTGATACCCACCTGCCCGGGGAAGGATGTTTTAGCCAGCAGCCCAGCCCTCCCTGCCTGCCTCTCCGAGCATCCCAGGCGAGGCAGGAGAGAGCTGGCAGGCAGGAGGGCTGCCAATGCCAGCTGGAACCAGCCTCCCCTGGCAGGGCCAACTTTCTACCCTGGGGCACCGCTCAAGAGCCCAGCTGATACTACAGGCATCACTATTTCATGTCCGCCACAGCCATTTCGGATTGAAACAGCCTCAGCCCACTCTACCCCAGAACATCTGGTGCCAAGTCACTCCCTTCTGACTAGGTAGCATTGCTTTGGGATGGTCCCTACCAGGACAGACAGATTATTCCTAGCCTGTACGGTGAAAAGGGCTGGGTTTCCTCTCTCTGGCAGTAAACAAAAAGTAGGGCTGGAGAACACATACCCATGACCTTGGGCTGGTTTTAGGGCTACACCGAAGCACCCAGGAGCTGTTTTAGGGGCAGAACAAAGTGACCTGCATTCCTCGCCTAGAAACCCTGACACTTTGGTAAAAATAAACCCTTCCTGACCTCACACCCCCACAGCTTCCTATTTAGATAAAAATTTGCCGTTCCAGCTTAGGGCAAGGGCATCACCAAGGGCTGGCAAATGTACTCCAACCACATCAGCTGCTACCACTACCTCCAAAAGCAGCTGGATGGAGCCCACAAAGGATGGTAACAGAGGAAAAAACCCAAACCTCCACTACAGAGGCATCCAGCACACAGAGGATAGATGAGAGAAGAAACGGGGGCGGTGAGGTGGGCGAGATGGCAGTGCTGGAGCCCGCTGCCTGCCCCACATTTCAGCCTGCACTGCTGTCCCTGCCGAAGCCCTTGCAGGCAGGGTGTTTGAGCCCCACACTCCCTCTCCCCCGCAGGCAGCCTCACCCAGCCCTGCTGCAGTAAAAGCTGCCTGTACCTTGCCTCCTCTCAGGCTTTACAGCCAGGGTGAGATAACGATGCAGATTAGCATTAAAGTCTTTCCTTGCTAGACCAAAAAAAACCAACAACCCCCTCCAAAACAAAACCAACACAAGAAAAAAGCAGCCCAGAGCACTAACCTAGAGCAGCTGTGGACGTGCTGGAAGAGCCATCGCAGCAGTCAGAGCTCGTGAAAGCATCTGAGATGCTCGCATGGGCCATTGGCAAGCTCCCACTGCTGGACCAGAGAAACCCCGTGATGTTCCCAAAGACAGGTGTGCCAGGGGAAAATCCGAAATAAAGAGTGAGAGATACCGACCGGGCAGCAATTACTCCCAGCAGTGCTATCATGGCAAAGGGAAACTCTGGTGCTGTCTCAATGCTCATGCCCCGCAGCCTGCGGCGTGGGGCCGGTCCTGGCAGACCTGGCGCTGACTCCAAGGAGCAAGTTCTACCAGTAGTTCCTCCTGCGGTCGAGACTTGGCACAGACCAGCCCAACAACTCATTCAGGGAAGAGCCTATTGCTCCAACAGCGCAAAGACAGTGGCAGGCTGTATGCTACCATGCTTGCTTAAATCAAACCAGGCTGGCTGTGGCATTTGGGGGATAAGGAAAAGTCTTCCTCTGGGAACTTCCTGATGCATAAATGCAAGAAGCAACGTGCCACAGCGTTAGCATCAGGAGAAAAGCTCTGCTTTGGCATTTCCTGACCTCACTGCCTTCGCCCTTTGATGGCTGGCAGTTTGCTCCTGGATTTGTGCAGCAAGACACAGTCCCCTTCGCGAGCAGGGTGGCAGGAGCGCGCGTGCCTTGCCCTTTGGCAGGAAAGCCCTCCGCACTCCCCACCTGCACAAAGCCTTAGCCAGGACATGGAAAAGTAGGGCACCAAAGGTACCACTGCTTGTGGATAGTTTCGCACAAATAGGTTCAGCTCGACAGCCAGGTTTTGGAGAGGCTTGAAGGCCTCGGCATCCTCCCCTCTGTACCTTCTGGTCATCCACGGGACTTTGTCCCTATGATGGCATTTTTCAACCTGATACCCAGGCTGATTTGGGAAAGGACTGTGTGCCTAAGGGGTGCAGGGACACCACCAGCTATCGGAGTCCATATTCAAAAATCAAGTTCATGTCCAACATTGAGCATATTTACCTGCGTGAAGTTTCTTGAGCAGGATCATCGTCTACTCCTCACGCAGCCAAACAGTGGAAACCATCAAAAATCAACATATGCAAACTCCTTCCCCAAAACAGCTTGTTCAGTTAAAGCTTTTCACCACCACCAGAGCAGGAATAAGATGGACAACTGGTATTTCACTTGGCCTTCTCACGTAAAGGAGCCAGCTGAAATGCTGGGCTCTGACTCTTCTGTTCCTGTGGCTTTTTCTCGTTCTCCATCAAACTTCCCAACATCCCAGAAAACAGCCCAGGAGACCTGACCTCCCTCGCCACCCTGCACGTGCAGTCAGCTGTTTGCCCTGAGCAAAAGTCCAACTCGCCCTAAGGAAGCAAAACCAGTGAAGCACTCAGCCTTGCTGGTTTTTCAGCACCAATTTCCAGGATAAATCAACCTACAGACACACGGTATGACGGCACCAGGGCCACGCTCAGTGTCTTGTGGTCGCGTTTGGCAGAGACAACTAAGCGTCAAAAACCAGGTTAGAGCCTTCCCCCTTGTTCAGCCTTTCCTGCACTTTGTGACCACTTCCACGAAATCCACATGAATTCGGTATCTTTGTGACTCGGCCCTCCACCAACCCTAGTTTAAGTCAGCCAGGTCAATTGTCAGGTGGGCAAAGGAAGAGACAGGTTGTGTAATAACTACAGAAACCTTATTTCTTTATGCAGCCAAAGGAAAATCTATCTGTTACCTCCTCCTGGACTGGATGGGTGCTGCAGATGGGAAAAGATGCTCTTTGCAAGCAGGACGCTGCTCCCCCTGCAACCCAAAGCTTGCACTTTGCCACGGTGTCAAGGTGGCACCTCAGGTTAGAGCAACGTAGCAGAAGAGGTGATGGGGTGTTGGAGGGCAGAGAAAGAGAGGACTGGGTGGTGCAGCCAGGCTCTGCGTCCCCACAGCAATGCCTGCCTGCAAAGCACTTGCAGCTCCCCTTCCTCTACAGCACCTCCAGCAGGTTAAAAAAAACCCAACAAATAAAAAGCTCTCCCCTCCCTAAACACTCACACACAAGTCAGTCGAAGCTGGCTGACCCAACACACAAGTTTCCAGGATGAGATTTCGGCTTTTTCTGAAATGCAAAATTATCTCCTGGGCCATCAGGGCAAGAAGCAGGCAGCACCTAAAGGACCAGCCGCTGTTTGGGGAGGGCACTGCCTGGCCTCTGGTTCAAAGAAATAAGGTCTTGTCTCCTTCCCTGCCCCTGGTCTGCAGCTTCCCTTGCCAAAAGGCAGCACGGGACCGAGACACGGCCGGGAACAGTGTTCCTCCAGCACAAAGGAGGGAGAGGGAACCGGGCGGCCTGATCCTGCCGGTAGCAGGGCAGCCTGGCAGTGGGAGAAGGCATCCACTCTGCCAGCAGATAAAAGACAAGCACCAGATACTTCTCCTGGAGTTTCTCTCTCCTCCCTGTTGCAATAGACAAAAATTAAAAACAAATGAGAAAAGCCCATGTGCCGTGAGCGGATCCTGCCCGTGTCCCCGGCAGCCACTGTTTAAATACATTTTCTGCATAAGTGACTGTGCACTTCCAGCCTCCCGGCAGCGTGTGTTACTCTGCGCAGCAACTCCAGATCAGCCGCCGCACTGATCCTCAACAGTTATAGCTCGACTTAATTGAACGTGTCTTAGCGCTCCATTAGCTCTTGCAGCAGCCAGGGCCTTTGGCAGCGCTGCCAGCTCCCTTCCTAAGCCTCGGAGTGAAAAAAAAAAAGGGCAGAAAAAACATATATATACTCAAGAAGAGCGTAATAGCACCGTAACACAGCTGCAGCTTGACTCATCGCCGCCGGCCCTCGTCAGCTTCTGCTCGGGGTTCACACCCCAGGTTGCTCCCGCCTCGCCCGGCGCCTTCCAGCCCCTTCCCGGTGACGCGGGCGAGGGGAGGCCGCTGCCACCGCCGCTGCCAAGAGGAAAGCTGACATTTCAGGCGGGAGGCTCCTCGCTCGCGCCCGGCCACGTGTGCAGGCGCACGCTCTCCCGCCTCCCCGGCGGGGTGACGAGCGGGGTGTCCCGCTGGCGACGTCCAGTTCGGAAAAGACCCCCGAGTGGGGAGGGGGGATCTCCACTTCTCTCTAAACGCTTTGGGCACCGCCGGACCCCGCACTGCCGGGGGTCGTCCAGGGCTGGGAGGGATTTTGGGGGGGGGGGGAGCTTAGTTAAGGGAAAAAAAAAAAATAAGGAACAACCGGCTGGAAGCTGTGACCTTTTGTAACCGCGCTTAATCAGATTAATGAATTTCATCAGGCCGGCGCCCGGGCAGGGGAATTGGTTTGAGCGCTGCGGGGCGGGCGGCGATGCCCGGGGGGGGCGGGCGGGGACCGGGGCCGGGGCCGGGGCCGGGGGGGGGGTCGGGGGCGCCGCGGGGCCCCTCCCCTCCCCGGCCGGCCGCACACGCCGCCATTCCACACCGCCCTCGCCGCGGGCCATTCATCCACCGACCCGCCCCCCCCGCAAACGTGGCCAGACCCCAAACCCGGGATCCCATCCCCCTCCCTTCCCCGGCTCCACGCGGGACGCCCCCCGCGCGTGGGAGCGGCGGGGCAAGGCGGGGCGAGGCGGGGCGGGTGTCCCACCCCGCTCCTCGTCTGCTGACAGCCGGGGGGGAGCGAAGGGAGGGAGCGCCGGGTGGGGGGGGGGATCCCCTCGCAGCGGGGGGGGCAGGCGGGGGGGGGTCCCACGGGGCGACGCCCCCGTGTGGAAGTGGCCAGGGGCAGGGGCCGGGGAGAGGCAGGGTGCCCGCCGCCGCCTACCCACCCGTGCCGGGTCGCGGTCCCTCCTCGCCGCCGCGGCCGTGTGGAGTCGTGGCACTTTCCGCCGCTGTCTCGCCGGGCTCGGCCGTCCCGGCCCGCCCCGCCCCGGCCCGCCCCGCCGCTCCGCGCCGCGCCGCGGGGCCCACTCAGCGCGGCGGGGCGGGCCGGGCCGGGCCGGGGCGGCACTGCGGGGCGTGGAGTCCCCGCTGCGCCCCCGCGGGGGGAAGGTGCCCCGACCCCCCCCCGGGGCCGCGGAGCCTCGCCCGGGGCTGGAGCGGGCGCTCGGGCAGCGGAGGGGGGGCCGGTACCGAGCGGCCCGGGCTGGGGAAACCCCGCGGAGCTTCGCCCCGGCGGGGCTGGAGGGTTGAACCGCCGGGGGTCGGCCTGGGCCGGCCGTGGCTGCCCGCCCGCCCTGCCGGGGGTGTCGGCGCAGCCCTGAGGCAGGGCTGGGGGAGGAGGGGTGGAGGGGTGGGAAAGCAGGGAGCTCCCGGCAAGCGGCGGGGATGCTGGGTCACGCTCGGGACCCTTCTCAAGGGCCGTGTGCGGACACCGTGAAACAGATCAAACCCGAAAGACGGCCGAGCCCAGCGGGAGCCTTTTTTCAGGGTTCGCAAATTCTGTGTGGTTAAACGGCGCAGGATCTGGTCTGTCACCCACCAGCTTGTGGGTCCCAGGGTGGGGGCAAAACCATGCCCAAAGCTGTCCACAATGGTCAGTGCCACCCAGCGTGGGGGCTGTCCTCTGGGCAGGCACCTCTGCCTCCCTCCTGACCCGGCCGTGACCTCCCGTGCTGGGACGGGAGAAATCAGAGGTGTGATACGCAGGTGCCTGCGTGCACCAGAGGGAGTTAACTAGAGCTATCGGGGAGTGATTTGGGTGCCCGGTACCTTGGAAATGAAAAGGGAAGGGTTGGAAGGGACTCACTGAGGCTGAGCTGTTGGAGAAGAGCCAGGGCAGTCTGGGAGACGCTGTGCCCTGCTGGTCTGTGCCCCAAGAACATGAGAGTCGTCTCTGACCATCTCCCCTGGAATATGCCTCCAAATCCAAACAAGCACCCAGACACCCAGCCAAGCAGGAGCCACAAGCTGATAGAGCAGAGGTTTGCTGCCTACTCGGTAATTCAGAGATTGCACTGGCTACACTTTTCAGCCAAAATCTCACCAAAGGTCTGGGCTCGGGTGGGAATATGTCTCTCATGCCTCCACATCTTCAGCCAAGCTAAAAGCCATCTCTCCCTTGTTCCTGTTCCTCCCTGGCCACGTTGTGGTGCACACTCTAGCTTCTGCACTTGCTAGGCACTGATGTGTAACAAATTAATTTGCTGTAAAAGTGGCTGGGAGGCAGCGATAATTTGACATCACAGGCCAGGCTGTCAGGATCTTCCAGCCTTCTGCCATCTCTCCTCGCAGCCTGTTGTAGGTGCTTGGGGCACCTGTGTTCTTCCATTTCTTGGCTAGACCTTCTCAGGGGGTGGCAATCAGGGCTGCTCTCAGCGGTGTCCCTGGGATTTACATCAGCTGCCGCCACGTTGTCACCCCTTGCACAGAGAACAAGCCGTGCTATTGAGGCCGGGCTGGGGATGGGCAGCAGGTCCTGCCCGCAGCCTGGTACATCTCGACACAATGGCAAGGAGAATAAGTGACTGTTTCATGCAGGCTGGTGTGATGGAAGAGGAGAAAAAATACACTAATGGAGAAACGTCTGGGCTGATTATGATAATACAGCTTCTGCAGAGAGATCTGAAACAGGCACCAACACTTCTATTCTCAGCACTCATGAGAACTTGAAGACTTTCTTGTGGTTTCTACACGCTGCAGGCAAACCGGGCAGGGCAGGGCTCCCCACCACAGGCAGGAGCTGGACTGGCAAGACCCACAAATGCAAAGGATGGCTGTAGGCAGAGAGTGATCCAGCATTCAGCCCTTCAGGCAAAAGCACAGAGGTTCAGGATCCCTCCCTGCCCCAGTCCTCCCAGGAGCATCAGCTGGTTAAGCCCATGAAGGAACTTCTCAAGCTGAAAGGCTCAGAAGCAGGAATGTGGGGTCTGAACAGCATCAATGTCCCAAGCCCTGGGGGTCCCCGTGTCCCCAGCAGCAGCCACAGTGGAGCAGGCAGCTGGGCCCCCTGCCCAGCCACTGGCCTTGCTGCGAGCATCCTGGGGAGCCAGCAGAGTTATCTCATGCCTGCCACACGTGGAAGATGAGGGGCTGGGCTCTCTTGAGCTCTCTTAGTGAAGCTTTTGCGGTTTGCCCTGAGTACTTTATTATTCACCAGGGCAGGGAGTGGCATGCACTGCCCCGGCCAAGCACCCAGAGCACAGGGAGGTGGGCTCACTCTTACCATCTCTGGCCAAATGAACCCGAGTGTCTGCTTCAGCATGGAACAACAACGAGGGCAGAGCAAGGGACACGTCTGTGTGGAAATGTACAGCATGGGCTGAAACCCTGGGCAGGCGAAGCTGGGATGTGAACCTGGGTGTCCTCTGCCACGGTGGTGTGGATGTGCTCAGAGGACGGCTCCCCCTGCTCCTTCCCCAGCTGTGTTTTGGGTCTGTAGACAGAAGTCCGAAGCTTGCTCTCTGCTCACTGATACCTATGTGGCTCAGAGCTGGTTCACCCACAGCACTCCACCCAGCAGCCACGGTCTCCAGTTGGTCTATTCTTGGGTTTTTCTCCCCACCTTTTGAGACGCCAAGCCTATACCTCTTACTATGGTGTTGCCCTTTGATTCTTGAAGTGCGCTGCTGATCCAGGCCACTGGGTCCTATATTATCAATATAATTTGCATTCACCCCTTATTGAAGAATTCTCCATAACTACTAGTTCTCCCAACTCCTGCCCAGAGGCAGCACCCAGTCCAAATCCAGAGGTCTGTGTACCCTCTTGTTAAAACAACCAAAGTGCTGGCAATTATCCATGGTCGTCCTCACCGCTAGAAAGTTTTTCTTGGGTTTGATCTGAAAATCCCTTGCTCCAGCTCAAGTTTTTCAGTTCCTAGTTATTTTTGCATCCACAAGTCTTTGGCTGTTGGTGAAGAAGCTGTTGTTTAGCCCTGGAACGGCTCCAAATCTTTCCACTGGATGTATTAGTTATCCTAAATTCATAACCATCGCTGGGGTATTTTTAGCTCTGCACAGCAGTTGTCAAACAAACCCTGCCGCAAGGTCTGCAGGACTCCCTGAGGTCCCTCACAGCCCTGCTCCTTCTGAAGGTCCGGGCTCAGTCATGCAAAGGTGACCACGAAATCCTACCTGGGGAGCCCGCTAGGACTGCGACCAAGTGCATTATCCCATCCCCATGCGATTCACATCCAGGCTGTGGCTGAGCATGCAGACAGGCACGGCGTGTGTTTTCTTACAGGAGAGTAGTCAGCTTTACCTGGGCTCAGTGGTGCATTTCAATCCTGAGCCCTTGGGGAGGTGAAGAGGTGTCTGCCACCCTTGCTCCCACCATGGGATACTTATTGCTACAGAAATACACCAAAAACCTGGTAGGAACAGGAGTGGAGGAGTCCTTTACTCCAGATTTGGCTGCTGCCTGCGCTATGGACATGATGCTGCATTGTCTATCAGCTGGGATGACCCTCCAAGAAGCCCCACATCCACACTTGATCCCTTCAGAGACTCTGGAAGCAACCTCCCCTTTTTTATAAGAGCAGGAATCAGTATGTCTGGCCTCCCCTTGGCTCCCCGGCGGTCCCTCCCGGCCCGCGTGCCTTGCCAAGTGCTCGCTGGTCTGGGTTTAATAAGCGGTGGCTCTGCTCCAGCGATGGAAACTGGAGGTGGATGCTGCAGTGGAGCATGGCACGGGGCCACAGTGTGACCACAGGGAGGTGGTAGCAAGAGCTTCTGGATTGTTCCTCTCCCTCCTCGCCCATGTTTCTGTAGTGGCACGGCTGAGGTTTGGATTATAAAATGCACCATGCCACAGCTGTATCTGCTTCTGGAGCAGGATACGCCCTGGCCTCTCCCCTTTTTCAACCCAGCTCCACATGGTATTGGAAAATACCACCTGAATATGAAATATGAACCAGGACCTGCAGGATACCCCCACTTCAGTGGGCTGGTAGCCAGAGACCAGCGGGACAGCCCAGTTCCCAGAGGGCACTACACCCCTGTGTCTCAGCAGCTGGGCTTTGCCCTGGGGGTCTGTAAAATAACACTTCTCCAGGAGCACTCACAGTGTTCACTCATGCCTTAAATCCCTATTCCACTGCTTCCCCATCCCCAAAGCTCTGCTCTGTGAGATGCCACAAATGCTGGTGGGAGGAGTGCTAGCTGGGGAGTCATGGGATGGGAGGTGGGAGTGCCCCTTGGGAGGTCTGCACAGCTCCCGAAAGCCTCTGTCATTTCCCAGCAAGGCATCCACAACTGTGCTACCAACCTCCAAGCAGCTGGTAGCCACTTAGCCAAGGAGGTGCACCCACCCAGCCTGGCTTTCCGCTGGAAAAAATGCAGTTGCACTGCTGCTGAATGGGCTTCGTGTTTCTCTAGGACAGAGCTACCCCGGAGTCAAGGATGCGGTTTGGTGGAAGCCATGTTCCTTGGGTGGTTCCCAGTTTGGAGATGTCTTGTGAGCTGGAGGAAAGTGCTGACATGGCACACGTGAACTTTGGAGGTGAGGCCAGAGTAGTTGGCAGTAACGTCCTGCTACTTGCAAATCCACTTGGCACTAGACATGAATCCCAAGCCCTCTCCCTCCAAGATAGGAGTGACAGCTATATAGGAGGAGAATTGCTCTTGGTCAGCTGGGGTGTCATGCGGGACCTGGAGATGGCCATCTTTCTCCTAAGTCACAGAAGGGTTGGATGTCTCATGAGCAGAGTACCAGCCAGACCCTGAGGACAAGATGAAATTCAGTAGTCCCAAGGGCAAGATTGTGTACCTGGAGACATGATGAAGCCCAGGGGAATCCCTGCACAGGAAGGGACTGCGGGAGAGAAGGACCTGAGCATGCTCGGGTGGGGGTGTTCAAGGCACAAGAGAGAAACTTGCAATCCCAGAAGTCCCTCCGGATTCTGGTGGCATTATCTTGGACTTCTCCTGGATGGTGGCTGCAGTTCTAGTTGCTCATGCTCAAAGGAGGAAGCGAATCCCTCCAGGAGCAGCTGCTGAGTAGGGCCCAGGGGCCACTGGGGAATGGAGACCCGGAGTTATGAAGGAAACCAAGAGTTTAGCTATTCAGTTTACCAAAATGAATGCTGAGAGGCAACAGGATGGGAAGCATGCTAGGGAAGAGCAAAGGGTTGAGTCTGTGCTGGCAGGGAAACAAGTGGGAACCAAACCACAGGTTTTCAACCTGCAAAACAAGGTACCTGGTGGGGTCTTGTGCTCCTTGTGCACATGAGGAGTGGGAGCACAGAGCCCCAGCTGCAATAGAGTATGCATGTTTATGAAAAGGATGTCACAGCGCAACCATCCCCGGTGGAGGAGTCCTCGGCTGCATGAGCTGGAGGCTGCTGGTCAGCCCCTGCTCTTGTACCAACATCTCCACCTAGTCATGAAGAGCACATCTGTACTTTAGCTTATTCTATCCCTGCCCTTTCCAGCCACTCCAGTCTGCAGAAAGGGCAACCAGAAGCTAAAAGTTCAATGACTTTGTCTTTGGGCCCACCAACAATGAAACTATTGCAGAAGTAGATGGCATTGATGAGGAGCTTGGACTTAAATTAGCTGATGAAGGTTTTGAGAAGGTAACCTCTTTCTTTTCTCCCCATCTAGTTCCTGCATTGCCTGCTGGCCTCATCAAGAACATCATGTTCTTGTGGCATCCTTTTTCTCCCCTCCTGGCCATAACAGGGGTCCCACGGTGTAAGTCCATCTGAAATCTGGTGGAAGATTGCTCCAGGCCATTTCAAGGCATGATGACACGCGCTTTGCAATGGGGCAAGGTCAAATATCCGTGTGGTTCATGAGTTCCTCGATCCCTCTTTGGAGATGTTTTAAGCAGAACTTAAACCTGTTCTGTCAGAGAATTTACTTTAACAGACTTATCTCCATGGAGGAAGGGTTATGAAGCTACACCACCTCCCACGGCTCAGCCAGTAGTGAATGAGTGTTAACCAGCTGATCTCGGACCCCCGGACACATCTTCTGGGGATAAGACATGACATCAAAGAGACGTGCCAACCAGTAACTTCAGCTTCTCAGTTGCATGCCCGACCAAACCTGCTCTGCAAGCAGCTCCTGTTCTCCATGGCACTCAGGAGCCCCTGATTAATCACTCTTTGTGTGTGTTTGTGTGCATCTTGTTGGCACTTGGAAAATATTTCATATTCTACTCCTAATTTTCTCCCAGAACTTTGCGTTGTTTCAGTTCAGAACGATGCTTGGTGGAAGGAAAGCAGAAACAGCTGAGTGACTGGCAGAAGGCTGTGCCAGACAGGCTAAGACCGAGATACCAGAGCTGTGCACCTTAGCCTGTGCCAGAAGTTAACGTTCCCTCTGCCACGATGTCAGGGAAGGAAATGCACCGTTGTTCTGGCTGCTCCTGATCTCAGGCCAGCACATGCCATGGTCCCACAATCCTCACATGAAAGTCTGGGCTGTTTGAAAGTTTCCACCCAGCTATCCCAGACACCAGAGTGCTGTAGGGGTGTAGGACCAGCTCTCTGTAGCCTCAGCATCAGCCTGAGGTCACTCAGGAAGGACTCAGGAAGGGCAACTGGTAGACTGAGAGTAGCTGGATCCATCCCAACATAAGCTGCGTGCTGCGATGCTGCAGTGGGTGGAAAGCTGTATCACTGTGCCAGAGCAGGCTTGTAACAGGAAAAGCCAGCCTAAGGGCAAAGCCAGGAACACAAGCTAATTTGGGAACACAATGGTTATGCTAATCAAAACACCTTCCAGAGGAGAAGGGAAGGAAATTACCTAATCCTTCACCATGTAACATGGCCTCCCACTGCCCAGTCCACAAGATCAGGGCTATGTACAGCTTGGAAGAAAGGGCATTCCCATCTGGGCAAAGAAAAAATGATAGGGACCTCTTTCCTCCAGACCCTCTTCATCCACACCAGATGCAGGAGAGTCCCTCTCTTCCCATCCCCAAACCTGCTTTAGGTCCAGATAACTTCATGCCTCTCTTGAAAGTTTGGCTGGACACAAACTCACATGACTTGGGAGCTGGGGCTTAACAAGAAACTTCTTCAGGACCTACAAAATCTGTGAGATGGGTTGCAGTGATTCAGGGACATGCAGCTTGTCTTGCTCCACTGTCAACACATTTTGATGGGGCAATCGCTGGTTATACTGAAGGAACTTTTCTCACTTTTCATGTATAATCTTAGCAGGGTTCATGCTCGTTGCCTGACTCAACATCTGCACTTGTGGGATTAAATAAAAGGCCACAAAATACCTCTGGCTTAAAAGAAACATACCTCTTCTGGGGGCAGGCTTCTCTGCTTGAAGCTCTCGCATGTTCGCAAGCCTCCTCTGCCTATTGGCACCACATCTCAGACGTGAAATTGGTGCAACACCTCTCCTTCCCTGGTTGAAGCACCCTTTGGGGTGAGCAGAGGCATTTGCTTCTGCAGGTACCTTTTGCCTGGTGCAACCTGCATAAGGCACCAGGGGTAGGAAGAGACAGCCCATCTCTTCAGCTGTGAGAGGGTGAGGGTGTCCGCATTGGTACTGCGTGCGGACGGCAACACTGGCTGGGGACGGAGTCAGAAGGGTGACTGGCTGGTGACGCCAAGAAATTGCAGGCATGGACACAAGGGTAGACACTGACAAAACTAGGCTTACGTGATCCTCACATCTACTTCCCAACAGCAGCTGACCTCCAACCAATCTAGTAACAGGCTGTAAGCTTCGAAATACTGATGCAAAAAGGAGAGGTACCCAGAGAGCCCACGAGTGCTTTGGCTGAGTGAAAGCCACCACAAGTTGGGGGGAGGTAGGGGGGTGGGGGCGAGGGGCTGAACACTGCGTGGGAAGAACAGCAGAGGTGGCCTGGCTTCCCACCAGCAGAAGCTGCACAGCAAAACCCAAAGGCCACCAGACACTCCTGAAGGCCAAAGGGAAGAGGGGACTCAAAGCACTGCAGCCATCACCCTGCCACACCAGCTCCTCTTCTCTCTGGGCTGGTTTTGCTGGGAACCAGTGGGGAGGAAAGTGTGAACCGTGCCCATGGTCGGAGGTTTGTATGCACCCAGAGGGACAGCAAAATCTTGGCACCAGAGCCAGGAAGGGAAAGCAAAGACCTAAAGGGGTTCCTTCTGTTCCACAGCGCAATGAAAGCTGCAGACAGAGATAATGCCTCCTGCCTGGATGCTTGCCTCCAGACAGGTAATTTGTTTTTATGTATTGATCTATAACTGCCACATCACCCTGGCACACAGCATGAGTCTCACCTCGGGTTCTGCCTGGTGATGAGAAGGAGGAAAAGCAAACAGCACCTTTCTGAAGTCATCCTCCTATGCTGCTTGGTGGGACTTCAGCACAACCTCGCAGGGAAAAAAAATCTCCCCATGGCTTTGTGTCACATCATGATGGACATGCTACTAATGGCAGTTTCCAGTATGTCACAACAAGCCACTGTGAAGCACTTTGGATAGAAAGGCAGTGCCATCAACTCCACTTTTCAGGAGGAGAAACACAGGCAGAGGGAAGATGCTAGGTCTCTCCTGGTGGAGGCATCTCCCAGATCCTAGCTGAAGGTGCTAACTCCCCAATGGGCACAGCAACATCCCACCATTCATGTCTGTCGATGCACAGTGGCTCCTCCCACAAAATTGCATTTTACACTCATATAAAAAAAATGCATCTTATAAAAAAAAAATGCATCCTATAAGTGGCATATTTTTCTGGAGGACAAAAATTCCTGTTCTGGAATTCCCTTCTCCCCCCATGACCCCAAATTTTAAGGGGCTTTTTATGGGAAAAATTGAACTTCCAATTTTTTTTTCCCTTTTATTTTTTCCTGTTTGAATGTTTCTCCAGCTGACAGACACCAAAGGGACATCCATGGAGCTGTGAGTCAGCAGTATGAGAGGAGATGGGAAGTCAGCAGATGCCTGTGTTGGAGGAAAGACCGGGGGAGGCAGGTGTCCCAGGACCCTCTCCTCCAGCACAGGACACAAGTGCTCCATCAGCTCCCATGATGCAGAAAGGGCCACGGCCAGGCCCCTCTTGGTCCAGGGAAGCCAGGGCAGGACAGGCAGGTGTGCAGATGTGATGTGGGTGCAGGAGTTGGGTCGTACATGAGACTGGGTGCTGGGTGTGCCTGGGAGAGGTCCTCCTCTGCCCCTGCCATCTTTCTGGTCTCCTCAGGGGATAGAAACCTAGAAACCTTCACCCTCTGAGCTCAGCACCACCTGACCTTACATAGCTTCCACACTGCTTATTCCTCTGCTCCTGTGCACTAGGAAAAAGCAGACAATCCCTCCACCTGCATTTTGTTAACTGTCTTTATTTCAGTGTCACTTCAAGCCCCCTCCCCTCCACACACACACCGTAGGATGAATTTCTCTTGCTGGGCACAGGAATCCAACACATACCCGTTATTGCAAAGGGGGCTTTGCAAAGGGCCAGCAGTACCTCTGCTGGAAAAACCTTGCTTTAGACGTCCTGGGATCTGCTGCATCAGCATGGAAATGTATCAGGAGGTCTCTAGACCAGACACACCTAGGGGATGGTTATTTACCCAGAGAAGCTGAACCAGTGTAAAGGGAGTGCTCTGACCATACTGCCTCTGTAACGGGACCAGCAAACAAGATCCTGAGTAGAACAAGTAGAATAAGAAGGAGAAAAAGAAAAGAAGAAGAAAAAAAATAAAAATAAAAATAAAAATAAAAATAAATAAAATAAAATAAAAAAAAATTTTTTTAAGCACATTTCCTTCCAAAAAATATAGCAAGAAACCTCAGGTTTGGGGAGAGGTTAAATCTGTGTGTGAGGTGGCACTGAATAATGCCAAGGTAAATCCTAACTCTGAATTACTCTTCTTAGGGCAGAGCTGTGTACCTGCACGCTGCCGTCCAAGAACACGCTGTGCTTGCTGCCTGCACACAACACTTTGTACTCAGGATCCTGTCTCTTAGCAGAGCAGGACTTTTTTATATTAGCAAATTAAAAAAAAAGACCTCTCTGAGTACATACATGATTACACCCAGGTGACAGGCTGACCTTTCAGCCGGATGAGGGGTTTGAACAAGTGCGTGGGTCAGCAGCATTGGACCACACAAGCCGCAGAAGCACGGTATGATGGCTGATGTTGGGGTGTGAAAGCATCAGGGGACTGGGGCTTGAGGGAAATTTTTGGGTGTGCAGGGAGGAGCTGGGAGGTGTGGGAGAAATTCAGGTATCTCACTTGTCCCCCACCCCGAGACAACAGACTCATACTGAATTAACACACCAGGGTGGCTGCTTGTGCCAGTGATAGCAGAGTTGAACTCTGGCAGGGGGAAGGCAACCCCAAACCCCCAAATGTCCTGCTAGGCTTTGCCCTGTGTCTCCAAGGGGAACTCTAAGGGATGTTTGCAAAACACCTCTTCCCTTGGATGTACCATCACTCATCTTCTGCAGCTTGCCTGGCTCACATTTTAAGTTCCCCAGCTACTCATGCACCATCTAACACACCAGTGAGTTCAACCTGGCCTGAAACCTCAGTGCTATCGCCTTCTCCTTCAGGTGTGCTGAAATGAAAACCACTCTGGAGGGGGAGGCACATCCCCAGCCACGTGAGCTTCGGGTCTGCTCTCCTGGCACGGCCACGAGCACTTGAAAGCCGTTGCCTGCAGTTCTCATTAAAAGAGGACTTTTGGCCAACAAGTGCCTTGGCAAGGGGCAGCGTTATTTGGTATGTGACAAGGGCCTTAAAAATAAAACCTGAGCGAAAGGAGATTGAATGGGAGAAAGCTGGGGAATAAGGTCATCATGACACTGGTCAGTTCGAAGCGCTCTGACACAGCAGAGCCGTCCAGTGGGCCATGGCCTCTGGCGTGCTCATACATCCCAGGGAGCCGAGTGCCCAAACCCGCCAAGCGTGCAGACGCAGCGTGGATCCGTCCCCGCCAGCAGAAGCAGTTCCTGTTTCCACTGCCGGGGGCGGTGACTCTCGTAAAGTTAATTAATCTCTTCATACAGCATAATTAACCTGTGGGAATCGCTTATAAAGAACAACATGTTGTAAAACCGAAACGTTAAGATGTAACATAAATGCCAAGATTATCTTAAAAAACCCACACTGAATACCTTCAATAATACATTTTGGGGTCTTTCTGACTCAGCAGAGCGTGCTTAAAACCTAACAGAGGGCAGGGGGTCACGCTTTCAGACTTTTTCTCAGCTGTACTGGTTAGAAGTGATCACATACACTGTAATTTCTGCATGCTGCTGGAAGAGCAGACTGCAAACCGAGCTTCCCGGCGGCAGTCACCAGTGCTAGAACTGCGAGAGGTCCCAGCAGCACAGCAGAAGAGAATGGGGTGAGCACTGACCCAGAATAAAGCCAGCATACTCGCTGCCAGAAAGCTGCGGTTTGTCCCCAGCTTTATAGATACATTGCAAGCTGTACTTCGACTCTGTGTACTCAGGAAATATTTGCCTGAGAGCAACAATGTAAAGCTTGTCTGCATAGCTACCTCTGCTCCTAATTGTATACAAACTCATCAGCCTTTGAAATGTAAATGACTATACTCACACATGAACACCTTCTCCAGGAAATAAATGCCATATGCAAACAGGCTGTCCCTCACGTGGGAGTGCAGGTCTACTTGGAGGGCTCAGAAATGCTCAAGGGAGAGAGGGGCCTGGTTTAAAAGCTGGGTTTTTTTCCACTTGGTTCCCAAAATTAAAGGACTGTCTTCACTCCTGGATGAGATACATTTTCCTAAAAACTCAAATTTCCATTAATACCTAAAAAAGCAAGAATAGGTATTTGTCAACCTGCCCTAGTTCGAGTGGAAGAGCAAGTTACACACTTGCTGCAAGTTTATAGATATTACCGAAGGCACTTTGTTCCAAAGAGCAGCTTTGGGATTAAATGCACTTTGGTAGCAGTTCAGGCAGGATCAGCAAAGCCTTGCTCAACCATCAGCACCTGCGCTCCTAGGTAAGAGGCTGGAGGTGACACAACCACTGATGGCTCTCCATCATCTGCTGGGACTCCAAGGAGGAGGAGCCAGTGCAACACAGTAGCTCAGCCTTGTTCCTCCCCAGTCTCTGCTCTCCAAACCACTCCCTCACTTTGGGTTCCTCTATTTTTAAATGTCAGGCCACATTGTTCTTCAGCAGGTGCTAAACACTTACAGCCAGGGCTTTTATTAGAAAATGTTCCTCATTTATTAGTATCATGTTACTACTAGAAAAGGGAGGGAAAGTATGGACTGTGCAAACTCAGATCCTTGTTGCTGATAAAATGGCTTTTCACTCTTACCTGACCAAAAAGCTATCGATCACTCCAAGCAGACAACAGACAGGTCTCCATGCCTGCACTGCCGCTGAAAACCACAGCACCAAGCTGTACACAAGGTCGTGGGAGAGCCTGACATGAACTCTCCCATCTCCCAGCCCAAAGGGCAAGTTTGTGACCACATGCTATGCTTCCTCCCCAGTCACCTAGAAAAAATACACCATCACCCCAAAATTTATCTGCATCACCCTGCAGTAATTCAAATAAATCCTAGACGAGAAAATCAGAAAGTTTGATTTATCCATGCTCATTTATTAATTGAGTGGATTGATGAAGCCACACTAATTAATCCAGCTAAATGTTCTGCCCTACTCATGCTGCTGCTCAGGAACAGGAGTTTTGAGCTCAGGTATTCCCATCTTCCCAGGAGAAATGCCTCCCGTTATGCAGGAAGAGGCAAGGCTCACGTGGAGATCAAGGGCAGTTACAGGCGCAGGCAGGGATCAGGCACAGGCAGTGCTGGGGAGGCTCCAGCTGGTACTGTGCCTGACTGCAACCAACCTAATAAACAGGTAATAAACTCAGAGCAAACATCTCTTCTGGAGAGCCCATGCCTTTGTGAAAGAGTGTCTGAGGCTCAAAAAGAAAAGAAAAATATTAATAATGCTGCCTGACACTCCTGAATCTTCTTTAGCTGCACCAAATGGTTTGCAAGATGCAAGCTTGGAATGGATGTTTTAAGAGTTACACAGGGCCAGCCAGAGAAGGGGACACCCAGGGACATGCATGGCCAATTTTGAGAGAGCAACACTGCTCCTGTAACCCAGCTGACCGGAACTTTTTGCAATCAAATGGCGGGAGTTAAAGAAAAAAGCAGCCTGGCAGTAAATATACTTAGCAAATTCAAACAGTGAACGAGTTCCAGGAAATTGAGATAACCCTGTAGGCACAAAGATCCTGATCCAAAGCCCACAGAAGTCAGTGGAAAAGAAAATCATATTAGCTTTTAGCAGGCTTTGGATGAAGCCCAAGGAAAGTCAAATAAGCAATCCAGTCCAAATGACTCTGTAATTCTTCCCAATTAAATAGCCACCCAAATCTCACACACCTTCCCTGGTAGCTCCTCACTTGCAGCTTGGCCCCCACGCTGGGAGTTTGTACTAAGCATCACCTATACATACTTTTTTTTACTCACTAACTGCTACTGGGTCCTGCTCTCCTGGCAGCTCTCTGGTGTCTGTGGCTTTGTCACGGGACTGAGCATTTGGTGTTTCTCCTTGAGCCTTCTGTAGTTACAAGGATATCTGAAGATTTCAAAAGGCAGCAAACAAAAACTGAGCAGCCCCAAAAGCAGCGAGTTTTCCACATAAACTCATGGCACTTAAATCCAGGCTGTGGGATCCACAGGTCACCCAGCTGGGACCAGCATCCCACGGCATGGAGAGGACACAGGACAGGAGCAGCCAGTCACCTGGCAGGCTGAAGAAGATGCACTCCCATCACTCTGCACCCATCACAGGGGGGGAGCCCCCAGCCTCCCACAGGCACCCGTTTCCCAAGCAAAGATGGGCCTGAAGGCATCTGTGAGAGGCAGCAAAAGTCAGCTCTTTGTAGACCCAACTGAGCTCTGGTTACACACTCTGCCAACCGGCTTTGCCTTGTGCTTGCTGGGAAGAGCATCGCATGCAAGCTGGCCACCATCCAGAGGTCCACAATCCAGCAGGCAAAGCAGGAGACCCAACATCTCCCCTCTTCCAAAAACATTTAACCAATTTAAAACATTTTAAAAACATTCCAAAAACATTTAACCAATCCACCAGGTTTTAAGCCCGCCGACCCTGACTCAACCACATCGAATGCCAACGGTTGATGATGGTGAATCATTTAATGTCATCCACCCTCCACGATAACAACGTGGCTGTGAGTCAGATTCTGGTAGACTGGTAGACCAGTAGACTGGTGCCCCATCCACAGCTGCAGAGCTGCACCCTTCACTGCACTGGATCTGGCCCTCTCTGCCCGGGGAGTCACCCAGCTTCAGCCTCCCAAAATTCTGCATCTCTCATCTAACCTCACTGTTTGGCTCCTGTTGCTAGCAAGCAGACATCAGCTCCATCAGCTGCTCATCTTTAGGGGGGATCTTACTGTTAGATTTCCCACAGCTGCGTGGCAAATGAGGTTCAGCTGATGGCATAGCCACCCCCTCTAATACACCCATGCCACAAAGGGTTGCAAAGCAGGAATTTGGGTCCGTCAGTAGAAATATCCTTTCAGAGTTTCTCTGATCCAACCTACATTGCCCACAATTTTCTCTGCTGAACCCAGTCTCTGGTGGCATGCACCAGCCTACGTGCACTGCGTATGGTGCAGAAACACCTCTGGTGTAGCAACTTCCTCTATGAATATTGAAATTACTCAAAAAAGTAGGAATAACTCACAACCCCTCCTCCTCCCAGGAATACTCCCAGCTGATAAACACGGCAATTTCTGTAAGCCTGGAGGTACAATCTTGGCTGCTGCTCACTGGTATGGACAGTATGGGTTGCACGGTGCTC
Source organism: Strix uralensis (assembly GCF_047716275.1). Taxonomy (NCBI): domain Eukaryota; kingdom Metazoa; phylum Chordata; class Aves; order Strigiformes; family Strigidae; genus Strix; species Strix uralensis. The sequence goes on along the minus strand of NC_133974.1, from coordinate 115,480,024 downwards.
TCCTTCCATGGGCTCAGGCAATACTGGCATAGCCAGACCTTACAGAGGTTCGCGATCAGCTGGATGTATTGCAGATTCCTGACATGCTCACCATAAGGTCACTGGGTTTTTCTTTTTCATCCCTTCTTTTCACAAAGCTCTTCATTTGTTTAGAACACAACATCCAAAGAGAGAAAGTAAAATATCTCTTTTCAAGAGCACAGCCTCAGTTTTCCCAGGGCAGGAGCACTTAGGTATCTCTCTCTGCTTTGGGGGTCTGGTGCAATACTCTGGTTTAAGCAGGATCTTCTTTTGGCTGCTCAGCAGCCAGCAGACCTGGCCTGAGTGCTCTACTTTTAAAATAAAACGTGGGGTTTTTTCTTTACTTTCCTCAACTGCAACTGTCTGGATAAAAAAACAGCAGTTACACAGTGCCTACTCCAGAGACCACTGACATCAACAGCAAATTACTCCTGCCTTCAGTGGGCTTTGAATCAGATCCTAAAAATGCAGCCCAGCCCATCCACATCAGCAATACCACAGTCAGAAATGAGTTCAAGCATCCTAGAAATCCAGAGAGGCGGGGGAAAAAAACCCCAAGGTGACATCTAGGAAAAGAAATGTGCCGCAAGTCAGCAGCTGTGTTAGGGCTTGAGGGGGGATCACAGGGAGGGGGACGATCCCTTGACACCGCCACCGTGGAGTTAGAGGGACAATTGCCCTGTTAATACAAACATTATCCTACTCCAGCCAGGCCACTCAGTTTCTCCAAGCTGACAAGTTTTACTGTCCCTGGGCAGTCAGGGCAAAGCTAAGCAACCGTTTTCCAACGTTTTCCTTCTCAAAGAAGAAAGTGTCTTCCTAAGAACAATCTGAGAAAATACACACATTTTTTCTCTGCAAAATCTTATTTTATTACTGAGTGCTCCCTTCCCCCACTGAATTTATAACATTAAAATGAATTGGAGAAAAAAATGAGACTGTTGGGTTTTTTAATTACATTTATCAAAGAGTGGCTTTCATGACGCTGGAAAGGAAATCAGCTTGAGACTTTGGAATACTTTTCCTGGAAACAACTCCTTTTTTTAACATGGTTTTAGTATGGTTTCTTAAGGCCATTAAAACTTAAGCAAGAGCTGCATCTGCTCATCATTCCCCCTTTTTTAACACTTTAACCCACTGAGCCCTTCCAAACTGATTTGATAGAGGGTGAGAGCTTCTAAAGAATGCTATGAGTTTTCTGAGGACAGGAGAGAGCTGGAGAAGAGCTCCTACGAAGCCCTGCCTCCCCACCAGAGAGGCTGGAGCATGAGCTGAGCCATCATTAGACATCAGAGAAGCCAACTCAAGGCACAGATCCATAGAGCCAGGCATCAGACTGTCACAACCATTTGGGATGTGTCCTTGTTGCAAGGGACATGGGCCTGGAGGGGTTTGGTGGATTATTTGCTGGAACCAACTGGTAGACAGCTTGGCTGCAAGAGCACCTGGTGCTGTAGAGCTGTGCAGCTTTGCCACCTACAAGATTTGTGGCCAGTGTCTGCCTGTGGGCAAGGAAAAAAGTTAAGGCTGGATGACACAGCCTGCTACAAGGCAGAGACGTTTCAGGTTTTCTGTGCCTACCATCCATTCCCCGGAGGTCACGTCCTTGGTGAATGAGGCAGGCAGTGGGTTGTGACCCACCCACCATCCTGGCGACTGTGCTGGTCCAGAGCCAACACCAAAATTCATCCCTGTCCAGGATCTCTGTTGCACCCCACCAGTGCAGCATGACCTCTGTGGACATCTGACAAGGGATGGACTGTTCTCTCCCTCCTGCAAGGGTTTGGGCTTTGTGCAACAGCGTGAAGGTCTAGGCAGGGTTCTGCTAATGATGCTGACTCAGCCCTTGACTCCAGAGGAACATCCCTTCATTACGGTCCTCCCTGTGTGCCACACAGGAAAACCACGTGGTAGGTCAGATGCACACGCTTTCACCTCACAGCAGAGATGGTCTCTTCCTGCTTGCCCATATTTGCCCATCATGGAAACTATCACCTGGCTGACAGCAGGAAAGGCCCCAGCAGATGTACTGCCCTAGCTGGAGTTGCCGCTCTTGACTGTTAACATGGAGAGGATGTGGGTTACAGACATCTCAAGGGGACATCCCCTGCTGCAAACTCACATGCCTCTTTCCCCAGTTTTTTCCCCACCACGGTTTACTTCTCACCAAATCAAAGGCAGCAGATCAGATCTTCCATAGCCTGGCCAGGTCTGCTTTGCAGAAGATGGTGGTTATGTGCATAAAGTGAAACTCCTCTTCTCTGCGCCATCCTTCGCCCCAGCACCTCCCAACACCAAACCTCCTCCGAGAGTCAGCTTGAAGGGCACAGTGCTCAGACCTTCTTCTCATTCAAGCCGAGTGACTCTGGGGCAGTTTCTTTCTTTTTCCTTTACTGAGGCACAGTATGATCTTCTGGCATTTGTCAGTATTACAGCTGATCTTCCATTTGACTTCTCCATTCACAAGTGGTATTTGTGATTCTGCCAGGGAGGGTTGGGACAGGCATGCCTGAGGGCCATCAGCGTTACATGAGTGTCTCCCATCCTGCCCATTCCCAGAGCTAGAGATGCCCAGCTTTTGCTAGAGGAAGGGCTGGAAGGATTCATTTCCCAAGCTGTCCCTTTGGGTTTTTCTTCAAGGACTAGAGACATACTGGTCAAGGCACAGAGCTAGCCTAATACTCTGGCCAAAGCAAAGCAACTTCTTGATGTTTGACATAGGCAATTTAAGTCCCAAATACATTGATGGAAACAGAACCAGACAGAGAAATGCCAGATGACCACCTAGAACTAAACAGAATGGCCCAGAAGAAATAGAGAGCCATCTCTTCATTAGAGGACAGATGAGCACCTGGTCAGAGCAGCTAGCTCCCAGGCTTGGTTCAGTATTCCCTAGTGAAAGACACCTCTCCATCAACACAGACAGGTGTCAGTAAGGCTTCTGTTAGTCTCCCATCTCAGCAGTGGCTCAGATCAGGTGCATGCCAGAACTTAACTTCTCTGGAGGCCAAGACCAAAAGGCCTCATCCCTTTTCCCCTGAAGGAGTTTACTACAACTGCTTGCCAGAAGACCTGAACATGGCATCTCCTCCAGCCTTCCAGGCTCATATTTGCTATTGTAACCTCCTCTAGATGTAGCTTAGATGTACAGGTTTTCAGTTTTGAAATATATCTGCACAGAAGAGTCCTGGGCTTCCTCCGTATGAAGATAAGGACCTGTGCAGAGCACTTCTCTTTGAGTGAAAGATTTAGCACTCTGCAGAACACGATCCCAGTGAATGCAAATGTCATGCAGAGACAGGAAGGGAGTGCTGTCACCCACTGTCTCAAAAGTGTTTAAAAGGAAAAGCAAAAGAAACCATCCCCACACCAAAGCAACCTGACCCCAGAGGGTTAAAGAAACCCATACCTTGAGAAGTGGGTGGCAAGGATTCAAGTCTCAAGCCTGGCTCCATCAGGCCAGGCTTATTTTAAGCTATTGCATTTATAAGCAAGAGTTGTAATCACCACGCTCTCAGCTCTGTGGTGAGCATGCACTCCCCCTTTTCATCCCATCCTTCATCAAACTGGACCCTGCATTCCCAGAAAAAGTTTGGCTGCCAGTTAAAGCATCCACGCAGAGAGTAAGGTTTTCCTGCAAAGCCTCTGCGTGCCTCCCCTTCCAGCGAGGGCTGGATAGCAGGTCTAATGGGAAAGGGAAGGAACAACACTGTGCAGTTTCCAAGGCTGCTTGCTTTTTGAGCACATTCCTGCTTGAATACAAAGGTTTCCAGATTCTTGCAGCATTTCAGGGAGCCACACCACTAGCTGCTGAAAGGCCTTGGGCCAGACCACCTGCAGCCACATCTCTGCCACTCTGTAAACTGGTGTGCTTCTGCTCAACCACCAGGTCACCAGAGGAAGACCTGGTCTGTTCTATTTTCTTATAGTTATTTCCTCTTTCCCACAGCATTTTGAAGTCTCAGGAGGTTTCCTCTATATACAAAATAATGCTTTTTCCCCCATCCTTGGGCAGCAAAACACCTAAGAGTAATCCTTTTACAGAAGCCTAGTGGTTTAAATTACGTCATGTCTGTTCTGATTGTCATTAATAATACTGGATTAGCTGCTCTGCAGCCAGACCTGTAACGAGGACGAGGAGGTCCCATCATGCCTGGTGCTGTCCAGATGCGTGGACACAGGAGCCTTCACATTTCTCTCCTTGGGAATCTGATCCAAACCGAGGACTCATCCCACAGCAGCTGGAAACTGCTGTTAATACCCTCTGAAGCAGCAGAGGCTGCATCCCCTCCAGCCCCAGCCAGGGAGGTTTGTTTTCTCCAGCAGCTGAATTATCATGGCTGAAGCTGCCAATCTTGCAGAGAGCACAGGCTTTGTTCGTACCCCTGCTCCTTCCAGTGATGTCAGGAGAGAGTTGAGCAAATCACACAAGATATCTCTCAGCATTAACATCCTGGGCAGAAGCTGCAGGGGAGAAGTGCCTTGTAGGGGTGCACTAGAGACTGAATCATCACAGGAGGGTACACTCATTTATTTTTCCAGCACAGATCTCACCATCTCTCCATGTCCTGGGGCTTTCCCAGCCAGCCTGGAAGGTCTCCATGCCGATGTGCATGAACCAGCACACATACTCAGGTTTAACACAGGGCAGCATGTCATTGGGGCATATTAACAAGGGCCTGTCCCTCTGATGCTGCAGGCTTTTCTGGCTCCCACAGACATCCAGGGTATGCAACAGTAGCTGTGCCAGCTCCAGGAGCCTCCAGTGCTTGGGGAGCATCAGTCAGTATTTTTGGTGCTGATTTTTCCAAGAGATTTTAGGAACTCATGCCAGGGGTGAAAGACACCATCTCCTTCCTGCGCGGACAGCTTGGACCAGCTCCTGCTGCTGTAGATGTGACAGACAGAGCAGGCTGGCTGCAGCTGGGATGTGGCTTTAGGATTCAGGATAGAGTGTAACGACTTGTGGGGTCAAGCGGAGGAGAGCTATTGCCTCTCCCTGCCTGAGTCTGGGAGTGCTTTTGGTAGCAAACCCACCAGGCGGTCCTGTGCCACCTGGCTTCCCACAGCCATGGGCAGCACTCCCCTTCCCCGCTCCCAGCCACCTGCCATTGCTCACCCTGTCCCTGACTGGGGGGACAGCCTGATCAGAGGACAGATCCAGCTTTAAAAAAAAGTCAGGAGAGAGAAGGGGCAGGGATTACTTTCTGAGGCAGGACCTTCCCCAGGTCACAGCGCTGCAGTGGCATTACTCCCAACCTGCCTGCAGTGATGGAAGCTGGGGAGAGACAGTGTGGGTTGAGGGGAGGGGAAGGAATTTGGTGAAGCAGCCGAGCGATGCCAAGTGCGTGGTAAGTATGTGCGTGTCTTACCCCAGCCCCAGCTTTGCACCCTGCCAGCCACACGCCACTCTGGAGATTCTCATTCCCTGGGGCTTTGCTTAACTCATGTGCTCACAATTTCCTATTGGGAAAAAAAAAAAAAAGAGAGAGGGATGTAAAGTAGGTCTGAGGGAAACATCATCTCCTCCTCACTGACTAGCCAAGAAGAGCTGGCAATAAAAGGCCAGTTTTGCCTGGTCCCTGGTGTTTTATTTGTCTTTCCAACACGTGGAAAGAGACTTGGCTGGCATGGAAGTATTTTGAAAGGCTGAACTTGCAGCCTTTCCTAGCTTTCTACAGAGGGGAAACCACTCAACCCGTCTCTGGCACCAGCATGTTTGTGGACCCCCCATCTGTGCAGGGTCAGATTTGCATGTCATCCTTCTTTTCAGCTAGAACTACTTACCCAAACATCTCTCTAAACACCACTAAGCTCCTTTTTATCTTGGATTTCAGCTCACAAGCTGACACAATACCAGAAACTGCAATACTAGTCCTGAAAGTGAAGCCCCACAGGGATCCTGAATGAAAGCAGCTTCAGAGCTGAATGAGACCTGCAGATGTGGCAGGAGACAACAGCGCAAGGCTCAGGTTCAGCATGGACTCCCCCACGCTGGAGGACAGGTTCATGCTGCTGCCACAGCTTGGCCATGTTGCTCGCGCAGCACGTACCACAAACATCCAGCCGGGAGGCTTGAGGGGAATGGCAACACAGCCATATACAGATGTCGTAGAGAGGGGCCAAATCCATCCCACTGCTACCTCTGTGACCAATCTGCACTACACTGATAACACTGTCCAGTGATTCTGGGGGCACGAGACAGAAAGCAACACCCTACTTGATGGAGAATGGGAAGATGAAGCAAGAGCTGATGGTGGATCACCGAGATAGTGAGTGGCCCTGCTCCTTATGGTGTGACTCAATGATCTTAAAGGTCTTTTCCAACCTAAATGATTCTATAATTCTAAATGCCACCTTCCAGCAGCTCTGAGTGATCAGCATATTGACATGGTTATCTTTAAAAACACAGGTTACATATCCACGAAGCAGACACTGTTCAGAGTTTAAAACAAAAAAAGTGCACAAAAGTGAGTGTAACTCCCCACCAGAGATGCTTCTGCTCAGCTCTGTCTCCAAAGGGATGCAATACATATACACATTAGAAGACACTAGCTCTTCTTAGGGATTTTTACGCATTCAAATTAAAGAGCATGGCATACTATCATCTGAATTAGCATGTTGCAACCAGAATCAGCACCAATAACCTGTTCTGCCGGACACTACAAACACACACACAGCAGAGACAGTGACCAAGCTGAATGTGAAAACAGACACAGGGAATGAAAAGATGTGCAGGGAAATGGAGGTGAAGTGCCTCTAAGCAAACCCAGTGGCATGGAGAGGTTTTCTAGGCTCAGCCTAGCATGTACAGATTCTGCAAGTGGGTGCATCCCAACCAACCCCAGGCTGCAGAAGGACAGATCCACTCTTGGTGCCAGCTGCTTGAAAACTGTGATGCTAACCCTGTTGATGGGCTGTGGAGCACCCCAGGACCAGGCATTTCTGTTGTCCCAGTGTATCACACCCTCAAAGGCAGAGCCTGCTGGAGTCAGGCTGCTGGCCAGGTCACGCCAAAGCACGCTGAGGCCTGCCACACAATACGGTGTGAAATGCTGGCGGGCCAAAATTGAGTCCACCATATCCCTGTGGGACACATGATGCTCCTTTGGCAGCACAGCCACATCTGAATGAAATCTGAGCAAGCTTGGTGGCTGCAAACATGGGTCCACAGCCCCTGCCAGCAGGTCTGGGGAACCATGGCCACAAGGCTGCCTCTTTTGAAATGCAAAGGTTTCCAGGCAAGCAGGGTGCTGAAGGGAGGGAGGCAGAGGGATGTTGCTTCACCACACCTCCACATCCCACAGGGACTCATTTCTCCCCATTCAGGTGGTTGCCCTGATGGGCATCCTCATGCCAACCTCATGCTGGGGCCCAGGTCTCTACAGGCATTTGAGTGTGAATTCACCCTTGGGTTCCTTTCTCCAGGCCTCAAAACCAATCCTGGGCTTCCCAATGGTGAGTGACCGAGAACTAGGGAAGATTTCTGTTTGACCTGCTTGATTCATGCCACAACAGTGTCCCCTGTGGTGGACCACCATGACCCAGAAGCAAGAAGATGCAGAACTGATGTTATTTTAGCAGCTGCTGGTGTGTCTCCAGAAGCCAGTGCCCTTTGACCTCCTCGCAGTGACTGTGCATTCGATGGCCGGGCAGGGGTCTACCAAACGCCTGGTCTTTCATGGCGGTCAATGGCAGAGCCAAGATTTCTGGAGCCACTTTTGGAGACAGCTGTTTCCCTGCCTGCCTTCTTCCTCTTGTCTTTCAGAGGCACTCCTACAAAATGTGGAGGGGTGTAGAGGGACAGACAGAGGTCAGCTGATCCCGACGTTGTCTGGAGGACATTAAGTTCACATTACCAGATTAAAATTGTCATTAGTGGCTCCTAATGGGGTGCAGTCTGTAACCCACAGGAACCATCCAAATCTGCTAGCAAGACTGGAAAAGATGATTTTTGTATCCAACTCACTTTTGCATGTTTTCATGAAAATTGTCACTTAGTAGAGAGTTTCAGGTGGTTTTGATTGGGAAGAGGAAATTCCCCACACCTGTTTTGGCTAATGCTCCAAAGCAGGTGGATGCAAAACATACCACAACAGTGATTTACAAGATATGTAGTCTGATTCTCACTTATCCCTGTTCTCCACAGAGAGAACCCATCTCCCAGGATGGACTCCTGTGAGCAACTTCATGGTAGTATTTCACCTTCTCCAGAGCTAAAAGCAAAGCACCTCATGGAAGATGTAGTCATCCAGAGGGATTCAGCCACCTGGAAAGATCGGGAGAAGACGAGACCTACCATGCAACTCCTGAAAGGCAGGAAAAGTTTGAATCAAAACTATTTTTGTAATTCTTTTGGTAAGATGCTTGCACTAGCCAGGAAGCTGCCTTCAATGGCTGGCAGCAGCTTTCCTTAGGGCTAGAGCTGCTTTTCTTGTTCCTTGCCTGGGAGCGACTGACTAATGTCAAGCCACAACATGCAGTTTAAGAACAGGAGTAGGAGAGAGAGAAGAGCTGCATTTTCAAATACAGAGAAATACTCATCTGTGGACTGTACATTGCTACGTCAAATCATATCATTTGAGTCATTGCCCAAAACAAATCACATCAGAAGGTCTTGTCTCAGGTTCTCCAGATTGAGGTCCAGCCTATGTCCAGCTGGCCCCACCAGTTCATGTGGGCATACCAGAAAACACTGCAGTGTATCACTGCCTGATTCTCTGCCCAGCTGCTGTATTAAATGTAAGTCCTAGGGAAAAGGTGTACCCTCCAGGGTTGGGAAAGGTATTTATATGAAAGCAGCACCCTAACAGCAGAGCACAAAACCAACTAATTCTGGTCAACCCTGCCAAAAGTCTTGACTACCAGAGATTTGTAGCGTTGTTGCTGGTATTCCCATGAGGAACTGGCACATAGAGCAAGAGCCTTCATGTAATCACACAGCCAGCCCAAATCCTGGTCTCTGCCCATAGTCACTGACAGCCCAGTTAGAGAAATTTGCCTTTCTGGAAAGAGGAACAGGAACTGAAACAAGAACCGCATCACTGCCAGTAGCCGCAGCCATCACCCGCTGCTGAGCTCGTTCACTTTCTGTGCTACAAAGGAACAGGCAAACCCAGAGTGGCCAAAAAAGATGCGACCGAGTTCAAATAAGCCTGCAAGCAAGCAGGTTACCAAATCTGCAAGGCCAGCCTGCAAGAGAGCTGGGGCACCCTGTCCAGGGACAAGAGCAAGCCAGGCTGGGGAAGGGAGTCCTGAGCTAGAAAGATAGGTCTAGGATAAGGGGTAGCTTCCTCAGAAAGACAGAAAAAAAAATATTAACAGGAAATAGTTTAGTTAGGAATGCAGCATTTAGCTACTGAAAAGCACAGAAATGGTTCTGTCCAAATATCTATTAGCAGCAGGGAATATTGCCATAATTAATAACAATTGCAGGTTACACTTGGGTAAACACAAAGGAAGCAGGCACACTCACACTGAGAATCAGTCAGCCCCTATGAGAAGCCTCTGCCAAGAAAAGCCTGTCCTGTACCTAGCTGTGCACACCTCGCCATCCCTGAGCTGTGAAAGTCTGAAGCTTGGTTTCAAAAAGCACAAAAATCTGTGTGAAGGGAAGACTCCTTTCAGGAGAAAGGATGACTCAATGGGAGGACCTTTACCATAACAGTTCTGTCCCGCTTGCCCCAAATTCTCCCTCAGGGGCAAGCAAGACATCCAAAGGGAGTAGAGGTGTTCACCTGCCCATAAAGCATCATGAGCAGGTTTGTGCTTTTGTTGCACTGAACTGACGAAAAGGACTTTGGCCACCATGTTGCATCAGTAAGGAGAGTCTGCCCTCTGCTTGCTTGGAGAAAGAGGGGGTCCCCAGCAGGGATAAATCACTGCTCCCCACTGACGTTCAGAGCGGCAGTGATTCCTGCCAGCTGGCAATAGCGATGGCCAAGCCTGGATCACGCAGGTGCAGAGGTTCCCCTGGCACCACCTTTGCTTAGGAAAAACTTTATGAAGAAAAGAGCACTGGTGAGAGCCTTGCCCCTGACACAGGGGTGAGTTTTTTCAGGGCCTGGCACCGGCTGGGTACAGCTGGAATTAAACCGTGTGAGAGGAATGTTGCCCACAAGGAGCTAGTCTGTCCTGTCCTGCTCTCAGGCCCGTGCTGAAATTCAAAGTGGCTGCCAGCACACCTGCAGCCAAAATCACCCCTGTGATGGGAATGTCTGAAGGTCACAGATGCAAACAAATATTTGATGAGCCAATACAAGGCAGCCTTGAACACTGCACCTCCAGCATCGGGGAGGAACCCCCTCCGCCATGCCTGTGTGTGAATGCCCTTCAGCATACCACCCACGCTGTGTTTGAGCTGCCCCGCTGTGCGCACACCACTTGCTTTGTTAATGTTTAGACTTTCTCTGAAAGTCCTGTCTAGGCTCAGCAAGCGGGAATCAGTGACATAAATCAGCTGAAGACAAAGTGTTTACCTCAAATACCGCTATCATCTCTCTTTTCCGTAGGCAGAGGAGCCACGTTCCTCCTGGGCTTTTCTACATGACCTTTCCTCCCCAGCCCACCTTCTCCTGGGACTGTCTGACCCACGTCTCATCCACGCTGGGGATGGCCAGCAGAAACCTGCCTGGCCATGTTCCTTCCAACCCTCCTTCTGAGCCCAACTGGGCTCAGCCCAGGCCCTTAAAGCATCTGAAGGGCATTGAGTGGCAAATGCATATTCTGACTAGAGCTCTCGCAGTGGGGCAGGGGACCAGCTGAGTGAGAGACTCAGGAACAAACCTCTGGGTGGAAGCCCTGGTCCATGTGGCAGCAGGACATGAGGTTGCTCACAGGACGACAGCCCTGCTTTGATGGACCTGCTCTGCTGATGCACATGTGACTTTACCCTCAGGATGCATAAGACTGCGCTCACGGGAGCAGGAGGGACCAGAGCAGTCTCAGGGTTGTACTTAAACTGCTGTAGCTGTTAAACTGTGGATAGTGTCCCTGTAAAATCATTAGAGGTTTGTACAGCATGCCAGGAAACACAATTCTGACATGCTCAATAGCCTGTTCAATGTCTCAAACAGCCCCTCCTCGTACCCAGCTCTCCGTCTCTCTCCATCTTTTCTTTGTCTCTTCCCTCCCTGTCTCATTCCAAGTCCTGTGGAATTTCTTCCAGCCCAGCTCAAAGGAAAACCAGCAGCCTTGGATCCCAATGCAGAAATATCATTACTTCACGTATAGACCTTTAGCTCCATCAGGACCTGTGAAACAGGGGGGATTTTCCTCCCCTCTGAATTTTGTTGCAGAAGACCTGCAAATCGCATGGCACACTGCTCTCACCTGAGGGAAATGCTATTCATGACATGAAGAAGAAGAAAGCGTTTTACTGAAACCTGGGACCTAGCAAGATGTTTATGTCTTGTTTCCGGACTCAGCAAGCCTGGGTGGACCACCTGCGTATGCCCCAAGTGACTGCTTGCTCTGCAGGGAGTTTTGTGGAAAGCTGGGAGAGGGAAGAAGTTTTAGGGTTGCTTTTTTTTTTATTCCTGTAAATTTTCATGTAGAAAAATAAGCCCGGCCACCCCACAGGCCCTCTAGCCAAATTTACTGCCCCATCACAGCGTGGCAGGAGAGCATGAGACCCACCAGCCCTTCCAGCTCCCCACCCAGCATCTCGGCACAGCTCATCCAACTGGCATGGATTCAGGGCTCTGCTGCAGCTAGCCTGAGAAAAGTCTGGTTTAAAAGGAATTAAGAGGATATTGCAGCAATTTTACAGGATTAGTTTAACTGAGATAAACACACCACTCCTCAGAAAGAGGAACCTATAAGACAGACCTGCTCACAAATCTCTCTCTTATACAACAGTTTGTTATTTCCCCCAGTTATTTGCCCCAGCTGGGCAAAGGCAAGCCATTTCACAGTGCCAGATTAAAACTCCCCTCCTTTCTCAAGAGCTCAGCTTTCATCACCCAGACTCCATGTACCACCTAAATTGAGAGCCACAAGATGTTATTTGCCCTGGTGAGCTGTGATCCCCCTTGCTGCAGGAGCTGGGCATTTATTCTCACTAAATACCCCAAACCCTCTTCAACAGGAAGGTGTGAGAGCAGCAAAATGCCCCATTAACCATTTTTTCCCCAGCCCTGCCTCATCTTCTCCACGAACGAGGTTTGCAACAGGTTTTGTTTGAATTCTCCAGCTAGGTGGCTTTTTCTTTTTTAATGCCTGGCTGGCCAAGTGCAGCCACAGGGCTCAGTAAAGCAGGCTTGACTTTCAGTCTTTGAGGTGGTTTCGGACTGAAAACACCTAAAATCCTGGTGCTAAAAATATACGTTGACACTTTCAAGAACTAAAAAAGTCACTAGTAGTTGTGCTAATTTACCTGTTGGCCTGGATTTAGCATCCCCATATGTCCGCAAGTGAGCTATTTCCCGCTTTAAAAAGGCGAGTTATCTCGTATCTTTTTCACTTCAACTCTTAGTTTATAATCCACAGTTTTTTAAGGGGCCACTTAAAAACCAGTATCGTGCTCTTCTGCAGCAGTTTCAGGTGCTCCGGTTCCTCCCAGCTGTACAGCTGCGTGGGTTTCTGGGCAGAGGCCCATGTATAATAGCTATTTCTCTAAAAAGACTCTCAAAAATGCCAAGGGGTGGCCCAGCACCAGGATTTCCAGGCCTGCAGACAGATGTGGTCCCATCATGCTGGCCTTGAGCACTCTAGGGCTGGTATCTCCCACCTGGGCCTGGGGCAAACCTTTTGGTTATGGACTCTGTCTGGTCCAGAAACATCAGGACTAACCTGAGACAGAAGGAAGTCCCCGCAACTCCCCTGTACGCTATAGCCTGTATATACTGGGTGGTCCAGCCAAAGCTCCACAAGCTTGATGCTCCTAGCGCAGCTCCGTGAAAGGTTACCCAGGTAAACCCTAAAGAAGGGGAGAGTCCCATACAGTTTTGTTCCTGCACACCTCAGCACTGCTCTGGCCATCCAGGCTCTCGCCTGAAAAGTGTGTAAGTTTGGTAACGCAGCAGCTTGGGAACAGTGTGGGTGCCATGTCCAGCTGTGCAACCACAAGTGCACTTGTACATCACCTCCCAGATAGGTACCAGCTCCCACACTGCTGCGAGTCCAGCAGTGTGACAAGCTCTGCACCCGCTTCTGGTGCAAGAGCTGGCCCTCAGAGTCAGATGTTGTGATTTGAGGCCTGAAAATGCCCCCAAAGTTGCTGGTACACGTACTGAGTCACCACCGGGGTAATCAAGCTGCTGCGCTGAGACCTGAGCAGCCACCTCTGCTGGCACTATCTGCTGCTGGACTACCCAACCATCCTAATGCACCCACAAATTACTCTTACCTGGGACGTAGTGGTGTTTGAAGGACAGGGATATGACGTGACTGTCATATCTTGTTACCTTCTCCATGAGCCCTGCACATGGCTTTCTCTCTTAAGTCATTTCAGGATTACCTTTATTATTCGTACTTCCTCTGAGCAAAATGCTTGATTTTAAGGAAGGGACTCACCGACCGGGACACCGCCTGCGTGGATGGGAACTGGAGGCATACGTTAGCATCTGAGTGCAGATGTGAGCTCCAATCCAAGCATGCCATGAGGTCGGCAGAGTAGTTTATGCTTGAGGTTGGGGGTCAGGGATGCCACACAGCCACTGGCTCAGAGCACTGTTGCAGACCCACCTCCAGGTCCATGCTATCATCACCACCGCACCCAGCTGCAGGGCACAGGGAGGACTTGAAACCCAGCCTAAGATCAGGATTTATAAGAGGGAGTATTTCAACGTGCCGATCACTGGCGCTGCCCACTCCCACCTGGGCACCCTCCCGGCACTGGCAGGTCTCAGCACAGCTCCTACAAGCACTGCTGTTATCACAGAAGTATTGTCATAGCGTCTGGCAGCCCGGTCTTCGAGCTTGGTGGCATATGTAGAAGACGAATTACCCAATCATCTCAGCTGTTTCTACACATGTTTAAGGCCAGGTTCATCTTGTGTGACTCCAGGCTTTCTGCCATGCAAACGCCCTCCAGTTCCTGAGGTGACAAGGGAGAAGTGCTGGAGCGCTAAAACTGGAATAATGAAGCAAGGGGAGCAGACCGGTTGCAAACAGTTTAAAACTTCTTGTATTATAGCTCCTTGCCTGGGAGTTGTTGTGGAGCTTGGTGGAATTCAAACAAAATGAGACAAGAGCTGCAGAAGGGACACTTCCTGCATCTGTGTTGCAATAAACCCCATCAATAGGCAGGTATCACCCTGGCACGATGCAGTCCAGCCCTTGAGGAAGGAGACAAGTCGATCAGCAGCGGTGTGGAGTAACTCCGTGCCTGGACACCCTCTGGCACTGCATAATGCAGGCTGCACAGTGCGTCTCAGCATTTGCAACCTCTGTAGCACCACTGCGGCAGTGGGCTTAGGTCTTAGGTGGCCTTAAGAGGCAGCTTAGTTGTAGAGGCAGTCTGTGTGCTTTATCACCCCAGCATGACACCGTCTGGAAAAACAGCAGCAGATGTCTGCCCGGTGAGGCTGAGGGAGAGATTAACACACTCACAGCCAACAGAGGAGGCAGTGAGGGGGACTCTGGTCATTGGGTTTCCCAACAAGGAGCTTTGCACAGACATGTGAGCTGTGCCACCCAGTCAGAGGCATCGGGAGGAGAGATGAGCGATCATCTCCCGCTCTCGTTACCCAAAGAAGTAAAGGGATGAGAAAAGAGTGAGAAACCATCTCCAGAAAGAGTAATCCAGAAACAATTTAGTTCAGACAAACGAAAAATTGATATTTCAATTTGAGAGCCAAACTGTAAAAACAATTGTTCATACAGTTGTCCCTGCAACTGAGAGACAGAGCAGCTGCAGAGGGTTTGGTGTTTCGTTTTTTTTGTTGTGAAAAACCAAGCAGCGGAAGTGCGAACAAAAACCTTGCAGAGCTGAGATTTCACATATTTACATTAAGAGACTCTTAGCAAGGTGCTTTGCTAAGTATTCCTCCATCATTTCTGGGACCTCTGACGCCAGTGTGCAAGAGTTGCAGTCTTTGGAGCCTAACGATGCATCCGGTAACTCTGAAGTGCCATTCGGGGACCACTGTCAACCCAGGGCTGAGCCAGACCCTTGGTGTACCCTTAGGGCATCTACCTCCCCTCAGATGTGATGAGAATTAAGCATCCCAGGGGCCTCTCTTCCCCATCCTGGCTCTCTCCCTCTCCCAGTCTCAGTCCCTTCCCGGGACCCTGCCAGCAGGGCTGCTCCCCACCTCCCGCCCGGCTTCTCCTCCACCCCAGGACCACGTCACCCCCCCACAAAGAGGGGCCTGTGCAGGAGCCGGGGCTCACGCCATGCAGAGAGGAGTCATAAAGCTCCTTTTAAGCTGGCCAGCACAAAGCCAAGCCTGTTCGGCCGCAGGTTGGGGGCCGCCGCCTGCCCTCCCTGCCTCTGCCAGGCACTGAGTCATCTCCCCGATGCGGGGCTGCCAGCCCAGTGCCGGCGAAAGGGCCGGGGCCGGCGGCCGAGAGGCGGAAACCTGCCCCACTAACTACTGCAACAGCCAAAACATGTGCCCCAAGGTATTGCTTTTTGCCAGAGACGCAAATAGGAAATATTGTGGAAAAGACTCCAGTCTACCAGGAAAAGGGGCAGCCACGTGGAAGGGGTCACGTGAAATCTTCCTCACGTTTGTATTTTCCACCACAAATCCCTTTCAAAACTGTTTTTGACATAAAGAAAGAAGCACGGGTTTATACTTGCTTCTTTTTACAAGACAAGGGAGGGATAGTGGAAGATATTTTCCAGCTTGCAACACTCACAACTCATGGTGGGGGCTTCTCCCTCAAAGACTTGGCACGCAGAGGCGGACTGCAAAGAAATCTCCACTGTTGTCTACAGCAGCACAAATACAAGCGACACACAGTCTTCTGCCCACGGAGAAAAAAATCGTAACTGGGTCTCAGCACTTTTTCAAGTTTTTAAAGAACTTTTATGATGCTGAGCCCCTCTTTTTTTGACACTCTGAGCTGGCAGCAAAGCGATGCTCACAGGTCAGGGGTTTTACTGGTGTCCAAGGAATCAAGGTGTTGGTTCTCTTTAACTCCCTTGAAAAGTACAGCCCAATTCCCTAAGGGTAAATGGAGACACAAGCCTCCTGCACAGATTTGATGCGTATCATTAGCAGACAGGGAGGAGAGCTAGAGATACACATCATGATTTCCGTCTCCTGTCTCTTAAGTCATAGCAATATAAAAATTAAATAAAAGGCGGGATAAAGCTGGGAAAAGGGTCCTGTCCAGAGCCAGGAATATGAGGTGTGTTGGACAAACATACTCCCAACTCTTTTACCCTGCCCATGCCCGTGATCCAGGTACACACTCTCTTAAACACCAGTTAGCACCAGCAGGAAAGAGCAGCAGCCAATTTAAAATTGAGGGAAATAAGAGACTTGGAGCCAAAAAAAGAAAGCCCTTGAGCACCTCACCTGTGCCCAGCTGTGCAAGTTCAACAGCTGGGAGCCCTGGGCACTCGCTGTTGCAAAGGCTGAGTCACATTACTAAATATGTCCCAACTGGCTGGTTTCGCTTAGTAATTGCCTTTTTAGATCGAAGAAGAAAAAGCAGGGGGTGAGGGGGAAGACAAGCCAAAGAGCTTGGAAGTCTGCAAGTTGAGAGAAAAATAACTTCAGCACAGGAAAAAAAGACTCAATGCAGGCAGGAGACTCATCATCTTTTCCATTTACTTTTTGTCACCCTGATGTCCTTCTGAAAGTCTAAACCCAGGGCAAGCGCCAAGGACCAATTTGCAAATTGGCATCAGTGCTGCGCAGACTGACGAAGGCTTCCCACACCTCCACCCTGTGCTGAAGCCAAATTCACTCCATTTCTGTCTCCATAGATATCATGGGCATTCTCCAACAAATAAATGGTTTTTTGTCTGACACACTAGCTAATAGTGCGGTGATCCCGCCTGGACTCACCTTCTGGTCCTGTTCTTCCTACAAGCATCATAGATTTTAGTATTGACCTCCCTGGTCACAACAGGCAGATCAGCTCCACCTTTTACATGTGTGCTGAGCTGAACAACGTGTATTTGCTTTCCCCAGAAAGCCTGTGGCCTTGACCAGCAAGGAGAAGGCTCTGAAGGGATGAGCAGACTTAATCAGCACTTGAAATGGCTCAGCCTCTTGTACCAGTCTAGACCAGGACTGCACCTTTCAGCCATGCCAACCGAAAAGCTCCAAAGCTATAAAGAAAAGGGGTCAGACTTCTTTAACAAAAAAAAAAGCAGCAAAGGGCTGCTACTGCTGTTAAGCAGAGAGAAGAGGCTCCCCTCCCTGGCCAGGGCTGGCCAGTTCCCTGTGCAAAGGGGATGGGTACCTTGGGCACACTGGGGCATCCCGGGGATGCTCACTGCTCTGACTCAGCCCCCAGCCAGCCTCACGTGGAGCGGCACCAGGCATTCCCTCTCCACTGCCCGACCACCGGGAAGCCCTGTGCCTCTACCCACCCTCAGGTCTGGGGAATCAGGCCTTCACATACACCCCTCTTTTTATTTTCTGAATTGGATTAGCTGATTTTGCAGGGACGCGGGCTGGAATGGGTCTCACTGACAAAGCTATTTTAACCTAGGCTTCCCTTTGCTTTCCAAGGGCCAGCAATTCCCTCCTCCCAGTAGGATGCTCTGCCCACGCAGCCCACAATGCGCTTGAGCACCGAGGCACAATGGGGAGGAAGCACTCCGAAGCTGATGGGCCAGCCGGGACTCCCAGCACGGCTCTTGGCTCAGCCACCCCTTCCCAGCCCCCAGCTCCACTGTCTGAGCCCTGGGGACGCTGGCCCTGGCTGGGGATCTCCAGCTGCAGGCGTGCCAGCAAGCCTGCTTGAAGATCCCTTAGCCCCTCCATCTCAGCCAGCCGGGAACGGTCTCCCCTGAAACACATCTGACAAATCTAAACTGGATAGTTTCAGGCAGACCAAACCAGGATTTGCCATTGAATAAGCTCCTTCAACAGCACTGCAATGTGTTGCAGGCACTTGAGAGCAGAACAGCCAGCTGAATCACCCCCAGACACTCTCCCATCAGCTCTGAGCCCTTACTTTGCCCGAGGTCCAAATTAACCTCGCTGCAGTCCTTCCCCCTCTGCAACTTCTGGAAGTCACTGTGTCCTGCTCCCTGAGTCTTGGCATCTGTCTCTCCCAGGGCTCCTCTCAAACAGCATTTCCTTGCAAGGAAAAGCACAGACGAACCATATCCTTTCCCTCCCTTTAAACACACTCCTGTTTAACTTCATAACCCTGTCGAGGCTGGCTGTGCTCCACAGCAAAGCCATGTGGGTATTCCCACCTCCCAGCAATGCTTCACCTAGTAGGAATGATCTAGGAGATTTTGTAGGGTGGTCTACGCTACTTAGAGCCAGGCACTTGCTAGGGGAGAGAGAGAGCGTGGATTCTCATTTGGTTTAAGCTTGCTCCAGGTGAGCACTTGGTAATCAAGTTTACATTAAAAAATACTTGATTTTGGTGACAATTCTTTCCTTCCCCCAGAAATAAAAAGTCAAGCCAACCCCTGCTGCTCAGGGGAGTAACTTCCTCTCCTTAGAAATGGGCTTGCATATATATTAAATTCCAGGCACACAATAAACACAGAAGTTGGATGGAAAACTGCTCAAGGAACCGCCAGACACTGATGCCCTGAAAGTCCTCACCCAGCTGAGCCCCCGGCGAGGACCTGACCTGCAGCCTTCATGCAGCACCGGCATGGAAGTGACGCCAAGCATCAGTAATTGTTCCTGACAGCCTTGCACGAAGTCCTCGTCAAGGTGTCAGGACCAATTAGTGAGCATGCAGGAGCCAGAGTACTCTCCATGTTGGGTGGATGCAGTCTGCTCCCAAGGCGTCTGCAGGCTGAACGCAGAGACCGAGGAACTGCGACCCTTGTGAGATGCTCCAGTAGGACCCTTCAGCAAGGAGACCCTGCTCCATCACACACCCCTAAAAGCTACACTTTGCCAGCAGGTAGTGGGGGGGGAGGATCTGCAGCTTGGCAGCCCTGGGTTTGGTTTCCTGCATAAGTGACCAAATTTTGCAGGGTAAAAGCCACCAACAGACTTAGGTTCAATGCCAAGAAACTGCAGCATTTCTGTCCAGGTGCTGCAAGGGAGAATGAGCTGCCCAGGCTCGACATTTGCAGAAGCCACCAAGGCGACGAGCTTAATCCTTACCCCACAAAGGAGGTTATCTGCTAAGGGAGGAGACACTGCCCCAGCTCCCTCTCTTCAGGATACCCAGCTGAGAGCTCTCTTCCAGACATAAACACCCAAGCAAAGTCAGCCCTGATTTAGGGATGAAAAAACCTGGTCTTCTGCATCCTACTCACCCAGAAAGTAATTTTGCCTAAGGGAATTAAGAAACTCCCACCCAGAGTGACTGAAACATTCTTCATGCCCCAAAGCACCTCCTCCAACCCTGATATTGATTGCTTTCCTTCTTCCCCCACTTTCTCCCCTAATCTTTACTTTTCACGCAGTCTCAACCATGCTCACTAGGGATGCTCTGTCTAAGACCTCTTTGGCAGCTCAGGCATTCTCATGGGAGAGGGAAACTCCACCTCAAGCAGAACTAGGATCTTAAAAGAAGCCATCATCCCCCCCAACAGTGGTGCGGGGGCTGATGGGACATGTGTCCAATGTCTGTCCGATAGCAAAGCCTGATGTGTGGTAAACCTCAGCCTAGTCTTCCAGAGGAGCTGGTATGAGCAGCCTGACTAGGATCCTTGGTTTACAGAGACCTTCCTGCTCATCCCCTAGGACAAGAGTGGCCCTGTTCATAGCCCAGACTCCTTGAAATCCTGCTTTTGGGCAATAAGCAGAGTGGAGTGGACCTCTCTCCAGCTCTGGTCCAGATGAGAGGCGAAGGCAGCAATTCACCCACAGTGAAGATGTGCCCCATGCTGTTCTCATCTCCAGCTGGCTGGAGGTGAGAAGGAAGGACCACAACACAGTGTCTGTCAGCCAGAGATCCTTCCCTTCCACATCACACTGATGTTGGTAGTTTTCCTCAGCCTCCCTTCCCCCATTTTCCTTTTTCTTTTAAAGACTTTCTTCACCTCCCCTCATCATTCAGGCCTCAGATCACCTCTGTGACTCCTTGCTGGGTGGCAGAGGGGCCGGGGGGGGGCTTGAAAGTGATGGGACAGAGGTGGCTTTTCTCTGCACGAAGGTGTTTTTGCAAACCAACCCTCATGTGTTTCACAACAGGCAGACTGCCACCAGCAAATGGTGTAGTAAGTGCCTGCAATCCTGGCCTGGAGAAGACAACGCAGTCTGTTTGGCTGCAGAAGGATCACAGGATGTATTAAAAGATCTTATTAAACTCACTTTGGTTGTGCTCCAAAGTGCATTGAAAGTCAGGGGAGAGTCTCCCGTTGACATGAATGGGTTTTGGATCAGTGTCGATACCATTAACCTGTGCTTGGGAGCTGCTGCAAACCCAGCCGAGTCCTGTGGTTATTACTCTGTGTGTAAGCTGTCCCTAATAAAATAAAGAAGACAAACTGGCCTCCTGTGTTTAATAATCTGTGATGACTAATGAATCGTCTGTGTTTGTTAATATCCATCTCTTACACAGCCTCTTCTTTCTCTAGCTAGCGCCCAGCTCGTCCTTCGTTACTGAAACCACAGCCAGCTTTCCTGCAGAAGGTGAATTCCTTTCAGTTGCATTTAATTTGCTGCAAGCTACCCCTTTAAATCCAAGCTTTTACATCCAGTTACTCCAGAGAATATGAGGAATGCCTCTGCTGGTTTTTCACTGAGCCTATTTAGCCTTTTTTGGACAGAAGGAAGCATCTGAGAGGGAGGGCACATTTTTCCCTCTTTGAATCACAGAAGGAACACCGCAGCTCATTCCTCATGTCCAGGCTGCTTAACCCTTCCCATATCCAAGCAGCCCTCAGCCACTCCTCTGGTGGCATTCGAGTTTCTTACTATCACTTTGCACATATTAGGTACCCCTGGGAAACAAAGGCGTGGGTTTTTCCATCCTTTCAGAGCTACAGCCAAGACAGTTGCTCCGACCTTGATCCCATGATACAAACCACAGCCTGACACGCAGCCCCACAGCTCCTCACATGGCAGGGCCCTACCCAGAAAACCCAGAGAGATTCTTCTCTCTCCAAAACAAGGAAAGAGTGTTTTTTCCTTCCCACTCATTTATCTGCTGCCACAACAGCTGGTCTCCACGGGCTTACTGTACAGCCCTCCAGCTTAGCTCAGTTTTCAAGTGCACTAAATTTGCATCCACGCCACATGACCCAGGCATTAAGCCTACCCACGCGGCTGGCAAAGAGTTCGCTGGTATAAGTTTGGCTACAGGGACTGACTGTCTGATGCTCATAACATTGCTAAGAGATTCCCCTGCCCCCTCCTCCTCCTCACACTCCCATGGGATGATGTGGCATGCCAGATCATTGAGCTGGAAAGCACAGGGAAGGTCAGAGCACTAGCTGTGGGACTCAAGTTTTATGTATACACAGAAAGTGTCCTACATCTTTTTTTTCTAGTGGTTGAATACAGGTTAAATTATCCACATAGGCAAAGTCAAGGATGAAAGCAAAGCAGATCTCATCTCTCTGCCACCACCTGGAGAGTGATGAAAGCTGGTCACATTTTTACAGTCATAGATGCTGGGGGGTTTTATACGTCATCCTTAACCTAAAACATTCTCCAAGATGACTTTAGGCAAGCTGACCTTTAGATGTGCTTTTTTAACTGAGATGGTGATTGAGATGCTTGTTTGGTAAAAGCCCCACTCTTAGTAAAAAGAAAATCCCACATAACAAAACACGGAAAACATCAAAATCTGGAAGATGTGCCTATTTGGAAGGCTGCAAAGTGAAACTACATTGCAAAAATTTTACAGTGAAAGAAACAATTGATTTCAGATGCTACAAACTGTGGGGACTTAGAGAATTACCACATCTGAGCTGAGCCACGTCAGCATCTGCACCTGCCCCCCCAGCGGTGGAGAAGACCCAGGGATGGAGCAGCACTGCCTGCCACAAAACAGGATTACACCCAGTCTCCCATCCCAGCAGGCTGTGCCAAGACACAGGGAGAGCGTCTGAGTGCTCAGGCTACACTTCTACCATCAGGAATATAGCATCTGTGCACCAGACCACTCAACAGCATACATTTCATCTCAGTTTTGCAGGAGCAGAACATCTGATTTCTACCCAATTAGCCACAGCGATGGAGTTTATGCTGTCTTTGTGAAGGAAAACAGGCAGTACAGAGTCCAACATGCAGTTAGCGGGGCACGAAGAGAGGCAGCTCCTGATGTGGCACAAAGTGCTCCAGTCAGCCTGCCAGAAATATTTAACAAATCTGAACCAGAAAAGTGAGTTTGCATCGGTCATTAGTGGCTTGTGTCATGGGGCTGGGATATTTTTTGATGTGGTTACCAGAGCCCTGAAACCACAGCCTCCAGCCCAGGGCACAAACATCGCAAAGGACAGGAGGTGGCACAGGATTCGCCATGTGATGAGCAGCACCGTTACCCTCACTTCATTCTGGAGAGCAGAGCCTTGAAATATGGTTGTGCGAGGACCACATAGATGAACGGGCAAATCTCAGCTCCTCCAACACGCTTCCAGAAAAGCAGAAGAGCCTAAGAAACTGAAAATATGACAGTAAAAAAACAGCATGAAAAAAGACCTACATGGTTTAACGGTACCCAAGATGCTAAGACAGCAGCTGCGCAAGGGGATAGCAAAACATATCTAAACTGACCAGACATACTTCTGCAGTTGTGATGGTTTCTGCACGTGGTCAAAAGGACAAGGGTATTCCGTTTCTCTTGACAGCTTCATCAGCCTACAGGTGTGCCAGGACTCGCAGCCATTTCTCCAGAAGTTTAATGTTCTCCTTGTGATCGTGCCCGAGGCCAGGACCGCTTTCTGCAGCACTGTTCAAGCACACACGGCAAAGAGCCCCTATCTCAAGCAGCTTATAGGCTGAGAACAGATGGATCATGTTGTAAGGAATTAATTGGTAGCCTTTGGAGGAGAGCAGAGCACAGCAGCTGTTGACACAAGGTTTCTTTGCCCAGCACTGAAATATTTCTGCCACGGGGAGGAGCATGGCAGCTGCTTCTGCAGTTATCTCTGCATAGCCACAGCTGGAGCTGGTGGTGGCAGCTCATAGCAAGCTGCCATAACATCCCAAGAACCAAGGACATCTCAGCCCAGACACCAGCCATGTTTTACACCTGTTGAAAAGCACAGTCCCGAGTCCCCACCATTTTTCAAGGATGAGCGCAGAGCAACTGAGCTGAGAAAGAAACAAGGAAAATAAAGACAATAAATGGGCATAGTCCTTTTCCACAGTCTCAAACTGTGACATCCCTTGGTGCGTCTGGCTGGTCCAGAGGTGGAGGTGGCTGTGCTGGACAGCAGATATACTTGGCCTAGGGAGGTGCAATGGATTAACTCATCTCAATTAGCTAAAAGATGCTGCCCAGCACAGGTGGAAACTATCATTTTCCTACTGGAGAACAAGAGGAGGAAAGGTTACAGCCTCCAGCGTACTCTGGGATCTCCTCTGGAAGAAGAGAACCTACTAGAGAATGGCAATAGCACTTCCAGCTCTTCCCAGGGGTTTCCATGCTTCCTTTGATCCTAAATAAAGCAAGGATGGGGATCAACCTCTGGTCAAGGCAGAGATGTGGCTTAGCTGCGCCATGCTACAGCAGGCAGGAGTCCCCCTGAGCCCCGCACAGTGCTGTTGTGGCCTTAATTACCATTTCCTTAAATCATATGAAGGCTACAGCACTTCTTGCAAGCAGGTTTTATAGCCCTGGTGTGGGAGTGATTGAGGGAGCCAAACCTGGGGCAGTCGCACACATACCACCCCCCTGAGCAGCCTGCTGTGTGCTACCACCTCCAACCATGCCCCGGCTGTGTCTGGGAGAGCACTGCTCAGCCTCACCGGGCTATGAACCAAGCCACACATGCAACCAGACTGCAGACAAACTGACCTGGTCCCATTTAGCAGGATGTGCAGACTGGACCTTTCACACCCAGGCCAGTCTGTCATTCCTCACATTCAGGCAAGGGAGAAGAGTCAGTTGCTCACCCAGGTCCCCCCAGGTTGAACACATAAGGAAGGTGAGAAATTGTGAGAATAAAAAAAGAAAAGTTAAAAAAATGCTTCCTTCCAGTGCCCTGAGACAAGCAGGACATGTGGGTAGAGTGGGGCTGGACTTGCCAAGACAGAGCTGTCAGTTGTCCTGCACTGAGCCAGAAGAGTGACAGCCCATTTCTGAACGACCAGTACCCCTCCTTCCAACCCAGCAAAGCCATTAATAAAACTGCTATTACAGTCAAAGGAACAAGCACTTCCTGAGGAAGTGGGAATACACAGCACGAAAACACACAAGTGGAGGAGGCAGGGACTTACTAGTAAAAATGCCAGCTGCCTCCTACCTCTCTGGGGGCTGACACTGGCTAACCCCCTTTTGCTGCTCCCTTTATTTTGACCTAGCCAAAGGGAAGCGTTTCTGACTCCGTGCCAGCGTTACACCCCTCTAACAAGGGCAAACATCTCCCCAAAGTCAATCAAAAAATGGAACATCAGACTTGGGCTGGTGCATCATTCACACTCATTTTGGCCAATTCGGGCTGTGATTGAGGGTTTGGGGCTTTCTTGCTCTGAAATATGCTGTTATTACCTTCAAGAGCCAGCACGCCAGCAGAAGCAGCAGCATGTTTCTCAAAACCGTTCTCTGATACCAGTCCTGTAGCTTTTCACACAAAAGATGCCTGTGCCCAAAAACCTAGAGCAGTTCTTGGAAAGTCCACCTAACTTCTCTGATCACGGCCACGGTTTCACAGCAGTGGCAGCAGCAACACCTAAGCCATCAGTTTTGCCAGGTTATTTTTCCCCTGGGTCAGTTCCCTGCTCCATTTTACTCCTGACCCCACAAACTGGTGATGTGGATAAACAGGGAGGCAAGAACAGGGAGCATTGCTTAAGCCTGTATTGCTGCAAAGAGAAACATTTGGCAAACATTTCCCCAAAAGCTTCTTTTGTTTGAGCAAGGAGAGCATGGGTATTCCTGAACAGCATCAAGAAAAAGGCTGGAAATTAAACCTTGTCAAACAGACCCTGGCAGAAGTTAACAGTGTATTAACACCCAGGATATAAGCAGGGATGCTTCCCTTTGCCTCAGACGGATGCAGTAAAAGAGTGCTCCCCTCAACATCAGCACTGGAGAAACCATCCTGCTGGGGATGCTCGATATGCTCTGGGCTGCTGCAAGGGTGGTACTAGCAGTCCACACAGCAGTCTGTTTCAAACCAGCTTTGTCCAAAGACTGCAACGTAGATGTGCCCTTAAGACGCATGTTACAACTTCTAAGTGATTGCAGCAGTTTAGACATGAAGAAATTAATCTAATTACTTTCACTGTGCCCCATCTTTCTCCCTTTTAACACCTCTGAGAGTAGGATCAGGAGACCACTACAGTTTGAAAACTATCAGACACGTTTTGGTATGGTGCAACAAGGTGTGTCTGGGTTTTTGGGGGATGATGGAGGATCCATCAGGAGGGAAGAGGGCCTTAAGACAGAGCAGATCACTGGTCCAATCCACCACACAGCCACTGATGGGGCAAGGCTGGGCAGAAATCACATGGGTGATGACCTCATGCTGTGGAACTGAAGCGGTGTTGATGAATCCACACACATGATGGATAGGGTGGTATTCAGGCAGGGACAGCCACGCAAGGCCCCCAAGAAGTTAAGGCTGCTGAGACTCCAGAGGGAGACAGAAATCAGGGCCCTGCTGTCTCCCTTTGCTCCACACAGCAGCAGAAACCCACCCATCACACTGGGAGTGGAAGGGAAGACAGCATGTTGCAGATCCCGGAGGGGCCGTGGCTCCACAGGAGTGCCAGCAAGAGATGCCTGCCCACCTGTCCTGCTGCTGGGCAATCAGGCCACCACAGACCCACAGTGAGTCTTAGAAAAAAGAAACAGTCAATCTGTAACCACTGGAACTGGTTGACTCAGGAAAGTATTAAAAGATGAGAGATTAGACACGTCATTAATTTACGAAAAGCCCTGTTCTTTGTAGCAGCCTACAAACCAGTGCTTCAAACCAAAAGTGCCTCTTGTCTTGCAGGCAGTTGCTAGATAAGCTCAGTGCCCCATAAATTCCCAGATGAACATTGCTGAGACTATGCCCCTTGGCAGCATTACACAGCAGAAGGGAACACTGCTGCTTCTTCTGCTTTGCTACACCACCGTCCCACCAAGCAGCCTTCCTACACAGCTCCTGTGAATGGGCTGCACAGAAGATTGATTCTTCAAACATCTGTTACCTTCTCCCTGCACAAATACCAGGCTGCTGATGGACGAGGGAAGGATACAAATATTTACAGACAAGGTGAAGGTGGGAGCTTTGCCAGACATTGTGCTTGTGGATGCTTCTGGGCAGCAAATGGAGCTGCCAGGGCGTCTGTGGCGGGTGCCCAGTGCAGAGACAGGCCCAGCAAATCCTAGATTCAGTAGCAAAGCATTTTTTCTTGGGCTGATTTCAAGACACTTGGTTTCAGACTGAGATACTAATCTGGACACAGCTAAGGGTGGGGGAAGCAATCCCATTAACCCACCAAGCAATCACGGGTCCTGGTTAGACACACATTCTCCAGCACACCAGCCTTGCCACAGGCCAGACAGCTCACCACAACACCCCACACCAGGCATCAGTGCCATGACAAGCCTGCTGCCCAGCAGGAAAGGCTGGCACTGCTGCAGGAGAGACAAGCAGCCACAGGAATCCCCTACCACCACCCCCCAGCAACACTAAGCGCCCAAAACACCCTCCTTTACATGTGTTCAGTCCCTTCCTTGTCCAGCAAGTCCCAGAGATGGTACATCCCCCTGACCTCACACAGACCAGCAAGGACAAAGCAACCTCCCACTGGATCAAAGGAAGGAGGAGGAAGTTTCTGGGTTGGCTGGGAACTGGAACCATGAATGTTAGGATAGTCCCTGATGTGGCTTCAGCCCATGTCAAGTAGCTTCATTCTGCAGGTATCCCTGATTTGGGAGACAGTAAGGGCCAGACAGCACTTCCAGCAGGCAGCGTGGATGCAGCTGCTCTGTTCTGGAGGTAATTTAATAACATACAGACTTGGCCAAACCCGGCCACAAGACACTCCTGCATACCTTTAACTTCTTTATGGCAACATAGCCCCCTGCATGCTCATTTCTCCACTTGGAGACCTAAGGACAAGCACCCTGGGATGGGTGGACTCTCATTCCAGTTTTTGCAGGCTTGTCCATGAATTCCTCTTTGATCTGACCTTTGCAGCTACCCAAAGAATCAGGCCAGTTTCCTGGGGTTTCTCCTTTTTCCAAGGCTGGAAAGCAAGTTGTGGTGATGAGGGGAATGTTGGCCAGGGAAGCAAGAGCCTGCCTTTGATGCTTAACAGGGAGAATTTCACCCAGCCTTGCCTCAGTAAAGGAGCATATTCCTCCCAAATTTATAGCAAGACCCCACAGTATGGATACATTCACATTAGGAAAAACTCTCCTACCTGCTGCAGTGTCCTTGTCACAGCTGATCACTCTCCACTTTCCACTTTTCATTCCCCAGCCTAGTTCTACACTACAAGAAGCACCTCATTGAAACATACCAAGTTATTTTTCCAATTCCTGTCCTTACCAGCCCCAGGAAATCAGCCGTGATATTGCTTTCACGTATCAGATTTCTGGCCTCACTCGTTCATGGCAACAAAAACCATATGGCGAGAACACATCCTGCCTAGCCCAATAGGGAGGCACAGGAGGCCTAACCAAGTGGCCAGGCAGGGATACAGGCCATGGCAGAGCCCACGGGGAGGTTCAGGGTAGGGCAAAGGTTTTCTTTACCCTCTCCTCCCACCAAGTAACACAAGCTGGTCCTCCATATGGGCACCGAGTGCCTGGCACACGTACAGTCATCAGCAAACACAGTGGTCACGGATATGGAGACAGTCACCTCTGCGTGCTTTGATGATAGGGCTTAAGGCACATTATGCCTGCAGCCAGGGGATCCTCGATTTATTCCAACGTTGTGAGCAGCACTAGCTGTCTCTCTCCCCTCCATTTTCCCCCTTCAATCTGTATTCATTCATTGTAGTGCTGCAATTCTTCTCCTTTAAGCATCCCTGCAATTCCAGGCCAAGGGGATAAACCTGTTTTCTCTGGCCCAGCTCTGCAGAAGTCTCTCCCATAACTAGAACAGAGACTGTCTGCAGGCAGCTGAAACCCTGGCGGAGCCTCCTCCTTCCTCTTTCCTCCACTCAGCACGTATCTGGCTACAGAGCCTGCAGAGCAAAGAGCCCCAAAGGTTCAGAGGGCTTGAATAAAGTGCCTGCTCCCGGCATGATCGCTTCGAGCTGGGATCAGGACTCCTCTGCTCAAGGTGTTACACAAACATTAGCAAAGGCCATTACCTGTCTCGAGCAGCTTTGCAACTGAGATTGCCAAGCAAGAAAGCGCTTTTTGTAAAGCCAGTGTATTTGTGATGTACTGCATAGCACGGATACATCTAGGCTGAGGTTATAGGGACAGAAAATGCCTTTTCTGTAGAGCTCAGCAGGCTCCTGGACCCACTGATCTGCGCAGAGTATGACTCATTGCCAATTCCCCACTGCACACACTTGGGCAAAGTAGCTCAGACAACTTTGCCTGCACATCGGTGTGCCCATCCAACACAGCACCTTCCTTGTCTCCTTGGGACAGCAAGGGAAACCAATTCAGCACTGAAAAGTCACATTACTACGCTGCTGGGGTGTTGAAACAGGCATGCTGCCCCCCCTCTGTAGCCAGGTGGGGGACAGCCACCTACCCACCTCTACCCTGCCTGCTTTGTTACGCCTTTGCAGAGCTGCATGATGGTCGCTTAAACAAGGATTGTGCCGTCTCAGCACAGAGCTCAGAGCCACTCACTCAGCAAACATGTCTCCTTGAAGGACTGCCTTATCTTGCAGCTTTGGTAGGCACAGGGTATGCACACACTGGCTTACCAGGACAAACAGAGGGCAGGGGGTGCCCTCAAGACTCATTTCCTTCTCTCTTGGGCTTTCAAAAGAGTTTGATCCCTTTTCATACCTCCTGCAGTGTCCCCAAAAGTGTCCCCACAGGGGAGCTGCCAGAAGACCCCAGACCTATTGCTCCAGAAGCAGGGAGCACATGGGCTGTTTGCTTTGCCTGCTCCCTAAGCCACACTGCAGGCCCCTTCTTATCTGCACAACCCACCTTACGGCAGGTTACCACACACCAAGCAGGAATATCCAATAGCACGATGCTGATGTGTGATAACATGATTCCTACATCCTTCCTGCCATGGGTGAAGCCAGAGGAGAAAAGAGGGGTGGAAGCTGTCACCATGTCTGTCTTTCACCAAAGCAATCTTTCACCAGCTATCAGTCAGGGCGCCTGTCCTCTGAGTGTCCTTGCTCCATTTTTAGCTCCTCTCTAACCAGAGCCAGGTGGCTTATTTACAAAGATTTCTCCACTAAGACACAGGGATGTTTGTCTTCCACAGAGGACGCCCTGTTTGCGTTGTACCTTCCTCTGGTTGTTGTGTGCACCGAGGAAGCTTTGGCAGTGAAGACTTGCATACTCATGCATCACTGCTTCTATGATTAACCAGTTTCTGTAGACTAAATAACACTGCCTGAGGAAAGTTTTTCAGCCAAGCATCATCTTTCTTCCTTCAGCGCACATCCTCCAGCTTGCAATTTCACTCAAGCAGGCAAACATTACGTGCACAGTTCCAAGGACAACAAATAAATGTTGCATTTTCCCTCTACCCAAGGCTGAGCCAGGCGCAGCATCCAGGTGCCACGTTACGTTTTGCACTTGGTTTAATGCAGTCCAAAGGATTTTCTAAGTCACCCTCTCCAGAGCCCCTTGAAGGGTCTGACAAAGGAGGGCTTGTAGGTAGGTGCATCCATAATGCAAAAGATGGGCAGACACACACCCATCAGTCCTTTTTTTGAAGTACTGGATCCATTGGCATTGCCTCCCTCCTTCCTCGTGCAAAAGACCAAGCTCTGGTTGTCGTTTTTGCCAATTCTTGCCACAGAGGAAGGAGACACTGTCCTGGGGTCTAATGTGAGAAATGATTCATTTGCTCTCCCCTGAGCCATGTTCCTTAGCCTCTTCTTTTAACAAAAGGATGGCCGGGTCCCTCTAGAAAATAAAAGACAGACTCCATGCTGCACACAGTTGCCAGAATGGTTGTCACTGACAACTGAATTGAAGATCAGCAAGACCATCTCTGTTTTCATTTATTGCCTTTAATTCCACCCTTTTGTTTTTCTCTTTGCACACACATAAAGGACAGGCAGGGCTTTTCTTTTTCACATTGTCTTGTTGACATCAGTGAGTGGTTTCCATGTCACCTGGCATGTTTTACAGGCCATAGGACTAGAAACACTGCGAGGACCAGGCAGCCTTAAAGAAACCCAGCCAGGCCCTACATCAATGGGCCAAATGGTGCCAGCCCAGACCCAAAACACCAGCCCCAGGGTTGAAGCAGGCTTTCTGCAATAGACAGATTCAAAGCCTAAACATTCCAGTCTCACATCAGGGCAGAGGAACCACATCATGCCAAGATGAAGACATGTAAAACAGACTGTCAGCTATCAATGGGAAAATAAAGCAGCACATTTTACTTGTGCAAATATACCTAGGGAGGGCTGGTATAGAAAGGAGGAGGTGGCACTCTGTGGTCAGTCATAAAAGGAAGATGTGAATCAGGTCACTGCATGTTGACTCCAGACAGACGTCACAACCCGCCATATGCAGGGCTAGGCAAACACAGCCAGAGAGCCCCATCAGCGCAAATCAGCCTTGCGTTCATGCAAGTCAACACAGTGATGCCAGGTTACATCAGAAGACACTCTCCCAATGTGAGAAGAAACAGTGCAAGAGAGCTGTTTGAACTGAACTAGGATTGCATCATTCTGCACTGCATAAAAGCTGGGCTGTGGCAAGTCCGGGAACATCTGCCAGGGAAATCCTGGAGTAGCTTCAAGGGGGATCCAGGAGTTTAACCCCTGGGACTTTGATGCTGTTCCCCATCACACTGGGTGCCAAAGATGCCTCAAATCCACCCACACCATCCCTATGAGCAATTCCCAAGAGGTATTCCCAGAGGCCTCACTGCTGATTTAACAGCATGCAGCATTAGGAACAACACAGCTCGGTTAAACATAAAGGAAGTACCACACCATGTCAAAAGCAACAACGACTGGTGTACAATGAGAAGTTGAAGAGCACAGCTCCCTTTCCTCTCCAGCCATAACACCATGGTCTACATGCAGGAGTATGCTCTGGAGCCTTGAAACAGCAAGTTCAGCTTCATGAACATCAGCACAAAAACTTGGCCCAGAAAACATCGCCAAGCAGAGGTTAAAGCTCACTGCAGACATGGTTTTCTCTGTTTCTGTTCGGCACCTAACACAACTCAGGACTGCAATAGTGTGGACAGACAGGACAGCAGTGGGACTGAACCAGACCTGAACTAGACAACTGACAAACCTGTCTCTGGAGGAAACGAAAGTCCTGATCCAGTGGTCCACAGGTGATCAGCAACCACTGGTGTCCATCAGTGGTAATCTGCTCATCTGACCTCTGAAGCGACCATAGGGAAGAAGTCGTACTGGTGATAGGTTAGGTATTCATGCCTAGCAGCAACTAGCAGCTCAACCTTCATACAACTTGATGTTAACAGTGATGGCTTGACTAAGCTGATTAACTCACCACTGACTTGTCTGGTCTCAGCTCCTGAAGGAGCTACATCTTCTCACAGAGCTGGCAGTTGGAAGATAGCACCAGTATGTCCTGACAGATCTTCCCCAAACCTCACCTCTTCCCCATCTCATAAGGATAGGCCAGCTCTAAGCATCTAGGTATTTGCAGAAAGAGGTGGCCAGCTGCTAGAGCTACACACACGGCCCAAACTGGCGTTCCCACCTCCAGCAATAGCAGCCAGGATACATCTCAGATTGCCAGGTGGAGAACAGAGACCCACCACAGCAGACACCTCCTGCCCCAAGAGGTCCGAGGGAAGAAAAGGCAAAGACCTTCCTCAGCAAACAGTAGAGGGAAACAGGAATAAGAGTAGCTGCAGAGTTAAAAGGAGAGGCAGATACTGTAAATTTGCTAAATATCTTACTCCCAAGCGAAAATCCCTCCTGCTTCTCACATTAATCAGGGCACTTAAAACTAGTCCTAACCAGCTGCTCCCACTTCCTTTGTCCAGCTCTTCTTCAAACGCACAAGCAGCCCACTAAGAAACAGAGCAAATATGTACAAAGATTTGCAGACAAAAACCAAGACCTTTGGAAAACACCCTGCAGAAGCAAGCACCCCTCTCCCAGCACAGATGCAGCTGTGCTTTACAGTAGGACAGTTTCCAATGTTTTCCTTCTCTGTGCAGACAAGGGATTTCCTGTCCTCCATGGCAACAACCTTGCATTTACTGAAGGAGGCTGTGCCAATAATCTCCACAGCAGAATGAAAAATTTTAAAGTGGCACTGCCTGTTAGCTCAGGGTGTGTTTTCCACTCTGCTGCCCTCCTTAAAAGGTTTGTGAGCAGGGGTAAATGTCCAGTGCTGTACTGGTTATTAGTTTCTCAAGCACTAGAGATGGAAATCCTTCTGAATAAGCCACCAGCCACCACCACCTCCCAGCAAGAGCTGCCTATGCACCTTCCAAAGGACAAGGTTTTTCTAACAAGTAACAGTTACCAGTTCAAGGATGGTCCCCATCCTGCAGACAGCCCTGGATTTAGATGGCCCAGGTTTTCCCACTGCAGGCTTAGAAGTAACAACAGCCACTCTCTCCTGAAAGAGAGTGCACTTACTGCACCAGTGCTGGTCCAACAGTTTCAAAACACAGCTCAGCTAAGCATCCCCAGCAAGGTCTCCCCTCTTCAGCCCCTCTGAGTCACCCTTGCACAGGCCTGCATGCTTCTCAGCTCCAGGAACACAGATTCAGTGCACTGACTTGGCAGAAAGCCTCTCCATTTTGGCCCATCTCATGCCATTTTAGTGAGTTACATCAGCTTGGCACGAGGCCACGTGAACATCAGGACCAGCCCAAGGGATGCAACAGGAACAAAACAGGAGGGGAAGTGAGGCCATCCCCTTTCAGTGGCAGCAAGCTTGTGATGAAACTATATCCGTTGCGGTCTCAAATTTAACTAGACAAGTTAACTTTACTAGAACATCTCTGCTAACCTGCTCATTAACCTCTTATGCCTAAAGAGGTTTTGTGTAGCAAGGCCTTCAAGGAGGAACACTTAAAAAAAAAGAGCTGGAAGCCCCTGACTGAATTAAAACAAACCTGAAGTATATTTTTGGGCTGGGCCACAGGTGCAGTCTAAACCTGTGCTGTTTTACAGAGTCAGGCTTCTCCTTTTTTTTAAAAAAAAATAAAATCCCCCAGAGAGGGAGCAGAACAAACTTGATCCAAACTAAACCAGATATGATAAAGCAGTATGTTGTTTTCAAAGCAGGTAGTAGGCTAGCATTAAACAGGAACCTTAAACTTCTTTTTTATCCTTACTTTATACCAGTGAATCAGATTCTCGGGGGCATTTTCCCCACACAGAACAGGCTTAGGAAAGTTTTTAAGTAACAGCAAAGCAACATTAAACACAAGAAACAGAAAGGGAATGAGAATCCCTTAACTGATGGGGGAACACTTCTACAGCCTTACTTAAGTTAAGGTGCTGCAAGCAGTAAGTGCACACAATCCAGCCACTGCACTCTACCTCTGAGCGCTGACAAGAGGCTAAAGCGTCATCAGAGAAGCACTCACAATGCATTTCCACCTGCCTAGGACTCCACCACTCTCTCTTGCAGAAAGTGACCTTGCAATTCCACTGCCAAGTAAAACACCCACAGAAGAGAGCACTAAAAGTCATTCAAACCGACACGTTTCACTGCATTGGAGTGGAGGCAGAACAGTCACACTAGCAGTTACCATGTCTCCACAGAAGAGCAGTAAACCACAGCCAAGGGACAGCCAAACTAAAATCACAAGCACTCATTTGACTACTTCCAACAGCAGTGGATTGAGAGAGACAGCAGGAGCCCTGGAGTGAAATTTCAGATCCAAGTTAAATTTCTGGCTCTGACAAAAACTCCCCGTGGAACAACAGGCAAGTCACCTTTTCCACACTCTACCTGAATTCCCTCCCCCATAAAATAGGCACCGTTCTTGCTTGTCTGTTCGGGTTACAAAGCAGTCCTAGCAGGGATTATTTTTAGCACACAAGCACAAAAACCCAGCTGAGCTGGACTCTGATCTCAGCTAGGCCTTCTCACAGGCTTTGTAATATAAAAAGTAAACAAAAAGCAAGGCCAAGCCCACACCAGAGCTCAGCCACTGGACAGCATTTTGATAACAGATAAACCACAATTTTCAGAAAACAGAGCTGCAGGCCCAAAGCTGGAGCCAGGCAACAATCTGAGGGATTAAAATGGATCACCAGTGCCTGCATTCATTCACTGGTGACCAGTGAGCTGCAAACAGACAGATTTCAAATCCGTTTCAGATATTCCACTGTCACCAAGTGATGACGCAGGTGTTTAAGATCACAAGTTAAAATAACTCATAACTGCATGCTCAGACATAGCTGCAAGTGCTGGGATAGCAGGAAAGTACTGAAAGCTACATCCAAGAATGGGAACTCTGCAGAGCTCTTTGTTTCACAGCATAAACAAGCAGCTCCTCCCAATCTTTTGAGACTGCAAGTGCCAGAAACTATTAATACCTGCTGAGAAAACCTTCCCAGCTCCATGCTTTGAGAAATTCACATTTGCAGCTATCAGAAGTGTCGTACAAGGCTACAAAACTGCTAGAGGTCAGGGCCTCAGATCAGAGCTCCCCTACAGAGGTGCAGTCAAGAAACAGGATGGAATGGAGAAGAGCTGAATAAACTGGGAGTATGTTAAAAAAAAAAACCCTAGTCATGATGAATCTCTAATTACACCAGTGACCATCTCAAGATAAGTCAGACTGCAGCTGAATTTCTGTCCCCAGTCAGGCCAGGGTGTTTAGCAGAGTTTCCCAGGCTTGTAAAGCCAGTCATAGCTGCAGAACCATTGTGGGAAGCCCAGACCCAGCAACAGCTAGCATAAAGAGTCCATGCTCACAGCACTTCCAGGCTTTCTGTATCCCAAAGGCACAGGAATCATTCCCTGCTTGGTTTACCAGCCTTAGCATCAGTGATGTATCTTCCTAGAACCATGAGTACTTGCCTAAACCAGGGCAAACCAGCTCCTTCTTGAAGTACATTCAACTCTTTAGTCATTCCTTTTCTAAGACTACAAAACCATTTTATTGCATCACTTGGTGCACCAGGACACATTTATGAGCCTCTCTTACAGGACCTGGTTAGTTCCCATCTGCAGTTTTCCAATATCCAGTATCCTGGTTTTGGCTGGAATAGAACTGATTTTTTCTTCTTAGTAGCTAGAATAGTGCTGTGTTTTGGATTCAGTACAGGATTTGGTATGAGAAGAATGTTGATAATATACTTGATTTCTTAGCAACAACTAAAAACATCAGGACTTCTCAGCTTCCTGTGTCCTGGTAGTGTGCAGGTGCATGAGAAGCTGGGAGGGAGCACAGCCAGAGCAACAGACCTGAATTGGCCAATGGAATATTCCATATCATACAACGTCATGCTCAGTATATAAATGAGAGCTCCCTCTCTTCTGGGATTGTGGTTTTGGGATTTTCCCTCCTCTGGGATTGCTAGCTGGGAACTGACTGGGCATGGGTCAGCAGGTGGTGAGCAACCACATTGTGCATTACTCATTTGTATATGCTATTATTACTATTATTATAATAATTGTTATTCTAATTTTATTTTATTGCAACTATTAAACTGTTTTTACCTCAACCTGTGAGTCTCCGTACCTTTACCCCTACAATTGTCACCCCCATCCTGCAGAGGAGGATGAGTGGCTGCGTGGCATTTGACTGCCAGACAGGTTTAAACCACAACACCCAGATACTGCCAACCCCCTAAGTACAATCGCTACCTGTTTCACCCACCCAAAGATACTCACATTTTAGTATGCCTGACCCACTGCAAGCACCATACCAAGACCGCAGCCTTCTACATCCAACTATCCTGCTGCCAGTGCCTCCTGAGTTTGCACTGTGATCCAGATCTACTGCTCTGTGCCCATCTTAACCCTGAGCTCTGCTCCAGTGGAGACAGCTGGCCAGATCAGACACCTGCAGCACCCAAGGACTTCAACAGCCATCAGTGCTTCTCTGCTTACAGAGAAGTGCTACCCCTGTCCAAGGACACAAATCACCTCCTTACTCTAACACTGAGCACACAGCTGGATTCCTCGGGATCCATGCTTCTGTTGGGAGGACAAAACACATCTCCCCGTGATGGGA
Source organism: Strix uralensis (assembly GCF_047716275.1). Classification (NCBI taxonomy): domain Eukaryota; kingdom Metazoa; phylum Chordata; class Aves; order Strigiformes; family Strigidae; genus Strix; species Strix uralensis. The sequence goes on along the minus strand of NC_133974.1, from coordinate 115,443,528 downwards.
AAAAAAAAGCTAGACTCCAAACTTACCTTACCATGTGGAGAAGGGAGCACTGTATCCTATAACACCCTACACAGACCAGCAGCTGCACACCAGTAGGAACATTCTCCTTCGGAGGGCAGTTTCTCTATGCTCCTATAACACAGGCCACGAGCACAGCACCAGGGTATAAGGGGATGCACCTCTGCTACCAGCGGTGTTAAGAGAATATGCCTTTGACTCCAGACTGGAGATCTGTACCTGCTGAGCTGCTACTGGGAGAACCCCCAGCCCACGTCAGGCAAGGCAAGCTAGATTAGCAAAGACCAGCTTATCTAAATTTAGAGGGAACGTGGCTGGAAGGATTGCCTAGAACCAACCTAAACGCTTGTGCTGCAGGCCACTGGCCTCCACATAGTAGTAGCATCTGTCTTCATCAAAACACTAGAGCTGGATGTCTAACAAACCTTAAACTTGACCAAACATTAGTTTTCCCTCTGACCTCATTCAAATGGATAGAAAAGAACTGACATCTGTGCTGTGGGGGTCTTCGCATCAGCTACCATCACAGCAGTGAGGCTTGTGCCTGTTCTCAAAAGCCAATTTGCAACCCATAAACCAGAGCAACATTGTAAAGGTAAACTGCTTTACAGATGTGACCAGTAAGTGTATACTAGAGTCAATCCTGGCTTGGGACATCTATGAAACCCTGTTCTCATTCCTCCCAACCAGCCTTTTAAATTAACTCTCAGCAATATTTCTAAAAACTTACTTTCATAGGGATGATAACCTGCCTTATCACACTGACTTGCCTGTGCTGATCTTTGTTCTGCTAAGGCTTTATTCAAGGCCCTGCTACAAGGAAACTCAGGTCCAGCCATATTAAAGATTTCCATCCTTCCTTATGAGCAGACTGCCTACATATGCAGCTAATTTCTCTTATGTATCAACATATGTCCAACTGCCAGGTAAGAAACTGGGGTATGCAGCAGCCTTTCCAGTACTTCATTACAACCAAGTCTGAGGGTAAACATTGTGCTATTTGTTACCAGCAGCTGTCCCAGCCTGCCACCCACTGGCCTCCAGGAACGTGATCTCTGCTTTAACTAGTATTTTCCAAGTCAACACGGTTCAGACATTGAAGCTGACTGCAATGCACTCTACCGGCATAGCTGACACAAAACAGCTTCCTTCAGAGCAACACTGTTATTGAGAGACTGCTTTATAGCTACCGTTTCTTGCAGTTATTGTAAATTAACTACAATAACTACAACATCAGTATAAAGCCATAATTACATCCACTTAAAGTCTTTTACATACTTTTAATCTGATCAGATTAATACTTTAATCCAAGTCAAGCTATGTCAAGAATTTAGAGTGCAAACCACACTAGAGCAAACATGTCCTGAAAAGGCTCTAATAGAATACTTTTTTAAAAGGGTGTCTCACTTAGCTTCAAACAGTTACGGGCAGTGCATGAAGCTCACAATAGTCTAGACTGCTTCTGGAGTAGGGACATAAAGTGTTGTTTGTCATGTTAATACTAGCTGCAGCCTTTCTCTGGGGGAAACAAAGGCTTTTGAACCGAGTTGAAGTAGTTTAGGGTAAACACAGTCATAGCTCAACTTCTTCAGACTCAGACTAAAGGCAGTTTGGTAGGCTGTTCTTGCTACTGACTTTGATTCAAAGACCACTCAGCTACTGGAGCTAGGTTCAGAAAGACCCAGCATATAACTAATTTTTACTGTAAAACAGCATAAGCAAGATGCTACTTCTCCTATGCCCTAGGCAATAGGTGCAAAAGGGCATGAAGCAACCATGGCTTCCGAGTGCCACAGCACACTAGCAGCTCATCCTGGCACAGCTGGCATACCAGCAAAGCCTAGGATGAAGCAACCAGCAGCAAGGGCAAGAGGCACAATGTGCCTTTTTAGGAAAACCCAAAGTTTTGCCTGCATGAGTTGTCCAGCTCAGGACCACTAGTTGCCCCAGGACAAATGGCTAGGAGCTTATATGACATCGGTAGCATCACTGCCACCTATCAGCTCTCTTCTATATAGGGGCTACATATCCACAAGCACTATACTTATGTAGCTGCTGCTAGAACTGAGCTATTTGGGCTGAAGCTGAGCATGAACTCCAGAAGCCTTAATCAACCACAAATTGAAACTGTTCCTGTCAAACAAAGGTAAAAGGAGACAGAATTCAGACATTTTTCAGTGAGACTGCTGCAGGATTGTATGGTCTATAAGAGCTGCTCAGTTTTCACAGGGTACCAAAAAGAAAAAGCAGTAGGTCACAGAAAAGTAAACTATTGAACAATCCTTTAATACTGCCACTGAGCTGCCCATTCTCAGAGCTTCTCTGGTTGAAGCTGCTTCAGGCCATCTGCCCAGAGCATAGCCACATAGCCTACTTTGAGCATGATTAGAAGTTTAGTCACAAGAAATTAAGCAAGGCTCAGATACTCATCTCACTCAGAAAGCTGCCTTTAAAAGGGTATGGCTCACTGACCTATATCCAGATAAGTCAAATGATAGCCAACCTGTAGAGCCAACCTATAGGCCGAGTTACTAAGTTTAAAGAGGTTTACCTTACAGAAGACTAACTAGGACTATGCTTCCAGAAGCCCTGAAGTTTTAAACAGCCTCTTGTTGCTAGCAGGAGGTGTAAGGATTGACAAAATATGATGCACTGTAAGGCAGTCTGAAGGAGTCCAAGCCATCTATACATACCAGTGATTTTGAAAGGCTTGGTTTCCTCTGTGTGCAGCATATAGGAAGTAAAAGTTTGAGAGCTGTTCAAACAACATGACCCAAAATCCCCACATTTCATGTCAACACCCAGTCCAAGAACAATCCTACTGAGTCAAATTCCTATCTCTAGTGCTCTGAATGAAGAGCTCCTGGTAATAAGTAATTTGTGATAGTTCTGTGCCTGAAACCTCCGTTGGGCATTTGACATCACACAAAGTCTTGCCATACAACAACAGCTTGTTGTATCAGACATCTTTATTTGCTGTATTGCCCAAGTGTACAAATACTGAATGTAGTTATAGAAATTCAAAATATATTGTAGTAGAAATCTGTCTGGGAAGTGGAATGTTAAGATATTTACTTTATAAAATTACTACATTTATATAAGTCACTCCCACTTGCAAGCTTTAAATATATCAGGGCTATGAAGAGACAGATTACTTTATGATCCCGCAAAAAAGGAGTTCTTCTCAGAAAACATTTTCTGCTAGATGAAGTCAGTCAACAGCAAATTGATTTCTTCCATTTGACTCATTTTGAGTTATCAGCCAACAGGATGTTAGCTACATCCAGACAATTCATACACAATTTGGCTCTCATTTATACCAAGAAAGTCAATGTATCACTATCAACATATTTAAGTATTAGTCAAACAATCTCAGTGACAATATTTATTTTAAACTAATGAAGTCAAGCCAATAAGTTGCCCCTGGCCATTGAGTGCAATTGATGCTTTTTTCACATTTTCAGAATAAGGCGCCTTAGTTCTTGAACAAGTCAATACAGCTTTGCAGGAGAGAGACATTGTTCTGGAAAGGAAGAGAGTTAGTTTCAGATGAGTATGACTGATAATTTAAATCCTGCCTTCCACAGTGAAGTCACTTCTAAAATAGTAGGTCCATCCCAGGATTTTGTAGGCTGTGACAATGCTAAAGAGCTTATACTGCAGAGACAAGCATTCAGCAGTAAAGCATCAAAACCAGATCATACAGTCTGCAATCTGCCGCTTCTTGCAGGCCTGCAACCATGACTCGGTTTGTGGGAAAGAGGGGCAAGAGTAGTAAGTTTTATAAGTGGGCCAAACTGAGCAGCATTGTCAAGCCTCTCATGTCACATTCAAGCTCAGCACTGAAGAAGCTACCTGTAATGAAGTCCAGGACTCTCAGGGAATAGGAAATTAGACTTTCCTTCTTCAAAAGAAGCTGAGGATGCAGTTACCTCTTCCCGAGTCTTCCTGCTTTGTTCTCTACATTAAATTAACAGACCCTGTAACCTGTGTACTCTTTCCTGGGGTAAGCTGGCAGTACATGGTGTGGTCTCCACAGCCTACTTCAAGCCTGCTCAGTAAAGCTTGGCAGCGGTTGCTACAAAGCCAGCTTCCCCCTTCACTGACAAAGCAAGCGAGATCACAAGCTGCAGGATGTTCTCTCACAGCACACAGGAACACTTGAAGCAGCAGCTGCCTCTAGATGCAGGAAGGGTCAAACCCCACAGATTAGCTGCCTGATGGGAAGGTGAGCTGTTGTGTATTACCTACAAAATTAAGACTTCTCGCTTGCAGTGCAATAGGTTGGTGTCCTAGGAGTGACAAGTTGAGAACAGACTTTCTGCGTGGGACAGGTAAGACTACTGTCATTTGTTCTTTGTATGCACTACACCTACAACTTTTTTCCCTTTCCTTCCCCATTTCAGATCTCAGCTGAAGAGACTAGCTGTTCTATTTTACACTTCCTAGTTTTAAATGGAACTGAGAAAATCCTCTAAGTTAACACAGTACTCACTTCTCTCAAGCTATGCCCGTTAAATTCCAAAAAGAACACACCTTTGCATGTTTTATTTCCAGTTCTGCCATTTCAATTAGGTTTTTGCGGAATGCTGCTATTCTCTTCTGTTTGAAGCTCATCAGTTCTACAGGGAAGAAAGAACAAAGATAAAACTGACATACAAAGTGTGACTGAAGTTTCAGTAATGCCCCTTATGTTTCATGAATTCTGTTGTACAGCTCCAGTTACAGTATTTGACCACAAAAAGGTTCAAGAGTTAGTCCTGCTGTTTCTAGCCAGAGATGCATTCGTCACATGACACTGACATCCTGGCAAGGAAACAGACAGCTTGTCTAAGACAAATATTATGTAGGAAGACAACTGGAGTAAAACAGAAGCCACACAAGCTCTGCAAGAACACAGAACATTTAAAAACCAAGAACATTAAAGGAGTAGCATGTGTACCATGAAAGCATGTTTCCTCTGTTTTACATTTTCCAAAGCCATCTACTAAGAACCAGTGCTTGAAACTCTGTATGAGTCACTCAGCTGTACTGGGACAGAGCAAAAGCCTGTTTGTGCAGTTCTAATTGAGATAAGCAGAGCAATATTAGTACTAGACTAACCTTAATTGTAAGCCCTAGTATTTGCTTTCCAGACTGAACTCTTGTCCTCAGCATCCACCTGAAAGTAACTACTTGGGCTTCTGATTCAGACAATCATTCTTAAAAATATTTAGCTGCATTCATTTTACAGGCACCTATGGTGGCCTTGGGATGTCCAGACTACTTGTTTCAGTGTTCAGAAGCCTTTAGTAGTTGAAGGTCAGATGGAGACCTGGACTGAATTAAGATCTCCCTTCAGTATAAATACAGCAAAGCCTGTTTTACCTTGTTTTGCAGATTCTGAAATCTTTTCAAACTTCTGACAACAATCCTGTTGATGTGCCTCAGCCAGCCTGACGTCCTTGCTCTTTAGTCTGGCTTTATCTAAAGCTTTATTCGAGTTTTCATAGTCGACAAGGGCCCTTGTACGTCTGTACAGAAGATCCTGAAAGCAGACAGCAATAGGGCATCAAAGCCTTAAGAGGACTACTTCCCAAACTGAGGGTAAAACGACCTTAGCAGCAGGAGGTTTCACTTCTGTCAGCACCAGATTCTGCTTCTTCCAACATGCTATTAGAACTTGCTATGCTCTTTGCATAGCAATAGGAGTCTTTCATCTGTGCAGTGTCAAGTTTTCAGGACAGTCACTTGTGCCGTAGTCCAAGAGCTACTCTAGGCATCACTTCTTCCCTTAAAGTAGCTTTATCCTTCTGTGAGGTGGGCCTCTCCACTAATGAGGAATAGCACTTCCTGAATTCCCTCTGTCTACTCCCAGTAAGGGATATACTATCTATTTTGTTGGAGATCTGACAGTTTGATTGAAGCACTATACTAACCTAAACATGAGAAGCAGTACAGGTCTCAGCACCAATTCCTTTCTAACCAAGCAACAGTATAGTCTTGATATCTAAATAGCAGTACACCATGCAGAGGGAGCCTGTAGTGAACATTCCCAGTCACAGGACATTAGAGGTATGACACTAGATGAAGAGGCCCATCAGGTTATACCTAGATACCATTTATCAGCATAGTCACCCCCTTGCCAAGTCAAATATTGATTAGAAAAGAGTTGCTGGCAAGGCTTTTGCAGTTACATCATCTACCAAACCTCTCCTGAACGTCCAGACTCCAACAGCCTTCACATATTACTGCATATTCATGATAAAGTACTTTAGTTGTGGGATTTACTTCAGGATTTTTGATTAGTAATCACTAGTTTTACTGACAAGTCATGAGTACTCAGGCAGGGAAAGGGTTAGAATGCTGCTGCAGATTTGAATGCAGTTTGCTCTGACTTACAGAAATTTATAGAGTTCCTCTCCACATGCCAAAAAAAAACTGGTCAGAGATCTTAAACAGCCCTTCTGTAAGTGGGCTGGACTGCAGCTAGCCAATATGTAGTTTCTATATTCCGCTGTAGTTTAGGAGTACCAGGTTTTTCAGGCAAAACAAGGGTCCATCTTCCTGTCTTCTTAAAGCACAAAGAATACCATGAGTGAGTCATGATGCCCATAATAAAACTAAGCTTCAAAAAGAAAACTGTTCTCACCTTAGCAGCTTCTATATTGAGCATGTAGTATCTCAATAGTTCAGAGAGCTTTAAGTCTTCATCAGATGAAACTCTACTCTCTACCTTCTGCAGAAAAGATCAGATAGCTGGTATGTAACAGGAAACAGCAACATCCAGATTCAGAGATTCTTCCCCCGCCCTCCAAGCTTCTCTTACCCTGAGTTTCTCAAAAAGCTCAGCAACTTTCAACAAGTACCTGGGAGGGGGAAGAAAATGCATAAATAAGTTTTAGATATTTCTTAGTCTGATAAATGCTGGGATCAATTGGCAGGAAACCAAGACGCTGAAGGCTGGAGTTTACTCCTGCCTACAGACCCAGGCAAGGGCTTGAAAAGAACTCAGGTTTAGACAGACACCTGGACAAAAGGTCCGATGCAAGAGGTGCTGGATTCCAGCCTAATAAGACTAGTAGAGTTGAGCAGCTAGACACCATTTAAAGTAACAAGACTGATCTCTAGAGCATAGAGGTCTTGTGGAGAATTTCCCTGCTGCTACTCTTCAAGAGGAATGAACTGCCTTGCTTATTCAGCTATATACTCTGTTTTAACAGGGTTTTGGTAAATTGATAACAAAGTTGAGATGTGGAAGAATTCACTTCAGAAGTGACTAGGTTTCCATAGCTTAAAAGAAATGCTAGTATTCTGGAACTTCAGAGGTCCAGAAGCTACTACAGTCCTGGTGTAAGCTGTGGCTGTCTTTGCTGTATTAACAGCACATTAGGACACAGATGCATAATCCCTTTCTTCCATATTCTCCAGTAGTTTGTGACCTGAAAAAATTCAAGGAGACTTCTGTTTAGAAAGAGCTTTGATAATCAGCACAGTTCAGCTCTAGTGCAAAACTAGCAAAATATCATCTAGTTAAGAGTCAGATGCAATTGATAGTTTCAGGTCTGCTGCACCAGGAGCATCAGAGGAAAGAAAGTTTCAATGTCACTTGCCTGCAATTCAAGAAACTTAGACAGCTATGACTCAATCCCCTGGATTTTACAGAAGGAACTTGATATTCCCAGACTCAGGGTATGTTTATGAACAGTTAGAATTGCTTACTTTTTGATAACTGTAGGTTCTTCTAACGCCAGACTGTTCAAGCAAGCTGAAGTATAAATATAGTCATCTGCAACATCTGCAAGAACAAGACAAGGTTTTCAGGCTGAAATCAGCAAGACTGCAAGGTCTTTAGAAAGGACTTTGAAAAGATTCACTTTTGTGAGATCTTGTCATCTTATCTGCTTTTGCACATGCATCCTTGATTCTGTTGTAGTAGTTCACAAGAAAAGTCTTCTCTTGCTCAAAAAAGTCTTCTACTTCCTGAAAGAGAGTATGACCTGGTAAGTCAGTTATGTTACTGCAGAATACAAGCTCTTCCCTTTTTTGGGAAGAACCAAAGAAACGACCATAGCCACCTAAGCATTATGCCCATCAATCTTTACTGAAGAACAGAGTTCAAGACAAGATCCTGAGCCAAGATTTTGACAAACCAAGCCATTTGGCAAGTTTCTTTTTCATGATTAAGTGAAGATGGACTTGACACAACTATTCAACGTTGCAGGTTGCCTGAAGCAGCCAGTAAGTTGGTATCAGACAGCCCTCAGGGCTACCACTGTTGGAATTTTATTTCCCAGGCCTGCTGCAACACAGCTGCTAAGCAGTAAGCAGTTTATAAACTTACTTCACATCCACACCAAACATTGTATGTACTGTAATGTTTCACGACTTTGTGTTTAGGACAGCAAGTCTATTAGAAAGAGCTATCACAGCAACATGACAGAAAAGCTGAAGCTGGACCAGTTACAGGAGTCTTTGGTATTTGATCTTGTCTAATGCAAGCAGAAACGCGTAACTCACGTCTGTTCAGAGCTCTGAAGTAGACAAAAGCCACAAGCACATTTGCTGAGGGTGTAATTCCTTCCTCACCACCAGTATCAGGTGTTAAGGCAGCTCTTCTGCATCCACCAGAAACTTTAAGTATACACTTAAATTTTTAACAGCCTATACCCTCAATCTATTATTTCTACAGAAGTCAAAATTAATATAGACTACTCCACCCAACTCAGGACAGCAGTAACAAGGAAGGTTAGTATTACTGAGTCTCATGCACATCAAGCCTGAAACAGACATAACTAACTTCCCTGAAACAGGAAGCAAGAAAAAAAGAAATCAAGATTAAGGTAGGTAAGTAAACCAACTACCTTACCTTGACTCCAGAGAAGAGGACTTCATCAGCACTCTTTACCACACTTTTTAAAAAGCCACCAAACATCTCTTTTGTATTTTTCCTCCGAACACTCAACTGCAACAGAGAGGCCAAGACAGCTTTAAAGTTATCCCGAGGGGGTAAAAAAGTGACTAATTTGACACTTGCAGTGCAGTAGCATTATTTATGTCTAGCATATGACAGAGCAGGCTGATTTCCAGCTCTCCATAATACCTGTTGTCCTGGTTTAACCAGGATAGGGTTAAGTTTCCCCAGCAGTGGGGGGGAGCTCTAGCCGGGTTATTCAGATACCATGCGGATGTCACATCCTGGCAGGTCACATTTTTTCCTGGCGCGGAGCGCGGTGCACTCATGGTTTTGTACATCGTGCTTCAAACTGCTGTATTTGGTAGCTATTTTGCTCTGTTCATTGCTATCACTATTACTGTTATTGTTATTGTTGTTGTTTGTTGTGTTGCTATTGCACTGTTGTATTAAACCTTTCCTTATTTCAGTCTTGGGGCTTTGTATTTCACTCCCTTTGTGGGGGAGGGGCAGCGGCCGCGTGGTCTCAGACCCTGGCAGAGGCTAAACCACCACACCTGTATAAGCTGTATAAAGATGGCTCATGTAACAAATGGCTTGACTACAAGTTGTTCAACTCTTCTGTGCCACGGATTTTTCCTATTCCCCAAAACAGCTCAGTTTCTCCTTATATATCTTGGATCTACCACTCATAATTAGGTGTGACAAAACAGACACAGTACCAACTTTAATACACTTCCATTCTTCCATTTTAGGACCATGCAACACACAGCACAGGTACACCTGAACCATACTACTTCTTAAGATAAAGACAAACTTGGCTTCCTAACCAACTTGACTAGGTCTAAGAAACACTATGATATTTATAGCAGAAAAAGGTCTAAAAGTCAGGCTTTCATCCTTTAATCATCTCACAGAACTATTGTCAATACCTGCTTGCTGATGCTGCACATAGATTTACATAACATTCTGACTGTGCCCAGAAAAAGTGACAGCACTCCTAACACCTTGCCTCACTCAGAAAGAAGAAAAGAAAGTCTTACATCCTGATCATACTCCAAGAAAACATGAAAATTGCGATCTTTGCTGAGCACAGGATGAGAAGAAATCCGCTGAAGGAAGATTTCATGTGATGATACAGTCTTCTTGAAGACGGCAAGGTATTCACTGAAAGGAAAGAACAGACTGAAATCCTCTCTTAGACTGTCTTCTTCAATATACAAAGAATTGCTTTAAGTTTATCCAGTGAAAATATCCAACCGCATGCTTCTGAAATAGCTAGCTAGTGATAGAGAAGCCATTTTCAATCTCTTTAGCTAGGAAGTTCTCCAGTTTGAGAGAAATTTGGCAACTCCCCAGCTTCAGGATTTTAAAGATTATGCAGCAACAGACACCCTTCACAAGACAGTCACACTCAAGATCAGTTATCACCAAATAAGCTGCTTTTCCAGGAGGCTTCTTTAAGTGCAGCTTTTGGCAGTAGACTCGTTCTACTTACGCTTCTAGCTCTTGCTTCATTTTGGCAAACTCTTCTTTTGTCATAGACACTTCTCCTTCCCCTAGCTTCTGCATCTTCTCTCTGGGACCATCAAAGTCAGGCTTTGAAGGTGCTGGAGGTATCTAGCCAAGGAATGGGTTAGTGATAGATGCTAGCAAATAAAGTTTTCCGAAATTACCAGCCTTCTCTGGAAGGAGGCCCTTTTGCCTGGTCATGGCAAGCCAGCAAGGCTCTGCACCCAGGAATTCTAGAGGCATGTTGATGTGTAGGTCCCCACTTGCCCTCGCAGCTCTGTGCTACCCCTGCCCCAGGAGGGAAACCAACCAAAAGGAACAGCCTCTGTAACCCACACCATAGCCAGCCATCTTCTGTGGCCCACATGGCCTCCTAAAGAATCACGATAGGAGAGAGACTATATTTAATAGAGTATTTCACTGTGTCATCTTCAGGCAGATATCAGGGACTCTCAGAGCATCAAGCTTTTTTGCTGCTCCAAGCTATATGAAAAGTTAACATAGAGCCATACCACTCGAGTTGTTTGGGAATTAAGGCAAAAGTAAGCACAGGGAATACCCGAGCCATGAAACACTAGTAACATTGGTAAAGCAGACTTCACGGCCTTACTAGTATGCACTTTAAATCACCACAGTCTTTCATTTAGAAATACTTTAGAAAGTACTTACAATGAGTCCTGCATACTCTTCAGTTTCAGTGAGTGTATCATGCAGCCACACAAAGTCTTCATGCTGCCTTGTAACTGAAAACTCAGGGCTCTGAAAAGCTGGCAGTGTAGTCTGGAAGAGAAGATATAGAAGCCCTACTGTTTTGTAAATTAGTGCTTTTAGAAACAGTTCTGTCCATTTCCAAAGGAAGCTATTTTGCCTAGTAAGAGCCTCGCCTACTCCCTTTTAGCTGAGCTGGCACTCATTTGAGAGTCTTACTACTATTTAAAAAAAAAAAGGCACTGTTGTGCAACAGCATTAATGCAGTTTATTTTTTTGGTGAAGTTTCACAGTAGTTGGTTTCCCCACCCCTACCCCCCAGCCTTCTGGTGTCAAGCATTCCTTAGCAAAGCCAATCTAGTGTATCAGCTACCTTGTCTCTATTTAGAGGGTGTTCTGAAGTTTCTGCATATATACACCCTCAGGCCATCTTTAAATGGAAAACCTCTATCTAGTTGTTTCCTCAATTGCCAAGTCCATCTTTACAGGTATGTGTATTGCAAATACACAGACTACTTACATAACATTTATGAAGACCTCTTTCTACCCCATGATCTTACCTTAGTATGCACAGTGAACTTCACTCTGTCCTTTTCACTTAGGGCATCAGGTATATCAATTTGCAGAGAAGGATCAACATTCAGATCTACAGATACAGACCTCATCTGCAACAGAATTCATAGTGTAAGCCTTGGTCAAGCATCAAGTAGGTTTAATGAAGCCAAACTGGTCATCAGCTGTCAAGAAGAACCACACTGCACCAAATTGCTGCCTCCAGGAACAGCGCACACAGACAACCATGACAGCCTTGACACTACCCGCCCATCACTGTGACAAGCCTTCCCTTCCAAACACAGGAAAGGAAAAAGGCTTGTTAGCTTGATGTCTGAAGAACCAACTGTTAAGAGTTCACATGAGAGGTATTTGGGACGTCTTCTCAAAAGAAGCATCCTCCTTCCAGTGCTTTTCCAGCTTGTTTACTTGGAGCACATCAAGCCAAAGCCTATTATGCCATTCAGAAGATGGCAACAACCCTAATAGTTCTCTTCATTATCCTGTGCCTCCACAATATGTGGCAGAACAGCTCTTAAAACTCTAGTCTTGTGATTTGTTTCCTCACCCCTAGATCAGAGAGCTGCTTTAATCTAAGGCAAGAATGAAGTGCTTTTATCTATTACAAATAGCAAGCCATAGGTAAGAGCCTGATGCTTCCTCACCAGGCCAGATTGGTCACCACTGCCATTCTGATCTCCCAGAACTGCCACACATGTTCCAGTAGCTGTTCTGACCGCTGCAGAGGCTACATTCTCTCTGATCTTGGGGAGAAGTGGGACACAAAACCTCTTTAGGCTGCCATAAAGTCTAAGAGCCAGATGCTTTTTCTTGGGTTTTGGTCCTGTTTCTGGAACTGTGGCACTATCACTGCATCTGTTTCATCTTATTTTCAGGATACCCAGCATCATGTTATGCATTGCGGCTAGAACGCACATTCGCTGTTAAAGAAAGCCCAATTAAGCTTGTACAAGAACTAGCCTCAAAAGGTATCCGAACTTTGCTTTACAAAAAACTATTTATTGCTGGTAACTGCAAGTCTCTTCCCCTCCCAAATTCAGGTTTTGTCTTACCCGTTCTAGACAAAGCTTTGTGTCTGGCAACATTTTAATGCTATGTCTTCACTCAGAGCACCTGGGAAGCTGTTTCTGAGCATGCTATGTGAGGCACCTCAGAGCTACCAGGTTCAATAAAGGCCAGACTTGCCTTCCCAGTGCTTCGGACAGGCCTTAAACAGAACCAGCATCTTCCTTTGGGGATTTATTTCTTCATTCCGACAGCTTACACCAAGAATGTAATTTCAACTGTACTTAAACTTTCCTACAGCAGTGGAATAGCCTTCTGTTGAAGATGCTCTAGGTTACATACCACTAACATCCTCAAGTCATGTCCTACTGAAATTCCTTACAACGACAGAGCTTTCTGACTCTGAGCACACAAGGCCTTGATGCCCAGCATGCCACCCTGTTCTGGGAAGCCAGGGAGGCAGCCAGGCTGCACTCATAAGTGGTAAGATTCAGCATAGCCACCAACCCATTTCTCCCTCTGGTCTACAATATGAACTCCCTTTATCAAGTCATACTTCACTGCTTGTACCCAGCCATTGAAGGCAAATGGCTTCAATTCCCTATGTGACCTCAGAAGCAAGCAAAAAAGTTTAGGCATATCCAGCACAGATTACCAAGATTAATGCACACATCCAGTTCTTACATCTAGTAGAACCACATACTTATACACCAAGGAATAGACTTTCAAAAGCTATTAGACACTAGTGATCACCAGGTTCAGTCATCTGTTTTCTAGAAGCACGCAGGAACCTTAGCCTATCACATTATGGTGGTTCCTGTGCTATGAAACCCATCTTCTGAGAGGCCCTCCCTTCAGTGCTGCAGCCTAACAAATCATTTTTGTTTTCTGCAAGAGGGAGAAACTGCCAGAGATCAAGGTCACAACACAGGAAGTTTGCTGAAGAGTGATTGTCAGAGCCAGGCTGAATCCCGAGGTTATCCTTTAGAGATAATTGTGAATACCTTCCCAGGAAAGCAAGCTAGAGAACTGGGCCATGACTGGTATTATTTCACTGCCTTGCAGCATACTAGTGCACAGACCCCACCAGCCAGGAGCTTACCCCCACCACCTGCTAAGCACAACAACTTTCAGCACCAAAGCCCACAAGCAAACAGTGCCAGACAGCATCTGAGCAATCCTGTCATATCACAGATTGCTTGAATGCTGCCTTAAGCTTCCATAAAAGCTGCCTAAGAACTGTTGAGAGGTTGCCCTTTATAAGGTGAAGCTTTGCTTCCAAAAGCTTTGGAAACTCCCTCTGCCTAGTCTGGCCATCTGTGTGCTGCAGTCTGGATCTGGTAGACAAGTCTCTCCCTGGATGCCTGCAGAGGACCCAGCTGTCAGGTTAGGATGCATTTGCCTCTACATGGCCTGTCCCTGCCTAGACTCCTGCTACCACTGATGGTTACTGCTGTCATCTATGATCTGTCTCATGTGTAAGTGAGGGACACCCCAGTCACTGTACCCTCCTCCTTCTAGACATGCTAAGAAGATGTCTATCTGCTGCATACTGGCTGTCAGCTAGAGCTAGGAGGAGACAGGTAAGAGATACAGCTTTTTAAGCCTTATGACTATAGAAAGACCTCATATGCAGCAGAATGAGCCTCCCATTCTGACTTCTATAGGACAGAAGGCTTTTACCCCATGCTGAGTATTGCCTTGGCAACCAGCAAGGATGTTGAGCTTACAGGGCATGCCCTGGAACACAGCTCCTAGCAGTCCCAGCACTGCTCACATTCAAATGCATGTGGTGGGACTCCAACAGCACAGTCACCTATCTCCAGTCACCCCATGGGACAGATTATTGTATTCCCCTACAGGCATGCAATTCTGGTAGTTGCTCAGGAAGGCACAGACCAAACAGCACACAGGTGCATGGCCCACAGGTCACTGACACTGGTTTGGGCAGAAGCTGCTCCATTCAAGCACTGGAGGAAGGATACTTAGAAGGCCACCATTCAGAAACTGGTTTCACCAGGAGCACAGCTCACTGTCTGTTGCCAACTGAATGAAAGGCAAGTTGGTCAGTGTTTTCCAGTCAGATAACACTAGCAGCCAAAGCAGTGAGATGCAGACCCCAGTGTTTTGCATCCTGCTTACTTATCTTTGCTGTCCAAACAGGATCAGCAGTGCTAACAATATGAACTGCTGAGTCTGGAAAGCATGATAAGCCAAAGGAAACCGCTTCCTCTCAGCTAAACTAAGGAAAGGATTACACAAATCAGCCAGTCCTGAATTTGTGAACTTTCTTATTAAGTCTGGTGGAGAAAGTAACCCATGATTAGATGCTCTCCACACACCCCTCCATGCCTAGTAGTTGTCTGCACAAGAGATGGGCAGGTATGGACACAAGATGGTATTGCTTTGTCAGATTAAAGCAGTTCACTCACAGGCATTTCTCCCCTGCACTAGCACCATAAACTGCAGAAGCAATGAGGCAAGAACATGTAACCTACAGCTTCAACAATCTCCAGGAATGCTACTGCAGGACAGCTTATTGCCCCAGCAGGGCCTTCTGTAAGCAGAAGCAACTGGGAGTCAGCAGCAGTGCTCAGCTGTGCACTCCAGAGCAGTATGTACTATACATGAGGCCTGAAGTGTGAGACCAGCCCAGAAACAGGACAAGAGTCAAGAATACCCCTATATACACTGGTGGGATTCTGCCCCTCAGGACTACATGAAGCCCCTTGCTAAAAGTCTTGTACCTCTCCTACCCTAAACATCTGCTGTAAATGTACATGACCCAGCCTATACTTAAAGGCCACCGCAGGCTCAAACATCAAGTATATCACTGTTTGAAGACAGCACAGGATTATCACCTCTACCCTTCTGGAGTCTGGTCTTCAGTGAAGGACCTGAAGCCATATGAAACAGAGGCTTATAAAACCACCGGTCTGCTCTAATCCCGTGAAGGTCACTGTGGGCTCCTAACTCCAGGCCAGAGACCTTTAAGATTACACAATCATGGCAGCAAGGCTCAGACTACAAAGAGAGCATTCACACTGTCTGACTTCAGAAGAACTGAGTGCTTTTTTTCCCCCCCTACAGAAAGTGCTGGAGCAGCATTTCTCCACTGAACTGGAAGCAGAAAGCCCCTCTCCTGTTACCACAGCTCTGTAAAGCATTAACCCAGTGAGCACCTAAAGGATATGTTCCACACCAACCCTTGATCAATACAAGCACCTGCTCTTGCAGCATTAGCAGCTCATCATTCAGGACCTTCCATTCCACCCACCCTCCTACACCCATCCTACAGGCAGGAATGAGGAACAATTTGCTTATGGTCACATGAAGGCTGTGCAGAGCAAAGGAACTAAACTTTCATCTCCAGGCCCCAGGCTTGTTCCTTTATCACAGCAGCCACCCAACCCAAGGCCTTCCCAGGAAACCACTCCATCTTAGCTCTCTAGCCTGCCATGTCTGGCAGCTCCTTCACATCTGGAGGCATTTCTCTGCTAGGACATCATTGCTTCTTCCCTGCACTCCAGGCAGAGGGCAAGAGAACTGAAGTTTCCCCATCCCAGTTACCAGAAACCAGTCTGTCACCCCACAGCCTCAAGGGGATATAATCCAAGCTCAGCAGCTGGTAAGAGATTATTCCTTACTTGCAGCACATGACTAAAGTACAGAGAATGGTGACTCCTGGAGCAGCACAGCGGGAAACAGATGGGTTGGGCTGCAAACTGAAACACTCATCCAAATGCAGCAGTGCCCCACTTTCACCTCCCATTTCCCTTTCTCAGAAACAGCTTAGAGGCTTCTGGTTTGCAATGACTACAGCAATTGTTACAGCTTCTTAGATGCCTTCCTTGTATTGGAATCCCCAGAGCTTCTTGAAGATTCAAGAAAAACTTCTCCCTGTTCAGTAAAGATACCGTCCACCACAACTCTCTGACCTGGAAATTAGAACAAGACATCAAGCAGAGCCCTCCACAATAACACACAGTCATTATATTGATTGTTTCTAGGCATCAGGACCAGAAGACTAAAAATAGATATTATGGCACCAATTAGGATGCTATGATAATCAACTGATCTGGAAGACCAAGAGAAGAGACAGCAGAGAGCATTACTGCAACCAATCCAGGTACAGTTTGACAGCACTTGCTTTTTTTTATTGCTTAGAGATGTTAAAAACAGAGTTGGATCATTTAAGTACAATCCAGTGATGACCACTAGCTAGCCAGGCTTCAGCTTGACAGATCAGGCCTCACCCAATGCAGAACGTCTTCACGCTTGCAGGCATCCAGTGGAAGGAAATGCCCTCAGCTACTGAAGCTGCTTAGTTCTGTTGAGTGGCCTTAACTGCTGCTTTTAAAGTTACACCCTTTGCAGTTTTAGCATCAGTTCTAGATGACTCTATGTTACTTCTGCATTCTAACTAAAGAATCTGCCAGTGCAAGCAACTGTGTACAACATCCGATTGCTAGCGAAAGAATCCATATTTGTTCTCAAAGTCAGATCAATCCAGAGGTTTTCCATATAGCCAGGCTCCCAGAAGGAGCAAGGAGCCCTTCCAGGGGGCTCCATGTCAGAGCTTTCCACTTATTGTCAGCTTCCTTATAAAAAACCTCTTCTCTTACTGGTCACCTCCCTGCTGTCATTCAAGCAAGAGCCACAAACAAGACTTCCGTAGTAATTACATCTGCCACTACCCAGAATCCATTACCTTTTACAGAGTAGTCTTGCTAATTAAACCAGTTTTAGTGCTCTCTGGAGAGCACTTAGAGATCATGATGTTTTCTGGCAGTTTGTACAGTCATCAATTCCAGAGGGCCTTGTTCTGACACCCAGGAGTTAACCAGCAGACTTACAGAGTATCTGGCCAGCAGATATTAGTGGTGTTAGTTGCTGGAACTACATTTCAGTCATGTTCAGCACAAGTAGCTTAAGTTTCCCTTTAATCAAGATACTAAAAATGTCTGAAAGTAGACTGCATGCCTACAGCAGTAAAGATCCAATGCAGTAGATGTGAAGCCTTGATTTTGCAGCCTTTGTGACAGACTTGGTATTAGCTCTCAGACATTCAGCTGAAACAGTCCTAAAGTAGTCCGAGTTACATATAACCAGGAAAATTGAACCAGTCTTCATGTTGCTACTTATGCTACAGAAAATGCCTTCCCAAATTTGTGACTTCAGACTGTAGAACTCCAGTGATGCAATGGTTTAATTATTTTGCTTAAAAGACAGAGGGAATAACAGCTCAATTTAGTTGCACTGAAATGGCATTTCTCACCAAGTGCAGTGCTTGCCAAGTACACAGAAGGCAGCCTCTATAGCCAGAGCACCTGTTGCCACTGGCTGTGCAATAAGCTGGCCTGATCACTTAGCTCTCCTGTCAGAGGGATCTCTGCATCCCTCTCTGCAGAAACCAAGTGGTGATACACCTTTTTACAGAGGGAAGGACACTATCAACCTTCAAGGATCCCATATTCCAACCAAACGTCTCTCCAGCTAACCTTGCTCCCAGCTCAAGAGGTCAAGTAACAGCTTTAGCAGTGCAGGCCAAATCCACCCTGCTGCAGCAGTCTGCCTGCAGAGCACAGCCTACAGTTAAGCACTTTTAGCCCATATGCCATCTGTAACATGAAGCGTGCCCAGCTAAAATGGAAATTGTGCAACAGAAGCAAACCCCTAACTCATAGTCAGCATCTACAAGAATGTTTTGCTCATCTCCTGCAGCAAGGCTGGAGCTGGTGGTAGGGAGTCTCAGCAATACAGCCTCACCATGCTCTCTTCACCTCCCATGGATTTGAAACCAAGTCACCAGCGCAAACCGCTGGGCCAGCTCCACGGAGGCTTTATGTCCTTGACAGTACATTATCCTTATCCAGTAGCCTTCACCTTGCTAGCAGTTGCTAGTTGCTCTGGGCCCAGTAGCATGCAGAAGCAGTTTTCTTGCAAAGCATAAGCAAGATCTAATGCACCCTCATTCTTTCTAGAATATGTAGAAGTTGTCCAGCTCTGAGAACCACTGTTCCGGAGTAAAAACAGCAAGTCCTAGGCTATGATGTATCTGACAGTGGAGACTGTTCTGAGAGAGTGGCTACAATACTCACTCTCAGTATTTTTCTGTAGAACAGTTTAACTGCAGACTGGAGCCTTTACAATACTATCAAGTCACTGACATTAAGAAATACCAGGGTATTTGCACAAGCTTAGCTTGGCGCTCCCACTACTCCACTTTCTGAAGGGCCTTTTCCTCCCCATGATAGATTACACAATCCTTCCCACTGCACTTTCAATCACCCTCATCCTACCCTCCCTTCCTCTTCCTACGTACCCTGATCCTCTCCTGCTTCACCACCTCAGGGTCAGTTTTTAGTTTATACTTACCAATGATTCCTATTCAAGGTTAATACCTAATGAAGATTCCTTTATAGTCCTAGGCTTTATCTACTGGCCACACCAGTTCCATGTTGCTGTTTCCTCACCTAAACAGGAACAGACAAGATAAGAGTATTTCTATCCTCCCCCTGCTGCTGGAATCCCAAGACAGCCCTACTACCTGAAACAAGCTAGTTAATCTTTGGCCATTGAGTTTACAGCTACTCCAGCCCTCATCATCAGAACATATTCCCCTCCCCCCAATACTCCCGTCTGTTAAGTTAGAAAGGGCACATAAACACTCAAAGTTACCAATTGCTGCAAGACAGTTGATATTTTACCCATCACCTGCAGGTCCTGCAAGCCTATAAAGACTTTCACTCAGTATTCTCAAACGGCAGATACTTTAATAGTTTCACATGCAGCAGAAAAAGGTTAAGGCACTGGCTAGGTCACAGCTCAAAGCAAGTAACTAGAAGACACTTGTTCAACAAACTTTTGCCTGTTCTACAGGATCAAGACTGTTTTAAGAAAATTCATATGCAAGAGAAGCAGATGAAAGGAAGTTATCTAAAAAAGTTAAAGGCAGGTATATTTCTAGCCCTCAAGTCAGCTAATATACATCTTCCAAAAAGCTGGAGAAAACACAGACTGAAAGACTCAAGCCCCCTTAACAGCTTAAAACACAAGTCATCTTCCTACAAGCAAGTTAAGTGTAGTCACAATGCAAAAGTACATTCAGAAGTAACAGTATGGAAGTCATACTCTCTACATCGGCAGCTCACTGGCTGTTACAGGGGTATCTCACTTTCTACTCAAGGTGTGTTGGGGGTAGTTATTAAACCAGGTAGGCTAGGTAGATTAAGCTAGGCAGCTCAATCAGTATGAGGAATAATTCCAAGCACTGTCTACATACATACACATTAATTCACAAAGTTCCTGTTTTATCATTTAATTTGCATTTCCTCTGAGAAGTTGAGTCTTAACATTAGGTAACACCTCATGCTCCCTCAAAGACAAAACAGAAGCCTCCTTGGTACTTAAAACTTCAACGCTACTACAGAGAAAGGAAAACCAAGTCAGCTACCAATGCGACAACTAAAGCAAAGAGGCATCACAGCTGACCTTCTAATTAATACAACCAGGAAGGCTGGTCACAGACACACAAGGCAGCCGACCCACTGAAGAAGAGCAAGTTTAAACGCCTCTAGCAGAAGTGCCTACAGCACTTCATTGCTAATGCCCAGCCACGGGTCCTGACGAGCCGGTCGCACTCCTCCATCCCAGCGGCAGGCCCAGCTCCAGGGCCCCGCTTGTCACCCTGCTCCCGCCACAAACTGGGTGCTCTACTTACAGCCGGCACTGCCTTACGGCAGCTACAGAGCCCTTCCCTTCTCCTCCTTCCCACTCTGGTTTTTCTTCTTTTTCCACAACCCTTCACCTATCTCTAGGCACCCCTTCCCTCAGGGGCAGCACCTCACGCTCACCCTGACCACCTACCCTCAGAGGGCCTTGGGTGCAGGGAGCAAGCAGCGCTAAGACTAAGAAAACTAATATTTAAAAAATAAACCCCAAAACGAGCAAAAATTAAAACCAGTCACTGCTCCGGTACTGCCGGGAGGAGAGAAGGCTGGGAGCCCCCTCACACCTCGCGGGGCTAGCATGGGGCCAAGCGCAGCCGCACCCCCACAGCCCGCCTCAGACGGAACCGGGCCGCCGCCCTCACCTTGTTCTGCGCGTCCTCCCGGAGCAAAGCCATGTCACCCAGACACGACCAGCCGCTCACCGCCCTCCCTGCTGCCGCCGCCGCCTCATATAGCCCGGGGCGGAGCCGCGGCCGCCTCACGCCGCCAGCGACACACCCCCGCCGTCCCGGCGGCCCCCGCTCCCGACAGAGGCCGCGGCGCCCGCCCCCTCAGGGCGGCGGCCATCTTGGGTGAGGGCAGGGTGCCGCTTGCCTTCATCCAAGATGGTGGCATAATAGGGTTTTTTTTATTCCCTGCTTTTAAAGGTTTGGGTTATTATCTTCAGAGCTTTTCAAAGGCGACTCAAAAAAAGCGGAAGCGAAAGACACACCCACACACACTCTCTGGGGCCCCAGCGCCGAGCTCCGCCCAGGCGCAGGGCGGGGAAGGGGCCAGAGTTGGCGGCGGGAGAGGACTACAAGTCCCGGGAGGCGGCGGCGCGCGCGCGCAGTGAGCGCCGTGGCCGCGGCCGGAGTGCGCCTGCGCACAGGTGGCGGTGGCGGGAAGAGCGGCGCGGAGGTAACGGTCGCTCTGGGTTTCCCTCTCCGGGGCTGCTGTTCATGAGGGGCTGGGGCTGGGGCTGGGGCTGGGGCTGGTCTGGCGGAGGCGGCGGTGGCAGCCTCGGTGGTCACCTGCAGTGTTCCCCAGCGTGGGGAGGGGAAGACGGACTGGGGCTGTCCAGCCGCTCGTGGTGGTGAAGCGAAAGGGCGCTCCCTCAACGCCGGCCTCTCCAGCAGGCCTGGGTTAGCTGAGGGAGAGCAGCAGTCTGCCCCGGCTGCTGGGCCTGCAACGATCTCTTCCCGTGGCCTACCCCTGCACCCCCGTCGCACGCCTGGCAAACGTGGGCCCCACCCCCGCTCTGTAACCGAGCGGGCCTCATGGCGGGGCTGCCCTGGGCTGGCTGGGTGGGCATACCGCTGAGGCAGTGGGGCAGGCTGGCGTCGAGCGGGGCTTCTTGTCCAGAACGACTTATCCCTGAGGGAGTGAGAGGCAAGTCCTGCACGGCTGTAGGCTATCCAGTGCTATCTCTGATTTTCAGGCACCTGGTGCCTATACAGAGAGGTTTTTCTGCCAGAGGTCACTTGCTGGTCACCAGTATTAGGCCAGCTCTTTCACAGATTGCTTTGCCAAAAACGCTGGCTTTCTGTTACAAACCGTATTTCCTACTAATTCCCTTCCCACTGCTGAAGCTTGTTGTCCCTTTGGTCCAGTGTAGCTCTGTGGGCTTGTGCTTTAAACTGGGTTGCTAAATTTAAATCTCCTTTATCTCCCCATGCTCTTAACTTCCCAAAAGAGGGAGGTGTATTTTTAACCTGAATGGGTTCGATGATTTAGTTTATAAACTGCAAGGAACCAAGGAAGAGAAGTTGGGGACAGGGAATAGGCAAGTGTGCAAAGTCCTAAAAGTGGTATAGCTGTCAAAGCCCTGCATTATTAAGCTGTAAGCAGAAAAAAAGATAAAGTGATCATTCTGACCAAGAAGATAGGTTACTGTTGCCTTTCTACATCAAATAGTAATTCTTCTTCCCAGAGAAAAACCCGTGATGCTAACTTAAAATTATACCTTTATCAGTGGATTTGCTCTCATATTAGGGACACAGGGCAACAGATGTGTAACTAGTAACAGTAGTGCTCTTTCCTGTTATCTCTGAAGTAAGCTAGTGCTTTTGTTTGCTTGATAGATAACTGTAGTGAAAAAGCTATATTGATTGTTCTCTGAAACCATAGTTGGAGGAAGATTTTTATGGATGTAAACATTTTCTTAAGTAACCCTTTTTGTTTCTCTCACTTAGGCCATTCATTCCTATCCTGGAAAAACTTCATCAGTTGTTTTAGTGCAGTTGTTGGAGCTGCAAAGTCAGCTAGCTTGAGAAATTTAAGATAATTCCTCCTTTTTTAGTTGTTTGGTTTTTTTCCACAGGTTGTTTGTGCTCAGTTTTCCAGTGTGGCTCATCATGCAACACTTGAAGCAATTCTACCAGTCTTCGAACACAAACCATTTCAGAGAGAAGGGAGACACTTCCCCAGAGAGAAATACCAATTAAATTTTGTTCTTTGTGTACAAGAGTAGATCCAGACTACTCCAACTCCATTTCTTTCTTGTAAATGTAAGTTATTTGCACAGAAATGCCACTGTGATTTATTGAGAAACACATGATTTTTTATTCTGCTAGATACAGGCTGTCTTTATCTCTTAGCAATCCTAGAACCTCTTTCCTTTTGCAGTACAGCACAGTAGCTAACAAACTCTCCCTTTCCTTGTAGTTCAGTTCATAGAGTGCACAAACATTTCCACAGATACTATGCCAGAACAATATAGGCTGTTAATTTAAAGTTCATGGTAGACATTACTGAAACACTGCATCAGTGTTACAGTAAATTAGCTCTAGGCTTGTAATATTGCATATTTTAATAGCTCCATGATTCAAAACACTGATCTGGTATAAATTTATTCCTTAAAAACCACTGAGGGGGCAGCTTACCACAAGTGAACTTATGCTGAATCAGGTTATTGTCTTGCTTCCTGCAGCTGACACAAAGCCAGAATAAACTTCTTCTTTTGTGCTCTGGCTATTGTAACAAATACACAGTCATTGACCCAGCATTTATTCTGATTAATACACTTGGGTAAGTGTATTAATGATGATCAGACATAGTCTGAAAACTACAAGCTTGGATACTATTACACTGGAATAAGAGTATTTTTTTTCCTGTTTTATTTTAAATCACAGCTTCAGCAGCTCTATTTAGAGGGGAACCCCAAGAGAGGAGAGATTAATTTTTCTGCATTGCTTTTTATGATGAAAAAATACGGTGAAGCAATTTGCTTATGGTATTAAAGCCTACCCTTTATGTATCCATTTGCTGCTTTTACTATTTTTTGTTACCTCCTGCAGCAAACTGACACCTGTTGTAACATGCTAACATCGTTCATTACTTCTTTTTCAGCAAGGGGCAGATTCTGTCAGGTAACGATCCCACTCCAACACTGAAAAGCCTATTAAAAAATGTGATAGTCTTCTGAGAAGAATGAGTTGCTGTAAATCCTGACATAGCAGCTTTGCAGAAGTGAGCTGCTTTATGATATCAAATGACAAAACATGGGGAGCTTCTTAAAAATAAATTTATTAGAACAATTGGTAGTAATAGTGAAGACATACAAAATTTACTGACTGAAAACCCAAGGAGAACTGAAAAATTGAAATATGTATGCTTCATAAAAAGTACCTCTTTGTGCTGTTACAAATTTCTAGCGAGCTGTAGGACTATCTTTTTGATGTCATATAAGAAATGAGAGGAAACATAAAATTTGGTTATGTTTCACCTAAATTTGTAAAACTATGTCACATGTCCATGAAATGGAGCAGGGCAGAACTTAAGTTATAGAACATAGTCCAATTTCTTGCTGCTGTGTAACCTGTCTAAAGCGGGTTGTTCTATTTTTTTGCAAAATTTGCATACTTTTGTGACATTAAAGCGGTTGAAATTCTCTGGTTTGTCATTTCGTAATGCACTGGACTGCTTTTCTCATGTGCAGGCAGGAGAGTAGTTTTGACAGGAATCTGAAGGTCAGAGGACACTCAGAGGGTCATGTCCATTCTTGCTGTTGAATACTGGAAAATGAGAAAACAAGTGCAACTCCGCCTAGCCCAGTTCTGCTGGATAAAGAAGGCAGATCTAGATTTGATTCAATATTAAGTATAATGTATTGATTAAAAAAGAGAGGAGACACATTCAAAGTATCTTAAATGGTAAGGTTTCCCTTGTAAGGTAGCTTGCTTTATATCTAATCAGACTGCAAAAAGTCAGTAGCAGAATTAACCAGGTTGTACGATCATTGTTTTCCTCTATTAATCTCTTATGGACCATGAAGCAGTTTTAAAATCGTTAACTATTTCTATTTTGATTGATATGCATTGTAAAGACTGAGTGACACCACCTAACAACAGTATGGCAAATCTGGCTGCAGGGCTCCTGGTACTAGGTCAGAAATGCCACTGCTATGTGACACAAAGTTCTGATCCAACCTAATTGTGTTTTCCTGGTTCAGATTTGCTTTTCACAGGTTAATTTTGTATCAGGTTACATGCTATCAGGTTACAGAACAGTTATTTGCCCAAACCATACAAACTCAGCTTGAAAATGTAAACCCAGTAAAGAAAAAAGCAGTGTATCTGCCTACTCCTGATTAAACTTCTACAGCTGGATGGTTTTGTCCTTCACAGATGAGGAACAATATTTATGGAACCTGAGCCCAAGGTCTCAGCCTCTTGTTACAAGATGCCTTGATCTAATCAGCTGCAGCCGATATAGCCCCATTTTTGCAAACTGTTCTGTGTGACAGATGCCTGCACCCACACGTTGGTGTCACTGCAGTTCTGCGTAAGCATCTGTCCATACCAAATAACTCATCCCACTACATTTTTGTTTTCTGTGGTGCCTACAGCTTGAGTAGCGTATGAAATGCTGCATAAGATCTGTGGGGAAAGAAAAGAGTAAAGTTAAAGTATTGTCAGGAACAAAATGCTGATTTTAGTTGGCAACGTGTGTTGCCTGTATTCTTTGTTTGCAGTGGATGGAAGGGAACTTTGTAATGGTAAGCAGATAACTTTCACTAGGAGAATAGGGCCTCAATTCTGCAAGTATTTAGTGTGGACTTAAATGGCACTATTCAAGTGTCTACATCTTATCCAAGTGCATAAACTTTCCTAGGACTTAGCACTGCAGTTACAATGCAGTTCTGAAAGCTATGCTGTGAACAATGTTTCTGGTATAGTGGGTTTGCTTTTAAACTTCCCGAGTGTCTTAGAACGCAACTATGTTTGAAACTCAGTTTAGAAAAATACTTTTATATTTTACTCTGATCTTTGAAAAAATTGTTTGAATCTGAAGATACTTGCAGTACATGTTGTTTCTCTTTGGCTTTCCCAGTCTCAGGTCTCCCAATTTCAGAATGCATATACTGCTGCTGTCTGCTTTCTAGGTATATGAAAGAAAAACATGTTTTTATTCTCCAAAAGGTACTTTGTCCTCACAATCCTCTTAAGTTGGGCCTCCACTATGAACTTGCATGGTTTTAATACCTCACAACAATGTATTTGCTTCATTCTCTTCTGTGTAGCCTATTTTTTTATTTTCCCCTCCTTCTTTTGGGTGGGTGGTTGTTGCAGATCAGTATTTTGTGTCTACTTTCATGACATTTCTGATATTGTTGCTGTAAGAGAGTCCTCTGCTCTAGCTTTTGCTACTTGTAACATCTTTATGCATTTGCCCTGTTTCAAATTTTGCAGATCTGCACCGGTTCTTTTCAGGATCATTTCCTCTTTTCATTGCTTATTGGTTCTTTCTTTTATTGTATTATTTATCTAAAGGAGTTTTGGTGCCATGAAGTGTATGAAGACACACATGAGCATCGCAGTTCTTTGTTTGGCAAAGGGCAAAAATATGTTGATGATAGAATTTTATGACTCTAGAAATCACAAATTTCTTTTTCCACAGAGGGAAAATATGGTAACCTACAGACTGTTCCTAACAGAAGAAAGAAAACTCTAGCTGCTCGCAAATGCTTCTTGTCAGAATGAAATTCCTACAGCTACTGTTCAGGAAACCGAGGAAACTGGAAATGCTTTTTCAAGTACCTTTTTGCCAAAAGCAATTCCCATATATGTGTCTAGCTACCTCCGCCTGTCTTTATAGTAAAAAGAAAAAAGCGAACAGTTATGAGCAAGTTGACCAAGAAAAATACAAGAACTTGGTCTACTCTGTTACATCTTACAAAACCAGCGCCCAAACACCAGAGACAATATTTGAAGAAGACAATTTGTTATATGGGCCACCAAGTAAACACAGACCTCCAATTAAAGCTGAAACAAAAACTCCCAAGAACTGGGTTCCTTTAATAAACCCCAACAAGAGAATTTCCCTTCTCAACAGTGATTCAGACGTCCCCAGGAAAATTGCTTTACAAAAAACTAAAATGCCCAGTGTTACCCGTATTCTTCAACAGACTCTTTCTCCACAGCAAGCCTTTTATCTAGAAAGATGGAGGCAGAAAATGATACTGGAACTTGGAAAAGATGGTTTTGAAGAGTATACTAAAAGTAAGTCTAACCACAGTGTGATTGCAAAGTAGAAGCAATAGTCTGGATGTCTGGTTGGGATGTGCTAGCATAGCTGCAGTTTCTGGCCCTACAAGTCAACTGTTTTGGAAATCCATTAAGTTGTTTCCATTTCAAGGGGCAAGAGCATATTACAAGCACACCTGTTACCAATGAATCTAAGCTCTGGTCTTTGTTCTAGACCACTAAAATGTATTCAGAAATGTGTGGGAAACAAGAATTGGACTGTAGATATTTGTTCTATCCCATCTGCCTCTCCTTTATTTCTCTATTTGCTCGTATCTATTTACAAACAGATATTTTCCAGCTGATGTTATTGAGCCTGTTTGCAGATACAAAGCTACTTTGTAATGAGATGGAAATAACCATTCTGAAATTGTACCATCTTCAGTGTTAAAAAACCTATGTGTCTTGCTGTTCGTATTGAAGTTATTCAGTAACTAGTTTATCCAGTATGCCTCTTCTATGAAATTGCCATGGATTGAGGTTTTCTTTTCATAAGACCTACATAGGAGACTTCCTCCAAGCTGTAGGACTGAAGGGGATCTGGGAGGACCTGGGGGATAGTAAGTAGCCTCTTGTAGCAAGGTTGATAAATATCCATGCGCTCCTTACATGAATTGTTATGCTTTTTAAAACCGTTTATTATTATGCTTTTGAGTTACTAAGCACTTCAGTGAATAAGGTGGCATAACAAACCTTACATAACTACTTAAAACTTATCTTTCCTGGAATAATTTCTGAGATAAGCTCTTACTCTTAGAACTATGCCCACCCATTTCAGGATATTAGTTCCATTCAAATGAACCAATACAGCAGAAGAAGCAAAAGCAGCCTAGAATAATATTTTTAATTCACAGAAAGTCACAAATACCTTTGAATAAACAATAAATTAAAAATCATAGTTTGTTTTTGAGTAATTAGTGAGACCAAAAAAGTAAAGTAAGCATTAATATAAGAAATACTAATTTCACTGTTGACAATTAATTTATTTTTTTGTCTCATCCCCTTCTCCTCCCCACATCCTCAAGCTTTTAGTACAAAAACCAGGACTGGTTTAAGAGATGTGTTGTGTAATACCTAGAATTCAAGTCCATCGGGTATTAATGAATAGTATCTAAAATGTGGTGTTTTTTCACATTTTTCTTAGATCTTTTCCTCCAAGGAGAGCTCTTCCATACAGCTCTGGAATCTATATTCCTGTCTGAAGAGATGGCAGCTAAGGAGCAGAGAGAAGATGTTGCTATTTCTGGCTACTTATCAAGTGTGCAACATGTCTTAGAAGATGTCAGCGAAGTGCAAGCTCTGGAAAGTGCAGTTCAGCATGAGACTCTCCAGTATCTGGGCCTGGTAGACTGCGTGGCTAAGTATCGGTGAGGTACTGGTTCTCTAAGAAACCTGGTAATGCCAGTGTAGTGTGGGAGGCTGTGTCCCAGGCTGGAGCAGGTGTGTGGGTGAGCTGTTGGGGGGAAGCTGGACAGGTCTCTACAAGTGGCAAAATGGATGAACCTGATGACAGAAGTGCTGTTGTTTTATGTGGAGAATTCCTTACTGGAGCATGAGGACCCTCACTGGGTATGGGAGGGCAGTAAGTCTTGATTTTTGAGATCTGAACTACTGGTGTGGATAAGACTTGCTTAGACATAATAATGAGCAACATGACATCAGGGTGAAACAGGCTGAGAATCATACGACTTTCTTTGATGTCTCATCCCTTATTTCTTATTTACAACTAAAGTTTAAAGCATTGTCCTATCTTGTTCTCTTATGCAGAGGCCAGTTGTGTGTGATTGACTGGAAAACTTCAGAGAAACCAAAGCCAACTCTGAAGAATACTTTTGACAACCCATTACAGGTTGCAGCATATATTGGAGCCATAAATCATGATGCCAATTATGACTTCCAGGTCAGTAGGCCCACTACCTGCCTAGACAAGCAGCAGCGCCCACATTATTTTTATTTCTCCCCACCTACTGCCTTTAGCACCTGCTGTCCATCATGGAATTGTTGGTAGGATTTCTAACAGAGCAGCCTAGTCTTAGATCAGGTTAAGCTGACATACTGTGAAATAACTCCATTATTGCTAATCCTGGTGCCTTTGCCTGTCAGCAGTATAATTTCAGTGATTTCAAGGAACTGCTCAGTGGGACCGAGGGATGCTCAGTGACTTAGGAGGTCAGATGAACTCACACTGACTTGGCATCAGGGCAACCCCCAGTGCTTTGTTCTTTGTGGTTTTTGCTTGTGTCAAGGGTAGGAAGAGGGAGGAGAAAAGTAAAGCGAAAGAGCCTGCAAACAGGGGAAATGGGGTGGGAGGGCACTGTACGCATCATGTGTTGCTATATCCTACTAGCAAATGAGGGACTAAGTGATTTCCTTGGAGCATTTGGAAGCTGTACAGTGTTTCCTCAGAGCAAAGCGGTGTGTTGTCAATCACTTAATCAGTGCAATAACGTTTTCAAAGACTCCAAACACAATTCTAGCCAGGCCTGCTTGGCCTGAAGGATTGTTATTTCAATACAAAGGATTGAAGGGGGAAAATGTAAAGCAGAAGAGAGCAGGGTAATTCATAGGTTGTGCAAAGGACTTTCTGGAATACTTCAGAGGTCAGTAAACACAAGCACTGCAGAGTGAAATATAGACAGTAAGTCTAGAATTCTGCTATTAGCCGCCTGTCCCCCAGCCGCTTTCTCTTCATGCCAGTGGTTGTTTGGGATCTGGATTTTGTGTTTGTCAAGAATGAAGGATGTCAGAACATACCTAATAACCATTTCCACTCAGACTGATGCTGGAGAATGGCATCAGTCTGGTTATATGACCCCAGGCAAAAGCTCATCAGTCACTGGGAATTTTAGCAGCATCTGCAAGGTTCCAGTAAGACCCTAAGACTGATAACTCAGAGTTTGAGTCCTCTGGTTTTCACTGAAGTCAGTCAGAGCTTTGGACTGACTTTGGAGCATTTGAATGTTAGTCTCCAAGTATTTTATGGTGAATTATTGCTCTTTTTTGTTCCCCATTTCTTATTTAAAGTACATATACATTAAGATAACGTTTTGCAGTGAGGTTTAGTTTTTAGAATTGCTGATTGTAGTTGCATATTACTATTGAATTTCTGACAGCCTTCTGTTTTTAACTGTAGGTTAGCTGTGGACTCATTGTGGTTGCCTATAAGAACGGCTCCCCCGCGCATCCACATTTCATGGACCCTGATCTGTGCTCACAGTACTGGAATAAGTGGCTTTTGCGCCTTGAAGAGTACATGGACAGAAACTGACCCAAACTAAGCTTTGCAGAGGCAAGTGGTCTGAGCACAGAGCCAAAGCAAGAATCCTCATTTAAATCTGCCATTTTAATACATATTCTTTTATTAGTAACTTTAGCTAATTTCTTTGTATCAGGCTTTTCCTTGTCTGCCCCCCCCACCCCACCCCACCCCCCGAAAAAAGAAAGAAAAAAAAAAATTGGAACGGGGAATGTATATTTGCTTATGTTGTAGGTGACTGAAGTGGACTGGGCAGGACAAAGTCATCTTAATTAATCTCTGGTTTTCCCCACACAGTTTATACAACCTGAGGTTGATAGGAAAGTTCCTGTTATCGAGTAAAACAGTTCAATCAAATCATCCTTCTCTTGTTATTTTTGAGAAAAAAACCAACTGTTGCAGAACTGAGGCTTTGAAAATGAAGTTGGTGAACTAAAGCAAAACAACATCTGCATTGTCTGAGCTGAGAGAAATGCAAATGATAAACAAATTAATAGTAGACTTCAGTCAGCTTAGTTCTTGCTCATCTGAAAGGTATCTGTTAGCAGGCTTGTTACTATTTGTGGTTTTTCTTACAGCAACAACTGGAAAAACTGCGCTAAGGATTATAACCAGTGTTCTCATAAGCACTTATTTAAAGTACTAAGGCAAAGTGATCATTTAACAGAAGTGGCTCAGCAAAAGAGGAGCAGAATTGTAACCGATACACTTAGAAATTTCTAGCAAGTGTTCTGAAAGTTAGGAAGTTTGTCTACTAGTGGCTCCTCCTGCAGGTTTCTTAACAGGCTGTGCGGCCTGCATGAAAGAGCTGTGAGAGTGTAAATGGGCTTTGTACTTTAGGCTGTGAGGCTGTGCAGGCCAAGCCTGCAGCTGTCTTGAGCTCTCCCGACTTCATTGTGGGGCTGAGCCGACAAGGACCCTACCCATGTGGAACGGTCTCCAGTGTCAAGTTATAGTGTTTGCCAGGGCAAGTAAGTTTCTTTATAAAAACAGGCTCGTGACTTTGACACTGGGCCTTCTAAGGAATGAAGAGCTGCTGCTTGGTTTGGAGGGAGTTGGGTTTTTTTGGTTTGAGGTTGTTTTTTTTTTTTTCAAATAAGTCTGTGAATAAATTTTCTAAACCAGAAGTTACTTTTGAAGCTTGTTGTGTAAAATCAAGTCTGTAAGACACAGAATAAGCCTTGATGTCAGGCGGTATTGCTTTGTGTGTTGCACCCATGAAACGCTTTTTTCCTCATTCTCTTTGTTTTCTCTGAATTATATGTATGAGTTTTCATAATACCACTGCACATTACAAATAAAAATACAACCAACCCATAAGCTTCAAGACAATCAGCCAGAACCATACCTAAAAAAACCAATGGGCAGACTTGCTGCTGAAGAAGCTTGAACCTTTGTAGTGTTTAATCTGCTCCTCTAGAGTACTGAACTGTGGAAACCGGTGCAATGAAACTTGTTATAGTGGTACTTGCTTATTCAAACCTGGTCTGGTGATGTTATGATTACTCTGTGCTTAATTAGATTTCTATCTAAAAAGACAAACCATGGAGACTGATGAGCTGGGTTCAGAGATGACTAACCACGGTGCTGCTGCGTGAGCGCTCAGAAGTTCTACCTGTTTTACAAGTATCTTCCCACATCACAGAATTTTAGTGCGCAGGTTCAGTGTCACTGAACATGGTCAATTTTCTGTGAAAGATAGCTCCGTGGATACAAAGAGGGTGGGCAAAAGCAAGGGGTAGGATGCCCTGGGCAGAAGCAGGAGGTGGTAAAACTGCTGAATTCCCTGTGTTGATTGGGACTGGATAAATCAAGAGAGTGTGGAACAGTTGGGCAGTGTTTGGGTGGAATTGCTGCCTTCATTAGTGCAACATACAGCCATTAGATGTCTCTGAACTGTGTAAGATTTCAGCCTCATCCTGTGTCCTAGGAAATAAGGCCAAGTCTGGAGCCTGGGCAGTGCGGGCACCTGTTGGCTTCACCTGCATTCATTTGTTTAACAAAAGCCTTGTGTCTGAGGAAGGCTGCCAGCTTCACCGGCAACGCCAGTTTGTAAACCTATCTTTAAGTCTCCAATGAGTCTGTACCATCAGAGATCCAGGACAAGGCAGACAGCCTTCAAAGACGGTAGTGGTAGAAGTTACTTGCTTTTAGCACTTCTGAAAGTCTGGCTGCCTCAGGCATCCCTGTATGAGCTCTGGAACATTTCTGTAGAGGCACAAGCTAGTGCCAGTTTTGTCTTGTAACAGAACTGGCAGATGGCCGTCGCCAGTGTCATGCAAACTCCAACCCACTTTGTGACCAGTTTAAAGTAACTTGCCAGACTGTTAAATTGATATGCCCAAGGCATCTGCTACAGGCAGTGTCTGTCCTCTGCAAAAGAACCAGCCAGCCAATCAGGGCAGTTACTCCAGCTACAATGTCCAGCTTGTCAGAGCTTTGCTCTCCATCCAGAGTGGTTTTTCTTCTGTGTAGTTACCTGCTGCTTTTCTCTGGTGGTGTGAATGCTTTCTTTGGCTGAGGTCACATAGATGGCCACCTCAATGTGGCTGTAGTTCTTTCGGCAGGGACGTGCTTTGGCAGTGGTATTGGAGGGAAAGCCACAGTGCTACAGGAGGGAAAAAACCCCACAGGCGTGCGCGCGCACACACACACACACACACACGCGCACACACACACGCACACACACACACACACACACACACACACACACAAAAAACACATGTCTCCAGCGAGATGGGGAGGGTTTCAGCCAAACCTTCACAGCTCCAGCGTAGGGGCTGCGGTTCCGGCAGAGCCAAGCGCACAAATCCTTTGCAGTTAGGTGAACGCTAGTCACTTTGCTGGGACGGGACTACTGAGCAGTCCCACCTAGGAGCTGAACTCGACAGTAAGTTTCATGACCAAGACCTCACTGAGCAGGTTACAGGGGAGCGGCGGCAGCACAACTGGCTGAACCAGCCGTTAGCACTTGTCTTGGCCAGGCAATTTTGTCAATGTATTTGCAAGCACACAAGCTTTGCTCAGAGGGAGCAGCCTTCCATTTACACTGTTCAGGTATAATCATCTCAGAACTGGGGATCTGTGCATAAGCTTTAGCTCTTTTTGCAAAATAAGGATCTTCTAATTTACCGCAGATGCTTTTTTTTCCATGGACTTCCCCTTTATTAAAGTATTCTGCAAACTTTCCCGTTACATAGGACGACGTTTGTTCTTTACACAGTAGCGTCACTTTATTATCCTCGTTTTCAAGGTCCAGAGCTCTGACAGTTGTGCTGAATAAAGTAATAATATCATTAGAAATGCTTTAAAACCCCTAGAAGCTTTTCCCCACAAAAACCCAAGCAGATGCCTGTACAAAACTGAGGCAAATCGAAAAGATTTTTTACAATTCTTGCAGAGACACTCAGAATCTATCATTTTAGTAGTAATGACTATGAGGGTCCTGGCTATGACTCTGTATTTTAGGTGAGTTACTTTTCAGCTGTTGTTTCAATGTATATAGAATACAGCATATCCTCCCCAAATGTACAGCTTTATTTTGAGCACAGAATGAATTTTTGAAATTTACAAATGAAATCCATTAATCACTATGCATTTAAATTGATGTAAAACCTGCTTAGCAGCTGTGTCCATGAAGTCAAGAGACACATGTGCTTGGACCAGAGTACCTTGTGGTTCTGAGGAAGTTACCACCACACCCTGTCGCTCCTAATGCAGACACCAAGTGCCCCGTAAAGGCTGCAGCAGCTTCTCAAGAGCTTTAGTATCAGGCTGCTTCAGCAACATGAGTTACATGGGCATCCCTCTCCCCTTTTTCTAAAATCCCTAAATTGACATGCAGTCGTCCCTCTAGGCTACCCTCTTAGTGGTTCTGGGTCAACAGGAGCTGGAGCAGGACTATAGGGGAAGGCCAAAAGCACAGACAAGTACCACCAGTCCCTCATCTTCATCGCCACTCTCTTCCTGTGCAGCATTGCTCTCACTTGGAGCCTTCTAAACCAACAGTGGTGACAGATGAGGGGGCCAGACTTGTGCCCACAGTTTGGCACTGATCTCCGGAGGCAGAGACAGGCAAATCTGATCTCCCTTTGCACTGCATTGCACTGCTCTGTTGTATTAGTGACCAGGCATTTGATCATCAAAAGGAAAAAAATCCCAAATGCACACACACACACACAGACACACACCATAAAATACACACAAAATTGCATTTCAACGTGACAGAAAATACGTATCTTCAAGTCATTAAAGTGTTTTCTTTGGGTTCCTGGGTTGATGTTGATGTATGTTAAAAGGATGTGGTAATAATCCTCAAAGTGAGTATGACAAGTCCAGGAACATCAGAGTTAAGGTTACACTTAAATCTAAACATGATAAAAGTTCACAGCTTAAAGTACTTAAAACACCACCGTAAATCTGCCCTGGAATAATGTCATTTACTAGTAGAGAAATTTTGGGAGGAAAAAGTCCTGCATCCTTTAAAAAAAAGTTTCAGCTCACCTTGGACCACACTTCCATAAATTGTTAGTGTACTGCACTGGGGGCAGAGTTAAAGTTATTTGCACATTCTAACTTAATTTACTGATACAGTGTACTCCTGCTCTTAAGACCATTTTAATTAATTTTGCATAGAACAGTGTACTAGTAGCTGCTCTTACATGGCCCTTTTCACCCAAACCTCTCAAAAGTAATTTGTACGGGAGCTAATAGCTATTATCTTTACAAAATATGTTGGGGAAAGGTGAACTTATTTGTCAGTGGCCACTCGGACGTGTGGTAGAGCTGAAACAGAAAACAGGTTGCCAGAATATCAGTTCAGTAAATATTCCATCCAAAAGGTGACAGCCTCTTCCAAGCTTTCCCTTTCTTTTGGCCAGCTAAAAAAGTCTGATGTTTGCATTGTATATGGGAATATTTCTTTCAAGTCGAGGTTCTACCAACATCAAGAGAGTCCCGTTAACAAAAGTGTCCCTTTCATTTCAGGGATTTCTTTCAAAATTGTTTTTAAAAAAATATATATATATAGTCCTACATGTAAACTTCATTCCTTTAGACCACTGTAATCCACCATGTTACTCATCTTTGTCATCATCTTTGGAGTTCCTCTGCAGGACAGGGCTCAGTTTGTTTTGCAAAACCGCTGCAAGTTTTTTTGAGGTTTTTTTCAGGAAAGCGCTTCCGGGGTGAACGTTACTAACGTGCAGGTACAGGTCCTCCTGCGTGGGGCCTGTGTAGCCGCAGTCTTCGCACACGTAAAGTTTATCTCGCCTCTGTTTGTAGGCGTATTGCTGCTGCACGCCATGAATCTTCTTAAGGTGGGACTCCAGGGAACAGCGCTGGGTGAAGGCTTTGTTGCAAACCTCACATTTGTATGGACGAATTCCTGCAACATTAGAAGACAGTGATTACCATTCTGATTTGTGTTTCTTACAGCTGACTAAGGAACTGACTAAGAGCAAGGCTCTGGCATATCAGCTATTGAGCAAATATCTGTAGCAGGGAGCTACTAGCCTGAGGAACTATCTGTCTAAATAAAACATCTTACTCTCAGGCTAAACTTTTCAGGCATGGGTTGATATATTTAGACATAGAAAACCTAGAAACGTTTTGAGATGATGTAGGCAGATGCTGAGGACAACAGGTGCCCATGGGCGCTTTGCTCCTAAAGAAGCAGCCATTACCAACTCTCACAAAACTTACTCCTTTAGACCCCTGACTTTTTGAAGTCCTGTGATTAGGTAAAACTATTGGTTTCAGCTATCCTTTCATTTTGGCGTTTAGAACGAATGAAATCTTATAGTTCAGTAAGATGTTTTCTCTTTTAGCGAACAAAGATCAGACCTATGGTGAGCCAGGCAAAAAAGGGCAAAGCATACATGGTCCATACAGACAGGTATAACCTTACAATCACTTCGTGTTGAGTCCACCACTCAGTCGCTGATCTTTCTATCAGAAATCCAAACTGCAGTAAGTTGCAACAAGCAGCATCTTGACTGCATTCTTGCAAGTCTTGTAAAGGAGGTTATCCCAGTGCACCAGCTTAAACAAGCAAGACTAAAGTTTCCCAATGCTGTGAGACTGCTTCGGACACATTAAACTGCAATTGGAGAGAAACTCCAGATCTTTGCTAGAATTCACACACAAAAACGTATCTCTTACAAACAGTAATTTTGGGTGCAGTTTCGTGCTCATCTGAAGGCAATTTAAACCTTCACTGTCCTCGGTTCCTGCTGCCAAAAGTGCTCCACAGGCATGAATACAAGCACAAGTGGTAGAGCCAGGATGGCACAGCCATCAGGGCTGCAGGAGCCTCTTCATTACTTAGGAATCATTATAAAATTGTATTTTACTGTGTATATTAGTTACTTTTTAATGTTTAAGTCTGCTTATACCATGAAGCTAGGCTGGGACGGTCGGCTTTCACTCCCTCTGACACTTCCCTACTGTTGCACGGTCCAGTTACAAACACTGCCACGACAGTTTCCACTGGAACGCTGACATTCAGTAAAGCACATGTAGATGAGCACCCATAGCTACAAAATAAAGCTCACACACTACCACTCCCAGCCCGTTTGCCTTCTCTTTAATATTCAAATACAGTCCAGCTTTCCTGAACAGCAATCAACTTTGACATGAAAAAGGCCACTGCTTTCAGAGATGCTGTATTTCAGCCCGGAGAAGGTCCATGCCAATA
Organism: Strix uralensis; assembly: GCF_047716275.1. Taxonomy (NCBI): domain Eukaryota; kingdom Metazoa; phylum Chordata; class Aves; order Strigiformes; family Strigidae; genus Strix; species Strix uralensis. Next base: position 115,406,627 of record NC_133974.1, on the reverse strand, counting down.
CATGGATGAAGCAGGCAACCTTCATCCCCACCATGACCCAAGGCACCAGGCAAACACAACAAATGTGAGTGTTCATGCTAGCTTTACACTGGAGAGGAAAAATAGTGATGACAGATTTCCTCTGCTAAATCTGGGGACAATCTAACCATAAGATTCACGTATCTAGGACAGTGGGTTTTCACTCCTGGCCAATACAAAGATCCTTCTTCTCTTCCAGAGTTTTGAAAAATTGGTTCCATACCTGCACAGCGAGTTCCACCCTACCTGCCACAGCATATATATACATTTTTAGCTTCTGAAACAGTGACCCTCTTGGATTTCGTTTCTGAATCTCAAAAGGATGAGGGGACAGGTTGAAAAATCACTTCTTTCAGAAGCACCAGCTCTGCGCTTCAGCCTTACCCCAGCGGCAGCTCTCTGCTCACAGCCAGCAGCTTTCCTTTCCACATGAAAGCTTTGCAAACAAACCAAAACAGCCCAAAACATTGGCTCTGGCCAACGTTTTCCCGTTGAAACAGGCAGCATTGTTTTCATGAGCTCTACTGCTAAGAAACAACTCCTGCCTACCAACATACTTGTGTCACCTCTAGCAGTTTGCCTGGCTAATGGTGCCTAAGCCAAAAAAGGGGCATTGCAGAGCAAGCCCAAATAATCGGCAGGTCCCATAGGTAACCACAAATCTGGAAAGTTGGAACATGCCCAGGAGGTGCGGTGGATGCATCTTCCAAGTGCCCTACAGTGCAAAGTCAAAGCCTCCTGAGCAAAGCCAGCTTGGCCTGCCAGAAAGCATCTCGCTTGCTGAGGATGGGGTTGATATGGATTTAAGCCATCATTTCCAATAAGAAAAAGAGAAACAAAAAGGCAGCCTCCTCCCTGCTCCAGGTTAGGATAAGCACTTCTGTGACCAGTGAGCTGGGCTTGAGGGAACCGATCCAGTTCAAAGAAATACAGCCGCTGCTATTTGTGGCAGACTCAGGAACCGACCCAGAGCAGCCACAGAAAGCACATCCCTCCAGCCCAGGGGAGTGATCTGGGAGCAAGAGCCAGCAGAGCAGGGAAAGGGATGATTTTTCTTTCTTCACAGCATCCTTGGTTGTGCCTGTACACCTGGTATAGATGCAAGCAGGGAGGAGGGAACTAGCCCAGATTACAGGCAACTTTTTAACCTGCTCTCAATCCAGAGCAGGAACCAGTCAGGAGATTTTCAGCCCACTGCTTCTGATTTTCAAACCATGCTGTGACCTGCACAACAAGTGAGTAGAGATGGTTTAGGCCAGAGGCCAAACTGATCTGGATGGCTGGATGTGAAGAGGGAAATTACTCTTGGAGATTGGAGGAGCTGGTAGCCTGAAGCAGGCAGGGATGCAGCACGCAGCGTTCGCAGAAGTCAGGTGTGTTGCCTAGTTTCCCTAAAGAAGCTGGAGGCACAGCATGAACCACACTCTGGTTTCTCCAGATGGTGCCAAAATCAAGCCATAACCATAACCAGCCCATCCCGCAGGACGGCCAAGGGGGGAAGTTCGCAATAGCAAAAAACCAAGAAACTGCTGCTCACTGTCGCTAGAGGGCAAAGTATTCTCATCCACCGCCTGCCTCCGCTCACCGGTACACGCTGGACTCGCAATAACGCGAGGTGAGGTGAATTATCCCAAGTGGGTTATCCCGGTCTCGCTGACCCGAGCACAGCAGCACACGGCTGCGTCTACACCAGATCTGGATGGCAGCTCATGCACCCACACTGATTCCCATGGATTTCACCAGATCTCCTCAGATTTCCTTAGTCCCAGGACATTTATCTGTCCACACTCACATCCTTCCCTTTCCTCCACTGCATGCCCACTATTTTTTGCAAATGTTGTTTACTGGGGTTTTGTATCATTCTCTTGCCAGGTTGCCCTCACCCTCTCCTCATCCTCATCCCATCTCACCCTTTCTCCCACCTCCCACTACTCAGAGCCACCCACAAGGCCCTGGGGAACACGCTCTCACCAGTATGGGTCCGGACATGTCTTTTCAGATCAAAGGTGTCGTTGAAGCCTTTTCCGCAGAAGGTGCACAAGTGTCTCTTCACCTGGCTGTGACACTTGATGTGACGGTTGAGCATCCGCTGCAAGCGAAAGCCTTTGCCACACAGCTCGCAGCTATGCACCGTAGCATCGGTACAGGTGCCAGTGGTGAACTAAGGAATGGAAGAGGACTGGGTGAGTAGGCATTGAGATGACAAAGACCAACAGAAAAGAAACAGAATAAGGAGGGATGGCTTATTGTGGCATTAAAAAATTCTTGGGATATATTCAAAATGAAAAGTGAAAGCATTCAGGAGAGCCCCGCTGGGTGAAACCTTCACGCTTCCCTTGCAATCAAGCAGGTGACTTAATGCGCATGGTTTGGGACTGCTGCAGCGCTGGCCAGCTTGGCTTCAGGGGTTAAAACAGAGCCTGTGATAGATTCCAGAGGCAGGGACCCTCATCCAGCTACACCCGTAAGCACACGGCTTAGGCTGCGAGCACCTCTCCATGGGGCCGCACGCGCGTTTGCTCCTGCGCTCAGCCAATATCCTGGATGGAGACGGGAGGCCCTCCCTGGCCTGAGAAAGTCATGCCCGTGCGGTGCCTTCGCTAATCACGCTTCCAGCTGCTATGGGTCCCTCGAAAACCAGCCAGCGGTGAAAAAAAAGGTGAGTTTGGCAAAATAAACCAAAGGCACGTTGTGATGACTCAGCAGAGACCGGAACAATGGCACTAATCTCCTCTAGTTGGTCTCCATGGCTCGTTAATTAACAGCAGAGTGTCATTAGGGGTTAATCTCCTCATTCCCCCTCCTAACACCAAAAATATTGTGCCAACACCATGACCTAACTTGACTAAGGGAGACACTGATGATTCAGCTCTTGGGAACAGCATTCCTCAGAGGGAAGGTTTAATGTCTGGAAGATGCAAATACTTCGCTATTAGTTTAATTATTCGTGGGGGAGCGGACGTGCTCACCGCTAGCCTCTTGGGACAGGGGAAAGCCAGCAGAGCGGGCGGCACCATGCACACACGTCCATCAGCTCTCGTGGCGCTTTTGGGGAGTTTCTGTGGCATGCCGAGAAAACGCAACTCTGCTGAAACGAGGTTTCGCTGTGACAGTTGCTAATAGCCCAGGTTAAATTATACAAAGTAGGTTAAAGTCAAACAGCAGTGGGGCAAGCTCTTCATAAAGAGAGGAATACGTCTGGCGTTTCTTTTTCCTGAAGAGCCAGTTATTTTTCCTGATCTTTCTCCATTGCTTACTACCAAAGCAACGCTACGTGAAATTGTAAAGAAAGATTAAAAAAAAAAAGGCAGCCGTGAAACCACGAGGTGTGAAGCTAGAGGGGGAGCCAGCTGGGATACTCTGCTGGGCAACAGGTAGGACCCCACCTCATGCAGCCACAAATAACCAGGATGAAAACCTCGTGTTAATCGTGAAATTAATAACACTCAGGCCGAAAGGCTTCATCCCAGCAGAGACAGTGGGAATTTTTACAGCTCCATCCAGCAAGGCAACAGCCAGGGTTTAATGAGGTGTTAACTAGCCACCAGTAAACACATCTCCTTCCTAGCACCGGGGTGGCCTGGCTCCACCTCTGCTGAGGGGAACCCTGGATATGGGGAGATGAACGCGGTCCTCCCAGCCCAGCTGCATCACCACCGCGCTTTGGGAGCTCAGTCTTGGGTTCTTGGGTGCCACGAGGAGCCCATGAGGTGTTGGCCTTCTCAGCCTTGGGAGGGAAACCACCGCTCTGTTCTGCCGGCTCTGCGTGGGGGGCACCCAGACAGCAAGAGCTCCTGCCCAGGCAACAGAGAGGCTTCAGCAAAGTTAAGGGACAGATAATTGCTTCATTTCACCCAAGCCTGTGGGTCCACCTCAAGGTGGCAACGGCCTTTCGCAGCTCGGGAGGAGGACCTTTTCCTAGCTGTTATCTTGATAAGTCAAGAGGGTAGGGGGAGCAGTGGGAAGATTTACCACAGCCCCCCTTGGCGAAGGCTTGGCTACAACCTAGAAGGAGGCCTTTTAAGGAGGCCCCACGTTAAGGAGCGAGATCCACCCACGCACCGTGGGGCATGACTCCCAGCTGCCAGGGCTGGTCCTTCCTGGCTAGGTTCAGAGCTCCTGCGGGACCCGAGCCAAGCAGGTCAGGGGCAGCACGTCCCAGGCGGGGGATAAGGGAAGGCAAAGGGCGCTGGAAGATTACGGTACATCGCTTACGAGGCTTGCCCTGCCGCTGCCGTCCTACGGCCAGCCACTCTCGCCGGCCTCCATCTCGGTGTGCGGGATGGGGACTGTCACCTCTAGCAGAGCAAACCCAAGGGACTGTTGTCACCTGGCACCCCTGGCCGGTGGCCGGGCCCTGCCCTCGAAGCGGGGTCACCCCATCACCGCTTAAGAGGTGGCGGGGGTGCGGGCGGTTACCTTGATTTTCGACCTGACCACGGGGCGCTTGACGGCCAGGTCCAGCAGCATCCCCCCGGCCGTGCCCAGGTCGCCGGGAGCGGGCTGTGGCGTTGGGGGGTCGCTGGGCTCCACGTCCCGAGTCCCGCTGCTCCCGCTGCTCTCCAGGCTGCAGCTGTCCTCGTAGCCCAGCAGCACGCAGCCGATCCCGCCTGCAGCGGGGAGGGGGGGATGCGATAAAGAGGGGGACCCTGGAGCGGCGGCCAGGGGAGGGGAGGTGGCGGCGGGCGGGAGCCGCCGAGCCCCGGTGTTTAACCTGCGGGCGGGCCGCGGGCGGTGGGGGAGGATCCCCGGCTCACGCTGCAATCGGAAACTCAAACACGAACGGTCCCAAAGTTCAAACAAGCCAGCTCCGCCGCCTTCCCGTTATACCCCGGGCAAGGGCAGGAGGAGGAGGAGGGGAGGGGGAGGCCAGGAGTACATCACCCCCCCCGCCCCATGTCCTTTCTTCTCCTCTCCCCCGCCACCTTTCTCATGCAAACGAGGTTTCCCACCTTCCCGGACACACACACACCTCCACCCCCATGCCCGGGGGCTCCCCGCGATGGGAGATGGTGCCAGGGGTGGGGGCGGCATCGCCTAGCGGGGACGGCACCCGGCACCCCCCGCCGCTGGACGGGGAGGGACCCCCCGACACCACCCCCCCCACCCCCCCCGCCGTTTAGCACAGCCCTCCCCGGTCCGCCGCCCGCCCCCTCGGGGCTCCTCCGGCTCGGCAAAGCCCCCTCCCCAACCCGCCCCCCCCCCCCGCAGCCCGCGGCGACCGGGGCGAGGGCCGGGGTCTGGCGGGGACCCCCCCGCTCCTTCCCTCCCTCCCGGCGGCGAGCGGTGCCGGGGGAGGGAGCCCGTCGGCGCCTGTACCTGGGATGTAGGTGTCGGCTCTCTCCTCGTCGGGCAGCCCATCCCAGCTGCGCACCGCCGGCTGCGGGCTGCGGCGCTTCACCAGAAAGGCTCTGGGCATGGCGAGGGCAGGGGGCTCGGCTCGGCTCGGCACGGCTGGGCGCGGAGCGGTGCGGAGCGGTGCGGTGCGGAGCGGCGGCTCTCACCCCGCCGCCCGCCCGCAGCCCGGCGGGGAGCGGGACCGCACGCACCGGGCAGAGCCGCCGAGGCGCGGGGAGGGGAAGGGGAGGGGAGGGGAAGGGGGGGGTGGGGGTGGGGGGGGAGGAAAGTTTCATAAGGTGGAATAGAAAAATGCACCAGGAAACTTGGGAAGGAGCATGCGTGCTGCAAACATAACGGTGTCAACAAGTCTGCTTACCTGTCCGACCGGTTGGAGCAGCTGAGCTTTGTTCCAGCCCTTCCTAAGGCATGAATGTTTGCAAAAGAATTTAACGTCTGAAAATTAAAAAAAAAAAAAAAAAAAAAAAAAAGAGGAGGGGAGCCCTGCCGTTGCTGCCTGCCCGCTGCCTGCCCGCCGCTCCGCTGGCGGGGACCCCGGCGGGACCCGCCGCCCGCCCGCCCACCGCTGCAGCGGGGTGCCGGGGTGCTCCCCACCCGCGGGTGGGGGTCCCGCCGCCCACGGGGAGCTGCGCCGAGGGCCACCCCGGGGCAGCCCGCGGAGGGGAGGGCTGCCCAGGGCGCCGGGGAAGAGGCTGAGCTGTCCTCGGGGCAGCAGCAGCAGGCAGAGAAAGTTGTTGCTGTTGTTATTTTTCTCAATGACAAGCCTTTCTTCTGTTAAAAAAGGGGTTTTATTATGTTTCAGTCATTTATTTAAAATTAAAAACGTGTCATGGCCTCAGCCTTTTCTACCCCCTCCCCCTTTTTTTTTTTTTTATTTTCCTCTTGTCTTCACCCCGTCTTCCCGAAGTAGAAATGAAACAAAAGGCAAGAGGATGGGGGGGGGGGGGGGGGGAGGAAGCAAAAGAAACAGAAGAAAACCCACAAAACTGCACTGAAAAGTCTCTGAGCACAGCAAAGCCGGTGCATGGTGTGTCCTCGGGTATTTAAAAGCATTCAGGGGTGCCTTCTCCCTCCTCACGCCTACCATTCAATCTGCTTTTTTATTATATTGGGTGGAAACACACTTGGTGCCTTCCTCCCCGAGCACATCCTCGCAGCAAAGCCGGCACCGGACTGGAGTGGTTGCGCAGGCTGGTGGGACTGAGCACCAAGAGCTGTTTCCTCACGTGAAGAGGCCTTTCAAATGGCATCACTCTTCTCTAAGGTTGTCGCTTTCCTCCCAAAGAGCAAAGCACAGGCCAGGGGGAAATTGATGGGAGTTTCACGGTTGGTTTCATTGAGATGAAGATTTAACTTCAGGGGCTAGACCTGGAGCTTCTGGAAAGGATGTGCCTTCAAACGTGGCAGCCAAATGAAAGAGCTCTGCTTAACACATGTCCCTGGTTACTCTTTGGGGCAAGGAACACCAGTGTGGGGCTGTTGGGGACTCTATCCAAGGGCAAACTGGTGTGAGCTCTTGTGCGGGTCTGAGACCTGGGGTTGTGGTCTTGGCTGGAGCCCCAGGGCTGGAGAAGCCCCAGCCCCAGCCCCACATCAGGTGCTGCACCACCAGAGAGGTCCCCAAAGCAAGTGTTTCCAGCCAAGAAATCCCAGATGGGAGCTGCAGCAGCCCAACTCGCTGTACCCTGTTTTGGTAGGGTCTACCGGAGCGATGCACAGGCGCAGGCATCTTCATCCCAGCAGAGGAGTTACGCCAGCACCCAGAACTTTGTCCTCCAGGAAGGCTGTTAAGCCCTGACCGCTGACCCATGGAGAGGCCCTGGGAGTGACAGTGAGGGCTGGGGGCACCTACTTGCTCCCCCTGCTCCTGTGGGGAGTTTACAGTCTCTGGAGGTACCGGGTGAGAAGCCACCTCAGCACACCTTCAGGCAATACCTCAGCAATACCACAGGTAAAACCTTCTCTTTCTTTCTTTCTCTTTAAGGCTATGTAATTTCTCTGTTATGTCTGAGATTTTGCTCCAGGTGAAAATGCAGTTACATGGGTTTTAATTGATTTTTTGCAATGCTTTCAACTTGAGGTTTCTTTTATTTTAACCACTCCTTGTCTTTTAAGCCAAAAGAGGTAGCAAATGACATTAATCACAACACTCCCGAACCAAGAGCTTGCTGTGACTACTTTAATGTCGTCTGGGCTTTTTCAAATCCTGCTTTGAGGTTCCCATTTAGTGAGGTCCTGGAGCACACACTTCACTTTAATTGGGTGCTCCAACTCAGACGTGCACTTACAAGCACAGCTGAATGAGGAACTAAATTATTATTATTATCAGCTCTGGAGCCCTGACACGAGTGGTCAGGGCTGTGGTGTGCCCAGCGCCGTCGGACGCACAGGGTGGAGAGAAAGTCCTGGAGCCTCCAGCAAGGCAAGAGGAGCTGGATGGAGAGGCACCACCTACACGAAGTAGAGCATCTCAGCGACGGTGGGCTGCCTTCCCCTTAAGCTAGCAGGTGGAAATACAGACTGTTGACCAAGCCTTGGTGTTGCTTATCTGTAGCCCAGAAGAAAGCCATACTGCCTTTCCTAAAAATACCATTCCTTGGTATTTTTTAACCCGGAGGAGCCTGGGGAGCATGCTCACAGCATGGCCCCATGAACACCGTTGCAGGGAGCCACATGTGGCACCGTGAAGCGGAAGCCTTGGGGCCACGCCGTCTTCAGCAAGGCAGCCCACGGACACGTCACCGGGCGGTCGGCGTCCTTCTCCATACGCCTGCAATGTTGCATGTACAGCCTGAGCACTGTAATTACTCAATAAATAACAACGCTAACGAGATAATGGCACACAAACCTTTCTGTAGGATCTTGTTTGATTTTCAGCGTTAGTTGGGTGTGGGAGAAAATCCAGTATGTTAAATTAACATTTTGGGTGTAAATCAAATTAAATGTACAAAATGCCCTGTAGGGTCAAAGCACAATGGGACCCACCCTTACAGATTTGACTACAGAAATGTGTTTCATTTGACTCGAATCATTTGGGAGTGAGGAGGGAGAGATTGGATCAAACAATGAATCAGCCATGTGTCGCTGTCGCAATCGCACCCCGCTCCTTCCCAAACTAATCCCGAGTGGGTGGTGGATCAATGGCCACGTGTGCGTCGGGCAGGGGGGGCTCATCCCTTCTGGAGGACTCCCTCTCGCTGCCAGCCTCACCCCAGTTGATATAGAACCTAGGAAGGAAGGGGGAATGCGTGCCTGGGGGCAAGGACCTGGGTGTAGGGAGCAAGGGAAGGAGCTGGACTTGAGAGGAGATGAGCAGAGGGAGAGATGCTTGGTAAAGGTGTAAGCAAAGGCACATGCCCGCTGCTCAGGGGACGACAACTCAGTTTTATCTGTGAACAGGGAATATTTTAGTTGTGATGCCGAGGAGCCGTGTCCTTTCTTCTTTTTACCTGGGCTACTTTTCACCATGATCAGCACCATAAGGCTGCAGAAGCAGGCGTGGGACTGCATGGTGGAGGGACACAGCCTGGGCAGGGACAAGGGTTTGCTCGTACAGCCAGGCAGAGCTGAACACCGCTGAAGGGCACAGTCCCTTGGCAATGCCACGGCAATGTCTTTGAGCTGGGCCTTTAGCACAGCATCCAGCAAAGGGACCTTCACGCTTGGCCCCCAGGGGGATCTTGCCCCCAGCCGTCACCCCTCCTATGCAGAAGTGGAGGTCCACCAGCAGGTACACCCGCAGGGGCTGTGCTGGGGATGCTCTGCCCACGAGGCTGAGAGCACCATCACCCAGTGCCCCTTTTCTGGTGATTTCTCATGATTTTGAGCCAAACCAGGCTGCACAGAGATGAGACCCTGGCTGGTACAGCAGCCTGGCAATGCGACAGTGCAGCCTTTGATCCCTGGCTCCCCGCAGAGCTCAGATGGGGGGGGTTTATGCAAGTTTACTGACCATGCAAGAGAGGCCACAGCTTCATATCCCTGGGAAGACAAACCTTCATCTTCTGGGGTCTGTGGTGTGCCTGAAACACCAGGGCTGCTGCAAGTCACCCAAAGACCCACTTGGCACCCCCTCAGCTGGTGAACCCCCACGCTGCTCCCAGAGACATTTTAGGAGAGAAGGGGAGGAAACTGGGTGTCAAAACATTGCCCAATCCTCTGCAAGAGGCATCCTGCTGTGACACCCTTTCCTAGAAATGCTCCACGTTTCCCCACGTGAGGTGGGAAGGTGTGAGAGACAACTTGTAAAAACAGGTCCTGAAAGAAACAGGCCTAAGTCACTTGTCTCCCTTGTCTGAGTGGGACATGACAGACGGTGAGCATGGAGCCCACACCAGCACCCAGGAATGGGTGCCGTGAGGCCATGGGGAGCCCCAGGCTCACATTCCAGCCATGTTACAGGGAGAGAGTGCGCAGAAGGAAGATGCTCCCATTTCAGCCAAAGCAGGATGAGAACAAGGTATCTCCTCTGCAGCCCTTCCCAACCTGCTGCCTCCCTGGATTATCCAGTGGAGGTCCAGCATGCCATAGAGTCTTCCCAGAAGGATCGCAGGGACCTCTGAGGACCACGGCTCAAAAGCCTCGAGAAGATCACAGAGGAAAGGTCTCCCTGCTCTAAAAGAAACCCTTGCCTGGGGCACACCATTTCCAGCCCCAACTTTCCTTCCACCTGGATGTCTGCCCTTGGTCTCGCAGCTCAGCATCTGCCTGTGAAGAGCCGATGTGCTCTCAGGGGATGCTCCCCTCCACGCTGCCCTGCGCCCCATTGCACACCTGCAGCACCAGGGGTGACTCAGCTGGGTTTCAGCAGCTGCCTGCACGCACACACCGTGCCGGGGGTGGGGGGGGGTGGGGGTGGGGGTTCTATTGCCTCCGAGGGCAGATCCTCACCCAAAGCACAGCAACTCCTGTGCTGCCAACCATGGGGCCAAGCCTGACCACTGGAAGGCTCTGATTCCAAGCTGGGTTTTGACAGGTGCCCCGGTTAGATGAGGAACCACTTCACCACAGTGAATGGAGCCAGGATGGCTCTGTGCCAGCATTATCTCGGAAGGAGAGAGCAGTGGCTCCACAAGCTGCCCCAGTTTGTAGGGCGATCTGCTTTCCTTGGCTGAGCAGGGAAGAAGGGATGGAGAAGGTGCCAGCGGGGGGGAAGATGGCTCCTCAGGCTGCGGCAGAACCTGCCCTGCCTGTGCTTCCCCGCCGGGTTTCAAAGCACCCCACCAGGCTGACTCACCGGGCTCCTGTCTCCCTGCCTCCCACAGCCCCTGCCACTCCCAGCGTCTCCCTGTCTTTCTCCACCGATACCTCCGTTTCCTTCCCACTCTCCCCCGCCGGCTTGGCGCTGTCTCTCCAGCCACCCACTCGCTGCGGCTCCGCTCCCTCGGGGCGCCTGGCGTCACCCCAGGTTGCCCTGCTGCTCCCCAAGTCCCGCTCCCCATGGAAACAGCACCCAGCCGCCCCCATGAAGCCCATGGTGGGTGTTGGACCCCAGAAGCATTCCCCAAGCATCCTTCTTGGTGGCAGCCACCACCCTGAGGCTTGGGGAAAGAGGCCACTGGAGGATCCGTGCCCCCCACGTCCCCCACACATGGTCCAGCAGTGCTCTGGGAGGATGGGGTGACCCCCTTGGAGAGGTGTCCACTCTTACAAGGTGGTCAGTAGAGCCCTGAGCTTGCAGACTCTCCTGTAGAAACACACATGTGATGTGTGAGCATCTGTCTCTGGAAACCCTCTGAAGCACCTTCCCCAGCTTTCCCTTCACTGCCTAACTTTTTTTTGTTGCTTGGTTTCCTGTGATCCCACTGTCTGCCCAGTGTTTCCTCCCTGGGGAACTTTGGTACATTCCTACCAAGCCTGATACAGCAGCAGAGGTTGCAAAGGTACTGAACTCCCAGGAGTTTCCTGCAAATCGGTAGCTAAATTACAGAAAGCTACTCCCTCTTAAAGCTCCTGCTGCGCTTAAAAATACATCACATGCACCTTTATTAGACACCAGTGAATCCACATGGGCTTTAACCTCCACAAGTGACATTCATGCAAGTCAGAGCCCCTCCAGCTCCTCCAGCAACCAGCTGCTGGTGGTGGTTGTCCTCAATCCCCAGGGTTTCTCTGATATTTTCACAACAGGCATCTCTACCAAATCCAAGAGCTGCGTGAACAGTGAAGAAATGGGGCAGCAGTCCCTCATCCTTTTTGACCGGTGGTTTGGATTTTGGGTTCTCTCTGGCAAGAGGTCATGGAAAGCTTTGGCCAGGCGGGTCCAGCCAGAGCGGGTGTTGGTACCTGTGAAGACAAACAGCTTCCCTGTCTGAGCCTGATTCCATCTCCTGATGGCTTTATCCTTGAGAGATGTTTTCCCTCTCTGCATTATGCTCAGTTCTCAGCATCGCCACATCTCCATGTTCCCGTTTTGCTGCCTGGCCTCTGCCTGCTTCAGTGGGGTGACTCATGCAAATGCCCTGGAAAAGACACATTTTCCCTGCCATCAGGATGCACTGCACACTGGGATGCACTGCTGTCGGGATGCGCTGCTGTCGGGCTGCGCTGCTGTCGGGATACGCTGCATGTCAGGATGGACTGCACGTGCTCACAGAGGCTAAGAATTCAATCAAGGAGTGTAAAGCCCAGCTGCTGGGCAAGGCCAGCCTGTCCCGTTAGCTGACTGGGACCACAACCTTTTATCGGGGCGTTAGGGAGCCAGCAGTCACCCAGCTGGTTTGGGAACGTTCTCCCCGGAAAGGCGGGCATCAGCTGGTCTGACCCAGTCAGTCCCTTCCCAGGTGCCTAAAAATAAAGAGAATGCTTTTGGCTTTCGAAACGCCTTTAAAATCCCCACTTCCCGCAGCTGGCATAGCCTGATAAGCTGCCGCACTGCCCAGGGGGATGCAGTGGGCTTCGCTTCCCCCCTGCCGCAAGCCCTGCCAGCTCTGCCATCCCCCTCCAAACTCAAACCTCAGTGGTGGAAAATCCCCTGTCCCCTCCCCAAGGACAAATGGCACCTCTGGGGCCCCCAAGGCTTCCTCATTCCTTCCAGATGACCGCCATAAACCCCATTGTATGCGTATGGGGTTTATGCATTTCTTTACCATTTCAAAAACCTCTGAGAGGGGCCGGCTGGGTGGTAGGTGCTGTCCCTGCCATCCCTCTCCTTTTGGGGGGGGAATGGCAGGATTAATAGCATGACGGAGAAGTGATAAGGACATAGAGGGTCAGTGATGGGCTGGAGGAAGGAATAACTGTCTTGGGTAGGGTGCTTGAGGACAGTCCCACTGCTGCCATTCCTGGCCAAACACCCTTGCAGTGAGTGCAGCTCCCTGGGAGTTCTGGCAGCAGTAGAAAGAGAAGATGAGGTCCATCTGGGCTCTTCTCAGCTCCTCTCCAAAAAGGAGGACCCCCAGGAGAGCCTCAGCCGTTGGCACTGCTGATGCTGGCCCAAGCAGAAGTCTGCTCCAAGCCGGGCCAGAGACCGGGTTGGGATGTCCCAACCCCTGTTCAAATGCTGCTGTCTTAGAGATGGACCTTTCCTGCTCCCCATCCTGCTGCCATGGGTGCACGGGGAGGGCTCGCTCCCAGCGGGGATCCAGTGCTGCTGCCGGAGAGTCCCTGCCTGTCCCGCTTGTGCTGAGGCAGAGCACGTGCTCCAACATGCCCAGGATGAGTTACATCGGGATAGGCACCCGCTGCCTACGAAATCGCCCAGGGAGCTCAGCGGTGCCGCTTCCAGCCAGGCTCCTTTCCCTACAGATGCAGTTTGACAGCCAGGGGGGGCTCGGTGCCGGCTGCAGCACCCATGGGCGCCCCTTCCCCCTCCCCACCCACCCAGCTGAGGCCAAACCCCAACTCTAGCCCTCCTCTCTGTGCTACCCACAGGGCTGTGCCGCCACAGCCCAAGAAGCCCTCCTCCTCCTGTTGGGGGAGCCCCCGCAGGGCTCACCCCGCTTTGGGGGCCAGGGACCCACACACCACCCAGCCTTGCAGCAGCCCCAGTGCTGGGCAGCATTACCTTTGCCATGCAAGCTCTGAGGTGATCGCTTGCAGAATTACTCTGCCAACTTTTTTTTACACAAGGGTTTTTATCTCCCAGTGCCTTTTACAACGTTTGCCAGGAAAAAAAAAACCAAACAACCCCACACCTGTAAGCGTCTCTGCCCTCGACTCCCTGCAGCACTGCCGCAACACCCGCCTCCTGCCATCCGCGGGCAAGGGTCTGTGCGATTGCTGCCAATATAATTATAAAGTGCGGGGTTTACATCCTCCCCTTGCTGCCGCGCGGGTAGACTTTGGCCTCCGTCTGCATTTCAACTGCCCGTCCCCGCTCGGGGGAAGTGCATGCAGGAGGGAGCTGGGGTGCAGCTCCCCAGGCTGGGTACCTGCTGTGGCGCCCCAAATCAAAGGGCATGGACAAGCTGTGCTAAAAGCAGGGCGAGATGTGGGGGGGAAGCAGCATCCAGATTGCCCTCCCCACTTCCCCAGTCACGGTGGTGCTGGGGAAGGAGCCCGGGGTGGCTGGGGGCATGGGGGGCCCCTTCGTACCCTCCGGCCGAGGCAAAACAAGGCCACGGCGGGGCAAGTGGTGGCGGCAGGGCCCACACCTTAGTTTATTTACCTGGAGGTGACCCGCTGGCGCAGCAGCCCCCGGGGCTGGCTGGCTAACATGTAACCACACACAGCCCGGCTATAAAACCAGCAGGGCTCACGTAGCGGCTGCCCCGGGCTTCTGCCCTCCCCGCTGGACGGAGGAAGTGAACAGGGAAATTAAAATCAAAAGTAACTGTTGTGCAGGCTGTCCTGTGAAGGGAAGGAAAGCTTCCTTGCCCCTTGCTTGCAAGGGAGGAAAAGAAGGGTTCCCCCTCCTCAGTTTTCTCTTTTCTCCATCACTACAATTTCAGGAGGATCAGAGTCACTCCCCTCCAGCTCCCTGGGAAAATCTGTCAGGGACACAGGGCTTGAATGCCAGGGACGAGCAGCAGAATCCCCCTGAATGGATGGTGAAGGTAGGTCAGAGGCTTGTGAAGCCCACGTACGAACATCGGGGGGGTGCTATATGGTGGCTTTCACTTCATTCATGCCTGGCAGAAAATAAAACTCATCCAAGTCAGGCATACCTCCACCTGTCTGGAGAGGAGGATAACCCAGTCAAAATAAGGCATTTTTAGTACATACATTTCATTCATATAAATTATTTTTTGAGCCTCTGTACACAAAGAAGCCCCCAGTGACCCTACCTCTTAATTACACAAGGGACACAAAAAATCTGAACAAATTTCCATTTTTTCCTCTGCATTTTTCAAGGTTTTGAATACTAACAACGTGACCAGCGCCTTCCCCCCTTCCCCCCCTCCGAGCAAATCCGATGAAAGAAACATTTACTGCCTGGCCAGGACAGCTGCACCTGGACGACTGATGCCTACGCTGCCACAGCCAGGTTTGCCACCGTTTGCGGGGGGCAATAATTCCATTTCTCAAAGTGGAAGAGGCATCACAGTGAGAAAAAAATGCCTACAACATAGCAATTTTTGCCACTATTATTATTAGCGCTGCCGTAAGAAGAAAATCAATGCTAATGACAGCAGGCACAGCGTGCTCCCCTCCTTGGTAGGCTCTCCCATCCACGCTGAGACCTCTGGCCAGCGGCGTGTAGGCACACGCACGCACACCCGCGCTCGCCAGCCACACGCCCGGACCCTCCCTGGCCTGGGGCCAAGCGTGCGAGAGAGGGTGGCTGGGCGCCAGGTGCAGCTCCCCTCGCAGCACCCAGGGGGGCCTGGCCTGGGCTGGCCTGGGCTGGGTTGGGCTCTCAGGGGAGAATTCCTAAAGGCAGCGCTGGCGACCTCCTCCAGCAGCTTTGCGGAGCAGATGGGAACTTGGTTCAGGTTGGGTCTGGGCTTTTTTTCTGGTCTCCTTTCCAACTGAGGTAGCCGAGCCGTTGTGCCTCGGTGGAGCGCTCTGGGTGCGTGCAAACTCACCCGCACAAGCACCGGCACCTGCACGTGCGTGCCCACCCGGGAGGGAGGAAGAGCTGGCTCTGCAAAGGAGGAAGGACCGCTAGCTCAACACAACCCCTGGAAAAAAATTTTGAAAGCTTTGTGAAAACACACCTTTGGGATTTTTTTTTTTTATTATTTGTTTGCAGTTTGATAAGAGAGATTGGTTCCTCATGTTACATGGGAGAAATGGAGTGGGAGAGGGGCTGTGGTTCTGGCCGTGAACATGGAAAGAGGCTCAGTTCAAACTTTATCTCCATCCCCTGCCATATTTTGCAGGGTTTTCCTTATGCTTTGTGCTACTGGTGACACACTCAGGCAAGCCACAACTGAGCGCCCTGTTTTGTGGATCCTCTGGTAGCTAACAGAGGTGAGCTGACACTGCCACCCCTTCCCTTAATGGGATGCTCTTCTGCTCGGTGTAACCACCCACTACACAAAGCTGAGCCAGGACTCTTCCATGTCCGTCAAACTGGTTGGAACAAGCAAATAAACGTTGAAATTTTACTGAGACAGAACCTGCAATGCAGCCTTACCAAGGAGGCTGGCAGACACCCACACTGAGAGGAGGGAGGGGGCGGATGAGGCGCAGAGGTTGCACAAGCTTCTTTGGAAACCAGGATAAAAATGCCCCCTAAGCATTGACTTCAGACGTGTTATCCAAGATCACTGTAGAGATGAGCTGTTTGCCCAGGGGAAAAATGGCCTTCAGCTTTTCATAGTCTCCTTCACTTGCAAGTCAACCCTTCCCTGACTGGTGCCCAACCCCTTCTCCACGAGACAACGCATGCTGCTACACCCAGGCCAGCAAAGGAGGAACCAAGACACAGGAAAGAGGGCATCAAAGAAAGGTATGGGCACAACACACCAGGAACCAGCTACTGGCAGCCAAGGCGTTTGTTTGAGAAAACCTTACGTGGAAAGCAACCATCAGAGAAAAGCAAGCGGAGAAAGAGGCCCTCCCGAGGCACACTTCCCTCAGCACAAGCTCACTCTCTGCCTCACTCTCTGTTTGAGGGCATCAGTAACGCAGTTTGTCTCCTTGCATGGAGTTACCATCGCTTTGCCAGTCACACCCCACCCCGTCAGACCCACGAGACATCTCTGCGACAGGCCTGGAGCGTCAAGGTTGTGTTTGTTGCGGGGAATTCTGAAATCTTCTCTCTTGTCCTTCTGCCAACCACCAGCTAAAAAGGCTTTCCCTGGCAGTACCACTGCTGGGCAGTCCTGCCTCCCTCCTCCATCACCCACACTTCCCTGCCTCTGCAGCCTGCCTCTGGCCACGCTTACCCAACCCAGCTGGAAAAGTGTCCCAGAAAAAGGAAAAAGGGCTTCTCCACATTGTTGCTGCTGCAAGGTTTTAAGCCAGACCCAGCTGCTTATCTGGTCCATGGCTGGGCTTTCCAGAAGGCTGCCTCCCTGAACGAGCTTGCCCTGAGCACGGGAAGGTGGCAACCACCCAAAGCAGGAGTCGAGCAGGGCCACAGCAGGGACGGTGAGCACTTCAGCAAGGGCTAGCCCCTGGGAGGGAAGAGAGGGGAGCGGGAACACCTGAACTACCATGGAAGAAACTCAGGCTGCGAAAGCACAGTCTGAATGTTCCCTGCCTGGGGTTTTAGCCCCTCAAGTTAATAATGCCAGGCTTGGGTAGAGGCGCTCGGCTTCCAGCCGGGGTGAGCTGCGCCTTTCCACGGTGCCAAGGGTGCTGCGCTGGCTCACATCCGCCCCGCGTCTGGCTCGACCCTGTTCTTGGCACTCCAACGGCCTTGGACGCGTTACAACTGCTTATGCATAAGTCTTAATAACAGTAAACACACCAATGTGAGCAAAACTATTAGACTCAATTGAAATATTATCATTCCCACTAATTTTGCCTTTCATTTTAATCACATTTATTCAGCAGACAGATGAAAAAGATTATAATGAGGAGGGATCAGCTTCACACATTTAGTTTTTTTTTTCCACTCAAGATGGGGCTGGGGATGCAACCCCGCCATCCCCTTGTGGCAACTGCTCTGTAACTCTTCTAAGCTCCACCTGGAAATATCTGAGCTCGGTTTTGAGACAGGGACTGTGGTACCTGCTGAGGTTCAGATTCCTTGTGCCCTACCATCCTGCTTGGCAGCGAGCTGTAGCAGATGCTTGGAGAAAAAAGTACAGGAAGGAGTTGGGAAAAAGCCTACACCTTTCACAATACACCTCCCACCTTCCTGTTCATTTGTGGTTTAAGGAGTTTGGGAGACAAAAGCAGCATCCAGATATCAAGGTAAGTTCAGCTTCTGTAGTACCAGGGGCAAAGACTTCCACAACTCACACATGGTGTGACCTTTTTGCTTGGTTTAAGCTTTGCTGCCCGCACACCCTTGGACTGTGAGAAACGGCAAAGAATTATTCCCTGACTTCCTTCAGGGTTTTACAGACCTCGTGGTATATCCCACCTCCCCACTAGACATCCTTTCGTTTGATACATTCGTAAGAGTCACTCTTCTGCACCTCCGATGTGCTCATTTGGGTGGTAACGCAGCAGTGACTGCTGACAAGTTCCCTGCTTTTCAGGAGCGTGACCTGAGCCTCTGTCTGCTCCACAGTGACCAGGGGGAAGTTTGCTTGAAAGTGTTACAGGGTGAAAGTGCCCTGAAATGCTGAAGTCCTCCAGCTGAAGCCTGTAGCGCTTCTGAACATGGTGGATCAAAGTAATTCACGATAGCCATCTGTTGCCCTCACACGGGAGCGCTAGGAACATAATTTTTTCTCTCTCTGTAAAGCACTCAGATACTCCAGTGAGGAGGTGCCAGGGAAAAGCCCCCAGGGAGAGGAATAATACTGTCTTCAGAGCACGAAAAACTGCCAAACACGAGGCCTAAGGCCACACACTGAACAATGAGAAGAAACCAAACAATTGAAGAGCTGCTTTCTCCAGCTGCTTGTCCTATGCAATTTGGGTTTTCTGGGCAAGGGAAGTGCAGAACTGGAGGTCTTCACGCAATAAAAGCAAAAATCTTTCTTGAACTCAGAAGAAATCTCCTTTTGTTTGTTTTTCAGAGCTGTAACCACACTGGAAATGCAAGCGCACGCCGGCAGGAAGCTCCGGAAAACACCCCCTCTGTAAAGGCACCGGGAGGCACCGGCCCCGCTGGCTGCCCTCCCGCAGCCGGGGGCTCTCCCCTGTAGCGGCATCGATGGGGCAAAGGCCCATTTTCAGCCGCCCGCATCAGCGTTTCTGGTCAGAAGGCTGCGAGCGCCCAGCCACGGCAGGGTGACCACCCCCCCGCAAACACTCAGCCCGCGGCGCTGGGGACCAGTCAGCACGGGTGAGGTCAGGCGAGCGCGGGCTGCAGGACACAGCTCCCGCCGCCGTCCCGCCACGACGAGGACGAGGTGCCGCACCTCAGCCCTCAGGCGCAGGGCACAAGGCGGCGGCCTGCTCCCTGTCGTGGGCCCGGGGCCGGCCCGTGACGCGTGAGGACACCCCAAACCCCGGCAGGAAAGCCGGGTAGCCCCGGGGGCCGCTCCACGTACGGGGCAGGCGGCCGAGGGCAGCCGCTTCAGCCGCCTTCCCCTCTCCCGCCGTCCCGGGGCGCGGCTCGGGCCTTCCCCGCCCGCCCCGCGGGACGGGGCGTCGCTCGGCCCAGCCGCGCATCCGCGCTCCGCTGCTCTGGCCTGGCTCGACGCGCTCGGCGCTCGGCTGGGGGCGGGGCGCGCCTCCTTCCCCCCCTCCCCGCGCCGCCGCCCGGCCCTTCCCCCCGCGGCGAGCAGGCGGCTCCGGCACGCGCCGCCCGCCTCGCCGGCGGCGGCCACCATGTCGAGGCGGTCCCGGGCGGTGCTGGCCGCCTCCGCGCTGCTCTCCGCCGCCACCGTGGTGGCCGTGCACGTCCAGCAGCGGCGGGAGCGGGAGGTGAGTGGCCCGACGAGGGGGGGCGGAGGGGGGGGAACGGGGGCGCCGCCCCGCCCCCACGGCGGCCCCTGCGCCCGCGCCCACCGGCGGTCAGGCCCCGCCCCTGGCGCCCCGCGCCCCGCCCCTCACCTGCGGGGTGACTGGCGGGGGGGCTGGGGCCCGCCCCTCACCTGTGGGCTCGGCCCGAGGGCTCAGGCCAGAGCCCGCCCCTCTCCTGGCGCCCCGCCCCTTGCCCCCTGCCCTCTCCGGGCCCGCAGCCTCCCCGCGTGTCCCTGCCTGCCCGCTGCCCGCACCTGGAGACAAGCCCCTTCTCCCCGGCAGGCAGCCGGGTCCGCAGCGTCCCGCCGCCCTCTGCCTCTGCTGGGGCTGCGGGTGCGCCCAGCCCGGAGCCCGGCGGCCAGGGCCGCGCCCGCACAGCGGTGCCCTGCCGGTGCTGCCCGCCCGCGCTGCCCGCGACGTTTCTCTCTCTCCACGAACTCTCCCTTCCCCGCCTTCTGCCTCGGCATCTGCCCCTGCCACGCTCGCGCAGCAGCGCCCGCGCCCTTATCCCCAACCTGTGCGTTTGCCTTCGGGGGCAGGTAGCAGCTGGGAGCGCCGGGGTGAGGCACGGCCGGCTCGGTGGAGGCGGTTTCCACGTCTTCGCCAGCAGCTGGGGGTGTTAGGATGCGGGAAGGATGTAATCCTGCACCCTCTGGGCCCAAGGGCACCACCCTGGCAGCATTCCCAGGGCTCTCCCCTGGCTGGCAGTGCTGTCCCGCCGGTGCTCGTCCCTCTGGCAATGCCTGTGCTCTGCTTTTCCCGAGCTCCACAGATGCCTCCCGCTAAAGGGCAAACAGCGCTGCTCTGTGCCGTGCGGCTGCCCCGGCTCCCTTCTTGTTCTGACAGGACAGGCGGAGTGCAAGCTAACGGGAATACGGGGCAATAATTAAACAGGGATGGTTTCTGTGCTACAAAAATCAGGTAATTCCTGGCAGGCACCGCATCTGCAAGAGAGTCCCACAGCCAAAAGTGTCAGGTCAGACAATGGTGGGTCCCTATACAAAGAAATCCTGCCCAGGACTAAAAGTCGTGTGATTGCAGAATGGGTATGTTGTATGTGACAGAAGTTTGGGCAATGATTGTGCAGGTTTAGACCCTGCTGGTGAGCCAAATGGGTACTGGTAGAAGGGCACACATCTGATTTTTTTCCCCCCCTTATTCACAAAAAAAATCTAGAAAATGCACGCGAAAAAAAGCCTATGTTAAATGACTGTTGTTAAAGGTCTGAAGTAGTCAGAAGTTACAAAACACCAGAGTTCAAGTTGCTAGTCCATACCCCAGCTCAGTTGCCTGTTGCATGGGCTTTACGATGCAGTCCATAATTACAGGATTACATTTTCTTTCCTCAAGAAATTGTCTCTGTCAGTGCTTGAGAATGAGGGATCTTGGAGGATGAGACTGATCTAGGTAAGGAAGGAGGCAGGTTAATTTGCTGCAGAAGTTGGAAAACACACTGAATGGCACAGGCAGTAGAAGAGGTAGGCTGGTCTCCTGGAATGGCAATGGGTAATGGCTCTGCATTTCCCAGAGCTGACCTATATGCTGGGTAGATCACTTAAACTCAGATTTTTGTAGGTGATTGCCAGCTAATTCAGTGTGCCTGCCTTGAGCCACTGAAGGTCTGACAGGAGTATGTGCTAAATGCTCCTAAACTAAAGCTGAAATAAATGGGAGCTCTACTTTAAGCATGTGCTGCAGGACAACACATACTCTTCAAACATCACTCTTGGAGTGTTTCAGTGAGATACCTAAACTTAAAGGATGTTTTTGACATTAATATTTGGCTAATACCTCTCTTTCATAGAGACTGTGAAAATAAATTAACATTTACAAAACATTGATATAGGGGTAACGGGCATAGAACAGTCTACAGGTGAATGAGTAATGCCACTGTCAGAGCGGGATCTATGTATCATGAAGTGAGTAACACCTCAGGCAACAGGCTGAACAAGGAAGTGAAACTAAACACTGAGTACCAGGTCAGGATCCATGCTGAGCACTGAGCAAGACAGTGGTCCCCTGTTATGTAGAGACCGCATTGTAACTCATGTGCAAAACATGGGTAAATTAAGGGCACAACTGCAGATTTATGATGTGCATTCTACCAGTGTATGATATATGTCTCTAGTAAAAGGAGTGGTGGATCAGCCAATGAGTTGATATGGTTAATGTCCTCTGGTTGCTTCATATCTTTCTAATGATACCAGGAAAACAGGGACTTGCTGCCCTTTGCCTGTTCCCGCTGCTCTGTGCTGTAGCTGCTGCTTGGTTTGCAAAATACTGTTGCTTTGGTTGTTACACCCGAGGTTGCTGCTGCAAGCTTCTGACTGGGGAGATCCTAGGTTTCCCAAATGAGGCAATGGTGGGCAGCTTTCTCCCCGTGGGTCTGTTTTATTTTTCCACAGCTGGAAGCAACCACTGCTGCGGAAGGTATCAATGTTGTTGCTGTCAGGCTGCTGGCAGAGAGGCAGTTTTGCTGAGTGTCCTAGAGATGGAGGGGTCAAAGGATCCAGTTGGTCAGCGGCAAAACCTTTTGGGGATTTTGGGGGACAGATCCAGTGTCTGTTCTTTGCCATCCTTCCTAACGCTCAGGTGTGGGCACAGCCTGTGAACTCTGTGTAGGGAACTCATGAGTTCAGAGGTGCCTGACCTGTACATATGTGGATGGGTTTGCAAACCAGTCCTCTAGAATTAGAAGTGATCTCCCCAAAAGCTGAATTTGATGCTAATCTGTATATGTTTTCAGGGATATTAGCATTCCTCAGGATGCTGCTGCTGCAGAAGTGAAGCCAAAATCCTCAATGCTTTTCTTCCAGCGATCAGTTTAACTTAATTTTAAATCACTATTCAGAAGTGCTAAGGCTCAAAGCTTATCTTTTATAAATGAAATCTGAGATTTTCTCTTTATGTTCAAGTCAGGGAATAATGGCTTCAAGTTTAAGGGACTCAGTTATCTAAATAACGTAGTGGAAAAAAGTAATGTGGCTATTCTGCAGTCCTGGTGTAGGGATTATTTCAGGTTTATCTTTATGCAGTTTAATAAACTTTTGACTTTTATAAATTGATATGCCAGGCACAAAGTGATTTGAACTTGTGCACATTTATCTAACTGATGTAGAAGAGCAGGCCTAACTTCTAAGAATGGAGGAAAGTGAGAAGATGATTAACTTTTTCACAGCTCTCTGTCACTTGTGATACTCAAATTATAAAGGTGTCTTTTGCAAACTGTGCATTTTCAAAGTAAATGCATTCACCATATGAAAGATTGCAGAATAGCTGTGTTTTGTGAAAGAAGTTACATTCTTGATGTAATTGTTAAATTACATTGTATCTCCCCACATCTTTTCTTTTTTGTTGTTAACTAATAGTTAATGATGTAATAAGTTTATCAACTTTGTCTTTAGTGATTACTAATTTGTAACCTGAGTTCAGCTGATGGAAGCTGATGGAAAGGGACTGTTTTTATTAGATTAATTTCCAGAGAGAGTTTTGATTATTGGCTGACATGTGTCTGTGCATTTTCTTTACAAGATAAAATATTTCTTAAACAAAACCTTTCTATTTTAATCTTGACAGGAGAAATAACTGCCTTTGAAACATGCAGTTATTGGCATTCTAGATGAGGAATAAAACCCTGTGAGAACTTGTCAAATAATAATCACAAACATCTAAAATGACTTCAGAGTCAGGTTTCAAATAAATTATTTGCAGGTGCATTTTGGCATCATTCAAACAGGTCAAATAACATCTTTTTTTACAATTAGGCTAAATAATTTATTAATATCTCCGGGATCCAGTGGCTAACCTTGGTACCTGTGAGACTTTCTCATTCCTGAGTCCAAGCTGAACATGAGTTGGTAAATTAGGCAGATGGATAATGCTTTAACTAAACTTAACTTCAACTAAAGATTCTCATCTTTAGTTGGGATAAAACACAACTGTGATCACACAGGTTCATTTAAATGTGAGCCAGGGTTGGCTCCCAACCATCATTTCATGTTTTTACTGATTTATAGAATTTCTGTGCTCTGTATCATATTTTCTGCTAAGCTTATGACTATCGCTTTGGAATATAATAAGTGTCTGAATATCTAAAAGCATATTGCTGGCCTGAGGAGTTCAGTGAGTTCAAGCCAAAGCACCAAAGTGGACAGGGCATCCCATGTTCTCCTTTGCACTGGCACTTGTCTTTGGTTAGCCAGCTAAGGGAGTTAAATCAGCAGAATATGACTTGCTTTATGATTGGAAAAAAAAAAAAAAGAGGGTTGTTTTCTGCTGGCTGAGCCTTCTGACTCTGGGGTGGGATGAGCAGTGCGGGGAGCATGGGGCTGGAAGGATGGCAGCAGCACCGGCATTCATCAGTTGAAGTTGCCGGGGAACTGTGTCTCAGCTTATGTCACATGCACAACTGAGTAAACACTTCACATGGTCCCTGTTTCCTTCCACAGTTTGTGTCAGCCTTGCCATCTCCTCCATCCCATGTCTGATCTCATCACCTCTCCACTCACATTGCTCTGCTGCCTCCTCACCTGTCCCCAGAGGTGCCGTCTGGAGTTGAGCAGCTGGTTCCCAGCTAGTCCCTCCCTTCCTTTTCCCCACCCCAATCCATGTCACCAGGTTTGGTTTTACTTATTTTTGCATTCCCCTGGTGAGAGGTAAATGTTAACTATTTCACCTAATTATCCAAGTGGACAAAAAACTTCCAGGTAGCAGAGAGAGAAAAGCATCTGGAGGAAACAAAGAGCAGCTGGGATTTTCTTACAGCTTTTTACACTCGTTGAGGGGCTTACCCACCGATTTAAAAACTGCTGGTCTGTGTTGCACATGTTATTTATAATAAACACTTTAGGTAGAGGGGATATTTTTTGAATGAAGTGCCTTGCTTTTTCAAGAGCCTGGCATAAGCAGGATGTGGGACTTTTACCAGCCTTGCAGCAAGAGTTTACAAGGTAACTTTTTAAGAATAAGACCTGAGCAGAAGGCGGCAGATGAAGACACGTGGCAGTTTTTCTTAAAATCATTTCTAGTTTGCCACCAAATTCTCTCCAAGCAGAGAAGTTTAGGGGAGATTAGTTAGTTTTAGTAAAGATTTAGGGCAGAGGTAACAGGATTTTATAGATCATGTCCATCCTGCATGGCGTGGGAATTACGGTTGCATGGCATTGATTTGCTTGATAGCTTTACCACGTAGTAAACCAACCCATCTGAAGTGAATACAAATAAAGTGCTTTTTAGTGTAGCACTATTAGCTTATCAATACCGGATATTAGCTCCTGTAGTTTTAGATTCAGCCCATGTTAAGTAGCTGTGGCCACATGCAGTGGTAGAGGACTTGCAAAGGCAGCGGTGAACGGCCCTGCAGGAGGGATTAGGGCCTGGCTGGGGGTTGATTGCATTCAGCATCTAACAGGCTGTGATAAACCCTGTTCCTTGTGTTTTCAGAGGCTGCACAGTGGAGTTCTCAGAGATCTTGAGCGTCAAAGTCAGAAAAAGGAGAACATTCGCCTGCTAGAAGAGCAGATTGCTTTGACAAAGCAGTTTATGGAAGAAAGAGACAAAGAGCTAATGGAAAAAGGGTCCCAGCAGTCCTAGGCACAGTCCTGAGTCTAGAGGCTTGATTAAAGACATTTGGAGATCATTAGTATCTAACTACTTGCAAGTGTTTCAGCAAACAGAGGTAATCTGTGAAAGACTGTTTCTTTTGTATAGGTTATAATCCAGTCCCAAAAGCTATAGGGTGGATACAAAACATTTCCTCTGTCATTGTACTTCGACTGTGGCACTTGGCTGGCACATCCAGTGTGGATGGACTTGTCAATGTGGGGAGGAGTAGCTCCTTGTGCAAACACCATCTAGGATGGCTAATAACGTTCACATGAGTGGGCTGCTGAGCCGCCACGATGACGAAGCCACCAGGACCTCCACCTCTGAGGGCTTAGAGGAGGGTGAGGTGGAAGGGGAGACTCTCCTGATTGTCGAGTCTGAGGACCAGGCTTCGGTGGATTTATCACATGACCAGAGCGGGGACTCTCTGAACAGTGATGAAGGTGACGCGTCCTGGATGGAGGAGATGTCATATTACTGCGAGAAGTGCCAGAAGTGGATTCCAGCAAGTAAGCCTGCCGGTTGTGTTGTGTCTCATTTGCGTTGCTGTGGTGGTTGTTTGCAAGGTGGTTATGCTGTCCTGCATATCTGCTTTACAGGGCAGCCCTTGCTTAGCTGTTTCCCTTCCGATGTTGTAGGAGGAGGGCTGTCTTGGCGTTGCATGGAGCCCTGCAGCCTGATGCCAGCTGTCTGCGTTAGGCCCTTCGATCCATGAACTGTATGGGTGTCCGAAGCTTTTCCCTGTAAAGAAATGGGACTGTCTTTTTTAATTAGTAGAGAACAAGGGTGTGACTTCAGAAACACACACACCCTCCTGAGTCTTGCCATTGTCATGTTTAGGGCACTCTGGCTAAGCCACTTGGCCTCTCTGCTCACTCAGATAATGACCTGTAAAGGTCTGTGGAGGAAAAGGGCTTTGGGATGGTGTTACTTTTTGGTGGGGTTTTTGTTGTTCTGGTCAGTTTGTCACATCTGTGGAGCATATGGCTAAATCTGAACCTTAGTGGTTTCCTGATAATGTGAACTGAAGTTAGCTCTCACAGAAGCATGTCCAGCCTGTAGCAGCTAGCTTTGGGAGGCATTTGGAGCAAGCTGCAGAACTTGATCCCTCTGCTACTGCTGCTTGACATAAGATACATGCTGTTAGCAACACAACAGACTGGACTTCCTAAATTCTGCATTATCGGGTCTATTATTGGATCCAAAAGCTAGATGCTGCTAAGCATGTGTTGGTTTTTTGGTTTGTTTGGTTTTTTTTTTAAGTTGTTGGTGGTTTGGTTTTTTTATTTATGGCTAGAAATAGTGAACCCTGCAGGTGGCACCTGCCTTGCAGGTACATTTGCCATTTTAGAATTTGCCGAAAGTTACAGTGTAGAAATCTCCTCTCAAGGTGTGTTAGTGTTTTGATGTTAATTTAATGGAACCAGCATCCTGCTATTAAGGTAGTATGCAGTTAAAGGGACATACTGACTTGAAATGTATTAGTCAAAAAATGGAGCAGAGTTAAAGGTAGCATGAGATATTTTAGAGCACTTGATTTAACACTCAATTTCTTTTATTTTACAAAGATGTTCCCCTCTAGTTGCTGTGGAAGAAATCCAGAGCAGAAAAAGCCAATCACAGAGCAACAGTAACTAGATACAAATGTGCAAAGTAAACAAGCTGGAAAAGAGAAGTACTGTTCTCTTTGCTAACTGTTCAGTTATATGGATACCAATTGTCATTTGTGAAATCACCAACATCCACAGACAAATGATCATAGTTACATTGAATTGCCATGTAGAAATTCTGTTAATCTACTAAGTGTGGGGTTTTTTCCCCATCAGACATAGGTGCAACTTTAATAGTTAGATTCTGCAATACGCTATGGAAGCAGAGTATCCATGTATTACAAATGCTTGATCTGGTGCCGTTATACAGTAAAAGAGATATCATACTTCTAGAGAAAGACCTTTCATGTGTGAATTTTCAGAAATGCTGTAGTCTTAACTGTTTCCACGTCCTGTGATTTTATTTTTTAATTTTTCATATTTGTCTAAATTAACCCCTGTTAAGTTTAGAAGTCCTGATTCATATGATTATTTTTTTTTTCTCTGCTGTAGAAAGGTAGAACTAGAGCCTGTAACTTTGGATGCGTGGGGTTTCGCAGGTGGCTCTATCCCAGCAGATCACTTTTGTTCAGGCAAACTTTTATGCAGAGTTATCTTTACACAGCAAAGCATATGCTGAAGTGCTTTGCTGATTTAGGATCTAATGCATCAGCTGCAGTAAAGAAGTGTTTTCTGATAATGTTGGGCCATTCTTTTGGCTCTCAGTCTCAAGGAACGAAGATCTTTTCCTGATAGGATAAATAAATACCTTAAAGTTTCACACCATGTCTACGGCACTGCATCCTGGAGGCTGCTGTAAACAGGGACTGGCAGTCTTACTTTAGTAACAATTTGTGGGCAGGGAAAGAGAGAGCTGTAAAGACATGTAGCAGCGAGTGGAAAGATGACCTGGAAGAGAATGCTTGTATATTCTGATAGCCTTTGCAGTGGCATACCTTTTTTAACAGGTCAGCTTTTTTTTAGAGTGGGAAAACGGTTATTGGTTGAAGGATATAGATTATCCTGGGGAAGGAAGAAGGAAGGAGAAATGCAACGGAGACAAGGAAATCCTTGGCTTTGTACCTGCATTCACATGTTAGGTAGAACGCCTTTTTTTTATGCCTGTGCATTTCAGTTGGTCACTGCTGACTGCTGCAACTGTGAAATGAATCTGCGCCCTCCATTGCAGCAAGTTCTGACACTTCCTAGGAACCATCTGGGTCTCTGGACTTTGGGAAAAAAGCAAAAAGTACTTTCCTGCCTGATGGTGTAGGAAATCCAAATCTCCTTTGCAGCACTTTCTCCTACAAAAGGACCAGGAAATTGATTTTTACCTATTCATTTTAGGTCAACTGAGGGAACAGCTCAGCTACCTCAAAGGAGACAACTTTTTCAGATTTACTTGCTCTGATTGCTCAGAAGATGGGAAGGAGCAATTTGAACGGCTGAGATTAACGTGGCAACAAGTAAGTAAAACGTTTGTGCCAGCAGAACAACCACAGGACTTGCTAAAATTGTTGTTTGTTGAGTATGTGCTACCTAGAAAAGGAGGATCAGGTATAGGTAACAAAGAAACATGGTGCATGAACTTCAGAAATTAATTAGCTGAGGATTGCCTGCATATTAGATCTTGGGCATGAAAGATAGATAATCATGCAAACCACATTCCTTTTTTTTCCCTTTTATTTTTTTTTTTCCCTTATGTTCCTCATGAACTCATGGCTTCAGGCAGGTTTGGAAAAGCAAAATGAATGCAATTTGGCTGCTAGGCATGAACAGTTTTTTGTGTATATGAGCAAATGTAAAACTAGTGAGGCAGCAACATGCAAATAGAAAGCTTGCCAGCTCCCTGAACGCAAAGCTCCAACCTGGCTGCTTACTGACTAGCAACAGTCCTTGATGGAATTTGCTGTTTCAGTCACTTGCACACCAGAGCAATCGAAATAATTTGCATTATACAGCAACCACATATGAGTAGACTGATGCACATCATCTTACTCTAAGCAGGGCACTGGAGGGGCAGGCAGGCAGTGCTGGCTGCCTCTGCATAAAATGAATTCGATCAGGCAGTAGCTCTTGCTCAGCATTAAGTGTTTCCACATCGGGCAGTATGTGCGAAACATCTATTTGCATCCTTTGAGACAGTAGTGGTGTGTTGTCTCGTAATAGATCATTTAAAACATCGGTTGTAACCCCTCCAGTGCTTTCGCATGGTGCCCAGTGCAGGGCTGTGCAGGGGAGAAGGTTGGCGAAGCAGTCTGGCTAGCAGACCGGCAGAGTTTCAGCAGGTTACAGATCTAGAGAGCAAAGGCTGCTAGCATTACACCCAGGCCTCTTCAGAGTGCCACGGGGAAGGGACAGACAAAATCAAAACAGGCGAGGAAGAAAGTTGACTGGTGAAGAGACCATCTCCCTAGACTTCCAGCAGCCAGAGCTGCTGCTGCTTCTGTGTAAGTTGAGTTGAGGGAAATGAACAAATCAACTTACCTGAACTAGGAAAAATGAGGACAGTGATTTCTGGATTTTTTTCAGAGTATGTGGCAACAGATCCTTATCTTTAGCCAGTTGGAAAGAGAATTGTTTTTAAGTCCTGAGACACTGTCACACCTGACTTAAAAACCACAAAATCCTAGATAAATAGTTACCAAACTAAGAGGGGTTGTGAGCATCTTCAGCAATGCATTCCAGAAAGCTATGGTCCACTGCAAGGAGACCCATCTCCCTAAGAAAAACACATTTCAAACTTCTCTGACAGTGAAGAATAAGTCCCTGTTGGAAGTAGTATCCAACCGAGGCTGTGTGACTGTTGGAAGATGGTCCCAGCCCAGCTGATTTTAGTTGTATTCATTTGAATAGGGTAAATGTAATTGTAAGTAAATCCTAGCTGACTGTTAGAGAGGTGTGATATTTTTCAAACCTGCCCTTTACTTTAGGTATGTAATAGGTGAGACTGAATTTAGTTGTGAGGCATCTGAATGAGCTGTAAATGGATTGTGTTTAATGAAGAACACCTGGAGACAAACTTAATTCTTGCATACCCAGAACAATTAGTAGATATGTGATTTTTATGGAGTTTACAGTCTGTTCAGTTTGAGATGTAACAGTATCTAGAAAAACCATTGTCACTGTGTTTCTGATGGATTAGATAGTAGGATTAATTCTCACCCTTTTTTTGAAAGACTTTTTCCCTACCTCCACACTACATTCAGACCCCAGTTGTGATATAATTCATTTATACAGCTGCTGCAAAAGCTTGTGTCTCAGCATAAACCTACATAACTAGGCAGCTTGTTATTCCCCTGGAATGGAGAAATCTCAGGGAGAATTTGCATCTAACAATGGGAAGATGAGAATGGACAGCATGAAAGCAGGAGGAAGATGGATTGCAGAAGTTCCCTATGAGATGTTGCAAAAACAACACATTTATGAGGGAGCAAAGATGTGTGTGTGTGTGGTGGCTGGAGTGGGGCAGTTGAGCAGATAAAGCAGAAAAGATTCACTTGTATCCAACACTTTCTGTTCCAGGTCGTCATGCTGGCAATGTACAATTTATCTCTGGAAGGAACGGGCCGTCAGGGGTACTTCAGATGGAAAGAAGATATTTGTGCTTTTATTGAGAAACACTGGACTTTCTTGTTAGGGAACAGGTAAAGACATGATGTTTCCCTGGAAGTCTGGTTGGTGAACCAAAGGAATTAAAACCTGTTATACAGATGGACAAGAATCCTGGTTAATTTGGTGATGTCCCTGTTGAGCCTCAGTAGTGAGAATATTGAAGGATTTAATGTTGAGAACCTGAACGTAGGCATGAGGGCTACTCTTGAGAAAGAATAAGCATTTCTTAGTGGGGAAAAAAACAACCCCAAGAATGTCACACAAAAGCAATGTAAATGCATATATTTTGAATTATTTCTTATACTCCTTTAGGTAGTGTATGAACCTGCAAAGCCTTTGAGTCTTTCTAAACAGTCACAACAGATGGGCTAGTCCTGATGTCACTGGGCTTTAAAGAAAAAAAAGAGGTCCTGCAAAGTACTTGGTTATACTTGGCTATAAAGCTTGCATGGACCAAGTTCTCCAAAAAGGAAAATTTGGCCTCATCTTTCAGATTGTTTTGAATATTGATAAAATAGTTTTTACATAGCAGGTGTTACAAACCACTGAAATGTTTTCCAGTGTGTGTAAAGAAAGAAGCTGTCAGAGTAAGCACCGTTTTCATAAAGGGCAGCCTTTGCGGCACGATGAGTTGTGTGCCGTATAGGCGAACGGCGCGTTTTATCTGAGTGTGCTGAAGTTGTCAAACCCAAGTCTTACTGTTAATGCATGTGCTATAGAGGCAGTGAAGGAACCGAGCAAGCCTTCGAAGTTGTAGGTTTGATTGACTTCACAGCTTCTTTTCTTTGCCAGGGATTTCTTTGTTGTAAGTTCTGGCCTTTCTCCCTAACCAGATTTGCTCTTTGGCTTTGCTTTCATTGCTTGTCTGTGCCTCCTTGCTCTGTTCTCAGAAATGTTAGTATTTGTCCCCTCTGGAAACCACAGGGACCCTGACTGGAAAGCAGCTGATGAGCCATCACCTCCCAGGGTTTGATGCTGCATTTTGAGACCTGCCCTGGGAACTGGGCACTCCTTGCTCTGATTAAAATTCAGATGAAGTGATTACTGGCCTCAGACATAGTCTCCCCGCTTGCCTGGACAAGCCACTGATGAAGCAGGGACAGCTGAACCATACGTGTAGCGGTTCAAGGCGTGCAAGCTTTATTTCCTTGGCATATTAAAGTACAGCTTATCCAGACTTATTGTAATGCTCCAAACTCTGATCTGGGGCACCTGAGTCAATCACCCACATTTGAGGGTCAGTATCCCAAGGTGTGTAATTGCAACATTCAGCAGCAAATACCTGTTTGGCCAAGCCTAGCCCAAGTACTGAAGTTTTTGCCAGTAGAGGAGTGCAAAGGCAAGAAGGAATCCTGAGATCCTGTGCAAATATGGGCTTACACTCTGCACCACGAACGTGATTCTCCAGTATCCAAGGGAGTGCCTCAGTGGTTGGCTACAGGGGCAATTTTTTAATGTTTCTTCTCACTTCTTTCCTAAATGATATCTTAGCCCTGTGACCAGTTCTTAGAGGAACAAAAGATGCTCAGATGCCCAGTAGAGTACCTGGCCCTGCAGAGTGAAAGGCAGTTTCCTGCCTACAACTGGCCAAAAATGTGCTTCAAAAATAGTTCAGTGAGTGTGGCTGACAGGTGTGTTGACTAGTAGAAATCCTCTTCCCCAAACTGTAGGAGAGGTTTTATGGCAGAAAATCCCAAGCAGAGATAGGGCTCCAGTATATATTGCATGCAGGTGTCTGTGGGACCAGTATACGTGCTCTGATACCTCGTCGCCTCCTGCAGCTCTGTTGTCCTCAGTGATTTATTTCTCAGAGCCCTAACTCTGCTTTTCTTCAGTGCCTGACCAGTCTGCAGCTGTGGAGGGCAGAGTGGTCAGATCCCAACTCCTTTTGTGAATTCAGCCTTAGAGATCCTGTCCTACAGCTCTGGGAGTGTGCTTTGCTAAATGAAATCTCAAAGTAGTCATGGCAAGCATTTAAATGAAGTTCGTCTTCCCTTCTGTGTGAAGTGACACCTTTATCAGTACCTCTCCCTTGTCTCTCCCATCCTGTACACCCAGTGTCCTGTTTGCCATCTTCAGTAATGGAATACAGCTTCGCAGTGTCAGCTCAACACAGCTATCACTAGGATCCTGTTCCCATTCTTGTATTGTCAAATTGCTAAGGAAGGTAGAAATGTCAGTGTTTGAAAGTTGGGGGTTCCAGTAGCAAGGTAGACCTCTCCTCTGTAGGTTTGGCATGTTGTGGCTCATTGATAAAAGAAAAATTGCCTCTCACTGTGCTGCGTTCGCGTGGCATTTATGGAGCGTATGTACACAGCACTTTGCATCAGAGCCCACCAGTACGTTGTAGTCTTGCCCTTCAGAATGGTTATCTCTTTGAGAAGAAATTAATTAACCTTTAACCTCTTTAAGGGTGGGGGTGTAGGGAGTATCATCCCCCCGCATCAGTGCCAGTGGCAGAAGCACTCTGCACTTCCCATCTTGGCAGAGGGAGGAGGCTTCAGGATGAAAGCACAGCTGGTGAATGGGAACCAAACACTTGTTTTCCCCTCTCTCAATGTAGGAAAAAGACCTCAACATGGTGGAGCACAGTCGCTGGCTGTCTTTCTGTGGGGAGCCCCTTGTTTTTCCGCTCAGGGGCACAGGAATTTGGAGAACCGGGGTGGTGGAAACTGGTTCATAATAAACCCCCAACAATGAAACCTGAAGGAGAGAAGTTGTCTGCATCTGCACTAAAGGCAAAAGGTAACTCTTTCCCCAGTGGTGTATAGGTTCCTAGCTAGGGACAGAGCTGGAAGGCATGAGAAAAGTTTACTTAAAACAATGCGTTTGTGTGTATGGACAGTTACAGAGCATGATTTTTTTTTTTTTTTTTTTTTTCCCCTGCATTAATGCTTGATCTTAAATCAAGAGGACTATGTTGCATGTGTTGTAGTATGTGAGAGGCCTGTTATATTTTATTGCCTTTTTGCATCATTCTAACCAATTCAAAGGCTTTTGAGATTCAGGATTTTTGTAGCTGAAACCTACAATTTCTCTGTTCATCTTTATCCTGCAGAGGGTTTTTGTATGTTTGGTCCGCACTAGCAAATTCCCTTCTTGCAGAGGACCAAAACTGAGTCTTAAATGAGGCTTTAGTGGTGCACTGACTACATGTCCTTAGTTAATTTCTTGTATATTTTGAAAATACATTTTGTAGTCAATGTGTTTTTTGTCTGTATAGTATATATCCAGTGACTGCAGGAGCTCAGTGTCTGTTAGAATAAGCAAACTACTTCTTTAGCAGCTTCAAAGCCACCTCTGGATCCCATCATTACTGTGGAAGGACTCAGGAAGCGGGTAAGCCGCAATCCAGTCGAATCAGCCATGGAGCTGAAGGAGAAGAGGTCTCGCACTCAGGAAGCCAAGGATATTCGGAGAGCCCAGAAAGAGGCAGCTGGCTTCCTGGACCGGAGTACTTCCTCCACTCCCGTTAAATTCACCAGTCGAGGCCGTCGTCCTGATATTGTCCTTGAGAAAGGAGAGGTGATTGACTTCTCCTCTTTGAGCTCTTCAGATCGCACTCCTCTGACAAGTCCTTCTCCTTCCCCATCTCTGGATTTCTCTGCTCCTGGCACTCCAGCCTCACATTCAGCTACTCCCAGCCTTCTCTCGGAAGCAGATCTCATCCCAGATGTCATGCCACCACAGGCTCTGTTTCATGGTAAGAGATGCCATGGGTTTTTTTTCAATAATAAGCTATATGTAGTTGTCAAGGAAGGTGTTTTTTAAAAAAAAAAAAAAAATAAATTTCCAGTTAGCTGCAGGATCTTTACAAGATAAGACGGAAAGTAACTTGTAAAACTCTGTTTGTCTTAGTTGTGTGTAAATCTTGATTAGTTTTCCATAGTTGTATTGCCAGCTTCTAAGGCCAGAAGAAACCACCATTATCATCTTCTGAGGGATCCTGAATAAACAGTGGGTAGAAGGTTTCACCTAGCAACTGCTGCACTGCTCAGCATAAGCATTTCACTGCAACACAGATTACACTCTTAGATAGCAACCCTAATTTTGCCTCAACTGTTTCTTAAATGGGAGAAATTTAATTCTCATGGTAATGTTCCAGTGGTTCTATAAGTTCAAATGTCTCAATTAACAAATGTTACATTTCAGTTAGGTTGCAAAGCAGTGATGCAGACTGAGTGCTTTTAGTACCCTAAGGAAGCCAGACCTCAATCTAATTGGAGAATAAAGCACTTCTTGTTGGAAGGAAGGATAGTCAAGTTCTGTAGAGGGATAAATCCTGTGCTTCTGTGACTCCTAACTGTTCCCTCAGTTTAAACAGAGCTTCTCCAGGGTATTCTAGCTGAAGATAAAACTCACCAGCTTGACCATTTTGATCACCAGTCTTCAGGAATTTTCAACAATTTTAACACTTGTTAAAGAGCATGAGCTTGCAGCTCAGGAGTGCCATGTTTTTGGATGCCAAACTGCAAGACACCTTAGGAGCAGGATTGATTCTGTGTCCTGAAATTGGACTCCTTACCCTGTCTCCTGTCCAAAATCAGGAAGTCCAGAAGTAAATAGCGAATGGAGTGTGTTGGATAAACCCACATTATTTCTCCTTATCAGAAAAGTCCTGTGACAACACTTTTTGAAATGGGGCTTTGATGTTTACATTTTTTTCCTGGATTATTTTGATCTGTTGAACAGATGATGAGGAGATGGAAGGAGATGGAGTTATAGACCCAGGAATAGAGTACGTGCCCCCTCCCAGCGGGACAGCTGGTGCTGGCAATGTGGTAGCAAGTAGAAAAAAAGTGAAGACAGCTGAGCAGATCAAGCAAGAGGTGGAGAGTGAAGAAGAAAAAACAGAAAGGATGGAAGGTGACAGTGAAGATCCTGAAGAGTCAAATGCATCACTTCAGGTGAGGGGGCGAGACAAGAGGAAGCCACAGCTGGAGAAGGATGCTAAACCCAGGGCTCCCAAGCATACCTCTGTTAGCATCTATGAGGAAAAGCTGCTGCTGAAGAGACTGGAGGCCTGTCCCAATGCCATGAGCATGACCCCTGAGGCCCGGAGACTGAGGCGCAAACTGATAGTCAGGCAGGCCAAGAGGGAAAGAGGACTGCCGCTCTTTGACTTGGACCAGGTTGTGAACGCTGCCCTGCTCTTGGTTGATGGGATTTATGGAGCCAAAGAAGGAGTTGTTTCCAGGTCCCCAGTAGGCCAAGCAACATACAGAACTACTAGTCAGGACTTCAGAATCTTGGACAGATACCAGGTGAGTGTTTTCCAAATCCATCTGAGCTTTTGGCACTGGTTATTTTAGAGTTTTTGCTGCAGACAGCAGTGTCACCTTGAGCTTGTCTGACTCCCAGAGTGGAAAGGATTACGTGAACAAGACTCATTTTGACTTGGGGTTGTGTCCCCACCAATGCTCCCACAAGTCCCTTCCATCTTGGGACATGCTCATACAGCACAGCTGTCTGTCAGTGTCAGCACCACAGTGTCTGTGTATTTGTACTCCAGCCCTGCCCAAACATGGATAGTAGAGGCCTGAAAGTACCCAAACAGGTGGTTGTTCTTTCATGCTATGTAGGAGGGAGATCGCTTGCAGCACTTTTCTGAGTCATGTGTGCAGCTCATAGGTTTGGGCGCTAAATCTGAGACTGCACAGCAGAGTCCTCTGAGGTGGGACTGTCATGCTGTGGGTCCAATCCATCCTTTCAGATTGAAAGGCCCTTATCCTCCCTCTGTTGATATGATTCCCCTGTGTCAAGTCATTGATTAATCTTCCTGAAATGTTCTTTCTGCATTTTACTGTACGTATAGACAATGCTGCCTGCCATGAAGGGATATCGACAGCAGACAACAAAGTTTCTGTATCGACTGGTAGGCTCAGAAGATCTGCTGACAGACCACAGTATTGTCAGTCCTTACACGTCCCGTGTCCTGAAACCTTACATCAGGTACAGATGGTCAGAGGTTGAATTTGCTCTTGGCTTGTGAACCCACGGAGAGGACACCTTTCTTGGGCAGTGCTCCTCACTCATCCTTGAAGTACAACCCAGTATGCTATGGTAACCCTGAAAGGATAGTGTTCTATTTAGCTGAGTAGTTAAACTGGCTCTGCATTGGGAAGGGGAATCTCCAAAAGAGGGCAGGGCAGAGAGGGAATCACTGAAGTCATTCGATGCAAGTTGCACCTGCTCTTGGGTCAGAGCGGTGATTTCCTTGCTCCTGCTGTAAGGAGAGGTTGGCTTGGTGTGCTGTGGATCCGGGAAGTGTCCTGGTCTCTGACACACGGGTATTTTTGCTGAGCTGGGTGCTGTTTTCCCACATGAATGGAAGAATCTGTTCTTTTGTTTCAAGTTGAGCATGTCAGAAAATTATTTCATGGGCAGTACCCATTCAGCTGCAGTGGCGGTTATTGTTGCTCAGTCGCCTTTTGTGTTTGCTTCATGTTACTGGCAGGCGCGATTATGAGACAAAGCCCCCAAAACTCAGGCTGCTGGCAGAAATCCGGGCGTATCCACACAGGAATGATCTCAACTGGAAGGCTGAGCCTGAAGCACCCGTTGATTACTGCTACGTTCGTCCTAATCACATCCCCACTATAAACTCCATGTGCCATGAATTCTTCTGGCCTGGTAAGATTCCTTCAGCACTTGCTTTTTTAAGAAGGAGGTGGTTTTGTTCAGAAAAAATATTCTTGGGCCAAATTTTTCTTCAGTTGGTGTCTGGCTCTGTTCTTAGAAAACCATTATCTGATGTCATAGGAATGCAGTTGAGATGGAGACATGGGTTTGGTGTCTTTGTCTTTTGAGATCATTTAGAACTGGGCAATTAGGCCCTAATTAGCACAGCACTTAAAGAAATAGGTTGGTTTGGGTAACACCATTGATGCCAGTAGGAGTAGTCAGTTACTAAATTAAGCATCCAGTGAAAAGTTTTGCAGAATCAGGAGCTGAAGTAAACAGTTTTATACCAGAGACCTACTGTTCATTAGCTTCATGAGAAAGTTTCTTCCTAGCAGCTGTAGGCTGGATATGTTGGAGTGAAATTTGGGAATTGTACTTACAGCTGCAAGCTTCACCGTGATGTCCTTTATTTCTTCAAGCCTCAGTATTTGCAAGGTATGGGAAGGCTTGGGCATCGATTTTTTTTTTTTTTTTTTTTTTTGGTGTCGTTTCTTGAACTGTAGGCTCTTTGGGGACAGTGGCTGCCCTTTATGGGGGCAGTTATGAGTCTGTAGTCTTTAGTTCTTCTAAAATAATAACAGTGATGTTCATCTACTGCACGGATCAGTTTCTGATGAGCAAACAACATGGCAGGCTAATTTAGAAAAGCCCAGTACAAACAGTACACACCTTATTCCAAGTAACTGTTTGCTTTACATTTTGATTTGCAGATAGTGATTCAACAGGGTTTGTAGTTCATCAGTGCTCGTATGCTGCAGTCAGGATCAGAGCCCTTTGTGCTACTCCTTGTCCAAATTGTACAGTTTGTGGGGAGATAATGTGGTATACGTTCCCTTTCACAAGCTGTTTTGGAGCTCATGAGAGACACTTGCAATCCCAACAGAGGCTGAACCCCTTTGTCATAGTCTCTCCTCTTCTGATAATGCATTTGAAGTTCTGGCCAAGTTGGGTCGCAGCTTCATTAAGTTCTTCAGGACTCACCCTGTTCTATTTAACATAAGGAGCGTGGGTGTGTTCCACCCGACTGAACTGTTCATCATTGAATCAGAAAGCTGACACTCCCATCAGTCTCCAAACAGGAATCAAAATCTCTTCCACGGTGTAAATTTTCTGAGTCTGGGATTATATTATTTATTGCACCTTAATCCTGTTTTAGCAAGAGAGACAAGTGAGGAGGTGATACTTCAGGAGATAAAGCACAGTGTCTTTGTGGACACGAAGGGTTTAGCTTCACGATGGGCTGGTACAACTGAGGAGGGGGTGGGATATGCAGCTGGGAGGGCACCGTTAAGCTAGCACTGTTGTTCAGAGAAATAGCTGTAATTCCACCTCAGTTTAGGCATCCGAAGCATGTGTGCTTGGGGGATGCTATCGTCAGTAAATGACATCTTAGGTATGCTCAGTTGCCTTCTAATAGAGGTGCACTCATTGACTGAATTCTTAAGTTTTAGGCTCACCAGGTGGGGTGAGCCCAGGCCTTAGTTCTTCCACCTCTCCAGATCCTTCCCGTCAGAGCTCTTCTTGTTCCTCACAAGGCAGAAACAAGTTTGCAGTTACCGCAAATGAGCTGATGTGAAGCAAGATTCCCCTTGTTGTCTCTCACGGTATCTTGTGCCTTCATGCCCTACTGGGAAACATCTCCCGAGCAGACGAGTGGTAAACCATCCTGAGCTAAGCATCTTCCTACAGGAATAACTGCGTGCCGAGGGGACGGCACCATCTCATAGACGCCAGCGTGCTCAGGGCAATGTAGCGTTCCTGTACAGACATGCTGTAAGGCACTTCACAGTCAATTGCAGCCCTGAGATAATTAACGCGGCTCCCTATTGCCAATCGATTCCTCCCACGTCTTACTCCACCCAGCTTACTCTCGAGCAAGAAAATAATTCACCCGCTTATTTATGCCTGGTGCCTTATGAAGTCTTGCATTTCATCAAGAGCGATAAACATTACTGGAAAACATACTCTGCTATTTGGTTATCCCACGTTCCAGATATAGCTGCGATTGCCAATTTGAGGCTGAAACTAACGCTTATGGCACAGCTCCGCTATGTCTTGCACTCATTTAGGACCTGTCCACACAAATTACCAAGCAGTTGTCTGTGCCTTGAACTGCACTGCTTGGCCCCAACATGCTGTGTGGATGCTCTTGGGCTGCAGCAGCAATGTGATTAGCAAGGTAACAAACCGCTCGGAAGTCAGCAGCCTCAAATGTTTCTGTCCAGCCTCTGACTCACAGAAGCACCACTGCCTGAGAGGGGGTTTCATGGCCCAGATTAGGGAATTTGCATGCTAAAAGCAAATGTTTTGATAGCGTTGAAAGCTGTGGTCAGGTTCACAGTGCAACTCCACAGACAGCTGAGTATGCACAAGAGGAAACAGCAGGAGCTCAAGGCCAGCAGGGGAGAAGAGGTAGGAACTTAGGCAGGTAATGTTACCAAAGCTGAAGCCCAGTTTCATGTCTGCTGCGTCTGGAGAGAGCTTGCAGGAAGAACGGGATGGTTCACCCAGTGTATCAGGCGGATACACTGAACTGCCCCCCTTTGCCTGTCTGCAGGCAGGTCCTTGGCATTTGCCGGCTGGAATGGGAACGGTGCACATCACCTTGGTGCTGGCCCCGCCCAGGTGAAATGAAGAAGTAAACTCTTATCTGTTAATGTTACTGCAGCCCTTAAGAGCCCAGGGCAAGGGGCACAAGCTTACTAGGACCCAATCGAGCAAACATTTGCACATGCATATTTAGAACTGGGTCCTTAGCAGTCTGCAGATACAGCTCAGAATATAAACCAAGGAAAGATTGGTTGGGTGCTGAGATTGTGTGATTATAAAATTGTTTTTTTTAACCATCCTGCTGTAAAGAATGTGCTTTTTGAGTTTTAGTTTCATCCTTTAGTCATTTGGGAGGAAATCAGCTTTGTTAATTTCTCCACTAGTAAGCAGGTCTCATTTTGTCTGTGTGTTTTGTTGAAGCGTCTCTCCATATCAGAGCTTTGAAATAAAGGTAGAAGGAAGGGATCAAGTGAGTGTTTCTAGGCCTTAAAACCCTGAATTTCCATGCAAGTGTGACACTTCTTTTGGTTTGCAGTGCTTTCAACTGCTGTTTCTCTCTTTGTAGGAATTGATTTGTCAGAATGCCTGCAGTATCCAGACTTCAGTGTTGTCGTCCTTTACAAGAAAGTTATAATTGCTTTTGGCTTTATGGTGCCAGACGTGAAATACAACGAAGCTTACATCTCTTTTCTGTTAGTTCACCCTGAGTGGAGAAGAGCTGGGATTGCAACCTTCATGATTTACCATCTTATCCAGGTAATGAAAAAAACCCCATGTCTGCTAAAGAACTACCTCTCCCTTCTTGCGTACACACATGCAAATATTATAAAGTAAGTAGTGTGTGTTCGTCCTTTCCATCTCTTTCTTTGCATACACAACTGCACAGATTGTCAGAAGCCCATGTGAACATTTATGGGGGGAAATCACTTCAAAAGCAGAAACTTAAATGTATTTAGAAAAATAACCATACTGGTCAGGTCCTCAGAATTAGTGAGATACTGTAGACTTAGACTGTCTTGGAAATTAACTTTGTGTTCTTTGGTGGTCAATAGTTCCCATAACAGTAATATTGTAAATTTGGGGTTTAAAGGAGAAAATGAGATAATAGTGGGGAGGTTCAGTAAGAATCTCTTGCAGCTTTTCTTGGCTACAGCTGGAGGTTTATTCCGTGACCAGGGCCATTGCATTAAATCACCTGCTGATCTTAATCATTCTCTTTCGCTTCTGGTTCAAATCCAGCTGAACTGAAGATAAAGAAAAGTGTTTGCAACCTCATTCAAATTTGTTCAAACTAGCTTGTACTGGGCTTTGTTCTGCAGGGACACTTGGGAAGATTAATCTGAGCTAACTAAACGGGTGGTATTAAAGTAGCTAAACTTCATTAAATCTCTGAATGAATACTGTTATTCAGGTGGCCTTAATTCCATTCACTTTCTTGAATTAAATTGCAGGAAAGCCAGCTTAATTTTGAGTGAGGATGCAGACAGATGGCATTTGCAGAGCCCAACTGTGCCTCTTCAGGGCCCACAGTTTTACCACTCCCTGAACTCTCTTGGCAGCGCTGCCGATGTGAAACATTCCTTGACTTGTTTTAGTCAAGACGAGCTGCACTAGCAAAAACTCGCCATTGAAACTGTTTTTCCTCATACTCATTTGGCTGAAGAGAGGTAGGGAGTGCTGGCAGAGCCTTGGTAACAGTGATCTGTACCTTGGAAAAGCAGTTTCCACTGAGGGTGGCTTTTCTGGGCCACCTGAGGGTAACTCTTCTACCTACACAGCTCTCTGCAGTGTCCACCTATGTCTGCTCTACATGTTGACACAGGCCACTAACCAATCTGCTTTAAATTCACCCCTTAGATTTCCTGAGCGTCTCTGTTTAAAGTGTTTAAGTAAATTGCCCTCAACTGTAGTCTGTTGACATGGGATGTCAACACCTGGTGAGAAAAGGCATGAGTGTTGAGCCAAGGTTTGCAGGGATCCAGCAGCTGGACTCATGTCTCTCCAGCAGAGTTGGGGTGTGTTGGCAAGTCAGCTGTAGAAAATCATCACAGATTTTTGTAGGATGTATCACAGCCAATTAACCTAATTCTGCTTGCAGGTAGAGTAGCATAAAATTATCATGTTGAGGAGAGCCAGGCAGGTTTGAGGC
This sequence comes from Strix uralensis, assembly GCF_047716275.1. Classification (NCBI taxonomy): domain Eukaryota; kingdom Metazoa; phylum Chordata; class Aves; order Strigiformes; family Strigidae; genus Strix; species Strix uralensis. Next base: position 115,365,140 of record NC_133974.1, on the reverse strand, counting down.
TGATTAGGCTTGCTAGCAGTGAGAGATCCCCATTGTATGTTCAGCTCATCAGATTTATTTTTCCATTGCTGATTCTTTTTCAATGGTAGAAGGCATTTAGTCCTGTAGGAGAAGAAATGGTGGTTGTGACCTTTTGTTCCTCAGTCACTAGATCATATGTGCTGCTTTGCAGCCTCCTTGGGCTGACACCAGGGTCTGCTCTCTGTAGCTGGAGCCACTTTCATACATGTCTCTTGGATCAGCGTGCTGAGTTTGGGGATGAATTCTTGGGAACAGCATAATCTAACAGAAAATGCATTGATGGAAATGGTGCCTTGATGGGTTTGTTGTCAGAAGTTACCCTCTAATGCATCCAGCCCAGAGGACCAAACTGCACGATCTAACTCCAACTTCCTTTCCTGAAAATGGCTCCCAATTATATATTTTTTTTCCTGTTTTCTTTCCCTTAAATCCCTGTGAGAGCTTTCCCTTTGAATGATCTACCTTGGAAATTTTCTAAAGGGTGTTACTGTTCCCACTTAGACTTACGATACATTCAATATACATAGAGTGCTATTAAAACACTAGATGAAAGCAGGAAAAAATTATTATATCAGTATCTTTATCAGAGAGCTGCTAGTTAGAATAATCTGGGATCTTTAAGGTAACTTCAGCCATGCCATTTGCTGTCTGAACTGAATTCCCTGCCTTCTCAGGAGGCGAGTGCTGTGCCCTGAAGGATGGGAGAGGAGCTGGGTGGGATAGACAGGAATTCCAGCGTGACAGCCCAGAGGTGTGCTGGGGCTGCTAGCGCAGTCCCAGAGAGCTCAGCTCTGTTTGCTGACGGGGAGGAGCGCGGCGCCTGATCTTCTGGCATGTTTTGTCTTTTCTTCAGGCCATTGTTAATAAGTATTTGAGATCGGTGCTGTACACCGAGATTATTTTTAATTAACAATTACTTAGCAATTGACAATGGAAAGCTGACAAATTATAATCCAAAACCTGCTTTCATTGTCAGAGAGTCCATGTTTCCCAGAAACAAAGGCTCAGAGGAACAGCAGTTTTCCCTTGACGTTTCAGCTGTTGCTATGTGTGGTAACTTCTGTGTCGAGGCCTGCGATTTTTCTCATATTTCCTCTGTAACTTGAATACCTGAACTGATGAATCTCTTCACCTCCGCATTCCCCCAGAGGCTGTCTCATTCTCTTGCTGTGATTCTTCTTTTTTTTTTTTTTTCTCCCCTCCCTTGGCAGACCTGCATGGGCAAAGACGTAACCCTTCACGTCTCTGCAAGCAACCCTGCTATGCTGCTCTACCAAAAATTTGGATTTAAGACTGAAGAGTACATTTTGGATTTTTATGACAAATACTATCCCCTGGACAGCAAGGAGTGCAAGCACGCCTTCTTTCTCAGGCTGAGGCGCTGATCTGTCAGAGCTGTCTGCGGGTCTGCGAAAAGCCCAATCTGTCAAGCAAAGAACTACCACGGCTTTCAGCGGAGGACGCTGGCTGCCATGTGAGAGCTGGGATGCACCAATGCCTTTATCCCTAGGACTTCGCATTTCAACAGTGCTATGTTGTGTGCTGAAAGTGCAATCCAAGAGGATTGATTCCTATGCTCCAAGGAGAGAGGCTTGGAAATGCCAACTGGGACATTCTGAAACCACTGGAAGACTAAACTTCTTTATGGGGAGTTCTCCTGCCACTGTTACTTTGGAGACCCTCACTGACAAACAAACAAAACCCCCAAAAAGTACTTGTCACTTCAGAGGGGCCCCATGGATTTCAAATTTTAAAACCTATCCAAAAAGTCACAGGTTTTTGTTTATGGCGAAATGAACATCTACATTTAAATCATCCACAGTGTTTCTGTGATTTGAGTGCTTTGTTAGGAACCATGTCTTGAATCTGTGAAGGGAAATAAGATATTCATGCATCTAGCTGGGTGCTAACATTAGGAAAGCTCTACACATGCCAGAACAGCAATATTGGAACCATGTTTTAGGAATAATGAACTCATGTGATCCCAAATGCAAGGCTCAGAGGAAATGTTTTTCTTCTGCTCCTTCCCTGCTGCCTTCCTTTCCCCTTGTTGACCCTGTGCTCAATGTGAAGTTCTTGTAGTGCGCAGTGTTCTGTGTTCAGGAACAAGATGTCAAGCGGGTTTGTAGCTAGGTGAGGTAGGACACAACAGCTGCCAAATCAGCTCTTTGAAATCTTACAACCCATCTGCCAGTTGTTTATGCTGCAGATCAGCCCTTTGGGCACACCTCTAACCACAGAGACAGCCTCATAGGCTCCAGCATCCACCTCCTCCTGCTACAGACACTTTGGCTAGAAGAAACCCGGAACAAAAATCCATGGTGGTGTTTGAAATGCAGGCTCTGGTTCATAGAAGCAATCTGTTTGGAGCTTGGAGGGAGGGGAGGGTAGAGGTGGGCCAGTTCCAGTTCTTGGAAGCATCTAGGCTGTGATTTCATGGCTCTAAGTGTAAGTAAAGAGGAGAGCAAAGAATGAATGGGAATATCCAAGAATTAAAAAAATACAAACCCCAAATGGTTTCTCTGGTAGTGGGGTCTAGTACTCTTACATAGTTTAGCAGCTTCACTGACTTTTACTGCAGATGAACAGTAAGTTGGCAGTTTGCTCTGCTGCCTGACTGTTGTGGTTTGAGCTCAGAGCGCAACTGAGCACCATGCAGCTGCTCACTCTCCCCTTCCCCCCCAGTGCTGGGAAGGAGAAAATAAAAGGCTTGGGAATCGAGATAAGGGCAGAGAGGGGTGACTCGCCCGTTATGGTCATCAGCAAAAGACAGACTCATTAGGGGAAGAAAAAGAACGTAAATTTAATTCAAACACTATCAACAACACTTAACAGACGAAGTAGGACAGGGAGGAGTGTTGCCACATCTTAAAAACACCTCCCCCCCCCCCCCCCCTTTCTTCCTGGGCTCAGCTCTGCTCCCAGTTTCTCTACCTCCTGCCCCCTAGCAGCACAGGGGGCAGGGAGGAGGGGGTGCAGTCAGTCCTGCCACTTCTTTCTCCAGGGCTGGAGGGAAACCCCTCACATTCTTCCTCTGCTCCAATCTAGTTCCCCTCTCAGTGGAGGCAGTCCTCCACAAACTATCCAACATGAGTCCTTCCTGAGCTGGTCCAGTGTGGGTCCCTCCCAGGGGCTGCAGCTCTCCCTGAGCTGCTCTGGCATGGGTCGCTCCCATGTGTTGCAGTCCTTCCAGTGCTGAACTACAACAGCGGGGCCTTCTTCAGGTGCGGCCACCTGCTCCAGCATAGGGTCCTCCATGGGCTGCAGGTGGGCATTTTCTCCACTGGTGACCTCCATGGGTGCAGGGGGGCGGCCCTGCCCTCTCACCATGGGCTGCAGTGGGGGGATGCAGTGGTGCACCCCGCCCACCCCTTTCCTCTGCTGATGTCAGTGTTAGCGTAGGTGTCCTGCTTGCAACTCCTCCGCACAACTCCCACTCCTCCTCCTCACAGGTTCCCCTTCTTAAATACATTATCACAGAGGTGCAGCCAGCATCGCTAAGTGGCTCGGCCTTGGCCAGAGGTGGGTCTGACTTGAGGCTGGGGGTGCTTTGAGAAGCTTCTCACAGGGGGCCACTGCTGTAGCCTCCTCAATTGCTACCAAAACCCCTGCCACACCACAAACCCAGCACACTGACTGAAGGTCAGTCCATGCATTATAAATATGAATCACATCCGCTGTGCTGTTCCTTTCACATCAAGTCCCACAGAGAGCTATACAGCAAATGTGGCTGCTTTGTTCTTAATCCACTGTGTATACCTGTTGGGTACCTGGCTATAGTAGTAGTTGCCTTAATGGAGTCTTCATTTTGGTAACAGCAGAGAGAGGGACACAAAGTAAGTTTTTGTGTAGCCAATGTACATTGTCACCAAAACAAAAACAGTGTTAGTGGGAGGAAAAGAGAACCCATCCAAGTGTTGTGTGCCCTAATATCTGTGCACAATTCTGCCTGCTTTATGACTACGTGAAAATTTTTGATGTTACTGATGTTATGAGTTAGCTGTACTTGGAAAGAAAAAAATACCTGTCTTTATGAATGGAATTAAAGCCCTTCCCTTGGAAAAGCCTACCTGTAGTCATACTGTTTGTTAGGCTGTCTCTCTTGAAATGTAGCAAACTCAAGTATGGCCGATAGAAGATGCAAAGCGTGTGTGTGAGCATCGGAGCAAGGCAAGAAACTCCTCATTTCTCTACTGGGCATCCACGCAGAAGCTGCACACATGCAGGCCCTAGCAGACTCTGTCCTTGCCAGCCAGAATTAGGAGATAAAAGACAGTCTGAAGAACATGACCAGTTCTGCATCATGTTCTCAAAAACGTCTGTGAAGATTTTGAGGAGCTGCTTGTTCTGCGCTTATGCCTCTGTGGCTTTGTCCCTCTGAGGGAGGATGCCAAGTGAAGAAGGTGCTTAGAACAGCCCTGGGATTCCTGTTGTGCTGCAGACCACTTGTTTTATCCAGGCAGTTCATTTACCCCTGGATCCTTTGAGCCTTTGCACCTCAGCCATTTTGGATCTGTCAGACGTCTGGAAAAGTAGAAATAACATTTTCCTTCAGGAAGACTGGCAAGAATGAGCTCATTAAAGCTTACAGGGGATGGAGATCAATATTGCTGTTCTGCAGGCTGCAGAAACATTGCAATTTGCTTTGCAACTTTGCAGGTCTGCCAGCATTTATGTAGACATGGCTTGTTTCTTGCTTATTTGCCCATATTTCTTGGAAAACCAGCCAGTTAGCTGCTATACCTATTATATCTCACACTCCCAGGACTGTAGGCTTAAGTTTTGATCCCTTGGTGTTATCTTATGTGCTTTTGTAAACTCCACACCCTGTTCCTTAGTTCTGCCTGTGAAAATGTGGCATGCCTTTGAATTACTTGCCATGAGATCCTTCCCTGTTGATCCTAATGGCTTTGGTGGGTGCAAGCGTGGCTGGCTCGAGGATCACTTTGTTGATGGTCTGGGTGAAGATGAATAACTGTGACCCAAGAAGACCTTCCTGACTTGCAGAGGGATCCCAGCAAGCCAGATCTGAAGGACACTGGTGAAGCCTGTGGTTTGTGTATTATTTCCTCCTGGCAACTCAAGCTGTCTGCAAGAGACAGTTTCTTTTACTCCACTGGCTATATGGGTGACCACAGAGCACGGAGGCACTGTTCGGTGAGCAGGAATTCACCCCCTGCTTTCAGCAAGAGTCTTCTGAGGACAGGAGGTTGAGGCCAGCCTTGTAACAGGCACTGTGTGAAGTCAGGTGTGCAATCTGATAGGGGCTGGCAGCCCTGGGGAAACGCGCCAGGGTTGCCAGGGAGCTCTACCTGCCCTCACTAGGTCAGCACCGGAATTAGGCAGCCTTTGAAGTAGCTATAAAATATCTGCTGCAGCTCCATCTCTCTTTTGTGGCTGCACAGGGACCACTAACAGCCTCCTCTCAGGAGAACATTTCCTCCCCAGAATGTTGAATAATGAGAAGCCCTAGTGGCTCTTAAGCCTAGCAGTTTAAGGCCACTGCTTGAATGGTCACGGGCAGCTGGCTTTCTCTGCAATGGATGAGGCTCTTCCAAGGCACACGATGAAACAAACCGTGTGCTCTTAGCCCTCTGCTTCCCTCCTCTTCGTGCCTCAGAGATCAGCGTGATGAGTTACGTTAGCTGTGATTAAAAAGCCAGCATCCTCCCCGCTTAATGACACAATTACTCCACGCTTCCCTGAGCTGCACAGTGACTGTAGCAGCGATTACGGTTGCCAAACACAGCTCAGTTTAACAGAACAAAGTTTTCCTGGAGAATAAAGGTGGAACCTCACCCTTTCCTAACAGGGCAGCAAAGCCCAAACCTCTCCACGTGCTTGTCTGAGCTTTTATAGTTCACAACCAGGAAGCTGCTTACTGTGGTCAGTTTATCATGGCCATTGATCTACAGTAGCTGAGCTGGGTAAATACTGGGATCATTCTGCATAGTAATCAGTACTTTCATAGAAGGAATACTTTGCAGTTTACTTTGAAAGAGAAGAAGTCCCTTTCCTGAGAGTCCTGATGTTGCACACAAACGTTCTGAATGCTTCTTTTCAGGTTTCAGATCCAGCCTAGGGGAAGAAGCACAAGTCTGCTTGGTCCATTCATTACCTCCTGTGGGGTGAGAATGTGCTTCTTTGCAGACCCACCTACTTGTGATGATAAACTATTACTGAGCAGTTGAGCTAATCTGTCCTTACCCCTTGTCTCAGACTACTTTGCTTACATCAGCTTGCTCCAGGAGGTAACCTGGTCCACGAGTTTATAGCCCTTGCATTTTTTTCTGGAGGAGACTCTGAGCAAACACTGCCTGCCGCCATCGGACAGCGCAGGCGACTGAGCCTCTGCTGCTGTGATGGACAAGTAGCCAGTTCTTCCCCGCAAAACCAGCTGCCTCCTGCCCCTGTGGCTGCGAGCCAGATGGCCGGTCCTGGTTCCTTCTCCAGGCAGGCAGCGTTAGTCAGGCAGAGAGGGCAAGTTCAGCCGCTCCTGCTGCCTGGAGGAGGGGAAGGGCAGCTGCCTGGGGCAAGAACAGGCGGCTGCTGCCACAGAGCAGTGAGAGCATCCCTGTGCAGGTCCTGCCTCAACAGGACCCTTCCCATTGTGCTTCTCTGCCAGCTCTGTCAACACGGAAACCCGTAGCACCTTCTTATGGGCGTAATTTAAAACCAAAAAGGGTCAAACTGGCAAACTCATCCTCCTTCCCCCTGGATTTGTGCTGGAGGCTTTAAAAAAAGCATCCTCTTTGCTGCTGGCTGACGCCGTTATCTCGGGCTCCTCGGGAATTACCAGGGTGCTTCTCGCCTGCCCGGCTGTGAGGGCTGCACCCCGGCCAGAGCCGCTTCGTGTGGGGGGCTGTGTGGCGGCGGGCTCGGCCCCCTCCACAGGGAGGGAAGGGGAGCCCGGGGGTGCCGAGAGCGCGCATCACACCCGGCTCTGGCGGCGGCTTAAGGCCCGGAGGGAGCTTCGTGCTGGCGTGGTTCGTCTCACGGGCCGCGAGAGCCGCTGCCGGGCTGGGGAGGTCTCTGCCGGGCGCTCCTGCCCGCCGGGCCCTGCCGGCTCCCGGGCAGCGGCGGGACTGCAGCTCCCGGCGGCCCGCGCGCCCGGCCCGCTCCCGCCCTGCCCCGCGCGCCCAACCGCCGCCGTTTGAAGCGAGCCATGGCGGGCGGCGCGGAGGCGGCGGCGCTGCCCGAGGAATGGCGGCTCTACCTCGTCCCCGCCCGCGCCGCCACCTTCCGCAACTGGCCCTTCACCGAGGGCTGCGCCTGCACGCCCGAGCGGGTGAGCCCGGCGGCGGCGGCGGCGGCGGCGGCGGCGGCGGCGGCGGGGGGGGGGGGGAGCGGGGCCCGGGGCGGCGGGGCCGGGCGGCGCTGATGGGCCCTCCCTCTGCCCGCAGATGGCGGCGGCGGGTTTCGTGCACTGCCCCAGCGAGAACGGCCCCGACGTGGCGCAGTGCTTCTTCTGCTTCAAGGAGCTGGAGGGCTGGGAGCCCGACGACGACCCCCTGTGAGTAGTGGGGGGGCTCCCCCCGGCCCCCCTCGGGAGCGCCGGCGTGGGGGCGAACAGGGCTGGGCGGGCGCGGCAGAGGTGGAACCGCTGCTGGCCGGGAAGAACGGCTGCGCGTGTCTTGTTAGGAGCTGCTTTTATTTTTCCTTTTCCCTCTTTTCAGGGAGGAACACAAAAAACACTCTGCGGGCTGCGCTTTTCTTTCCCTTCAGAAAGATCCTACTAACCTGACACTGCAGGAGTTCCTGAAGCTGGACAAAGAGCGAATGAAAAATGTAATTGTACGTACACATCGGCACCGTGATGTTTTTTGATGTACCCCGTGACTCGGGGAGAGTTATTTAGTTTCTAGTCTTGGGTTTGTTCACCTGGCCTCTTGGTTCCTTACTGCAGTGGTTTGCTGCTTCCTGGATCAGATGGTGCGTCGTTTCCTGGTTCTCAGCCTTTGCCTTACAGGAGACGTAGCCCGCTTTCTCCTTGAACGATGCTCAGTTTAGTGGTAGACAGTAATGTATTATTTTTATTCTTTGCAGAAAAAAGAAATCTTTCAGAAGGTGACCGAGGTTGAAGATGCAGCCAAGAGCGTGCGTCGTGAAATAGAGAATCTGGTCTCCTAGGCTGCTGTGGCCTCTCACTCGCGGATGACATCTGTCTTGTTTGTGTGCTCTGGCACTGCCACTTCGACCGAATGACTGTGTCTCCCGAGCCGCTTTCGGCATGGCCATCTCTGCGAGAAGCAGACTGAATTCTCTTTCACTTACCTGAGTCTGTCTGGGAAGTAACTGGGGTTAGATGCACTGCATACATAATTTTTTTCTGCAGGGATTCTCTTGTTCTTCCTGTTGGTTTAATTAAGGATTACTACTTGCGGTTTTATTTGTTTTGTTTTTTTTTTTTTAAAACCCAGTTGTTTCCATTTTGGAGATGCTGGTAGCTCCAGTGCAAAAACTTGTGTTTCTTGCAACAGCTGGCAGGCACTTCCGTTTTTATACTCAATATAACAATGCTTTCGGATACTTTTGGAAATAAAAAGGGGAAGGAGTTTTAAAACTCCTTTAGGGATTTAGGATTGTGGCTAATAATGTCTAATTATACCAAATCTTAGTGCGCCTGGAATCCTTTGTAAACTTCTGTTTGTAGTTGATTGCTGCCTCAAGCTGATGCATTTATAAATAAAAGTTGAAGGCAAACCAGCAAAGTAATTTTACTCATTTTCTGGAGGAAAGGAATCTGACCTTTAATGCAATGAGCTGCACGGAATGCAGTTTTAGCTTCAAAATGGAAAATAAGCTAATCAAAGTACTGCTTGCAGTGCTATTGCTCAAGTGTCGAACTGTCTTAAGCAGCATTCATCAGGTCTCCTTAAAATGTCCTTGTGCCTTGGAAGGTTTGGTTGGTCCCTCTCCTTGCACGAGTTTGGAAAGGAAAAGAAATCTTGCAGAACAGAGCACAGTCAGTGAAGAATTGTGCTCTGAACTGCTGGGAAGGAATGGGGGAATCTTGTACGAAATAGCTGGCTGTTACTCGGGGCCTGAGTTGATGATACAGGGTTGTGAAGCCTGCAGACAGAACTGGACGTGTGCACTTAGGTGCTCCCAAACTCAGAGAACCTCCAGCTACGCCTTGGGGGAAAGGCGGTTGTAATCACACACTGATGAGACCACTGTTCCTGGGTTTCGTAAGTTTGTCCAACGTTCCCTGTCCAAGCTTACTTGCAAACAATGAAATAACTTCATTATTTCCAGCTGTAACAGCCAAATCATATGCCGATTGCCCTTTTGCATTCTTCTTTTTTATGCTTGCATTGCAGCTGTAAATAAAGAACAGATTTTTTTAAGATACTTAAGTTCATTCCAAGTAACTGGAATTAATGAAGTGGCTTGTAGGTAAATGTTGATGCAGAGCCCCTTCAGAATTTCTGGATGCCTCTTCCTGCAGGGACCCAGCTGTGAGATAAGAGCACTGAGCCTCCGGCAGGCTCTGGCCCTTCGGTATTGCTGACTAGGCCTGTGCAGGTAGACCGTGGGTGACTGATGGCTGAGCTAGAGGCCCAGTTACAGAACTTACCATAACAGGGCTCGGACACACTCCTCTCCCTCTGATCCAAGCAGAACTGCCTCATGCAGAGCGGTGGTGTTGTGCCTGCATAGGAGGAATGAGCAATGTACTTATTGCCTAAGGAAACTGTCCTGGTACATGGAGAAGTGGTCTAGCAAATTAAACTAAGGAAAATGAATAGGAAGATAGAGAATACACTAGGAGTTGCAATGATTCTTTTTTTTGGTAGGCTTTAGTGTGGTTTATCATATTAAGTTGAAATGGATAGGGGAAGGAATTTAGTAGAACAGCAGCTTTTCCAACAAACTATGATAAATCTTCAAAGCTGGCAACTGAAAGAAGGACTATGAATGCTATTATCTTTGCTCAGTTGCAGGTTGGTTTGTTCAGCTTTTTAAATTTGGCTTTGAAAAGAGCTCCTCGACTACAGATTTGTAGAGGAGGGGTGGGAGGTTAGTCCTCTCTGAGATTGGAGCACAAATGCTTTTTTGGTAAAACTTAAAAGACCCAAGGCAGAGAATCGGTGCTCACTTACAGTCCTGACTGCTGGTCAATGTCAGCACCTTTCTGCACGAGAAGGGAGATTGCTTCTGCGTGCTTGTTAAGGACAGCAACTGTGAGAGCAGGTCGGTCCTCGTCACTGATGCAGTTTGGGTCAGCTCCCTAGAAGGCACAGGAGAGGGAAGGTAAGCTGTTAAAGCCATAAAGATTCTTCAGCTTCCACCTTGCTTTAATGTTATGCCAATTTAAGTTGACAAATGGACTTTATGCTCAAGACGGAGGAATGCTTAAATTGAGCGGTATTGTTTCTTCTGAAAATGTTTGTTGTCATCTAGCTCAAAACGAGTAAATGTGTATAACAAGGGCAGTCAAACCAGATCTCAGGATGCACCTTACTACACAGCAAGAAGGTAGAGGTTATGCTTGCTTTTGCTGTACAGAGGACTTGACCCTAAACTATAAAATTAATATATTTTTCTTTCTATATGGCCTTGACAAACATGGAGTACAATGCCTTACACACTGGCCAAATAGAAATTTGGGAAGAACTTATAAAAATAGGCTGTTTCCTCTCTAAAATGCTCTATCAATCTGAAAGCAGTCAGTTGTATTGCAAGGATGTTGCCTCCTAAGCATTAAGTTGCATACCAGGCTAATATTCATATGCAGTAAATGGTCAAAGACTTGGAGAGGGAAACTTCAGCAAGCAGTAACTTACTTGACTGAGCAATTGTTCTACCAAGGTGATTCTTCCTTTCCCATTTGGACCCAGTTCATCCAGTAGTTGTCTGGACTCTGGCTGTGGAAACACAAAAACCAGTAACATTTCACATAGTGAAAATACAAGTAGGTGGGCCATATTCTGCCTTTGAGTAAAGGTGGGAAACGTACACAGTGACACATGAATGCAGTGTAGCTGAGCCTCACTATTACTAATCCATGACCCTTCTCTGTGAATGTCTTTCCGAATCTGAGCAAGTGTTGGATAACCCAGGCTAATAGCTCACTATTGAGGTCTTGATTCAGCAAACGTACCTACAAACGATTAGCTTTACATCGATGCAGCTCTCCTGGGCTGTACAAAGATCTGCTCATCACAGTAAAATTAAACACAGGCACAAGTTCTTTGCTACAGAATTAAAGTTTGAAGCTTCCAGAACTTGTGGAAGTATTTTATTAAAAAAGTTAATATATCTTACCTCGCAGAAGTTAGTTTGCTAAACCTTAAAACAACAAACAAAACCTAAACCCTTTCCCTTTTATTTCTTCCCAGCTTCTTCCTCCTTCCTCTCCCCTTTAGAAAGCCCAATCACTTGACCAAGCATTTTTATTTCTGGACTCCTATCACAAAGCTCTCTATCTTCTTCCACATGTTGAGTCGGCTAACTGATTCAAGCTTAGATTAATGTACGTATCCCTTTTGAAATTTTCCATCCCGTTACTGACAATCCATTTAGTAGGCATTTGGTCTCTAGTGGAAGTAAAGCCTTACTTCTTGTATTAAACTAGCCCTCAGTTGTGCTGACATCTCAGCTTGATGGGAAAACTGAGTTGACTTAAAAGCCTGTTGTGTAGATCATCTTCTGTCTAGTTCACAGTCTGTGCGAATAGTGGTTCTAGCACAGCCGAGGGTATGTCCTATGAGTCAAACTAAGTAGTAAGGTCCAGGGAAGATGATAATGCATCCCTCTGATGTTGCTTCTAAGAAAAACCTGTAGCAAAATCAGTCTGCAACAGTCTTTAGGCCTAATGATGTGTCAGTAAAACAGAACGGGTCCAAAAATGAGAGCAACAATCTAAGTTGTCAGTAGGAACAAAGTTTAGTTATTTCCAGTTCTGTAATAAATGTCAGTTACCAATATTCAGGTTTTGTATTAAGTTGGACTTTTGTCTCCTTCCCTTACCCCCAATCCGTGTTTAAGTCTTTCTATTTTTACCCTTGGATGCCCTCCTTCATATTAGTGCTGCTCTATAGGCAGTTTTTCCCATACTGGCAGAAGATACGTACAGGGAGCTTATCTTCTTTTTCTGTAAGTGTTCTTGATTTTGTTCTCTTTATTTTGCCTCTTGAATAGAAAAGATTGTGATCATCTTTGCCTACCAGAAACGGAAACAAGTGTTAATTCAAAGCAAAGTCAGTATCCTAAAAAGAACTTGGGGGAGAGGTCTGGAAATAATTTATCCACAAAAATATTTTATTTTGTGTTGAAATCAAAGCAGTATTTATCAGTTTTCTACAAGAGAAAGTGATGAAATATTTGTTGCAGATCAGACTGGTTTTAACAAAAGGTTTACACTCAGGCAGTCTTAAAAATTGCTATTTTGAAATGAAGATTCAATGAAATGTGGAGTTTGGGGGGGTTGAGCCTTTTTTTAACTATCTGCAGCTATTCAACAGGCTTGACTCAGATTCATGAATTGTTTTGACCAAAAACCTTACAATTTTTCAATGCTGTTTGGCTCCCAAATACTTAAGAACAAGACTAGAGGACCTTGAGTAGATATGTACATCCATTATTTTTAAGAGATGTAATCTACCAATGTGCAGGAGGATTGATAAGGAAATTACACAGCATGTGGGGACCCTTTAAGCTGGTGCTGTTAGAGTGCCTGGAATCAGTCACATTACTGACACTCCCAAAAACCAGCTCCTAGTGCTGTGGCAGCCTCTTGCCAAGTCTCAGACTGGAAGCACAAAGTAGACAAAACTTATATGTGAACTGAAGCATGTCAAATGACACGATAGGAAATTCTGAATTCTAATGCTGATTTTACAACTAGTTGATTTAATGAAAATCTAAGTCCAATATGAGACACCTAAAATGCTGAGCTGTTACTGACACCAATGGGAGATACAAGTTAAGCATCTCTGAAAACTAGAATTAATATATTTCAGAATTTCTTTATCTTTGCTAAATATGCCAAAGCTGAAGTCGCTGGCACAGCTCAAAAGTAGAGTTAATATTGACATTTGTGGCTACTATTGTGAAAGAACAAGCAAAGCATGCAAAGTTTTATCACTATAATAAAAGCACTGCTATGAGCTGTGGCTGCAGTTTACAGGCCCCTTCAGCTGTCCTCTAGGGATGAAGCATTCCCATGAGTTTTTGACAGAGTCCGTACATCGTTTAAATTTCAACTCAACCACATTTTGAGACTTAAAGATCAACTTAAGCAGGTGCAGAATGTGCCAATATATTAGTTTGCCTGTCTCAGTGTCTAACCTTCCAAACACTACTTCTGTATTCTTGACTACTATATTTATGGTCTATCGTAAAGACGGGGAGCGTGGGGGGGAATCTCACCATAACTAGTCTGACTGCCATCCTGTCCATCTCTGACTTCTGTTACAGTATTCAGGCAATGATTGCTGAACTTCACTGGTTTATTAGTATGAATATCCTGTAGAATCATCAAATGCAGGCAGTTAATAAGATTATCGTGTAATGCTGTTATAAGCTTAGTAGCACAACACAGTGGTCTTGCATATGAAAAATATATATAGGCTTTTAATATCAGTCTCAAATTAGCACAAATTATTATATGTAATTGAACTCTGAGGCAAAATAATGTAGCATTTTTTTCTAAATCTTGCATTAGTTATTTGTTTTGATTTAGAAAAAAAAAGTGACACAATCTCACTTAATGAAATGAAGATTCTCATCCAAATGAAAGTGTTTCTACCACTTGAGAGATGTAATTAACTCCTCACTTGTGAAACGATGTGATATACCTTTTCAGGCACCACATGGCAAGGTAAGCTTGTTAAGATTCTACACAAGAGATACAGTCTGAATTTTGGATCTTTGAAATGGTAGATTTTCATCTTTGAAAAGCTGGAAATGAATATGCAGGTGGTTTTTGGAACGTAGTAATTCTGGAGGTAGGGATTTCAAGTGTTTGATACAGTTAACAGGAGCTCTGGTGAACGTTATCTCCAAACTATTGAGCATTACTAAGCTTGTTTCTTAGCAAAATTTACAGACTGAAGAAAAGGGGGATCTAAGATCAAGAGCTAAGGGGTGCTAGAATCATCAAACAACATCAGCTGAAAGAAGAATGTTAATATTAATAGCAAACTAATGAAATGCAAGATGTTGGCAACATAACCATGAAGTCTGGCTTAATCGGATAAAGATACCTGTTCAGCCAGCTCCAACAGAAAAAAGATTCCTTTCTCTGAAGTGATCAGTTAACAACCTCTGAACAAAAGAATTGCTTGTTTAGACCTGAATTTAAAATAGATCAGCATTACACTGACTGGTCTAGCAACAGCTTTAGACCACCTGCCTAACAACGGGCCTCATCCCTCGAACTGACCTTGTTAATAGCAAGAGCGTAACTCAGTGTAATAGTGACTTCACAGTCATTCTCACAGATGGTAGCAGAATTAATCTAGAGGGAAAAAGCAACCATTAGTATCTCTTACAAAAAGTACAAAGAAATAGTTTTAGGAATAAGTCTGGGTGATGATATTTATTATGGAGCCAATACACAAAATCACACATGTGGCCTTTGCCTACTTGTGATTTTGTACCAACAATTCCCATCTAACTCAGCAAGGGGCAGATGGTATTTTGAGTAATTGGAAATATCAGAATGACTGAAATGCCAAATGAATCCAAAAGATGTAACAGTGCGACATTTCATGAAAGATCAGTCATTCTCCACCCAGATCTTGCAGCTGCGTGAAAGGCTGTGTTGTCCTTAGGACTCCCTACTCCAGGAGAAGTGGTTGCTGCTTTAGTTGTACCAGTCTGTAGAAGTACAGTCTGGAGTAAAACATGAACACCTTTCTGTATCAATTAATTGAGACAGTAGTGCTGGCAAGAAGAGTATTGATGTTATACATAAATAAGTGCACAGGGAATTATAAAAAAAGTGGAACGAAGCTGACAGGGTTATATTGCAGCAGGTTGAGAATTTTGAGATAAAGTTAATTTTATTTCTAATCTTCAGGAAAACTGAAAAAGCAGCATTAAATCCAGTTGGCATCTACTTTGAACCACTTCTGTTACTTTTGGGGGCAGTGGTTTCAAGACAATAGGATGACAAAAGGCCAAGAAGCAGCAGGAATAGCCTTCTCTAAGCAATTTGGTATTTTTCAGGCATATCTTTTTGAATCCTCTAGCAAAGGGAACAAGTTACAGTGGACCAATACTTCATCTCCATCAAGCAGATATCTTTTATATTTATACTTATACTACAGCTTCTGAACATATTGGTGGACCCAATAGGTCTCAGTGGGTATAGAATTCAGATGCAAAGTATCTGATGGAGTGTCATACCTCCCAAAAGTGTAATCTGCCAAATGACAATTGGATTTCTGATCCCCAGTATTCATGAAATTTTCTGTAGTTGTTTCTATGTGCTAAAACTGTTGTGGGGTTTTTTTGTGTCTGGCATGTCATCAGTCACGCCAGGCTAAGAAGTAGTGAGCTTGAACTGTGACAAGGGAGACTTAGGTCAGACACTGGGAAAAAGCTTCCCAGTAGCTATGCCAGTTTAAGGAATTCCCAACCCTACTTCTGCCTACATCCTGCTTCCAGCTGCTCACTGTCAACCTACTTTTGTACTAGCACCGATGCCCTTTTTTCCCTCCAGAGCTATTTTTAGCCTGGGTCAGTCACTGATCCAGTCCCCGGGACATTGCCACAAGCAGTTGTGCTGGCAGCACCTGGGAAGCAGCGTGAGGAGATGCAACTCCTTAACCCAGCAGGGCTGCCAAAGAAAGCAATACAGTACTGCAGCTGAACAGCAAGGATAATTGAGCACAGAAATGGACTGCCTGGGGCAATTGTGAAATCTCTATTGTTGGTGAGTTTGAAAAGCTTCAAGGCAAACATCTGTCAGGAATAGTTTAGGCAGAGTTGATCCTCCCTCAGGACAGGGACCAAATGATCTCTCAGTCATACCAGCCCTATCTTCTAGAACTCTTTAGGAAGAATCTCCAGTTTCCACCTTCTTGCTATCACCCCTTTAATCATTTTAATGCAATTTGGTGACATCCTGAAGACTACATCTCCAGTATGAAAAGCAATACTCTGTTCCTATAATACTGGTATAGTTTACATGAGAAGTAGACTGCTATCTGCTGTTATGATCCAGCCCAAAGCAGAGGCAAGCATATCATTACATCCCATTTCTAGCAGGGCTTATTTAACTGATCAGCTACATTGATGTCAGTGATTTCTTTTTCTTGTTTGTCTGCTGCGGGATACTATAAAAGCAGCTGAGCAGCAGCTTTCTCACTTCTATCACTTCTCTTATAGCTGTGAGGTGAGAGAAGAATAGACACTGCCATAGGAAAGAAAGCAGAAAAAAAATCTTCAGTAAAAGACTGAGCAAAAAATGGAATGACAAAACCAAACAAATTACACACACAAACAGGTCAAGGTATAAAGAGAAGGGAGACATTTATTTTCCCAGTGTTTATCTGGCATCCACAATAATCTTTTCATGAGGCTGCATAGGAAGATATTACTCACAAGCTCCTCCCTACCTTTCCCATTCGAGGTTCTCCAATCAGTGCTCTGAATTCAAGGTTGTTCTGAGCATAGCTTCTAAGGTGAGCGCAGACATGATCCAGCTGTTTTCTCCAGTAACCTGATCAGAGAGAGTTAAGCGGGAGAAAAATCCCTCAAATTGTGATTAACATTTCTTCTACTCATGTGATGGATGATTTAAAAGATAGCACGTTTTCACTGAGACAAAAAAAAATCTTGACTTTTTCTTTAGAAAATTAATCTGATCAAGAAAATGAGAAGCAAGTTACACCCTAAAAAAAGGTGAAAACCTGATTATCCATAGGTTATAATTAATTCTTAGGAAACCTCTATTCACAACAAAACCATGTCTCAGAATTGCCATTTGGAATCAAAACTGGCCCTGTGTGGAGGAGAATCTGACACTATTCCAGATCACTGGAAAAAAAAAAAGGTACAATATTACAACTAAGCAATTGTGCATTGTTGAACCTATATTTAGTGGATTTGAGATCACTGACAGGTAACAATAAGCCAAATCCGAAAATCGCAGGCATAGTAACTCAATCTATACAGCATTCTGGTCTGTGTAAATTATTCCCCAAATAAATGCCTTTCAATTATATATGGGAGAGCATATTAAAAGCTTAAGCATTCCTACTCTTTTGTGTGTCAGGATGTCTGGGAGAGAGTCAGCATTCCTTTATGGTGGTACAGGGCATGAAACATTAGGGACTGAATGTGCCTGAATGCAAAACTCATCTTAAGCCCTTAACAGTTTTTGCAGCTCCTGTCCAAGTATTTCTGAATCAACATTCTTGTTTTCATCAAAGAAACAAAAGGACTTGTTCTCATTCTTAAGTGATTGTTATCAAGATCTGGCTAATTTTATTTTTGAGCATACTTATGGAAAGTACAAAGTATGATTTATTTTGTTGTAAATAAATTGTGTAGGCTTGGTAACCTTGTTTAACTTACACAATGAAGTTACTCTGACCTATCCTTCCCTTCATGTTAGGTGACGCTCAAAGCAGTGAAAAGAAGCCAAGTCAGAAGAAAAGTGCAGTTGTCTGACTTTTACAAGAGAAGGCAAGTACGCAAGGATTTTTGTGCTTGGAGGACTCTTCCAAGATTGAACTGGTAGAAACTATGACAAACTAAATGAGCAAAACAGCAAGTCTTATTTGTCAGGCAGCTCTAAAGGAATATAAAAAGAAGGATCCCCAGAGCAACATAAATTGTCCCCTGCCATGGTTTCACATGCGAAAATACAAGTTGAAAATAGCAATTAACAAATCTAAGCTAGACTACTACTTGGTGAGTGATCCCTCCAGAGAAGTCAGTATTATTTGCAATAAACTGGTTCATAACTAGCCTAGATCCCCAGATTTTATTTCAAAAAATCCAGATGGCCAGGAACATATTCTTGCATGTTTGATTTATTACATCTAAAAGGATTTTTGGCAGCACTGATGGAATACTTGAATTCATGCTGTCAATAGTTGATCACACCTCTATCACACTGATTTACTGTTTGTTACAGTAGAAAAGGGGAGGCTTCTTTGTAAAGTTTACCTGGTAAATTACTTGGCTTCTGTTCAAAACAGACTGAAAGTACAGCAAAAAAAAATGAAATACAGCACACATCAGAGCATTAGTGTTTTGGTACTGCTGTTATTTCCCCCTGTACTAAATGGGTTTTTTTAATCTTCACAAAAGAAAAGAAGGTTATTAATGGCTGATACAGTCAAGAAATTAAAAATAAATCACTTATTAAATAACTTGTATTTAAAAACTTTGATATCAAATGTCTGATACTATTTGAATTGAAGAAATAATGGATGTATTTGGCATATTTAAATGAGATTTCCTGGGTGATAACGTATGGTCTTGTTGATACATGTAGTTTCAAGCCATATATACAGCTCATCATCAAGGAAAGGGAACAGCATGAAAGACCTGACTGTAACGGACTTTTATTGATTTATGGAATGAAATATGTTCCTCAGTCCTTGGCAGGGTCTAAAGGAGAATACATTACACAGTGCAACTTCAACAAAGTTACCTCTGCTAAAGGGATAAAAATTAACATAGTTCAAAAGCAGTTGAGAATTTCTTTCCAACCTTTCCCAGTGAACGAGTTCTCCCTCACAAGTCAAGAGCTGTACTTCTGATAGAGATATATGAATATTCAGTGTTACTTTTTTTTTTTTTTTCCTGTCAGCACTATTATGGGCCAATTCTTTTTTATCTCTGACTAAATTAAGCTCCCTAACATGTTGAGTCAAGTGTTGTATTTCCTACAGTGAAGTCCAAGAGAACACGCCACATTTCAGAGCAAGGGAGTAGGAAAACTGATTTCTCTAGTGATAACTTAAAAAATAAGAGTGCATCATCTGGGTATTTATACACAGAGTCAAAACAGGAATTTTTAATATTCATTAGCAACTTTTTCTACCCAATAGATAAATAATTCTGATAACAGCCTGAGGGGTTGACCTCTGATTGTAGAAAATAGCTAGAGATGGGAAAGCAGATCAGAAAAAGTAACTGTTCCTCCAAACCATGGTTTGATGCTGTAGTGATTTAAAATGAACTTATTCTCTGGACTGCACAGCTGGACTCTCCTGTGAATAGACAATTTTGCAAATTGGGCCATTTATTAGGTCCCTAACTAATACTGATGGACTGTCTCCAAGGTTTGGGATCCAGAAAGCTGAAACTGAAGTTTTACCAGGATAGTAAAACTAAAATCTCTAAAAATTGCAATCTTTTTAATGACAGCAAAAAGTCAAGTGATTCCACAAAGAACTAACTGATCAAACCAGGGACTGTGAAACAAAGTAATCTGCAGTGCTGATATAGTAGTCTGTGCAGGGACAGTCTCTGCAATGAGCGATGTGGATGTACTGATACCTTTGGGGGGCTGGAAGATGGGGCCTACAAGAGTTCTCAAGGTTGCTACCAACACTGTTTTTTGTAACCCTGAATCCCTTCCTCTATTTTAGTTTCCTTTGCTTCTGAAACTTCTATAATTTATTTCACAACAGCAGCCCAAATAAGTTCTTCACATAGACAAGCCTCATTATATTTTTCAAGAGCTACAATCCCCTGTGTCTCAGAGTTTTGCTTAACAATACTCCCAACAGGCGCTATCACAGTTCTAACTGAACTTCACGTTGCAGAGGGTGGGGAGGACGCTGGGAGATGGGGTGCTTGTTCAGTAGTTCCCAATTCAATATAGGCCACCTGCCCTGATCTTGTAGGATCTGAGGAAATCACACTACTAGCAAATTAGTAAGGCTGCACAGGGTCAGTAACTGTAACTTTGATATTGCTGATAGGCTTTCTTTTAGCTATTGGTGGAGATCAGTGACTGAATTCTAAGGCACTGCATTTACAAGTGACTGGTGGGAAGACAGACTTGTAAAGATGTAAATCAGTGTCCTACTGACGGCACATTCCATGGACCATAATCTTTTCAAGAAAAAGCAAGATCATACATTGCAGCTTTGTTTAGAAAACATAAAATCAAAACTCCTAACCTTTTCCAGGACTAATGGCTGTCAGGAGAGGCTTATGATCACTCATTTTTTCCAGCTTTTCTTTTTGTGAAATCAGCTCAAGCTCCTTCTTTTCCAACAGTTTGCTAGATGGGTAAAAAAGTCCAATGGTTTGGGTTCCTTTATCTTCTCTTTCTTTTAGTTCTGCCCTTGATTTGGGCAAGGAAATAGGAAGAGGCTGCCAGGAAACTTGAGCTTGAAATTGTTTAGCCTGTGGGGGGTGGAGGGAAAGGAAAAGTGTAAGTAATATAATTAAATATAATTAAATGGCTTACAAGCAGAAATTAACTAGAACGGTACGCAAAATTGTAAAGGAATGAAAAATCTAGCAGGAAGAATCATTAACAATTCTTGATTTTAATTACCAGTCTGTAACCATGATGCAATTTATCACAAATATTCAAGCAAATGCAAAAATCTTCATGATTGCCATGTGTGTTTTTTGTAGGACAAAAGCTGGCCTTGCTAAATATTATGGTCTTTCTTAAAACGGAGTTTTAAAAACATGGTTACATATGCATGAAAGAATACCTTGTATCAGCAGGGCACAAATAATTCACAAGTACTAAGATAAAAGTACTTAAAGAGCTAAGACACTTGAAAAACTGATTGTTTCTCACTGTGCTATTTACAATAAGGCTGCATTAAGGCCTTTGGCTAAGGCTACTTTTCAGCAGAAAGCAGTTCTCAGAATAAACATATCCTTGGTTTTGCCCTCAGCATGCTCGCAGACCACAACGTTGTCTCAAAGAGGAAATGAAGTTGTGCTGATCTGTACCCACAGTTGACTAGCCTTTTAGCTGTGTTCCAACCTGGCTTTGTAATACTGTGTGTCTTACCTCAGAAAACCCCAGCAAGTCCCCAGCATCCATGAGACTGCTGCTGTGAGAACCCACCCTTGATGGGGGCTCTATGTAAATACCGCAGGACCCACAGAAGCGGGCGTATGGATGGTTGCTTGCACCACACTTGAAACAACTAAAGTAAGATGGAGGAGGTCCAGGCTGGAAAGATCAATGAAACACTTGTCACTACAGAAACATATGATGCATGGTTCAGGAATTACAAAAGCAGTGACATGAATTAAAAGGAAGTAAAGTAGCACTACCTAAAGCTATTAGATTAGAAATATTAACCAGGATACCAGATTGTTAATACACTGGCAGATGCAAGACAGTAAATCTTCCGATATCTCAGCACTCTGCTATGGAGGCAAACATTTTTTCAGACAGATCTAGCATTACAGTATGTTATTTTTTTAACATATACTTTCAAAAATACTTATTTTCTTTGGCAAAGCCCTGTAATTACTAATCTGGTGCTCTGATACTGAATATTGACTGCAAGTATTTCCAGTTCAATTCTAACACCACCACAACCCCCGAGTCCCCTGGTAGAAGACAGGACCAATGGTTCTGTATGCACATAGGGGCGTGTTTCAAATTTTATGTAGACTCAGCTCACAGAAAAAAAAAAAAGTGATCTTAGATTCAAACACTATACCTATAAAAATATATGCCAGGGGAAATTGTTTACATTGATTGTACCATGCAAAAGCTCTACTGAGCAGCAGTTAAGTACTTGTCTTAATGTTAATGAGGCTTTCAGCCAAAAAAATTGCATGCATCATCTCATCTCATCTCTGGTAATTGCCTGTATAGGTGATCATTGCCCAGAATAGATATGGGAAAACTTGCATTAGGTTAGCCTATACTTTAACCTTTGATGGATAAGTGACTTTGGCAGAGTACATGGCTATTGCATCTCAGCTGATGCAATGAACTGATGCTCACTGGCCCATGATAATTTGTTTACATCTCTAAACCCTTAAGTCACTGACTGATGTGGGGTCAGGATGTCCTCTAAGCCTTTAATTTTTCTTTATATAATCCTATGTGCTCTAAGCAAGTATTTTGATAATAATAAGCTGTGTACAAACTGACAAAGAGTTTTGCAAACAGAAATTTGAAATTGCTGCAGGTCACAGATGAGTAAAAACAGATTTGTCAACACAAACACTGAGAGCACATGCCTTGGCTCCGCACCAGTCACAGAAACGGGCATCACATTGGTTAACACGATTGCATTTTGAGCACGAAACTGTTTTCTTTTGCTGGCTGTGGTAAGGCGGGGGGGTGTCTCCTCGAAACATGGGCTAATAAAACAAAACAAGCATTAGGAAGAAAATACTGATGAAGAAAAGTTCACAAGTCAAATAAGGGGAAAGAGGAAAGCAAGCTACTTTGATAACATAAAGTAATATTCAGCCTAAAAGCATTATTTCAATTTAGGATAAGCAAAAGACTGACTTGGATCTAACCTGTAATTTTTTTCATTACAAAACCAGTAAAATGTGACATTAATTAATTTTAAAATATTTTTAGCAGAACTAGTACCAGAAAAAAATTTCTTATGAATGGTGTCCTTTTACACTGAGTATTTATTAATATGGCCCCATGTATAAGTACACTCAAAGTTACGAGGGAGGTTTCTCTGCCGATAAACTTACAATTTCAAATCCAAAACACAACTGCTATTTTTCTTTGTACCTTTCTCTGTAGTAGTATGGCAGGGAGAGTGTGTTGAGACAATGAGTTTTCTCTCAGTTTGGTATTTGCTAAATAAATATTTTTTTGTACTCTTTTACCTCATACAAGTTATATATTACCTAGCTTTCCTACTCCAATTAACTTGTACGGATGTGCAAAAGAAAACAGATTTTTCAGCTGAAACTTCTAGAGGTTGAGTATACATCCTAGTTAGGACAAATAGGTCTTAAAAATGTTTTGTTAGGTTTTGCCTCAGGGTTTATGCAGTTTATTTTCTCTGCAAGTCAGAACTATGAATAAGGAACAGAACCCAAGGAAAATTATTTTGATTACAGACACCACACAGCGAGTAAGCAAACACAAAATAGCCTTATTTTCGTGTGGCCTGCATTGCAATTTGAATGATGTAATTTGGGGGTTCCTTTGGAAGATAAAACTTACAAGAGTACAAGTCTAAATATGGTCTAAATCTACATCATTTAATAGCCATTAATATCTGTATTATTACTAATTATGCAGGAATTACTATTGGTTATCACTAATTAATCACTATTCTTTTTCTGATTACTATTAATAAATCTTAGTAAGCATTTAACTTTCTCTCAGCTACTACAGGTCTCATCGTTCAAGTCCTATGCCTAACTACATATGCAGCTACATATTAATATCTACATTCAGTGAAGAAGCTAAACATATGTTTATCTTAGTTAAGTATAGATTCCTACTGAAATTCCCTATGAAATGACACCTCAGTGGCTATAAAAAAGACCTTTGCCTTTAGCTACTGACAGTTCTAGAACTCAGAATGTTCCCATTATAACCAGAAGATTTTAACTTGCAAATCATTTTTCTTCTCTCATTTCTGTGTTTACCACAACCTGGAGAAGTGAAATGTACCATAAGGTTTTCATACAAGACTTTTCAGAAGTGAAAGAAAAATTCTTCTAAGGAACAAGCTAAATGGGGAGTTGAAACAGACAGCAGTTTTAGGGGGAACATTTACTGTTGCTTTTCTCACCTCTGTGCAGAGTCACTGCCAAATACAAGCATAGTAGCTGTATGCACGTAAGGGAAGCAGCAAATGGAGATAAGAACAATAATGTGAAATAATATTTTATTTTCACAAAGTAATTGAAATCAATGAGAATGATCTTCCTGATGTATATAATCAAGTTTTCTATTGCACTTGAAAATATTCTGAACACAAACAAGACTTCATTGGAGTCAGGACTACCCATTTTCTAAGAGCCTTCTGAGCTTTCACGATGGCATTTGCAATCCTGACTTCCATAGGAGAAAAAACTTGAAGGTATACAATACACTTATGTTTAGCTGGACATTTGTGATGGAGCATCTGTGGGAGTACTGGCCTTGAATATGGCATGGGGGAGAGAATCTCTGCTTTTGTAGCATAGGGACACAGGGATATGACTTCAGTTTTCCAAAGAAAAAGAATGTTATACTTTGATTTGATTAACCCTAGTGCGATTGATGCAAGAAGCCTTACCGTCTGTATTTCAGGCAGTTTGCTTTCACAAGTCACACAGTGTTTATGGTGAAGAGGATTTCCTGTGCCACATGCCTGACAAATTACTTTGCCCTTTTAAATAGAGAAAGAATACACTTCATATAGTATTTGAAAACTGTGAACAACAATAAGAAGAAGAGGACTTGATCTTACAAAGTGCTGTGGTTATTCAGCCCTGCAGATGAAAGAGCTCCTTCAAATCTGTGCTGTGGGCTTCAGACTTTAGTTAGGCCGTATTGCCTGGTCATCACAAATCTATGTATCTTGGTGACAATTTTTTTAAAACTATGGTACAGTTCCTTCAGGAGATACAGCATCAGTACCTCCACAGCTTTGTATATACTAGTGTCAGTTTGCTTAGTCACCGCACACATAGAAAACAGATAGACTAGTATCTTCAAGAATAATAATAATTATTATTATTATTGTTATAATATACCATGAGGGTGCCCTAAAAGATCTTAGCACAGTCACTATCAATAAGGGAGTTTCCACCAGAGCTAAGAATAATGAGTCCAATATTTTGATAGTTGCCACCAAATAGTTCAGGTCCACCTTGGCACCTACATCATGGCTACCATAAAACATTAAACTTGGGCCAATTGTCTGTACTCTACTTTCACATCAAGCTGATAACTGCCTCAGATTATGAATCTCCTTTGTTATCTGATCGTCTTCAGCCATTGATTTCCTTTCAGCATCCTTCTTTTTCCAAAAATCTTCCCTTGCAATTATCACAGAATCACACAGAATGGTTGAGATTGGAAGAGAGACCTCTGGAGGTCGCCTGGTCTAACCCCTCTGCTCAAGCAGGGTCACCCA
Organism: Strix uralensis; assembly: GCF_047716275.1. Taxonomy (NCBI): domain Eukaryota; kingdom Metazoa; phylum Chordata; class Aves; order Strigiformes; family Strigidae; genus Strix; species Strix uralensis. The sequence continues at coordinate 115,340,100 of NC_133974.1, read as the reverse complement.
GAGCAGGTTGCCCAGGACCGTGTCCAGACAGATTTTGACTACCTCTAAGGACAGAGAATCTACAACCTTCCTGGGAAACCTCTGCAGGTGCTCAGTCACCCTCACAGTAAAAAAGTGTTTCCTGATGTTCAGATGGAACCTGCTGTGTTTCAGTTTGTGCCCATTGCCTCTGGTCTTGTCACTGGGCAGCACTGAAAAGAGCCTAGCTCTGTCTTCTTTGCACCCTCCCTTCTCAGGTATTTATACGCATTGGTGAGACTGCCTCTGAGCCTTCTTTTCTCGAGGCTAAACAGTCCCAGCTCTCTCAATCTTTCCTCCAGATGCTCCAGTCCCTTAACCATCTCTGTGGTCCTTGGTTGGACTCTCTCCAGTATGTCCATGTCTCTCGTACTGGGGAGCCCAGAACTGGCCACTGTACTCCAGATATGGCCTCACCAGTGCTGAGTAGAGGGGAAGGATCACCTCCCTTGACCTGCTCGCAACACACTTCCAAAACACAGTCCAGGATACCATAGACTTCTTTTCCCCAAGGGCACATTGCTAGGTCATGGTAAACTTGGTGTCCACCAGATCCTCAGGACCTTTTCTGCAAAGCTGCATTCCAGCTGGGTGGCCCCCAGCATGCATGAGTGCAGGGGGGTTGTTTGTTTCCGGGTGCAGGACTTCACACTTTTCCTTGTTGAATTTAATGAAGTTCCTGCCAGTCCATTTCTCCAGCAGGTCCCTCTGGAAAGCAGCATGAACTTCTGGTGTACCAGTAACTCTCAGTTTTATATCATCAGCAAACTTTGCTGAGGATACAGTCTCCCCCATCATCCAATCCGTTAATGAAGACATTATACAGGATCAGACCCAGTCTTGACCCCTGGACTACACTGCTAGTTACCGGCCTCCAGCTAGACTTCATGCCACTGGTCATCACTCTCTGGGTCTAGCTGTTCAGCCAGTTTTCGATCTATTCACTGTCTGCTCATCCAGCCCATACTTCAGCAGCTTCTCTGTGAGAATCTTAAGGGAGACAGTGTCAAAAGCCTTACTGAAGTCCAGGTAGCCAGTATCCACTGCTCTCCCCTCATCTACTGAGCCAGTCATTTCATCCTAAAAGGGTATCAGGTTGGTCAAGCATGGCTTCACTTTTGTGAATCCATGCTGACTATGCCTGATGGTTTTCTTGTCCTTCACATGCCTTGAAATGGTTTCCAGGATTACTCGCTCCATTACCTTCCCAGGATTGAGGTGTGAGGCTGATCAGCCTGTAGTTCCCTGGGTTCTCCTTGCACTTTCTGAAGATAGGAATGAGACTTGGTTTCCTCCAGTCCTCAGGAACCTCTCCCAATCACCATGTTTGTTCAAAGATTACTGAATGATCCCAATGACATAACCCAGCTTCCTGAGCACCCATGAGTGCATCCCAACAGGAGCCCATGAACTTATCTATGTCCAGTTTGTTTAAGTATTCTCTAACCTGATCCTTCTCCATCACAGCTTAATTCTTCCTTCTTCCAGGCTTTCTCTGCTGGCCTCCATGGCCTTGGATTTCTGAAGGCTGATCTTACTGGTAAAGGTTGAAGTGAAGACGGCAGTCAGTACCTCAGTATCACCAGGTCCCCCATCCCATTCAGGTGTGGACCCACATTTTTCCTAGTCTTCCTTTTGGTATTTATATACTTACAGAATCTCTTCTTGTTGCCTTTGAAATCCCTCACCAGATTCAACTCCATAGGGGCTTTGGCTTTCCTAACATCTCTGCATATTCCTCCCAGGTTACCTCTCCCTGATTCCACCTTCCGTATACTTCTTTTTTATATCTGAGTCTTGACAGGAACTCCTTGTTTATCCATAAAAGCCTCCTGGCACCTTTGCCTGTCTTCCTGCTCATCAGGATGGACTGCCCTAGAGCTTGGAGAAGGTGACCCTGAGTCACCTTGAATCATCACTAGCTTTCTTGGACCCCACTTTCTTTCAGGGCCTTATCCCATGGGACTTTTCCAAGCAGATTCCTGAAGAGGATAAAGTCTGCTCTCCTGAAGTCTAGGGCTGTGATCTTGCTGTTTGCTCCTGCTCCTTCCTCTCAGGGTTCTGAGCTCTACCATCTTGTGGTCACTGCAGCCAAGGCTGTTTTTGACCTTCACATCCCCAACAAGGCCTTTCTTCCTTGTAAGTATGACACCCAGCAGAACACACTTCTGCATTGGCTCCTCAATCACTTGTCAGTTGTCACAGATACTTTCAGGAAGTTCTGGATTGCTTATGCCCTGCTGCATTGTTCCTTCAGCAGATATTGAAGAATATGGGCCTGCATGAAGACCAGGGCCTGCAAATGTGAGCATACTTCTAGCTGTCTGTAGAAAGCCTCATCCACTGGTTCTTCCTGGTCAGGTGGCCTACAGCAGACTCCCACTACAATGTCACCCATACAGTCACATGCGCCATCCCTCCATGTCCCTGTAGTCTCATCAAGATCACAGCCCTGCAACTTTACCCAGATCTCTAATTCCTTGTGTTTACTCCCCATGCTGCGTACGTTAGTGTACAAACACTTCAGAGAGGCACCCCAGCATGCTGATTTCACAGAAAGGCTCTGGGGGGGTTTCCCCAATCATGCTGCATTACAGGCACTTCCTCGCTTACATGGAAATGCTTGAGGTGACCTCACTTAAGCCCTATTTTGTTGATCAAGTATTCCCTTTTGTCGTCATCACCCAAGACCCTTTACTTGTCAGCCCTGTTCATCACTCCCTCACAGGGCTGCTGGTAACCCTCTCTCCCCTGTTGTTTCTAGGTTAAAGTCCTTCTTAATAGCCCAGCACTCCTGCTGGCAAAGACACCTTTGCCCTGTGAGGTGAATCCCATCTCTCCTAAGCAGATGGTGATCCTCAAACAGGGTCCCGGTCTCATAGAAACCAAAACCTTGTTGCCAACACCAGCTCTGCAACCAATTGTGGGCATGCAGTATCAGTCCTCTCCTCTTCACACCCTTCCCCCTGACCAGGGGCATCGAGGAGGGCCCCTATTGGGGTCCCCATACCTCTGGGTAGGGAGTATTTTGTAGGGCAGATTTTGTCTAGTTAAGACCAGGAGCACTTTTGGATCACTGACTATGATTGCGCTCTAGCGTTTTGGGTATATACTCCCTACACCAGTCCTGCCAGCCCATCTGTGCTAAGCACTCACCGTCAAATGAGGTAATCAGAGTAATGAGGACATATTTAATAAACTTCAAATGCTTAGTAATAACAAGGCCATAAATCATAGAATCATAGAATATCTCTCTACTGAACACAAGTGCATGCATTCCTATCATTCACACTGCTACATCATGTGCTCTTCAGCATGCCTTCCTGAGCTTAGGTGGTGATTATTTCTGTTCAAGGTGGTTTTAATCCTACTAACTCTTAAAGCTGTCATAATGTAATTATACAAACCCAAGCTGGATCACAATATTTGTAATGAAGTCATCTGTTAGAAAAATGCATGCCAGGAGGTAAATTGCTATTTTGTTATATTTATTCTCAATTACCTTTATGCAGAAGTTCATTTGGGGCTGCAGCTGTGGAGCTATTGGCGACTCACATACAATGCAAGTAGGTGTATTCATTGGCACGAGATGTCTGCATTCAAGACATGGTGCCATCTGAAGAAAAAGCCACGTCACAGCATGTTAAGGACCATACTGAGATCATTAAGGTTATCATGAGATTTTCAATATTTTCCCGGTTAGAGTCTACGTCAGCAGCAAAGTCACTGGAAACACAGCAACTGACGGCAACAGATGCTGATATTGATCCTTAAAGATCAAAGGTGGTTGAGGAAATATAAAGACAACTGGAAAGAGAATGCTTTATTGACTACCAGAAATATGCCAGAAAGGTACTAAGTTAATTTTCAGTAAAAGTAAAATGCTACTATAAAATGTGTGCAGGTAGTTTGAAATTCTCTTAGCTATGAAGCTCATCTAAAGATGCGGTGAATATTCTCAGTCATCACTTGAAACTACAACATTGCCCCAGACAAGACATCTTTCTGATGATAAAGAAAAAAAATAAATACACCACTGACTTGTAAGATCAAGTTATTATCTCTTGGGAAGAGCTTAGAGAAGACAGTTACAGGTATCACTGTAAAAACTCAGTGGTCTATGTGGGCATATGCCCACATGTGCCACTGTTTAAGGTTTCATGCATATTAGATGGATCTTCTACAGCTATGACTTAAGCAGTAGTTACTAACTAACTGCACTAGTTAGCACTGGAATAAGATGCGTATGCAGGTCCTGAAGATGCGATGGTTGTTGTTGCAGGATGAGGAGAAATCTGAATTTGGTAATGTTTCCTGACACAGGCAAATAAGACACAATTTACTTTTTCATTGCTATCCTTATTAAAATATATGACACTTGAAGCAATCTATGGTTAATTTTGCCCATCATTTAGGAATTACATCGGGTCCACTGCTAAAGGTATTGAACAAAATAAAACAATCAGAACAGAACTTCCCAAACAGAAGTGTGACTAAATATGAATTGAATGTGTAGCATTGAATGTGTAATTCGCTGAGGTAGTTGGCTTCTCCAAAGAGGATTTGTTGTTTGTTATGACGTTGTGCTGACCTGAGCTCCTTCAGGGGGTGGGAAGCGACGTACTGGCACAGGTGGGATAGGAGATCCACATTCCTGACAGAAGTGAGCCAAGGGGTCAGACAGGCGAGGTGCAGAACAGTGTGCACATCTGAAAATACGAGCAAACTGGCTGAGCTTGTTTTGGTATTGTACTGCTGCATAATAATGAATAATTTGGAACTTGTTGTGACAGGATTTAGGCCACTGATTCCTCAGCTGTTGTTTCCAAGCTGTAGTGGTCCGTCAGACCATGCCCAGCATCCATGATATGAGGTTCTGAACTCTAAACAGCTTTGCAAGGTAGGAAGCTCTTGGCTGCTATGGAGTTTCATACTTTCTTCCTCATCATGTGAGGTAAACAAGTCTCCTGACACGCAATCTGTATCAGACCTTGCTGCTGCAACATGGGGAACCACTGATGTAGATCACATAACCCATTCAATACTGATAAGCACTAATGTTCTGTGAGACTACTCCAGTGAGCAGTTTTCACCTACAGCAGTGAGGGCTGTACTCTAATTTGAAAAGACGGCTTTTCCTCTGATCCTACAGGTGTTAGGAATTTTTTCTTTTTAAAAGGATGATAAGATAGTTGATAACTGTTTATAGTGAGATGTAAATAAAACTATATGTAAGAGAAAGAATTTTGGAAGCCCAACCTAGATCACATTCTTCAGTTATGAGCCAGTGTCTGTCTTTGCTTTCCTCATTTTTATACAGCCCCACAGTATTATCAACTTGGTTGCAAAAGGCAATTGCTCAGTTACTTTCCAAGGACAAATATGTTAAAAGGAGAAGTCACTTACTTGAGGAAATCTGTTTCCCTCTGGATCCTTGCCACTTGTGTGCTTGATAAGCTTTTCCGGCTAGTCACTGCAGAAGAACTGGCAAACTGAAATAAAGGTAATTCTTCAGCCTTGGTAAGTGAATATTTGCAAAATGCATATAAGAGTAGCAAAATCAGCCGAAGATGTTATCTGAGACAAACTGCACTGAAATGCATTGCTTTAAGGAATATCTAATGCACTTGATTCCCCCATTAGCTGCATTAAGGACCCACAGCTTCTTCCAATAAAAATAAATCAATGTCTTGCTATTTATATCCAAGACAGCATTACTGAATATTGTTTTAAATATCAACTTGCCAACATATAGCAATAAGTATTTGTTAATCGCAGATTCAGTAATGTATTAGAAGAGAATTAATAGGAATGTAGGCATTGTTAAATTGCTTTGCCTGGTTTTGTCCTTACCAATAACTGTGTACTGCTTTGGGCATTTCTATTCTAGTGTGTCTTTGCCAGTAAATTTAAATTAGTACCGTATAATACAGCCAAAGGCATTTATTTCTGCAAGATTATATGAGCATGATCACAAATCTTCACATCTTTATTTTTTTAGAGTTCAGTTCTGATGGCAGCCTTTTGCAGTTTTCCTCAGCACCCCTTCTCTTACCTGTAACAACTCTATTGGTAGTGCTGAGATGGATTCCTCTCCGTACTCTGTTGTTCCCAAATGACTGGCAAGGAGCTGTGGTCCTTGCAGGGACCTGTGAGTAGTCTTTCCTTCTGTTTCCAAGTCTAAAATTACAGTCCGGTTATTCCACTGTCATTCACTTCATGCAATTAACATTATTAACACAAATATTACATACTCTTGCTTTAAATTTCAATAGCTAGAAGTGTATTTGACATCCAGATTTTGGGTTCAAATAAACTGCATGGAATTACACTAGAAGAAAGCTCATTCCCCTCTGAAAGACCTTACTTTTGTATTTTTCTCTATTTACCAGTTGCTTCCTTCCCACATGCTCAGAAAAAACCCAGTTCCTAAGAGTAAATTAATGAGTAAACATTAATACGATTCTCTGCTCTTAAACAGTCCCATTGCCGTTACCATGGAATAACAGGCTTTATCTTTTGAAAAAATCTGGGTCGAGCTTTCATTTCTGCTTTGTGTATTTATTTTGGAATCTTACTGCAAGCAAACATCAGTAAAGAACTCTGTAAAGCATTTCCAATCCCATCAATTTAACAGCATTTTCTGGTACAAATGGAAATATAGACTGGGCCTTGTTTTGTTGCCAAGAAATTAATGATATTTTAATATGTTTTTAATTGGTAATGTGAAATGTATGGAAGGTAATTTTTGTTCCCTATTTGCAGTGTTGAGAAATCAAAATTGAAATTCCCAGAGGATATTCTGTCTTCTGAGGTGGTTTTAAAATTACCCATATTTTACCAGTGATATAAGAGGAAAACTTTACATTATTTTCAGCTAAGACAGAAGTCTATTTCAGTTTTATGAAGTAATACTATACCTTGAAAATCTTGGGGTGCTTCACTCCAGGCAGACTTGATTTCCACATTCACTCCATTCTTCTTTGGTTTTGTAGTAAACATTATGCCTTCCCTCTCCTAAAAAGTAATTCCATCTGAATTCCAAATGAAATTTTTGTTTTTGCTCTAATCCTCTCTTGCTACAGTTATTTGTTATGATTTTTAAAGTACGTGGTTACAGTATTTATTTTCAATGCAAGCATTTGAAAAGCTTAAATTATAAATAAATGTATTTTTTAAATATTTGACCTGAATTGGTCATAAAAGACCAGTGAAAAAAAGAAAAAAATAATGTGTCCCCTTGAAATTTTAATATTACAAAAAGGACCAAGACAGCAAAGATGGGCAAACAGAGAAAATAAAATATATTGAAAGTATAGGCAGTCAAGGTTTATCTCTAACTAATATCATACATACAACATTTTATATTCACACAGGGGGTTAAAATTGTTAAAACTTACCTGTGTGGCAATGTCTTTTAGGTAATTCTTCTCTTCAACAGAGAAAAGGATGTTTGGTTGCTTGTACTCTACCAGAAACACCTTTGTTACAACTGTACTCTCCCTGCAGTCCCTGAAAATCAATGTTCACAAAGCTATGTACATGCCACAAACCCATGTGCAGCAACAAGTAAGTCACTGATGAATATGGCTCATTTGCTGGAACATCTCTTCCAAGCTTGCAAGTCATTAATTCAGTTGGTAAGTATAATCCTGATCAATACTCTCAGGAACTACTGCTTTGTTTTGGTTAGGGGTTTTTGTTAGGTTTTTTTTAAGTTTAAAATGTTCACAATAAGAAGTTACCAATAAACTATACGGGTACTTTAATCCCTCAACATTTTTTACATGTAAAACTCTTGATACTCCTGTGTCTGCTTTCTGGGGTAACTATTGTTGGCCGTTGTTGCAGAAAACAAAGGAGAGCAAGATTTTTCTTCTGTTCATAATACCATATTCATTTTCCTAGTCAAACAGCAGGTAGCATGCTATTTATCTGATAAAACAACTGTTATTCTCTACTATTTGTTAAATTACAGCGGTAACATTGAAACTTCTGTAAATGCCCAAACCATTCATTTAGGATTGTCATTCCAGAGCACACCTGAAAACATCTTCATAAAAACATAGCAGAAACAAGTGTTAATCTAGGTAGTGATATCAGAAAATACATATAGGCCTAGGTTTTGCATGTTCCTACACAGGGAATGTAATGCTGTACTCCTGTGCAGACACAAGCAAAGGCTACCTGCAGGTGCTAATAGCAGGGAACAGCAAGCACAAATCCCCAACCGGAGTGGAAGTTTCTGCTCCCTGCGAAATAAAAGATAATGCAACAGGATACAGAGAATTCATGTGTCCTCTCTGTGTCTCTAAGCATGAAGTTAGTTTGGAGAAAGTCAGTGGCTGTGAAGCAAAATCCAGTTTTCTTTGTATGTATTGTATTTTTACTTTACCCTTACGCATACAACATTGTACTTAAGATGTGAGGATTAGCATTCTGTGCTCTTTTGGGAGAAACTAAGCAAATTCCTGGGAAGACCAACTTCTATAAATCTGCTGAATCACTGGATGACTCCAGAAAACATCATATGAGTTCCTCTGGCATTTCTGATGGTCACACTCAAAAGGATAAGCTTTAAGTATATTTTATATCTAGTATATTTTATTAGTTTCTCACCCACAGCCTCTACAGATCATTGACCAACATCCACAGCCCAGGATGTAAACATCCTAGAAATAATCCAACCACACAAACACTTAATGGATAAAAAGCGTTATGAGAAAGTGAAGTCAGTGCAACCTATGAAGATCACTCAGATTGCAAACTGGCTGGGGAAAGGGGCGTCTTTCATTTGCGAGGTATAGAGTGCTTTAACCAACATGGCTCCAAGCCATGACTGGGATATCTGTCCCTTGCCAAAATACAACTAAAATAAAACAGGACACTTACTTTGTAACTGCCAGTGCCTTGACCATTATTTTCCCAACTGGTAATATGATAGGACCCTTATACTTAAAAGTGTTATGCTCTCCATAGCCGGGTTTCCTAATAAGTTCTGGTTTACTTCCATCTAAAGTGTAATAAATAGAGACCTCAGGTGTATCTGAAAGACACAGAGAAAGTAATTAGCCAAACTGTATTCAACCTGTGAAAAACAAGCTCCACTCTTCAAAGTGCTCACTACTGTGCTTGATTTTTCTCGCATAAACAAAATAAAGCAGTTCCATAAATGACTGAATGTTTGGGACCAAAACTGTTTCTCCCATGAAAAATTAGTTGCTCAACAAACGCAAGTTCATTGTAAGAAATATTTCCCTTCATAAAGTAGCTGTGCAATGGTTTTGTATGAAAATGTTGCAACAGCTTGTCCATTCTAATGACAGAAAAGATATTTTTTTCCCAAGATGAAAGGTAACATTTCTAAAATTGTAAGGAAAGCCGTTCAGGTGAGCGTGGTACAAGGCACGTTCAAGCGCTGTTTTTGCAGTCAAAGTGAAATGCAACAGCTTAAGAGCTTGATCTTGGAAGCAATTAAGACTGCTACCATAGATGAAATAACTCATGTCAATAATATTTTTTGAATGCATAAAATTAAGTGCAAGTATATTTGCTGTATCAAAACATGTCAGTTAATTTTGTAAGTTCCTTAAGGAAGTGGTCACTCATAAAAATCATAATTAAAGGCAAGCAAAAATATAGAGGCTAAAAGTTTCAAATGAACACATAAGAAAAGCTTTTACAAAGAGTCAAAGCTCTTACTCATACCTGATTTTATTTCTATGAGAGTATTTGTGTCTATTTCATGTTTAGACTTCCCTGGAAGAGGGATTCGAAGTGGTATGACCTGAGGAACTGAGACAGAGCCAGCTGTCATTTTTCGCAGCAGTGATCTTTAAAAAAGAAAACCAGAAAGGCAGATAATAATTTTTCTAAACAGAAGAATGAATTGAGAAATAGTTTTTAATATGATTTCCTGTCTTTGTTTCTTTTAAAAAACACCGGATTCTTTAAACTGTTAGTTCTCATTAAAATCTGCATGATTTTCACACTGAAAAGGAGCAAGACCCTAATGACAGTCACACTTCTGACTTATTCTCCTGTCTTGGAACTGTGAACAAAGCTTGAGATGAGCACTGTCACTTTCATTTCACTTTGGCCTTCCTTGCTCAAGGCTGATTTCCATGTATTCACGTGAAACAGCTTTAGCATCCTACATCAGTGACACAGGTAGGAGTGAGTAACAGCAAAGTAACTGCACCCTAATCATGGCAGAGGTGGAACCAGTCTCTTTTTCACTGTGTCCATCTGAATATATAAAGATAGCCCGAAAAAGACTAAAACAAGACAGCTATTACTTAAGCTTATCTCAGCTATCGTGTGCATTAAGAATATACCTATAAAACAGGTGCCAAACATGTTCTATAATAATTTACATAGTCATTATCATGTCACACACTTCAAGAATGAAAAATTGCATTTGGATATGATAACATTTTACAATACAAAAAGATGTACTCCAGATCTTGGGAATTGATACTCAGGGCCAGGAAACATGTCTACACTAGAAGGATTTCGTTTTGTAACCAATCCTTCAGTCCTCCAGAAACGTTTCTTATGCTACTCATCAACGCAGACAGTAATGATTCAGCACGGGAGGTGTTCGTTAGTCCACGCTCTCACTGGGGCTATGATGAGGTAAGCCACAGCGCTGCCTGTAGCTGCCCATCTCCTGGGCTGGGTTGCCCGAAACAGTGGTTAAGGAGGGTGGGCAGTTCTCAGCCAGACGCTCTCGGGCTGCACGCAGTGGCACGGGAGATGCAGCGAGCGGTGGATCAGATCTTTACCTGACGCGAGGGGGCAGAGAGTATTTTGCCTCAAGGACCCGTCTGCTCTTGGCACACCTGGACCAAAAGCACAATGCCCTGTTTCAGCCTTCCGGGAGCCCATCACTGGTGGGACACAACCAGCCCTGCCGGCATTGCCAGCGTGCCCGGCCCCTGCCCCAGCATGGGCTCTGTCCCTGCCTGCACTTGCCCTGCCAGGTCAGACCCTGCTGCCCATCCCCTCACGGCACGGCACGGCACGGCACAGCCCACCCCACCCCACCCCTACTGTACAGCCCCTGCCACCCCGCTCGGTCTCGCTGCACGAGCCTGGCCACCCCACTCGATCCTGTCCCCCAGCCCTGCCCACGCGGTCCCGTGGCAGACCCTTGCCCACCCACTCAACCCCCACTCGTACAGTCCCTGCCCACCCCACTCGATCCCAGCCCACAGCTCTGCCCTTCCCCCCTCGATCCCTGCTATTGAGGCCCTTGCTCATCGCACTCGATCCCAGCCCACAGCCCTGCCTTTCCCCCTCGATCCCTGCTACAGAGCCCCTTGCCCACCCTACTCGATCTAACCCCTCAGCCCTGTCCGTCCCGCTCGATCCCCGCTCTCCCCCCCGACCCCCCCCACCTCCCGCGCTCCCGTTACCACAGACGCCGCGCGCCCGGCCGCGCCCCCGCCCTCCCACCCTTGGCCCCGCCAGCGCGGCCGCCTATTGGTCCGCGTCCCGCCGCTTAGCAACCGACCCCGCCCTCTCCGCCTCGCTGCTCTGACGTCATCTCTCCACGCCGCCCGCGCGCCGGGTGTGGGCTGCTGGCGCGGCTGGCACTGTGGGCCCCTTGCGCCATGGCGGAGGTGAAGGTGAAGCCGGAGGTCCCCGACCCCATGGATATAGAGAACAGGTGCTGGAGGCCGCCCCGGTGGGAGGCGGGGCGGCAGTGTATGTGTGCTGGGCGGAAGGCTGGCGGGCGGTGAGGGCCATGGCGGCGGGGGAAAGAGGGCCCTGAAGGGGCGGGATGCGCTGGGGGTCTGTGGGGACTGGCAGGGGGCCGAGGGAAGTGTCCGGGGCGGGGGGTGGAGGCGGCAGAGATGTGAGGGGAGTAGGTAGGGCACCTTGGGGGGTGGTGGTCAGGAGAGGCTTGCTGTTGTAGGGGCCACTGTCTTTTGTGCTGTGGCTGTGTCACGGATGAGTGATCTATATCGCTTAAAGGATCACTGTCAGAGGTATTAGCAAAAGTGGTTTTAATATGAATTTGTAAAAGCGCGAGTTAACAAAGTTCGATGGCAAGGTTCACTGTATTACTACATGGAAGACACAGGCAAAGGAAAATCAAGTTAGAATGATTTGCACAGAGACTGGAGATGCAAAGAGGGTAAGGGAGATCCTCCCATTGAGTCACAAGGTTCACAGTGGACCCCCTTGCTTTCTAAGTGCCTGATGGAGCTTAGGTGCGACTAGATCTGATCTTAGTCTCAGACTTGGACAATGGTTTATTTCTAATGGAATTATCTATACAAAGTTTATAATAATTAATACTGAGTATCAATTTTATTAGTATTAATTCAGCATGCTATCAGTCACTTAGTGAGGGTCTGTTGCAAGTAAGGAGTCCCTCTGCCTTGGGTAAAGAAGGATCTCTTAGTCTCAGGTAAGGAATCTCAAACCTTGAGAGGCATCCCTGCTCAAGGGGAGAGTCACCTGGTGTGCAGTCCAGTTGGAATTTAGTAAGAACTTGAATTGGAGTCATCCAAAGATCAGTCATTGGTAGAGGGTCTCTTTGCCTCAAGAAGTAACCTTGAGAGGCATCCCAGCTCAAGGCAGCCATGCTTAGTGGGGAGAGCTCTAAGAAGGCTCACTTAGGCTGTCAGATTTATGGAATAAAGTGGTCAACTTGTAGTCCAATTGCATACAGTGGGAAAGGTACGCATGAGACTCCTTGTACCCACAACTTTCTTTGCTCATTGATAAATGAGTCTTGGAAAAAACATGTGACTTTCACATGTTTCATGTGTTAATTGCATGATTGGTGTTCCAAGCTGATATGCATTGATGCTCGCTGTGTCACTCTGCTTCTTTGTGGTTTTCCTAGAGGAGTTCTTGGCCTGGCTATGGCCCAGGCCTTTACCTCCTTTGGAGCCTGTACCAAACTACTACGAGTTTGGTTAAGGGGTTGAGTGCATCCATCACAGGATGGGAGGTGCGTAGGTGGTAGTGAGGGACGGGGTCAGGTTACCTTCAGCTGCCCCGGTGTCTTTGTGTTCTTCAAAAATTTTACAAAGGGGAATTGCAACTTTTCTGCTTTAAGTTATTGGTTTCTAAATGGTATTTCATCTGTATTTGCATTCTCTGACTAGCTAGCAGTTCCGAACCTTTTGTTCATCAGAACAAAAGTTCATCAGAACCTTTTGTATAACGGAACTGTACAGGGAGCTTTAAAACCATGTACTTAATGAGAGCAACATAAAAGTAAAATGGAGAAACACCATGTTCAGTGTTGTCACAAAGAGCCAAGGTAGTTTGTCCAGCAGTTGCGGAGGAGTATATGTCAGCACAGGGAGCAGTTAAGTTCCCTCAATAGATATCACTGAGAAACAGTTCATGGGTACTTTTTCCTTGAGTTGTTCTTTTCCCTCTCTTCCATTCTGACTCTAATACTGTTTGAATTTGGTTTTGGATGCAACAGAACATGACTTTAAACTTGCTTTCATCCTCTCCCAGGATTATTGAGCTGTGTCATCAGTTCCCTCATGGCATCACAGACCAGGTGATTCAGAATGATATGCCTCACATGGAAGCCCAGCAGCGAGCCATGGCGATCAACAGACTGCTCTCGATGGTAGGGTGATCTCACCTTCCTCATGTTACTTCAGCCAACCCGGAGCACTCTTTGTACACGCAGTCTGCATGGTAGCAACTTGTTGGGCAGGGCTAGCAAATGAATCTCTTCGGATTTCATGGCATTTGCCATCATTCACAATTACCATAACTTACTTTCACAACAAAGTTGCCATAAGCACTTACCATTGCCAAAGCCAGTTAAAACTTACCTCAATTTACTCTTTCTGTTCTCTAATACAAAGTTACCATGAATGTGTATATCCCTGTGACTTTCTAGGTGAGGAAGCTACCCCTGAGGAGTACCACATTGGTGTTTTGATGTGTCTAAAGTTCTTTGTTCTTCTTTTCCTTGTGTATTACTTTGTAAAGCAGAATATGATACAATGGTCTAATGTAACAGTTGGGTGCAAGTGTAGTTGCAGTGGTTCAGCAGGTGGTAAGACGGCCACAGGTGGTAACCACAAGACCCATTAATGGTGGAGAATGAAATAGCTAGAGATAAAAGAATGGATGTTATCCCATGCTTTTATATGTGAAGGTCTTCTCCAAACCCCTCACAAAATCCCAAGGTTGTGGATTACTCTGATAATAAGCAGGTGAAACATCTCCAGGTCTTTTTTTTTTTGCATCTTCTATAAATTTCTCACATCTCACTGGGCATTTTCCTTTACTGTATCAGGAGTCAGCCTAAGATAGGAGCGAGGATCACTGTCAACTACTTCTGCCACTTCAGGAACAGAGAGTAGCTGTTTAGTCTTGCTGGTTCAGTGTGGCATAAACATGAGTATCGGCTAAATGTCCAAGGTCTTTAAAGATTAAGATTCCTTTCATTCCCTAGCTAGCTGCTTCATGGGCATGTGAAATCAGGAGATAAAACAGACTGAGTGGTGCAGTGGAGAGAGCACTGTTGAAAAGAGGGGCTTTCTCAGAAAAAGGGGTGTTGGAAAGTATCCAAACTGAGCAAGGTGTGGTGTTTTGGGTTTGTTTTTTTAATATCTGAAACTTCTTAGCTTGGACCATGCTAGGTGACACTGGAGCTAATCTAATCTCTTTTTGGTCTTTCTGTTATAGATGTGAAGTTTATCAGCACATTGGATGTCAGCTGTTGTGTTCAATAACTTTTGAATGGCTTGGCTAACAGTGAGGTTTCAAAGATAGTTAAGTCTCTAGAATTTGCTTAAAATAGATGCCTTAGGGTGTGTGGGAAGATCTAGTAAGTACCTCAAACGTGGGGAAGAACTGCAGTGAGAGCTCAGCCTTAATAAGCATCAGGTACTTCACTTGAGATAAGCTGCAAGTACTTCCATCTGTGGAAAAGCATTGAAGGGCCTCATCTTGAGGTGTGAGCCTCAATCAACCACGTAATGCATATCTGTAAGAAACAAGGCTGTAACTATGGGGAAATGATTGGCTGTCAATGAAAGAGTGAATGCTAGATAGTGCTGTTGTACACAGTGATGCTATTGGGCTTGTCTAATTGCTTGCCTCTTCAAAATAGAAAATAAGAATTTGCCTGGCCTGGGCAGAAGCGTCAAGGGCAAAACAAATGTTTTATGTGTGAGTGGTGCTGGTGATTTGCCTCTGAGAGGCACTACCAATCCTGGCTGGCAGTTTTCCAGTGGTCTCTACTTAGTAAAAAATAGAACTTTGCTACTGGAACTCATAATTGTTCAGAACTTGTGCAGTAGAGCTCCAATGTGATATCTGGGTAGTTGTGCAAATGAGTGTTTTGATGGAAAGGGAGAGCAAAGTATACAAGAACTTGATCTCCCTTGTGCAGTGGTGGAAGTTAGGAGAAATAGTAGGAGGTGCATAGATGTTGTGGGAAGGGATGGGAACTGTATTTGTTATTTCTGATAGCTGATGATAAATGGATACTTCTAGGGGAAAAAAGTGTCCTCAAGGGTATTGCTGCACTTGCAGGGAAAAAATATTCTCATGGGTATTATTGTTTCCAGTGGTTAGAAATGTTAGTTTTCCCTTTTCTTTAGTCAGTTGACATGAAATAAGGTTTTTAATTTAGAATGTCAGAAGATTCTTGTCATGTTCTGAAACAAGCTATTTGAAGGAAAGTAAATGCATTGTGCCCATCTCTCCTAGGGCCAACTGGACCTTCTCAGGAGCAATGCAGGTCTCCTATATAGAATCAAAGAGTCTCAAAATGCAAGGTAAGCCTCATATTTGCTGGATAAATATATTTGGAACACAATTCTGCAACTCAGCTGCAGTGTTGCTGAGAATGTAATGTAATATGGATTCTGTAACATTGATGTTGCAGAACATGACTGCTTGTTTCTGGAGGGTCACTCAACTCCCCTGAGCTGATCCTGAAAACTGTTTTAGGTACAGTGGCTTCTACTGAACAGGGGGTGCTGTGGGACTACAGTTCTAACTTGCTATCAGAGTTCCTGGTCCAGATGGCAGCAGTGATCTGTGCAAACATATGTATATGCTCAGGTGAAATCCAGCTGAAGCCTGACCATACCGTCTGCAAACTGCGATTTTGTGGTCTTCCTCACTGCTTATGTTACAGGATCAGCACTCCTATTTACAGCTGTTCCAGGAGGCCGCTTGAACTGCTCATGCTCTTTGATTTATTAAAATGAACCTTCACACCATGTCTTGTGATGACTGTGTAAATCTGAGTAAAAGATGCCCAGACATAGTTCTGGAAAGAAGCATCCTTCAAAGTTATCCCCAGTGCAGACGTGTCATCCTCTCTTTCAAATGCTTTAAAAAAAGATTGCTGAGTTCAGGCTTTCTCAGACCGGTGAAAAGGCATGTCTTAGAGTTGGGAGCATGCTACTACCCTTTGTAGACGTTCTGCCTAGAGACAGATTATTCTAAATTATGCTTCGTGCTGCGTTTGACCTTCCACAGTTGTGTTAATACATGACTCCAAATTCCCCATTGTTAGGACAAGTTGAGTGACTCCTGCTTAGTCACTTTTCTTTCATACTGTGCTCTTTTCTCTTTACTGTGGCTTCTCACTGGCAAGCTTGGCTTGATCCAGAGAAGTTTAGTGTCATGTATTATATTTGCCAATGGCTGGTTTATTGTGTAGGTTTTTTTTTTTCCTTTGTGCATTGTTTTTTTCATAGTACGTGTTTTCAGTTTAAAACAAATCCATCTTCTTTCAAATTTTGGACCTTTCAAAAATCCTGATGTCTGTCTTACTTTACAGTAAAATGAAAGGTTCTGACAATCAAGAGAAGCTGGTTTACCAAATTATAGAAGATGCAGGCAACAAAGGTAGTTTAAATAAATTATAATTGTGAATGGTACCAACTCTGTTTACTTATGGAACTGTTCCTGTCCAAACTTTTAAATGCTTGTCCAGACAATACAAATACAAAATCTAGAGTCCCCATACTGGGTCTGTAGCTAATGTTCATGTGTCCACTTTTTTAAAAACAAAAGAGAAGATTACATATTTCTCTATTAAAATAACAACCTGTTCTGATTGACTTTTGGGGGCGCTCTTTCAGAATATTTGAAATGTGGAATGCATATTATTTATGGGACTGTCAGGTTGAGGAGTCCACAGAACACTCACTACTTAAAAGAAAATGTGGTATCTATATCAGATTTAACAGGTGTACTCCCTGCAGAAACCACTAGTAACTAAGCTTTCTCAGCAGTCATTACACACTGTGGTTGAGAGATGGCATCTAGAACTGGCCATCATATTTCTGTTGAAGCAAACACAAGTTACCTAAAAATGCAAGAACACTTTCTGTGATGTATTCATGCTGGCAGTGAAATGGGGTCCACTTGTAAGAGCTCTTGGAGGAGAGGTAGAGGACAGAAGGACAGTGTGGTGGTTGTGGTATGCATTTCTTGGTTTTGTCAGTTGGCTTTTTTTTTTTTGTTCTATCCCCTTCTGTCCCTTGCCCTTTTGTTGGGAGTGGTAGGATTGAGGATACATCCTATGGCTGTCAAGTGAGTCAAGTAATGTTGTGATGTGACTTTTGGTTTGTAAGTATGTACAGAAACAAATGGTTTCTTCATTTCTGTTCACTTCTCTGATTTTAAACAGGTATTTGGAGCAGGGACATTAGATACAAAAGTAATTTGCCTTTAACGGAGATCAACAAGATACTGAAAAACTTAGAAAGCAAGAAACTAATTAAAGCAGTTAAATCTGTAGCAGTGAGTATTTTGCAACTTTTTTCTAAACAATTTCAAACGTTTGCTGCACGCTGTGTATGTTTGAACATGGGACTGGGAGCAGAGAAACCTCATTCTTCCTCCAGCTTTCTCACTGACTATGCACCAGTGTTTGACTGTCTGCCTTTAGTGTGCAGGTCTGAGGTGCAACAGATATGAGAGGCTATAATGTTTATTAAATAATCAACATACTACTAACAAACTGATTAATAGTCTAATTAATAAACACATCACTATTAATATACAGTTCTATCACTTCCCACCACTACTAATTACACACCATTACTATCAAATTGCAGTTTTAGTTCTCTTAATTCTTTATTGCACACGACTTGTCATAGTTCTGTTACCCTTCACAAACCGCTTGCACTGCTTGCTACTAACCTGCAGTTCTGTCACCATTTTCTCTGTGCTTCCATACCTGGTCTTTAGGACGTAAACCTAGGGAAGAGTCTGGTGGGTTTTCCTCCAGCATCCCAATGGGCTTGGGTACACCAGCCAGCTTTTCTGCTGTCTACGCATCCACACTCCTGCTGTCTGCAGATCCTGCCCTCTCTTATTCTCTGATTTTCATATCTTCTTTTTTGTTTCTTAACTATTTTTTTTTCTACCACCCTTTTCTCCTTTCTCCACTCGAATAAGCAACCTGCCCATAATTACTTTTTATCCATTGGTCCCAGTTTTGCTGTACCACAATGTGGTATGTCTGATACCAAAGCAATCTCAGCCTTTTATATGGGACTAGTGATGTGGTTAGCTAGCTGCGAGTGGCCTTGCAAAGTTCCTCTCCCTTGGAGATCCTGAGACTCCCTTCAGTTGTCCAGTTCATACTGGATTTGTATTGTTTACTTTAAATAATTTCTAAGACATCTGATTCTGTTTTAGTCTTGCTTCCTCTACTCTGTTTCAGTTACTCAAGTACTTTCTTATCTTATGTGCAAACAGTCTGCGTACCAGAGTAGGGCTTATCCTTTTCCATGCTTTTTCTCACACTGTTATAATGCTCATACAGCATCCTGCTCTCCCTTACCTGCTTAATTACAAATCATTGATATTAGCATGTTCTTTGGACATTCTCCTGGTTTCCAGCAGAGATTCTGTCTTGTTGCAGGGCCTGGTACACTAGGAAGACCATTTGTTTACGAACTCTTGGAATTTTTATGTTGTGTGCCTTTTCTATGTGCCAGTCTCATCTGCATCGTGGAGGCAATACCTTGGGGTGTGTGTGTGCGTGTTTTGGGGGGGGCAAGGGGAGAGAGAGGTGAGGATAACTTCCTAAATAAAAATAACACGGGGATAAAGTTGGACATAGAGAAGCAGTAGCTTTTTCATGTTCTTGTGAGAGATGCTGGTTTCATCTAGTCATAGAGGGGATGTAACACTGCTAAAATTACTTCAGTGGTTGCTGAGTAGTCCTTTGGATGACCATTGTCCTTTATCTGTCTGACTGAAGCGGCATTCCCACTTGCCCTGTCTAGGTGTGGCAGTAAGGAGTGGGCTTGCAAGGGCTAACTTTAGCTACAGAGTTTTATCATGTAAGGGTCCTCCTATCATCAGTGCATGGGTTGAATCGTGCGGAAACACTTGAAAGCTTCTCCATTAAGTTTGTCTTTGTGTTCTAAAGACGTTTTCCTGCCCTTCTTTAACTGTTGAGGGGGATTAGAGTCAGTAGGCTAAAATCAAACTCTAATATCTTCTTCAGTGAGGTTTGCATTGTGTGCACATTGTTAGTAGAATTCTCTCTTTTAACACTGTGTTATAAAATGATTAGAAATCATTTAGATGATTCTCTTTATCTCCATGTTACCTGTGGATCAAACATGTTAAGGATAGCTCAAGTCAGCTGGATTGCTGTGCCCCAGGTTTTAGGAGTAATGAACTACCTTTTGCAGATACCTTCTTAAATCTTCCTTTCTTAAGGAAGACTTTCAGCTGTTAAGAGCTGTGCACTTTTCTCTAACAGGCATCGAAGAAGAAGGTGTATATGCTATATAACCTGCAGCCTGACCGGTCAGTGACTGGTGGGGCTTGGTACAGTGACCAAGACTTTGAGTCTGAATTTGTGGAGGTGTTAAATCAACAGTGTTTTAAATTTCTACAGAGTAAGGTGAGTGCCGCTACTAAAGTCACCTTCCATTTGTCTTGTGCAAGTAATTATTTTCTTTATAAAACCAGTGACAGGCAAGGCTTAAGTTTTCCATAAGTGTTGGCCATTGTTATAACTGGGTCAGCAAATCTGTACTGGCTTGTGTTTGTCACTGCAAGTGTGATGATGTTGCATTTTAATAATGCATATTTTCACACACTGTACAGGGATTGAAGCCTTCTGTCTCCAAGGTCCAATGACGAGCTAGGCAGAGGACCAAAAAACCTAGTAAAATTCACTGCTTTTCCTGCAGAGCTCCTAATTTCTGAGAGGACGGAAGGCACTAGTCAGTCAGCTCTCCCTAGAATACAATTTTCTCTAGTATAACTGCAGAAGGCTGCTCTCCATTAAATAAGTCCTATGCAGATTGCAGCATTTCTTTATTCCATCAAAATGTATTTTAACTGACACTAGGTACAGCAGAAACTTCTTTTGTGTCAAAAAAACCACCAGATGCTCATATTCCATCATATTAATCTAAATAATTGTGTAAATTTTATGTCATATTTAGTGTAAAATGATGTTTGGTTGTACACTGCATTGTCTCACGTGCATCGGTCTTAAGGACATAGCTGTAAATGCTAAATAAAAAACATGTCCCAGAAATGATTTGGAAATCAACTTTTATATTTCAGTCTGCCTCAAACTGAACCACGAAAGAGGCTCTTGGCAGTGAGTACTGACTATAGCTCATCTTTGCTTTTTCTCAGGCAGAAGCAGCTCGAGAGAGCAAACAGAACCCCATGATACAGAGGAACAGCTCATTTGCCTCATCCCATGAGGTGTGGAAATACATCTGTGAACTGGGTATCAGTAAGGTCAGAACAGATTCATTTTAATATTCTCAAAATTCTCAGTGCATGACTAGCTGCAGGAGTTGGGTCCTGCAAATTTGGTGAGGGTCCAATGAGTGCTTCAGTAACTGTAGGGCACTATATTGGAAGTGGGCTCTGCTGCTTTATTGCTTTTTGAGGAGGGTCATTAGTGCTGCGTGGGATTCCAGGATAGTTTGTACATGTGGGTTTTCAGAATGTATAAAAGAGCTAACATTCACATCCTTGTTGATGGAAATTGGAGTAAGTTGTCCTTTAACAATCTCAACTGGTTTATATTTCATAATTACTCTCAAGTTTTCCCATGCGCTTCAAGCAGTTTTAGGGGAGAGAAAAACCCTGCAATTATTGGTCACCATCAATGGGTATATCTTCAGCAGTCTTGTCTTTTTCTTCTTTCATGATCATTTTCCTGTAAAACTGGAAATGTATCATGCTAGGATGATGTAGATGCTTGAGGTTCATAGGAAAGTTCTTTTTGATAAGCCAAGGCTAGTATAAACCAAAAACGCTTGGGAGGTAGGAGGTATTGGCATTTGCTTTTCTTTTTGTATCTGCACAACCCCATAAAGTGCCCAGTGTGAGTGGCGCCTTTATCTGGGCTAGGTTAGAACTCTTAAGGCTTTGGTATTCATGGTGTTTGTTCGTTTCCTCCTTGCAGGACTTACTGGCATGCGTCTTTCCTAATATTTATTTTATAAATCATTTCTTAGGTAGAGTTGTCAATGGAAGACATTGAAACCATTTTAAATACACTAATATATGATGGGAAAGTGGAGATGACTATTATTGCTGCAAAGGAAGGGACGGTAGGCAGTGTGGATGGACAGATGAAGTTGTACAGAGCTGTTAGTCCTCTCATACAACCCACTGGATTAGTCAGGACACCCTGTGGACTCTGCCCTGTAAGTAACCACTTCTGTATATTAATAGGTGGTGGGTGAATGCAGATTTTGAATACAATCCTGCAAACATCCAGCCAGCATGTTGCAAGGTTATGCCAGTGAGTGATCCTCGTGGCTTTCTGCTACGCTTACGAGTGTTACCCGTGATGCCTTAGCTGTGGTGTAAGAGGCAGGTGCTTCAGTTTAGCCCAGGATGTTTACCACTTACATCCTGTCTCTTCACTGGACTGTGTGTGAAAGGGTGCTGTCAAAAGTGGTCCATTCCAAATTATATTACTATATTTTCTGATTCCAAGTTTGCCTGTTTATGTTTTTTAATAAGCTAACTTATATTTCTGTCTAACTTTGGCCTCTCCTGCTTGGATTGTAAACTGGTATGTAGGTAAAACTTGCCAGTGTGCGTCGTTTACTATAGTGGGGTCTGTTTTGCTTTGTTGTGTTTATATTACTCCTCCTCAGAGCTGGCATTGGACTTCCTAGATGTTGGCCTGTGTTAGACTACTGCTTTTCTACTGGGGAAGGAGCAGAAAACATGTGAGCATGTTACTTCCAGTTATCTTGTGCTTGCTGTATATAATTACTGACACACGGCTTTCTTTTGCAGGTTTTTGATGATTGCCATGAAGGTGGTGAGATTTCTCCATCCAACTGTATTTATATGACAGAGTGGCTGGAGTTTTAAAATGAACGAAAACTGTAAACTGGATTCATGCTTCACAGCCAAGGTGACAAAGCAGCAACTTCAGGACATGGAGTGACTTTGTTTTTAATGAAACATAAAGCAGCAACAACAGCAGTTGTGTGAGCAGTCCCATGAGTGGACTGGAAATTGAGTCAGCGCTGAAGATCAAGGCTGAAGTGGAAATGTAGATCCACTCTTGTACCAAAAATTGGTTGTGTGACTTGAAAAGTGCCATAGAACAGCTGTGTTGTGATGCATGGCTTCCAAGGATTGTGTTGAGTACTCCACAGATGCTCATTCTGAATGAGAGAAAATAACTCATTAGCAGATCAGAAAGACTTGCTAATGAGTGTTGCCAAGAATGAGATTCCAAACTTTGCTTTCAGACTAATGCTACTGGTGGGTGCTTAAGTCCTAAAGCTGACACTTTCCTCCTGCGATAGCTACCATCTAATTGAAGACAGAATCTGATGTGGGAAAGATCCTAAATATGTCAAACAGAACTCACTGATTGTTTATTATATTTCTTACCTGCTAATTTATCATTAAACCCCTGATTTTTCTCAGGTACATCTGTGCTTCATTTCCTCCATTGCTGCCATTGCCTGGTGATGCATCTGTTGTATTTATTCCTTCATCTGACAGCTACAAGATCATCATCAAATCTGTGTTGGTGTGTTCTGGCAGCTGCATCACATACATATGTCAGCTGAAATGTTGAGTAGAAGTATTCTGGGAAGATGTGTTTTCCAGAAGAGAAAGAAGAGTTCCTCTGGCCTGATGGTAGAGGGAGATTTTTTATAGATTATCTGAATACCCTCAGGGTTAACAAAGATGCCAGTAACGCTTGTTTGTACATAAATATGCCCTCTGGTCTTGATTTGTGATCTGAGAAAGGCATGATACTGGTACATCATCAAAAAGCACAGTCTTCCTGTGATGCGGAGCCAATTTGTGTTTCTCTTAATTGTGACCTCTCTGGCTCCTTCTCTCTGTGACTCTGGACTGATCAACTGGCAGTAACTTACAGACTCTGGTGTTGTCATGAGCCTCGTGCCCAGGGTATGCCGGGTCATGGACCTCTTGAGAGAGCTGTGTCTAGTTTCCTCTGGCTATCACTGTCCATCTGGCAGTATTAGAGGGGTGATACTGCCTTTGGAAAATGCAGGTTCAAATCCCGTCTGGGAAGTAAACAGATTTTTGTACCAACTGCGTTATGCTAATTAGTTACTGCTCCTCTTCCCTAACCTATTATCAAGCAGCTTCCATGGGGGGAAAAATGTCTGCTGCTTTTTCATAAATGAGACTATTGTCTGTGTATAGTACAGCCAGCTCTTCCACCATCCAGCGTAACAGAGGGCTGGAATGACATGCTAGCAGGCAGGGCAGCATAGACACATGAACTGTGCAGAGACAGTCTGGTCCCAGTACAACTTGCTACCTGTGGCTTAATCTTGTTGTGTCCAGCCTGGCTCTCTACACAACTACTCAGTATCTTCGTGACAGCCTTCCAGCACTGGGAAACAACTAGAGGGTCAAGCTCAACATGGGGACCTGTTGCTTCTAGCTATTTTCAAAATTCCCTGTCTGAAAATAAGCCCACCTGGACACTTGTGGTGGGAGGGCAGTGGTCAAGAACCTCTACAACTGAGTTATCAGCATGCCAGGTAATCTGACTGTTGAGTAGTAAACAGTGGGCTAACATGGAGAGATTTTTGGAAGACAGTTTACCTAATAAGGGTAGGGGAGTTTACATCAGCTATTTCAATATTGCCTGGGAGTTTGCACCTTCTAAAACCAGTCTGGATCACATCTAAAAGTGTTCAAATCTTGCTCGATTCCCATTTACCTACTTACAGCATGGGCTGTGGACAGAAGGACAGGTGGTAAGTGCTGTACAAAGGATAAAACTCCATATGGCTCCTGTCCCATACAGGGAGGATATAGATACGGAGGCGAAGGCTCCTTGTTTGGGAGCAGCTAGGCATGCTGTCTCCAACTGGAGCAAACAACTCTGATAAGCTTGCATGTCCATGGAAGGAGTTTGATTGTATTAGCTAGCGTGAGCACCCACAGCTGGCTCGCTCTTTTGTTGCAGTGATGCCTATCTACAGAGGCAGAAGAGCTCTTGCACAAGAGATGTGGGGGTGAAATGATCACGTTTGTTCCTTCTCTGCCCCCTTTAACCACACTGAAGCCTGAGGAAAACGCTGCTCGCTTCACTGAAGGGAGCCCTTAACCTCAGCTTCAGCCCTCCCCTATGTGGCCAGAGGTAATTTCATTGAGGTGTGGGGCTGGGGTTGCCTTTGTCTTCCTGTGTTCAAAGAGGATCCAAGACAATGGGGTCCTGAATCCTGCTGCTGCAGAGATAACACCTTGTTTGTGCTGTACTGCAGCTAGAAGATAGCTTTCAGGGAAACAACACGTCTTTATCATGCAGGTATGTCACTTTATGCACTATAACCATATTCACTGGTTATAAGAAAAAGGAGAGCTTGTGAACAGCTTTAGGAAGCAGAGAACTGGTTTGTTAAGCTCTTTAAATTCTGGCTCAGTTGTATCGGGTTTATCTGGTTTAGATGACCTTTGTGGTCTCTGAAGCTTCTTAGTGTTGCAGCTGTAACAAGACTTCTCACATTTGGAAAAAAACATGCCTATAGAGCAAAGTAAAGCAATTTCACTTTCCTATCTGTAAAATAGGAATCTATCTGATCTATTTCTAAATGAATTAGAGGAATGATCTTTCTGTCACTCTGGTTCTTCATGAATATGATCTCTGGCTAATCTATCAGCCTGTATTTCTTTTTAAAAAAGGGAGTAAATGCTGAAAGGTAACATTAATAGTCTTGTCTTTTTTTTTCCTTCCTGAGTTTCTTCAGTCTTCTACCTGGCAAAGCTGTCCCTTTTGCAAACTGGGATGAAATATAACTACTAGTTCCAGTACTGAATATGAAAACACTTATGTGTAGAAAGCTGAGAGCTAAAGTTAACCCTCAAGTTAACCACTTGGAAGCATGATCCGGATCCGCTCACTTCTTTATGCACGCTTCATACAAGAGGTCACAGTTCAGCTGCTGCAGGACCATAAGGTACCTTCTGGGTCTGAGAGCTCAGCCCTGTTTTCAAGAGCCCTGGGGTGCGCAGACCCTGCTGCGAACCTAGCAGGCTGTTCTGAGCGCTTTCCTCACTAGTGGTAACCAATTGTCCAAAGGCGAGGTGGGGGGTGGTCACACCCAAATGCCGTTTTCACATGGAATCGAGTGCAAGATTTTCTAAGAGAAACATTAACTACTGTACCAGGCTATATTGTGAACTGAGAGAGAGTACAGCTAGCAGGTACTGTTTGACATGTCTAGCCTTTACAGTCCAAAGTTTAAAACATTAACATTAATGGCAAACTTGAAGCTTTGATAGTGAAAACATTTACCCCGTGGCTGAGTGGCTGTTCGGTTTTTCCTAGTTTTGTTACTCTGATTATAACTTCAGCTCCTGTTGGAGGTGTTAAGCGTAATGGTTGTTCAGCTGGTGCTGTTCGAGTGCCATCTTCTGTCTCGTCCTGGTATGGCTACTCTAGGGCTCAGTGTAAAAGAAAAGAGAAAGCTCTGAAACCCTGCTCTGGTTTCCTGTTTTGCCTCCACGGGCAGAGCAGTTTTTGGAAAGAAACAACAGCGAGTGGGGACAGTTGGGTCTCCTATTGCTGCCAAGCATTTCGTGCTTTGAAACAGGGTATAGACACCTTAAACAGGGCTATCTGCCACCACACACAGACCACCTTCCCCTCTTGCTTCGCGTGGCTGGGACTTTTTATCACTTCATCTGTGGGAAATAGGTAGCCAGGCCCTCAGCTGTGCTGAGCCCAGCTTAGCCTGTAGCCTGGGGAGGACAAAAACGTACTGCGAGAAGCTCCACGGATGGTGTCCAAGTTCTTGTTGAAAACACTTAACTTCCTCCCTGAGAAAGATAATTCTTGCACTTCACAGCACTCTTCAGGAGATCCTGGGGGAGTGGGGAGGAGGGAAGCTGAGCTCAAAGCATTCTCCTCTTTCAGTTGTTAAACACAAAACAAGTCGGGGCTTAGCCTGTGTTTTTTCCCCTCTCTCACTTTTTGAGCAAGCTTGCAATTCTTCTAGGAAAACAGATGGATGGGAAATCTTCTATTTCAGTTATTTGGTCTACAAACGCAGGGCTTTATGATTTTGTTCCTCTTGCAAACTCAAAGTAGTTGCTTAATGTTTTAATTAATCTAATGCTAGTAAGGTGGGTGCAACATGGCGTTGAAGCCCTGGCTCCCAGTAAGGTGCTGGGCTTTGCTTTTGAGACATGACAACATGAAGAAGATGTAAAGTGAAGGATAAATTAGCAATTCCAGAAGAGCAGATTTGCTTTGCCTCTTACTGATATTGCTTGGAGAGCAAGTCCTGGGTCTCAGGATGTTAACAATAGTAGTAATTTGAATTTTATACAGTATAGCATATAAGCATAGGGATCATTCTTCTACTTTTTTATTCCTACTGAATTTGTGACATTTCTGCTCACGTTCAGATTTTACACAGCAAATTTTACCCCTGCAAAGCACACAACTTGCCTTATGTCAAGAAGCTGGGAAGGCAATACTAATGTTCAGCTCAGACAGCATCTCATTTTGCTTAGTTTTGGTCCTGGAACATTGCTCTCTGCTGTTAGATGCTTCAGTAGAAAATACACCTTTTCTGCCCCTGAGAAGAAGGAATGAATGGGTCTTGGTTAAAGCAGTTTCCTCAAGATAATGCCAATCTCCCGTGGAATTCAACATTCTGAAAATGGCCCCTATCTGTGCCCTCAGGCAGTTCTGCTCCATATCTGTCAGCCAATTCCTTCTGTCCTTTCCAGGGAAGGGAAGAAGGACAGCTGATGGATCCAAACTCTACAATAGCCCAGTGGCAGTTTCACTGAATGATCTTTGACTGTCAGGGTCTGTTGAAGTATCTTGAGGGGCACAGAGAACAGAGTTGAAAACCTTGTCCTTCTCTCAATGGTTTAACTTCTTGCTATTTCTAGTGTAAACAAACTCTTAGTGCAGACTGTGAACTGGGAGCAGTCACAGATTTTTACAGGTACTTGAAGGCTGAGAAGAGATTACCCCCCCCTTTTTTTTTATAGCCAAGCATTCCATCATAGACTGTGCAGTAATGTTTAAAGCATATTTATATTCCAAATTGCTTATTATATGTGAAAGCTGGCCACATTTCCTCTGCCGGGTTTTACCATAACCTTCATATAGCTAAGAAGAGTGTAAGATGTGTCACACGTAGCTCATAGAGTAGAAACAAAGATCACCCTGCAGTAGGTCACAACCGAGAGCCTCTAGAGGCAATCTAAGCTCCACAGTTTGACCAGCTTTTATGTTTCTTGTGCTAGTTAACTGGTTGGAGGCAATGCCATCGGTATCAGTAGATGTCCATACCACTGGCTGCCTTGGTTTTTTATATCTGCCATATCAGAGGTGTAGGCAGACACCAACATGACAGCTGTGTGAGTTCTGATGTACCTGAGAAAAATGAGAGCCTGGTGATCAAACCTGAATGGAGGACCACACTGCTGCACAGCATTTCAAACATGTTGCTCCTTTCGTTTTAAGCTGAGTGTTACCAAGAAACTTCAGAGTGAACTTTAAGCTTTCTTCTAATCAATGACTTTAAGAAAAATACAAAATATTCAGAACATGGATTTCTGTTGCATTTAAAAGAGGGAAGACAAAAAACCCAAAGCTTGACAGTGCATGCTTGAGTGAACTTGATCACAGGGCATGAATTTCCTTTAAGCAAAGGTGGAGTGATGCTCACACAGAAGCCTGGGGAATATTTATAGGCTGACCACTACATGAATTTAAGGCATGCACCCAAACTATTAGAAGTCAGTCAAGATGTTTTACTACAACAGCTTTGCCCTTAGAAGTATGTGTGAAAGTCTGCAGCATTCAGCAATGGATTTATGTGCGTACATTAAGACAGGACAAATCCCACTTACACGGCATTACATGAAGATGCAGTGGAGGATTCATGTCATTAGTCTCACTAGAAACAGGCTTTGCCTCTGACTTCAGAAGAGACTGTGGGAAGCAACAAGAGAGGGAAGCAATGAAAGAGGGAACACATTTGCTCAGATTCAAGGCACAGACGAGTCAGATTTGGTCCAACCTCTACCATACGTCCACAGGCAGTGTGTTGCCTTTCTGAATGCTGTGGCCACCCCTGGATCTCTCCTCATCAGAATGTCTGGGCAACCAGGGTTTTCCCAGCAGACTGGGGTACAGGTTTTCTCACTGAATGATGAGCCACTGTGGTCTCAAGCCAGCTGTGAGGGTAAAGCTGGCTCCTGCTTCTTTTCTGGGAACAGTGAGGGAGGAAAATCACATTTACCCGGGTCAGGCATATTTGAAAGCAAACACCAGCAACCAGGTATGTGAATGGTGAGAGATGTGCTGTCAAAGGGTGTGTGTCCTCAGGGCAGACCAAACCAGGCAGATATTGTGTTGGTCCTTTTCAGTTCCCAGTCATGCCTGCTCCCAGCTCGGCCACCCCAGCTGGCCAGCCCTGCCTCATTGCTGGCCTGGGCAGCCTCGTGGCTTGGCCTGGCACACTTCCCAGAGCCAACATGCTGGGGGAAGCTTACCCCGGCCTGATGAGGGGGGCCAGAAACTGAGGCAAAGATGAGGCTGCTGGGGGCTTGAAGTTTATTTTTTTTTTAAAAGTGTCTATATTTTCAGTAAATTGTTATTAATAGCCTTTTTCCAGGAGTTTTTACGCTTACAAAGACAACTCGCCCTGCTGAATGCGACAGCACCCTCCAAAGCTGCCGTGACCCCAGAGAGAAGTGGTGTCTCCCACCCCGCAGCTCGCCGGCTGTGCCGGTGCGGGAAGGCGACGCCTTCCCCCCCATATTTAGTAGGGGCACCCCGTTTGTCTCCATTCCAACTCTGCACCTGGCACCCTTAGTCAAGATGGCCTCCCTGACGCCGCCGCTTCGCCATGTTTGGTAGGGTCACGCCGCTTCCCCTCCTTCAGAACGGCGCGTAGGGCGCCCTTAGCCAAGATGTCGGCGAAGCCTCGCCGGGGAAGGGCGGGGCGTGCTGGTGCCGCCATCTTGGCTGCGGGCACCCCGTACCGCTGAGCTGGCCTTGCCTGGCGCGCGGGGCCTGCCGGGAGAGAGCGGCGGCGGGGAGCGGCGCGGCGCGGGCAGGTGGGCGCTGCGGGAGGGTTCCCGGGAGTCCCCGTCCTCTGTGGCTGTCTTGGGGACTGCGGGTGGTGGTGTCCCCCGTGAGGGGAGGCTGGGGGGAGGGTCAGTGACGTCTCCCATGAGGGGGGACTCGGGGAGCCAGTGGCGTTCCCTATAGCGAGGGCTGGGGAGGGATCAGTGGAGTCTCCTGTGAGGGAGGGCTGGGGGGGTGTCAGTGGTGTCTCCTACAGGAGTGTCTGGGAGGTCAGTGGTGTCCCCTATAGCGGGGGCTGGGGGAAGAGTCAGTGTCCCCTGTGAGGGAGGCCTGGGGGGTCAGTGGTGTCCCTTACTGGGAGTGCTGGGGAGGGTCAGTGGTGTCGCCTCCAGCAGTGCTTGCCTGGGGATCAGCAGTGTCCCGTAGAGCAGCACGGGGGCTCAGCAGCATCCCCTGTAGCTTTGCCCGGACCGGGCTGTGCTGAGGGTGCTGGGGCCTGGCAATGCCCCCCAGGGCAGGGCTGGGGTCAGCCGTGTCCCCCGGGGCTGTGCTGAGGGTCAGCAATGGCCCCTGTAGCAGTAGCTTTACCCTACGGCAGCGCTGGGGATCAGCGGGGTGGGGGTCGGAGGTGGCCCCTATGGCTTCACTCGGGATCTGTGGTGTCCTCTGAGCGCTTCCTGGTGAAGGGCTGGGGATCTGTAGTGTCCCCTATAGCTGGGCCGGGCGCAGCAGCTGGGTGATCTGTGGCGTTCCCTGTAGCACTGATAGGAAGCAGCAGCACTGCCTACAGCTTTGCTGGAAGGAGTGGGGGTCAGCAGCGTGCCCTGTAGCAGATCTCATATGGAGCCTGGAATACTACCACCACTCCTCTGCTGAGGCTTTGAAAGGGTCTGTCCTCTCCTGAACAGGGGATTTGGGACCTCCCCACTGCTGGGATGGGCCCTGGGGGTTGCTTCAGAACTGGGGCTGGAGAGCCCTGCACAGGTGGGAGGCTGACAGAAGATTGGGCAGGCACCTGGCCCTAAACCGGCCCCGTACAGCCCTCACTGGGGTGGGGGTGCCTCCCCTCCTGCTGTTGTGACCCCAAAGTGGGGCCATGGCCCGTGCCAAACCCAGCTGGGCAATCAGGATTCAGCCCATGGCAGGGGAGTGGTGCTAGGCTGCAGTTGGAGGAACATGGAGTAAATTTACCCTGTGGTTGCGCTGCATACCTGAGATGTCAGGTGTTTGTCTTGCTGTTCTGACGTGTGGGATCTTTTACAGGGAGGCTCAGGTCTGACTTTTACCTTGAGAGACCCATTTGTGGTGGGGATGTGTTGCTGAACCCTCTGTCCGTCCAGAGGTGGGGATGGAAATACAGGGCAATTCCCTGTGAGCTTGATTTACATCCTTAAGAGCAAGGACAAAGAAAACATCAGTTAGTTTGGAGGTCTGTAGGAAAACATTACATCAAAACTTCTCCTCCTCTGGGAGAGGCGATGCTTCTGATTTCTCATGCCTGTGGCCTTCCTGAATCTCCCACCTGCAGTGAGGACCAGGAGTAAGGTAATCCTGGAGCATCTGCAGCCACAGGTGAACCTCTGAGTTTCCTCAACCGGAGCAGGTTGTGGTGCTGCTGCTCTTGGCTCTGTGAGTTGCTGTCAGTGCTGTGTGGTGTTTGTGGTCTGGATTCGATGAGTGAGTTTTCTGGTAGGCTTGTCCTTCCCTTTCTCAGAGACATCAAAGGTAACGATGGCCTGGGAGCTCTTGTTCATGTCTTAGTCTGAAGAGTTTAGTAAGGCAATACAGAGAGTGACTTCCCTGGTGTGTTGGGGATATCCTTTCTTGAATAGCATGTCTTTTCTGAAGTCTGCTGGACTCTCAAATCCTCCCTTACAAGGAATGGAACACCGTGCCATGCACAGAGGGTGTCTAAAATCACCAAAGACCTTTTTTGACCTTTTTGTCATGTGCTCCTTTCCATCTGTAAGCAGGTCAGGCTGGCAACCAGGTGACATTTGTGATGAGTGTTTTGGTCTCAGACTTGGTCTCCTTTTCTACCCCAAAGGTTTTAGATGAAGGCTTCAGGATGTGTTGCAAATCTGACCTGTTTTCCTTTACTGAGTCAGACAGGATTGCCTTGAGGCCAGCATGAGGCTGAGCTGATATTGGGATGTTAAATGTGGATCATGAGAAAAAAACCCTTGCATTCGGGCTTTGAGTGTCAGATTTCCTTGTTTCTTTGTTGGATTTGATGGTGTTTTAATTGTCTGAAATGTTGATGAGAGCACTGGACAGAAGAGATTAATGTAGTCACATGGTTCATTTGATAATGGGATTAACTCATTGTAACATATTGGCTTTGTCTTGCAATGTCTTGTGCCTACATGTAGTTGATCTACTGATCTCCTTTGCAGGACTGTCGGACAGGCGACCACTGCCTGAACGTGTGTTGCTTACATCCTTTCAGAGCTTCTGCAGTTTCATGGCGACGTACTTGGAGTTCATCCAGCAAAATGAGGAGCGTGATGGAGTGCGTTTCAGCTGGAACGTGTGGCCCTCCAGCAGGCTGGAGGCCACAAGGATGGTTGTCCCCCTGGCCTGTCTTCTGACCCCACTGAAGGAGCGTCTTGACCTGCCACCTGTGCAGTATGAACCGGTGCTTTGTAGCAGGCCGACTTGCAAAGCAGTGCTCAACCCACTCTGGTATGAATTTCTTGGCTGGGGATGTTAAGAGAGGCTGGATAATACCGATTTT
Organism: Strix uralensis; assembly: GCF_047716275.1. Taxonomy (NCBI): domain Eukaryota; kingdom Metazoa; phylum Chordata; class Aves; order Strigiformes; family Strigidae; genus Strix; species Strix uralensis. The sequence continues at coordinate 115,307,809 of NC_133974.1, read as the reverse complement.
TTATCTGAACTTCACTACTTCCTTATTCGCCTTTTTCTTTGCCCGGTGCCTGACAGCCTCTTTCATTTAGATGTAGTGGGTTTGTTAAAATCCATGTGTGCCTAATGAGATACATTGAATGCCAGCCCATTACTAGAGCTGCCAGAACCAGAGGAGAGAAGAGTGCCTTTGGGGAGGCTGTTAAGGCAGAGATGATATGGAAATGGCCAATCCTCTTACCATCCCAGAGAATTTTGTGACGAATGATGAAACTTAAGATAAACAAAGATGCTGATTATACTGATACTGTCCTCTGGGCTGTAATGTTCACTTGGTTTCCTGCTTCCTATACATCCTGCTGTTTGTAGGTCAGTTCCAGCATAAGCATCAAGGTTTTCTTTGAAGTTTTGCTGAGAATTTAAAAGGAATAATCTCAGTCTCAGATCTAGCAACCTGCTCTAGTGGAAGGTGTACCTGCCCATGTAGGGGGGTTGGAACTAGATGATCTTTAAGGTCCCTTCCAACCCAAACCATTCTGTGATTGAGTCCCAAAATCATGATCGTACATACTCGGAGCATAGCACTGGGCTGAGAAAAAGCAGGGAAGGCCAGTAAGAAGAAATAAAAGATGATCAAGCCCGTGAAATAAGAATATGGCCAGGCTTTACTGCACCAGCAGTTACAGGATGTCATAAGGGGCTGAGGAGAATAAACTCTTTGGGGCAGGGAACAGCCTATTTGTTCAGTGTTTGCACAGGATCTGGGTGAATGGCTCCTGCTGCTGTGTGACTGGAGTGCTTGTGTGCTACAGCTGTACAAACAATAAGATGCCTGAGATAAGCCCAAGTGTGGTGAAAGAATGATTAGACCCAAGTCTTTGTCTGCTGAAGGCTAAGCTCCGGAGAGCTGTCAGTGGTCTATCATGCTGACAAACCTGGAAGTGGCAGGGCTGGATGAGCTGATGGACTTTCTGGCCATAGAACAAGAGTCTGAATCCCTACAACTCTTGTCGTTCAGTTTGGAGTTCTGATACTCTGTTTCTTCCTCGGTGCTGTGAACCAGCATAGATAATTGTGAAGCTGTGCTGTAAAATTGTTCCTATAGCTATACTAACGCCTCATCTTTCCCTTGCAGCCAAGTTGACTATCGGGCCAAGCTCTGGGCTTGTAACTTCTGTTTTCAGAGAAATCAGGTAAGCTGGAAAAAGATCAGCCCTTCCATCCTTTCAGTGAACATTTTATTGATGGCCTCCCCTGGCAAAGGATGTTAAGCATAAATTCCACTTTTCTAGATTCCTTCTCTTGGCCTTTTTTCTCTTGCTGAACCCAGGTAGAGTACTTGTTAGTGGGTCTGTTTTACCTGACATCTTGTCTATTTTCAGTTCAGTTTTGCCAGTGATTTTACCAGCATGCAGGGAATAGGAAGGAGATAAAAATGCTATTTTGTCCCATGTGTTTCGAGTGTGTTTTTTGCACTTGACATTTATTGTTCTTGCCAAGTATTAAATTCATTAGATTTGAGTAGACTTTTGCCATCAGAAACTGTTGCGTGGCTAAGTGAATTTCAGCTAATGCATAGTCGCTGCTTTAGTCCTACCTTTTATTTGCGCTGGATTGAGCAGCTGTCCGTACTGCTGGCCACTTGTTGTCTGTGCTTAGGAAAACAACAGTGTGAGTCTCTTGTCATGAATTAATCAGGTTGGTGCAGTGGCAGTAAATAAAGAGTTGAATAACCCCATCATGAGCAGGGCAGCCTCTGCACTGCAGAGGAGGGCCCTACATTTCTGTCCTGCAACTTCCTTGTCCTAATTTTTTGTTCTCTTTTTCAGTTCCCTCCAGCATATGCAGGCATATCTGAAGTTAATCAACCAGCGGAGCTTATGCCTCAGTTTTCAACAATTGAATATATAGTGCAGGTAAATGAATCATAGACAAGTTTGAAACCCCCAGAATTGTCTTCTGTGTGACAGATTATGTATATATTAGATTTACTTAAGATAATGCAATTAAATAACATTTCTGCAAGGTGCTTAATATGGGGCTCATTTTATTCCTTGACTGGAGGCATTCTGAAGTGTCACCTGGCATATGCAGGCACCTAGTAAATCCATCTCTTTCCACATTAGCGAGGTCCACAGACACCATTGATCTTTCTGTATGTTGTTGACACGTGCTTGGAAGAGGAGGACTTGCAGGCACTGAAGGAGTCCCTCCAGATGTCCCTAAGTCTGCTGCCTGCTGACGCTCTGGTGGGGCTTATCACTTTTGGGAGAATGGTCCAGGTTCACGAGCTGAGCTGTGAAGGAATTTCCAAGAGCTACGTGTTTAGGGGCACGAAAGACCTGACAGCTAAGCAAATACAGGTATGTTCTGCCATCTCTTAGGCCAGTGACTTGTTCCTGTTAGCTCTGTTGACATCACCGTGGGTCTTTCAAGTGCTGGGCTCTCAGGGAGGAAGCAGGGTTCAGTGCTTTTAACTGTTAGCCTGTTTCCCTCCCAATATCTGTATTGTATTTTTGCCATTGTAAATTCCTTGGAAGCTTGTCCAAGATAGAGTTTGTGTATCTCGTATAATGGACCCATCGATCCATTCCTAACAGGAGTGCAAAGATTAATAATTTCACAGATTTTAATGTGTTTAATGCTACAGTATTGCAGGCCTCAGGGTATATTGCTTGACATCAAATAATATATTTAATGTTTGAATAGTACATCTCCTCTGTCTCCTCTTTACTATTCTCTAGGATATGCTTGGGCTTTCAAGGCCAGCTGTCCCCATTCAACAGGGAAGACCTCTTCAAACTCCAGAGCAACCTGTTATTTCAAGCAGGTAAGCTGCACCACCACAGCAGGGCAGATGTTTTATGCCCCTTTGGGTTTACGCTTCTAAACCTGGGTTTCCCAAGAGGAGTCTTGTTAAGAAGATTTAGATGGTATTGTTTTGTCACATTAGGTGATATGTATGGATGGGATTTACTAGAGCCGCAGGCAATGTATTAGACTTCTATAGTATCTTGGTTTTGCAGTTGCAAGCACATGATTACCATTCGGGCTGGATCTCTAGTTGAAAAACTAGCTGTCTTTGAAAAGCATATTGCTCAGGAGTCGTTTGGAGCAAGGGCCTGTCTTTTTGATTGACCAGCCAATGGGGGGCCTGGTCTATGCATAACAGTTCTACAAACCACTCCCTACTCCCTTGACCCAGCAAGTCCAAAAAATGATTGACAGGCAAGCGGTGACCCCTGAACAGTAAAGCTGTATTGGACTCTGTTGAATACAGTTTTCTCATCCTCAGCTCCTCTTTTTCAGTGGCAGCCCTTGTGTGTTTTGGTAGACTAAATCACTGTTGAAGTTCTTTCCTATGCTTTATATGACTTTGACTTCTTGTCAGTTCCTGATGTCTTGCTTTTATCAATTTTTTTATTTTGCACAGGTCTGTTATTTTAGAAAGTTTGGATGTAAGAAGGGAACGTGCATGTGACTTTTTGCTTCTAATAACTATCTCAGTGCAATTTATGTATGCCAGGAACAAAGAGGGACTTACTTTCTTCTCTAAACTTGCAAGCAGGAAAACATTTTATTTGTGTTTTTGCAGGTTTCTTCAGCCAGTACATAAGATTGACATGAATTTAACAGATCTACTTGGAGAACTGCAAAGGGACCCGTGGCCAGTGACCCAGGGAAAGAGGCCTTTACGTTCCACTGGAGTAGCTCTTTCGATCGCTGTTGGCTTATTGGAGGTACTCTTGGTACTCTTAGTGCTGTTGTTTGAGATGGGCTGGCAAAAGCAAGCACCTGGCAGTCTTTGCTGACACATGTGCAGGTGTCAGTCCAGCTTGGTCTGTAGCCCAGTTACATTGGGTGCAGAGGTGCAGTTTGTCTCTGCTGACATATGACATGTATTAGCACCAGCTGGTGTAGAGTGAGCAGGAGTTTACGTCTAAATAGTAAAATATGCAGGTGATCAAGGTCTCTGATTCTTCTGTGTATTGCCACGTGGAAGTGACACGATGCACTGGGTTTATCTGAGGGTCATCTAAGATGTAAGCAAAAGGAACAGAAACTGCTTGCTTCCTCTTAGGAAGACACAAAGCTTGATGTAGCTTGAGTCTAAACTTGAGAGTGCTATGACTGTCAGGAAATGCATCGCTCTTTATCAGGTGGCCTCTAGCAGAGACAGATCCCTAATGACATTGCAGAAACGCAGGCACTTCTCTAATGAAAGCATTTGTTGCCATTTAATCAGTCTCTCTCCCTTCTTTTTTTCCTCCCCCCTGTTCTCTGATATAAGTCTTTATTTTTATTTTAGGGCACATTTCCAAACACAGGGGCCAGAATAATGCTGTTTACAGGTGGGCCACCAACACAAGGACCAGGCATGGTGGTAGGAGATGAACTGAAAACACCCATCCGTTCTTGGCACGACATAGAGAAGGACAACGCAAGGTTCATGAAGAAGGCCACCAAAGTAGGTGCTAGTGCCTGCTGGGTGTGTTTAAAAACAAAAACTGAATATTGTGGCAGAACACTAAATTGGGGGGGAAGGATATAACACAAACCTACATATGCTGCTGTGTTGACAGCTGCGCAGTGTCCTTCCCCAGGGAACAAATGTATTCCATTCTCTTGATGTGGGAACAGTATGTCCAGATATTTGCATGGTTGTCCTCAAAGTGCCTGAGCCTTTTGTGTACGTTAAATTGTGAGAAGGGTCAAGGGAAGGGTAAAAAAGACTTCCTCCTAGATACTTGTCCAGCATGGTCTGGTGCCTTCTCAGAGAAATAAGTATTTCAGTGTTGTTTCTTAGCTGGTAGTGGGTGGAGAGTTTGTTCATCAGCATCGTTGTATCTTCTTCTGGGGAGGAGAAAACCTGTCTTCCAAGAATTGGTCACTTCCAGAAAGCCTCCTTTGTCTTCTTGACATATGAAACAACAGTTAAAATAGTAAAAATGTCAGATACGAAGTGTGCCTGTCAGCTTAGGGAAACCAGTATGACACATGTTCTCTTAACTATCACCTGGAAACCTTTGGGTTTCCGCTAAGTTATCACAGGCAAAGATCCCATGCAATTCATGCACTCTCTGTATTTGTGACATGCAACTCAAGCTCATCCAAGTGCAAACATCCTAGGAGGGAGAAGTGTGCTCCAGCAGAGCTGTAAGAGCAAACAGCTGTTTAGTTACCACGGCACTCGTAATTACTTCTTTTGTACCCTGTGTTGGCCTCAGCTGGAGAGCAGTAGAAAAATTGCCCATTGCAGCATCCTAAACACCATGTCTGTTTTCCCCAGCACTACGAGACTCTGGCTAATCGCACTGCAACCAACGGGCATTGCATCGACATCTATGCCTGTGCCCTGGATCAGACTGGACTGCTAGAGATGAAGTGTTGTGCAAACCTCACTGGGTATGTTTGTAGCAGGAGAGCACAAAGTTGACAGATGTATTTTTATTTTTTTTTTGTGGAGGGGGAGAATGGTTCAGAAAGCGGTTAAGTTTGCTGTCAGGACAAAAGGGTGAGATTTATATCATTCTATTCTAAACTGTGGTTTGAATTTGCCAGGAATTATATGGCAAACCTCACCTGATCCCAGACCACATTTCTGAAGTCTCAAAACAGCATGTGAATTAGCACTGCTGATAGAAAACTCGATGTCCTGCTTTGAGAAAGGTATTCTAAAGCATGGTGCAACATGCCTTTTGCAAATGCCTTCTGCCTCCTTGGGAGATAGCAAGTATCCTTTCCAGAATTTATGGGATAGAGATGCCGTGCTTTGTGGTGTGTGCATGACCAAAGTGCCATCAGAAGAGCAGACTGTCAGGCGTGGTGGGTAGAAGCATTCCTTGTGTGGGCCATATTTTCTCTGCTTAAGAGCTCACTTGTGCTTTCTCCAGGGATTCTTGGCTTCTGTGGATCTAGTTTTAAGTGACATCTCTAAGGGATAAATGTCTGTGTTCCATATTGCTGAAAACATTATGGTCTCTGTGAGGAAGGCTATGTGCTAAACCGGGCCTTTTAGGGACTCAGCAGGTCTTACTGGCCATTTAAAATCTGCTGTGTCTAGTGGGTCAGAGGATGGTTTGAGCAAATGCAAGGTATTTGTAAATAATCATGTAGTACTTAGTAAGCAGAACAGAGATTGTCTGACCCTTTGGTTTGACCCTTGACCCTTTGGTTTGACCCTTGACTAAGCTCTGTCTGATCAGGCCTGGGTTTACCAAGGCACTTAGGGAGGGCACAGCACAGACCCGTGCACCTCTCCTTGTGCTGCAGTGGTGCAGCCATCCTGTCTGTAGTGTGGGTGGTTCCAGTCCTGCTCAGGGAAAGCAGGCTGAGCAACTCTCTTTCCTGAGTTGAGATATTTCTAACTGGTGGAACATGAGCATTTTTAAGGCAGCTAAAGGGATGGCAAGAAATATAGTTGAGAAAACAAGCTGGCAAAGATGGAGCATTATCTTGTCTGGCTTTGGAGGAGGCGTCCATGAATCTGTGTTCCCTGATGTGAATTTTACCTATGCAAAGGCATGCTTAAAACAGTTTCTGCATGTGTTTGCATGCATGGAGGCATGTATCCTTTGTGCTTTCCTTCTAGTTCCCAGTTGCTTCAGTTCCCTTGTGTGTTGATTTTTCTTTCCCAGAGGACACATGGTGATGGGAGACTCCTTCAACACTTCTCTCTTCAAGCAGACCTTCCAGCGGGTATTTAACAAAGGGTTCAACGGGGAATTTCGGATGGCTTTTGGTGCAAATTTGGATGTGAAGGTGAGATTAGTTTCATTGGATGACAGTAACTGGGAAATACAAGTGCTGTTCATTCAAAAGTCAATTTAAGTATCTGGGGTGTAGAAAATTCTGTATGTTTGAGGTCAGCCATAGCGCCTGTTTTGGGAGAAGCACCGTACTGGAGTGAGTGGAGGGATTTTTGTTTGGGAGCTTATTAAGTTTGTGTTTGGGGTTTTTTTGGGGGTTTTTTTGTTTAAAAAAAGAAGCTGAGCTCAGCCTCTCTTCACTCAGCAAGGAAAATTTTCATACTTTCTCGTGGTCACTATAAAAATGTCTTCATTATTAAAATATGACTTTGTAGATTCTCTTATGTTCGTTAACTGAAGCAGTAGGTGATCTGGAAGAGTACACAGAGATGCCTTCCCTGACAGCCATGTGTATCCATCATCTGATCAAAGCTGAACAACCGATTTAGTCTGTGTGTATTCTATTTGACTGACTTGATTTAAAACAATCAATCAAACCAACTTTTTTTACCTTGTTCTAGACCTCTAGGGAGCTGAAAATTGCAGGAGCTATTGGACCATGCATATCCCTGAATGCTAAGGGGCCATGTGTCTCTGAAAACGTAAGTTTCTGACATGGAAAAATCTTTACTAATGAAGAAAATAAACAGTGCAAAGTTTCTGTCTAGACCTACAGCTGAGCTAGAATGTCAGAGTTTTCAAGGAGAAGAACATTTTGGAAACATCCCTATGAACAGACTGTCTTTCCTAGATGAAATTTTTGCACCATAAGGGTTTCTTTTAACTGTATGGCCTTCAGTAACTTCATTCGCACCCAAAAGATAAGAAATCTAGAAGGCCTGTTGTAACTTGTACCTCTGATCAGAATTTAACATAAGCTTGCCTTACCTGCTGCTAGAGACAAAATTGCTGCTTTCTTTTTGATTCTGTGCAGGAGCTTGGAATTGGAGGAACATCTCAATGGAAAGTGTGTAGTCTGGATCCCAGCACAACTCTGGCCATTTACTTTGAAGTGGTAAATCAGGTCAGGCCTGGCTTCCCTTTTTTTTATTGTCATCTTTTTTAGAGACCAAACTATTTGTTTCTAACAGGGACAGAAAAAGCAATGACATCCCCTGTGTTGCAGATGGATGGTTGCAAAGCAACCAAGTGTTTTGTGCCAAAGAAATAGTCTCAGAGGTTGTTTTCATATGCATAAATTGCCTAATATTTTTGTTCTGTACAAAACCTGGATTCTTGCCTTGTCTTCTTCCTATAGTATTTATTTAACAAAGAAGAAATTGGGTTTTGCCAGTAGGTGCTGTGGAGAATAAAAGTATAAATACCTTCAAATTCTTTGAGAATTGGTCCTCCAGCTTGTAATAACTTGATGGTTCAGAAGTAACTTTTGGCTGCGGAAGTTTCTGAGCACGTGGCAGCTAGAAGTTATGAAGGCTACCCCAAAGGAATGCAGTTCCACGTGTGTGTGTGTGTCTGCTGTGTGGGTTTGTTACTGTTGTGAATAGGATGGTTGACTCACAGGACCTTTGCTCAGACCTCGTACTGCCATTCTTGTGTTCGTTGCTGTAGAGACGGTAAGTTGCTGCCATGCTTTAAGGGGCAAGTTGAGGAAGTGTCACGCCCAGTATTAAATGGGCCCAGCAACACTTGACTCTGAGGGCTGCTGGAAAACACAACACTAACAGACATGGGTCTCTTCTCTGGTCTCTCTCTAGCTTGTACTTATTCTATGATTGCTCAGATAATGCCCTGGAGTTCTCTGTAGCATACAGACTTATGGAAAAGCCAGCCTGTTTTGAAGGCTTACCTTGTTTCGTTTGCAGCACAACGCACCAATACCTCAGGGAGGCAGAGGGGCAGTGCAGTTTGTCACTCAGTATCAACACTCTAGCACGCAGAAACGTATTCGTGTCACCACCATAGCCAGAAAGTGAGTATCTCATGCCAGTTCTTTGGCAGAATGGCAGAAACTTAAGCTGCAGTCTCTACTGGAATTTTTCTACCTTTTTGTTGCATGCATTGGCCGCAGAGTATTTGGCATAAGGAGGATGAATCTGGTTTGGGTTTTGCTGAAGGTAGACCACGTAGCACTAATCCTTTACTAACCCTATAGTTGGGCAGATGCACAGAGTCAGCTCCAGCATATAGAAGCTGCGTTTGACCAGGAAGCAGCTGCTGTGCTGATGGCACGACTGGGAGTGTACAGAGCTGAATCTGAGGAGGGACCTGATGTTCTGCGGTGGCTGGACAGACAGCTGATCAGACTGGTAAGTCCAATAGACTGCAGTGGGGTGCATTCTTGATTTTAGTAAAAGTGGACTCTGGAAATGAAAACAGTATTCTTTTTCCAGATTGACTTGCTTCATTTGTGCTCTGATCACGGTCACACAGTCGTAGCATGTGATAGCTCAAAAGCCAGTGTGATTGGTGAATTTGTGATGGGGTAGATAAACATCCCATCATGATGAAAGGGTTAAACCTGAGATTAAAGAAGTGATAGTGAAACACAGAATAATGCGGGTGGGAAGGCACCTCTGGGGCTCTCTGGTTCAACCCCCATGCTCAAAGAAGGACCAGCTTTGAAATTAGAGTAGTTGCTCCAGGTCTTGTTCAGTTGAGTTTTGAAGATCTCCAAAGATGGAATTTATCTTGCTTCCCTCGACAACCTGTTCCAATGTTTGATCACAGTCACTGTGATTTTTTTTTTTGATTTTTTTTTTTTCTTCCCCTCCCTTCCTCACCACCTCAGAATTTTCATTTCTCCAGTTACCTGTCAGGTAGCTGTAGACAGCGATATGACTCCCTGATCCCACTCTTCACAGCTGAACAAAACCAGCTTTTTCAGCCTGATTTAATGGAAAAACTTTTTCCCTGATTTAATGGAAAAAAATGGGTAGTACTAGAAGCACTATTTCTCTCATTCTTAGATAATTTCAAATCTAGGTTTTATATATATATAAAAAAAATTAGATAAATATATTGAATCATTATTCTCATTCCAGTAAGATACAGAAAACACTGATGTAAAGAAAAATAACCTGTAAATTTTAGATTACTTGTTGTTGTCATATTTCTACATGAGGTGCTCCAGCCCCTGACCAGCCTGGTGGCCTCTGCTAAACTCAGTCCAGTATATCCATGGCTGTCTTGCACTGGAGAGCCCGAAACTGGACACAGCATTCAGACATGGGCTCACCGATGCCAAGTTCTGGGTAGTAATCACTTCTGCAGCTTCTTCACACTGTCTCTTGCTTTGAATTTCACAAGCCTGAATTGCCTAAATCAGTTCTGGCTTTGTCCAAACACCCATGTGGAGTTGATACTAACAGATACGGCACACCAGCCACTGAAAAAACAGGGCCAGTATCAAATAAAGATTTGAGCACCAAAACACACAGGCATGCTGCATGCTGAAATGATTGTGGAGTCATTTACAGTTAAATTGCTAAAAACCATTGATGCTTCTTATTTTCAGTGAAGTAGTTGGTGAAATGCCAATCTGCTACTGCTCTAGAAGGAAGTAGAGTTGCTGCAGAAGTGTTTCATAGTGTACAAAGCAGCTTAGGTATAATGTAGTATCCCTGATTTAATGGAAGAAATTGTGTAGTACTAGAAGCACTATTTCTTTCATTCTTAGATAATTTCAAATCTAGGTTTTAAAAAAAATAGATAAATATATTGAATCATTATTCTCATTCCAGTAAGATACAGAAAACGCTGATGTAAAGAAAAATAACCTGTAAATTTTAGATTACTTGTTATTGTCATGTTCATGCCATGGTCGCTCTGTTTAAAAACAACCAAAAGAAACCCCCCCTCAAAGTGTTAATTCTAAAAAGAAATAGTAAAAAAATAGGAAAAAGCGAGAGAGTTAACCAAAGTATTAATTTTTCTTTCAACAGTGTCAGAAATTTGGACAATACAACAAAGATGATCCCAACTCCTTCAGATTGTCAGAATCGTTTTCTTTGTATCCCCAGGTAAGAACTTCATTTCCCACAGCTGTGGGAAGAGTGTGCAAGGGTGAGCGAGAGTGGTGATAAAACATTTTGTACCATTTATCAGATTCAAGAGAGGAGGAACAGATGCTTTTTTAATTTGGTGGGCTGGTCCTATGGGGTGCTGCAAATGACTAAAGGAAGAACTCTGAGGAGTTAATAAGGGGTAGACTTTTTTCCAAAGAATTTGCTGTTCAGAAAGATTGGACTTGGGTGCTGAAGTTTTGGCAACTTGCTGACATTTCTCTTCTTCCTCATCTTTCTGGTGCAGTTCATGTTCCATCTGCGACGCTCCCCGTTCCTGCAGGTCTTCAATAACAGTCCAGATGAATCTTCTTATTACCGTCACCACTTTGCTAGGCAAGATCTGACCCAGTCTCTCATTATGATCCAGCCTATCCTTTATGCTTATTCTTTCCATGGACCTCCTGAGGTGAGTCCCTGTTTAACAGGAAGAGGTGGATCAATCCAAAATAAGAAGTATTCAGTCAGTAACACTATTTCAGCAGAAAGGCCCCTATATATTTTTTTAATCAAGGTAATTATTAAAGGATGAGATGGGGCAATGTGAAATATGAATTGTGTTTTCAGTAAGCTTACAGCTTTGATTAAAAAAAACCCCAAAACAACCCCTTGCCCCTGCCAAGCCATAGCCTCTGCCCCCCAACATCTGGTGAATCTTGTGGCTGTCAGTATCACTTTTGTTTCTGTGGCAGAGACTGCCATCTCCCTGCAAGTAAGTCAGCAAGCCTCAGGCCTCTCAGATCATAATCTCCCATCAGCTGCTTGTTTTCAGTTGTTTATGCAGTGGTGTTTAAGTATGTGCAAGTATTCAATGGACAGACACGGATTCCCTTATATTGACAGCTTCCTTGAGAGGAGTGTGTCTGGCAGGAAAGAAACGCAGGAGCTGCTGGAGTAACACTGTGAAACCTTGGCAGCGTTTGCCAGAGTTCACGTTACTCCTTATTATTCTTGAGATACTTTTGTTCAAGATCATTTCAAATTAAACATGGATAGCCACAGAAATTGCTCTCTTTCATCCTGTGCTTCATACAGTAGCTGATAACGTGCTGCTCCATTCGGTGGTGCTGCAGGAGGCTGACTGTGGTCTGCAAGGTGGGCTGACAGCCCTTGGTGGAGTTGTGTCTATATGGGCAAGGCTGAGCAAGATGTCCGGCCAACCATGAAGGTTAATACAGCTCTGAGGGCTTAGGGGTGCCTGACTTTCTTCTTTATTTTCCCCAGCCAGTGCTTTTGGACAGCAGCAGTATTCTTCCTGACAGAATCCTACTGATGGATACTTTCTTCCAGATAGTTATCTACCTTGGTGAGGTACAGTGAAACACATTCTCTTTCTCTGTGTGCACTCCCTCCCTCCTGCCACGCATGCAGACAGCGTCACTGTTAGTATAAAATAATCTGCTTGCAAAGCCCACACTAGCATAATGACATTGTATACATGCTGCCAGTTTTAATACAATTTCACCACCGAGTTAACAAACAAATCCTACTGGAGTTGCTAAGGATGTGTTCTGCACTGAGCAACAGCTGTCATGTTAGCTTGGTAACAAAGGTGGTCCCTTACCATGCCTGGAAAAGGCCAGAGAAACTTGAAACTAAGCAGGGCAGAGAGCTGCAGTTTGATTTTTCAGACACGTGACATACTTGGTTGCTGGATTTTGACACTTAAGTACTGCTGCTCTTTAAGAAATCAGTTATGAATTTTTCCAGTTTTTGCTTTTAAATACTGGATGTGGTTGACAGCTCTCCTATATTCCTTTCATCGTGACTGAGGTAAGTGCTTAGGTACTGGCCCTTTCTAAATGTCCAGATTTATACCAATATCCAAAGCCTTGGCTCTCCAGTGCCTCTTCAGTATGCAGACCTGTAGATCTGTATTTCAGACCTGTCAGGTTCTGTAAGGGAGCGGTATGCTACCATAGCTGAATAATAGAAATGGCTCACATCCTAAAGTAGTTATGGGGTAAGGGGTGAAGAGGAAACTGGCTTTCCACTTCTTTCTCTGGAAATTCCCTGTTCTTTGGTGCCTTTTTTTTCCCCTCATATCCTGTGTAGTCCTGCTTGGGGAGTGGCCCTCATCCAGTTTCTTCTACCTAAACATGGCATCAGATTGGAGTAGTTTAAATACACATGTTTTGGTTTATGGTCAAACATTCCTATTAGTAAAAACTTTTTGGGAGGCATTTTAACTCTTCTCTTTGTTTTTGAACTAAAGTTACTTCACTGATATTTAATGACTTAGAATGCTTGAAGTTTGGCATGATGGTTTGCAGCAGCTCCATTATTAGCTCCTGACTTCACTACATGTAGGATTTGTTCCCTTTGAGAAGTGAGCAGGGATACCCAATTGACATGAACAGGAGTTGAACACTTGAGTCAATGATAATAAATCTTCCAGAGTTACCTTAAATAGTTTCTACCTACTGTTGCAGAGCAAGACACTCAGCCACTGGGTGAAATTTAGACATAGGAAGAGCTAAGTGTGTGACCTGTGTATGTGTAAAACAATTGCTAGGTACATATGGTTACATATTGAAAATACTGCAAAGCAATGGCTGCTTAATTTAAGACCAAGTCAGATTCAAAATGTCAGTGATTTATAAATGGTTTGTGTTTCTGTGTTGGTGCAGGCTGAAACACAGAGGCCTGAAGATCACTTTCAACAAATTGCTCTTGCACTGCACAAACGGCTACAAGCTTTTGTGTTGAGTGCCTGTCCTTAAATTCAGGGATAGAAACTAAATAATGTTATTGCCAGAGTAGTGAAAACATGCATTTACCCTGTGCTCTGTAAGCAGAAGTACATGTAACATTCTGCTGCTTTAAGACATGAAGGTTAAAAAGGGGAGGTTTGCAGACATCTCTACTATTTATTCATTTCCTCCCTATCCCGCCAACAGACTATCGCACAGTGGCAGAAAGCTGGTTACCAAGACATGCCTGAGTATGAAAACTTCAAGCACCTACTGCAAGCCCCACTGGATGATGCACAGGAAATCTTGCAGACTAGATTCCCAATGCCGCGTTACATCCACACTGAACATGGGGGCAGTCAGGTAAGGAGGTTTACTGAGGAACTCTTTCTGTTGTTCAATAGTGCAAACAGCTGTCTTCCTGCTTGACTAAAAGGATAGTTCTGTAAGTTAAATACAGTGGTAATTTAGCTCTTCAAAGTACAGTTTGCATATTTTCTCATGAGCTTTTACTACAACTTTGTCTTTTAATAAGCCAATCACTTGCTGGATATGCTTTTGAAATAGGATGGAAGAAACCAGAAAAAGCCAGCCTAAATATCTTTCTATTCCCCAAAGAAGGGGGAAAGAAATGATTTGGCTGTGTATCTAAACTTATCCAAGACAGGGAGTGCAGTTAGCTTGCTAGGACAGTACGAATGATTGAGCATCTGTTCCTTTATTCTCTAATGCTGAACGAGTATATAAAATAGTTCCTATTTTTGCTCTTCCTGGAATTGCAGTTATGCTGTGCTTGTCTGTGCCTAGCATGTTTGTAGCAGTGAAGAGGCAGGAATCAATGGTCCAAACCAAAGACTTGATATTAATTTTTGATGTGACCGTGTTACGCTGGTCCTCCACTGACCTTTTTTCTGAAGAGCGGATGGGGGCATGCGAGGGACAGTGCTGGTGACATGCCCGTGTCGCGTGGAACCAGAGCTGCCCTGCCAGGCGAGTGCCACTTGCTATAGCAGAGCACTCTGTGCCCCTTGGAGACAAGTTGTCTGTGAAGCAGGGCTGCTTCTGGACTTTACCTGTTTAAGTTAAATTAGTACCTTGCTTGCAAAAGCAGAGGAACATTACCAGTCATGTATCTAAGGTGGTAAGAAATCTTGAGGGTCTGTCATTTCACAAAACTACTTCTCTAATGTTTTATCTTGATAGGCCCGGTTCCTCTTGTCTAAAGTCAACCCTTCTCAGACCCACAATAACCTCTATGCATGGGGACAGGTAAGCAATGGAAGAGGTGCTCATGGTTGGGAATGCTGTAAAATGTACATTTACGTATTTGTCTATGCAGTAGCTCTCCTGTTTCAACACATGGCCACAAGCCGTGAGCAGATTACATTTGTCCTGTTTCTTACCTAAGAGCTTTTTGCAGATGTATGTGACTGGATTGAAAAAATCTTACAGTGCTTTCCAGTGCAAGGAGACAAGGTTATTTCTGTGTACCAAAGATCTGATAATGGCATTACTAGCTGAGACTGCAATAATTATAGTGTTTTAAAAGGCACAACTGATTTATCTCTAGATTTGTCTCTAAAGCTTAGTCAGGTTAGATTTTTATTCAATCTCCTTATTCAAGTCCTTGGTTGTTGATAAGATACAGTACTAGTGAGGAGCACTAGATAAGATGATCAGAATACTGTTTTCAGGCCCAGGTGACTAAACCAACTTTCAAAATCCAGTTGACTTTGGGGCTTTTTCTCAATGGATCCAAGGAACGGCTGTCCAAATGGAGGTGCTGCTACAGCAGCTCGGTACCTCAGCAGCTTGATGACAGGAGATGAGTGGTTTCCACAAGGAGTGCTTTGCCCCTTTGGTCTCCCTTCCTGATCCCAGCTACATGTGGGGCACAGGCAGACCAGGAGAATTTTCTGTGGTGGCTGCTGTTGAAGGAAGCAGCTAATTTGATGTGGAAATTTATCTTGACCCTTCCTACAAATGTGATTTAAAACTCTTAGGTCACAGTGTATTTAGTACTCTGGAAAAAGTAACAAGCATGTGGATACATATAGATCTAATTCATCTGAGAATACTAGACTTGTATATCCTCTTCCTTTACCTTGTTTGTGTAGAGCTTTGGGCAGCAAAGAGACTCTTTTTTTCCAGTAGTTCAGATAGCACTAAAGGATATGTCAGTGCTGCTTGCCGAAGAGTAGCATCTTTCCACTAGATATCTGTCCTTTGCAGGAAAACAGGTGGTTGATTTAGCAGGCAGTTAAGTTTAGAGTGCTGACATCTGATTGGCTTTCAGTTAGTACCCAGTGTTAACACCATGATTTTAGGCTCATTATTTCTTTATTTGTCTGCAGGAATCAGGAGCTCCAATCTTGACAGATGATGTTAGTCTCCAGGTATTCATGGACCATCTAAAAAAGCTGGCAGTTTCAAGTGCATCATGACTTTGATCAAACCAAGAAGCAAGAACAGAAGAGTTACATAGATCATGTTGGTGACAGAAGTGGAGCAATTACTTACATTTCCTTCTCTCTTTTAGACTAAGGTTTTAAAGTATGAAATGAAATAAATATTCAGGAAGAGTTTTTTACTTGGCCCTTCTAGATATTAATTTATTTTTATTCCTCTTTGTCTATATTCTGTTTACTTTACATTTTTCATATATTGTAATTAGAGCTAAAGGATGTTTTAGCCAATATAGATTTTAACAGTCTTTAGCTTAATTTTTAGTGTTGTGTGTTCTTAAATGGTGTCTTTTAGCAGCCAGGGACTGTATTAATGAAAAATAAAATTGGGTAAGTGTTACTATTTAGTGCTCTCCCTAATTCAGCTGTATCTGCACTGGAGTTGGCCTACCTCCTTTTCCTGTTTGAAAATGTAACACTGGGGTACATACATTGTATTGAAAATAATTTTGAGAAGCTCCTAAAGGTAAGACAGTGCGGAAGAAGTATTAGATGGTGAAGAATACTTTGACAGACCCAGGGAGGGGGCGAGACGTACAACCCGCTGTGAGCGTGACAGCGGCGTGCTGAAGCATTGCCTCTGGGTCACCGGGATGCGGGCCTGCACGTCCGCCCCTCCCTTCTCTCACTTTAGCGCTGCATTAACGGGCTTGAAAACGGCCCGGAGAGCCGGCGCTGCCGCTGCTGCTAACTCGGGATCTGCATCTCAGCAAGACGCTGCCCGGGGGGCTCCAGGGCCGGGCTCAATCCTCTCACACCCCCTCCGCCGCGTCAGTCGCGGAGCTCCCGCCCAAACTCCGTTCTCAGCCGCTGCCGTGCAACCCCCTCGCCGTGCCGTGACGCTCCCACCGCCCCCAGGCGCGGTGTCCCCAGCGGGAGCAGAGGCTTCCTGTAATGGCGGCAGGAGCCGCCCGACCCCCGCGCCCCGTCACCGCCCTCCGGTGGGTCCCGCCCCGCCGCCAGGGCGCACGCGCACACCGGCGTTCTGTCGCCCGGTTGGCGGCAGGGCCCGACCAATGAGCGCGGGCGTTGCTGGGAAGCGATGCGGGTGGCGGTGTGGAACACGCGGGCGGCGCTGCTGTACTCGCTGGGCGGCTGGACCATGCTGGGCGCCATGATCCACTACAACTCCACCAGCAGCGGCGGCGAGAGCGGCGGCGGCGGGCCCGGTACGGGCTGGCGTGGCCCCGAGTCCGAGGCTGCCGCCCGGGGTCACCTCGGCGGGGCGTGGCGGCGGGGTGACGTGGCCGAGGGCGGGGCTTGGCTGAGGGCTCCCGGCCGAGGGGCGCCTCCCGCCAGGGCCCGGGGGAAAGGCGCTGCCGGCGGTGGGGTCTCCCCAGCCCCGGTTCCGGCTGTGCCCTCGGCCGAGGATGCTGCCTGCGCTGCGCTGCCCTGGCAGCCTGCCTGCCTGCCTCTCGGGGCTCTCGGAGCTGTGCGGCCGCCGGGTGTGAGGGCTCCCCATGGTCGGTGCCCGGCAGGGCACCCGAGGCGGGCCAGCGCCTTCCTGGCGTCCCGAGGAGGTTCACCCTGAAAGGAGATAAATCCCGTCTTGACGGGAAGAGGAACAGGGTCTGGAGCCTTTCCAACTTGTTGCTTTTGTTCGCACTGTAGGAATAGTTCAAAGCTGCACCTGGGAAGGGTTAGGCTGGACATTAGGCAGCATTTCTTCACCAAGAGGGTTGTCATACACTGGGACAGGCTTCCTAGAGAGGTGGTCGATGCCCCAAGCCTGTCAGTGTTTAAGAGGCATTTGGGCAATGTCCTTAACACCATACTTTAACTTTCGGTCCGCCCTGAAGTGGTCAGGCAGTTGGACTAGATGATTGTTGTAGTTCCATTCCAACTGGAACTATTCTATTCTGTGGGGTCCCTGTGTTCCTCTTGCTCTTCCTCAGCAGCCTGCTGCTTATGAAGGTGTAGTAACATGGAGCTAGCTGTAATGTGGATAACTTGGGGGCCAGCTGTTACTGCTGCTACTGATACTAGTACCAGTACCAGTGCAGCAACCTGACTTACCCTCGTAAATCACTTTTTTTGTCTACACAGTCACCACATCTTTGTTATCTGTTTCTTAGAATTTGAGAAAGAGCAAAAAGAGGACCGAATATCTATGTTTTGCCATGATGAAGGGATAAGACATTTTAATTGCTATGCTCTTTTTTTTTCTCCTCCCTTACCCCCCTATTCCTTAGAGAATGAAGGTGATCCTCAGGCAAACCAAGAAGCCCGCAAGGAAGTATTCACTAGAGAAACAGCTTTAGGATTCAAAGTGACAACAACAGTAACATACAGGGATGTTCAACCTCCTCTTACTCGACTGCTCAGGCATGTGGCGTCATTCTTTGGTTCTAATGATGACCCTCCTTCTGAAAACTGAGTGATCCAGTTGCTCAGAACTTTGTGCTGGAGCTGGCTTCTCCGAGAAAGTCATCCTGGCACCAGACCATCGGTGGAAAACTTTCTCTTGCATTGCTGAAACAACAGTTCCATCTCTGATACAACTTTGCAGAACTTGCAAACCTTCTTGCCTGCTCTCTGCTGTTCTTTGCATGTGTATTCAAATTACTAAACACAAACTGGGTTCAGCTGGGTGTGTTGTGCGATGTGTGCTGCCTGGTGTCCTGTGTCCAGCCATCTGACTGGGTGGCTGTTGAGGCTTTTTTGTGAAGTTGATTTCCCAGCTGGTGTGCAGGATGTACCTGGGTGGTCCAGGAGGTACCTGGAATGGCTCCTCAACTGATCAGCTCTGAAACAGATACTTTAAGGACGATGAGTAAACGGGGAGGAATGTAGTTCAGTCTTCTGGGCACAAGAGTTGTTAATTGTCCTTCAAATAAAACCTTACAAGAGATGAATTACAAGTGCAGAAATACTACTGTAGGCTGAAAATTTACTAAGTTTTCTGCTCCAGGCCCTTGTTTCTATAGGGGTTTCCCTGATCCTTATACATGCTGCCTCCCCTGGTAGGCTACTGTCTGCCAGCTGCTGGGGCCATAACTAACTCATTCTATAGGGTCCTTATGGACATCACCTTCTTTCACAGTAAGCTGCTCCTGGCCACTGTTTCCTGTGTTTCCCCCAGCTTCTCACACTGCTGACCCTCATTGCTATAGGGGCTCCCTGCAGCCACCACTTCCACTTCCTGAAGACTGCCCCCAGCCCCTACTCTCTAGAGGGGGCTTCCCCCAGTCCCTATAGACATGGTCACCCTTTAGACAATCTGACCCAAGCCCTGCATGAGCAGACCCTCCTTTCTGTAGGGGCTTCCCCCTTCCGCTGCGGATACCTCCCTGTTTCTGTAGGGGCTGCCTGCTGCCCCTGTAGCCTTTTCTAGGACCCCCCCAGCCCCGCCCCACCACTGGTGTCTGTAAGGTCTTCCCGCAGTCTCTGCAGACACCACGTTGCTATACAGAAAGCTGTCTCCAGCCCCTCTGACCACACACCCCGACTTCTATAGGAGCTTTTACGCTAGGAGCCCGAGCCCATGCACTTACAGACCCACCTTTCCGTAGGGGCTCCTCTGTTCCCCACAGCCACCACCTCCTTTTCCAGAAGGCTCCTCCCAGCCACTAATTGCTATGGGCAGCACCCTGTGCCCCTATAGCCATTGCTATAGAGGACGCCGCTCCGGTTACCTGCATTTGCTCCTTTCTGTAGGCACCCCCCCCCCCAAAAGACCCTGTAGGCACCAGCCCTTCCGCACGCAAAACATTTGTGGACACCTCGCCTGCCTCTACGCGCCCCTCCCTATTCTATGGAGGCTTCCTATAGGGGAAGCCCCTTTAGGCACCGCTCGTGCCTCTACTGTGCGACACCGACTCCGCGGCCCTATAGCGCCTCTCACTGGGGGGGCGGGGGGGAGAATGCGGTAGCACCTCCCAGCCGCCAGGGGGCGCTGTGAGCGGCGCGGCCCGGCAGGGAGCGGCCGCCGTTGCCTAGCGCCACCGCCCCCCGCCCCGCACCGGCGCCGGGCCTGCGCTGCGCGGCCGCGCCACCATGAAGGCCATCGTCCAGCGGGTGGCCCAGGCCAGTGTCACAGGTCAGTGTGCCGCCACCGGGACGGCCGCCGGGGGAAGAGGGAGGAGGGGCGAGCCTCCCTTCCACGCCTCGCTCCGCCGCCGCGGCCTCCAGCGTCCCCTCAGCGCCTGCCCCTTCGCGCCGGCCCCTCCTCGCGTTGCCTCTGTGTGTGTGTGGGCAGCGCCAGCCCCCTCGCTTTCCCCCACTGCTGATGGGTGTGGGCGGCCGGGCTCCCCCCACACTCGTCGTTGCCCTGAGTGGGTTTGGCGTGGGTCGTCGCGCTCGTGGTAGCGCTGGCCCAGTCACCTCCTTGCACTGCTTGTGGGTGTTGAAGCTGCCGTTGCTTTTACCCATGGCTTGTATGTGTTGTCTCTGTAATCAGTTGCCACCTTGCATGGCTTGCATGCATTGCAAGCGTTGGCCATGCAGTTGCAGTCGCCTCCTTGTGTGGCTTGCATGGGCTGACACTAGACTTGCAGTCATCTCCTTGTATTGCATACTTGTGTTGTCAGGGCTGTCCCGTTTACAGCCACGCACTGCTTGTGTGCCTTGGCAGTGGAGTTGCCATATCCTATGGCTTGTATGTATAGGGCACTGTAATCAGACTTGCCTTCTTGCACTGCTTTTGTGTTTTGGTGGTGCCGTCCCAGTTGCCGTTACCCATGGCTTGTATGTGTTGTCTATAATGAGAGTTGTCTCCGTGCATTGCTTGCATGGGTTGGCAGTCCAGTTGCAGTTACTTCCTTGAGTGGCTTGCATGCATTGACACTACAGTCAAAGACACTAGATGTGTTTAAGGGTCATTTGGATGAGACGTTGGGGGATATGGTGTAGGGGAGAACTTTGTAGAGTAGGGCTGATGGTTGGACTCAATGATCCCAAGGGTCTTTTCCAACCTGAATGATTCTGTGATTCTGTGATACAGTCATTGATTGTGTGTGTTGGCAGTGCCATTGTGCTCACCTTCTCCTGTGGCTTGCATGCGTCACGCAGTATAATAAGAGTTGCCTCTTTGCATTGCTTCTGTGTGTCAGCGGTGCCGTCCTAGTTGCCAGGGAAATGGTTTGCATGTGTCAGTGCTATAATCAAAGTTGCTTCCTTGCACTGCTGTTGTGTTTTGGCGGTGCAGTTATAATTGCCTCCTTGCATTGCTTGCATGTGTTGGCACTGCAGCCGCAGTCACCTCCTTGTATTGCTTGTGTGTGTCGGCAGTGCTGTCCCAGTTGCCTTTGCCCATGGTTTGCATGTGTTGTCTCTACAATGGGAGCTGCTTCCTTGCATGGCTTGCACGTGTTGACACTATAATTGTAGTAATCTCCTTTCATTGCTTGTTTGTGTTGGCAGGGCTGTCCTGGTCACTGTTGCGGATTGCTTGTGTGTGTCAGTGGAGCCATCCATCCCAGTTGCCTCCTCGCATGGCTCACACGTGCTGGCACTATGGTCACAGTTGCCTCTTCCTGTGTGTTGCCTGTGTGTGTGTGTCAGCAGTGCAGTTTCGATCACCTTCTCCCATGGCTTGATTGCAACGGTACTATAATCAGAGCTGCCTCCCTGCGTTGCTTGTGTGCACTGGCAGTGCAGCTGCAGTCACTTCCTTGCCTGGCTTGCATGTGCTGCCTCTACAATTGCAGTCACCTCCTTGCATTGCTTGTGGGTGGTGGCAGTGCCATCCCAGTTGCCTTCTCTTATGGCTTGCAGTGCTGACACTGCAATCGCAGTCACCCCATTGCACTGCAGGCATGTTGGCAGTGCAGCCAGACTCACCTTTTTGCGTTGCTTGCATGTGTCAGCAGTACTGCCCCGGTCACTGCCATGCATTGCTTGCGCAGGTCAAGGAAGCCAGTTATAGCCCTGATGCTTGCTTAGCTAGTGGTAAGAATGGTGTGTCCTGATGGTGTGTCCCTGCTGTTGCACCAGTTGGACCTTCTGTGTTCAAGATGCTTAAAATCCCCAAGAGGTTTGCATGTGAGGCAGTAAGTGTGCCTGCTGCGGGGCCTAGGGGCGATGTGGTGTGCAGCAGGATAGCCTGCACGTTAAATAAATAGCTTCTGCTTGTGTGTGGCTGGTCAGTAAGCCCTGGAAGAACATGCCTGTGAATAAGTAAGGAGCACAGCTTTTGTGCACAGCTGGTAGTGCGGGTATAGTCATCAGACCCTGTCAGCACTGGGATTGTGGCTGATTTACTGCCACATTTCTGGGTAGAATTTAAACTGTTGTTTCTGACTGTTAAAGAGTTTGAGATGTCCCTCTGTGATGGAGATAGTGCTGTGCTTAGCAGAAGGATAGATTCCTCAGCTGGAGGGCTCATACCCATATTGGATGGAAAGGAAGAGTTTTTGGGAGGAGTTTTCCCCCCTGGTTTGCTTCTGCTCATTGGGAATAGTCCAGATCTGGCCACTGGTGCACAGATACAAGCTTTCAGCTTTTGCTGGGGGCCTGCTCTCCTTTTATCTTACAGAATGTTTGGGGCTTTTTTTCCCAGTTGCATGAGCCTGGATATAATTTTAACAGCTGGGTAGCTGGTGATTATCACAGTTTTATGACCTCATTTAAATCTTACTACAGTCATCTCGGGCTCAACCATGTTAAGATAATTTAAAACATTTCTTACGAAAACATAATGGATCTGTGATGGCTTGTTTTATTGTAAATGTCATTGAATAAGTTGTGTTTCCAACTGGGGTGGGTAGAATTTGCAGGTTGTTCAAAGTCTTATTTCAAAAAATCCATGAGGACTATATCAAATAGAAATCACCTTTTCACAACTAAGGTAAAGTATGTAGGGAGCGGTGGAGTAGAGAAATAGAGCACACTTACTGATATCAACCAGATGGATAATTTTTATAAGGATTGGAGAGCACTCTGGTTAGCACTGCTGATCCAGTTCTAGTAAATAATCTTTATACAGTGTTTTTAAATTCTGGAGTGAGCATCTTGAGCTAGTCCCTCGCAAATAAGTCACAGCATTGGGAAGACTTTTGAGAGAGCTTCTACATGATCTTTAACAAACTTAAGACAGAGAAGAAGGGTTTAAAAGATTTCTTTGGTGGTTATACAGTTGCCAGCTGAAATCGGTACTTACCTGTGTCATAAAACAAGACAGTGCGTTTGGTTTTAATTTTCTTTTTACCCTCTTCTCCAGTGGGTGGTGAACAAATAAGTTCAATAGGACGAGGCCTCTGTGTGCTGCTGGGCATTTCTTTGGAAGATACGCAAAGAGAGCTGGAGCACATGTAAGTCACATATTTCGTTTTGTCTTGTACTTTTATTTGTGCGTTTCTGACACTGTATCAGTGATACCTGTGCAGTAGCCAAACAAATGGGGCACTCCTGTTGAGAAGCTCAGGTTTGCCTGTTAGTTCCTCCTCAGATTTTACCTGAAATACAGGTTTCTTAGAGTTTTCATTTGTGTTCCATTGAGAAAAATCTGTTATCATTTCCTCTCTGTGTTTTTGTGAAGAACAGACTCAAAAAGGAAGAATCAACATGTTGGGTTTTTCTGATCTTCCTTTTTTAAATATCTGTCTCTTTTGCTGTATGAATTTACCCCAAAGGACTCCAGCCTTTAAGAATGGGATGTATCAGAAACCTCAAACTCTCATTTTAGCTTGCACATGAGAAGTTTTGTTCTTTCAAAAGGCTGGATAGTCTCACCATTTACTTTTCTGTAAAAGTGAATTGATTCTGGCAGCCTCGAGGGCTGGCTCTGGCCATCTGTTCCAAGGCCACAGAATATTGTGATTCAGCCGGCAAACACATGCAAGAGAGAGTTCTTCAGAGGCTTCTTCTGCTTCCTTTGGACTGTTCATTGTTCTTGGTCTGACCTCAGTTCTTATGAAGGCAAAGAAGAAACATGTAATAGAGCTAACTGAGGTCAGGAAGAGGAAAGGCTCAAGAAGTGAATGTGAGTGAGGCTGAAAACAACCCTTAGCAGATGTGGAAGAGAAAGTAGAGAGTGGGGGATGTGAACTAAAGGTCACCAAAGATCTCACATAAACATGTGAATCTTGTAGAGAATTGCAGCAAAACTGAAGGTGTTTTTATTATGATATGCTCCACTGGCTTGCCTTACTGTTTGCCTCCTCAGTGTGTAACATTTGCTTTATTGTTTCTCATTCCTATCTTGGTGAATGTGAGAGATGCTTCTGAGTATTTCAAGTGGGTGATTTGTAGTGACAGTGCTCTCAACACCAGGTTGTTTGGATGAGTGATGCAGGAAAGGCAGAAAGCCAGCACCTGAAAAAAAGGAACGAAAGAAATCAGCTTAACCAGGCTCTTCAAGCCCTATTAAAGGAAAATTTAGTAACCCTGTAAATGAAACAACAAACATCTTTATCATTAAAACACAGCAGTGAGGATGATTTAAGCCTGTGCACTGGGGCCTTCCAAGGCTTTTAACCATCCACTTCATTCAGGAGTCAATTCTGTTTGTCTTGGACATGCACAAACTGGCAAGGATGGTTTTTGTGACTGTGCCTCAAGGAGGCTGGACTAGATGACCTTTAAAGGTCCCTTCCAACCCAAGCTATTCTGTGATTCTATGATTCTATTCTATGGCCATAACAAAGTCTCATCTTTCATTTTATACTAACTGCCTCACGTCTGGTGCAGTGTAAGATGTCTGGCTGATGGCTACAACTGAAATGTTTTGTACTTGATGTGCTCCCTAGTTTATAGATGCTGCAGATTTGTAGAATCTAAAAGAAGAAACCAAAGACAGGCGAGTGGCATACATGCAGTCTTGTTATCAATCAAAGTCCAGCCATAGACAGGATTGCAAGTCTGCCTGCTGTTTTTCAGGATCCATTTGTGAAAGTCTCCTTGTTCTCTCTGAGTATTCAAACCAAACAGTTCTGCCCCCCAGATCCAAAAATCAGCCTTAATACAAACAAGTCCCAGTCACCCCTTTGCTGTTACCTGCAGTTCTGCACTGTTCCCTGCCTTCCTCCTCTCATCCTTGGCCAGCAGGTCAAGGGAGGTGATTCTGCCCCTCCACTCTGCTCTGGTGAGACCCCACCTGCAGTGCTGCATCCAGCTTTGGAGCCCTCGGAACAGGAAGGACATGGACCTGCTCGGGCAGGTCTGGAGGAGGCCACGGAAATGATCAGAGGGCTGGAGCACCTCTGCTGTGAGGACAGACTGAGAGAGTTGGGGTTGTTCAGCCTGTAGAAGAGAAGGCTCAGGGGACACTTTACTGTGGCCTTTCAGTACTTAAAGGGGTCTTATAAGAAAGATGGGGACAGACTTTTTGATAGGGCCTGTAGGGATAGGGCAAGGGGTAACGGTTTTAAACTGAAAGAGAGTAGACTTAGACTAGATATAAGGAAAAAATGTTTTACAATGAGGGTGGTGAAACACTGGAACAGGTTGCCCAGAGAAGTTGTAGGTGCCCCATCCCTGGAAACATTCAAGGTCAGGTTGGATGGGGCTCTGAGCAACCTGATCTAGTTGAAGATGTTCCTGCTCATTGCAGAGGGGTTGGACTAAATGACCTTTAAAGGTCCCTTCCAACCCAAACCACTTGATGATTCTGTGATTCTGTGATCCTGATGAAAAAGTGCTGTCCTCATCTGCCTTATGGTGCTGGGTTTGGAAAGAGTGCTAGATGGTGACAAAGCTGGAAGAATATATGTTTGGAAACAACCATAGTTTAGGATGATCTCATTTCATACTGAGTGTGATTTCCCAGTGTGGTGGGAGGATTAAACTTCCCAAAGCTATTCATATGTTAAATAATGTTGTGACACAAAATCAGATAGTAAAAAGTAAGCTCTCTTACTTTCTATGCCATCTTTATGTCACCTTATAACTTGCAGTTATTCTGTCCTGATTTCATGCTCTGTAAAATGATGATGTTAATTAACAGTCTGACAATGTTATGTATGTGTGTAAGGGCTTTCTTGGTTATGGCTCTGCCTAATGTGACGACATGGTTTAGAAAGGAAGGGACAGAGGGGTATCTTGTTATATGGAGGCAGAAGAAATATGAAACTGCCTTCCCTTTTATCTCATCCTGTGTGGTAGGCAGTAACTTATACCTGTTGATCCTGCATGGAACAAGTTAGGAATTACCTTTTTCTCCTCTTAGGGTTCGAAAGATCTTGAACTTGCGAGTATTTGAAGATGAAAGTGGGAAGCACTGGTCCAAAAGCGTGATGGATAAACAGTATGAAGTGTTGTGTGTGAGCCAATTTACTCTTCAATGCGTCCTGAAAGGAAACAAGCCCGACTACCACATGGCAATGCCCACAGAGCAGGCGGAGTGTTTTTATAACAACTTCCTAGAGCAGCTAAGAAAAGCCTACAAACCAGAGCTTATTAAAGGTAAGGGCAAGGTTGGTAAGGTCCTTGATGTGACCAGTGGACCTTGTTTGTATGTGCTCTTCCCTGATTGTTACTTTCTTTATTCTGCCCGTGTTGCAAAGGAGCTGTCTTCACACAGCAGTAGATGAGGGGATGTTATGGTATTTTCACTGGCAGCCCGGCAGGGTGATCACTCTATTCTTCCTCTAGCCAAGCCATTTCCTGGCGTTCCTCTGGAATAGTTTGATGTGTAGATGTTCTTGTATTGTTACTGGCTGTACAAGATGAGCAATGACTGTGACAAACTAACCCTGAGAGGCTGCAGCCCTGAGAACAAGCTCTGCGGTCCGGCTCCCTCAAAGGCTGAACTTTTGGTGCTGTGTAGTTAGATTAACCCAGGAGGAGCATTTTTTCTGAGGCATATGTAGTTAGTCAGGCTTGAAGGCGTCAGCATAGGACAGCGTAGTTCCATCTGTCACTTTAGTTTTACATTCTGTTAAATGGTAATGATGACAGTGGGAAGTGTAATGTGCTATTTGAGAAAAGCGTTTGATTTAGACTATCTTTTCTCAATTCTATGCCACGTATACAACAGTTTTCACCAGAAAATGCCTGGCTTCACTGTGCATTCATGCTCTCTCCACCCTTAATCTTTTCTGTTTGCTTTCATATTTATTTTCGTATTCATTTTCATATTTAGACTTGAATTTTTGATACACTTGCCCAGAATACAAGTGTCTAGAAAAGACTATTTTTTAAATGGGGGCTATTAATAGATAATGGTCAGCCTTACTTTCCTTATGAGGAAAAAAAAGGAGAAGAGATAAAACAGATAGCTGGGGAAAGATTTAGAGGCTAATCTCCATGTTGACTGTAGATGAAGATAATTATCCCAATGCTTTCCAGTGAGGCACAGTGAAACGCATACAGAAAATGTCCATCTTGTGTCAGCTTTCCAGTAGCTTGATATGTTCTCCCAGTCAACATTTGTTGGTGATAAGGAATGCATTTCTGATACCCCTTCCCTGCTTCTCTTTCAGTCCGTAACATAGAAAACTTCTGTTCTAATGAGTTCAGAGTATGTGCTTTTTGAATCTTTATCTTTGTTGAGTTATGACTAAGTTAGGACCTGTTCCTCTGCCTCTGGAACTGGTAACAGAACTTCCTGGGAAGTCAATGGAAATATGATTTGCTCTTGTAAGATTTAATTGAGTTGGATCCTTATGTCCTGGTAAACTAAAAGCAAGTATGGACTTTCATCCTTCGCTTAAATGAGATGTGGAAAAGTTGATATATCTTTGTATATCTACAACTTTATCCTTGGACTTTGGAAAATGCTCTGTTTCTGAAATACTTTAAATCAGTTTGTATTTTGGCAGCTGCTTTTGGAACTTCTCTTTTCAGTGAATAGCAGTTATACACCTGAAATGGGTAGCCACTGTTGTTAAGTCCCCGTATTTTGGCACTTGTTTGCCAATCCTTCCTGCAAAAAGAGCTTTCACTTTTGCATTTCTTTTTTCAGGCTGATAACATAGATTTAGAAACCCAAGAGTGACTGCCTGTGGTATCGTGTCACATAACATGTGCAGTTGAAAGTGCTGGCAGCACTGAAACCACCTGTTAATTTATAATTTTGTGTTCTTTTTAGGCTGTGCCAGTCTATGTTGTGCTGCATCCAAGTCTGTTAGACTCTTGTGATTGAAGTTTCTGTTGTGCCAGTTGCTTTGCCAGTGTTTTTTTGTTTGTTTGCTTGTTTTATCTATTTATTTTTGGGCATACAAAGTTTCTGAAGCTTGACGATTTCATGGGTAGTAGGCTAAGTCGTGTGGTTGCATCAGCAGAGTTTACAGCTTCCCTGCGCTGAAGCGTGTTAGAGCACAGAGCCTTTACACACTGCCAGGCTGTATGTGAGCAGGACTGCTTGAGTGTAAGTGTAACTTTGTTAAACTGTAATACCTGGTCTGCAATTTAGCGTGGCATGCAAACATACTGAATTCTGCCCTGAAAAAGTCCTAAGGAAATCAGAACCTGACTTGCTGGGGGCTGTTCTACGTGCTACTGAGTTACAAAGGGTGATGGGAGGGCCCTGGGAAGGAGTGCTGGTGAATGGGCTGTTGGACTGTTAAAATAGGTTTAGTGGTGTATCAGCATGAGGCTCTACCTTCTGTCTTCCAAATCTGTACTCGTGTATTTCCCCTACACATATGCACACACACAATTGTAGTTGTTGGGAGGTTAGAGTTTGATTCTCTGGATTGCTGTAGGTGCCCTTCCCTTCGATCTTACAAATTGCTTAATGCATTTTAGAGGAATAATTTAATCATTTAAAGTGGAATTTGTGTAGCTGAGTCAGAGACAGATCAATAATTATCTTGCTGTATTGTCTTGTGTTTTCTAGTCCCTATATTTTTTCAGTAGACTAATTTGGCAGTTGGAAGTTGAGCTACTACGTGTGCCACTGTTGTAAGTGCTGGGCAGGCAGCTCCTCCGTCTGGTATCTGGTCTGTCTGGAGCTTGCCAGCTAGAAGCTCAGAATGGTAAGTGTTCCCCAAAGAGAAACACAAACCGTTCTTTCACACCCAGAGCAGTGGGATGTTTAACAAACAAAATCTTGAAGGAGGCTCAGAGCAATGGCTTCTAGTTTAACACAGATGTCTTAAGACTGCAGATGGGCGTCCATGTCTAGGAAAGAGAAGGTTGCATCAGAAGTTTGTGCTTGTCTTGCTTCAGTGCTTTATTGTTGTGTAATTCATTCCTAAACGCCTCACTCCACTCTGCGGAGCAGAGCTCATGAATGTAGGCCTGAGTACTCTGCTGAGCAAGCTAATATCCAAAACCTAGGCCTACCAAGGCTTCTCCTTGTGCGTCAGGGCCTTTGCTCTCTGTCTTGAATTTGGATTTAGTCTTCTGAGACAGTAAGAATTAGCATAGCAAAAAGTGTGAAATATCTCCCTTAATAGCAATATCTGAGTAAATATGAGAGGACCATTCCACAAGGAGGAGTTTAATTCAGATTAAGGTTTGGTGCAAGTTGAAAGCAGAATTATTCTCTGATTAATTCCCTTTGTGAGTGTTGTCACTTTGGAATAAGTGCTCTTATCTGGAGCAAGAGCACCCACATGGGGTTAATTAGGAATAACTTTCCAAGTAGACAAGCTCAGAAGTAACTTCTGAATAAAACCAATGTGAAGTTTCTAGGTCATGAGGCTTGAGATATGTGCAATTTACTCTGAAAGTAAATTATATCTTATTTTCAAGTCTTTAGATCTCAGATGTGGCTTTTCTGTCTCACCTCAGATAAAGATCTTTGCCTCTGAGGAAGGCATGCTTGCCAGACTAAGGGAAAAGGAATTTGAGCAGAATAAACTTGTCACTTTAACTGTACTTGTAGAATCCTATTTTATTGCAGAGTATGTTGCAAGGAGGTGATTGGATCAGTCTTAGTGTGGGGAGAGGTACTACATTGAAAAGCATTGTGATATAAAAAATCAGGAAAAGAAATAGTATTTAAGGGTAAGTTGCTAGTGTCTCCCATGGACAGTACAGGGTCATGTGATAAATTTACCCAGTGTTGCTGGGGTAACAAGTAGAATCCAAGGAGGGTGGATTCTTTCTTGTCCTTTCCTTCTGACTGAAAAATGATAGTCAATATGGACAGACTCTTGGGACAGAGAGATGGAAGAGATTATGTTTTAGTTTCTTTGCAGTCCTGTGCCAAAGACGGATTTGTCTGCATCAGTTTCAGAAGTTGCATTCAGGGGTAGAACAATCAACTCCTGTGCAGCCTGTCTGCCTGATCGCCACAGAGTTGATGTGTTCCACCAGTGTGCTACTAGGTGAGTGCAAAACGCAGTGGTACTACCAATGTCAGTCTGTTTTTGGGGAGTCAGGCTTGTCTCTCACCTTACCTCTTCTGGAAACCATAACACACCAATAAAAAATGCCTCCCCTGAAAGGTTACATGAATTGCCATATACTGAAACTATGGTAGACAGTGGGACAAGGGAAGGAAGGCAGGAGCATGTTTTTGAGGCAGGCAGCCAACACTGGGGGACATTCTGCTGAAGAAGCATCCCTTCCTAAGGAGGGATTAGGCATTGTTTTAAGAAGAAATTGTGAAGCTAGGTTTTAGGTTTCCCTTGTTCTTTCAGGCAAGACCATACCCTGAAGCTGCAGAGAAAAACTGTGTTACAGTGAGGTCACTTCTTGAAAAGAGCTATGGGGACCAATGCACCACTAGAACCCTTTGGTTTTGTTGTATAAGGGAGCTGCCAGCACAAAAATCCAGAAGTGTCCCATGAAGAAAGCACGTACTGTGCAGGGACTGTGGACCCTGAAACTACAGGACACATCAATTTGTGATAAAGGAAGGTGGCAGCAGCTTCTGACAACAGCATCACCTTTGCAGTATGTTTGAAAGCTTGAAGATGAGAGGGTGTGGTGGTCCACAAGACATTGTGGATTAAGACCAATAAAGGGATTTTGGAACGTGTGAAGAAATTCTCCCTCAGTTGGCTTTTTAAATCCTTTGAGAGAATGAGGTTGCTGAGACTGAAACCCACACTGCCTTTCATATTGTGGTGGCTGCAAGGTGCTGAGACCCTTCTTGTCTTTGAGAGGAAGGTCTGGAAGAAAGGCTATAGTGGAGGGCAGCATTAACAGACATTTCTGTTTTAAGCACTGTTTCCATTAGCTCTAAATCTTAAACTCTGAGCTGTGATTCACCTTGACCTGGGGTGACCTTGGGTCAAGAGACTAGAAGTTTTAAGTGTGAGGAGAATGGGAGGGAACTGTTACAGAAAGATGTTCCTTGACAGTAGCTCTGATGTCAAAAGTGCTTCTGACA
Source organism: Strix uralensis (assembly GCF_047716275.1). Taxonomy (NCBI): domain Eukaryota; kingdom Metazoa; phylum Chordata; class Aves; order Strigiformes; family Strigidae; genus Strix; species Strix uralensis. The sequence goes on along the minus strand of NC_133974.1, from coordinate 115,276,736 downwards.
TGGGAGTGCTTTGAGTGTTCTGGTAAAGGTGTGGGCTTATTTGACCATTTTATCAGCCTTTGGAAAAATGGGCCTGTGAAGTTTACTCTTTTTTTAGGTCCATACATGTGTGGGAAGTGCAAAAGGCAGACCTTATCTGTGAGTAAAGGACAGCAGAGGGATGATGTGATATGTAGAGAACAATTTGAAAAGTTGTGCTCCCACTAATAAAATTTAAGATTTTTTTTTATTACTATTTTGTTAAAGAAAGATGCATTAGTTTTGACTCGTTTATGTGATCAGCATATCGCTACATCTTTCTCCATGTACACTGTAAATATAACACAACCCTTCTGTGAGCAGCAGCTCAAGTAGGGTCTGCTTGATCTTCCCAAAGAAGCAATATAACCACTTCCTAAGCATGTCAGTAGATCCTTCCCTCATGGTCTGCATGAAGGTATAGAGTCTTGTTTTATTGTGCTTGTCAGATGCAGGAACTGTCAGTTTCTGTGCAGGAAACAATTCTGTGAGATTCCTGCTCTGCGGCTGGTATTTGTTCTCTAAGAGATTATGACACATTACAGTAGCTAGACTTCAGATGTGCAGTAGCAGCTAACCAAAAGCAAGCATTTTTCAAGCTTTTATTTCTCAACTAAGAGTCATTTATAGGCATCTCTGAAAATGTGTATCTGCATGATTCACCAGTGAAACCCTAAGCTACAGGTTTAGGGAGACACTACCTGGGTTTTCTCTGCAGGTTCTCATCTATCATGGGTGGCAAAGGATTTGAAAACTGTGCTGGAAAATTATAATCACTATTTTTTTGATTGCTCTGACATTTTTTCTCAGTGGGACCCTTTACATGTTCCAGACCCTGCAGATTTATAAAATGAGAACAGATCTTTTTGAATTTTTTTTACTTGCTTTGTAGTACTTTTGTCTTGTAAATTTTCTGTTATTTTCTGTAATTATTTAGTAACTCTCCTCTTTTTTTCTTCTGCACCAATAGCTAGCGTTCAGAACACACTGATCCTTTCCTGAAATACCCACAGCTTCATGGTATCTCTATTTACCCAGTCAAGTCAGCTGCACATTGTTAAAGCAGTAACTGTTGATGTGCCAGTAACATCTGATGTAACATTTGACGCCACTGCAGCCTCAGTGGTCCTCGCCCTCGAGAGGGTACTGACCCTACAGTAGAGTTGTCAGATGTGAAGACGTTTTCACTCCTGCTGTAGTAGTTCTTCTTAGGTTATGTGATGCAAAGCTGGTCTGCACACACAGAAAGGAGCACAGAGGCCGGCAGGGGAACACAAATTCTGGACTCAGAGGATCTCAAACCCTGTCCAGGACCCTCCCAGGGCTGTCCTGGGAAACCCTCAGTCCCACGGTCCAGGTGTGATGCCCATCCTGGGGAGTCAATGGGAGTGGCTCTCCAGAGCACCTTTCGGACTGAGGGGCGTCACTGTCTAGAGATACAGGATACATGTGGGAGGAGAGCATTTCAGGTTGGCGCAAGACTTATTATGGGATGTTTAGGTGAGGAAGCAAAGGCAGGGAAAGGGGTGGATCTAGGTGATTTCAGGAGGAACAGGCATGGGAAAATAAAGGGATATAGGTATAAGAAGAGCCAGCCACATGTAAGCAATGACTGGTCAGTAAGCTTGTGGCCATACCCTGCACCTGATCAGCACAGTCTGCCTAGTCATCTTAGTAAAGTCTGTTTCTGACTACTTTGAGGGACCCACTGTTTTGTGTGCATGTGCGTGCATGGGTGTCTGAGTGCAGCAACTGGAGTGGGACCATGGGCCTGAGGTCTGTGTCTGCGAGTGAGGGTGAGTGAGCAAATACACAGCAGGATGAGCTGGTGAGGAGCTGCGGTGGCCAGAGGTGAGTCTGGGTGTGTGTCTGTGAGGGTAAGACCAGAGGAGGAACTGACTCCTGGAGGGACTAGAGGAGTCCTGGCCAGCTGCTGGAGAGACCAGGGGTCTCTGTGGATGAGAGCTCTGTGTGTGTCTCTAAGGGTAAGACAGTGGGGGAGCCAACAAACTGCTAGAGAGGTGGGAGAGAGTGTGCGTGCATGTGTGTGAGGGGGTCTGTACCAGCCCCTGGAGCAGGGCTGCAACTTGTATCCCCAGGTGGCAGCATCTGGGAAGGCCAAGATCCATGAGCTGCTACTGGGCAGACTGTGTGTCTAACCCCAGCTGCTGAAGGGGTCTGCATTGTATTTCCCACTAACGGACCTTCATCTTAACTAGCCAGTGAGGGGTTCAGGGTCAGGCTGTAGTTGCTATTTATGTTCATGTGAGTGCTGAGTGTGTCTGTGTTGAAATCTGTGCAGGTGACTGTGTGTGTATATATATATGTGTGTGCGTGTGTGTGTGAGTGTCAGCTCTGCGCAGCTGTGGGAGATTCAATATGTTAAGAGTCAAATCATGTATTACTGGTAAATGATTAAGAGGCAAGTTGGCATAGGCCTGTCAGCCCTGCACAGCTGTGGGAGATTCAATACTTAAGAGCCAAATCGACATTGGCTGGTCAGGTCAGCCAGAGAGCTCAGTTTGGGGAGCTTGGTGAAGGTGGAGAGCTCTGCTTGAGAGAACTCTGCTTGGCGAGCCAGGCAGGAGCTCTGTCCTGCGCTGGCTTGGAGAAGCGCCAGCTCTACTGTGCGCCAGCCCGGAGAAGCAGCAAGGTTTGGAGGAGAAACAGGCCTTCAAAGAGGGATACCAGGCTGTGGTAGTGTGGTGAAGAAAATGGCAGCACTGAGACTGCCTGTGCGGTATGGAACTGTTTGTGGGATGAGAGTGTTGATGACCGTCTAGGTGCTGATTTGCTTATCATGAAGTAAGAGCTAAGGTAGCGAGAGCATAACTATGTACCATTGTAATAATAAAGGATTTTCTATCTGCACTTCAATGGAGAGTCTGTGCCTCAGGTGCCACATGTGTGTATGCGTGTAGCATACATGTGTATGTGCATGTGTGCCTACTTAGAATACTTGCTGCTGTTTGGACCTGGGGGTGTGCAGCTGTGGCAGCCATGCCTTTGTCAGGTTTCTAGATTCAACACCCATAATGTTTCTCAGCCCACGTGAAACATTAAAGAAGGTCGATTTCATCAAAGGAGCCCCTGTAGAGACAGTGAGCTGGGACACTGGGCATGTGTCCTCTTCTGCTAATACCGTAAAAGTCGGTCGGAGAAGAACTCTCTAAAACTCAGAAGTCAGAGTGTTAGAAAGCAGGCATTCTTTATTTCAGCGCTGGGTGCATGGGGGATCTCTCCACCAAACATGCACACCTTAAGCCAGTGAAACCCCGACTTAAATGCAGGTATCTCATACATATCCACGAGGTCTTACAATACAAACATACATATTCATAATGATGTGTAATTAGTCCTAGAATTTTCTGTATTAACAGTCTCTTCCGTCTTGTCTGAGACGTGATGGGTATCCTTGAGATTGATGTCATCCGCTTATCAACATTGTCATGCTTTCCTCCATCTTATCGAAACGTGATATGATGCGCATCCTTGATCGGTGCCATCTTCCTTGGTTCTCGGTTTGATGTGTGATGCATATCCTTGAATGGGGAGTCATCCTTTGGGTTGCAAATCACAGGTGCCCCTCGTCTGCAGCGGCGGGGGGTGCAGGTGTCCTCCATCTCCAGGTGTCAGAGGCCCCAGTCCTTTGTCCTTGTTTTACAATTCAGAAATGCCTTGCTTTTACAGCTTAAAGGAATTTTAGTTTGAAGTACAATTTAAGTTTACTATAGCTAACTATTTTACAGTTATGCTTAACTTTCTTAATATACCTATATCATTTCCCCCTTTCTCTTCACGGTTGCAGAATTTATATGATGCAACCTAAAATACTTACTTATCAGAGCTAAGGTTAGTTTTAAGTATAGATTAACAGGTTATACATTCTTATAATATACTTATATAGATATATAAAGCATGTCCTTCACTGTAAATACCTAACATGATTCATAATTTAGACTACAAACGTCTACTACAGTGGTTACAGCAATCACAGCACTGAATAGTTAAACAAGTTATTATTATCATAACAATTATCCCCAGAATTAAAACAAGTAATTGTTTCAGCCACTTGAAATTGGGTAACCAAGATGTCAGTGTATTCCAGATCTCTTCAAAGCCAAGAGAAGTGTCTTTCTGCACCTCATGTAGTACACCTATCTGATGCTTTATTATGCTCATGTCTGTGTTTATCTTCCCCGTCTCATCAATGTATGTGCAGCAGCTAGTGTTTACAACAGCGCAAACTCCACCATATGAAGCTAACATCATGTCTAAAGCCATTCTATTTTGGAGAGTGATTTTAGAAAGCTCTGTAACTTCTCTCTGTAATGCCCCAATTGCATTTGTTGTAGCGTTCCCAATTTCTTCCATTACCCCAGAAATATTTACTATAGTTTTCTCTAGTTCACTGACCCCCAGTGCAGGAATGAGCCATCTCACAAAAGAGTGAAAAGCAGTTGGACGAATAACTAATGGATTTGGAATATTTCTCTTTTGTCTTCCAATATGAACTTTGGCCCAGTTTAATCCGTGTAATTGGGGTACTACTTTAATTTGAGGAAGGACTATTCCTAACGTGCAGGCTCTAGTCCACCAAGGGGGTAGTGACTTTCTAGCTATATTCCCACAAAGCCAATACCAACCTTTTCCTTTTGGGACTTTCCAGTATAAGTCTCTTAAATTTTCATGTCTTTTTGGTAAGTGAATCTGGAAATATCAATCACACTGAGGATAATTTCCCACTGAGTTATTACCTTGAAGGGTGGTTTTTCGATCTGTGACACACTTAACTTTTTCCTTTAATTGAGGAGTTCTAATCATCCAAGTTTGTGGGTCCTCATTTTGTTCTTTAAAATATTTTCTAGGGGATTCCCAAAGATTGTTCCAAGTAGTATTGAAAGGAATGGGAAGGCTGATCAATGAGAGATTTGCAGCAGAGCTATGTCTTGGAAATTTAGCACACACCCAGCATTCACTCATATTGATTGCTAATGCCACCCGCTTTATCAATTGTATATGAGTATTATCATTCCATAACGTTCCTAAACTTTGTGAGGTGCCCCCTCGGTACATTACCAACTGTAGCAGCAAGATAATTATTGTCTTTTGAGCCGAAGCTTTAAAGGGGCCTCTTCCTGAGACGTCCATGGTGCTGGGGCTTTCTTGACTCGCTGTTACGGAGACTTCCAAATAAGCAACCCACCACCAATTTAAAAAAATAAATAGATTTATTTTTTTCATAAAACCACCAGTCAGCTCTCCGTAGATTACAGATCCGGATGTCCACAAGAGGAGAACAGAATAACTTTCTGGGGTTTAACAATAACCCAAAATACTTTACAAAGCCCCACTCCCCGGGGGTTTAACGACAACCCCAAACGCAAACTTCACTTCCTGGGGTTTAACGGGAACCCAAAACGTAAAACAAAGCCTCACACCCCAGGGGTTTAACGGCAACCCCAAACGTAAACTTCACTTCGTGGGTTTAACAAGAACCCAAAACGTAAAACAAAGCCTCACAGCCTAGGGGTTTAACGACAACCCCAAACGTAAACAAAACTTCACTATCTAGGGTTTAACGACAACCCAAAACTCTCTATCACTCACCTAGAAAGTGAGGGCTCTCAACCTCGAGGACCTGCTCAGGGCAGTGTCCTGACCCAAAGTACCTCGAGGAGTTTCCTTGGGCAGCGTCCTGACCCAAGGGGAGAGTCCTGACCGCAGCGTGCAGCTCCAGGGGACGAGCTCAAAATGGCTCCCCCAAGGGACTCCGTTTATACCCAGGCCGAATCTGACCTGTAGTCAGTAGCGGCTCCCATTGGTCAAAGGTCTCAACTACCGCGAGACCCTGAAAACAAAGACAGCCAAAAGCTGCCACGTTTCAACAACCAGGAAGCTCTGTTTTCACTGGGCGGATGCACCTGCCACAATCCACCCCGTGACTACAGTCATGATTCGGCTGGTTTCCTTGGAGTGGTGGCGCAGTCACCTCTTGTCTCCAAGGTTAAAAGGGAGTGCGGTCCGGTGAGTCTCCATGCTCATTATGGATTGTCATCCCTAGGTAATTATACAGTCAAAATTGAAAAGGCGATTAACCATTCTAACAAAACAAACAATCAATGCCCAATATAACAACACCAAGTCCAATCATATTCTTCTGAGGGCTGTCAATTTCACAAGACTCCTTCACCACCCCGTTGTCATCAGGATCTTGATTGTCCATATGGATCCCCACAGCCAGGCAAGATGTCGACATCATCCATTCCTCCGAGGTCCTAATAAAAAAAACCAAAACTAGGCCTCGGATCAAAACCCGGACATCGAGTTAAAAATCAGGGATTATCCATTGGACACTAATTCGGTGGGTTTCCTCACCTTTATCTAAAGCCTCCCAGGCATATAAACCCCTAGATTTTACCAGGACCATAGACACAATGCCAACTAAGGGCAACTTCACCATGACAGGCTGGCCTACATATTGCTCAACCATGCCATTGGCTTGAGGGAAATATGGTGTATAAAACACCCACTCGATACCTTCCCCTCGTGCCCAGTCTTGCACCACTGCAGCTGTAAAATGTAACCCATTATCACTCTGAATACATTCAGAAATGGGCAAAATGCCAAACCATCCTCTTAAAACTCAGATTGTTTGGCCTCCAGTAGCTACATTAATAGCTGTAGCCATAGTTAGTCCCGATACCACCTCTACTCCCACCAAGATGTACCTTCTTCCATGAGATGGCTTTAAAGGACCAACATAATCAACTTGCCAGGTGCTCCAAAGTGCCTTACCTTCTTTAATATGTTGGGCTGGTGCTTGATTTGGATGGTTAATCTTAAGCCTCACTTGACATTGTGGACAAGCCATAAGAATTGCTTCACACATCTTCATTGGCACAGGCCATCCCCAGAACCGACACCCATAATAAAGATCTATTTTCCCTGAGTGACCTCGCTTAATTTGTAGCCACTCAACCAGCCGATCCCAATCTCCTTTGTCACTATTAACTACCCTAATTTGGGCCGAATGATCTACTTGTTGATTCCATTTTGCAGCAGGGGTTCCATCTCTTACATGGCCCTTTACCCACTCTGTATACCGCCGTTCAGCCTCCTTAAATGAAGTGGAAGAAAATAACAAAGGTCTAACCGGTCCTTGTGGTCCCTTCTGGAACACACCACAATAAGAGGCGTGTTCTGCAAATCCCCACTCCACTCTCAACGAATCCTGTAGATGTAAGGGCCCCAACTTCTGATAAGTTTTAAGTTCATCCTTTAAAACATTCAGGGCCTCTGTATACTGTAACGTCCAGTCCCATGCTCTATTTTTCCGAAGCAAATCATATAAAGGGCAGGCAGTTACCGAAGACCCTGGTATATGCTTCCTCCAATAACCCAACAGTTGCTGCAGTTCTACCTTATTACCTGGTATCTGTCCCTTCTCAATAACTGATAAAATATGATCAGGTACTACAATTGCTCCAGCCACCCACCAAGCTCCTAAAAGTTTAATTTCTTGTCTGGGACCTCAGCACTTAAAAGATGGAATATCTAACCCATTTTTAGTTAACAGGTCCCAAATAATCTCAACCACTTGTCCTACCTGTTCTTTAATATTTCCACCCACCAATATATCATCTATATACTGATATATATGAACACCCAACAGCATCTCCACTGTGAGAAACGCTCGGTTGCCAATTATCCATAGCTCAGACAGGATGCGGTGTGAAGCACTCTTTATTACGTTCTTGCAAGACCGGGCGCCCCCATCAAGTGAATGCACCTACCAGCCATCATGCAATGGTTTATATCCCTTTCTCCCAGCCGCCAGTTCCCTCCCCTGATTCCTCATTGGCTGAGTACTACAGGGTGTACAGACTTCCCGAACCGCCTACCGATACGCCACTTCATGTATGTGTTCGTACATCGCATGTTCATGGAAATGAACCTTGGCTTTCTCCAGGGCGGAGAAGTTAATATGCATGAGCTCATCACGCAAGCGTACTAAGATGGAAAAGTTCACCCCAAGTCTTTCGGTATCTGCATCCATCTAAAGCAGTTCCAAGTACTGGGTCATCACAGTTAACAAAAAGACCACTTGCCATCTAGCCCTAGGCCAGGGATTTCAATGGTTGTGAATTGCTCTTGTTGATTGCTTTGGTGAATCGCTCCTGCCCTTCCCATCAGGCTTATTATGTGAAAACAACATTCTTTCCCTTACATCTACCATATCAAGAAGCTTGGCCAAAGTATTATGAGCAATAGTGGGAGAACGTTTATACCCTTGTAGAAATCGATTGAAAGTATATTGAATCCCCTCCCAGGTAAAAGCAAACTGAGGCTTATCTTCATCTCTCAGAGGAATCGTAAAAAACATATCTTTAACATCTAAAGCAGCCATCCATAAATGAGCAGCTACCTGTATTGCTGCTACTACTGATGATATATTTGGGACAGCAGCTGTTAAAGGTGGAGTATTGCTGTTCAATCTCCGATAATCAATTGTTAACCGCTAATGCCCATCTGGCTTACGGACTGGCCAAACTAGAGAATTACAAGGGGAATGTGTTCGACTTATAATTCCTCCTTTTTCAAGATCATTAATCACCTCTAAAATACCCTGTTTAGCAGCAGTTGGCAGTGAACACTGTAAAACACAGGTCACTTTAGATTGTGGCAATAAAAGAGCAACCTTCAAAGTTTTTACATGAACAGTTCCTATACCCCTACCTCCAAAACTCCACACTCTGCCATCTGGCAAACACCACTGTTTACTTGCCAAAACATCAAACCCCAATATATTTCCTTTACAAGGATTTAAAGCCACTTCCAACACTGTCATCCTTTTTTTCCCTGGTAACCAAAATTGTGTTCTCACTAGGGGACATTTTTCTATTGCCCCTGTCACACCTACTATATTTGTAAATTTCCTCGATGGTTTAAGTTCTAACTCAGTGGCTTGTTGTCTATTTAAAACACTAACTTGAGCTCCTATGTCAATTGAAAACTCCTAACTTATCCGTTTAGGACCCACAGGAATATATATATAAGGTTCCTTATCAGCGGATCATTGGCAGGAATTCACCATGCGGAGTTGGCGGCCCGATCCCCAAACCGCAGCTACTAGTTTTTTTAACTCTCTCAACTCCCCCCTCGATACCACAAAAGGGTTAATTTTCCCTTCCTGAGGGAGTACAGTTACCTGTGTTTCCCTTTGTTTTCGAGTTTTCCCCTCCAGCAATTCCACCAACTTTAAGATATTATCAGTAGACCGCCCATGCAACCCGGCCCGGGACACCCCCAGTGCCAGTGCCTTCTGCCAAAGATCATTCCTTCCTGACTCATAAAATCAGCCTAACTTATGTCGGGGCAATTCAAACTCTCTACGAGCAGGCTGTTCAGCGGGGGAAGCTGTTCGACTAACTTGTCGAACCCTCCGATTTTCACCCCCACCCCCACTCAAATCAGTCCAGCCCATCTCTCTAAGGGACTGGATATGTATCTTTAAGGCATCTGGGAGCCCTCTGATGAGAGGTTTAAGGTGGCTGGGATCCACCGGCGCCGCAAGCGGAATTCCACACCGCCCCCTCTCATCCATCGCCTGAATACAAGCCGCCTTTTGTACTCCCTCCGACAGCTCCAACAGTCCCTTTACGCTCTCTATTGCTGCAAAGTAATCCTGCGCCTGAGTCAAGCAAGCACCTAATATGGTGCACATTTTTCCTTCATTTCTGCTTATCCACCAACTTCCCCGGCTCTGTTTCAACTTTCTCACAACTTCTACTGGGTCAAGCCGCCTCTCTTTTGCCCACTGTATCTCTAAAGGGGAAGGAGCACGACTATATTTCTGTAACAACTCCTCTATTGACATCCTGCCGACTACGCCAATTGTTACGGAGACTTCCAAATAAGCAACCCACCACCAATTTAAAAAAATAAATAGATTTATTTTTTTCATAAAACCACCAGTCAGCTCTCCGTAGATTACAGATCTGGATGTCCACAAGAGGAGAACAGAATAACTTTCTGGGGTTTAACAATAACCCAAAATACTTTACAAAGCCCCACTCCCCGGGGGTTTAACGACAACCCCAAACGCAAACTTCACTTCGTGGGTTTAACGAGAACCCAAAACGTAAAACAAAGCCTCACAGCCTAGGGGTTTAACGACAACTCCAAACGTAAACAAAACTTCACTACCTAGGGTTTAACGACAACCCAAAACGCTCTATCACTCACCTAGAAAGTGAGGGCTCTCAACCTCGAGGACCTGCTCAGGGCAGCGTCCCGACCCAAAGTACCTCGAGGAGTTTCCTTGGGCAGCGTCCTGACCCAAGGGGAGAGTCCTGACCGCAGCGTGCAGCTCCAGGGGACGAGCTCAAAATGGCTCCCCCAAGGGACTCCGTTTATACCCAGGCCGAATCTGACCTGTAGTCAGTAGCGGCTCCCATTGGTCAAAGGTCTCAACTACTGCGAGACCCTGAGAACAAAGACAGCCAAAAGCTGCCACGTTTCAACAACCAGGAAGCTCTGTTTTCACTGGGCGGATGCACCTGCCACACTTGCGAATAATGTATCCAAGGGTCCTTGCCGTTTAATTTAACAGCAGTATACGTTGTTAGTAAAATCTGATAAGGTCCCTTCCATTTCTCTTGTAGTGGATCAGAGGTCCATGATTTGAGGTAGACCCAATCTCCTGGCTGAAAGGAATGAACTGGTGAAACGAGATTTAATGATCTATTTATTACAACAGACTTATTTATTTCCTGTATAACTTTCCCCAGGAGAATCATGCATTTTGACAGATCATTTTCTCCCTGAATTTTCATTTCTCCAGGTAAACCTGGAATCTGATATGGCCTTCCATAAAGAAGTTCATATGGACTCAGTCGGTGTTTACCCCTTGGTTGAACTCTTATTCTCAGCAAAGCTGGGGGTAAAACCTGTGTCCAGTCCATTGAAGTTTCCTGACACAATTTGCTTATTTGTAATTTAAGGGTGTAATTCATTCTCTCTACTTTCCCACTTGCTTGTGGTCGATAGGGGGTATGTAAGTCCCAAGCAATATTTAATACACTTGATATTCTTGAGATGATAGATGCTATAAAATGAGGACCCCTATCTGGTGACATGCCTATTGGCACTCCAAATCTGGGAATTATTTCTTTTAGTAATATTTTTGCAACCTCCCGCGCTTTGTTGGTGCGGCAGGGAAAAGCTTCTGGCCATCCTGTGTATGTATCTACTAACACCAATAAGTATTTTAAACTTCTTTTTCTGGGTAATTCAGTAAAGTCAATTTGCCAATACTCTCCTGGAGCTCCCCCTTCTATCTCTTTTCCAAAGTGTATCTTATTCTGTGTTTTGGGATTGTTTTTACAACATATTTCACACCTCTCTGTAACTGACCTTATGGTTTCTACCATATTTCGGCCAATTATAAATTTCTGTAAATGTTTCAGAAGATTCTCAGTACCCCAATGAGCAGAGTTATGTTCCTTTTTTACCACCTCATATAATAAGGTGTATGGGACTACTACTAAACCTGAAGCTGTTACAGCCCACCCACTTTCTTTTCGGCTTCTAATTTTTCAATCAGTTTTAAATCTTGATTATCATATATCGGATGCTCAGGTAAATCTAACTGACGTTCTGGGACTAGTGCCTGAACTCCTATTGTGATACCTTTTCGTGCAGCCCGTTTGGCAGCTTCATCAGCCAGCCTATTTCCACGTTGCTGTTTGCTGTCTCCTGTCTGATGTGCCTTGCAATACATTACAGTGACCTCCGCAGGCAGCTGTACACTCTCAAGGAGCCTCAGGACTTCTTCCTTATGTTTGATTGCTGTTCCCTGTGATGTTAAAAGTTCTCTTTCTTTCCATATAGCTCCATGGGCATGGATTACTCCGAATACATATTTCGAGTCAGTCCAGATATTTACTTTCTTTTCTTTGCTCAGTTCTAATGCTCATCAGAGCAATTAGTTCAGCCTTTTGAGTGGATACGCTCGGTGACAATGGTTCAGCTTCTATGACATTGGTCACAGTAGTCACCGCATATCCGGATGCACACTGTCCATTTATAACAGAACTACTCCCATCTGTATATAGTTCTAAATCAGGATCAGGCAAAGGTGTATCTTTTAGATCTGTTCTGCTGGCATATACTTCTTCAATGGTTCGCAGACAGTCATGCTCCAATTCCTTTGCCTCTTTTAAATCACCAGACAGGAAGGTTGCAGGGTTTAATATAGTTGTTGTTTTTAAGGTTGTGTCATCCTGGTCTAGTAGGACAGCTTGGTATTTAAGCATTCGGCTCGGGTATAGCCAATGATTCCCTTTCTGCTCCAAAACTGAAATTACCATGTGGGGTACATATACAGTTATGTGCTGCCCTAGGGTAAACTTCCGAGCTTCTTGTATTAACATGACTGTTGCTGCTACTGCTCTCAGGCATCCTGGCCACCCCTGACTCATGGTATCTAGTTGCTTAGAGAAGTGAGCAACTGCTTGTCGTAAGGGCCCGAGAAATTGTGCCAGCACCCCTAAGGCTATTCCTTTCCTTTCATGCACAAACAGTTCAAAAGGCTTCTCAATATTTGGCAATGCTAGCGCTGGTGCTTTTAACAGCGATTGTTTTAGTTCTTTGAAGGACTGTCTTCCTTCTCTAGTCCATGCTAAACAGGAATCAGCAGAAGTTTTTAATATTTCATATAACGGTCTCACCATTAGTCCGTAGTCATCAATCCATAAGCGACACCAACCGGTCATCCCAAGGAAGGTCTGCAGTTCTCGGAGAGTCCTGTGTTCTGGGAGTTGACAGATGGCCTTCTTCCTTTCGGCTGACAGCTGCCGGTGTCCTTTAAAAAATCTCAAAGCCCAAATATATTACAGTCTCTTGGGCAATTTTGGCTTTTTCTCGCGACACCTGATACCCACTCATTCCCAGGAAATTCAGAAGGCTAATGGTTAACTGCAAACATTCTTCCCTGGATTCTCCAGCTATAAGGATGTCATCTACGTACTGTAGAACAAAGCCTTCCCGATTTTCTAGTCGCCAACCCTCAAGTTCTTTGGCAAGTTGATTTCCAAAAATCGTCAGACTGTTTTTAAATCCCTGTGGAAGCACTGTCCAAGTGTATTGGGTCTTTCTCCCGGTTTCTGGATTTTCCCATTCAAAGGCAAATAGGTCTTGGCTCTCTGGGGCCACGGGAATGCAGAAAAAGTCATCTTTTAAATCTAGTACAGAAAACCATCCTTGCTTATCTGTCAGTGTGGTCAGTAAAGTATAAGGATTTGCCACAACTGGATGGATATCCTGCACTGTTTGATTGATTGCCCTCAAATCCTGAACCATCCTATATGTTTTCCCATCTGCTTTCTTTACTGGCAATATTGGGGTATTGTATTTAGATTCACATTCTCTTATTAAGCCATGCGTTAAAAATTTTTGTATGAGAGGTAACAATCCCAATCTAGCTTCAGTCTTTAAGGGGTACTGTTTCAATCTTACCGGTGTAGAATCTGGTTTTACATCTATTTTCACAGGCTCGGCTATCTGGGACCTCCCCGGTACCTCTCCAGCCCAAACAAGAGGGATTACTGCTTCTTCTACTTCTTTTGGAATCTCTTCTTTATTTTCTTTATCTTTCTGCAACAAAAATATTGAAGCCTGGACATATTTAGATTCTGGTATTAATACTTCTACTTCTCCATTTTTGAATTTAATTTCGGCCTCCAATTTTTCTAGCAGGTCCCTGCCTATTAGAGGTTTTGGAGCTCCCGGTAAGTAGAGGAATTCATGTGTTACCCACTGTTTTCCAATTTTAAATTTTAATGGTTTGAAAAAGGGCCTCTGTTCAGCTTTTCCCGTTGCACCAATTATTTTTATCATATTATCCCCTAATTCATGATCTTTTGTATTTAAAACTGAAAAGGTTGCCCCTGTATCTATTAGGCACTCTACTGCCTCATTTCCCAGCTCAATTGTAACCAGAGGCTCTGCTGGGAGAGAGTGCTCCGGTCCCCTTCAGTCCTCTAATGTTACTATAGGTGCTGCTCCTTTGTTCTTCGCTAATGCTGGGCATTCTCTTTTCCAGTGTCCCCTTTCTTTACAATAGGCACACTGATTCATGCTCAGAGTATTCGGCAGTGCTCTTCCGCTTCCCCTGCTTTGTGTCCCACCTCTTGTGTTCACAAACCGTCCCCGATTCTTCTGAATATCATCCAAAACCGCTACTAACTTAGCATTAGTCTTCTGTGTCTCCTCCTCTCTATTTCGATATACCATCCATGCTACTTCCAGCATCTTTCCTAGATCTCTAGCCTCTATCCCCTGCAGTCTCTGCAGTTTTCACCTGATGTCGTCCGTGGCCTGTCCCATGAATAGGGAAGCCAGCTGTCCTGCCCCTTCCTCTGATTCAATTCTCAGAGTAGTATATTTTCTAGCCGCCTCTTTTAGCCGATTTAAAAATCAGTTGGAGATTCGTCCTTATTTTGCTTGATTTCATATAATTTAGACCAATTAACAGCTTTTGGAGTTGCGTGCCGTATCCCAAATATGACTAATTTTTGGTAACGTATAATCACTTCTCTATCATCTGGATTATTAGGATTCCAGTTTGGATCTACTAGGGGGAAGTGCTGTTCCACTCACCCCTGCAATGCGTTTGTGACTATTTGACCTTCCACATGTAATCGCACTGCCCTCCGAATCATTTCTCGCTCAGTGCTATCAAACAATACTTGTAGTATTGCCTCAATATCTTGCCAATCTGGATTTTGAGTTTTAACTATCATTTCAAATGCACTGGCGACTTTCTCCGGATCTTCTCTATAATTTCCAGCGGCTAGTTTCCAATTGTTTAAATCAGAAATTGAAAATGGAACTTTTATAAAGACCGGGCCGCTATTCCCAACTGCTTGCCGCAAGGGAGCTTGTAAAGGAGCTGGCAGCTCTGTTTTCTGTCTACTCCGAGTTCTTTCTGAAATAGGTGTGGAGCTTTCTGTTTCCACTGCCTCCTCTGACTCATCACTTCTTTCCTGCCTTGCTTCAGCCTGCCTGTCAGTTATTCGTAATCTCGGTGCAGTCAACAGGTCTAAATCTTCCTCTATCTCTTCCTGAGTCCAGTTTAAGCACCTCTGCCCTATACTACATGTGGAGCAGCACCTTTTTAATTCCGTCTTGCCCCTTTTGTCTTTTTCTAATGCCAGGACAAGGGGATCTGATGGGGCAAGATTAATTCCACACTCTTTCTGCCACTCTGGATGTTGCCGTAGTGTGAAAGACATATCAGCATACATTACTTCATCCCACTTTCTTTCCATTCTCAGAAAAAGCATTAGTTGTAGCAAGGTATCATAATTTAAAGTCCCGTTAATTGGCCATTTTTCCCCTTCATCCAGCTTATATAGTGGCCACCATTGATTACAATATTTTATCAAATCCTCCTTTTTGGGAGAACCCCCGGTACCTCCAATATGCCTCCAATGCCGTAATATACAGCCTAAGGGGGATTTCTTTACTATTCCACCCGTAGAACTTCCAGCCCCCATTGTACAGAGCAAATAAGATATATATCAGTATAGCAGCAAGAAAATGTGTATACACAATAGCAGCAAAAGTATACGCGTGTATCGAATACAATATTTAAATAATTAAATCAACAATCACTTCGTCCGTCTCTGGCTGCACCTCTTGCGAGATAACAGAACTGCGGATCAGGACTCCGCACTCGCTTCGTACGTAATTGTACGTCTCACGTCTCACACACCACTCACACAATCACACAAGTTTGAGAGCTAAAGACAGTTGTTTCACAGCAGCTGCTTAAACAAACCAAACAAAGTTCACTTCTTACAAAGTTACCAAATACACCAAACAACCAGAGCATATGCTAAGGAGCTATATTCCCCTTGTGGGCCCGTTCGGGGCGCCCCCCCCCCTCCCCGTTTATTCTGCACAGCTATGCACCTGCCACTTATAAGCAGGAAACCAGAAAAACAGAAAATTTTAAAATCCTGAAAGAATGCCTTTACTTACAATTTGAAGTTCTTACTTCTGGCCCTTCAGTCCAGGGATCAGGGTCCCTCTCCGAGAAATCCCGGTGCTGGCTGAGGTTCCGTGATCCCAGGATCTGTAGAGCTTCAGAAGCAGAGTCCCATCTGGGTCGCCAAAACTGATACCGTAAAAGTCGGTCGGAGAAGAACTCTCTAAAACTCAGAAGTCAGAGTGTTAGAAAGCAGGCATTCTTTATTTCAGCGCTGGGTGCATGGGGGATCTCTCCACCAAACATGCACACCTTAAGCCAGTGAAACCCCGACTTAAATGCAGGTATCTCATACATATCCACGAGGTCTTACAATACAAACATACATATTCATAATGATGTGTAATTAGTCCTAGAATTTTCTGTATTAACAGTCTCTTCCGTCTTGTCTGAGACGTGATGGGTATCCTTGAGATTGATGTCATCCGCTTATCAACATTGTCATGCTTTCCTCCATCTTATCGAAACGTGATATGATGCGCATCCTTGATCGGTGCCATCTTCCTTGGTTCTCGGTTTGATGTGTGATGCATATCCTTGAATGGGGAGTCATCCTTTGGGTTGCAAATCACAGGTGCCCCTCGTCTGCAGCGGCGGGGGGTGCAGGTGTCCTCCATCTCCGGGTATGCAGATGTCCTCCATCTCCAGGTGTCAGAGGCCCCAGTCCTTTGTCCTTGTTTTACAATTCAGAAATGCCTTGCTTTTACAGCTCAGAGATGCCTTGCTTTTACAGCTTAAAGGAATTTTAGTTTGAAGTACAATTTAAGTTTACTATAGCTAACTATTTTACAGTTATGCTTAACTTTCTTAATATATCTATATCACTGCCACCTCCTCTGTGGGGCATAAAATGTCTGAGGAGTGCAGCTGGTAAAATTGTGCAGCTTTTTGTTCAGGGAATCAGAGTCCTTTTCATAGAATTACTTCCTTGAATCATGCTCTTGCCCCCTTCCCATTGGTGTTTGTGTTGCTGTGACTCTTTAGTGATCAGTCCAGGAACCTTTTTGTTGGCTGCTGGACTACTGGCAGCAGACTCTTGTGCAGTGCTATAGTTTTTGGCTTTGCCAGAGCTTGTATCTGTAGTTCATGGTGTGGCTTCTGGCATACAGCCTTTGGAAAAGCAATTGGGCAGTAGATCTGTTGTGATATGGCCCATTGTCGCAGTAGAGACAGACATGACAACAAAAAACTGGTGCAAGCAATGTCTCTCTTTTTATTATTCACATTCTTCTTATATATCCTCATTACAATACCGTGTGCTCTTTTTATTGGTCATAAAGTTGTTTCTCAACATTACTATTGGCTAGTTCTTTTTCTTCCTTGTGCTCTATGTAGACGTGCAGAGCTGCAGCTTCTTTGTGCTGTTTCTCAGCTCACAGTTTCTCTTATCTTGCTTGTTCAGCTCTTCTTGGGACTTTCCGGCCCCTCACGGATACACTGGAATTTCATCAAGGCTAAATTCTTCTTCAGTCAGGCTGGTGGCAGACCCGCTGCCTCCCCTTACAGCCCATATGTGTTGGACAGGCCTGAACATGCCTTTTCTCTTTCCTTTTTCTTTTAAACAAAAATCAGACTTCTCTCTGACTTACAAGATGTGACAGGGAAAGACTGAAAACTCTTTGAGAGCTCTTTGTCCCCAGTAACATGTTCATGGAGAATCAGGACAGTTTGGTTTTACCTCTGTTCAGTCAGGGACATCATATGTTGCCATGGAAAGCTGCTGTGTAGCTAAACAAAGTCTCATGTAAATATTCGCAGTGGGTGGTTGCTCCACTGAAGTTTGAGCCTATGGCTTTTGTCATGTTCTTGCTCACCATCTGAGGTGTGTTGCTGGGCAGGCTCCAGGCTTGCCTTCCTGGTAAGTGAGACTGTTCCAGTCTTTAGCTAACTGCTGTCTGCTTGCTGCAGTACACCTTTTTATCTTCCAAGCATTTGTACTGATATGGTAGTGTCTGTTCTTGTTGCTGTCCCTAGAAGAAGGTCTAGGTTGCAGGACAGGAGAAAAGAATATGTGGTAGTGAGCAGTCAAGTAGGCTTAGCCACGGGTGGGATGAGTTTGAGGAGTAGAAAGCTGGACTAGAAAAAATGGAGCAAGGAAGTTTGCACAAGGAAGAATGAGATGTGAGGAGAAGACAGCATATAAAGGGATGGCTTTTGTAGACTCTACAAGATAAAAATGTCATGGGTCTGTTGTGATCGAAACTTCTCAAATGCTTACCAAAAATGTGGTTTGTGCATCAGCTGGTGTGCTAATAAATGCCATTGATGACAAATGACATAGACATTTCTGATTTCAGAAGTCTGTTCCTGTGAAGTAGATAGGGTTGAGGGAGTAAACACTGTCTTTTTTTCTGCCCTTATTGCCAAACTCTGTCAAAGAACAGCCTAGGTTACAAACAGGAATGTAGAAATTGCTGTAGCAGATTGGGGCTGAGCTGCACACCAATGTCCCCTGCTCTAGAGCATTCAATGTCAAATGCCTCAGAGTAGGCTTCAGGTCTTTTTATGTTTTGCCTATATATGAGATTTCTTCAAAACATCAACTGATTAGCTGGACTGGATCCTTAGGTTTAGCTCTTCCATCCTTTAAAATTTCATCTCCTGCTTGTGAGAACTATCCTGAACTGCGAGCACCTTGGTTATCTGTAGACTTGGTTTGTTTTGGGGACATTTCTGTACTTAGCTCTATCATCTCTGAATGTCAGACCACATAGCTGGGTGCACACAGACTGTTTTTCTCTTCGTAGTTTTTTGCAGTTTGTTAGTTGGCTGTCCTTTTATGTACTTTTTTTTTTGTTTTGTTTTAGTAGCACATTTGGTAAAGATTTTGGTATGTGTTTTCCTTCCAAGAGTCCTCAGCACTTCTTGTCTCTTCCCTTTCCAGATGGCAAGTTTGGTGCCTACATGCAGGTACACATCCAGAATGATGGTCCTGTAACAATAGAGTTGGAGTCCCCGGCTGCCACTGTTGACCCTAAACAGGTAAGCGAGCCAGAAGGTCTGTCAGGAAAGGATGGATGTATAGGGTGTGCCTCCTCCAGCTTTTTACAGTTTATTCTTGCTCATCATTAAACCTGCTGTTTAATCATGACTCATTAATTATGTTTTTAATGTGTCTGGACCCCCCCCCCCACCTTTTTTTTTTTTTTAGTCAATTTTCTTGATATTTAAGGAGCTTTTGCATGTAGGTGGCTGGATAGAACTGAAGAGCTGTCTCTTTGTCAGAAACAAGAGAACAGCAAATTTAAGTCCTGAATTTAAGTCTGGAGTGGAGAGTTAGCTCTGCTGAAGAACAGCACAAACTATGCTGAAAACTGAATGCAATGATGAGGTTTTATCATCCTCTAAACACAACAGTGACCAACTCTTCCAGGCTGAAAGAGAAGGGGGAGGGATTGTTATGATCAGCTGTGCTTCAGCAAGGCCATACCAACCCTAATTGTATAACACTTCACTTAACCTTGTTAAAATCGTTATTGTAGTTTATAAGAAGGGCATGAGGAAACAACCGGAAAACTACAAACCTGTTCATCTAACCTCAGTACCTGGAAAAATTATGGAGATGATTTTACTGGGTGCTATTGAAAGGCATTTAAAGGACAATGCAATCATCAAGCACAGTCAACACGGGTTCATAAAGGGAAAGTCCTGTCTAACTGATTTGATACCCTTCTACAATAAGGTCACCTGCCTAGTGGATGAACGGAAGGCAGTAGATGCAGTTTTTCTGGATTTTAGTGAGGCTTTTGATACTGTTCCTCACTGCATCCTTCTCAACAAGTCATCCAACTGTGAGGTGAGCAGGTACACAGTGCACTGGGTGAAGAACTGTCTGAAGGGCAGAGCTTAAAGGGTTGTAGTAAATGAGGCTACATCTGGCTGGTGACCGGTCACCAGCAGTGTTCCTCAGGGCTCAATTTTAGGGCCAGTTCTGTTCAATATATTTATCAACGATCTGGCTGCAGGAGTTGAAAGCACTGTTAGCAAGTTTGCTGGCAATGCCAAACTGGGAGGTGCTGTTGACTCCCTTGAGGGACAGGGACCCTTGCAGAGGGGTCTAGATAGATTGGAGCATTGGGCTATTATTAATGGGATGAAATTTAACAAGTAAAAATGCCATATTCTGCACCTAGGATAGAGTAATGCTGGGCATAAGTATAAATTGGTACAGGAGTGGCTGGAAAGCAGACCTGTAGAAAGGGATCTGGGGGTGCTGGTTGGTCAGCAGTAGTACCCTGGCACCCAGTAGGGCAAACAGCATCCTGGGGTGCTTCAAACACAGCATAAACAGCCGGTCAAAAGAGGGGATTGTCCTGCTGTATTTAGTGTTGGTGAGGCCTCACCTTGAGTGCTGCGTGCAGTTCTGGGCCCCACAGTTTGGGAAGGATGTGAAGGTACTCAGAATGTGTCCAGAGCAGGGCAACAAAGCTGGTGGCAGGGCTGGAAGGCATGTCTTCTGAGGAGCAGCTGAGAAATTTAGGCTTGTCTAGTTTGGAGAGAAGGAGGCTGAGGGGTGACTTCATTGCTCTCTACAGCTTCCTGAGGAGGGGAGGTGGAAAGAGAGGTGCTGATCTCTTCTCCTTGGGATCCAGTGATAGGATGTGTGGGACTGGTTCAAAGCTGCACCAGAGGAGGTTTAGACTGGACATCAGAAAGAACTTCTATGCCATTCTATGCCCTTCAATGCTCTTCTGTGCCCTCCTGTGCCCTTCTGTGCCCTTCTATTGCATTCTGTGCCCTTCTGTGCCCTTCTGTGCCCTTCTATTGGCTTCTATGCCCTTCTATGCCCTTCTATTGTTTTCTATGCCTTTCTATTCCCTTCTGTGCCCTTCTGTGCCCTTCTATTGGCTTCTATGCCCTTCTATGCCCTTCTATGCCCTTCTGTTGGCTTCTATGCCCTTCTATGCGCTTCTATGCCCTTCTATTGCCTTCTGTGCGGTTCTATTGCCTTCTATGCGGTTCTATTGGCTTCTATGCCCTTCTACGCCCTTCTATGCCCTTCTATGCCCTTCTATTGGCTTCTATTGTCTTCTATGTCCTTCTCTGCCCTTCTATGCCCTTCTATACCCTTCTATACCCTTCTTTGACCTTCTATTGTCTTCTATGCCCTTCTACTGTCTTCTATGCCCTTCTATGGTCTTCTGTGCCCTTCTATGCCCTTCTATGCCCTTCCATGCCCTTCTATGCCCTTCTATGCCCTTCTATGCCCTTCTTTGGCCTTCTATTGTCTTCTTTGGCCTTTAATTGTCTTCTATGCCCTTCTATGCCCTTCTTTGCCCTTCTGTTGTCTTCTATGCCCTTTTATTGCCTTCTATGCCCTTCTATGCCCTTCTATTGGCTTCTATGCCCTTCTATGCCGGTCTATGCCCTTCTATTGGCTTCTATGCCATTTTATTGTCTTCTATGCCCTTCTATGCCCTTCTATTGGCTTCTATGCCCTTCTATGCCCTTCTATGCCGTTCTATGCCCTTCTATTGGCTTCTATGCCCTTCTATTGGCTTCTATGCCCTTCCATGCCCTTCCATGCATTCTATGCCCTTGTATGCCCTTCTATGCCCTTCTTTGGCTTTGTATTGTCTTCTATGCCCTTCTGTTGTCTTCTATGCCCTTCTATGCCCTTCTATGCCCTTCCATGCCCTTCTATGCCCTTCTATGCCCTTCTGTGCTCTTCTATGCCCTTCTATGCCCTTGTATTGGCTTCTATGCCCTTCTATGCCCTTGTATTGGCTTCTGTGCCCTTCTATGCTCTGCTATTGGCTTCTATGCCCTTCTATTGTCTTCTGTGCCCTTCTATGCCCTTTTATTGGCTCCTATGCCGTTCTATGCCCTTCTATTGGCTTCTATGCCCTTCTATTGTTTTCTATGCCCTTCTATGCCCTTCTATGCCCTTCTATGCCCTTCTATGCTCTTCTATTGCCTTCTATGCCCTTCTATGCCCTTCCATGCCCTTCTATTGTCTTCTATGCCCTTCTATTGACTTCTATGCCCTTCTATGCCCTTCTATGCGCTTCTATGGGCTTCTAAGAACTTCTATGGGTTTCTATGCCCTTCTATTGGCTTCTATGCCCTTCTATTGGTTTCTATGCCCTTCTATGCACTTCTATGCCCTGCTATGCCCTTCTATTGGCTTCTATGCCCTTCTATGCCCTTCTATGCCATTCTATGCCCTTCTATTGCCTTCTATGCCCTTCTGTTGGCTTCTATGCCCTTCTAATGGCTTCTATGCCCTTCTGTTGTCTTCCATGCCCTTCTATGCCCTTGTATGCCCTTCTATGCCCTTCTATGCCCTTCTATTGGCTTCTGTGCCCTTCTATGCCTTTCTATTGGCTTATGTGCCCTTCTATGCCCTGCTATTGGCTTCTATGCCCTTCTATGCCCTTCTATTTGTTTCTGTGCCCTTCTATACCCTTCTATTGGCTTTTATGCCCTTCTATGCCCTTCTATTGTCTTCTATGGCCTTCTACTGGCTTCTATGCCCTTGTATTGGCTTCTATGCCCTTCTACTAGGTTCTATGCCCTTCTATGCCCTTCTATTGGCTTCTATGACATTCTATTGACTTCTATGCCCTTCGATTGGCTTCTGTGCCCTTCTATGCCCTGCTATTGGTTTCTATGCCCTTCTATGCCCTTCTATGCCCTTCTATTGTCTTCTATTGGCTTCTGTTGGCGTCTATGCCCTTCTATGCCCTTCTATGCCTTTCTTTGCCCTTCTGTTGTCTTCTATGCCCTTCTATTGTCGTCTATGCCCTTCTATGCCCTTCTATTGTCTTCTATGCCCTTTTATGCCCTTCTATTGGCTTCTATGCCCTTCTATGCCCTTCTATGCCGTTCTATGCCCTTCTACTGGCTTCTATGCCCTTCTGTTGGCTTATATGCCCTTCTATTGTCTTCTATGCCCTTCCATGCCCTTCTATGCCCTTCTATGCCCTTCTATGCCCTTCTGTGCCCTTCTATGCCCTTCTAAGCCCTTCCATGCCCTCCTATGCCCTTCTAAGCCCTTCCATGCCCTCCTATGCCCTTCTATGCCCTTCTATTGGCTTCTATGCACTTCTATGCCCTTCTATTGGCTTCTGTGCCCTTCTATGCTCTGCTATTGGCTTCTATGCCCTTCTATTGTCTTCTGTGCCCTTCTATGCCCTTCTATGCCCTTCTATTGGCTTCTATGCCCTTTTATTGGCTCCTATGCCCTTCTATGCGCTTCTATTGGCTTCTATGGCTTTCTATGAGCTTCTAGGCCCTTCTATGCCCTTCTTTGGCCTTCTTTTGGCTTCTATGCCCTTCTATGCCCTTCTATGCCATTCTATGCCCTTCTATTGGCTTCTATGCCCTTCTGTTGGCTTCTATGCCCTTCCATGCCCTTCTATGCCCTTGTATGCCCTTCTGTGCCCTTCTTTGGCTTTGTATTGTCTTCTATGCCCTTCTGTTGTCTTCTATGCCCTTCTATGCCCTTCTATGCCCTTCTAAGCCCTTCTATTGGCTTCTGTGCCCTTCTATGCTCTGCTATTGGCTTCTATGCCCTTCTATTGTCTTCTGTGCCCTTCTATGACCTTTTATTGGCTCCTATGCCCTTCTATGCCCTTCTGTTGGCTTCTATGCCCTTCTATTGTTTTCTATGCCCTTCTATGCTCTTCTATGCCCGTCTATTGGATTCTATGCCCTTCTATTGGCTTCTATGCCCTTCTATGCCCTTCGATTGGCTTCTGTGCCCTTCTATGCCCTGCTATTGGCTTCTATGCCCTTCTATGCCCTTCTATGCCCTTCTGTGGACTTCTATGCCCTTTTATTGGCTTCTATGCCCTTGTATTGGCTTGTATTCCCATCTATGCCCTTCTATGCCCTGCTATGCCCTTCTGTTGGCTCCTATGCCCTTCTATGCCCTTCTATTGTCTTCTATTGGCTTCTATTGGCGTCTATGCCCTTCCATGCCCTTCTATGCCCTTCTATGCCCTTCTATTGGCTTCTATGCCCTTTTATTGGCTCCTATGCCCTTCTATGCGTTTCTATTGGGTTCTATGCCCTTCTATGCGCTTCTAGGCCCTTCTATGCCCTTCTTTGGCCTTCTATTGTCTTCTTTGGACTTCTATTGTCTTCTATGCCCTTCGATGCCCTTCTGTGCCCTTCTATGCCCTTCTATGCCCTTCTATGCCCTGCTATTGGCTTCTATGCCCTTCTATGCCCTTCTATTGTTTTCTGTGCCCTTCTATGCCCCTGTATTGGCTTCTATGCCCTTCTATGCTCTTCTATTGGCTTATATGCACTTCTGTTGTCTTCTATGCCCTACTATTATCTTCTATCCACTTCTATGCCCTTCTATGCACTTCTATGCCCTTCTACTGGCTTCTATGCCATTTTATTGGCTTCTTCGCCCTTCTATTAGGTTCTATGCCCTTCTATGCCCCTCTATTGTTTTCTATGCCCTTCTATGCCCTTCTATTGTCTTCTATGACATTCTATTGGCTTCTATGCCCTTTGATTGGCTTCTATGCCCTCATATGCCCTTCTATGCCCTTCTATGCCCTTCTGTGGACTTCTATGCCCTTCTATTGGCTTCTATGCCCTTTTATTGGCTTCTATGCCATTCTATGCCCTTCTATTGTCTTCTATTGGCATCTATTGGCATCTATGCCCTTCTATGCCCTTCTATGCCCTTCTTTGCCCTTCTGTTGTCTTCTATGCCCTTTTATTGTCTTCTATGCCCTTCTATGCCCTTCTATTGGCTTCTATGCCCTTCTATGCCCTTCTATGCCGGTCTATGCCCTTCTATTGGCTTCTATGCCATTTTATTGTCTTCTATGCCCTTCTATGCCCTTCTATTGGCTTCTATGCCCTTCTATGCCCTTCTATGCCGTTCTATGCCCTTCTATTGGCTTCTATGCCCTTCTATTGTCTTCTATGCCCTTCCTTGCCCTTCCATGCCCTTCTATGGCCTTGTATGCCCTTCTATGCCCTTCTTTGGCTTTGTATTGTCTTCTATGCCCTTCTGTTGTCTTCTATGCCCTTCTATGCCCTTCTATGCCCTTCCATGCCCTTCTATGCCCTTCTATGCCCTTCTATGCCCTTCTTTGGCCTTCTATTGTCTTCTTTGGCCTTTAATTGTCTTCTATGCCCTTCTATGCCCTTCTTTGCCCTTCTATTGGCTTCTATGCCCTTCTATGCCCTTCTATGCCGGTCTATGCCCTTCTATTGGCTTCGATGCCATTTTATTGTCTTCTTTGCCCTTCTATGCCCTTCTATTGGCTTCTATGCCCTTCTATGCCCTTCTATGCCGTTCTATGCCCCTCTATTGGCTTGTATGCCCTTCTATTGGCCTCTATGCCCTTCCATGCCCTTCCATGCATTCTATGCCCTTGTATGCCCTTCTATGCCCTTCTTTGGCTTTGTATGGTCTTCTATGCCCTTCTGTTGTCTTCTATGCCCTTCTATGCCCTTCCATGCCCTTCTATGCCCTTCTATGCCCTTCTGTGCTCTTCTGTGCCCTTCTATGCCCTTGTATTGGCTTCTATGCCCTTCTATGCCCTTGTATTGGCTTCTGTGCCCTTCTATGCTCTGCTATTGGCTTCTATGCCCTTCTATTGTCTTCTGTGCCCTTCTATGCCCTTTTATTGGCTCCTATGCCGTTCTATGCCCTTCTATTGGCTTCTATGCCCTTCTATTGTTTTCTATGCCCTTCTATGCCCTTCTATGCCCTTCTGTGCCCTTCTATGCCCTTCTAAGCCCTTCCATGCCCTCCTATGCCCTTCTAAGCCCTTCCATGCCCTCCTATGCCCTTCTATGCCCTTCTATTGGCTTCTATGCACTTCTATGCCCTTCTATTGGCTTCTGTGCCCTTCTATGCTCTGCTATTGGCTTCTATGCCCTTCTATTGTCTTCTGTGCCCTTCTATGCCCTTCTATGCCCTTCTATTGGCTTCTATGCCCTTTTATTGGCTCCTATGCCCTTCTATGCGTTTCTATTGGCTTCTATGCCCTTCTATGCGCTTCTAGGCCCTTCTATGCCCTTCTTTGGCCTTCTATTGTCTTCTTTGGCCTTCTATTGTCTTCTATGCCCTTCTATGCCCTTCTGTGCCTTCTATGCCCTTCTATGCCCTTCTATGCCCTGCTATTGGCTTCTATGCCCTTCTATGCCCTTCTATTGACTTCTATGCCCTTCTATGCCCTTCTGTGCCCTTCTATGCCCTTCTATGCCCTTCTATGCCCTTCTATTGGCTTCTATGTCATTCTATGCCCTGCTATTGTCTTCTATGCCCTGCTATGGCCTTCTATGCCCTTCTACGCCCTTCTATGCCCTTCTATTGTCTTGTATTGGCTTCTATTGGCTTCTATTGGCTTCTAGGCCCTTCTATGCCCTTCCATGCCCTTCTATTGTCTTGTATGCCCTTGTATTGTCGTCTATGCCCTTTTATTGTCTTCTATGCTCTTTTATTGGCTTCTATGCCCTTCTATGCTCTTCTATTGGCTTGTATGCCCTTCCATTCCCCTCCATGCCCTTCTATGCCCTTCTATGTCCTTCTATGCCCTTCTATGCCCTTCTATGCCCTTCTATACCCTTCTATGCCCTTCTATGCCCTTCTTTGGCCTTCTATTGTCTTCTATGCCCTTTTATTGTCTTCTATGCCCTTCTATGGCCTTCTATGCAATTCCATGACCTTTTATGTCCTTCTATGCCCTTCTGTGACCTTCTGTGCCCTTCTATCCCCTTCTATTGTCTTCTATGCCCTTCTATTGGCTTCTATGCCCTTCTATTGGCTTCTCTGCCCTTCTATGCCCTTCTATTGGCTTCTATGCCCTTTTATTGTCTTCTATACCCTTGTATGCCCTTGTATGCCCTTCTATGCCCTTCTATGGGCTTCTAAGATCTTCTATGGGCTTCTATGCCGTTCTATGGGCTTTTCTGTCCTTCTCTTGGCTTCTATGCCCTTCTGTGCCCTTCTGTGGGCTTCTATGAGCTTTTATTGGGTTTTATGGGCTTCTATGGGCATCTATGGGCTTCTATGCCCTTCTATGCCCTTCTATGCCCTTCCATGCCCTTCTATGCCCTTCTGTGTGCTTCTATGCACTTCTGTGGGCTTCTATGCCCTTCTATGCCCTTGTATTGGCTTCTATGCCCTTCTATTGGCTTCTGTGCCCTTCTGTGTCCTGCGATTGGCTTCTATACCATTCTATGCCCTTCTATTGGCTTCTGTGCCCTTCTATGCCCTTTTATTGGCTTCTATGCCCTTCTATTGCCTTCTATTCCCTTCCATGCCCTTCTATTAGGTTCTATGCCCTTGTCTGACTTTCTATTGTTTTCTATGCCCTTCTATGCCCTTCTATGCCTTTCTATGCCCTTCGATGCCCTTCTATTGTCTTCTAGGCCCTTCTATTGGCTTCTTTGCCCTTATATGCCCTTCTATGCCCTGCTATGGCCTTCTATGCCCTTCTATGCCCTTCTATTGTCTTGTATTGGCTTCTCTTGGCCTCTATTGGCTTCTAGGCCCTTCTATGCCCTTCTATTTTCATCTATGCCCTTTTATTGTCTTCTATGCTCTTTTATTGTCTTCTATGCCCTTCTATGCTCTTCTATTTGCTTGTATGCCCTTCCATGCCCCTCCATGCCCTTCTATGCCCTTCTATGCCCTTCTATGCCCTTCTATACCCTTCTATGCCCTTCTATGCCCTTCTTTGTCCTTCTATTGTCTTCTATGCCCTTTTATTGTCTTGTATGCCCTTCTATGCTCTTCTATGTCCTTCTATGCCCTTCTATTGGCTTCTATGCCCTTCTAATGTCTTCTATGCCCTTTAATTGGCTTCTGTGCCCTTCTATTGGCTTCTATGCCCATCTATGCCCTTCTATTGCCTTCTATGCCCTTCTATGCCATTCTATGCCCTTCTATGCCCTTCTATTGGCTTCTATGCCCTTCTAATGTCTTCTATGCCCTTCTATTGGCTTCTGTGCCGTTCTATGCTCTGCTATTGGCTTCTATGCCCTTCCGTTGGCTTCTGTGCCCTTCTATGCCCTTCTATTGGCTTCTACGCCCTTTTATTGGCTTCTATTCCCTTCCATGCCCTTCTATTGGCTTCTATGCCCTTCTATGCCCTTCTATTGGCTTCTGTGCCCTTTTATGCCCTGCTATTGGCTTCTATGCCATTCTATGCCCTTCTATTGGCTTCTATGCACTTCTGTTGTCTTCTATGCCCTACTATTGTCTTCTATGCACTTCTATGCCCTTCTATGCACTTCTATGCTCTTCTATGCCCTTCTATGCCCTTCTTTGGCCTTCTATTGTCTTCTATGGCCTTTTATTGTCTTCTATGCCCTTCTATGGCCTTCTATGCACTTCCATGCCCTTCTATGTCCTTCTATGCCCTTCTGTGACCTTCTATGCCCTTCTATCCCCTTCTATTGTCTTCTATGCCCTTCTATTGGCTTCTATGCCCTTCTATTGGCTTCTCTGCCCTTCTATGCCCTTCTATTGGCTTCTATGCCCTTTTATTGTCTTCTATACCCTTGTATGCCCTTGTATGCCCTTGTATGCCCTTCTATGGGCTTCTAAGATCTTCTATGGGCTTCTATGCCGTTCTATGGGCTTTTCTGTCCTTCTCTTGGCTTCTATGCCCTTCTGTGCCCTTCTGTGGGCTTCTATGAGCTTTTATTGGGTTTTATGGGCTTCTATGGGCATCTATGGGCTTCTATGCCCTTCTATGCCCTTCTATTCACTTGTATGCCCTTCTATTGTCTTCTATGCCCTTCTATTGTCTTCTGTGCCCTTTTGTTGTCCTCTATGCCCTTCTATGCCATTCTGTTGTCTTCTATGACCTTCTGTTGTCCTCTATGCCTACTATTGTCTTCTATGGACTTCTATGCCCTTTTATGTACTTCTATGCCCTTGTACTGGCTTCTATGCTCTGCTATTAGATTCTATGCCCTTCTATGCCCTTTAATTGTTTTCTATGCTCTTCTATGCCCTTCTATTTTCTTCTATGCCCTTCTATTGTCTTCTATGCCCTTCTATGCCCTGCTATGCCCTTCTATGCACTTCTATGCCCTTCTATGCCCTGCTATGCCCTTCTGTGCCCTTCTATGCCCTTCTATGCCCTTCTGTGGTCTTCTAAGCCTTTCTATGCCGTTGTATGGGCTTCTATGCCCTTCTATGAGCTTCTATGCCCTTCTGTTGGCTTCCATGACCTTCTATGCCCTTCTATGCCCTTCTATGCGCTTCTATGAGCTTTTATTGGCGTCTATGGGCTTCTATGGGCATCTATGGGCTTCTATGCCCTTCTATGCCCTTCTATGCCCTTCTATGCCCTTCCATGCCCTTCTATGCCCTTCTATTGGCTTCTACGTCCTTCTATTGTTTTCTATGCCCTTGTATTGGCTTCTATGCCATTCTATGCCCTGCTATTGTTTTCTATTGTCTTCTATTGTATTCTAGTGTCTTCTATGCTCTTCTATGCCCTTCTATTCCCTTCCATGCTCTTCTATTAGCTTCTATACCCTTCTATTGGCGTCGATGTATTTCTATTGGCTTCTATGCTCTTCTATTGCCTTCTGTGCCCTTGTATTGGCTTCTATGCCATTCTATGGCCTTCTGTTTTCTTCTATGCCCTTCTATTGCCTTCTATGACCTTCTATGCGCTTCTATGCCCTTCTATGCCCTTCCATTCCCTTCTATGCGCTTCTATTGGCTTCTATGCCCTTCTAATATCTTCTATGCCCTTCTATTGGCTTCTATGCCCTTCTATTGGCTTCTATGCCGTTGTATTGGCTTCTATTGGCTTCTATGCCCTTCTATTGGCTTCTATACCCTTCTATGCCCTTCTTAGCCCTTCTATGCCCTTCTATGGGCTTCTGTGCCCTTCTATTGGCTTCTATGCCCTTCTATGACCTTCTGTGGGCTTCTATGCCCTTCTATTGGCTTCTATACCCTTTTATTGGTTCTATGCCCTTCTATTGGCTTATATGCCCTTTTATTGGCTTCTATGCACTTCTATGCCGTTGTATTGTGTTCTATGACCTTCTATGCCCCTCTATTGGCTTCTATGCCCTTCTAAGCCCTTCTATGCCCTTCTATGCCCTGCTATGCCCTTCTCTGGTCTTCTAAGCCCTTCTATGCCCTTCTATGTGCTTCTATGCCCTTTTGTGGGCTTCTATGCCCTTCTATGCCCTACTATGCCCTTCTATTGGCTTCTATGCCCTTCTATGACCTTCTATTTTCTTCTGTGCCCTTCTATGTCCTGCTTTTGGCTTCTATACCCTTCTATGCCCTTCTATTGGCTTCTGTGCCCTTGTATGCCCTTCTATTGTGTTCTATGCTGTTCTATTGGCTTCTATTCCCTTCCATGCCCTTCTATTGGCTTCTATGCCCTTCTATGCCCTTTTATTTGCTTCTGTGCCCTTTTATGCCCTGCTATTGGCTTCTATGTCCTTCTATTGGCTTCTATGACCTTCTGTTAGGTTCTATGCCCTTCTATGTCCTTCTATTGTTTTCTATGCCCTTATATGCCCTTCTATTGGCTTCTATGTCCTTCTATTGGCTTCTATGCCATTCTATGCCCTTCGATTTGCTTCTGTGCCCTTCTATGCCCTGCTATTGGCTTCTATGCCCTTCTATGCCCTTCTAGGCTTTTCTATGGCCTTCTATGCCCTTCTATTTTATTCTATGTCCTTCTCTTTGCTTCTATGCCCTTGTATTGGCT